>NC_092164.1:23185285-24525285 GCF_045791955.1 Oncorhynchus clarkii lewisi | reverse complement strand
ACCTTGAGCGTGGCTGAGGTACACCCGTGACCAGCTCGGAAACCAGATTGCACAGCGGAGAAGGTACGGTGGGATTCAAGATGGTCAGTGATCTGTTTGTTGACTTGGCTTTCGAAGACCTTAGATAGGCAGGGCAGGATGGATATTGGTCTGTAACAGTTTGGGTCCAGGGTGTCGCCCCCTTTGAAGAGGGGGATGACTGCGGCAGCTTTCCAATCCTTGGGGATCTCAGACGATATGAAAGAGAGGTTGAACAGGCTGGTAATAGGGGTTGCGACAATGGCGGCGGATAGTTTCAGGAATAGAGGGTCCAGATTGTCAAGCCCAGCTGATTTGTACGGGTCCAGGTTTTGCAGCTCTTTCAGAACATCTGCTATCTGGATTTGGGTAAAGGAGAACCTGGAGAGGCTTGGGCGAGTAGCTGCGGGGGGGGGGGGGGAGCTGTTGGACGAGGTTGGAGTAGCCAGGCGGAAGGCATGGCCAGCCGTTGAGAAATGCTTGTTGAAGTTTTCGATAATCATGGATTTATCGGTGGTGACCGTGTTACCTAGCCTCAGTGCAGTGGGCAGCTGGGAGGAGGTGCTCTTGTTCTCCATGGACTTCACAGTGTCCCAGAACTTTTTGGAGTTGGAGCTACAGGATGCAAACTTCTGCCTGAAGAAGTTGGCTTTAGCTTTCCTGACTGACTGTGTGTATTGGTTCCTGACTTCCCTGAACAGTTGCATATCGCGGGGACTGTTCGATGTTAGTGCAGTCCGCCACAGGATGTTTTTGTGCTGGTCGAGGGCAGTCAGGTCTGGAGTGAACCAGGGGCTATATCTGTTCTTAGTTCTGCATTTTTTGAACGGAGCATGCTTATCTAAAATGGTGAGGAAGTTACTTTTAAAGAAAGACCAGGCATCCTCAACTGTTTTAGGGAGCGTTTGACAGTGATGAGGGGTGGTCGTTTGACTGCGGCTCCGTAGCGGATACAGGCAATGAGGCAGTGATCGCTGAGATCCTGGTTGAAGACAGCGGAGGTGTATTTGGAGGGCCAGTTGGTCAGGATGACGTCAATGAGGGTGCCCTTGTTTACAGAGTTAGGGTTGTACCTGGTGGGTTCCTTGATGATTTGAGTGAGATTGAGGGCATCTAGCTTAGATTGTAGGACTGCCGGGGTGTTAAGCATATCCCAGTTTAGGTCACCTAACAGAACAAACTCTGAAGCTAGATGGGGGGCGATCAATTCACAAATGGTGTCCAGGGCACAGCTGGGAGCTGAGGGGGGTCGGTAGCAGGCGGCAACAGTGAGAGACTTATTTCTGGAGAGAGTAATTTTCAAAATTAGTAGTTCGAACTGTTTGGGTATGGACCTGGAAAGTATGACATTACTTTGCAGGCTCTCTCTGCAGTAGACTGCAACTCCTCCTCCTTTGGCAGTTCTATCTTGACGGAAGATGTTATAGTTGGGTATGGAAATCTCAGAATTTTTGGTGGCCTTCCTGAGCCAGGATTCAGACACGGCAAGGACATCAGGGTTAGCAGAGTGTGCTAGAGCAGTGAGTAAGACAAACTTAGACAACAGTATACAAGGCATATTGACATATGAGAGAGACATACAGCGAGGCATACAGTAATCACAGGTGTTGAATTGGGAGAGCAAGCTAGCACAACAACAGCAGGTAGAATGGCGATTGATTAGGCAGAGAGGGTCGGATTAACTACACACAGACAGATAAAACATAAACAAGCAGAATGGATTACCGTGATTAATGGACAGTCCAGCATGCATCAGCTTGGAGATGTTGGTTAGAGCTACCTTGCCCTATAAAAACACTCACAAAATGTGAGTTTCATATTCACAAGAAGCATTGCCTGATGTGAACCATGCCTCAAACAAAAGAGATCTCAGAAGACCTAAGATTAAGAATTGTTGACTTGCATAAAGCTGGAAAGGGTTACAAAAGTATCCCTAAAAGCATTGATGTTCATCAGTCCACGGTAAGACAAATTGTCTATAAATGAAGAAAGTTCAGCACTGTTGCTACTCTCCCTAGGAGTGGCCGTCCTGCTAAGATGACTGCAAGAGAACACACAATTCTCAACGAGTTCAAGAAGAATCCTAGTGTCAGCTAAAGACTTACAGAAATCTCGGGAACATGCTAACATCTCTGACGGGTCTACAATACGTAAAACACTAAACAAGAATGGTGTTCATGGGAGGACACCACAGAAGAAGACACTGCTGTCCAAGAAAAATATTGCTGCAGAAGAAGACACTGCTGTCTGAAGTTTGCAAAAGTGCACTTTGATATTCCACTGCGCTGCTGGCAAAATATGGATGGAACTACAATTGAGTTGTTTGAAAGGAACACACAACACCATGTGTGGAGAAAAAAAGGCACAGCACACCAACATCAAAACCTCATCCCAACTGTAAAGTTTGGTGGAGGGAGCATCATGGTTTGGGACTGCTTTGCTGCCTCAGGGCCTGGACAGCTTGCTATCATCGAGGGGAAATGAATTCCCAAGTTTATCAAGACATTTTGCAGGAGAATGTCTGCCAAGCTCAATAGAAGTTGGGTGATGCAACAGGACAACGATCCAAAACACAGAAGTAAATCAACAATAGAATGGCTTCAGAAGAAGAAAATACGCCTTCTGGAGTGGCCAAGTCAGAATTCTGACCTCAACCCGATTGAGATGCTATGGCATTACCTCAAGAGAACGGTTCACACCAGACATCCCAAGAATATTGCTGAACTGAAACAGTTTTATTAAGAGGAATGGTCCAAAATTCCTCCTGACCATTATGCAAGTCTGATCCGCAACTACAGAAAACGTTTGGTTGATACTTATTGCTGGCAAAGGAGGGTCAACCAGTTATTAAATCCAAGGGTTCACATACTTTTTCCCACCCTGCACTGTGAATGTTTAAACGGTGTGTTCAATAAAAACATAAACACGTATAATTATTTGTGTGTTATTCGTTTCAGCATACTATGTCTGTCTATTGTTGTGGCCTAGATGAAGATCTGATCAAATTGGATGACCAATTGATGCAGAAATCCAGGTAATTCCAAAGGGTTCACATACTTTTTATTGCCACTGTATATGCTAAATATATTTGTTCATCTATTCAAGTTATTGGCCCAATGCTCTTAACCGCTAGGCTATCTTCCGCCCTACCAATTCAAATGTGGTCTAAAATTGTTCCAAAGATTTCCCAAGAGAGTAAGAGTCTCCCAATTAAACCAGTGTTTCCCAACTCCGGTCCTTGAGTCCCCCCAACAGCACAGATTTTTGGTGTAGCCCCTGATTCAACTTGTCAAGGGCTTGATGATTAGTTGACAAGTAGAATCAGGTGTGCTTGTCCAGGGGCCATAACAAAAAGATGTACTGGTGGGGGTACTGAAGGACCAGAGGTAATTGTGCTCTCATTTTTTTTTATATAAAGGGTAGGAAAAATATTGTGAGACAGTTTTGAAAAGAAACAAATGTGTCTCTCTGTTTCTCTCGTGAAATCTTTGGAACCATTTTAGACCACATTTGAACTGAATTTGAACAAATAACTGACAAAGCTTCGTCATTGTTAAACCCGGTGTTATGAAGAGATTATCTTTCAACAAGGATAGAGTCACTTTCTCTCACTGACATACATCATGTTGGCTATCTACATGAAAACATTCCTCTGAGAATCTTCTCCGCTCATATTCCCCTCGGTTTGTTTGATAAAGAACAGCTATCACAGTGGCATCCAACACAGCATGTCACACCAGCCAAAGTGACCGAATTAAACCCTTAACTCGCTCCCCTCTTCAGTGACGGGATCCGTGTGTCTGCATCGAAGTGACTCTGTACTGCTGTTGTTGTTGACGAGCCAATACGACAGGCTCAACGTGATGCTGTCTGAGAGGAAGGCAATGCTGCCTGAATACCAAAGGGACGCAGCATGCCTTGGACTGTCATAACAGCCTTGGGAGACAGTGAAGAAGCAAAGAGATCATTCTAGAATGCACTCACTGGTTAGAGTAGAATTGTCATGCAGTAATTTTGTATTTTTTTTGTGAGGGAGAGTTCATTGAGGTGAGACAATCAGATGTTGATCAGCAGGTGTGTGACTCTCCTCTATATCCTTTATGCATCTGTTTCCTGTTGACTTAGATGCTACAAATGTGTCTAAAACTAAGTTGTGTGGTTCCCAAGAGAGCAGTACTGAACTCAGCTATTAAAACATAGTTTACATTCATCAAGCTAATGGACTGAAGACAAGTAGAACTTTTTGCAACCAATTGTGTTCTAACTAACTGAAGTAAAAAGAAAAAAGCACAACAGGTTTAAAATAATATAGAAAATACATGATAAATTCCACATCCACTACCATCGTGGTATGTGGATCCTAACTTGCCTTCCTGTCAAAAATCTCACTATTTTATGTTACCATTCGGTGTTAATTAACCCTTTACACTCGTGGGAGTTGGCCTATATGGATGGGTCTAATTTTAAATGTTTCTTACAGAAGAAAGTATATGCATAAGCATGGTAGCAATTTAAAGCGAACAGCTTGGAGATGATCAAATCAAATCAAATTTTATTTGTCACATGTGCCGAATACAACAGGTGTAGGTAGACCTTACAGTGAAATGCTTACTTGCAAGCCCTTAACCAATAATGCAGTTTTAAGAAAATACCTACAAGAAAAGGAAGAGATAAGAGTAACAAACAACGAAAGAGCCGCAGTAAATAACAATAGCGGGGCTATATACAGGGGGTACTGGTACAGAGTCAATGTCAATGTGCGGGGGCACCGGTGTCGAGGTAATTGAGGTAATATGTACATGTAGATAGAGTTATTAAAAGTGACTGTGCATAGATAATAACAGAGAGTAGCAGGGGGGTGCAATGCAAATAGTCTGGGTAGCCATTTGATTATCTGTTCAAGGAGTTTTATGGCTTGGGGGTAGAAGCTATTTAGGAGCCTCTTGGTGTCACGCCCTGGCCATAGAGAGGTTTTTATTCTCTATTTTGGTTAGACCAGGGTGTGACTAGGGTGGGCATTCTAGTTTCTTTATTTCTATGTTGGTGTGGTTTCCAATCAGAGGCAGCTGTCTATCGTTGTCTCTGATTGGGGATTATATATAAGTTGTCCTTTTTCGTTTAGGTTTTGTGGGTAGTTATTTTCTGTTTAGTGTCTGCACCTGACAGGACTGTTTCGGTTTTCACTCTTTGTTATTTTGTTTGAGTGTTTTGAGTAATACATTTATCATGAACACTTACCACGCTGCGCTTTGGTCCATGCCTTCTGACGAGAGACGTGACACTTGGACCTAGCCTTGGTACTCTGGTACCGCTTGCCGCGCAGTAGCAGAGAGGACAGTCTATGACTAGGGTGGCTAGAGTCTATGATCATTTTTAGGGCCTTCCTCTAACACCGCCTGGTATAGAGGTCCTGGATGGCAGGAAGCTTGGCCCCGGTGATGTACTAGGCCGTTATTAGAAATTATTAGACCAAAAATGAGGACACAACAGTTCACCTGACAAGAGTGAATCCAAACATTACACGGTTGATTTTATGTGCATTTTACATTTACTGTACTTTTCACTGCATTTGTTGATAACGAAATCTGAAAATACACTGGATACATTCAGTAACATGATAAGAATATTCCTGGAAAATGTGGAGTAGGTGCAACATAAGACAACAAAAAAATGACAAGGGTTTGAGTGAGAGGACTAAATGGTGTCTCCAAGCGGCCTAGAGCAAGCACATGTTTGTTTTGTTTGGAACTCAGCCCTGCATCCCCCACCATCAGACAATTCCTTTGGTTGTTTACGCAATCCAGGAAAGGCCCATTATAAATCGCAATCTGGGTCAGGTGGGAATCATTTGAAAGCTTGTTCTATTGCCAAGTTATAAAACAAGATCATACAGTGTTCACAAGGGCAAGTCAGAGAAATCGCCATTTTGGTGCGCATAGAAAGGAGTCGAGAGTGCATCCAGGTGCGTGTTCCACTGCAAATTTTCATCACAATAGAAAAACAGGCTCATCAGTCAAAACCCATACAGCGCCGTGAAGCTCTGAGCTCCGACGTCATGTATAGAATGCTATTGTACAGACACTGTGTTCCAAATTTGGCTCCTTATCAGTGCCAAAATCTGCTATTTTCAATTGTGTACATGTACAAATGTAAAGGGCTACTCAAACATCTCAGTACGATCATTCAGTCTCGTTAGTGTCTTTCCTGCCTGTAATCTTGCTTCAGCTCAATGACTCACTGAGGTTTAAACCTGAGGAGTCAAGTCTGGGTCCGCTGCCTCAAATTAGACCTGTTTCCTCTCTCGCCCTATCCCCCCCCCCCATTCTCTCCACTCTCTCTAGCCTTGTTTATACCTGGTTCTAACATGCATCCTTTGTCCTGATTTTATCCACATTCTGACTATGCCCACATTGTAGCCGTTGCGTCTACAGATGGTAGTAAGATGTGTCTCTTATCCATGTACACTGTGTATGCATTGTGACCAGATATCCTGGCCCCTCCCTGTATGCAAATTATTTGACAGTTATTCTTTCAATATATATTCATTTTAAGACACATATTGATGCAATAAGTCGATGGTGTCGCCTGTCAATGATTCTAGAGGGCGGGATGATGATGGATGAAATGGGTTCATTATCCAGATCGGTCTACACTGGTAAGATTTCCAGACATAATGCTTCTGACTACCTCCGGAGGTGGTCAGGATGATCTGATCGCCATCAGATCCCAATGCATCATTTAATCATCTACATCTGTCTAAAAATGTGGGCATAATCAGAATGTGGACCATATCAGGACAACGGACGCAAGTTAGAACCAGGTATAAACGGGGTTTCTCTCTCCCCCCACTTCGCTTTCTCTCTTCACACCTCTCACAAGTTAATGAGAGGAAATAAAGCATCTGTCAGGCATGTCAAACGGCCTGGGCCCAGTAGACCAGGCAGGGAACTCAAGGTCACCTCATTGGCTCAGAGCAGCACCATAGTCATGTCTTGGAAGAGTGCCTGCGACACGGCCTTCGCCTCGAACTGCTGCTTTGACAGCTGGGAAATCAGAGTAGAAATACATTTATAAAGCTAGGGGAGAAGGAGGAGATAGAATGAGCTGCTGCCATCTTAATCAGGGCATGGATTGCTGTAGGTGTCGTAGCCTTTGATAAAGGAACTGCCACACACCTATAGGTAGCTCCTTCACAAAAGTTATAGGCGTTATGTTGATCCAAATTCAATAGCCAGATTCAAATTTTATGTTACATCATCCTTTCACTGGAAAAGACCATTGCGATGCTTTTAAATGCTTTAACGTTTGAACAACCTTCTCTCATGAGAAGGGCAGATACTATTGATGTTGCTGCCTTTGGGGCAGTCACTATAGGGACAGTCACCCTTGGGGGAGTCACTATACAGACAGTCATCATAGCAGAAGGGCAGATACTACTGATGTTGCTGCCTTTGGGGCAGTCACTATAGGGACAGTCACCGTAGCAGAAGGGCAGATACTATTGATGTTGCTGCCCTTAGGGCAGTCACTATAGGGACGGTCACTATAGGGACAGTCATCATGGCAGAAGGGCAGATACTACTGATGTTGCTGCCCTTGGGGCAGTCATTATAGGGACAGTCACCATAGCAGAAGGGAAGATAGTATTGAGTAACTATAGCATAAGTGATACATATATAGTACAAATACATAAGTCATACAGTATACTACAGCATAGCCCACTTACTGCGCTGGGCTCTGACTGTACTATTGCATCGTGGATGATGTCATTGAGGAGGAAAGGATGGGACTGTGTGTTGAGACCAGTTCTACACTAATCCTCCTCCAGAACATCTGGCGTGCGGACGAAGCCCATGTGGCCATCATGTACGGAACTGGGTATGGGGGGAACATTTGCTTTAGAATGGTTAAATATGCTGTAGGAAATTGTATAGGGAAAGGGTCTAAGATAGTGTTGTTGACTTTAATAGAGAAGTACTCCCAAATGGCAAACATTATTGTTTCAGCAAATCTCTCTCGCTCTTTCCATTTCTCTGACACCCACATGAATGCATAGATGTCCTTATTTTAATCAGCTGAACATTATCTTAGCTGAACAACCCCCTCAGATGCCCTCTAGCCCATATCCCCCCAAGCAATAATATACTTCTCCAACCTCTTAAAGCCATAACAATAAGTGAATGGCCCCTGCAGCACCAGGAAACCCATACTTACAGTACATTACACCACTCTCCTTCATATGAGGCTCTCTGTCTGTACCTCATTAACTACAGAGCGCTGGGCCAGAGCCCCAAATGATCTCACTACAAAGCCATCTCATCTCACCCTCCTCTCCAAGGACTGCTGCTTCAAAACAAAATAAATGTAAATGACCGTCGTTTTGGCCCCTGCCTGGCCTATCAACCACCCTATACCCCTGGGCAGCTGAGGGGAGGTCAGAGAGAGGGGAAACATCAGAGGGATATATGGGGGAATGTTACAGTCAGCCATCATCCCTTTATTAATCCTCCAGACGAGCTTCAATGCCATACACTCTCCTTCCGTGGCCTCCAACTGCTCTTAAATGCAAGTAAAACTAAATGCATGCTCTTCAACCGATCGCTGCCTGCACCTGCCCGCCCGTCCAGCATCACTACTCTGGACGGTTCTGACTTAGCACATGTGGACAACTACAAATACCTAGGTGTCTGGTTAGACTGTAAACTCTCCTTCCAGACTCACATCAAACATCTCCAATCCAAAGTTAAATCTAGAATTGGCTTCCTATTTCGCAGCAATGCATCCTTCACTCATGCTGCCAAACATACCCTCGTAAAACTGACCATCCTACCGATCCTCGACTTCGGCGTTGTCATTTACAAAATAGCCTCCAATACCCTACTCAATAAATTGGATGCAGTCTATCACAGTGCCATCCGTTTTGTCACCAAAGCCCCATACACTACCCACCACTGCGACCTGTACGCCAAACCCACTGGCTCCATGTCATCTACAAGACCCTGCTAGGTAAAGTCCCCCCTTATCTCAGCTCGCTGGTCACCATAGCAGCACCCACCTGTAGCACGCGCTCCAGCAGGTATATCTCTCTGGTCACCCCCAAAACCAATTCTTCCTTTGGCTGCCTCTCCTTCCAGTTCTCTGCTGCCAATGACTGGAACAAACTACAAAAATCTCTGAAATTGGGAAACACATCTCCCTCACCAGCTTTAATCACCAGCTGTCAGAGCAGCTCACAGATTACTGCACCTGTACATAGCCCATCTATAATTTAGCACAAACAACTACCTCTTCCCCTACTGTGTTTATTTATTTATTTATTTTGCTCCTTTGCACCCCATTATTTATATTTCTACTTTGCACATTCTTCCACTGCAAATCTACCATTTCAGTGTTTTACTTGATATATTGTATTTACTTCGCCACCATGGCCTTTTTTTTGCCTTTACCTCCCTTATCTCACCTCATTTGCTCACATTGTATATAGACTTATTTTACTACTGTATTATTGACTGTATGTTTGTTTTACTCCATGTGTAACTCTGTGTCGTCGTATGTGTCAAACTGCTTTGCTTTATCTTGGCCAGGTCGCAATTGTAAATGAGAACTTGTTCTCAACTTGCCTACCTGGTTAAATAAAGGTGAAATAAAATAAATCAAAATCAAAAGACCAACCGACTGCCTGGAGTTAACTTGGGAATCTGTGACGCCCTCATGAAAAGAACCCAGCTAATATCAAAGCAAAGCTCCATTGTAGTGGTACTAGAGAATATACTCCCCTATATGTCACATTTGCATCAGCATTGTCTTGAAAATATTCAATATAACAATCTGATGCGAACTGTGTCAAGGTTTGAACCGAGAACAACAAGCGCTACAACTGTTTGTGCTGTACTAGAATTGAACTAGAATTGCCACGCACAACTCCCCACTGTATTTAGTCTCCCCACTGTATTTAGTCTCCCCACTGTATTTAGTCTCCCCACTGTTTTGATCTTACTTTGAATAAGGTCATGGAAAGTGAAGTAGGAGACAATCTTGTTACTATCGATGAACAGGAAACCATTACCCAAACATAGATAACGTAACATGAGGGCTGAAACCAAAATATTGTGTTAGGTTCCAGGTTGTATGTTAATTCTAAATAATCCCAGAGCAGCAACAATGCATGTTTCTAAAGCACTATCATCATGTAGCCTGACATTAAGCTGTGGGGCAGAGGAGATAGGAGATATGATGCCCCTGCCCTGGTCTCGTGGATATACCAGCAGAGTTAAAACAATGCAGGCAGCATTCTGGTAATCTATTAGCTCTCCTTTTGGGAAATTATTCTGTTCTCAGACACATTTAGTCCGCATACAAATATTCGTATCAGTCAGTCAGTGGGGCTGAGGAGTCTATTTTGTGCCATGCCACCAACTACCGGCTCAGTCCCCCTGGTTGGGCTCCAGTGCCACTTGTTCCCTACCAGGGGGGACATCCTAAAGACGGTGTTCTGCTCTGTCTTGGGGAAACAGATGTTTTGGATACAGAAACAGTAGAAGAGGCATGCATACAGCATACTGTGGTTATGTCCCAAATGGCCCCCTATTACCTGTTTAGTGCACTACTTGAGACCAGAGCTCTATGGGCCCTGTTCAAAAGTAGGGCACTATATAGGGAATAGCGAGCCATTTGGGATGCTATAACTCGGCAGCAAGGGGAACAAGCAGAGTCCCACACTTAGGGGAAGCGAGAGACACTTCCCTATTTGTTCTACTGATTCATCTTCTTAGGGCTAAGCCCTAGAGTACTGTAACTTGCAGTGGCAGTTGTTCAGTCTCTGAAAAAGAATTGTACTGTGTTGCGTTTGTAACTAATGTACCTATCTTCTGCAGATATGGGCGTGGTTTATATAGCTAGAAAGCTATATAGCTACTCAACTGGTGGCAAAGATTGACTGTAGGGTGTCAGCAAATATAATTAAAAGTTTACACTATTCATCTATGGCAAATATACTTATGTCTCCCCTTTCATCTGTGTCTGGTGTTAGCTACTTACTGGCTAGCTAGGTCTCCAGCCAGCATTGAACAAAAGGAGGGGAAGGGTCGATCAAAACTCTGACGCAGTTGTCATGTCAACACATCCATCAGTGCTGCCGTGAACTGCATCACAATAGACAAACTGCAGGCGTATGAAAAACAAATTGACATCGTTGGTGAAATTTCAATGTTGTTTGAGTCGCTTTGTGTGTCACCAAATTAGCTTGAGGTGATTTTACGACAACACTGCTCACTACATCCACATTTCTTGACGTAGCCATTTCAAAGAGATGTCAGTCAATGCAAGCTCATGAATATAAGCTCCCTGCCCACTCAGCCTGTCTTTTCAAACTTCCAGGTTGTTAGCTATGAGAGAAAGAGTACTTTTTCTCAAATATTGAGCATTTTTATCCACACAAAATATTATGGGTGATAGTTTTTAGTCACCCAAAAGGCTTTAAGGACACACCTCAAATATTGCCACCCCTCCCTAGATTAAGGAACTATGGGATGTTCAGGAACTTGAGGGTATGGGGTCAAATCCTGTTGTAGGCACACTATTTAGAAAATAGTTTTATGTGAAACCACACTTTCTGTACAGTTGTTCAAATAATTCATTTAATTTAGTATAATATAAGCTTCTGTCTTAAAACTTGTTTGGGATAGGGGGCAGTATTTTCACGTCCAGATGAAAAGCGTACCCAAAGTAAACTGCCTGTTACTCATGCCCAGAAGCTAGGATAGGCAGATAATTGGTATATTTGGATAGAAAACACTCTAAAGTTTCTAAAACTGTTAAAATTATGTCTGTGAGTATAACAGAACTGATATGGCAGAACTGATATGGCGAAACCCCGAGGACAAACCATCTCTCTCAAAAAAAAAATCAGCCTACCACTATTTTCAATGGCTATCACTTATATAGTTCCTAGGGCTTCCACTAGATGTCAACAGTCTTTAGAAAGAGTTTCATGCTGGTTTTTGGAAAAATTAGCCAGAAATTGTAGTTTTTCTAGATGGCTCCCATTTTGGCTGTAGTGTTTCCAAGCGCGTGAATGAGAGCGCGTTCTTTGGTATTTTTCTCCGGAAAAGACAATAACGATTCTCCGTCTTAAATTGTATCGTTTATTTACGTATTTGGGTACCTAAGGTTTGATTATAAACGTTGTTTGACTTGTTTGGAAAAGTTTATTAGTAATGTTTGGGATTCATTTTGTATGCATTTTGATGGAGAGAAACTGGGTGGATTATTGACTGAAGCGCGCCAGCTAAACTGAGTTTTTATGGATATAAAGAGGGACATTATCAAACAAAAGGACCATTTGTGATGTAACTGGGACCTTTTGGAGTGCCAACAGAAGAAGATCATCCAAGATGGCGTAGCAATCAGACGTCTCTGTCTTTTGTCCTGTCGTGTCCCTTGTATATATCTTTTTACATCTTTTTCTTCGCATATCTTTTTAAAATATTTTCCTAAACCTCAACTTCTAAATACTCTCCTGCAACCCGCCTCATCCAATGTGGTGTGGATCTGCTTTTTTCTAAATTATTTCTATTTACTTCAGATCTGGAGTCCCTCAACTGAAGCTAGCCAGCTAACTACCTACCAGCTATCAGTTAGCAAACCATTGCTAGCGGTCATCAGCTAACCTTTAGCTCGGAAAGCTCTCGCTTTTACACCAGAGCATAACGGACCTATTTCTCTCCGTATCCCCGGATTCCTACCGCAAACTCTGAACATTTTCAGCTGGATCTTCGCAACTAGCTAAGGTCAATCCCGGGTGACCACTCCTGGCTAGCGTTTCCATCCCGGAGCAAGCACCAATTTGCCTGAAGCTTGCCCAGACAGGGCTCCTGGGCTACCACCGAAGCCCACTCCTGGGCTACAATATCCGGACCCCTTCTACTGCAGGTACGGGGCACGGAACCCCGCCGATCCTCTACGACTGGAATACCGACATAATCTGCCCGAGGATTCCAACAGGCCCCTCAGGCGTGAAGCCCGCTAAAGGCCCATTCTGCTAACCTGCTAGGCCTGCTAGCTACCTAGAGCGACTTGGAACCCTACTAATTCCACGACTGGTCTATCAACGTCACCGCACGAAGAGGCAAAAACAGACTTACCCCCATCGCAACGCCCCCAAAGGCTAACTTGCTAGCCCCGGTCTGCTAACTGCTAGCTTGCCTGCCCCGATCTGCTAACTGCTAGCTTGCCTGCCCCGGTCTGCTAACTGCTAGCCCCTGCTAACTGCTAGCTTCCTAACCCGGTCTGCTAACTGCTAGCTTGCCAGCCCCTATCTGCTAACTGCTAGCTTGTTTAGCCCCGGCCTACTAACTGTTAGCATATTAACATCGGAGGGCCTGTTGTCCGGACTTCTGGCAGTCTCTATGGGGATGCCACAGGGTTCAATCCTCAGGCCGACTCTCTTCTCTGTATTCATCAATGATGTTGCTCTTGCTGCTGGTGATTCTCTGATACACCTCTACGCAGACGACACCATTCTGTATACTTCTGGCCCCTCTTTGGACACTGTGTTAACTAACTGTCACGAACCTCGCCGAGGATGGTGCCTCTTCCTGTTCGGGCGGTGCTCGGCGGTCGTCGTCGCCGGCCTATTAGCTGCCATCGATTCCCTTTCCGTTTGTTTTGGGTTATTGGTTAATTGGGTACACCTGTTTTGTATTAGGATTTGTTTGTAGGGTATTTAGGGGCACTAATTTGTGCGGGCTTGTTTTTGTTACTCTGTGTTTTGTTGGTGTGATTTATTATTGTATTTATTCTCCGGACTGTTTAGTCCTGTTGTTGTTTTGGACTAGCAACGTATTTACGCCCTGTGTGTTGGCGTGACTGTTTTTGTTGCGCTGGGGAATAAATCTGAGGAAAACGACTGAACCCTGCTCTCTGCGCCTGATTCCACCCACCACACCTAGTAGATCGTAACAGAAGCCCGCACCATTGAAATGGAGTCAGCAGGAGCAGCGACCGCTCCTCTCCCCACTATGGAGGAGCGCGTTCATCACCATACAGCTGTCCTCCATCGGATTGGTACCGCGATGGACCAGATGATGGAGAGGATGGAACGATGGGAGAGGAGTGGTCTCCCGACATCTACCCCAGCTCCCCCACTCCCGACACCACCTACTCCACCTACATCGTCCTCTGGGTCCGGCGCACTACGTCTCTCCCCCCCCCCGAGGGAGTACGATGGAGCGGCTGCTGGGTGCCAGGGATTTTTGCTCCAGCTGGAGCTCTACCTGGCTACCGTGCGTCCGGCTCCCTCGGGTGAGGAGAGTGTGAGCCTCCTCGTCTCCTGTTTAACGGGCAGGGCCCTGGACTGGGCTAACGCAGTCTGGAACAGTCCAGACTCAGCTCGGGACAACTACCTGGAGTTCACCCGCCGTTTCCGAGCAGTGTTCGATCATCCACCAGAGGGTAAAGCGGCGGGTGAGCGACTGTTCCACCTCAGACAGGAGACGAGGAGCGCGCAGGACTTCGCGTTGGAGTTTAGGACCCTAGCTGCTGGTGCTGGGTGGAATGACAGGGCCCTGATGGACCATTTCCGGTGTAGTCTCCGGGAGGACGTCCGCCGGGAGCTGGCTTGCAGGGACACAACTCTCTCCCTGGATGAACTAATAGACATGTCTATTCGATTGGACAACCTGCTAGCTGCCCGCGGGCGTTCAGAAGGGGTCCTGTTAATTCCACCGTCCAGCTCTCCCACTCCCACTCCGATGGAGTTGGGAGGAGCTGCATCTAGGGGGATCAGAGGGGGCTCCTCCTGCTCCTATTGTGGACGGAGAGGACACACTTCGGACCGGTGTTGGAGGAGTCCCTCTGGGAGTCGAGATGGTCGGCAGAGCGCTCCTCGGCCACCCCAGGTGAGTAAGCACCAAACTCACCCAGAGCTCCCTGTTGGTCACATGTTTTTGTTAATTTTTTCCCCTGCATTTTTCCCCTCTCTTCAGCATAAGGCGCTAGTCGATTCAGGCGCAGCTGTGAGTTTTATGGATCGTGGACTCGCCCGTAAATTGGGTATTCCGTTAGTGCAGATAGACCCACCTGTCCCCGTGCACTCCTTAGATAGCCGACCGCTAGGGTCAGGGCTGGTCAGGGAGGCCACGATTCCGCTGGACATGGTAACGCAGGGGAATCATAGGGAGAGGATCAGTTTCTACCTTATTGATTCACCTGGGTTTCCGGTGGTGTTGGGGGTTCCCTGGCTGGCTATTCACAATCCCCTTATTTCCTGGAAACAGGGGGCTCTTAAGGGGTGGTCAGACGAGTGTTCAGAGAGGTGTTTAGGAGTTTCCATCGGTGCCACGACGGTGGAGAGTCCAGACCAGGTTTCCACCGTGCGCATTCCCCCCGAATATGCCGATTTGGCTATCGCTTTTAGTAAGAGGAAAGCGACCAAATTACCACCCCATCGACGGTGGGATTGCGTGATAAACCTCCTGGAGAACGCTGCACTTCCCCGGAGTCATGTGTACCCACTGTCACAGGAGGATACGCTGGCTATGGAAACATATGTCACGGAAGCTCTGAGACAGGGGTACATTCGGCCCTCCGTGTCACCCGTCTCCTCGAGTTTCTTTTTTGTGAGGAAAAAGGAGGGAGGTCTGCGTCCGTGCATTGATTATCGAGGTCTCAATTCGATCACTGTGGGTTTTAGTTATCCGCTACCTCTCATCGCTACGGCGGTGGAATCATTCCACGGAGCGCGTTTCTTCACAAAACTGGACCTCAGGAGCGCGTATAATCTGGTGCGTATTCGGGGAGGAGACGAGTGGAAAACAGCGTTTAGTACCACATCAGGCCACTATGAGTACCTCGTCATGCCGTATGGGTTGAAAAATGCTCCAGCCGTCTTTCAATCCTTTGTAGATGAGATTCTCAGGGACTTGCACGGGCAGGGTGTGGTAGTCTATATTGATGACATCTTGATTTATTCTGCCACACGCGCCGCGCATGTTTCCCTGGTGCGCAAGGTTCTTGGGCGACTGCTGGAGCATGACCTATACGTCAAGGCTGAGAAATGTGTGTTCTCCAAACCAGCCGTTTCCTTCTTGGGTTATCGCATTTCCAGCTCGGGGATGATGATGGAGTGTGACCGCGTTAACGCCGTGCGTAATTGGCCGACTCCGACCACGGTAAAGGAGGTGCAGCGGTTTTTAGGGTTTGCCAATTACTACCGGAGGTTTATCCGGGGTTTTGGCCAAGTAGCGGCGCCCATTACCTCACTGCTGAAGGGAGGGCCGGTGCGTTTGCGGTGGTCAGCAGAGGCTGATGGAGCCTTCAACCAGTTGAAGGCACTGTTCACTGGGGCTCCCGTGTTGGCGCATCCGGACCCTTCGTTAGCATTCATAGTGGAGGTGGATGCGTCCGAGGCTGGGGTTGGAGCCGTGCTGTCTCAGCGCTCGGGTACGCCACCGAAGCTCCGTCCCTGCGCTTTCTTTTCTAAGAAGCTGGGTCCGGCAGAGCGGAACTATGATGTGGGGGACCGGGAGTTACTAGCTATGGTAAAGGCCCTGAAGGTGTGGAGACACTGGCTAGAGGGGGCTAAACACCCTTTTCTCATCTGGACTGATCACCGTAATCTGGAGTATATTCGTGCAGCGAGGAGACTGAATCCGCGCCAGGCTAGGTGGGCCATGTTCTTTACACGTTTTAGATTTACGATCTCTTACAGACCAGGTTCCCTCAACACTAAGGCCGACGCGCTGTCCCGTCTCTATGACACCGAGGACCGGTCTATCGAACCCACTCCCATCCTTCCTGCTTCTCGGCTGGGACGCGGACATCGAGCGGGCGTTGAGGGTTGAACCTGCGCCTGCACAGTGTCCGACTGGCAGAAGTTACGTACCGCTTGGTGTCCGTGATAAGTTGATTCGGTGGGCTCACACACTACCGTCTGCGGGTCATCCGGGGATCGATAGGACAGTGCGGGGTCTTAGAGGGAAATACTGGTGGCCCACCTTAGCTAGGGATGTGAGGCTCTATGTCTCTTCCTGTTCGGTATGCGCCCAGAGTAAGGCTCCTAGGCACCTTCCTAGAGGGAAGTTACAGCCCCTCCCGATTCCACAACGGCCATGGTCCCATCTCTCGGTAGATTTCCTTTCTGATCTTCCCCCTTCTCAGGGGAACACTACCGTTCTGGTCGTTGTGGATCGGTTCTCTAAGTCCTGCCGTCTCCTTCCATTGCCTGGTCTCCCTACGGCCCTACAGACTGCAGAGGCTCTTTTTACCCACGTCTTCCGGCACTATGGGGTCCCAGAGGATATCGTCTCCGATCGGGGTCCCCAGTTCACATCTCGGGTTTGGAAGGCGTTTATGGAGCGTCTGGGGATCTCGGTCAGCCTTACCTCTGGTTATCACCCCGAAAGTAATGGGCAGGTGGAGAGAGTAAACCAGGAAGTGGGCAGGTTTCTGAGGTCGTATTGCCAGGACCGGCCAGGAGAATGGGCAAGGTACGTCCCATGGGCAGAGTTAGCCCAGAATTCTCTTCGGCATTCGTCCACGAATATGTCGCCATTTGAATGTGTACTGGGTTACCAGCCGGTCCTGGCTCCGTGGCATCAGAGTCAGACCGAGGCTCCTGCGGTGGAGGAGTGGGTACAGCGCTCTAGAGAGACCTGGCGGGCAGTCCAGGATTCTCTCAGGCAGGCCAGTGAACGGCAGAAGAGAGACGCTGACCGCCACCGCAGTGAGGCCCCGGTGTTCGCACCAGGGGACAGGGTCTGGCTCTCGACCCGAAACCTGTCCCTCCGCCTGCCCTGCCGGAAGCTGGGGCCGCAGTGTGTGGGGCCATTTAAAGTCCTGAGGAGGATAAACGAGGTGTGTTATAGATTGCAACTTCCCTCTTATTATCGTATTAACCCCTCGTTTCATGTGTCTCTCCTCAGGCCGGTGGTAGCTGGTCCCCTACAAGACGGTGAGGTGCCGGAGGTCCCTCCACCCCCTCTGGACATCGAGGGGTCCCCGGCGTACACAGTACGAGCTATTCTGGACTCGAGACGCCGGGTGAGGGGCCTGCAGTACCTCGTGGACTGGGAGGGGTACGGTCCGGAGGAGAGGTGCTGGGTACCGGGGAGGGACATTTTAGATCCTTCCCTCTTGAGGGATTTCCATCGCCTCCACCCGGATCGCCCTGCGCCTCGTCCTCCGGGTCGTCCTTGAGGCCGGGGTCGGCGCGCTGCGGGAGCCGCGCGTCAGGGGGGGGGTACTGTCACGAACCTCGCCGAGGATGGTGCCTCTTCCTGTTCGGGCGGTGCTCGGCGGTCGTCGTCGCCGGCCTATTAGCTGCCATCGATTCCCTTTCCGTTTGTTTTGGGTTATTGGTTAATTGGGTACACCTGTTTTGTATTAGGATTTGTTTGTAGGGTATTTAGGGGCACTAGGCCCGCTGGGTATTTGTGCGGGCTTGTTTTTGTTACTCTGTGTTTTGTTGGTGTGATTTATTATTGTATTTATTCTCCGGACTGTTTAGTCCTGTTGTTGTTTTGGACTAGCAACGTATTTACGCCCTGTGTGTTGGCGTGACTGTTTTTGTTGCGCTGGGGAATAAATCTGAGGAAAACGACTGAACCCTGCTCTCTGCGCCTGATTCCACCCACCACACCTAGTAGATCGTAACACTAACCTCCAGACGAGCTTCAATTTCATACAATTCTCCTTCCGTGGCCTCCAACTGCTCTTAAATGCAAGTAAAACTAAATGCATGCTATTCAACCGATCACTGCCCGCACCAGCTCGCCCGTCCAGCATCACTACTCTGGACGGCTCTGACTTAGAATACGTGGGCAACTACAAATACCTAGGTGTCTGGTTAGACTGCAAACTCTCCTTCCAGAATCACAATCGCATCTCCAATCCAAAATTAAATCTATAATTTGCTTCCTATATCGCAACAAAGCATCCTTCACTCATGCTGCCAAACATACCCTCGTAAAACTGACGATGCTACCGATCCTCGACTTCGGTAATGTCATCTATAAAATAGCCTCCAACACTCTACTCAACAAACTGGATGCAGTCTATCACAGTGCCATCCGTTTTGTCACCAAAGCCCCATACACTACCCACCATTGTGACCTGTACGCTCTCGTTGGTTGGCCCTCGCTTCATACACGTCGCCAAACTCACTGGCTACAGGTCATCTACAAGTCTCTTCTAGGTAAAGCCCCGCCTAATCTCAGCTCACTGGTCACCATAGCAGCACACACTCGTAGCACGCACTCCAACAGGTATGTCTCATTGGTCACCCCCAAAGCCAATTCTTCCTTTGGTCGTCTTTCCTTCCAGTTCTCTGCTGCCAATGACTGGAACGAACTGAAAAAATATCTTAAACTGGAGACTCATATCTCCCTCACTAGCTTTAAGCACCAGCTGTCAGAGCAGCTCACAGATCACTGCACCTGTACATAGCCCATCTGTAAACAGCCCATCTATCTACCTACCTCATCCCCATACTGTATTTATTTATCTTGTTCCTTTGCACCCCAGTATCTCTACTTGCACATTCATCTTCTGCACATCTACCATTCCAGTGTTTAATTGCTATACTGTAATTACTTAGCCACCATGGCCTATTTATTGCCTTACCTCCCTTATCTTACCTCATTTACACTCACTGTGTATAGACTTTTTTTTCATACTGTATTATTGACTATGTTTTGTTTATTCCATGCGTAACTCTGTTGTTGTATGCGTCGAATTGCTATGCGTTATCTTGGCCAGGTCGCAGTTGCAAATGAGAACTTGTTCTCAACTAGCCTACCTGGTTAAATAAAGGTGAAATAAATAATAAATACAACATTTAAATTTCAAAAAAAGGTAAGGCCTTTTTTATGTCGCTATTTCTGCCTGGTTGAAAAATGTTTTTTTATTTTATTTATTTATTTATTTCAATTTTACCTCATTTTCATGGTATCCAATTGTTTTTAGTAGCTACTATCTTGTCTCATCACTACAACTCCCGTACGGGCTCGGGAGAGACGAAGGTTGAAAGTCATGTGTCCTCCGATACACAACCCAACCAAGCCGCACTGCTTCTTAACACAGCACGCATCCAACCCGGAAGCCAGCCGCACCAATGTGTCGGAGGAAACACCATGGACCTGGCAACCTTGGTTAGCGCGCACTGCGCCCGGCCCGCCACAGGAGTCACTGGTGCGCAATGAGACAAGGACATCCCTACCGGCCAACCCCTCCCTAACCCGGACGACGCTAGGCCAATTGTGCGTCGCCCCACGGACCTCCCGGTCGCAGCCGGTTACGACAGAGCCTGGCGCGAACCCAGAGTCTCTGGTGGCACAGCTGGCGCAGCAGTACAGCGCCCTTAACCACTGCACCACCCTGGAGGCCCTGTTTTTCATGTGTTTGTATGTGGGGCGCGGTCTTCAGATAATTGCACGGTATGCTTTCGTAAAGCCTTTTTGAAATCTGACACAGTGGCTGGATTAACAAGAAGTTAAGCTTTATTTTTGATGTATTACACTTGTTATTTTATGAAATTTAAATATTTAAAATACTGTAGTTTGAATTTTGCACTCTGCAATTTCAAGGTGTCCCGCTAGCGGCACCCCTTTTCCAAAGATTAAGCATCCTAAATAATGCCATAGATTCAGTTTTTTAAAATTGTGAACTTGAAGGCAAAAAAGAAAAGCATAATGTCAACCTGGTATTCCAACTGATTTTAGGCTACTACTGCTGTCACGTTCGTCGTAACGAGGAGACCAAGGCGCAGCGTGATAAGAATACATTCTTCTTTAATGAAAGAGAAACACTGAACAAAGTATACAAAACAACCATGACGCTATCAGCCACGAGTGCTGACAGGCAACTACACATAGAGAATAACCCACAAAACCAAAATGGGAAATGGCAACCTAAATAGGATCCCCAATCAGAGACAACGACAAACAGCTGCCTCTGATTGGGAACCAATTCAGGCCACCATAGACCTATATATACCTAGACAAACCAAAACCCCATAGATGTACAAACAACCCTAGACAAGACAAAAACACACATACCGCCCTCGTCACACCCTGACATAACCAAAATAATAAAGAAAACAAAGATAACTAAGGTCAGGGCGTGACAACTGCCAACGACTTGTCTTGCACATAGTCAAGGCCCCCAGTACCAAAGCAACCCCAAAACATTATCAAAACCTCCCCCATGTTTTTTTTTCATTGGTCCACAGAACATTTTCACTGTATTTGGGGTTGTTCAGGTGGGGTTATGCAAAGTGCAATGGGGCTTTCGTTTGTCTCTTCAACAGTACGGTATTTTGTGTTCGTAGCTAATGCATCTTTTTACTATGTGCTTGCTTTCGCAGGAGTTCTGACAACAACTTCTGCAGATATGACTGAAACAAACTCAGACGCTTTTTTAGGTAAGTATATTAATGTCTTCAGAATTCACACATTGATACAGACAGAAGGTGGGGAGAGAGAAATGCCAACACGTTGTCTACACCAAAGTGTGAAGATGCCTACAGTGGCGGACAAATATATTGCCAACATTGCACTTTTTTATTAATATTTCCCTATTTCTTTAGAACTCTGTCCCTGATGGGGCTTGTCGATTCACCTCTGTGTCCAGTCTGCCAAAAAATACTTTCCTGACACTCACCTCCACGCATTCTCGTTTTGTCCCATCATTCAGAATTACTGGGGGAAAAAAGTTCTGAGCATTCCCTCAGTCATCCTCCATATTACCATTCCTGCATCCCCATCACTCTGCATACTAAATTACTTTGATGATGACGTCCACCTTTGTTTCCTCTATGTCCAAGGACAAACAACACTTCCTATTGATTTCATTAACAATCGCCCAAAAAGTGACCCAGACAACATCAAAATGGCACCTCCTACCAGGGACCAACACTCTATGGGTGTTAGTTTGTGAACACTATTTTGGTGGATCACATATCATTTCTAAGAAAGTGTTAACGCCCAAATGCTAACCAGCAGCTTATCCACTAGTCTTGCTTAGTCTTGTACGGTCCTGTCCTGTCCAGTGTTTCCGTCTCTTGTTTTGTCCTGTTTTGACATGTTCCTATTTTCTACTTGCCTCTTTTTATCCTTACCCTACTTTTCAGTTTTTTTCTTACTTTTTGGTTGTAGTTTACCTTCTTCGCTATAAAAAACAGTTTTTATGTACATAGAACATTTGAGATCAGAATTTTAACACCCACGGTTTTTAATTGAACACTTTCTTGTTATCCCACCGAAATAGTGTTCACAAACTAACACCCCTAGAGTGTTGGTCCCTAACACCGTGCTCCATGGCAAAATATGTGGTTGCCTCAAGTTTACGGTCTTGTCATCAACTCCAATTCGAAAGCTAATCCGTTATAGCCTAGTTCGTTAAATATGTTGAACATGTTTGCAGTCCACATTGTTCTACTTGCATTGCTTCAGTATGGAAATACATGGTTAAACATAGACTATAGCATTTGCACTGTTATATGGGCTAGGCCTACTGTAAATTGCAGACTGGACATGGACATGCCAAATATAGTCAATAAGCATGATTACATTCACTAGACTATTGATAAGGCCTAAAAAGACTGTTTCTAATTCGAATCGAATTCTAATATAAATTAAACAACAACTTGTTATAAATAGGCCATGTCTCAATACAGTTACAGGCACATGATTGCTCCCCGTGGGCAACGTCTTAGACTATGGAGGGTTTAATGCACATCCAAACGTTTCACAGTAGCTGGATAAAGATCCAACGTAAAGAGAAGGGGGGGGGATGTCCACTCACTGCTATACTGCTCGCAAATGTAACGTTTTATAAACATCATGGAACCATCTTACAGATCATATTTGCACTTCTCCAGAAATTGCATTGCAATTGAGCCATTTAATCTACGTTACCACAAACCCATGGATGGGGAATATTTCTAATAAGTTTGGTTTTTAATCAAATTAAACAAAAAAACAATGAATCTGCTTTTTTTAAACAAACAACGATATTTCCAAGTAGGATCGGGTCTGAAGCATGATGTCTTAAATCGCTCACGTTCTATGGCACTGTGTGCACACGTAGGCCTTAATGCCATTACGCATAACATTCACACCTCTATTCACTTGTATTGTTGCCTATGTGCAGGGCAGATTCTCCAAAAAAAATCTGCTGTTGATATGACATTATACACTCTTAGGTTCTAGGTAGCACCTTTTGTTCTGAGAGTGTTGTAGGCTTGGATAGTTTGGAGGAGAGTGTGTGTCTTTGGTAATGGATGGATTTGAAAATGGGGATGGATAGCCTACTGAACAAGCAAAATTAAGTCTGCAGGTATGTGAATTGTGAATAATGAAAAATCTTGATGGCAAAAACGTCCAAAATATTTTTAAGCAATCTTAGTAGACCATTTAAAACCTCTTTATTCATAGACTAGTTGGCTAATGGCCAGGATAAAATATAGGAACATATGAGTTGTTGCTAAACCAGTCTTGATTAAAAGGGAAGGGTAGGCAATGTTTGGTTTTAATCAAATGAAATGATTCATCATATTATGTTTCTAAATATGAGATTAACCGGCACAAAATGCACATCTCTCTTCCATGAGCACTGCGTGTCATGGCTAGACTGACTGCACTTCCGGCTCTCAAACCCATTCCATTATCAACTGCATTACCATTCAGATTGTCTTAAAACTTCCCATTAGCGCTGAATGAAATGGTCACTTCTGCTTGTGTTTTTAAAGGTCATGAATTGTCAAGATCATGTTTTGCATGAGATTTTATGATATTTGGATGAGACATTGATAAAGTTTGATCATAAAGTTACTGGTCCTCTCTCCATGTCAAACACTTAGATTCAGGAAGCGGCATTATTAAAGGGATTGGGTGGCATCATCCAGTCGGCGTCCAATTCATCCCAAAGGTGTTCGATGGAGATGAGGTCAGGGTTCTGTGCAGGCCAGTCAAGTTCTTCCACACCGAGCTCGACAATCCATTTCTTTATGGACCTTGCTTTTTCACTGGAGCATTGTCATGCTGAAACAGGAAAGGGCCTTCCCCAAACTATTGCCACAAAGTTGGAAGCACAGAATCGTCTCTAGAATGTCATTGTATGATGTAGCGTTAAGATTTCCCTTCACTGGAATAAAGGGACCGAACCATGAAAAACAATTATTCCTCCCCCACCAAACTTTACAGTTTGCACTAGGAAATTGGGGCAGGTAGCGTTCTCCTGGCATCTGCCAAACCCAGATTCGTCCGTCGGACTGCCAGATGGGGAAGCGTGAATCATAACTCCAGAGAACACGTTTCCACTGATCCAGTGTTCAATGGCGGCGAGCTTTACACCACCACAGCCAACGCTTGGCATTATGCATGGTGATCTTAGGTTTGTGTGTGGCTGCTCGGCCATGGAAACCCATTTCATGAAGCTCCAGACGAACAGTTATTGTACTTATGTTGCTTCCAGAGGTAGTTTGAAACTCAGTAGTGAGTGTTGCAACCAAGGACAGACTCAGCGGTCCCGTTCTGTGAGCTTGTATGGCCTACTACTTCACAGCTGAGCCGTTGTTGCTCCAAGACGTTTCCACTTCACAATAACAGCACTTACAGTTGATCGGGGCAGCTCAAGCAGGGCAGAAATTTGACGAACTGACTTGTTGGAAAGGTAGCATCCTATGACGGTGCCAAAAGTCTCTGAGCTCTTCAGTAAGGCCATTCTACTGCCAATGTTTGTCTATGGAGATTGCATGGCTGTGTGCTCTCTTTTATACACCTGTCAGCAATGGGTGTGGCTGAAACAGCCAAATCCACTTTGAAGGGTGTCCACATACTCTTTTGTATATTTAGTGTATTTGTACTGTACACTTTGAAGTAGACAACATGTTAGCATTTCTCTCTCTGCCCCTTCTGTCTTTATCTGTGCGTGATTTCTGAAGACAGTAATAATTACCTATAAAAAAGGCTAAGATCTTTTCACTCATATGGACCAACTCCATATTAATGCCCATGATTTTGGAATGAGATGTTCGACAAGCAGGTGTCCACATACTTTTGGTCATATAGTGTATGTATAAATATAAAAAGGGAGAGATATTCAAATTAGGCTACAGATGTTGTAAGAACACGCAGGGGGATATGGACATGACAAGGCTGGGTGTGAACAGACAGAGAGCGAGCACGAGCAGCCTTTCCCTGAAGCCTACATGCCTCAGTCTCAATTACCATCCTGTCTCTGACCTCAAATAGTGAGAGTTAATAAGGCCTGTGAACTCTCCTCTCCCTGCTCAAACATGTATTCTCTCAGTACTGACACACACACTACTAACACCTCTAACCCTCTTACACCCCGGGTAGCTAGTCTTCTGAATGCAGCAACCTCCCACTCTCAGCTCAACCTCCGTCATGTCATCCACTACATTTGTGCCCCTGTACAGGGAGGGTGGTTATCGGTGCACGTATCTTGATAATGACTTGGTGTGTGCAACATTCACGATATAGTGTGCTACTTTTTGACCAGAGCACCAGGGGCCATGGTCAAAAGTAGTACACTATGGAGGGAATAGGGTGCCATTTGGGACGCAGCCTTGGAAGGGGTTGCACATTTTAACGAAATTGATTAATTAATCATTAACGATAGACTTACTCCTCTGATGAAGCAGGTAATTAAGCGTTAATGAGGTACTGAAGAACCACACACTGAAGCGTCCCAGCACACTTATTTTATTTTTTTACTTGGCACTTTTGAAATGTGTGACATTTTTCCCTACGCACCTGCAAGTTGTTCTGGGAAGTGTGTGTGTGTGTGTGTGTGTGTGTGTGTGTGTGTGTGTGTGTGTGTGTGTGTGTGTGTGTGTGTGTGTGTGTGTGTGTGTGTGTGTGTGTGTGTGTGTGTGTGTGTGTGTGTGTGTGTGTGGTGTGATGCACTGTAAGATAGGTTGAGCTGACACACATTGAGCTGATTGGAGTGTGTGTGTCCCCCGGCTAGATTAAAGTCAAGGTGGATTGGACAGCTGTTCCATTGCAATAACTTATACTTAGCATCTCCTTCATCACTCTTTATTTAGTCTCCCTTCCTCTTTTGACAGGCAGAAAGGCACCTTCTACCTGTCACTGTTTTAGTGAGAGAATAACATTCAGTCAACAGGCCCTGCGCTTGACTAGCGTCCTGTCCAGGGGGTGTACTTGTACATCAAGCTGCCTCCACGCTTCAGACACAGGATAATCAGGAGATTAAAGTCAACAGTATAGCTGCATTGGGGAGTTCTAGGGGGTGGGGAATGGATTTTTTTATTTTTTTATTCCGGGGGGTGGGGGGGGTGGGGGGGGGTCTTGGAGGGTTCAGGCTTCACAAGATTGTGATCATGAAAAAGGAATCTATGACATATATTTTATATCACTATCATGCACACGTTCCCTCACACATAAGGATGGCTCTGTTGCGGAAAGACTGATACATGTTTGATAGTGTCTTGATGCTGTATTGATTGTCCTTCATGTTCTAATACTTTAATGTTTCCCCTTGTGTTTTTTGCAATAAATAATAATTTTATTTTAAAAAACAGTATTGCTGCACTCAAACTCATATCATATACTGTAAACACAACTCTGTCAGTACTGTATAGTGTAAACAAGCATCAAACAAGCTAGTGTAATGAAGGAATGGTGAAATCTGAAGGGAAATGTAACGATAAATCAGTAGGTACTGTACATTTCTGTGTGTTGACTACAAGGCTCTGTCTCTCTAATGTCATTATCATGTTGTCTGTTCGTTCTGGTGTCATTGCAGTGGGAGCCGCCAACGTAGAGGATGGATCCTTTGAAGCCATTTTCGGGGGTGAGAAATATATCAATCACAATGTATTTATAAAGGCGTTTTTATATGAGCAGTTGTCACGAGGCGCTATACTTTAACTCGGCCTAACTCCTAAGCTTTAGAGATGGCTATCCAGATGTGGTTAGCATTATTGTTCTCTCTATAGTCTGAGAACGGAACCAATGCCATGAGTATCACGTAAATGGAAAGTCCTCCACTCATTGTTTCTGGTTTCACCTACCTAATTGTTATAGTTTCCCTAGTCATGCGGAGGAAACAAAGTTCTGCCCTCTATTTTTACTCTATCAAAGAAAAGCCATGAACTTTACTTTACATTTGAAGTCAATTAGCAGGTGCTCTTATCCAGAGAAACGCACAGGGAGTGCCTCGCTCAAGGGCACATCGACAGATTTTTCCACCTAGTCAGCTCAGGGATTCAAACCAGCGACCTTTCGGTTACTGGCCCAACCATCTTAAACGCTAGGCTACCTGCCAACCCAACCCACCTAAAATCAGTTAACTAAAATCTAAAAATAGAATGTCGCTTTGACGTTCTCGTTCACGATTACTACTATGATAACGTGTCTTACGAAAAAACGTATTACACTTTCAAAGAGTATTCTATATTTTCAGAGACCATTCTCCTCTCTCAGTCGGTCTCATTTCTACTCGTCTCTCTCCCTTTCCAGGAGTCATTTTTGCCCTGCTCCTGTCGCTGCTCCTGGCGTTGCTGCTACTGCGCTACATTGTCAAGCATAAGGGCACTTACCACACAAACGAGGCCGACTGTGGTGATTCCGTCGACAAGTTTGGCGGTGACTCTCAAAGCGAGCAGGTTCAACTAGAGATTTTGGACAAGGAAGAATAGAAAGAAGGATACTTCATTTGAAACAGGATCTTGTTCCATTTCTAAACCAGGGCCAATATTTTCTATGGGATTGGAAATGCCTAGGATGGTCATCTAACAACATTTATATGGGGCCTACAACCATCTCAGCTCTGCAGATTTTGCTACGAAGAGACAAAATAATTAGATCACTTATTTTTGTATTGCCCATATAGTATATACACTATATATGCAAAAGTATGAGGACACCCCTTCAAATTAGTGGATTGGCTATTTCAGCCACATTACAGCCTTATTCTACAGTTTTATTTCCCTCATCAATCTACACAAAATCTCATAATGACAAAGCAAAAACAGTTATTTATCCATTTTTGCAAATGTATATTTTTTTTAACTGAAATATCACATTTACATAAGTATTCAGACCCTTTACTCAGTACTTTGTTGAAGCACCTTTGGCAGTGATTACAGCCTTGAGTCTTCTTGGGTAAGACGCTACAAGCTAGGCACACTTGTATTTGGGGAGTTTATCCCATTCTTCTCTACAAATCCTCTCAAGCTCTGTCAGGTTGGATGGGGAGAGTTGCTGCACAGCTATTTTCAGGTCTTGGGTTCAAGTTCGGGCTCTGGCTGGGCCACTCAAGGACGTTCAGAGACTTGTCCCAAAGCCCCTCCTGCATTGTTTTGGCTGTGTGCTTAGGATCGTTGTCCTGTTGGAAGTTGAACCTTCAAGCCAGTCTAAGGTCCTGAGTGCTCTAGAAAAGGTTGTCATTAATGATCTCTCTGTACTTTGCTCAGTTCAACTTTCCCACAATCCTGACTAGTCTCCCAGACCCTGCCACTGAAAAATATCCCCACAACATGATGCATCATGCTTCACCGTAGGGATGGTGCCAGGTTTACTCCAGACGTGACTCTTGGCATTCAGGCCAAAGAGTTAAATCTTGGTTTCATCAGACCAGAGAATCTTGGAGCGACTCCAAGCGAGCTGTCATGTGCCTTTTACTGAGGAAGGGCTTCCGTCTGGCCACTCTACCATAAAAGCCTGATTGGTGGAGTGCTGCAGAGATGATTGTCCTTCTGGAAGGTTCTCCCATCTCCACAGAGCAACTCTGGAGTGCTGTCAGAGTGACCATCCGTTTCTTGGTCACCTCCCTGACCAAAGCCCTTCTCCCCCGATTGCTCAGTTTGGCCGGGCGACTAGCTCAAGGAAGAGTCTTGTTGGTTCCAAACTTGTTCCATTTAAGAATGATGGAGGCCACTGTGTTCTTGGGGACCTTCAATGCTGCAGAAATGCTTTGGTACCCTTTCCCAGATCTGTGCCTCGACACAATCCTGTCTCGGAACTCTATGGACAATTCCTTCGACCTCATGGCTTGGTTTTTGCTCTGTCATGCACTGTCAACTATAGACAGGTGTGTGCCTTTCCAAATCATGTCCAATCAATTGAATTTATCACAGGTGGACTTCAACCAAGTTGTAGAAACATATCAAGGATGATCAGTGGAAACAGGATGCACCTGAGCTCAATTTAGAGTCTCATAACAAAGGGTCTGAATACCTATGTAACATTAGAGTGTCTAGTTTGAGAAACAAACGCCTCACAAGTCCTCAACTGGTAGCTTCATTAAATAATACCAGCAAAACACCAGTCTCAACCTCAGTGAACCAGTGAAGAGGCGACTCCGGGAAGCTGGCCTTCTAGGCCGAGTTGCAAAGAAAAAGCCATACCTCAGACTGGCCAATAAAAAGAAAAGATTAAGATGGGCAAAAGAACACAGACACTGGACAGAGGAACTCTGCCTAGAAGGCCAACCTCCCAGAGTCACCTCATCACTGTTGATGTTGCTCAGTTGTGCACCAGGGCCTCCAACTCCTCTTTCTATTCTGGTTAGAGACAGTTTGCACTGTTCTGTGAAGGGAGTAGTACACAGTGTTGTACGAGATCTTTAGTGTCTTTGCAATTTCTCGCATGGAATAGCCATAATTTCTTAGAACATTAATAGACTGACGAGTTTCAGAAGAAAGTTATTTTTTTCCGGCCATTTTGAGCCTGTAGTCAAACCCACAAATGCTGATGCTCCAGATATTCAACTAGTCTATTGAAGGCCTGTTGTAGTGCTTCTTTATCAGAACAACAGTTTTCAGCTGTGCGAACATAATTGCAAAATAGTTTTCTAATGATCAATTAGCCTTTTAAAATGAGAAACTTGGATTAGCTAACACAACGTGCCATTGGAACACAGGAGTGATGGTTGCTGATAATGGGCCTCTGTACGCATATGTAGATATTCCATAAAAAAACATGCCGTTTCCAGCTACACTTGTCATTTACAACATTAACAATGTCTGCACTGTATTTCTGATCAGTTTGATGTTATTTTAATGGGCAAAAAAATTGCTTTTCTTTCAAAAACAAGGAAATTCTAAGTGACCCCAAACTTTTGAATGGTAGTTAGTGTATGCTCAAAGTGTTAACATCACAAAATACTGGATGACTAAATGTGGTCAAGTTTATGTTGAAGATAATGCATGTCTGTTGTTTTATCACATGAAAATGGTGTGGGTATGTCTCAAGCTACACATTTGATACATTTTCACAGTCATGGCTTAAATCAGCCAAACTTTTTTCCCAATTAAGAGTTTACTTGTATACCCAGTCGAGAAAATCAGATTATTCAACACAACATCTGGTTCAGAAAACCAGGATATAGGGGCAAATGTTTGCACTTCAATAGTGTGTGTTAATGAGATTTAGAAGCTTATGGAGGATTTTGTGTTTTCTATTTTCATCTAGCTAGAATAGAGCGATGCAGTGCCCGAGGCTGCTGAAGGGCAGTTCTGAATCCTTGAGTAGCGCCAGGCAGCGATATGTGGGTTTAATGCAATTCCAACAACCCCAGAAACGTTCCTGCAGAGCTGAGCCAGCACACTTTGCAAAAAACCATTGTGCCTCTGGGAAATCATTTTACTCTAATTGCGTATTATTCTTGGTTGGGATACAAGACAATACAAGCCAATCTCAAGATCATACATCACCTGATCTACGAGCTGGCAAAGAGCACTTACTTTTGGCCATTTGATTGCAAGTTGAAAGTATTTATTTCCATTTGTCTTCCTAATCAAAGTATGGGACAATTGCTAACCTTTCTCCAAACAGATTTTTCCTTCAATTCTCTAATCAAGTCCAACTTCAAAGCCAGTGACTCAGCGTGTTTGAGTGCAGTAGTCTGAGTGCTCTGTCTGATTGAGGTAAAGACAATAACGCCATTGAGACATCTATCCAACTGCCGTCCTCACCGACAACATATCAAATCCTATTGATCAGAGAGGAAAACACTTACAAAATATGTGCCCCAAATGGCACCCTATTTCTTATTTAGTGCACTAGGCTACTTTTGACCAGGGCCCTATGGGGGAATAGGATGCTAAATAGGGAATAGGGTGCCACTTGGGACTTGGACGTGACTTCAGCAGGGCCACTGACACCTCTCAAGGAGATGAACAACTTTTCTAAAAGAGTCATTCCAGGGTCACCGAAGCCATAGCTTGGCCTAGACAGCTAAACACAAGCACCAGGCGCTTGAAAGGCAATAATCAGGAAGTCAGCCTTGCAACCAGCAACCAGCAACCAGCAATGTAGTTTTATTATTAGAAATCAAATAACAGTTCAAAAGACACCCATCCTGTTCTCTTACAATTGTATCCCAGCTTTTCTCCTGGCCTTGGTGCGCAGAGAACATACTGTTTTATTGTGACAATAAGCCATACTTTGATATGGCCCTGAAGGCATCAACATAAATTAATTTCATCTCGACTGCTCTGTGAAGCTTGAACAATGGCAAAGCCAAAGCTGGTGACTTTTCCCATCCCATCTCGACAAAATGGCATAAAATGCCAATACATGCTAGCATTCTCCGTGGATGAACGCGGCATGCGACTGTACTCTCCTAAAGACACCAACGATGGAAACACATCGGATTTCTTTTGAACAATGTAGCTACCTCACTCTCTTTGAGTTGTAGCTAATTCCAGTAAAAGAGGAAACGGTACGTGAATTAATGAATGACTTGACTTGGAAGCCCATGGTACCATAGTCTGAGTTGTGTAGATTATCGCCCTTGTTAGATAATAGGCTAAGTCTTGTGTGCGTCCCAAACAGCACCCATAGAGCTCTAGTCAAAAATTGTGCACTACAGAACGTACAGGAAATAGGCTGCCATTTGGGACAGAGACCTGGATGTGTTCAGACAAATGAAAGAAGAATGGGAACAGGAAACTCATTGAATCATCTTGTTAGAATATCCCCATGGCTTACAATAGGCGCGGTCCCAAATGCAACCCTATTCCCTGGTCCCTGGTCAAAAGTAGTGCACTGCGTAGGGATTAGGGTGCCATTTGGGATGCACCTTTTTAAGGTTCTGGGGCTCTTGAGAAAGGAGAGTTTTGCATAATACAGCAGCAATAAAACAGAAAATGCTCAATTCCAGCTCATCCAAGTGTTGCTCTATTCTATTCTTCAGCGAATATCCTATAAGCTATAATGAAGATATGTGACTTAGCCCCTGACATGGCAAGCTTCCTAGGAGAAAGGACTTCGATTCCAGACTCAATTACTATTTCAATACGTTTCCGCCATGGATATTGAATATTGCAAGATAAGCAGTTCTCGCAAAATTGCTAGCACAAAGTCTGCTCCGGGGTTTATGTTAAGGCTTTTTACGCTTCTGTTCAAAGGTGCATGGGGAAGGTTATGAAGTACATTTTTGGGGGGGAGGGGCAGGGTTACAGGAATAAATAATCCAGTACCTGCCTGTGAAGACGGATGCTACATTGTTACAGCCAGGAATAGTTTCTGCGCTCAGCACTTCCCCAAAGAAGTGAATGTCAAACTTGTGAATGTCAAACTTGCAGAGAGAGGGGATCCCCAACAGAGCAGTGTTAGAGAACTGTTAAACCAACTTAGTGTTAAAGATGAAATCGGCATAAGGTGAAACAGTGCCACTGTTCGCCCTCAGTGCATTTGTCGTGATTTTTGTTCTGCTGATGAAAAGGAGGAGAGGAGCAATCAGTATTGTGGACCAAAAAAGATTCCAGTACATACTCTGTGTTCTATCGCGCGTGGGGGGGACCGTGTTCGTTGTTTGAAGTATCGTCTTCGTTGTTGTAATATAGCAAACGGACGTGGCCGTTTCACCGAGTACGATTTCCAGCTTTAAATCAGTGTTCAACCAATGCAGTGTTAAAACAGTGTTCAACCAATGTAGTGTTAAAACAGTGTTCAACCAATGCCGTGTTAAAACAGTGTTCAACCAATGCAGTGTTAAAACAGTGTTCAACCAATGCAGTGTTAAAACAGTGTTCAACCAATGCTGTGTTAAAACAGTGTTCAACCAATGCAGTGTTAAAACAGTGTTCAACCAATGCAGTGTTAAAACAGTTTTTAGAAGAATTCACAAGCTTGTAATTGCAAAACTAGGCAGAAATGCTGAAGAAACGTGATTCAGAAAAGAGGGAACAAACGGTGTTATGCTTTGAACAGCTTTTAATTAAGTCTGTTCCTTTCTGTTTACTTTGATGAAACATTGTTTCCTTATTAGGCTCACTGTACCAAAGAGAGCTGCATCTCCATAAAACTAAAGAGAACATCATCCCCATTAACAACTGTTACTAATTTATATACCTATAGTTTGGTTTTGAAAGATTCATACAACACAAGAACAGTACACTGCCCTCTGATCCCAGAGATCATAATAAGCTTGTGTCACACTCCCACTATCCAACATGCATTTACTGTCCCCAAGGAGGCTGCCTGCCTGTTTGCCTGCCTATATACCCGCCTTCTTGCCTAGCTGCCTGTGTGGCTGGCTTCCCGTACAGATAGCCTAGCAGGAGGGAGCCTGCTTCTACCTGCCTGCCTGCCTGCCTGCCTGCCTGCCTGCCTGCCTGCCTGCCTGCCTGCCTGCCTGCCTGCCTGCCTGCCTGCCTGCCTGCCTGCCTGCCTGCCTGCCTGCCTGCCTGCCTGCCTGCCTGCCTGCCTGCCTGCCTGCCTGCCTGCCTGCCTGCCTGCCTGCCTGCCTGCCTGCCTGCCTGCCTGCCTGCCTGCCTGCCTGCCTGCCTGCCTGCCTGCCTGCCTGCCTGCCTGCCTGCCTGCCTGCCTGCCTGCCTGCCTGCCTGCCTGCCTGCCTGCCTGCCTGCCTGCCTGCCTGCCTGCCTGCCTGCCTGCCTGCCTGCCTGCCTGCCTGCCTGCCTGCCTGCCTGCCTGCCTGCTGCCTGCCTGCCTGCCTGCCTGCCTGCCTGCCTGCCTGCCTGCCTGCCTGCCTGCCTGCCTGCCTGCCTGCCTGCCTGCCTGCCTGCCTGCCTGCCTCTCTGCCTTTCTATCTGCCTGCCTGCCTGCCTGCCTGCCTGCCTGCCTGCCTGCCTGCCTGCCTGCCTGCCTGCCTGCCTGCCTGCCTGCCTGCCTGCCTGCCTGCCTGCCTGCCTGCCTGCCTGCCTGCCTGCCTGCCTGCCTGCCTGCCTGCCTGCCTGCCTGCCTGCCTGCCTGCCTGCCTGCCTGCCTGCCTGCCTGCCTGCCTGCCTGCCTGCCTGCCTGCCTGGTGCGCTCAGCAGTAAGAGGTGATATATGCCTAATCATTATTACTCTATGATAACTGATAAATAATCCTCATATGAACGGTCACTAGGGGAAATTGGCTTTTGTTATTTCATGTGTAACCGCATTGCACCTGCAGAAGCCCAATCAGCAAAACAAGTCAGCCAGCACTGAATCATCTGCAGGTAGTCTGTTAGGCTGTATTGTCATTAACAAACTACTGGAATTGTGTTTGTGTGTCTATATGGATGGGTTATTTTGGGTCCTAGAGTATGTTCACTTTTTTCATGTACTGTAGTTCCATCTTATTTAAAACAAAATAATAATAATAATAATAATGACTGTTTTTTGAATACAGGCAGAGCATTGAAAGGTCTCTGTACTTTGTTTTCTCTCAGTGTGAGAAGCCAGTTCTGAGTTCCAGTTGTCTTTCCAGACTTTAGTTGTTGTGACAAACTTTTGACCAGATAATTCAGTTCCCTGGGTGTAATTATTCAGTTGACTGCAGGCACATTTAGATTTAATTAAAAGTGAGAGCCCAATATCACTTGTCATTGCACCTGACACCCTGGCGTTAACTTTGCAGCTTTGCATTCATTAGAGCAGGCAGTCATTTTGTCACATCTCCTTTGGAATTGCCTAAAGTTGTATCTTATTTACAGCATAATCCTAGCAGAATATAGTGTACATCTTTAGGCATGAAAGTAACAAAACGGAGGTGTGTGTGTGTGTGTGTGTGTGTGTGTGTGCGTGCGTGCGTGCGTGCGTGCGTGCGAGTGTGTTGGTAGAGGCCTTCCAGGTTCCCCACAGTCATAACACGGTAGGAGCATGGCTGTGTCTTTGCACTGCCAATTATCACTCCGGAAATTGACTAAACAGACTAACTACATCACACACACAGTGTGTGGGGTGATTGATGTGAGAAATCTGCTTTAAAGCTTGGTCTCTAACTAGATGAAACAGGAGAAAATAGATCTCACAAAACATCTTGCTCACCTTACATGGCCTCTGCCAGGTTTTGCTTGAAAGGCAGAGGCATCTTCAGCATCTTTTCGACACTCTCTGAGAAGGCCAGATACATTTCCACTGTCATTTCTGATGTGGACTGACTCAGTGTTACCGGATTGTCGAAATCAAATTGAATTCTTTAGGACAGATAGCTACAACTCTTCAGGGAAATATCCAGAGACAATATACAGTCTGTACAACAGCAACAATTACAAATGAATAAAGATAGTGCTAAAGTAACTATTCCTAATATCGAGTACATCCCAGTGCTTAATGGTAAACACAGCACCTTGATGTGTGATCTGCCTTTTTATGAACAAAGTTTTCCTGTGGAGAAATAGAGTTGTGCCTCTAACTGGACCAATAGCCTTGTATGGTATGCAGGTCCACCTGCAGGTCCACCGGAGGGCCCAGACATAACAATTCATTGGCTCTAGTTCTCCTTTGTGTCAGATCCCACATTTCAACTCAATTAAACCCCATTTTATTTCAGAGCTGCATTTGCGGCATGAGTGTGACTAATTGAAAAGTGAACGGAAAGGAAAGGCCATTTTCTCACCTAGAAATGACTCACCTACTCATCACACAATGCATTTTTCTTTCTCAAATCGAACAAATGGTTCAAGCCTCTGCTCAAACTTAGGAGCAGTGAGCCTCATTATCACGTTGGAAAGGGTGGATGAATGATGCCTATTCATCCATCATGACATATCATAGGGCTTTCTCTCTTTGTGCTCATTCGCCATTAGATGATGAAATAAGAATGACATAATTTCACACAGACAGGGCAAATACAGTTAATTGTTCCAAGTGTTATTGTTAAAGACTCTTGATCCTAGGATTTAAGAGTGATTAACATTTGTTTTCATAAGATTAAACAATGGACTAAAAGCTGACTAAAAGACATTCTTATAAACTAGGGGAATTTGTTATTTTATTTCATGGTTAGCACCAATCAGTGCTAAAAGACTTGCACTCTCCTGGATAAGCTCTTGAAAGTAAGTCCATTCATACAAATACATCTAATTTGACTTTGCCTTTGAGTCATTCCATTGGACCACCTCCACTACAGTATTAGCAGGGAGTTTTTATAACTAACCCAAGATAGACAAGAGCCTGTCGTTTCCAACGGGAGCAGATGAATCACAGCGTGCAAAACAAGCAAGAAGGTCAGACACCAGCTACTGAGATCTTTTTGCCGTTATTTGCATATTTCAGTTAGGGAACGCCTACTCTGGGAGGTGCGCGTGTTGCACTCTAAACAACGCACTTTTTTTGTAACTTTGGCAAAACGCAGTCCACTCTGTTTGTTACAGATTTTAGTTTGGAAGCAGAAACCTGTATGGAGATCATGTTTCATCGATGAGAAAATCAACAGAATATCGGCCAAAATCCATCTCGCTTGATATTCTCCCATTGCCGGCCACTGGGCTTCCATACTAGTGAGTGGAAATGCCAACCTGATGCTTCGCGTTTATGCATCCAGTTTAATATATGGCTCATCGTTCTGTCTGTGGTATTAGATTTTCTGTGATAGTGAGACACTTCCCTCTTGTGGTGAAAAGGATCCTGTAGTTGTATGGAAGTCAAATGTTCTGGCTGCGCCACCCAGTGGTAAATTCTAAGTACTGCAATGAGAATACTGGAACACTGGTGGTCAACATTCATTCAAAACAACCACTCCTGAAAGTAACGTCTTCGACAGAGGCGTGACAGTTGGTGATAGAGTGGGGAAATGACTAGTGAGAAGAAGCATCCTTTTCAGTCAACCTTAAAGTTCCATTTTCATTTTGATGTGCTGTGCAGAGGTTGGGTTTAGAGTTGAGGTTTAGGGAACGTGTTAAGGTTAGGATTCGAGCGATTAACATAGACTCTGGCCATGGGAACTTATTTGTACATTTGAACTGTCCTGTTATGACCCTTATGTATGACTGTGTTTAATATCACTCCCTTGACCACATTTTATAAAGTGCCTGGGGAAGCGAGGGCCTCCACCATGGGAGATTTATGATGGATTTATTTTATTATCAAGTAATAAAAGTGGTCCGAACATCTGTTTTATTACTTTTATTTTAAAAAAGGGGCGCCAATACTGATGGAGAATTACGAGGCGATAGACTGATTTACTGGACATCAGGACTTACAGCTGACTTGTAAGTCCTGGCGTACTTCAAAATTCCAAGTATGGCAGTACCAAGTACCTCAAGTAAGGAATGCATAATGGATACCATGCCAAACAAGCAGAAGCAAAAGGCTGTTGTAGGCTCAGAAAAAAAAAGTGTTGGCAGCAAAATACAAAGGACGCTTTATGTTGCTCTTTACCATCGAGCAGAACCCAGCAGACCAGTCTAGCCCAATTGAAATCTTACCCTGAATTCAGAGAGATACTCTGCCAATAACAGAGTGGGCTAGACTGGCAGAGACGGAGTGTTTGTTTCTAGAAATAAGGGTGTTTTGAATGGGCACATTCTGCTAGTATTGATAAACAGGTCTGTTGGCAGGCGGCTGATGTGGGCAGGGGTTTGAGTTAGCCCAGGCCCAGACGCTCAGACCGTTCTGTTGGAGGGACGCCAGTGAAATTCTCTGGCCTGCTAGAGGCAAACGATTATGTGAAGAAGACCGCCAAGAGCATCATTTCCCGTTAGAATGGGAATTAGAGAACCACACACTTAGTTCAATCCCATCAGTCACTAGGAAAACGGATGGATGAAGGAAGGATGGACGACGTGGGGTGCACATGCAGATGTGCTGAGTCACAGGCCATTGTGACATCCCTTCCTCTGTCTCAAAACAACAAAGATCCATCTATGTGGTCCAAGCCAGGCCAAGGGATGATTTCAGAGAAGAGGACAGAGGGGGTAACATCTATGGGATGGAAGAGTGAGGACAGGGTGGAGGACTGGATGTGTTGGGATGATGTCTGGACCTACTGTAATAAGACAGTTATTGTTAACACATTACACACACACACCAATGGAGGCTCCTCAGACGAGGAAGGGAAGGACCATCCTTCTCAGTGAATTTCAGAAAAATAGAAATAGTCAAACAATAATAAAATGCAATCCTTTTTAGATAAAACTATAGTAAATATATTCAAATGTCACCAAATACCTAATTAAAACACACTGTTTTGCAATGGTCTACAGTAATCTCAACAGCACCCTCTAGGGTAGCACCATGGTATAGCCGGAGGACATCTATTTTCCATCCTCCTCTGACTACATTGACTTCAATACAAAACCTAGGAGGCACATGCTCCTCACCCCCTTTCATAGAACTTCCCGAAGGACGTCCTCCAACCAATCAAAGCTTTTGCAGTATGAACTAACATGTTGTCCACTCAACCAAAGGATCAGAGAACTAATCTACACGTGTGATTTAGAAGCTTGGTGAGTTGGTGACATTGTTGGATAGATTGAAAGATTGAGACAGTGAATGGTGATAGATTATCATTTTTAGGTTACTATTCCATTCAAATGAATTTCTTCAAAATACAGGAGATGTAGGAGGTAGATTAATCCTTGCTTGGACTAACAAATTCTTAGCTCTTCTGTCTAACTGTGTTCTGTTATTATTTGTTGTCTTCCCTTTTAAATCCTGTCGCACCCTCAGTGGAAGAGTTGAGCTCTCCAACAGCATCCATCTGTGATGAGCATGTCCTGCACTGAAACCTAGCCACTGAACACCTCTACCCCTGTCCTGCACTGAAACCTAGCCACTGAACACCTCTACCCCTGACATGCACTGAAACCTAGCCACTGAACACCTCTACCCTGTCCTGCACTGAAACCTAGCCACTGAACACCTCTACCCTGTCCTGCACTGAAACCTAGCCACTGAACACCTCCACCCCTGTCCTGCACTGAAACCTAGCCACTGAACACCTCTACCCCTGTCCTGCACTGAAACCTAGCCACTGAACACCTCTACCCTGTCCTGCACTGAAACCTAGCCACTGAACACCTCCACCCCTGTCCTGCACTTAAACCTAGCCACTGAACACCTCCACCCCTGTCCTGCACTGAAACCTAGCCACTGAACACCTCCACCCCTGTCCTGCACTGAAACCTAGCCACTGAACACCTCTACCCAGTCCTGCACTGAAACCTAGCCACTGAACACCTCTACCCCTGTCCTGCACTGAAACCTAGCCACTGAACACCTCTACCCTGTCCTGCACTGAAACCTAGCCACTGAACACCTCCACCCCTGTCCTGCACTGAAACCTAGCCACTGAACACCTCCACCCCTGTCCTGCACTGAAACCTAGCCACTGAACACCTATACCCTGTCCAGCACTGAAGCCTCTGAACACCTCAAATCCTGACCTGCACTGAAGTCAAGCCTCTCGAACACCTCTACCCCTGTCCTGCACTGAAACCTAGTCACTGAACACCTCTACCCCTGTCCTGCACTGAAACCTAGCCACTGAACACCTCTACCCTGTCCTGCACTGAAACCTAGCCACTGAACACCTCTACCCTGTCCTGCACTGAAACCTAGCCACTGAACACCTCCACCCTGTCCTGCACTGAAACCTAGCCACTGAACACCTCTACCCTGTCCTGCACTGAAGCCGCTGAACACCTCAAACTCAGACCTGCACTGAAGTCAAGCCTCTCGAACACCTCAGCTCATGTCTTATAACCTCATTCAGTCACTGCTGTGATCCCTTCCCAACACTGTGTAAGTATCAGCATTCAACATCAACTTTCATTCCCATTCCCCATACTATTTTACAAAATAATTGATTTATTAAATCTTAGGGTTAAAATAGTTTGTCTTTGATGATTTTTTAAACACGCTTTGTGGACTCTGTGCAGTCTGTGACTATACTGTGGGTCTCCCATCCTCCTATATTTTCAAGTCACCAGCCTCCACTGACACCCAGAATCATATTAAACCTCTATACAACCAGAGCCTCCCAGCCTCTGAGGCAGAATCATTCAGATGTGTTAAATAGTAAATAAAAAGGAGGATTAAAAGCGAGCTAATTAAAACATCCAATGAGTTTATTGACCTCTCTGCCCCAATCCCTGCAATCCCCTCTCCACAGGAGCAAAGAACAGCTTTATGAATACCTACACACACACACACACACACACACACACACACCGCCAAGTCTTGAGTGAACTGAAACACTACATGCCAGCTTTACAAATGCCACCAGAAAAAAAGTAGCTAAGTAGCTTAGTGTGCAGAAAGCCGTTTAGTGCTCATTGTTATTTCTGGATACTGTGAGAAAAAGTGCCAGAGGCAATTTAGGCCATTGCCTTTGAGTGGCTGTGTGGTCACTTGTTTTTATGACGAGTCTGAAGCAGTAAAATAGTACATAATGATGTCTGGTTTGAGTAACAAACAAACACACACACACACACACACACACACACACACACACAGACACCAGTAAGAGCCAAGTCCTGAGTGAAGTGAAGTGAAACACTACTACTGGACTCCTGATCAGAGGACCGAACCTCACCTGCGTTTGAAAACTCACCAAGTCTGCCAACGCCTGTTCCTGTTCAAACAACTTCTCTCTCGTTTTCCACCCAGATCATCTTGTCCCAATTTTACACATTACTTGTTATTTCACTTTGAGGTTGGTTCCATACTGGCAGTTGTTCTTTCTGGGCCAAATCAAACAATAGCCTGATCTGCACTTTGTATCGCAATAGGGGCAGTTTTTTTTGTTGTTGTTACTTTTTGTGTGGTGCTAGTGAAGTTCTCCACCTAATTTATTGCCTTCAGCAAGCTTATAAGACTTAAAACATTTTGACTAATTTAACACTAAGAGGATACAGGTCTAAAATGAAACGTAGAGGCCTTGGACTTCTTAAGATGACCCAGAAGATGACTTACTTGACTTAACTAGGAATCTTTGGCTCCTAGAAGGAGCACAGCAGACCATTGATAAATGTCCTTCATCTCACTCAGTTTTGAGTGAGGTGCTCTTCCAGGTCACACCAGTTGACGCCTCTCTCAGTCATTTCTACCTGGATGTCTCTCTATGGGAGAATCTCAATTGCATACTTCTCGAGTCCTCTCTCTCATCTCTCCTCACCTCCTCCTCAAAACCCATTGGAGGAGAAGGTCATAAGGGGAGGGACCTCTGGCGTTCTCATCCATTGGTTTGTGAGAAGGAGGTGAGAAGAGAGGAGAGAGGATGCGAGGGGTATGCAATTGAGATTCTCTCCAAGCCTTTCTGAGTCGAGAAGATACGTCATGAGGTACCGAAAGACAGTTAAAAAATGTCACTCAAACATTTCATAGCTCTACATGCTTTCAGAAAGAATAAAAATCACTGTCTCTAAGCAAGTTTATGAAATGTGTTTCACATTAGGGTTACATGAGTGTTTACAGCAGGCTTAGTGCCAAATTAGATTTACAGAACTATCCATAATCGAAAGCTGTTAAAATGTGAGCTAAGTGCATAATTGAGCAAACACTGTAAAGCTGAGAATGCATCAATGGAACATTCATCCACACCTGGACTACCACCAGAAAAACTGTCTGAGAAGTGTTTCTCTCTCTCTCTCTCTCTGAATGGTTAACTGACAGAGGTTATAAGGGCACCTCTTGCCACCTAGAGAGACAGAGGCATGATTCAATAAACGTCTTCCTCAATTTGTCAGATAGTCGGCAGTAGGCTACATGCCAAGTTCAACTTGGCTAACCCAAATAGCTAGCTACACTCGTAGAAAAATGTCTTCCAAAGGGGTTATTCGGCTGTCCCGGTAGGACAACTCTTTTTGGTTCCAGGTAGAACCTTTTTGGTTTCAAATATAACTCGTTTCGTGTAGAACCCTGTCAGGAAAGGGTTCTACCTAGAACCAAAAGGGTTCTACCTGGAACCAAAAATGGTTCTTCAAATGGTTCTCCTATGGAGACATCCGAAGAACACTTTTAGGTTCTAGGTAGCACCTTTTTTCTAAGTGTATATAATAGCTTGTTAAATAAGAGGCCAAAAATTGTATGAAATGTTGTTACATACAGCATTTTATTTATCTTCTCCATTTTACCAATATTTTGGGATAGGGTTTTTTCTTGCTTTTACCTGTTCGAGGTTGGCTCGCTGCCGCTCTCCCTGAAAACTCCAGTCAGGTTTTGGCCGATTTCACATTTTAATTCAGTGTCGTCACACGACATCCGGTAATGACTGTCTTTGGCTTTACCTTGAAGACTGTCTCCTAGACGTTGAACTGATGTGCCCAATGGTTAGCTAACTCAGCTCGCTAGCTGTGTTGATGGAGGTATACAGAAAGTAAACAAAAAACTGTAAAGTAAGTTAAGGGCAGATAAAACAATCACACAAAGAAATGATTGAAATGATTGAGAACACGGTACATAAAAGTTTATGCTTTTGTCTCAGTATATGGGGGGCCAAAATGTATTTTCTCTCTAACGTGATCGATATTATGAAATGACCATCAGCCCTTTTAAGAGAGAGAAAGTTTTTGTTTCACTGCTGCGCATCTAATCTAGTAGTTCCCTCTTCCTCCTCTTTTTCAGCCCAAATAGTTTCAATATGCTCATTATGGGCTGTCTATTGCAAGCATTATTCAGTATATATTGCCTCATTAATCTAATGTATCTAACCCTTTGAACATTTTTGAATAAATTGTTGAATATCCAGTTAAATCACAAGAAGACACATTTCCCATATATTTAAGAGTAGTGATAGAATGTGGGATATCCAAAATCCAATTGTAAATTGACCTCAGAATTTGTTGAGCAAATTTAGGCCCACACCATGCCTCTCTACCCATACCCAGTTGGCTTTCATCCCTCTAAGAGAAAAGAGAGAAAAGACTGCCAAGCAAAGCAGGGCCTTAACCATAACTCACCCTCTGCATGTGCCTTGAACAATGTGAGGGTTGATTAACATTTGACATTTACAAGTCTGTGTGTTGAACAGCGGTCCTATTGCGTGTGACTTTTGGGGGGAATGAGCAAGTGTTCAGTGATGCAGAGGAGGGAAGGGCCAATGGAAATGGAAACTGTGGTGTATCCAGGAAAAACATCTCCCAGTCAGCGTCCATAATCCCATCCATTGAAATGTATGGATGAAGCCAATAGGCATTGGAGAGGGAGCGAGAGAGTGCAGGCCTTTAGACGGGGGAATTCGCACTTTCACTCGCACGTCTTGTCAGATCAATTTAAGCAACTAAAGTAATAATGACATCCACTGATTAAATATGAGATTGTATCTTTACATAATGTTGCTGTCTGAGAACATCGTGACAGAAATGTTGCCAATAGTAATTTTGTACATTTATTAAAAGCATCAATTCCCCTCAATGTACGTAGAACATTTCAGAACTAGGACCAATATCTAAAATGTATTAAAAATAGCTTCTGAAGTTCAATGGGAAAATATGCTCATTTTTCATTTCCTGAAAACTTCTTGTATTGGAGATAAGACATTTTCATCAGACAGTGACGTAATGAAAACCAAGATTAAACACCCAAAGGAAACAAAATGTGACATTCAAAAAAAAAAAAAGAGGCTATTTTTTCCAAATACTGTAGGTATAATGTATTTACTGTAAAATGTTTTCGACAAGGATGCTGTTATTGGATGCAATAGGAAGTGTCAGCTCCTTGCTTGTCCTGTTGTGTTTTTTTGACAGGTGCTCAAAGCCACATGGTATAGTGTAGCAGCTGGCTATGGCATAGTACCACATGCTTGCTATTGTAACACAACCTTAGTTATCAAATCCATCCCCGATCAAACCAATAATGACAAAATACATCAACAAATATGACAGACAGCCTCGTATACAACAACATTAGCATTAACAGGGATCTTTTATCGCTCTCTGTTCTGCTTGAAGCGAGTGTTAACTGCTCGTTCTAAAGTGTTAGATTTTTTTCATTCACTACAAGGGGATGCATGAGTTCATGGGAAGCCGCCATGTTTATCGTTGTGAGTATAGCCTGGGCCTCGCTAGGCCCATACATCATGTCAGCGCTGGGGAACCAGGGAGAAGCCAACCGACCGACCGGGGCCCTAATCAACTACAGATGAGTGGAGGGACAGAGCCCGGCCAAGAGCAGAGGAGGCCCCACTCTTTAATAACACTAGAAATAACAGACGGGGGCTGGGAGGCTGTGGATGGCGGGTCCCAGAGAGGCCTGGCCCACTCTCAGTTTTTCAGCTCCAGCGTCACAGTCTTCTCCTGAAGTCACCACCTGAGAATGCTGGGACGTGGGGCCCCACAGCCCCTCGCGTGTGAACACAGTTTTTCCGAAGGAAGGGGCTCACTCTACCCACATAGAGTCAGGTAGCCCGAGCCAAAGACAGCCTCAACACCAAGAATCTGCTGTTGACTCAATGCAGTCGCCTCTCCTCTCGTGTCCAGGCTACAGTAGGCCACAATGCAGGCACTGCAGCACACTCATATATGAAAAGGCAAAGCCGCAGAGGTTAGGAACTTTGACTTTGTGCTGGTCACAAATAATACAACCACATGTTTGTGTTCACAGTATAGAGAAGTGGACTACTATCCAAACTCCAAAAGAGACAGAATTATTCTGAGAATTTTCTAAAACAGGTCATATTGACATTGGTCCCACAAAATCAAAACATACCACAAAATCAAAAGTATAGACATTGGTCCCATAAAATCAAAACAGTAATGACTTACTGTACAAAAAGGGTCTTGATCTGAGTTCTTGTAGATGTGTTATGAAACACACTTAAACACCACACATGTCCATTAAAACGCATAAGGCAAACCCACATAATAGATCCTTAAGTAGTCGGACGGAAAGTGTGGAGTGTAGAAAGCACCCAAACACAAGTGTTCCCCTTTGGAGTGTTCCCATCTGTTGGTCGGGCTGAGGGGGAGAGAATTCCTTCACACGTATTTATTTGTGCTGGCTTTTCCAACTTCTGATTAGCCATACTGATTACTGGGCTGATGTGAATGAATGGAAAACAAGGTCTTGTTTCTACTGTAGCTACCAGCGTTAAAACAGTAGGCCTCCTCTTCATTGGCACTGCTGCTGCCTGCTAACAGAACAAACATCGTAAGTGACATTTGCAGATATTGTTTGACATTTTTTCTCTCTCTGTAAATACATGTTATGTAGTTACTGTTGCTCCTTAGGGGCCTCCTTAATTGCATTCTTCGTTAGAAACATTTGCATGGTTCTGTAAGGTGGTGTCCGTGCCTTTTGTTGCACCACGGCTTACAGTATCTGTGCCTATGCTACTTGTCCCGAGTGAGTGGTAGTCGCGGGTTTGGTAACCCAAAGGTTGGGGGAACTAGGCCAGACCCAGGTGTCATAAACCCGATGCCCTAGGACCCGAGGTGAGCTGTTTGTCTTCCTCCATGATCACTGTGGTGATCACCTCACCTGCTGGATGCCACGGGTTATCAGACAGGTCAAGTTGAGGAAAGTAGGTGTCATAAACCCGATGCCCTAGGACCAGAGGTGAGCTGTTTGTCTTCCTCCATGATCACTGTGGTGATCACCTCACCTGCTGGATGCCACGGGTTATCAGACAGGTCAAGTTGAGGAAAGTAGGTGTCATAAACCCGATGCCCTAGGACCCGAGGTGAGCTGTTTGTCTTCCTCCATGATCACTGTGGTGATCACCTCACCTGCTGGATGCCACGGGTTATCAGACAGGTCAAGTTGAGGAAAGTAGGTGTCATAAACCCGATGCCCTAGGACCCGAGGTGAGCTGTTTGTCTTCCTCCATGATCACTGTGGTGATCACCTCACCTGCTGGATGCCACGGGTTATCAGACAGGTCAAGTTGAGGAAAGTAGGTGTCATAAACCCGATGCCCTAGGACCCGAGGTGAGCTGTTTGTCTTCCTCTATGATCACTGTGGTGATCACCTCACCTGCTGGATGCCACGGGTTATCAGACAGGTCAAGTTGAGGAAAGTAGGTGTCATAAACCCGATGCCCTAGGACCCGAGGTGAGCTGTTTGTCTTCCTCCATGATCACTGTGGTGATCACCTCACCTGCTGGATGCCACGGGTTATCAGACAGGTCAAGTTGAGGAAAGTAGGTGTCATAAACCCGATGCCCTAGGACCCGAGGTGAGCTGTTTGTCTTCCTCCATGATCACTGTGGTGATCACCTCACCTGCTGGATGCCACGGGTTATCAGACAGGTCAAGTTGAGGAAAGTAGGTGTCATAAACCCGATGCCCTAGGACCCGAGGTGAGCTGTTTGTCTTCCTCCATGATCACTGTGGTGATCACCTCACCTGCTGGATGCCACGGGTTATCAGACAGGTCAAGTTGAGGAAAGTAGGTGTCATAAACCCGATGCCCTAGGACCCGAGGTGAGCTGTTTGTCTTCCTCCATGATCACTGTGGTGATCACCTCACCTGCTGGATGCCACGGGTTATCAGACAGGTCAAGTTGAGGAAAGTAGGTGTCATAAACCCGATGCCCTAGGACCCGAGGTGAGCTGTTTGTCTTCCTCCATGATCACTGTGGTGATCACCTCACCTGCTGGATGCCACGGGTTATCAGACAGGTCAAGTTGAGGAAAGTAGGTGTCATAAACCCGATGCCCTAGGACCCGAGGTGAGCTGTTTGTCTTCCTCCATGATCACTGTGGTGATCACCTCACCTGCTGGATGCCACGGGTTATCAGACAGGTCAAGTTGAGGAAAGTAGGTGTCATAAACCCGATGCCCTAGGACCCGAGGTGAGCTGTTTGTCTTCCTCCATGATCACTGTGGTGATCACCTCACCTGCTGGATGCCACGGGTTATCAGACAGGTCAAGTTGAGGAAAGTAGGTGTCTGAAGACTGCTGGATTATATATTACTCTGTTATTTATGTCTGGGAGATAACTGCTTCCAATAGTTGTACCGAAATTCCAACTCCGGTCTTGAAAACACTTCCAGTCAGATAAAAAATGAGAGAGGAACATTCCTCATAAATCCCACTATCCTGTCTCTCCAAGTTGTGCCAGCCAGGTAGACATGATATTCAATATAATGAGTCATTACACAGCGGAGCTTGGCAGTAGGATCGAGTGGAGTTTATTATGGGAGTTCATTATTTTGGGAACTGGGAAAAGGAGATAGGCCTATCACACTGGGCACACACTGGTTGAATCAACGTGGAATAGACGTTGAATTGACGTCTGTTCCCAGTGGGATGTTGTTGCCCGTAAAATTCTTATAGTGAAGAAAACTATGCATCTGTTCTTCATAATTCATGTGAGTCCATCAGAACTTTTATGGAATTGAGTGAAGAAAGAAAGGGGACAAATCAAATCAAATACAACGTTTTGGGTTACGTACACATATTTTGCAGATGTTATTACGGGTGTCGTGAAATGCTGACATTCCTAGCTCCAACAGTGCAGTAATACCTAACAATACAAAACGATACACACAAATCCCAAAATTAAAAAGAAAGAAATGAACAAATATAGAAATATTAGAACGAGCAATGTCAGAGTCCAGAATATAAATATATAGTATAGGATGTGGTATGTAGACGGTATGGACAGTATATGAATAGAAAAGGTGTGTACAGTCATGGCCAAAGGTTTTGAGAATGACACAAATATACATTTTCACAAAGTCTGCTGCCTCAGTGTCTTTCGATATTTTTTGTCAGATGTTACTATGGAATACTGAAGTATAATTACAAGAATTTCTTAATTGTCAAAGGCTTTTATTGACAATTACATGAAGTTGATGCAAAGAGTCAATATTTTCAGTGTTGACCCTTCTTTTTCAAGACCTCTGCAATCCGCCCTGGCATGCTGTCAATTAACTTCTGGGCCACATCCTGACTGATGGCAGCCCATTCTTGCATAATCAATGCTTGGAGTTTGTCAGAATTTATGGGTTTTTGTTTGTCCACCCGCCTCTTGAGGATTGACCACAAGTTCTCAATGGGATTAAGGTCTGTGGTGTTTCCTGGCCATGGACCCAAAATATCAATGTTTTGTTCCCAGAGCTACTTAGTTATCACTTTTGCCATGTGGCAATGTGCTCCATCATGCTGGAAAAGGCATTGTTCGTCACCAAACTGTTCCTGGATGGTTGGGAGAAGTTGCGCTCTGAGGATGTGTTGGAACCATTCTTTATTCATGGCTGTGTTCTTAGGCAAAATTGTGAGTGAGCCCACTCCCTTGGCTGAGAAGCAACCCCACACAAGAATGGTCTCAGGATGCTTTACTGTTGGAATGACACAGGACTGATGGTAGCGCTCACCTTGTCTTCTCCGGACAAGCTTTTTTCCAGATGCCCCAAACAATCGGAAAGGGGATTAACTTTACCCCTGTCAAAATGACTTTACCCCAGTCCTCAGCAGTCCAATCCCTGTACCTTTTGCAGAATATCAGTCTGTCCCTGATGTTTTTCCTGGAGAGAAGTGGCTTCTTTGCTGCCCTTCTTGACACCAGGCCATCCGCCAAAAGTCTTTGCCTCACTGTGCGTGCATATGCACTCACACCTGCCTGCTGCCATTCCTGAGCAAGCTCTGTACTGGTGGTGCCCCGATCCCGCAGCTGAATCAACTTTAGGAAACGGTCCTGGTGCTTGCTGGACTTTCTTGGGCGCCCTGAAGCTTTCTTCACAACAATTGAACCGCTCTCCTTGAAGTTCTTAATTATCCGATAATTGGTTGATTTAGGTGCAATCTTACTGGCAACAATATCCTTGCCTGTGAAGCCCTTTTTGTGCAAAGCAATGATGACGGCACATGTTTCCTTGCAGGTAACTATGGTTGACAGAGGAAGAACAATGATTCCAAGCAACACCCTCCTTTTGAAGCTTCCAGTCTGTTATTTGAACTTAATCAGCATGACAGAGTGATCTCCAGCCGTATCTTCATCAACACTCACACCTGTGTTAACGAGAGAATCATTGACATGTCAGCTGGTCCTTTTGTGGCAGGGCTGAAATGCAGTGGAATGTTTTGGGGGGATTCAGTTCATTTGCATGGAAAAGAGGGACTTTCCAATTAATTGCAATTCATCTGATCACTCTTCATAACATTCTGGAGTATATGCAAATTACTATTATACAAACTGAGGCAGCAGACTTTGTGAAAATGTATATTTGTGTCATTCTCAAAACTTTTGGCCACGACTGTACAGCAGTAGTTATATAGGATGAGCCTCAACTAGAATACAGTATATACATATTGAGTAAAAAAGTATTATTATTTTTATTAAAGTGACCAGTTGTTTAATGACTATGTAAAGTACATTGGGCAGCAGTCTCTAAGGTTCAGTGTAGAGTATCGGGTGGTAGCCGGCTAGTAACTGTGACTAAAGTTCAGGGCAGGGTACTGGGTGGAGGCCGGCTAGTGGTGACTGTTTAAAAGTCTGATGGCCTGGAGATAAAGTGAGTCTACTGCCCAATTTGCACTTCATCAGGTACCCCAAAAATCTGAAAAGCATGATTACACACATGCATGATGTTATGATGCATAGAATCACTAGGAATTCCGTGTTTGCCAAAGCACCGCGATGGCAGCCTTGGATGATTACTCCTGTACATTTACTAGTTATTCACTTTTTTAAGTGTGTGTGTGTGTGTGGGGGGGGGGGGATATCAACAATTGTTCAATTTAGGAAAATGATTAAGAGTAGGTTACTTTGATCTAGACAATCTGAGAATATATCAGTCTGATTCAAATTAGCTCAACAATGACAACCTGCACCTAAGTGATTGTAACATGTGTGGGAGTCTATGGGGTGGCCCATGGAAGAGCCTGAAAGTGCTGCAGCCTTATATCAGTGACCAATGGGGCTTTGTCAGACCTAAGCCTCCCAATACTTTGTCCCAACTCGAAGCACATGTGGAGCTAGCCTCATTCGGTGCGCAGCTCCACTCCTCATTAACATGTTTATTTTCTCACACTTGGAGAAAATTGAGCATTAGGAGTGGTGAGAAGGCTAGCCTGGGTGTCAGCAGTCAGACCTGTTAGCTACACTCAAACCCAAACTATAAGGTACCCAAACTTCAGTGTTGTAAAGTACTTTAAGTAAAAATACTTTAAAGTACTTCTTAAGTCATTTTTGGGGGGTATCTGTACTTTACTATTTTTAATCTTTGCCAACTTTTACTTTTACTTCACAACATTCCTAAAGAAAATAATGTACTTTTTACTCCATGCATTTCCCTGACACCCAAAAGTACTCGTTACATTTTGACAGGAAAATGGTCCAATTCACACACTTATCAAGAGAACATCCCTGGTCATCCCTACTGCCTCTGATCTGTCAGATTCACTAAGCACCATTTTTTTTGTAAATTAGTTTGAGTGTGCCCCTGGCTGTCTGTCAATAAAAAAATGTAAATCGTGCCGTCTGGTTTGCTTAATAAGGAATATGAAATAATTTGTACTTTTACATTTACTTTTGATACTTAAGTATATTTAAAACCAAATACTTTTAGACTTTTACTCAAATAGTATTTTACTGGGTGACTTTCACTTTTACTTGAGTCATTTTCTATTTTGGTACGGTATCTTTACTTTTACTCAAGTATGACAATCAAGTACTTTTCCACCACTGCAAAACTAACCCCTTCCATTATACCTACCTCATCTACCTACCTCTTCCCCATACTGTTTTTATTTACTTTTCTGCTCTTTTGCACACTACTCCAGTGTTAATCTGCTAAATTGAAATCATTCGCTCCTATAGCCTATTTATTGCCTACCTCCTCATGCCTTTTGCACACACTGTATATAGACTTTCTCTTTTTTTCTACTGTATCATTGACTTGTTTGTTGTGTTATTGGCTTGTTGATTGTGTATTCCATGTGTAACTCTGTGTTGTTGTCTGTGTCACACTGCTTTGCTTTATCTTGGCCAGGTCGCAGTTGTAAATGAGAACTTGTTCTCAACTAGCCTACCTGGTTAAATAAAAGTGAAATTAAAAATACATGTAAAAAATAAATACCTGTGGGGTACAGACTGGAGTTTACAGTTTAGTCGGCCAGCCATTTCCCAGTAGGTTGGGCAGCAGAGATATCCCTTAAATCCCAAACCAACTCCTATCTCCTACCTCCTTGGCACTTGTAGAGATCTGAGATGACTAGATCCGTGTCCACTTCTACCGTCAGGAGACCCAGTGTGTGCACCCATAATCTATTCACAGGAGAGAAACGTACTTTAGAGCCCTTCCATCTACACTGTAGAGGACAAATAACACACCCTAGCCTGACTATTCAAAACATGTCAGCTAGGTAGGCACTTAGGAGTACTATACCTCACACACTGTTTAATTAAATAAATGGTGGTCTTCAGTTTCTGTTGAAAGTATAGAGGCAAGGCCAAAGTGAAGGCTTACTTCAGTATTTGATACAAACAAATCATTTCCTGAGTAGGAATGAAGACTACAGTCCTAAAGCCCACTCAGTACTCTTCATAACCCACTACCCTCGCCTCCTTTAAAAAGTTCACAGCTAATAATCTCTCATCTCAACAAGATGAGAAATGGTACCAATTTGTCTTCCAAAAGGCCAACCTAACGCCCACAAAGGTCAAGTCCCTTCCATTAAACCCAGTTGTGATTCATTGGGCTGGAGAGAGAGAGTTAGAGCTGTCATGGAAAAAGCCATGACCAGACGGAAAGGTAAAGTTTATACAATGACCCGACCGACCAACTCTTCCCCACCCTGTTTTGCACACACACACACACACACACACACACACACACACACACACACACACACACACACACACACACACACACACACACACACACACACACACACAAACACACACACACACTATGTCGACTACGCCAACATCTGTCCGCAATCACAGGTTTCTCAAATCAAATTCAAATTCAGGATGACTATATGGCTGAGTGTGTGTGTGTGTGTGTGTGTGTGTGTGTGTGTGTGTGTGTGTGTGTGTGTGTGTGTGTGTGTGTGTGTGTGTGTGTGTGTGTGCGCGTGTGCGCGTGTGTTGGTCCAGGGTCCAGACCTGGACTAAGTTTGAAGAATGAGTCTCTCTCAGGTTTGGTACTTTAAGGTGGAGATTGTGTGTCCTTCATTTTCATCATGCTTCATACATCTATACAAGACTGTATAAGCTATTCGTTGAGAGGAACATTGCAAGGTCCACCACCGGGCTGAGTGCAGAGAGAGTGCAATACTTAATGATTAACAGCACCAGAATGACGACAGATATCCTCTAAGCATATACTCATAATATATTCAATATTATGTACGATGATACACTACGGTACCCATAAATATAACGATGAGAGCGCAGAGAGATCTTCACTGAACTTTACTGGGGAGAAGACTTGTATTTCCTTGTAGACTCTTTATTTTCTTCTTCCACAGATCAAGTGCTTGGCTAGATATGGCTACTTGGATCTGAGTAAAGGGTAAGGGCCACTTCTGGATTTAACAATGGATTTAATCCCTTCCTTTCTCTGTGAATCAGACAACCCCGGACTTCCCCTCTCTGCCTCAAAGAGAGGTAAACACAAACAACTTGTAGCAAATGAAACGATGCCAAATCGCAACCTTCGGCAGCCATTTTGATTGGCGGTAAGCTCCTGTAACTGTTACCAGACCTATGTGACAGTATCAGATTTAGCTAGGTTGTTGTTGTTTTTCCACTAGTGCTGCACCCTTATAAGTACAGCACAAATTGATGACTGGACAAGGCGGCCATCCAACAGCTTGAGTTCTGATCTTCGAGCCAGTTGAGTCTTTTGAAGATCCAGTGCTTCAGTCAGTGTTTTCGTAAAATGAAGGGCGAGAGCAGAGAAAGACATAATGCTCACTTCAAAACAGCATCATCCACACCAACTCGTCAGACCAGACTCCAACACTGTCAGAAGGCATCAGTATCAGGAAAACAGCAATGCTGTGAACATGAATAACCATGGTCAGTGATGTTCAGATATACATATAAATGGATTGTGTAGAACGGTCATAGTGCCAAATTCCTCGGCCTCTGTTTTTGTAAATTGCCGACCTGCCCTACAAGGGTTCTGGTTTTCACCTCTAGGGGCAGAATCCCTTGCTCTAATAAGAATGTAATGTCAGTCAATAACTGCAGGGTGAGCAGAGGGGACCAGGGGGGTACCTATTACTTGACGGTAGAGACCAGGCAGCGAAGGTACATTTTCCACCTACTTCATGCCTCAATCCTATTAAATCTGAGTATTGTATTGGATAACCTCTCTCAGCTAATTTGTTTACATTTCCCATCATGCAACCTAAACTGTCCTTGGTTACGAAACTCACAAACAAGTACATCTTAGTCCCTTCATGCCAACAAATACTTTGTGAAGGCAGATGACATATAAATGGCATTTTCTTTTGGTTTTCCTTCAAAGCACATCAGTTTTCTGAAGCACTATATCATGGATTCAGGTACAGAAAGATGTGATAATTGAGAAGAATGCAAAATGACACAGCACTCATTTCACTTTATGAAGCTGGTAATAGAACTAAATACTACCCAGTAAAAGTTCAATGAGTAACATTTAAAACATTTTAAACTGTTTTCAACAGATTTACTAGTGTATTAAAATCACCTCTGCGTGTCTTGTTAAACACTATGGGAACAATCTTTGATTTGCCATCTAGAACTGGGAACTAACCACAGTTTTACCCTGTCCTTGCCAAACAATATAAACTTCTCTGAATTGTATAACTCTAAATGTGCAATTCTTTAATTAGCTCATGTTAACAGTGCAGTTTTGTTAATGTTCCATGTTTAGTTCTTGACATGTCAGATAGAGCTAACTGAATTCTACCTTCACAATAACCCTATAATTTGTATCATACTACAGCTATTTTAACAGCATTTTATAAATCATATTTCAGATTGAAGAAGAATTTCAGATCTGAACTCCATCATGACAATAATGGAACCGTGCTTCAAATGAATGTCAAAACAGAGATGGTTTTTATCAACTCCATTTGTTCTCACTACAAACAGTCGATTCTTCATTTGAATTCATACAATTTACACGCCCTCTGCAATCTACATAATTACAGTGCTACCGAGACAGCTTCACTAACTAAGGTCTGTGTGTCAGTTTCCTCCTGTATGTTATCCGGACAGATTTTCTTTATTTCAAGTCAAACTTTAATTTAACTGGATGTATTTTTGACCGTAAATGTCATTTAATGGTGCCAGATTGTGGTATATCATAAATAGCTGCTTACTTGTTATTGGTTTGTTTATAAGCACCAACAACAGTGGCTCTATGGTAACGAAATAGGTTTCCCCATGTGTTAATTTGTTCTTCGCTATGGCAGAAACTTTCCCTTCAGTGGCTATGACGGTGATTTCAAATACTTGCTTGGATGGGACCTTTTAATAGGCAGCTATGCCAAATGATTTCTGGTGAGTGTTGTTCATAGGGGGGAAACAGACTAAAAAAAAACAGGCACAAAATAACCAACTGGTGTTAGTTCTGGAATTGCACTCAATTTAAGCTCTGTGTTTTTATCACTGTGTTTCTCAACATACATTTGTCACCATTTTTATTCAATTAAGCTTTAGGACCACAGTAATGTTGACTGATTTCATGTGCTCAACGTTTCCATTAGAGTGTCAACCCCAATACATTGCTTCAGTCGACAATTGGGCAAATACTTTGTCGATATGTGGATCCACACACAAACAGTGGTTATGAAAGATGAGGGAACGCTATGTCATTGCCAGCAGCTGAATATATGAAGCCAAAATACATTGTGATTGACTGATTAATCAACAAGAACTAGAACAGAGAGACCTTTTCAACCCCAATCCTCTAGTCAGTGTTTACTGACAAGGTGTAGGAGTAAAGGGTGACGGATTGAACAGTAATGAAGGGTATAGATTGAACTCCTACTTTTTCAAAGACGTTAACTTGCAGCCACGGCCAAGTCGAAGCTGTCAGCTATTCTGTGGTGTGCTTCACTCTCCTTTCTGTGGCTGTTTGTTTTTACTGACACTGTTTCAATGTGTGTGCTGCAGATGGTTCATGCTCCGTGGTCAATGTGGTCGGTCAGAGGCTGTGTGTGTTTTTCCACTCCCTGTCAGACAGCAACACCTGGGCGACCCAACCAAACCAATCACAGTCTGGGGTGTCAACATCACTGCAGCCTGAGTACAGAACATATCAACGTGTTAGCAAACATTGGCCTCCCTGGCCCAGTCCACATGATTGGTCGTAGCAAAGTCCTGATACAGTGAGGCTCTATTTTATTATATCCTATTCTATTAGTTTATATTCTATGTGATTATAATCCTGTCCCTTGTATCTCCTTGAAGTTGTCAAATTTTTACCTGTAAGTCCCTATTGGCAGTGTTAATCATTCACTTCAGTTTCCCTCAGAATTGAATGATTCAATATGATCATGTCCTGGAAATACTGTCCTACTACTAGGATCCATTGGCCAAGCTAAGCCGTCACAGAGGAAAGAGGAGATGGAATAAAACAAGGCATTTTACAATAACTGTCCATAGTTTGCAAGTGTATTTAATGGATTGTGGTTTGGGGAGTTTCAAAAGCCCATGGACATGACAGCATTTCTTTGTTGAAATCAACAACAAAAAAACTCTTCAAGACAACCCTAGGCAACCATTACCACATTCATCATTGAACCAGAAGCAATAAGTCATCTTTATGGGAAGAGTGTCTGAAAAGTTCCCAGCATCATTGAACCATGCTACAACCACATGGTAACAAGGTTATGGTAGAGCCCTGTAGCCCGGGAATACCTGGCTATCTATTATATACTATTGCATGGGAGAAAGTGACTTTGTAAATGTTTGGTTGCCAAAGTTCATGCACTAACATAAAATTATCTGAAATTGTGTATATTAAAAATGTTTTACCCTAGCATTCAAGTATAAGTTTAGAGGCCCAGGACAATAGCCAGCATTTAAATTGAAATGAGTTATTGCACATAGCTCTGAGGGCGTTCTCCATGATATCAAAGGTTGCAAACGATTATGTAAGTACAATACGTACAGTTTGTCCTCGTTGTATATATCATAAACAACTCCGCCTTTAAAGGGGCAATCTGCACTTTCTAAACCAATTTTTAAAATGTAAATGAATGATACTGTATATATATATATACCCATTGATTCTTGAATAATGTAACCTCTTGAGCTTAGTTCAACTGTCGTACTCCATCAGACCCAACATATAAGCTTGTTTTACTCTTTTGTTTGTAAACAATGTCATTACAAACGATCACTGTATAACCTCAAAACATGGTTACAACTATAATTTTGATAACATGGATACTCAGTCCTTGAGTCCATAGCTCTGTGCCCCTGTCTATGAATTTCAGAGTGGATATATTTCTCCAGCCCCATCCCTCAGATGTTTACAAAAAAACAGTGGCGGGGTCAACCTCTTCTATATTGTTAGAAATGCAGATTGCCTCTTTAAAGGTACATCTCTCAATTCAATTCAAGGGGCTTTATTGGCATGGGCAACATATGTTAACATTCTCAAATCAAGTGAAGTAGATAATAAATAAAAGAGAAATAAACAATACAAATTAACAGTAGACACAAAACTCTCTCTCTCTCTCTCTCTCTCTCTCTCTCTCTCTCTCTCTCATATTTCCTGAAAGCGCTTTGCACCAATAGCGAGCAGCCCCACTGTACCTGGTGCAGTGAACCAGCGCTCTGGATTGGTTCGAACAGCAGAAAACGCAGCCTTTACGTTCGCCCAACTGGAGGAGTGTACAGTATGTTAATGCATTAGGGATGACAGCATAACAAATATATAAAAAAGGAAGGAGTCAAATGTGTTCGGTTCACGCACGACATTTCTAGCTGCTGTGCAGTTTGAAAAGTTTGTCTAACCTTTTACAATCAAAAAGCAATTTTGGATTTATCGGTCTGGTATACCAAGAGGAATAGTGTCTGCGCATATTTGGAGCTTCGACGTATGAGACGTTCTGTACATCGGAACGGAGTCCTTGTAGATATTTACATGATACAGAGCTTTATCAGGTCGTGTGTCTTCGAAAACTATCTGCAAGAATAAGAGGGAAACGTATTGGATAGTCTTATTCTGTAGACTTTATTAGTGAGATAGATATACATCATGCTGGGGAGTACGGCGCAGTACGCAGCTAAGAAACGGAAGAAGCCTGTTCAGAAAATGTAAGCAACTCTGAATATAATTTTCAAGTTTAAAGATACGGCTACTTTGTGTAAAGGAAATATTACATTACATTGCTTCACTAAATCAAGTTACGCAAATAAGACCGATGTGCATGTTCACTACCTTTTGTCATACATTTATGGGTGAATGCATTTTTACGACACACACATTGATTGACGTGTTATGTATCAATCTACAATTGATCATATTCTATTAATAATATGCATATTATGATACTGGTTTTGTGTTTAAGTTGTGCGTAAAGTTGGTATAGCTCTGGGTATCTGCAGTGATTCTGCAGATACAACGATGCCCAACTAATTTGAGACTACTGTCTCGTTCCAAACCATTTTCATTCGATTTGTTATCTATACAATCTCTATTTAAGTTCTCAGTATTTTCCACAATAGCCTGCTATAAATGCTTCCTCAAGTCTTTAGGGTTACCTTAAGATTGAGTTTTGGTGTGTAGTTATGGTCTGGCATGGAAATGGTAGTCTTTCATTAGTCATAATCAAGTTGAAAATTGGCTGCGCTCTCATGCAATACTTACATGGGGGAGGGAGAGCAGGGAAAACTGGGTCGAAATTTTGTAATTTAATAGACCTGCGGTTTTTTTCCAGTCATGAGGAACAAACTTTTTTGAATTTCAAAACATTTTCCTCTGCAAATTACCATATTTCGAAGTCACACAAAGTTATACAGTTGTATTCTCTGGCAAAAAAAAAACTACTTGAACAAATCGTTTTTAAAAAAATGTTTCAATATATTGCACTATTCAGAACATTTTGGTCCCAAGATTCCAGCAAAAATCTCATTTTAGTTTATCTGACTGTCATTTATCTGCATGTCCAGCCCTTATATTTACATAAAGAGTTGCATTAATGAGATGTCAATAAAAAAATAAGATCCGTCTAAGCATAAACTTGATTAAAAAAAAGAATTTATATGAATGCTGTAAGTACAGCAATTGTTTGCTCACTGGGAAATGAATATCCAACTTGTCAGTGACAACTGTGTTTGGAGTTTGTTTGGAGTTTTTGTCAGCAATTCATTGAGCATATTACAGTGTTATTGACACATTGTCCTGGGATTTCCAATGATCTTCTATATAGAAGAACCCCTTACCTTCTAATGACTCTTACGTAGCTTGTGAGCAACATAGATCAAAACACATGTTTGTGAGAGTCTTAGCGTTTCATAGAATGCATTTAATAGTTTGTAGCTCAAACCATTCGGACTCTACAGACATTTCTGCATAAAAAACCTGCCCCGAGCCCCTTCGGGTTCCGCCCTTGTCTCACAAATACTGCTCTAGCTCAGCCGCCGGTAATCAAACAGACTAATGGTTGGTATTTACGGATGCAGGAGAATTAGACGATTCCAATGGTACAAGAAGACTGTAGCTCAGACGCACAATGTTCGAAGTCCGAAACGCACCAGCGATATGGTGGGACTCATTGAGTTAATAAGTATGAGTAATTACTTTATTATTACCTAGTTATAACCTTATGACCCTATTCAGCAAGTATTTTACTCAATTTTGAAAAAGTATTTTCTTTCTCTAATCTCCACACTTTCTACCAGCCCGATATGTAAACATTATCTTTTCATTGCTCTCACCCTCTATCAGATTTCCAGAAGGTTGGAACAATGGCACAGGGTAACCTGTTGGCCTTTTATAAAGAGAAGATTGATGATATAACATTACCTACGGCAGGAGACAGTGTCTACAGTTCTATAATGTCCAGTAGATTGAGTTTTTTCTACCTCCACAATGATATCATTGTGTGGCTGCTGTGTGCAGACCAGGCTTAATCTGCCTCTCAAATGGCACTCTATTCCGTATACAGTATAGTGCACTACTTTTGACCAGGGCTCATAGGGCTCTCTGGTAAAAATGTAGTGCACTATATATGGAATAGGATGCCATTTGGGATGCATCGCTAGTGTTTTAGTAGACATTCCTCTGAGTATGATACTCAGTCCGCCACTCTCACTAGGTCACTGACTTATAGTTGTTGATTTTCCGTTTCAGAACAGAAAAAGCATTACTCTTTGTGATTTCTCTGTGAATCAAATGAGAGTGACAGACAGACAGACAGACAGACAGACAGACAGACAGACAGACAGACAGACAGACAGACAGACAGACATGGAACCCGACAGGCAGACAGACAGACAGACAGACAGACAGACAGACAGACAGACAGACAGACATGGAACCCGACAGGCAGACAGACACACAGACAGACAGCCTAGACCCTGGCTCTCCAGTCCACACCAGACCCTCGGCCACCCCTCCACCGCTGGCCTGCCACTTGTCAGTGACGTCACATGGCTACATTAACTGTAACGGCCCTCACCAGAAGCTCATTACGGTAACACTTGAGCCGGAAGTGACTCGGCTATTTTCGGCAGCATGTCAACGGATTAATATGACTTTGATGGTGATGACCATGCATTCACATCCCCACATTTTAAAGTTTTACTTTAAGGGACCCCTATTCCCCATCCACAGGTGTGGCTACTACCTTCACCATTACTTCACAGACAGTGTCTTGGCTGTTTGGAAAGAATGTTAGACAGTATTTACCTTGTCTTTTTTTCTTCTTTACCAAACAGTTTAGAAAGAATGCTAGACAGTTTTGATGTACTTGTTATTTTAGACATAGAACCTAATCTTATTCAGGGGTTGTTGCTAGACCGACTCAGACAAAGTACCTTTGTTTGGGAGTCTGGGAAAGCAGTCTTGCAATAAGATGGTAAAACTCTGCCAAGATAGATAACATAACACTACACATCCATTGTTTTAAGAATTGGACCTACAGCATGAGTCATGGTGAGAGGGCCAGCGAGGTGGGCAAGGCGAACGCTGCAGGTTGAGCCATCCGAGTTTAATTCCAGTCTTGTTTTGTTGTGGTGGACCAGAGACAGATAGAGTTCTACTGGAGGTTATCAGGGTGGGAATGACCTTACCAGAGCCGGGCTCAAATAGTATTTGTGCACTTTCAAATACTTTAGCTGACCTTGGTTGAGCTTGCCTGGCGCAAAGTAACCAATAGAATAGGCCCAAAAGGCAAAACCCTGCCCATCTGGCACTACATGATGGCTATGTCAAATGTTGAAAGTATTTGATGGAAAAGAAATACTATTTGAATCCAGGCCTGGGCCCCGCTATTTCCAAACGTGCACAGGCCTCTCGTGTCATGTGTCGGTTACAACACTCAAAGTCAGATGACCTAGATCTGGTTCCTCTATCACTCCTCCTCTGTTCAGCCATCAGGTTGACCTTTGGAAGACTGGCCTGTTATCTATTTTGGTTCAGATCTCGTCCGTCTGGTTTGAACTGTTTATGGAAAGGTTGGCCATTTTAATGATGTAAGCCAAAATGCTAGCACTTATCTCATTATAAATACGTAAGTATGTAAACATCACTGTGTGGTCCTTGCAGTGATTAAGAGTACACTACTGTAACATTGAACTACGTGCACCCATATCAAAACATGCTAATGTCACTTGGAATTTGTCATTAACTTGTGATATCACCTGTGCTACAACAATGAAGGTACCTCCGTCTGTGTGAGGTATCCAAGATGTAATCCAAGATGGTGGACGGACAGAGATGGTCTGAATGAAGGGCCTATTGTCCCCAAGGCCAGTCTCGGGTGTCATCACTTTCCCTTGTTTTCTGGGAATGTATAATTTGGTTCCAAACCTCTGGCTTGAGTTACTGTTGAAATCCCTTTGGGTAAACCCTTGGTGGGGAAAATACGGCGTTGGGTTACAACAGACCTCCATTTGACAACAATGGCTTGGTTTCTCAAGACAAGGTTCTCCCAAACATTGAACCAGGAAATTCTGAAGTGGGAGAACTTGTTGGTTTTAAGGATTGGTAAGAGTAGACAATGACACACTGTGTTAACAACATTATAAGGTTTAGGGTTTGAAATGTCATCTATGTCCATGACAATTCATTTCTAATACATTTGTCAGTTTTTCTTATATGTCTGAAAGTTCATTTCCCAATAACATTTTTCACATCGTTTTTTGTTGTTGGAATAGATGATTATGATGTACAGTATACTTGACACACAAAGCTAATATTGCCTTGCCTATCAAATGCCTAAAACAACTGTGACCAGCCTAATACAAGCTCTTGGACTTAAGGCCTATTGTAGTTAGTTGAACATTATAATGGATTAGTTGTGCTATTTGACAGTTTACAAAGAGAGTTAAGTACATTTCTAGGAATATGCCAGAGAGAGTGCAGTAGCTGTTACCCAAAGGTGCTTGGTGAGACTTACTCTAAGACAAAACACCTGGTACACAGAGGCCTGTATTTGTGAGGAATCAGGATGACGTCATACTGCACCAATGGCGTGGTTCTTTACTTGAGGTTGAGAATCACATCTGTTTCAGCTACTCTTCAACTATCAAAGGGGAACGAGTCTCTGTATGTATCTGAAATGACACCGTATTCCGTTCACTACTTTTGATGCTATAGGCCCGGGGTGTCATACAAATGTTCCACGCGGGCCGCTTTCGATCTTCACCGAGGTCCGAAGGGCCGCAGTTTAAACTGAGCTTGCCGTCAAAATGTGCAAAAAAACTTGTCCTCTACCTATCACTTTCAGAATGTTCGATGCTTATTGACTGTCAAGCTTTCGTTTCAATGACTGTTAGCTAGCTGGACAGAGTGAAGAGACATTTCTGTATGTACTGAACAAAAATTTAAACGCAACATATAAAAGTGTTGGTCCCATGTTTCATGAGCTGAAATAAAAGATCCCAGAAATTGTCCATATGCACAAAATGTTTTTTTTTCTCTCAAGTTCTGTGCACAAATTTGTTTATATCCCTGTTGGTGAGGATTTCTCCTTTACCAAGATAATCCATCCACCTGACAAGTGTGGCATATCAAGAAGCTGATTAAACAGCATGATCATTACACAGATGCACCTTGTGCTGGGTGACAATGAAAGGCAACTAAAATGTGCAATTTTGTCGCACAACACAATGCCACAGATGTCTCAAGTTTTGAGGGAGCGTGCAATTGGCATGCTGACTACAGGAATGTCCACCTGAGCTGTTAACAGAGAATGTAATGTTAATTTCCCTACCATAAGTCGCCTCCAACGTAATTTTGTTTGGGGGGGGCAGTATGTCCAACCGGCCTTACATCCCCACACCACGTGTAACCACGCCAACCCCGGACCTCCACATCCGGCTTCTTCACCTGCGGGATTGTCCGAGACCAGACACCCAGACAGCTGATAAAACTGAGGAGTATTTATGTCTGTAATAAAGCCCTTTTGTGGGAGAAAAAACAAATTCTGATTGGCTGCGCCCCTGCCCAGTCATGTGAAATCCATAGTTTAGGGCCTAATTCATTTATTTAAATTGACTGATTTCCTTATATGAACTGAAACTCTGTAAAATTGTCGAAGTTGTTGCATGTTGCGTTTATATTTTTGTTCAGTAAATATATGTATTTACTCAAACCGCCCGCTGACCTTGAGTTTGACACGTGCTATAGGGAATAGGGTGCCATTTTGTACATTTGTGAACTTGAGACATCTCTGTGAAAGACAATTGTTCTTGGAGGTTTTTGGATCTGGATCACATTTCATTTCCTGAAGTGGCCCTATGAATGCTTTTCAACAGCCTTAGAGTCTTCTTTAGTGCCAGAACTCACTTCAACAGAAACCCAACAGTGGACAGGGGAATACCCTAACCCGAATAGCACACAGCTAAAATCATAGAGTAGATCCAACTTCATTAAGGACTAAATTGATCAGGCATTTTCACATTACAATAAAATGAAATCGGATTCCATGTAATATATGCACTACTATTCCATTCTCTTCTTTACCAAAATATTTCTTACAAGAAATATACCAGAGAAACCAGGCTGTTTAGCAGAGACCCGGGGCTGCTTGTCACACTTTCTACTCTGGTGTGTAATTCTCAGTACCAGTATGCCTTAGAAGACTCTTCGGCAATAATAGAAAGACCAAGTTCTTGGGTTGAAAACCCCTGCATCAATTTTAAACCCCCATCATCGAACCGTAACTTATTTTTCTCTCTTTTTCAGTCCTAAACCCCCTCCTACAGATGGAATCAAATCGAATCCGTCAAAGCGCCACAGGGATCGGCTGAATGGAGAGCTGGACAAGTTGACCGGGCTGTTGCCGTTCTCGGAGGACGTATGTGCGAGGCTGGACAAGTTGTCTGTACTTCGGCTCAGTGTGGGATACCTCAAGGTCAAGAGCTTCTTCAGTGGTGGGTGGCACATACTCTGACTCATAGATAATCCAACACTTTAGCTGCCTCATAGGCCTGTTAGATTGAGATCTGTAGTTTTTGGTTTGAGGCTTTTTCTCCCTTCTTTTCTCCTCGCTTCTCACCTCTGACTGCTAGTCTCTCTCTCTCTCTCTCTCTCTCTCTCTCTCTCTCTCTCTCTCTCTCTCTCTCTCTCTCTTCCTCTCTATTTCTCTCAGGAAACGGTTTATATCTGTGTTGCCGTGTTAATTGCACTTTGAGGCTCTGGGGCCGAGTGTTGAGTAGAGGACAGACAGAAATATTACCTCAGAGTGTCACATGGCCAGACGCAAGCTTCCTTTTCCTGTTCGAGTGGCAACACATGTTCTAAATATCATCACACACACACACACACATCCCCCCCACCGCCCGGCCCCTCTTAACTTTCCAGCCCCTCTTAACTCCCAAAACAGCAGAGGATGTTCTTGTGGTCGGAGATGTTAGCTAGCACTGCACATACACGCACACACATACACACCAGAAGGATTGACTGTCCCTGCTAGTTTCTGCCACACATAACTTTTCCTCAAATAGTTCCTGCCCTGTCCAAAATAGCATCAATTAGAAGAAGACTGCAGCCTCGTTGCAAGCCAGGCCATGACGAGAGCTAACAGACACTGCGACAATTATTATTTTATTTTTTGGTCTGGGCATCCACCGACATAGCAGTTAGCTATAAACACTCTACATCAACAACAAAGGCAAATCAGACAAGGCCCTTTGCATATTGTATGTTTTGGACATAACTTCCTTGGCAACCAAAGGTGTTAATTGTAACGAATGGAGACATGCGTTTATTGCGTTACTAAGTAAACGTTGCCAGGGCGATGGCCATACACGAGTAGTCATGATGAGCGAGTAGTTATGAGCTACAAGCCCCAAAGCAGTTAGGAGATCCCGTTTTGTTTTTCGAATCCTCTTTTACACCACAACAACACACACAGCAGCAGCAGCAGAGCCTCTCACCCTCACTCTCTATCCTCCCCTCTCTCTTTCTCTTATGGAGCAACAGAGAGGGTCAGAAGGACAGAGAGGGTGTGTGGAGGGAGCTGGAAATCAGGCGTTGAACTCTGACTCCACCCACACTCTACTTCCTGTGCAACCCCTTACCCTCCTTTCCTTCTTCTGTTCCCTCCCTTCCTCCTTCCTCATCGGCCTGTGTGAAGTTCAAGTTCACAAACTCCCCCTCCCCTCAAACAAACGCAACAGGATCCTAGTAGAGTGGTGTACTGTGCTTGCACGGCATGGTCCAAAAAGGAATCGTCTTATACATTATATATGAGCATTTTTACATTATTAGTTGCTATTAAAGATACTAGAACTTTAGTTCAACTCACAGATTTTCTCAGTGATGCAATTTTGGTCATCCTCAAACATGCTGTGGTGGTCACTGCCCTTTGGTCATCCTCAAACATGCTGTGGTGGTCACTGCCCTTTGGTCATCCTCAAACATGCTGTGGTGGTCACTGCCCGTTGGTCATCCTCAAACATGCTGTGGTGGTCACTGCCCTTTGGTCATCCTCAAACATGCTGTGGTGGTCACTGCCCTTTGGTCATCCTCAAGCATTCTGTGGTGGTCACTGCCCTTTGGTCATCCTCAAGCATTCTGTGGTGGTCACTGCCCTTTGGTCATCCTCAAACATGCTGTTGTGGTCAACTCCCCTTGTCCGCTTTTAATTTCATGACCACAAAACGCTTTGGTCAGGCCTGAGCTATGTAGATGTATGGAGAGCTCAGAGTAGGTTGAAGTGGCTGGATGTTTGGCTCAGTAGAAACAGACCTCTGTACTCTTGAGGTCCAAGCTGGACCTGCTCTTTTATTTTTTTTAATTTTTTATTTAACTTGGCAATTCAGTTAAGAACACATTCTTATTTACAATGACGGCCTACCCCGGCCAAACGACGCTGGGCCAATTGTGCGCCGCCCTATGGGACTCCCAATCACGGCCAGATGTGATGCAGCCTGGATCGTCCCTGCTCTGTCTTGCCCCTCGCCTCAATCATAGACCACTGAAGGATGATGGGAAGGAGGCCGGCCTAGAGCCGTAAGGTGTTGCGGTTGATGAGAAAAGCCCTAGGGTTGTGTCCCACGCCTCCCATGGCGCTCCACATAAGCAGCACATTGCAGCTTCCCCATGATCGTCAACCTACTGGCCCACCAGACCAAAATGTGCTCTCTCTCCCTGTCTGCTGAATGTACTGTGTTTTAATCTCCCCCGGGTGTCTGCTCTCTGCAGGGGCCCCACTGCTACACAATCTATCTGTTGTCTATCTGGACATAAAAAAAATTCAGAATGGCACAAATTCCCAGATATCAGGGTACTCATCAGGGTTCTCAGGTGATAAGGGTAGGAAACAACATCTCCACCCCGCTGATCCTCAACACCGGGGCCCCGCAAGGGTGCGTTCTCAGCCCTCTCCTGTACTCCCTGTTCACCCATGACTGCGTGGCCATGCACGCCTCCAACTCAATCATAAAGTTTGCAGACGACACTACAGTGGTAGGCTTGATTACCAACAACGACGAGACGGCCTACAGGGAGGAGGTGAGGGCCCTCGGAGTGTGGTGTCAGGAAAATAAACTCACACTCAACGTCAACAAAACAAAGGAGATGATTGTGGACTTCAGGAAACAGCAGAGGGAGCAGCCCCCTATCCACATCAACAGGACAGTAGTGGAGAAGGTGGAAAGTTTTAAGTTCCTCAGTGTACACTTCACGGACAAACTGAAATGGTCCACCCACACAGACAGCGTGGTGAAAAAGGCGCAACAGCGCCTCTTCAACCTCAGGAGGCTGAAGAAATTTGGCTTGTCACCAAAAACACAATCGAGAGCATCCTATCGGGCTGTATCACCGCCTGGTACGGCAACTGCTCCGCACACAACCGTAAGGCTCTCCCAAGGGTAGTGAGGTCTGCACAACGCATCACCGGTGGCAAACTACCTGCCCTCCAGGACACCTACACCACCTGATGTCACAGGAAGGCCAAAAAGATCATCAAGGACAACAGCTACCGGAGCCACTGCCTGTTCACCCCGCTATCATCCAGAAGGCGAGGTCAGTACAGGTGCATCAAAGCAGGGACCGAGAGACTGAAAAACAGCTTCTATCTCAAGGCCATCAGACTGCTAAACAGCCATCACTAACATTGAGTGGCTGCTGCCAACATACTGACTCACATCTCTAGCCACTTTAATAATTAATAATTGGATGTAATAAATGTATCACTAGTCACTTTAAACAATGCCACTTTATATAATGTTTAAATACCCTACATTACTCATCTCATATGTATATACAATACTCTATACAATCTACTGCATCTTGCCTATCGCTCATCCATATATTTATATGTACATATTCTTATTCATTATTGTTGTTGTGAAATTGTTAGATTACTTGTTAGATATTACTGCATGGTCGGAACTAGAAGCACAAGCATTTCGCTACACTCGCATTAACATCTGCTAACCATGTGTATGTGAAAAATAAAATTGTACTTGATTTGATTTGGTCTCACCATGGTGGTTATCTTTAGTGTGGGACCCCAGTTCGGAGTAGAAGTGTCAACCAACCATTTCCACACTTGATATCGCTCAGATATCTTCTGATTGAGAAGGAATCAGAATGTGCGTGACCTCACAAAACAGCTTGTAGTTGCGACATTATTCCCATATCAACAATATCCACACATGGGGAACAACAGTGAATGTTACTAGATGTGTGTGGCTGAGCTCACCATGCGTTCCCGACTGCAATATGAACCGTGGTCTTTCAAGGCCGTCTTCGCACCACCCTGTGAAGTAAGGGAGTGTCAGTGATAGTGTGGGAATGGAGGTTTGACACTGTACGACTCTGAGCTGAGGGTCAGTAAAGTCGAAAGGTGGTCACCACCCGTGAATCCATGTGACTCTATGTTGAGACAACAGACATACTCTGTATTAGTGGGGCCCATGCAGAGTGCAGTAACCCGGGGGAGATAAACACTGTGTGTGCGCGTGTGCGTGTGTGCTCGTGCACGTGTGTGTACTGTCAGCAGACAGGGAGAAGGCATACTGGGATCTAGTGGGCCAGTAATTCTGATCATGTTGTATCACTGGATCTATGGTTCCTGACAGTGGTCTGTGTTGATGACGAACAGCACTTCACCCAGAGAAGAACTCAGAGACAGTCGTGATTGTCGACCAAAAAAAAACACACTGAAGCACCGCTTTACCTTTATCCGTCACACACAACACACACATCCATCCTTCCACCTCCTCCCTGTGCATTGTCTCCCTGCCGAGCTCTCTGGCCTTTGTCTCTGTGAAGCCTGTTTATCATCTCTGGGATCTGAGGCTGCCTGCCTGCTGGGCGTGGAAGGGTGGAGGGGCACGTTTGGGGAGGGAAGCTCTGGAGCATTGCTGGCTGGCTGCACAACCACAACACGAGGGACTGCTGTCGGAGTCAGCTGTGTTTGCCTAGTGATGGATCTGACATATATATTATTGGTAGGCCTAACCCCTGTCACATTCCAGCTCTACTTATTGGAGCAGTGTTTAAATGAAAACGATGAATAGGCCGTGTCCCATTATAACTGAAATATACCTGTCGTGTTCTTCATGTTCCTGTGGACCTGCAAGGTGTGCAGGTTTCTGTAGTCCTAGCATAGTACTACTAACATGTCAGATTCAACTCTTCATTATAAGTTGTATTTTAGTTGAATTTGTGTTGGTGCTGGGCTAGAGCAAAAGCCTGCACACCTTGTGGGTTCCTAGGAAACAGGTTTGAAGAGCACTCCATTATGTAAAGTCCTATGAAATAAATCTGGGGCCATGCCTCCCAAATGTATCTCCGTTAGCGATGCCATTACCCCCCCCCCCCCCCCCCCCCCCCCTCGCTGAATCCTGTATTGGGCCTCTGTGGCGAATTCACACACCTTCCCCCACCACCGTCCATGGCTTTCCCAGATGTTTTTCCAGCGTTGGGATTTTGCTTTCGGGAATACGGAGTAGTGCAGGTTGGGTCGCAAGCATTCCCCAACAGAGAGAGGCTGTAAAACAGGCTAAACAAGCTACTGAGAGTCACCTTTGACCCCTCCATGCAAACCAATCTCACATTCTCCTGAGGTCATGGTAAGGTTGTACTGAGGTTGTAATAAGGTTGGACTATGGCAACTATGATTCATTTCACTTCCCGTGTGACATACATTTGGTCATATTTGTTATTATTCTGAACTGAAACCTTCTTTGAATGGATCTCTTTCAGTTACTGTTGTTTGTTATGAAGTGTTGACAGAGTGACATGGAGCAGCTTGGCACTCAGGGATGGTGTTGAGTTGTGTGGGTGTTACTGTTGGTGAGATAGATACAACACAGGGTTGGACTCAACATTAGTGCATGTGTAGGTCAAACAAAAAGTAGAAGGACAGGGCTGCCATTTTGCTGAGAAACAAATGCTCCCGCGGAGACTAAACACACACTAAACGCTAAATCCTAAAACAGAACAATATTGGGATAACACAGATTTTCCTAATCCGTGCACAGAGAAATCATGAAACAGATTCAGTATTGACACAGTTGTGACATCACAGGCCCAGGTTAGAGAAGTATGTGTTTATATGTTCATACACTCAAATGACTGTAATGCACGTGTCATCTCAACATTGACCTTGTATTTTTTTTTTCTTCTGTATTTAACCAGGCAAGTCAGTTAAAAATAAATGCTTATTTTCAATGACGGCCTAGGAACAGTGGGTTAACTGCCTTGTTCAGGGGCAGAACGACAGATTTTTACCTTGTCAGCTCGGGGATTCGATCTTGCAACCTTTCGGTTACTAGTCCAACGCTCTAACCACTAAGCTATGCTGCCGCCCCGATACGCCCTGTATCCCTTTGTTGATTTTGAAGTCATCATAAATAGCTGCCAGAAGGATGGATGCAATTTGTAAAGTGCATGATCACACACCAGATCAATTTGCATTGCTATTGCCATTCTTCGAGCCGGTCTATGTGACGCCATTGTAACTGCAGTGAGTAAGCGGTTAGTGAATGGGATGGTGTCTGGACATGTTCAGCTGGGTAGTGTTTGACATTGTAGACACATTGAGGGCTACGCACACACACACACACATGCACGCACGCATGCACACACACACGCGCACGCACACACACACACACATGAACAAACACACACACACACACACACACACACACACACACACACACACATGAACAAACACACACACACGCACGCACACACACACACACACACACACACACACACACACACACACACACACACACACACACACACACACACACACACACACACACATGAATGCAAACACTGCTCCAGGACATAACATGATAAAATGGAGTGAGGAGAAGTCACAGAGACAGAGAGGAATGTTCCCTGTCACCATTAGCAGTGACCTCTAACCCCTGACCTCCCAGAACAACCTCACAGGCTCTGGCAGGCTCAAGGTTTTGACATGTTTTTGTTGACTACCTAGACACCAGGGTTTCCCAAACTCGGTCCTGGGGCCCCAGTCTGTCCTCTACTCAACACTCGGCCTCAGAAAGTGTAATTGCCCTAGCACTACACAGGTGATTCAAATAACCAACTCATCATCAAGCTTTGAATATTTGAAATCCGTTGTGTAGTGCTAGGGCAAAAAAACTAAACGTGCACCCAGAGGGTGAGGGGCCCCAGAGGGGCCCAGGACCGAGTTTGGAAAACCCTAACCTAGACCAAGGACAGGTACAGTCATTACAAAGCTTTAGTTCAAATACCTGTTTGAGAGGGATAACAATCACTGCTAGTCTAACTCTATGACAGAATGAGGCCCCAGTCTTAGGACTGCCAGTGTGTACTGAGTTTTACCTTAGATGACGAGTGCTCTCTCTGTTTCTCCCTCCTACCGCTCTCTTTCACCTTCATTTTCTCACTCTTTTTTTCTTCCACTCACCCCCCCGACCCGCTCTTTACCGAGCAAAGTATGAAAGCAGACCAATACCTGAAGCATTATAATGGGATTTCTATAACCGATTCAGGCAACGGTAAGACAGATGGGTAAATATCCTAGGACATATGACAACGATGAAGCTGTTTTGTGAATCACACTAACAGAGTGGTTTATGAGCCTATAATGTCACAACCTGACTAAAACACAAGTCACTCTGTAAAAGTTTAAATCTGTTTTTGAAGAACTGGACTAGTCACATGAATTCTTTCACTATGACACATAGTTATAGTGTTGTTGGAATGTCCCCGTGGCACCGCAATAAGAATAACAACAATGGTGATTATTTAACCACAGTGATATTACCAACCTCCACCCATTTAACACAACGATGTCAAGACCGGCTTGTGATTTACAGCCCAGTACACACTGAGTAAACCAAAAAAAGACATATCGCCATGAAAGCCAAACTTTAATGACATGCTCTTTTTCTCTTTTTTTTCCTACTACAGTTGTTTTCTTCTCTCCGTTTTCTTGTGGCACAGTAGGTCTTTGGCGGGTACTTGGGCATGTTCCTACTTGAGCAGCTAGCCGCTTGCTGCTGTGTTTTGACTGGGGTTGTGCTGAAGAGGGTAAGCCAATAGTCATGGCCCTGTGCTAGCTGAGAGGTCTAGGATGGAGTCCTGCATTTGGGGGGTTGGGTGGACTTGGGAAGATAAGGAAAAATCTAGCTTTGCACAAGAGTGCAGTTCAGTGGCTGCCACAGACCAAGGGCTCTGTAATTTACTCCAGTGTTTGATCATCTCGCTGGCTTGCTTAGATTGGGCACAGGGTGAACAGGCCCCACCCCTGTCATAAAAATAAAACAAATCCAACTTATTGAGCAGGGCCCTCTCTGCAATGTAATCAAACACAAGGCCAAACAGTTGGTACATGTACAATATCTGTGTCTGGTTAGCGTGAGCTCCTCTACTTTCCAGATGGTGTCGAGGTCCTGTGTTTGAGTTATGATCAAGTTCCATTGCAGGCGAAGTGCCAAGACTGAGGAATCTGCCACATGCCTACTAAGCCATATCACAAACCCAGCAGATTCCTCCAGGTATACCGACCGCTAGCTAGCTCTGAAATACTAGCCCTGTGCAGTATTTGAACTAAAATGTCACTGGAGTCTCTGCCCGTAGTTGGGATTGAGTTTAACAAGAGATTTCTATCTATAAATTCCCCAAATAAAGAGTTATGCATTGTAAGGCATTGATTGCTACAATGTCTACATATTACATTTTTGAGTAAACGGTGGTCAGAGATGAGTAAGGGAAGGGTTAATGTTAAGGTTAACCTCTCTTGGGTAGGAGGCAGTATTTTCACGTCCGGATGAAAAGCGTGCCCAAAGTAAACTGCCTGTTACTCAGGCCCAGAAGCTAGGATGTGCATATAATTGGTAGATTTGGATAGAAAACACTCTGACATTTCTAAAACTGTTAACATTATGTCTGTGAGTATAACAGAACTGATATGGCAGGTGAAACCATCTCCCCCCCAAAATTTTCATTCTACCACTGTTTGGTAACTGGTTGTCACTATTAATATAAGGTGAAATCCTACCAGATTGCAGTTCCTAGGCCTTATATTACATGTCAACAGTCTTTAGAAAGAGTTTCATGCTGATATTTGAAGAAATGAGCCAGAAATTGTACTTTTTCTAGGTGGCTCCCATTTTGGCTGTAGTGTTTCCAAGCGCGTGAATGAGAGCGCGTTCTTTGGTATTTTTCTCCAGTAAAGACAATAACAATTCTCCGTCTTCAATTTTATAGTTTATTTACGTATTAGGCTTCCTATGGTTTGATTATAAACGTTGTTTGATTTGTTTGGAAAAGTTTAATAGTAACGTTTGGGATTCATTTGGTAAGTGGTAAGCAGCAGTCGAGTAAAGCTGTCTCAATCAGGCCAGGTTAAAGGTCACCATGCAGGACAGGTTGAGACTGGCCCTAATGACCTACAGCTTTCAATCTCTTTCAATCAATGTTCCTTGTAGAGCTCAAGCCCTTTTTGTGTGTGTGTGTGTGTGTGTGCGTGCGTGCGTGCGTGCGTGCGTGCGTGTTTGTGTTTGAGAGAGTGGAATTTCCTTTTTTCCACATAAGAAATTACTGTAAGAACTTTACAATTACGTTAGAATGAATGACTCAAGCCAAAACAAATATTGACGTTCTGCCTCCCTCTGAAACTAACTGCCTCTTTTTTTCCTACCAACAATGGAGAAGCCGTCAAACTTTCTCTCCGTGGAAGAATACAATGGTTGGAAAACAAATAGGACCAGGAAAATCAATGCTTGGGGAAGACAATGTCAAAAGTTGCTATTGTAATTTGAAGTAAGTAAGTAAAAGAAGAAGGGCTTTTCGTATTAGCTCCCCACACTAGTTGAAAAGGAGTCGTCAGTTGAGAGTGAAAGTCAAAAGGGGTTCTCGTAGAGCAAGGGACTTGTAAGTCTACTCCTTATCATTTCTGTAGACCTACTCCTTATAATTTCTGTAGGCCTGCTCCTGTTTCTTTCTGTAGGTCCTACTCCTGTTACTTTCTGTAGACCTACTCCTTATCATTTCTGTAGACCTACTCCTTATCATTTCTGTAGACCTACTCCTTATCATTTCTGTAGACCTACTCCTTATCATTTCTGTAGACCTATTCCTTATCATTTCTGTAGACCTACTCCTTATCATTTCTGTAGACCTACTCCTTATCATTTCCGTAGGCTTGCTCCTGTTTCTTTCTGTGGGTCCTACTCCTTATCATTTCTGTAGGCAGCTGCTCCTAGTTTAGTCTACTATTACGTTGTTCTCTTTAGAGACCTACACTCCTTATCATTGAGTTATTTTGATGCGTTTCCTTATTATTGAGAGATCAGATTGAGATTGGTGGGAACCGAGGGTATTAGGGGTGGTGTGGTTTTATAAGGGGGGGAGGAGGGGTTTGGTGAATCATCACTTCTCGTTTCTGATGCATGAGTTCAACTTTTGGCGAGACGTGAGGAAACAGAGAGAAACTTCATCTCTCTGAAGGACAGCTGTTATGTTTTCGCCCTTCTTTTATAAACCTCCTGTGTTATTCAGCTGTCACTGAGTCACACACTCTGAAACTAACAACCCCACAACAGAAGAGATAGTCTAGGAGGGGGAGGGGGGGGGGACGATTCCTTTATTTTCATTGAATACACAGAGGATGTATAATAGACTTCTCCTTTTACAATGTGTCATGAGAACGGTGCGAGTTAACAAAAGAAAGACCGCTAGGGACCCCCCCCCCCCCCCCTTTAAGTCAAAACTAGTCATTTTGGCTCCAACATTCTAACAGCCTAATAAATACATTTCATATATGCTATCGGAAAAATACACCTTTGATTGTGTTTAATGAAGGTCTTGGGTAACATTAGAATATGAAAAAAATATTATTTTCAAAGAACACTATATCATTTTCATTTGTTTATGTTACTGTAGGCCATCTGTTGCCACATGCTCAAGTGTGGAGCTCATGAAACAGTGGTTATTCTTGGAAAAGGTGTATTGTGAAATAAAGCTCATCTCTTACATTTTGTAAGAGTTATTCGGAAATGTTAAGTGTTTTGGAAACTTCAGGACCTGCTCTTTCTGATACTATATAAAAATCTAAATGTCTTACCAGCATGTGACTCTGTAGGAGGATTTGAAGAAGTCCTCTTCAACTGGTTAGAACACAAATTCTGTGTGTGATATCGAAATGCTAACAACATATGTGTCTTAAATATGCTTATTTTGGAAAAGTTAAGGATGGAGGTGGGTCATGACATTAAGAAATGGCAGATATATGTCAATTTGAAATTCATATTAAGTCAAAATGACTCACTTGGCTTGTCTAGTGTTAAAGGAATTTGTTAGAATTAGCGGTTAGAATTAGTGTTAGAATTAGTGTAAGGGGCTCAGCGGTCTAAGGCGCAACCCTTGGTTTGATCCCAGGCTGTTTCACAGCCGGCCGTGACCTGGAGACCCATGGGGCGGCGCACAATTGGCCCAGCATCGTCCGGGTTAGGGGATGATTTGGCCGGCCTGGATTTGCTTGTCCCATTGTGCTCTAGTGACTCCTTGTGGCTGGCCAGGTGCCTTCAAGCTAACATCGTCACCAGTTGGATGGTGTTTCCTCCGACACATGGGTGCGGTTGGCTTCCTGGTTAAGCAAGCATTGCTGCTTTGCAGGCTCAGGTTTTGGAGGATGCATGGATTTCGACCTTCGCCTCTCCCGAGTCCATAGGGGAGTTGCAGCGATGGACCATAACTACCAATTACCAAGACCATAACTATCAATTGGGGAGAATTGTTTATATTTTTTATAATTAGTGTAAGGATTAGATTTAGGGTTTTGAATGGAAATGCATTTTAGGTCCCCACAAGGATAGTAAAAGGTGAGTGTGTGTGTGTGTGTGCGAGCATTTGCTCAAGCGTCTGTGCTAGTATGTGTTTGTTCATTTGTGTATATGTGGGCTTCCAAGTGGCACTGGGGTTTAAGGCACTGCATCTCAGTGCAAGAGGCATCAGTACAGTCCTTGGTTCGAACCCAGGCTGTAACACATCCGGCAGTGATTGGGAGTCCCATAGGGTGGTGCACAATTCGCCCGGGTTTGGCTGTGGTAGGCTGTCATTGTAAATAAGAATTTGTTCTTAACTGGCTTGCCTAGTTAAATACATTAAAGTGTGTGTGTGCTCCTTAGTCAGTTATCAGGGGGAGCATGTTGAGTAATCTCCTTTATGTATACAGGAAGCTCTCTTTGTTCAGACTGAGTGGCTCAACATAAATCAGGCTGAATAGGAATGCCTCATTGATGCCTGGTGTCTCAGAGCAGCAAGGTGTCTGCTAACCTCCGCTCCAACCCTTCACCTCTGATCTAGCGCTGGATCTCTCCCTGCTCTTCTGGCGAGAGACGGGGATTAGATGCAGGATGTCGGATGGTCATCCAGCTGGGCTGGATAGGACTGGACTGTGACTTTATTGTTCAGTTAGCGGCAGTTCTAATTGTGTCCCTCCGGTGATGACATGGCTCAGGAAGGGAATATCCATTTCCAACAGTCCACTTCCCTGAGTTTGTACAAACAGCTGAGTGTGTTCCTATCCAGAAGACTGTTGAATAAGAATGTGCATCAGGATACATACCTGCAATGATAATTCATAAGAGCAGCGATGATCTAGTGTTTCTGGGAGGAAAAATATGTTTCCTGACTATGGCTGTATCACATCCAGACATCCAGGCTGTATCACAACCGGCCGTGATTGGGAGTCCCATAGGGCGGTGCACAATTGACCCAGCATCGTCCGGGTTTGGCCGGTGTGGGCCGTCATTGTAAATAAGAATTTGTTCTTAACAGACTTTTCTAGTTAAATAAAGGTTAAATAGGGGCCTCCCGGGTGGCTCAGTGGTCTAAGGCGCTAGCTGTGCCACCAGAGACCCTGAGCTCCAACACAGCCGGCCGTGACCGGGAGGCCCATGGGGCGATGCACAATTGCCCTAGCGTCGTCCGGGTTAGGGAGGGCTTGGCCGGTAGGGATATCCTTGTCTCATCACACACTACCGACTCCTGTGGCGCAGTGCACGCTGACCAGGTCACTAGGCGTACGGTGTTTCCTCCGACACATTGGTGCGGCTGGCTTCCATGTTGGATGCGCGCTGTGTTAAGAAGCAGTGCAGCTTGGCTGGGTTGTGTTTCAGAGGACGCATGGCTCTTGACCTTTGTCTCTCCCGAGCCCGTACAGGAGTTGTAGCGATGAGACAAGACAGAAACGACTAACAATTGGATACTACGAAAAAGGGGGTAAAATAAAAATAAATAAATAAAGGTTAAATAATTTTGCAAATAATAAAATAGGGCTGTGGCGGTCACAGTGTTGTCAGCCGGTGGTTGTCAAGCAAATAACTGTCCGTCTTAACTTAAACACATTTAGCATCTCCTGGCTTCCACACATAGCCTACAAGCCACGGATGCAGACCTCTGGAACATCTACATTTTAACAGCCCTGATTCAACATTCAAGAAATGTTTGCCTCTTCGGATTTTCTGAGTTTCTGAGAAATGTTTTCTCAGTTTCTTCCATGAAGACTTCCTTCTGAAACTCAAACACAGGTCTAGGGTTGCAAGGGTTGGAAACTTTCTGGTAAATTTCCGGAATATTTCCAGAAATTTTCCATGGGAATTTTGCTTAAATTCATCAAAACAAGTTAGTTTATAACAGAACCTTTTTTGTGGGAGACACATAAGGCAATTCAATGGAATTGCAACCCTCTGCATGCACAGTGCATTCTTCCATCACATATACAGCTGATTCTCAAGATCTTGCACACTAATGAGATGCTATTAAGCCCACAGTACTACACTGTCTGAGCCAAGGACTACATGCTTTCTGGTAAGTTTTGATTACCATACTGGGTGGGGTGAATATATTTTATATGACATACATGTTAACTAGTAAATAGTAGCCTAAAGAAAAGTGTGTTTAAATAATTTCTAACTTGTTGAAAATTTCTGCTAGTTAGTTTTTGCTACCATGTGGGTTTTAGCTTGCTTGAGCCTGCTAACTGAGGAGTTTTATTTCACCTGTTTCCATATATGAAACATTTATCTTACAAAGGAGTTGTTAATCTAACTGCTTAACTATTTATCTGTACATGGAATTGTATTTGTTGTTTTTTTACAAAATAAATTCTAATTTTTACAGGAAAATTCCACGGTGTGGAGACATTTCACTGCAGCTAATGTAGAAGGAAAAGCTGTGTACATTTGCAAATACTGTGCCAAATCATATGAGAAGAATGCAACAAAGATGCAGAATCATCTGGCCAAGTGCATAAAGTTCCCTCAGCGTTCACAACAAGAAACCTCTGACAAAAGTCACTCTACTTCTATTCGAGGTGAAAATGATGAATCAGACACCTTATCGATAGCAACAGCTCATGTTTTTTTTTACTCAATGGAGGAACGTAGTCAGAGAAATGCTGATGAATTTCTTGCTTGAGCTGTGTCTGCAGCTGGTTCACATCTGACGCTCACAGACAATGTGTATTGGAAGAGATTTCTGAATGTTATTCGCCCAGCATACACCCCTCCAACCAGACATGCTTTATCTACTCATTTGCTGGATGCAGAGTTCAACAGAGTTCAAGTGAAGGTCGAGCAAATCATAGAGAAAGCAGACTGTATTGCAATCATCTCTGATGGGTGGTCGAATGGTGGGCATGGAATAATTAACTACATCATCTCCACCCCTCAACTAGTATTCTTCAAGAGCACAGACACCAGGGACAGCAGACACACCGGTCAATACATTGCAGATGAGCTGAAGGCAGTCACCAATGACCTTGGACCACTGAAGGTATTTGCACTGGTGACAGACAATGCTGCGAATCTGCTCCTCAAGGATATCATGGCACTGAAAACAATGGATACACTCTACAAGAGAGCCAAGGAAATGGTTAGGTATGTGAAGGGTCATGAAGTTATAGCAGCAATCTACCTCACCAAGCAAAGTGAGAAGAATAAGAGCACCACATTGAAGCTGCCCAGCAACACCCGTTGGGCTGGTGTTGTCATCATGTTTGAAAGTCTCCTAGAGGGGAATGAGTTTCTCCAAGAAATGGCCATATCACAGTCTCCCGATATGGACAGCCCCATCAAGAGGATCCTCCTGGATGATGTATTTTGGAAGAGAGTGGTAAATCAGCCTCTAATGTTCAGACTCTGCTTGCAGATGTAAGAGAGGTTATCCGTACTGCTCTGCCCACTTCAATGTTGCTCCAAGCAGAGGAAACTGCAGATCTGAAATACATCAAAAAGCGTAAACACTTCTGCCTGAAGCCCTTACACGCCGCAGTGTACATGTTGGACCCCAATTATGCTGGCAAGAGCATCCTGTCTGGTGCAGAGATTACAAGGGCTATGGTGTCATCATTACCGTGTCTCGCCACCTTGGCCTGGATGAGGGCAAGGTTTTTGGCAGTCTGGCGAAGTACACTTCCAAGCAAGGGCTTTGGGATAGAGATGCAATATGGCAGTCGTGCCAACATATGTCATCAGCCACCTGGTGGAAGGGACTTTGTGGATCTGAGGCTCTTTCCCCTTTTGCCTCCATCATCCTCCAAATCCCACCAACATCAGAACGCAAACATCCTTGTTTGGGAACACACAAAGCACGCAACAGGCTAACCAATACAATGGTTGAAAAATTGGTGGCCATCCGGGCAAATTTGAGTCTTTGTGAGCCTGACAACGAGCCATCCTCAACAAGGCTGGAAAGTGACAGTGAAGATGGGGCCTCAGAGTCTGATGTTCAAGAGGTGGACATTGAGGAGGTCCAGGGAGAAGAAAAGGAATGGATCATTGGGATCATTGGGATCGTTCAATATTCCTTTTCTTTTGTGGTTCTGTGAACTCATCCCATGTGAAGAGTCAACTCATTTAATTAAAGTTCAATTCGTTACTAAATGTTTAACTAAAATGTTTATTTTTATTTGTATTTATATTGGAAGGATTTAATCATTTGCAATTATATAAGGTAAAAGGTTTATGTTTCTGTCTCCATATGATATGGTAAATATTTCCAAAGCAAAACAACACCTACATTTAAATTGTATTAATATCAATTCCCATATAATCCCATTAATTCCCACGGGAAGTTTCCACCTCTGAATATTCCCCAAAATGTGCAAACCTACTCAGTTCATCCTTTATTTGAGATTTAAAGGCCTAATATTTGACAATGTGTCATGAGCAAACATGAGCCTCGAGCCCGTCTGTTCTTCCAATGACACAAAATGACGGAACAGTTTCACCCACTGTCATGGCACGGACCACTAAACATGTTGCACCGGACTGCACGTATCCCCTGAATGACTGTATACAGTACACTTCGGGCTCACCTGACACATCGTCAAGACACAGGGAAGGGATTTGGATTAACATCATGGTGGTAGAAAATTACTGGCAGGCATTCCCCTCCCCCGGAGTTGTGAATGAACATTTACATAGGCGGAGCCCCACGTGGGCTCTTAGAATAAAGAGGTGGAGAAGTGGAAATCTGTCAGGATGGTAAGAAGTAAAACATAACAAACCAGCCTGCATGTCATGTCAGAATCCAATGTTTGTTCTGCCCTCTTCCACCTCTCTCTCGCTCGCTCTCTTTGTTTGTCACTCACTGTTGCTCCCTCTCCCTTTCCTCCCTCTCCCCCTATCTCTCTCTCTCTCTCCTCCATTCTCGCTCTCTCTTTTCCTCTGTCTTTCTTTCTCTCCCTTATCAAATATTTGCACCTCTTTCGCCCCCTTCTGCTCGGTCTAACTAACGTCTTTGAAGTGAACACACTGACACTGAAAAACCTGTCGGAGCAGATGACAGAATTCCCCAGTGGAGGGTGATAGCTGTTTCCCGACATATCGTTCATCTGTGTAATCAAAGTCATAATTCATGGGGAAATGTACTTCTGTGGAAATTACACAGTATGGGCTTGTTGGGCAAAGATAATAGTTTATATTTCACTACCACGCTTGTGGAAATGTATTGCGGTTCCCTGGTCTTGTTGCAGTACTATATCTCTTTTAAAAAGCAGAAATGTGAATTTTGGCTACCAATGACATTTTGAACTAGAACTGAAAACAACATTTCCCCCTTTGCAAGAGTTGTGCAAAACCAACTTGAGGCAAACTTGAAGTAGAGAAAATAACTCCAGCAGCTACAATATGTGCAATGTAAGAAGTGACTGACGGATACTTAGAATGTCTGTTCTGCCAAAGAGAAACGTTTGCTTTGGCTCGGGCCACCGCTTCCTCAGCAGAATCACTCTGGGACGGCAGGGTAGCCTAGTGGTTAGCGTGTTGGACTAGTAACCGGAAGGTTGCAAGTTCAAACCCCCGAGCTAACAAGGTACAAATCTGTCGTTCTGCCCCTGAACAGGCAGTTAACCCACTGTTCCTAAGCCGTCATTGTTCTTAACTGACTTGCCTGGTAAAATAAAATAAAAAACTCTGGACACCTGGTCATGTCTGCTCTCCACTCTTCTCTTCCTGTCTTCCGCAAACCCGCCCTCCTCAGTTTAATGTTCCCTTCAGACCAAGTCAGAGTCGTACTGTGCTGTAGTGTCGTGGGGTGGGTTTTATCGGTGCTGCAGTGAGCGAGGCACACAGGAAGAGATAGGGCTCTCTTTCCTCTTGGCAGCCGTGGGTCCCCAGGGGAGGCATGCTTGCGTGAGAGCAGGCCCCGGGATCTGTCAGTGGAGCAGGGGCTGGGGAGGGGGGCGAGGAGGTGGGTGGGGTCTCTCAATCAGTTCTCTCTCTCTCTGCCTCTCAAGGTCTCCTGTGTTAGTGCTGGGAAGACACACAGACGAGATGCCCTTGTCTGTCAGCGAACCTCAAGAACACACACGTGAATGCACACACACACACACACACACACACACACACACACACACAGCGCAACACAGGGTGTTGATGTCAGAAATCCAGGAGGCCCTTTTCAGCAGAGGTACTTGGTGTTGCTGGGATGTGGCGGAAGGGAGGGTGGAGGAGGAGGGGTGTGTGTTCATTTCCAGGGCTCCCTTCTTCTTCGTCTTCTTCTTCTTCAGCTTCCTCATGGACAGGTCCTGTTGGCTCTCACTGGAGGATGAGGGGTAGTGTATACACCCCCCCCCCCCCCCCCCCCCCCCCAAAGGAAAACACACACCTAGAGGGAGAGACTGAGAGAGGGAGGGAGAGAGAGAGAGAGAGAGATATTACAGGCCTTATTTTAGCTGGCGCATCATTGAGCACCACCACCGCCACCACCTTATCAAATGACAGGGGTTTGGAAGGACAGATCCAGTGGCAGAGAATGAGGCAGTCCATGGGCCTGGTTGCCTGGCCTTGATGCTGAGACAAACTGTCGCCAGCGTTTTATCACTCAGTTACTTCAGCCCCTGTTGATTGGTGCAGGCATCCCCTGGCTGTTACGGGATGATATGGGGGTCCAAATGATTACTCAGGACACCTCCTATTTATTGCTACGTTTCAAATGGCACCCTATTCCCTACGTAGTGCACTGCATGGTGTCATTTGGGACGTAGCCCAGAGATGCGTTTTAGTTTATTGGAGATGATGAATCCTTTTCTTTGTCTTTTGATATGACGATTAAACAGACACATTTAACCCTTTACACTCGTGGGAACTGGCCTATATGAATAGGGTTAAAATGAAACATTTCTTACAAAAGAAATATGCATAAGCGCGGTAGCAATTATAAGGGACGAGATTGAAGGTTATGGGGAAATTATTATCGTGTGTTTTGTGATATGGAATGTGATGTTCACATTTGGACTGGTGTTTGGGTTCGCTTGCATGACATCAAAGCGGTATTTCTTGTGATCCTCAACGTCTCCTCTTTTAAAATACGTCGAGTCCTCTTCATTTACCGCATTTCCCCTCACTCAGACGGCAAAACATCAGCAAAAGTTGCCCAATTAGCAGGAGGGATGGCGGCAGCTCCCTGTCGCGTGCAGTGCTCAGAGTTCAGAGTGGCTGTCAGTCAAAACCCATACGGGGCTGTGACGCGCAGAGCTGTGACGTCATGTACAGAATGTTACTGTACATTCACGCGCTCCAATTTAGGCACTTATCAGTGTCCAAATCGGCCATTTTCAACCCGTATTCGGGTAAGAGTGTAAAGGGCTACGACAAGCTGGACGAGAATGAGTGGGTCGGGCAGAGAACATGAAGATGTATTTACACGAAAGCAGCCAGAGCCAGGTCTCGGTAGGCCTGCAGACATGGCATTAGTGTGTGTGTGTGTGTGTGTGTGTGTGTGTGTGTGTGTGTGTGTGTGTGTGTGTGTGTGTGTGTGTGTGTTTCTGCATAACCACTCAAGGTTAACCATTTACCAGGCTAAACCAAAACCAAAAACCCAAACCTTAAACCCTAACCATAACCTCATCTCAACCTCTCTCTCACCCCAGTGGTGAACACCAATCGTCTGTGGTCCCGTGTAGTTCAGTTAGTGGAGCACGGCGCTTGCGACTACCGGGGTTGTGGGATCAATTCCCGCACGGGACCAGTATGAAAAGAATATGAAAAAGCATCTGTTAAAATGACAAGACTGTCTCATGACTATTGGGCTATAGTGACTCAATAATGTACACGTCTTCATTTCCTGCCTTGATTAAGACTTCCTTCATACAGGATATTTGATTCTCTCTAACTGCTATGATCTTTTGAACAAAGACGTACGCTGTGAACGTAAGCTGTGGGCAATCTGACAAACAAACACACACACTCCATGCAGGTGCCTTACAGTAAAGTTAGGTCTACCCTATCATACTGTAACCAGACAGGACAGGCTTCGTTCCACTGTGTAGCAATTACATAAACCCTCCATTTTTATTTATTTATTTGCCTGCGGCGGGCGGTCACGGAGAAGGGCTAGTGCGAGCAGTTCTCCAACATGTCTGTGCGGGGAAGGCGCAGGCCCCGCTTTCAAGTACAGCCCCAAGTATGTAAACAGGATACCCTGCGCCGCCGGAGAAGAAAGGCAAGGCATGGAATCATTCAAAGTTAAAAGATAAAACTGGGGCCAGAAATAAGCAGCATCTCCTTTTCTACCTCCCCTCCTCCTCTCCTCCCTCGTTCTTTTTTTCTGTATTACTACTGGACATGAGGTATCAACCCCCTGTGCTCCTCTTGCAACAGAGTGAAGCTAATTGCTGGTTTTAATTACGTTCTGTTTGCGTTCCCCTATGGGCCCTGGTCGAAAGTAGTGTACTATGTAGGGAATAGGGTGACATTTTGGATATGTCTCTGTCTCCTTTTTTTTTTACTACTAATTCATGCAGCAGCTGAGAGAGACGGAATCTTCTTGAATCAATAAATGCACAGCTGTTCCACAATTGTAAGCCCGAGTAGAAACATATTTAGACTCGTGTTTATTTTTAGGGAGAGCAATTTAGAAATACCAAACAAAACATTTTCGGGAATGTGGCATGTGTTGCATTCCTGAAGCAACAGAAATAGATTGTGGAGTAGTCCTTGAATACATTTTACTGTAAGTCTAAATTGGTGTGAATGGTTGTTATATGCATATGACATGTTGTTAAACATACTGTATGTGTGTAATTCATGGATTGGTTGGCATACTGTTTACTTGGTTTGCATACTTTTACTGTATGCCGAGCTTTGTGCTTACACAACGTGTGCTTCTCGTAAAAATAGGTTTCCCTTTTGTGCAATGTGCAGCACTTCCTGGTGAAATGAAGCTGGTGTGGTTCTCTCTACCCCGTGCTGTTGAACACGATCAATCAGTCACCTCCATGACGCGTGGTTTGTTTTCTCTCCAGTCACTTACTGTATGCAAAACTCAGAGCAAAAACAAACAGTTCATTGACACAAAGGCGCCGGTCGATATGGGTCAGGTGTTGGACTGCTGGAGAGTAGGGTTACTGCGCTTGCTCTCTCTCTCTCTCTCTCTCTCTCTCTCTCTCTCTCTCTCGCTCTCCCTCTCTCTCTCTCTCTCTCTCTCTCTCTCAATTCTATTTATGGGGCTTTATTGGCATGGGAGACATACGTTTACATTGCCAAAGTAAGTGAATGAGATAATAAACAAAAGTGAAATAAACAATCAGAAATGAAGAGAGCGAGGGAAGGAGGATGGAGGCAGGGGAAGTGGTTAGGGGGATTCAGGATCATTTTCTCTGGCTGTGTTGTGAGTGCGTCGTCCCCCAACTCCCCCAACCGATTGGTTCCTTTATCTCTGACTCTGGCTACTTCCCAAGACCCTGCGTGCAAGGACAAATCTATAGTCTGGCTCTAGTGGAACTAAATGTCTTCAGATTAAGATAATATCCCTACTGAATATCTGGAGCGTTTTATTCTCTCCCCCCCCCCTGCCTCTCGCTTCAACCTTCGTTCCTCTACTACTCGTCTTTCTCACTTTCTCTCTCTGCCTCTCTCCCGCTCGGAGGAAAAACAAACATGACTCTTTGGCACGGACTTGACTGTGGAGGCAAGGCTGTGTCCGAGTAATCTTCCCCTTCCAGATGTGCGCTCACTGCTCGCCGGGGTTTTATTTCACTTTAAGATCTATGTGGTTTCCTCACTGTCTCGTCTCCTCTTATTTTATTTCCCCCTGTTTCATTTAAAGTGCTGAATGAATAGAAAGCCAGCAGCATCCCACTGCTGGTTTGCTTCTGAAGCTAAGCAGAGTTGGTCCCTGGATGGGTGACCAGATGCTGCTGGAAGTGGTGTTGGAAGGCCAATAGGAGACACCCTTTCGTCTGGTCTATAAAAAAAAAATATCCCACTACCCCAGGGCAGTGTTTGGAGACATTGCCCTGCATCGGGTGTTGTCTTTTGGATGGGATGTTAATTGGGTTGCGCTGACTCTCTGTGGTCACCTAAGATCCCATGGCACTTCTTGGAAGAGTAGGGGTGTTAACCTGGGCTAAATTCCATGTTCACCTAATCATCCTCCAGCTTACAATTGGCTCATTCTTCCTCTCCCCTGTAACTATTCCCCAGGTTGTTGCTGCAAATGAGAATGTGTCCTCAGTCAACTTACCTAGTATAATAAGGGTTAAAAAAATAACTTATAGCTATTTCTTATTCTTGGAGACCATACAATCCCATCGAGTAGTCATGCGATCCACTGCCTTATGTGATGTCTGTCCAAGTGACTTAGACTTGCGCAAGTCATGTATTACCATATGTATTTAGAACAGTGTAAGGAGGAAAGGCCATTGTGGTCTGACCAAAGACTCTAGTTAATGAGGTACATGTGTGTCCATGGAGACATGGGAGAGTTGCTGTGATCTATGTCTGTTTAACATAGCGGCCTGTGATGCATCATCCTTTGATACGTAGCACAACATACAACTTTATTGTTCGTCGAAACGGAGACGGATACGTGCGGTCTGTTGTCATCATCAAACCATTGAGGCGGTTAGAAAAGAGAGTCACATTTGATGATATGAATTGAATATGTATGTTTCGTGTATTTTTTCACATTTTCTTTATGTCCTTGGTGCTCTCCGTTGGTTCCATTCTCTGCAACAACAGGTACGCCTTTGTCAACGAATAACACACACACACGGTCATAGGAGAGGACAGGGGGAAGTAGAGGAGAGGAGAGGAGAGGAGAGGAGAGGAGAGGAGAGGAGAGGAGAGGGAAGTGGAGGAGAGGAGAGGGGGAAGTGGAGGAGAGGAGAGGAGAGGAGAGGAGAGGAGAGGAGATGAGAGGAGAGGAGAGGAGATGAGAGGAGGAGATTATAGGAGAGGGGGAAGTGGAGGAGAGTAGAGGAGCGGAGAGGAGAGGAGAGGAGAGGAGAGGAGGAAGTGGAGGAGAGGAGAGAAGAGGAGAGGAGAGGAGAGGAGAGGAGAGGAGAGGAGAGGAGAGGAGAGGAGAGGAGAGGAGAGGGGGAAGTGGAGGAGAGGAGAGGAGAGGAGAGGAGAGGAGGAAGTGGAGGAGAGGAGCGGAGAGGAGAGGAGAGGAGAGGAGAGGAGAGGAGAGGAGAGGAGAGGAGAGGAGAGGGGGAAGTGGTAGAGAGTAGAGAGTAGAGAGGGAAGTGGAGGAGAGGAGAGGGGAGAGTAAAGTGGAACAGAGGAGAGGAGAGGGGAAGTGGAGGAGAGGAGAGGTGAGAGTGAAGTGGAGGAGAGGAGAGGAGAGGGGAAGTGGGGGAGAGGAGAGGTGACAGTGAAGTGGAGGAGAGGAGAGGGGAAGTGGAGGAGAGGTGACAGTGAAGTGGAGGACAGGAGAGGAGAGGACAGGAGAGGAGAGGAGAGGAGAGGAGAGGAGAGGAGAGGAGAGGGGGAAGGGGTGAGGCCAGTCATCCAGAAACGGAATAAACATCCCAGCAGCTGCTTCATTAGTCTATAGCCAACGATAATTTTCCATGGCTCCCTCCGCCACCATGGCAACCTGTTGTGTGGCACACACACCCCACACAGTCACACGTGCACACCCACACACACACACACACACACACACACACACACACACACACACACACACACACACACACACACACACACACACACACACACACACACACACACACACACACACACACATCCCCTCCAGTCATTGTGGCATGCAAAGGCAGTCGGCCACTCAGGTTATATCTCCATCTCTTCTTCTCTCTTTCTCAATCGTTCCCTTCATATTCCTCTCTGTCTCTCTCTTCCTCTCTCTCATCCTCTTCCTCTGCTTTCGACTGGATTCATCACGTCAAGGCATCACTTCCTATTTCCATGTTATTGAACTCTGCTCCAAGAAGACATTGGTGGGTGGATGGGAGGGTGATTAGGGCCTAGCTGCTAAAAACAGTCCAGTGTGTTAGATCCCATTCACTACCTTCTTCCCTGAGAGGAGACCCGAGGGGGGGGGGGGGAGGTGGGATGGAGAAACGAACGGGGGAGAAAGAGGAGTATGTGCAGTATGTAGATTACTATTTGCGTTCCCACACTGTGTTTAAAACAGGCTGGATATGAATGCCTGGGAATCTGGAGCAAGAAGGCCTTATGAAGTCATGTGTGGCTCAGTTGGTAGATCATGGCACTTGCAATGGTTGTGGGTTCGATTCCTGCCGGTGCCACTCATATGTAAAATGTAAGCATGCATGACTCTAAGCCGGTTCGGATGAAAGTGTCTGCTAAATGGTGTACGTTATAGTTATATGATGGTCTTTCGAAAGGAGAGGAATGAGAAGCCTATACTGTCAGATCTCCCCAAGGAGATGTGGGTGTGGAGTCAGGCGCAGGAGAAACAAGTTCCAAAGTAAAGGGTGTTTTATTTAACTGTCTCAAAAAAACAACAGGACACCGGACTACAGTAGTAGCCACGAAAACCCCCACTCAGACACAGTCCAGGGAAAACCACCTGTAGAACATGAGCTAACTAAACGAAACCCAGACTCACTGACAGTTCAAACGAAAACAATCCCGCACAAAACCCCAAAGGAAATGTCGAATTAAATACCCCCCCCCCTCCCCCTAATTAACCAAAAATGAAACCAGGTGAAACACAAAACAGACATAACCAAAAGAAAAGGAAAAAGAATCGGTGGCAGCTAGTAGACCGGCGACGACGACCGCCGAGCGCCGCCCGAACAGGGAGAGGAGCCACCTTCGGTGGAAGTCGTGGCATACACTTAAAAAGAACAGTGCTATCTATAGAACCCAACAATTTGTTCTTTGGCTGTCCCCATCGGAGATCCCTTTGTAGAACACTTTTTTGTACTCCCATTTCCACAAAGGTTTCTACATGGAACCCAAAAGGGTTCTAACTGGATCCAAAAAGGGTTCTCCTAAGGGGACAGCCAAATCACCTTTTAGGAACCCTTTTTTCCCTAAGATTGTACAGTTCAGTAATGTCTGTAAACACAATCACTCCCAGAGTGCCTCCTATGAGGTTCATGGTAGCCTGAGGAACACGTCATTGGTTAAGTCTATGTGTGACACTGTCATAGAAATGACAAGACACCTGTACCATGTCAGATATAGAGTTGAAATGTATTACATGTTGAGTTTGCATCCCATTATTACACTTCATATACACCACAGACTGTTTCAAGACTGAAATATAACAAAAACCTTTTGACATAGAAACAGCGGATTTTCATTGGGTCCTTCATTGGGTCCTGAAATAATCTTGATTAATTATCAAATTAGGAAAAAGATTGATAACATTCCACACATGAGGCCAAAGAGGCCTGCTACACATCAACCAACATCACACTTCCTGGTTTTAATCAATATGTGTTGTTGTCGCAAATCTGATTGGGAATGATTGGACAACTGGATATGATGAATGTTGAATTGAATTGAATTGAATCATCTTTCTTGAGAGGGTAAACTGTCACTACAGAAGTTGCATCCTTCAGCTGCTGGTCTACACTGTGCTATGTTCTGTTATCTCTGCCTTATCCAAGCCCTCTTGTTTTATGTAACCACCACTACAAACCAGGAAACCGGTGTGTGAGGAAATAAGTACGGATAAGTATGCTGCTTTTGGAGGATGGAATGTTGTATGGAGTAGATTTGACAAGACCGTTAGCTGTGTTTAATGTGTTGTGTACACACACACACACACACACACACACACACACGTGCGTGTGCGTTTGCGTGTGTGTGTGTGCAGGTTCACTGCGTGTCAGTGTTCTGGTTCACTGCGTCAGCTGCAGCTGTGCTGTGGCTACAGGCTTCACACACACACACACACACACACACACACACACACACACACACACACACACACACACACACACACACACACACACACACACACACACACACAAACAAACACACACAGCTGTTTCAGCACCATTGACTTTATGGATAGCTATTAACAACCTGTTGCATTTCTCAATACACTGATACACTACATGACCAAAAGTATGTGGACACTTGCTTGTCAAACATCTCATTCCAAAATCATGGGCATTAATATGGAGTTGGTCCCCCCTTTGCTCATATAACAGCCACTGTTCTGGGAAGGCTTTCCACTAGATGTTGGAACATTGCTGCGGGGACTTGCTTCCATTCAGCCACAAGAGCATTATTGAGGTCGACTGATGTTGGTCGATTAGGCCTGGCTCGCAGTCGGCGTTCCAATTCATCCCCAAGGTGTTCAATGGGGTTGAGGTCAGGGCTTTGTGCAGGCCAATCAAGTTCTTCCACACTAATCTCGACAAACCATTTCTGTATGGACTTCGTGCATGAGGGCATTGTCATGCTAAAACTGGAAAGGGCCTTCCCCAAACTGTTGCCACAAAGTTGGAAGCACAGAGTTGTCTAGAATGTCCTTGTATGCTGTAGCATTAAGAATTCCATTCACTGGAACAAAGGAGCCTAGTGCGAACCATGAAAAACTGCCCCAGACCATTATTCCTCATCCACCAAACTGTACAGATGGCACTATGAATTGGGGCAGGTAGCGTTCTCCTGGCATCTGCCAAACCCAGATTCGTCCATCAGACTGCCAGATGGTGAAGCGTGATTCATCACTCCAGAGAGAGTGTTTCCACTTTTCCAGAGTCCAATAGCGGCGAGCTTTACACCTCTCCAGACGACGCTTGGCATTGTGCATGGTGATGTTAGCGTTGTGTGCGGCTGCTCTGCTATGTAAACCCATTTCATAATGAACAGTTATTGTGCTGGCGTTGCTTCGAGAGGCGGTTTGGAACTCGGCAGTGAGTTTTGCAACCGAGGGCAAACAATTTTTACGCGCCTCAGCACTCGGCGGTCCCGTTCTCGGGAGCTTGTGTGACCTAACACTACGCGGCTGAGCCGTTGTTGCTCCTAGCGGTTTCCACAATAACACGACTTACTGGTGACCGGGGCAGCTCTAGCAGTGCAGACCAACTGACTTGTTGGAAAGGTGGCATCCGTTGACGGTGCCACTTTGAAAGTCACTGAGCTCTTCAGTAAGCCCATTCTAATGACAGTGTTTGTCTATGGAGATTGCATGTCTGTGTGCCCGATTTTATACACTTGTCAGCAACGGGTGAAGCTGAAATAGCCGAATCTGCTAAATTGAAGGGGTGTCCACATACTTTTGTATATATAGTGTATATATAGTGTGTCTATAGTGCGTCTATAGTGTGTCTATAGTTGTCAAGACTTCCACCGAAGTCGGCTCCTCTCCTTGTTCGGGCGGCGTTCAGGCGGTCGACGTCACCGGCTTTCTAGCCATCGCTGCTCCATTTTTCATGTATCCATTTGTTTTGTCTTGTTCCCTGCACACCTGGTTTTCATTCCCAATCACACATCATGTATTTATTCCTCTGTTCCCCCTCATGTCTTTGTGTGAAATTGTTTGTTTGTTACGTGTAGCCCGTATTAGGCTGTTTAGCACCGGGTTTGTGTTTGGCCCGTGTGTGTTGGTTTGTACCATTTCGTGTACTTTGGGCGTATATTGCTTTTTTCATTGGATATGAATAATGTGTGCCTATTATCACCCATCTCTGCTCTCCTGCACCTGACTTACCTTCAACCAGTAGCGCACACCGTGACAATAATGTGTCTATAGTGTCTATATAGTGTATCTATAGTGTGCCTATAGTGTGTCTATTGTGTGCCTATAATGTGTCTCTATAGTGTGTTTATATAATGTGTCTGTATAGTGTGTCTATACTGTGCCTATAGTGTCTCTATAGTGTGTCTATATAGTGTGTCTATAGTGTCTCTATAGTGTGTCTATATAGTGTGTCTATAGTGTCTCTATAGTGTGTTTATATAGTGTGTCTATATAGTGTATCTATAGTGTGCCTATAGTGTGTCTATAGTGTGCCTATAGTGTCTCTATAGTGTGTCTATATAGTGTCTCTATAGTGTGTTTATATAGTGTATCTATTAGAGGTCGACCGATACCGTTTATTAGAGGACCAAAAAAAGCCGATACCGATTAATCGGACAATTTTTATTTATTTATTTTTAATAATGACAATTACAACAATACTGAATGAACACTTATTTTAGCCTAATATAATACATCAATAAAATCAATTTAGTCTCAAATAAATAATGTAACATGTTCAATTTGGTTTAAATAATGCAAAAACAAAGTGTTGGAGAAGAAAGTAAAAGTGCAATATGTGCCATGTAAAAAAGCTCATGTTTAAGTTCCTTGCTCAGAACATGAGAACATATAAAAGCTGGTGGTTCCTTTTAACATGAGTCTTCAATATTCCCAGGTAATAAGTTTTAGGTTGTAGTTATTATAGGACTATTTCTCTCTATACCATTTGTATTTCATATACCTTTGACTATTGGATGTTCTAATAGGTACTTTAGTATTGCCAGCCTAATCTCGGGAGTTGATAGGCTTGAAGTCATAAACAGCGCAAGCTTGAAGCATTGCGAAGAGCTGCTGGCAAACGCAGTAAAGTGCTGTTTGAATGAATGCTTACGGGCCTGCTGCTGCCTACCACCGCTCAGTCAGACTGCTCTATCAAATCATAGACTTAATTATAATATAGTAACACACAGAAATACGAGCCTTTGGTCATTAATATGGTCAAATCCGGAAACTATCATTTCGAAAACAAAAAGTTAATTTTTTCAGTGAAATACGGAACCGTTCCCTATTTTATCTAACGGGTGGCATCCATATAGTGTGTCTCTATATAGTATGTCTATATAGTGTGTCTATATAGTGTGTCTCTATAGTGTGTCTATATAGTGTGTCTCTATAGTGTGTCTCTATAGTGTGTCTCTATAGTGTGTCTCTATAGTCTGTCTATAGATTGTCTCTATATGTGTCGATATAGTGTGTCTATAGTGTATCTTTAGTGTGTCTATATAGTGTGTCTATATAGTGTATCTATAGTTTGTCTCTATAGTGTGTCTATAGTGTGTCTATAGTGTGTCTCTATATAGTGTGTCTATAGTGTGTCTATAGTGTGTCTATATAGTGTGTCTGTAGTGTGTCTATATAGTGTGTCTGTAGTGTGTCTATCGTGTGTCTATATAGTGTGTATATATAGTGTGTCTATAGTGTGTCTCTATAGTGTCTCTATATAGTGTGCCTCTTTAGTGTGTCTCTATATAGTGTGTCTATATAGTGTTTCTATAGTGTGCCTCTATAATGTGTCTATAGTGTGCCTATATAGTGTGTCTTTATATAGTGTGTCTATAGTCCCTATATAGTATGCCTCTTTAGTGTGTCTATAGTGTGTGTCTATAGGGTGTCTATAGTGTGTCTCTATAATGTGTCTCTATAGTGTGTCTATATAGTGTGTCTCTATAGTGTGTCTCTATAGTGTGTCTCTTTATAGTGTGTATCTATAGTGTGTCTCTATAGTGTGTCTCTATAGTGTGTCTATATAGTGTGTCTCTATAGTGTGTCTCTATAGTGTGTCTCAATAGTCTGTCTATAGATTGTCTCTATATGTGTCTATATAGTGTGTATATAGTGTATATTTAGTGTGTCTATAGTGTGTCTATATAGTGTGTCTGTAGTGTGTCTATATATTGTATCTATAGTGTGTCTCTATAGTGTGTCTATAGTGTGTCTAAATAGTGTATCTATAGTTTGTCTCTATAGTGTGTCTATAGTGTGTCTCTATAGTGTGTCTATAGTGTGTCTCTATATAGAGTGTCTATAGTGTGTCTATAGTGTATCTATATAGTGTGTCTATATAGTGTGTCTATGGTGTGTCTATATAGTGTGTCTATCATGTGTCTATATAGTGTGTGTAGTGTGTCTATCGTGTGTCTATATAGTGTGTATATATAGTGTTTCTATATAGTGTGTCTATAGTGTGTCTCTATAGTGTCTCTATATAGTGTGTATATATAGTGTTTCTATATAGTGTGTCTATAGTGTGTCTCTATAGTGTGTCTCTATATAGTGTGTCTATATAGTGTTTCTATAGTGTGTCTATATAGTGTGCCTCTATAGTGTGTCTATAGTGTGTATATATAGTGTTTCTATATAGTGTGTCTATAGTGTGTCTCTATAGTGTGTCTCTATATAGTGTGTCTATATAGTGTTTCTATAGTGTGTCTATATAGTGTGCCTCTATAGTGTTTCTATAGTGTGTCTATATAGTGTGCCTCTATAGTGTGTCTATAGTGTGTCTATATAGTGTGTCTTTATATAGTGTGTCTATAGTCCCTATATAGTATGCCTCTTTAGTGTGTCTATAGTGTGTGTCTATAGTGTCTCTATAGTGTATCTACAGATGAAGCCACTTGAAGCTACTGTATGTGGATCATAGAATAAAATCCAAGCCCTTTCTATGGATTCTATTTCTATGATATGGATCCCTATTTCTACGTTCGACCATTTGCCTGACATGGCCTTTTTTCCTTCCATTTCCTTGCTTCTGTCATTTGAGTATTGTATAAGAAAGAGTATGGCTCATCATTAGAATATTGTATAAGAAAATATGTTGTGGACCTTTCTGATGCGGTGTGATAGCTGTAGTCAAATGTATGAGTCACCACACCACCAGGGAAAGTCCCTCAGAAGCCCGCATGCAGCCACCTCTATCCAGCAGTGTCACTAGAGAGAGTGCCATGCTTACCACAGGGCCATGCAGCCACCTCTTCCCAACAGTGTCACTAGAGAGAGTGCCATGCTTACCACAGGCCCAGCCTGGTACCACTACAACTGAGCACTATGCCCTACTATTCGTCTTTCTATTGTCTCTGTTTCACATCCTCCTCTCTTTGCCTGAAAGTAGACACTTCATATTTTTGTGTAATGACAATTTCGGGGGAATCCAAATCAGTGATGACATTGCTTCAGACTTGTAGAGTTGCAAATTGTAAATTGTCCATCTCTGTCTGTGGGAGGTAGGTTTAGCGTTTGACGTGCGTGGATTTTCCCTCCATGCTGATCAAGGTCTGAAATCACCTACTGACTCACGTCACAGTAAGCACGGTATCAACACCCACCGCACTGATGACTATGGGAACTTTAACTTTACCCATGGCAAAATTAAAAGTGTATCAAAAATATTTTGAAACTCCCCTGTGAGTGCTAATTTATAATGTAGTTAGCATGCCCTGAGGTTGAGAGAATGTGAGGATACATTTATGAATGAACCAGAGGAGTACATTCTCAGTTTGGAGAGCAATAATACCTCACACCTTTTTTTATATAGAATAACAAACGAGCCACACCTTGTCCTTACTTTAACTGTCGTGATACAACAACATGAATTCGTCTCGTCAGCCGTGAACGCCTCTTACAATGTGCTTTGGTGACTTCAAAATGGCCGAAGCTTAAGAAGAGGAAGTACAGTATGTGGTGAACTGCTTGGTCAGAGAAGTGTGGGTCGACACTGTCCTGCACATGCTACTGCTGCTATATAAACCGAGAGCAGATGGCTGTCAAACACGGAAGTGTTGGCGCTGCGCAGAGCAGAACCGATGCAGTTCAGTTAGATCAGTCACTGTGTACTCCTGTTCTCGATTTCACAATCTCCGGAGTAGCTCTGTTGTCCTCAGGTGCTTATTAAGTGTTTTCTCTCTCTCCCTCTCTCTCTCTCTCTCTCTCTCTCTCTCTCTCTCTCTCTCTCTCTCTCTCTCTCTCTCTCTCTGTCACACCCTGGTCAAAGTATTTTGTGTTTATCTTTATTTATTTGGTCAGGCCAGGGTGTGGCATGGGTTTTTGTATGTGGTGTGTATTTATGGGGATTGTAGCTAGTGGGGTGTTCTAGCTAAGTCTATGGCTGTCTGAAGTGGTTCTCAATCAGAGGCAGGTGTTTATCGTTGTCTCTGATTGGGAACCATATTTAGGCAGCCATATTCTTTGAGTTTGTCGTGGGTGATTGTTCCTGTCTATGTGTTTTCACCAGATAGGCTGTTTAGGTTTTCGTTACGTTCATTACGTTCTTTATTTTGTAGTACTTGTATTGATTCGTGTTTTACATTTGTTCATTAAAACATGGATTGCAATAGACACGCCGCATTTTGGTCCGACTCTCCTTCTCACGAAGAAAACCGTTACAGAATCACCCACCACCAACGGACCAAGCAGCGTGTCAACAGGCAGGAGCAGCGCGAGGAGAAGCGCAATAAGGATTTCTGGACATGGGAGGAAATCCTCGACGGGAGAGGACCCTGGGCTAAACCAGGGGAGTGTAACCGCACTAAGGTGCAGCGGGAGAAGAAACAACAGGAACAGCCCAAGGAGGAGTACAGTATGGAGTATACTACTTGGGAGGAGATCGACAGGTGGGCGGCCGACCCAGGGAGAGTGCCGGAGCCCGCCTGGGATTCGCTGGAGCAGTGCGAGGAGGGTTACCGTAGAATGGAGGCGGTGAAAGCAGAGAGGCGCTGGTATGAGAAGGCAGCACGGCGACGCGGATGGAAGCCTGAGAGGCAGCCCCAAAAATTTCTTGGGGGGGGGCTAACAGGGAGTATGGCTATGCCAGGTAGGAGACCTGAGCAGACTCCCTGTGCTTACCGGGGGGCTAGAGAGACCGGACAGGCACCGTGTTATGCAGTGGTGCGCACGGTGTCTCCAGTGCGGGTGCATAGCCCGGTGCGGTATATTCCAGCTCCGCGTGTCGGCCGGGCTAGATTGAGCGTCGAGCCTAATGCCATGAAGCCGGCTCTACGCAGCTGGTCCCCAGTGCGTCTCCTTGGGCCGGCTTACATGGCACCAGCCTTGCGCTCGGTGTCTCCGGTTCGCCTGCATAGCCCAGTGCGGGCTATTCCACCTCGCCGCACTGGCAGGGCGACCGTGAGCATTCAACCAGGTAAGGTTGGGCAGGCTCGGTGCTCAAGAGCTCCAGTGCGCCTGCACGGTCCGGTTTTTCCAGTACCACCTCCACACCCCAGCCCTCCGGTAGCAGCTCCCCGCACCAGGCTTCCTGTGCGTGTCCTCGGCCCAGTACCACCAGTGCCAGCACCACGCATCAGGCCTACAGTGCGCCTCGCCTGTCCAGCGCTGTCGGAGCCCTCCTCCTCTCCAGCGCTGTCGGAGTCTCCCGCCTGTTTAGCGTTGTCAGAGCTTTCCGCCTCTACAGCGCTGCCGGAGTCTCCCGCCTGTTCAGAACTGCCAGTTAGCATAGAGCTGCCAGTTAGCATAGAGCTGCCAGTTAGCAAGGAGCTGCCAGTTAGCAAGGAGCTGCCAGTCTGCAAGGAGCTGCCAGTCTGCATGGAGCTGCCAGTCTGCATAGAGCTGCCAGTCTGCATAGAGCTGCCAGTCTGCATGGAGCTGCCAGTCTGCAAGGAGCCGCCAGAGCTGCCTGTCTGCAGGATGCCGCCAAAGCTGCCAGTCTGCAAGGAGCCGCCAGAGCTGCCAGTCTGCAAGGAGCCGCCAGAGCTGCCAGTTAGCATGGAGCAGCCAGGGCCGCCAGTCAGCATGGAGCAGCCAGGGCCGCCAGTCAGCATGGAGCAGCCAGGGCCGCCAGTCAGCATGGAGCAGCCAGGGCCGCCAGTCAGCATGGAGCAGCCAGTCAGCATGGAGCAGCCAGTCAGCATGGAGCAGCCAGAGCAGCCAGTCAGCATGGAGCAGCCAGAGCAGCCAGTCAGCATGGAGCAGCCAGAGCTGCCAGTCAGCATGGAGCAGCCAGTCAGCATGGAGCAGCCAGAGCTGCCAGTCAGCATGGAGCAGCCAGTCAGCATGGAGCAGCCAGAGCTACCAGTCATCATGGAGCAGCCAGTCAGCATGGAGCAGCCAGAGCTGCCAGTCGACCAGACTCTTCCAGAGCTGCCAGTCGACCAGACTCTTCCAGAGCTGCCAGTCGACCAGACTCTTCCAGAGCTGCCAGTCGACCAGACTCTTCCAGAGCTGCCAGTCGACCAGACTCTTCCAGATCTGCCAGTCGACCAGACTCTTCCAGATCTGCCAGTCGACCAGACTCTTCCAGATCTGCCAGTCGACCAGACTCTTCCAGATCTGCCAGTCGACCAGACTCTTCCAGATCTGCCAGTCGACCAGACTCTTCCAGATCTGCCAGTCGGCCAGACTCTTCCAGATCTGCCAGTCGGCCAGACTCTTCCAGATCTGCCAGTCAGCCAGGATCTGCCGAAACCACCAGCCAGCCAGGTAGATTCATCAACCTGCCTGAGCTTCCTCTCACTCCTGAGCTTCCTCTCACTCCTGAGCTTCCCCTCAGTCCCGATCTGCCTCAGTCCCGAGCTGCCCCTCAGTCCCGATCTGCTCCTCAGTCCAGTGGGGTTCTGGGTGAGGACTACTAGGCCATGGTCGGCGGCGAGGGTGGACTATCCAGGGACGCGAGGAGAAGGGACTAAGACATTGATTGAGTGGGGTCCACGTCCCGCGCCGGAGCCGCCACCATGGACAGACGCCCACCCGGACCCTCCCTATTGTTTTGAGGTGCGTTCGGGAGTCCGCACCTTAGGGGGGGGGTTCTGTCACACCCTGGTCAAAGTATTTTGTGTTTATCTTTATTTATTTGGTCAGGCCAGGGTGTGGCATGGGTTTTTGTATGTGGTGTGTATTTATGGGGATTGTAGCTAGTGGGGTGTTCTAGCTAAGTCTATGGCTGTCTGAAGTGGTTCTCAATCAGAGGCAGGTGTTTATCGTTGTCTCTGATTGGGAACCATATTTAGGCAGCCATATTCTTTGAGTTTGTCGTGGGTGATTGTTCCTGTCTATGTGTTTTCACCAGATAGGCTGTTTAGGTTTTCGTTACGTTCATTACGTTCTTTATTTTGTAGTACTTGTATTGATTCGTGTTTTACATTTGTTCATTAAAACATGGATTGCAATAGACACGCCGCATTTTGGTCCGACTCTCCTTCTCACGAAGAAAACCGTTACACTCTCTCTCTCCTTCTCTCTCTCGTCTCAGCCCCACAGCGGTCTGAAATGTCTTTTGTATACTTTGTGTTCTTAGCACCGGCGTCCTTCCTGGCCGTGACGCTGAGTGACACTGCCTGGCCCTCTATCAGGTGCCAGTTCGAACTCACGCCTGGCTGGTGCAGACCTGGGTTCATCAACAAGTCAGTTGTTTCTAATACTGGTACTTCTAATACTAGTACTACATATAGTGTTTGCTCTAGCCTGCCTGGAGCCTGCCTGGAGTTTCAGATGGAAGGGGTTTGCAGTTTGGGACTACTCTATTTGTCCATTAAGCCAGGCAAGCGCAACCAAGCACAGATAAAGTATCTGAAATCATTTCAAATAGTAATTGAACCCAGGTCACCTGGTGTACATGTGCATGCTAGAGTTGAGCTGGGTTATTTGGGCTAGGAGGGTTAGGTTGGAGATAGAGAGGAGAAGTACAGTAAAACATGTCTGCTCGACCCGCACTCCTGTCCAAGCAAGGAAATGATGAACTATGTTCACTTACGCTAATAGATTGGCAATTGCGTCGTTGTATTGCCTGTAACAACCCAGAAAAACAAATGTAGTATTCAAACTGAAAAAGAACCGTTTGGAATTTGTGCTGTCCTTTGCAGGAGAAGGAAGTTTTTGTTGTTGTTGTTTATCTCTCAGCTTGTCAACTGGTCTGCCACAGAGTAGACTGTTTTTCGCATGGTTCCATGGAGGTTTGGAGTCAGTCATGGCAGCCAGAGCCAGGCAGAGGCCTCACGACAGACAGGGGGTTAGAGGGGTGGAGGGTTGACAGTTTGGAGGGTTACCAGATGGTTCGGGGGAGCCGAGCCAGTGGCAGGCAGGGCAGGGCGTGGAGGTGGGAGAGAGAGAAGGAGAGAAGGAGGGAGGGGAGTCAACCGAGGTTCCATGTTGCATTCTGGGAACGTCAGCATCATATTAATGGTCTATTCGGTCCCTCCAGCTCCAGAGGCCCAGTAGCTCTCCCAGTCCAAACCACCGGCCCCTAAAGGCCCCAACCACTCATAACAAAACTCCCCAACCCAACCCTTCCCTCCAATCTGTTATTTTCCTTCCACGCTCTGTCCGCGTCCCACATAGCACCCTGTTTCCTATATAATGCGCTACAGATATGGATCTGTTCAAAAGTAGTACACTAAATGGGAACAGGGTGCCATTTGGGATGCTGCATCTCTCTCTCTCCCTGTCTTTCTCTCACATAGTTTTTGCGATATCCAATTTTAGCTGACCACTTGGCCCTCCTTTCCTCCTCCTTCCCCTGGCCTCTCCCCTCCCCACGTGTCCCCCTGATTCACAGGAACTAGTAGAGGTTTTAAAGGGGGCGGCAGTATTTAGGCTGGGCCAGCCCACCCGGCGGTTGGCCTGCTCGAGCCCTGCTTTCTTCCCAAAAGGCCTCTTGGAGCTGTTGACTGACAGTAATTGGCAGAAGAAATGGCATTGCGTGTAAAGATTTTATTTAGCGAAAGAGAAAGAGGGAGGGAGGGGGGGGGGGGTGGAAAGAGAGGATAGAGTTTAGAAAGTGCTGCAGTAGTAGAGAGGGATAATTTAATGTCATATGCACCAAATATGTGCAGTGAAATGTGTTTTTTTTACAGGGTCAGACATTGTCGTATGGAGCCCCCAGAGCAAATGATAGTTAAATGCCTTAATCAAGGGCACGTCGAGTTGTTTCACCTTGTCAGCTCAGGTATTCAAACCAGCGACCTTTCGGTTACTGGCCCAATGGTCTAACCGCCAGGCTACCTGCCCTGTCTTTGGTGTCAGTAAACCTGGCTGTTATCCAGCCGTAGTCGATACTCTTGTCAAACAGCATTTGGACTGTAAGCCCCTCTAGTCTGCTCCACACTATCATTAACTCAGTACCTTCAGTACCTACAGTACCAGTACCTACAGTACCAGTACCTACAGTACCAGTACCGGGTGCACAACTTGTTGTACTCCAGATCAGATCCGATGGCTGGCATAGCCTGCCTGGCGTGACCTCGTTTTGTTATCCTCGTCATACCAGTGTCTCCGTTGGCACGAGAGCATAGCTGACAGCCTTCATTAATGGGCTCTGCCCCGATGAATTCCAAACACCCTGCAGAATGGACGGCTTGTTCAGACTCACTGCGCTCCTTGTGTAAACCATGCTGCACTTTGGTAAAGCACCCGCAGCCATTATTGAAGCATTCAACTACCTTTTGGCTGGCTGGCTGGCACAGTGGAAGAGGTAGAATAGGTGTGTGGGTGTACAGTTGGGGGTCCCTCGTCTGCACGCGTGTGTACGCGTTTTACTGTACTTGTGAGTACCAGAAGTCCTTATAAACCAACAAAAATGTGACATTTTGCCGGTCTTCACTTGTAAAAAGGCTATTTTTAGGTGTTAGGCTTATGGTTAGGGTTTGAATTAGGGTTAGGGTTAGACTTAAGGTTTAGAGTTCGAGTTAGGGGTTAAGGTTTTATTAGTCGACAATGCAACAACAATAAGAAATAATGAAAGATAAGAATACGAACATAAAGTAAATGGCAGTAGAATAGAATAAACATTTTATTCAAGTGTAATATGGCATATAAACTGAGCAGTATAATAAGAGTGGTAGCAGCAGTGTGTGTGTGTGTGTGTGTGTGTGTGTGTGTGTGTGTGTGTGTGTGTGTGTGAGAGCAAGTACATGTGTGTGTGCTAAGGTGCAGAGAATCAGAGCAGGTGGTCAGTCCAGTTCAGGCATTCAGCAGTCTGATGGCTTGAAGATAGAAACGGTCTCTGAGCCTGTTGGTATCAGACCTCATGCTCTGAGGCCTTCTTCCCGACGGTAAGGTAGAGACCAGCTTGTGGTTGGGGTGTGTAGGGTTAAGGTTAGCGTAAGGTTGAGGGTTAGGGGTTAGGGAAAATAGGATTTTGAATGGGAATCAATTGTCAGTCCCCAAAAAGTCCTCACAAGTATAGTAAGACTTAGTTGTGTGTGTGTGCCCGCTTGAGTGTGTGCATGCATGCTTGTGTGTGTGCCTGTGTCTTAGCATGTGTCTGCTGTTTCTCAGTAATCTTCCTCTTCCTCCCCATCTCTGAGTCCTGCAGAGATCGGTTTCAAGTCCCAAGCCCCCCAGCTTTGGTTGTCCCTTTCTCAGCTCTGTGTGCAGCTGGTGCTGCAGCTAGGTTGCATCCCAAATGGCACCCTTTTCCCTATATTGTGCACTACTTTTGACCAGCCTTGGTCAAAGGTTGTATACTATATATATATATATATATATATATATATATATATAGGGAAGCTGGTCAAAAGTAGTGCACGCTATAGGGAATAGGGTGCCATTTGGGATGCAGTTCTACAGTATCAGTCAGAAGCCAGCTGCTCTGCTCTGTACTGTAGGAAACCAAGCAGCCCTCAGCACAGAGCAGCACTCCCCTGGCACAGCACCAGCATTTACCTAACCTTACGGAGATGAATCAAGAAACCGAGCCATGTTTACATAAGCTAAGTGTCTTCAGGCACAAATCCACCATCCACAAGAAAACACCCTTCAGGTTAGAGGTAGAGAGGAGACTCAGTGACATTAAGAAAACATTGGCTTCATCCCAAATGGCACTCCATTCCCTATATAGTGCAGTGTGCACTACTTGTGACCAGGGGCAATAGGGCTCTGGCAAAAAGTTGTGCACTATGTAGGCAATAGACCAAAGAAACATTCTCCTCTTGGCTTGCTGGAAGAAGAAGTGTGTTGCGTGATGCTTTGTACTCTTATATGAGCGAGAAGAAGAGAATGGAATCCTCTGAGTTCACTGACTGGTTACATGTGAAGTGGTGTGGTCTATACATGAAGCCCAGGGAGAAGTGACAGATGGAGGGATGGATGGATGGGTTAGTATTGTAATACAAGGTGCTAGTGTGAGTGTATCTTGGTTGGGTTGCAAATAAGAGAGAGAGATAGAGAGTGAGAGTGGGAGGGAGAGAGAAATCCTGAGATTCTCCATCACCCCTTACCAATTGTTTCTGTCTTACCCCAGTTTTTATGAAGCAGCAAAGTATGAGCCCTTGGGCCTCAGCCAACTCCTGGAACAATGAGAGGCTTTGTGTCACTACCTGATGCGGTCTGTCTGGCTGACGGCTAACTGCCTTCCTCAGCAGAACAGGGAGGAGCGGGAGAGGAGGTGTGTGTGTCTCGTGTTCTGCGGTGTGAGTGTGATGACGGGTCATGGTGGCTGCAAGACGATTTTGATGAGCAAGCTCTAGGAGTGGGAGGTGTCGTGTTGAGTTGTGAGCAGCGTGGGTGAAAGTGTGTGTGATGGAAAGGAGTGTGTGTTTCGAGGTAGAGTGTTGATGCAGTAACGCAGGCTGGGAGGTTGTGTTGACTAGTGGAGTTTGTGTTTGTTAAAAGTTGTTAATTAATGTGTGTGTGCTTTGTGCATCTGTGCATGTGTTTGTGTGCTTGTGCAACGTGCACATGTATGCGTGTGTGTGTGTGCGTGTGTGTGTGTGTGCGCGCGCGCGCGTGTGTGTGTTGTGTGTGTGTGTGTGTGTGGGTGTGTTCATGTGTGCGTGCATGCGTGCGTGCGTGCGCGTGTGTGTGTGTGTGTGTGTGCTGCTGAGTGCAGTTGAGTGGGAGCTGTGCCAAGTCTAACAGGGGAAGTGAGATTGAGTACAGAGTACATCTCTGCCCAATCCCCTCGCCTTTCCTTCCTTCGCCTTGCGTGAGGAGAAGGCGTGCAAACTTTCAACCCTGGCAGTCAAGATTGAAGTTTTGGGAAAGGGAGAGAGCGAGAGAGCACAGAGGAGGGGGAACAGAGGGGGGTCGGCGAGGGGAAGTGGACAAGGGGGTGGGGGGGGGGGGGGGGGGGATCAGGGTAAAGTGTTTGGTTACACAAGGATATGGAGCTTGGTAATTAACATCAGCAGGGAACCAAATGGAAGATCCACTTGCCAAGAGAAAGACTGCCCTCTTATTTTCAGGCTGCTTTTTCTGTTTCAGCCTGTGGTCGAGTGGGCAGGAGAGAGAGACCAGGGAGAGCGAGAGAGAGAGACCAGGAAGAGCAAGAGAGAGAGAGACCAGGGAGAGCGAGAGAGAGAGAAGGAGAGCGAGAGAGAGAGAGACCAGGGAGAGCAAGAGAGAGAGACCAGAGAGAGCGAGAGAGAGAGGAGAGTGAGAGCGAGCGAGAGAGAGGAGAGAGAGAGCGAGAGAGAGACCAGAGAGAGAGAGCAAAAAAGAGAGGGTGTGTTGAAGGTAGAGAGGCCTAGAAAGTGGGAGACAAGAACAAATGAAAGGCAATGAGGGGAGAAAAGAAAATTGGGTGATGGTAGAGGGAGAAGAAGAAGGGAGAAAGAGTGAAAAAATGAAAGAGGGAGTCTGACCTGAGTAGCTTTGCAGTGCGGTGTCGTGCCACGAAGTGATTTAGAATAGGAAACGAGCCACAGTTTAACTCAGCGGCTGCCAGAAACGCGACATTAGAGCTGAAAAATGTTCCGTTGGCTTATCGAAAGTGTTGAAAGTAAACACTAGATATTAATAACTTGCCCGGAGATTTCGCCTGAATAAAAAAATGCCCTTCGACAATGGTTGTTGCTGGGGAAATGGGGATTGGGGAGACGGGCCGAGGCAGAGACTCTGTGTTTAGCTTTACGAGATGCGTGTGTTTGGTTTTTCACGCTCAACAGTTTCCCGTGTCTATCAAGAATGATCCACAACTCAAAGGACATCCAACCAACCTGACACAAATGTGGGAAGCATTGGAGTCAACATGGGCCAGCATCCCTGTGGAACGCTTTCGACACCTTGTAAAGTCCCATGCCCCCGACGAATTGAGGTTGTTCTGAGGGCAAAATGGGGTGCAACTCAATATTATGAAGGTGTTCCTAATGTTTTGTTCACTCTGTGTGTATGTATATGTATATACACAGTGCTTTCAGAAAGTATTCATACCCCTTCACTTATTCCACATTTTGTTGTGTTACAGCCTGAATTCCAATTTTTCTCACACATTTACACACAATACCCCATAATGACAAGGTGAAAATGTGTTTTTAGAAATGTTTGCAAATGTATTGAAAATGAAATACAGAGATATCTCATTTACATAAGTATTCACACCCCTGAGTCAACATATGTTAGAATAACCTTTGCCAGTGATTAATGCTGTAAGTCTTTCTGGGTAAATCCTTAAGAGCTTTGCACACCTGGATTGTACAATATTTGCACATTATCCTTTTTCAAGTCTTGCCATAGATTTGCAAGCCATTTTAAGTCAAAACTGTAACTAGGCCACTCAGGAACATTCAATGTCATCTTGGTAAGCAACTCCAGTGTATATTTGGCTTTGTTCTTTAGGGTATTGTCCTGTTGAAAGATGAATTTGTCTCTCAGTGTCTGTTGGAAAGCAGACTGAACCAGGTATCCCTCTAGGATTTAGCCTGTACTTTAGCTTGTGCTCTATTCCGTTTATTTTTATCCCAAAAAAACCTCCCTAGTCCTTGCCAATGACAAGCATACCCATAACATGATGCAGCCACTACTTTGCTTGAAAATTTGAAGAGCGGTACTCAGGGATGTGTTCACCACGGTCAAAGGGATATTCTGTGTCTGCTTTTTAAATGTTTTACCCATCTACCAATAGGTGCCCTTCTTTTCTAGGCATTGGAAAATCTCCCTGGTCTGTGTGGTTGAATCTGTGCTTGGAATGCACTGCTTGACTGAGGAACCTTACAGATAATTGTATGTGTGGGGTGCAGAGATGAGGTAGTCTTTCAAAAATCCTGTTAAAGACTATTATTGCACACAGAATGAGTTCATGCAATTGATTATGTAACAGGTTAAGCAAATGTATACTCCTGAACTTATTTAGACTTGCCATATCAAAGAGGTTGAATACGTATTGACTCAAGACATTTCAGCTTTTCATTTTTGATTAATTTCCTAAAATGTCTAAAAACATAATTCCACTTTGACATAATGGGGTATTATGTGTAGGCCCGTGACGCAATATCTAAGTGTAATCCATTTTAAATCCAGGCTGTCTCCCTGTTTTTCCTCACTCTCTACCTCAATCTTCTATGTCACCTATCCCTTCCTCACTGCTTCCTTGTCTTGGTATTTCTTCCTGGTCTCCCTCTTCTCCCTGTCTCCTTCCCTCCCCCTGAGCTCGTCCGTGCTTCATCTTTGGCATCATTGGCACAGGCTTTAGCTTGCTTCTCTCTCTCTCTCTCTCTCTGACTGTTGGCTTTGACATTGAAGGCTAATTATGTTGTATCCATCCATTCATTAACGATCCAGACAACAGTATAAACGGACCTCCAGCGATGCCTGTCCGTGCATTGCAGTCTCTTTGGAGTGTCTCTCTCTCTCTCTCTCTCTCTCTCTCTCTCTCTCTCTCTCTCTCTCTCTCTCTCTCTCTCTCTATTTCTCTGTCTAACTCTCTCTCCCTCGCTCTCTCTCTCTGTAGATGAAACAAAAATACTTGTTTGTCAGATGATTCGGGTGCTGCTGGCTCCAACCACACTTTAACTCTGCATTTATCTACTCTGCATAAGTGGAGAGCTGGATAGGATCCATGCAGCTATAAAATAGGTATTGCTGGTGCCAAGGGGGCCTGTCATGAACCATTAATTCAACATTACCTAAACTGGAGTACAGTATTGAATCTCACTGTACAATTCTACAGAAGACGCGTAGAAGGTGCTACATGTGAAAAAAAAACATATTTTATGATATTGATTTACTTGTAGTATTTGAAGAATACGGCGTAGAACAGGACTTTTTCTCACACTAGACTTGATCATAACTTCATGGAACCTGACTCAAATGTTTTATATTCTGTCCGAACTTCTGTTTTCAAGGTCTGTACGGTTTCCTCCTAACTCATAGTTTGTCGTTAATTACTCACGTCCTTCACCCAGAATCCGTTGCAAAAAAACAACAACATTAACACACTCGCCGAGTGGTGAAACGTCAAGGGGGGGGGGGGGGGGGGGGGGGGCAGGGAGAAAAACAGAGTTTGTATTTCTTTAGCAGCAAGAGGCTAGAAGTTAGCTGCTTCTAGCTCTGGTCTAGCCTGTCATTGGGGTGGGTGGCAGCATGAATACGGCCTATCGACAAATGAAACAACGGCCCGAATTTGACATAGCATGGAGGCAGGGGAATGTTAACAGAGGGATGTCTGGGCCGCACTCTGCGCTCTTCTAAAACTTATCCCACTACACACCGGGGTCAAGGGTCAGGGTCTGTTTGTGCAGCAGGTCTATGGTGCCCACATAAGCAGATAGAGTTCTACATGGACATGTGGTGTGAAGATAGGATCCAAATGGGATCAGATTCCAGTAAATCCAGTTATAACAAAGGCTCTTTATTGTGACACCAAAATGCAAGACCTCTCGCACACCATGTCGCTCACTCACTCACTCTCTCTCTCTCTCTCTCTCTCTCTCTCTCTCTCTCTCTCTCTCTCTCTCTCTTTCTCCTTCTCTTCTCTCTCTCTCTCTCTCTCTCTCTCTCTCTCTCTCTCTCTCTCTCTCTCTCTCTCTCTCTATATATATATATATATATATAGATATATATATATATATATATCTACATATATCTATCTCTTTCTCTTTCTCTCTCTCTCTCTCTCAGGGAAGGGAGTTGTATGTGTTTCCTCTAACAGGAAATAGCTCTGTAAACAGAGGACAGAGTACAGTTTGTCCCATGATCCCCCAGTGTTTAAGGTGTACTGGAGATTGTAGGAGACTGTCTGATGGTTGATGGATAATGGAGTAGTATTATATAGGTCTGTATTCTGCTTCAACGTAGGTCCATAGTTGGGTTCATGAACCTTTAGTCTCTATGACTATTTTAGACGTACCCTAGCCTTCACAGTATACAGCCCTCAAATTCAAATCTGGACCTTGAAGTCCGTTCCACTGCTTTTTGTAATTCTTCCCCTCTAATCAGGTAATGATTTAGACCTGGGACCTCAGGTGGGTGCAGTTAATCATCAGGTAGAACAGAAAACAAGCAGGATAGGATCTGACTACCTCTGGTATAGCCTATGGGGAATGAATTATTCCCAGGTTGTATAATGTACAGTAGGTTCATATTCTGCTGTGGAACCTTGAATAGCAATGTGCTGTAACGTATACCTTAGGGTGACCTTTTGGGAACATGCCTGCTGTGACTTCCAGGAATGTTGCCCCTGTTCTGTAGAGGGTGTTGTTTATGTCACCCAACGTTGGTCTTCAAGGTCCACAGTTGCATTTGAGGGCTTTATTCTGTAGTAAATCTCTGTCCCACCTGCTCCATGACAAACCATAGCTCTGTCCCAAATAGCACCCTATTCCCTTCATAGGCAAAAGTGGTGCACTACCTAGGAAGTAGGGTGCCATTTGAGATTAACCCCGATGTGGCCTAGGCATTTGCCGCCATGTCAGACCGTTATGCAACACCACACAGACGTACAAGATACCAGACCCGGTCTCAGGGAGGGCTAACTCTAGAGATCCCTTCCATCTACACTCAAACTACATCCACTGATTTAGATCAACTAACTCCACTGAGTTAGATCAAACTAACTCCACTGAGTTAGATCAAACTACCTCCACTGAGTTAGATCAAACTACCTCCACTGAGTTAGATCAAACTACGTCCACTGAGTTAGATCAACTAACTCCACTGAGTTAGATCAACTAACTCCACTGAGTTAGATCAACTAACTCCACTGAGTTAGATCAAACTACGTCCACTGAGTTAGATCAACTAACTCCACTGAGTTAGATCAACTAACTCCACTGAGTTAGATCAAACTACCTCCACTGAGTTAGATCAAACTACGTCCACTGAGTTAGATCAACTAACTCCACTGAGTTAGATCAAACTACCTCCACTGAGTTAGATCAACTAATTCCACTGAGTTAGATCAATCTGCTTTTAGTTTTTTTAGCACCTTACTTGTGGAATGAAGGCGCTCCGAAACTGGATGAATCGGTGCCTCTAGGGCCGATTATGGATCTTTTTTTTTTTTTTACTGAAGAATATGTTTATTTTCTACGATTGCTGTGTATTGGCGTGTATACAGGACTCATCTGTAAAAGAGACGTCATTCTCAGCATGACTCCCTGTCAAAATAAAGGTGAAATAAAAATGAAAACGCTCTGTATACGTAGCACACCCATAGTCCATCATCGGGACAGCTACAGCCTACTCCTGTTTATGTGTTCTGTAACAAAGTATGCCACAGGACACATTTACAGTACCATGAGTGCACATGAATGAGGGCCAGAGGTGAGACAGTAATGTCGCTTAGTAGCTGTCCCGCACATATTTTCACCAAATTGTATAATGGAAACCCCACGAAGGGTAACTTGGGGTGGCGTCTAGAGCGTCCGTCTTATTCTGCAAATAGCTCATTGGGTATAAGAACGGTTCATATTGAGAGGCGTAAAGTTGAGATGATCCTATGCTCGTTGACCACATGGAGTCAGAGGAAGCTAAGTAGCCTTTGTGCTTACCTGGGGGCAACTGTCGGACCTTTGTCAAGCCGTATAACAAATGCATAGATACCTTGTCAGAATATCTTGCTGGAGGTACAATATGTTAAGAAATATTTCGGGAGAACAAGTATGCTAATAGGGAATTGATTAAATAATTCCAAGTCACTCTTCAAAAGAGTTGTGTGAACTGGGCCTGTATACTGTATTGTACTGTACAAGGGAACCAAGGGGGTCTGTATGTTCCACTGCTGAAGAGAGAGTGTCGATCTACAGATAGATAGAGCATTGGGCTCCTCCAGAGCTCTGCAAGTTATGACCTGCCCTTAAACAAGAAAGAGAGAGAGAGATATGAGGCTGGATGAGGTTGTGCTAGCCGGCCAGACGACGAGGCAGGCAGGGAAAACAATGGTTCAATTCAGCTCTTAGGTTTCAAAGTCTTCAAAAACCCCAGTGAATGGGTGTGGGGGAGAAGTTAGGGAGAGACAGGGGAAGGATAAGGGAGGGTCAGAGGGTTTGTAGATACGGAGAGAGAGAGAGAGAGAGAGAGAGAGAGAGAGAGAGAAGATAGGGTGGGGGACTGTAGGGGTGCAGGGGGCTTAAATGGTTTATTTTCCTCTACTGTATGTACAGCGTCTGATGCCAGGAGAAGTTGTAGTAGAATCTCGAGAGCACTTAGCATAGAGCCTAGGGGAACCCCTAGCGGCTGATGAGGCCCCATCGCTTTACCTCTTTACTTTAAAGGCCTGGCAAACGAGATGTACAGAGAGAGGGGGGAGAGATAGGAATGGGGTCTGTCGTTTTATTAGGGAACTGACTGGGGGTTTGCTAGCTGCTTTCCCCAGTCCAGCTGGTTCTAATTAACGTCATAGGTAGTGCTACAGTGCAGTGTGAGATGGATGAAACAGAGTCGGCTTGTTTTCCTGCATCAGAATCTGAACCAGTCCAGTTGAGTTCCCACGGTGCTACTACTTCCCCACAGCCATTCCCTCTGTCTTTCTTTCTTCCCTCCTTCCCCCTCTTTCTCTTCCTCTTTGTTCTCCTCGTGTGTTTCTTTCGCTCACTGTTTCCTTCTTTCTCCCTAAATCTGAAGTCCTGCGCAAATGGAAAACAGCTCCGGGTTGGCCACAGAGGGCAGAGTCAGGACGGGGAGGCAGAGAGAATCAGAGAGAAGTTCCAAGTGCATAGACTGGGGGAGGCACCCGAGTATTACAGAGGAGGTCCACTGAGCATGCCCCAACACGCCCACAACACAAAGCCTAGCCTACTAAAGCATTCCTGTAGTACAGAGTACTACATTTACTAGTATACAGTACACTAGTACAGTGTACTTGTCTTACTGTATGTCATTATAACATTCTTTCTAACCCAGTAACACATTGCCACTGTTTTGGAGTTTTTTTTTTTTTTTTGCTAGTGTGAACTGTTGAAAAGGACTTTTGCAATTAACTGATTTATCACCAGAAAGAAAGTTGCTCGGGAACTGAAGAGTTTACAAACCAATGTGTGCTTAGCTTAGACACAGAGGAAATCAATCGGCCGTAGCCTACATTGTATTTCACGCATTTCACAATCTCTAACATAGCTCAGCCGCACGAACAGAGAAAAAGGCGGGAAGAAAAGGTCGCAGATGCCCTTATGTGAAATTGCAGAGTGCATAAAATCTACCTGCTGCGTTATGTTTTGCTGTAAATCATGTTAAGCATAGGAGCCGAGCGCGCCATGAGAGAAATTGCAACTTTTTGGCACGGCTCAGAAAAAAAAACTCCAGAGTTGAGAAACGAACAAGTGGTTATTTAGAAGTACGTGTTTATACATCCCACACACTGGAGCTCTCCTCTCTCTCCCTGGGCTTTGAGCGTACCATCGGGGCAGAACCTCACACGCCGCACACACATACATGCACACGTACACAATCCTCTGTCTCATGTTGTGCACAGTACTTCACTTAAACGGCTACGAAAATGACATGCAAAACAATTACATTGTTGTAGTGTCAATTTTCTCCCAGTTTGAGTCAAGAGTCGACAACAGGATACGGACCCTTTGTGTGGGTCTCTCGTTACCCCTGACTGGTCTTGGTATTGTAGTCCACCCACAGTGAGTGCTAAGGGCACTATCACACATTGGTTTACCTATGAAGTGTATGAAGTTCTTTATGTTTAGGGCAGCAAGTGGGAGGGAGTCATTAGTGCCAAACACCATTTACACACAAAAACGAGAGCAAAGAAAATACCGGGAAGTGGTCCAGTTTGTTAGCTAATAGGGTTCAGGTGCTGTCAAGGATGCAGTCTCGCTCTGCACGCGATGGTCATTAACTAGACGACCATACAAGAGCAAGAACAGATAGGGGAGGATGGGCTTCCCTCTCTCTCTCTCTCTCTCTCTCTCTCTCTCTCTCTCTCTCTCTCTCTCTCTCTCTCTCTCTCTCTCTCTCTCTCTCTCTCTCTCTGTCCCTCTCTCTCTCTCTCTCTCTCTCTCTCTCTCTCTCTCTCTCTCTCTCTCTCTCTCTCTCTCTCTCTCTCTGTCTCTTTCTCTCTCTCTCTCTCTCTCTCTCTCTCTCTCTCTCTCTCTCTCTCTCTCTCTCTCTCTCCCTCTCTCTCTCTCTCTCTCTCTCTCTCTCTCCTCTCCCTCTCTTCCCACCTCCCTCGCTCTCTCCTCCCTCGCCCTCTCCTCCCTCGCCCTCTCCTCCAGTGTAAAGAGTATGAGTCATGGCTCCCTGGCTCTGTCTGGGAAACATCAGCCGTTAGAAGGGGGATGAGCTAGTCACACGGCAGTCGGTGTGTGTTCCTATACTATACACCAGAGTTGGAGGGAGCGAGGGAGGGAGGTAAAAGAGGGAAGGAAAGAGTAAGTGAAAGAGGGAGCTGGAGGCGTGGTAAAGAGGGAGGTAGAGAGGGGGTGAAAGAGGGATGGAGGTAGAGAGGTACAGTACAACACAGCTGAACAGCACTATAGGTGGCTTGTATGGGGATGTATATAAGTATTTGTGCATGTAGACTTTTTGTGGGTTGAACATTTCCACTTCGGTGTGACAGGAAGCCGTTTATATTGGGTGTCATCATTCTATCTGTATTGTAGCAGTCCAAGAGAGGCCCTGCTCTGTAGTGATTAGATGTTAGATTAGATGTCTTTTGGCAGGTAGCTCGAACCTGGTCATTCACACACATACCCACGCACGCACACACACACACACACAAACATACATACAAAATACTGTCGCCTAAGCACGTCCTCAACAAGGCATACAGAATCATCCTTCCACCGCCTGATGACATTACAGTGAGACAACAAATAAAGACAGTCTGTCTGTGTCCTAAATAGCACCCAATTCCTTATGTATAATGTACTACTTTTGACCTTGGTAGGCTACTTGTTGATGGGGTAGACTACTTGTTGATTGGGTAGACTACATATCCCATTACTGTCACCCTGAGATTATATATATATATAGACCATGCTCATCCATTAGGTGCCCAGACCATCCCTGGCCCCTGACTCCCTGGCTCCCTGACTCCCTGACTCCCTGGATCCCTGACTCCCTGACTCACTGACTCTCTGACTCCCTGACTCTCTGACTCCCTGGATCCCTGACTCTCTGACTCCCTGACTCTCTGACTCCCTGACTCTTTGACTCCCTGACTCCCTGGATCCCTGACTCCCTGACTCCCTGACTCCCTGACTCTCTGGCTCCCTGACTCCCTGGCTCCCTGACTCCCTGGATCCCTGACTCCCTGACTCTCTGACTACCTGACTCCCTGGCTCCCTGACTTCCTGACTCCCTGACTCCCTGACTCCCTGGATCCCTGACTCTCTGACTCCCTGACTATCTGACTCCCTGACTCCCTGGCTCTCTGACTCTCTCGCTGACTCTCTCTCTCTCTGAGTAGATCTGGTTATAGCGGTGGGTGGGTAGATTGTATTCCCCTTGAAATTAGAGACATTTTATGGTTCTGTTTGGTTCTACAGAGACTACAGAGACTCACTGGTGGGTTGACCTTCTAATACTAAAATAATGATGAGCCTAGACTGCTGCCCTCTGCCCAGTGTGGACAGCTGTGGTCGGCGGACCGGCTGCCTGCCCTGGGGTGTTGAGGTGGCGGTGGGGGTTGGTGTGTGTGTGTGTGTGTGTGTGTGTGTGCGCGACTCTGTCTTACACTCTCTACTCTCTCTTCATCACTAGGTTGAGTAGCGATGGCTTGAATGTGAGAGTGCCAACGTTGTGGTTTTGAAGGGATATGTTGGCATTTCCCTAGTATTGGAAGCATTCAAAAGAAAATATCAATGGAATATTTTGTTTTGAAGTAAAAATGACAAGAAATGATGACGAGCGTAGAAGGCGTACAAAGTGCATAGAAGGCATCCGATGGTCGGTGACAGGCGATCATTAGGAAAGAAGAACTGGAGCTAGATGACTCCAAAGCCTCTGATCATAGGCTACTCTCCATAATGTACACTGGCAGCAGTAGGAATATCATTTGAATGGTAATTCAGTCCTGATGGATTGAGTTCCGCGGGCTGGGGCAGAGCTCCCGCTGTACGGTCCTACACTGACCAAACCACTTCAGACCATTCTCATTTTTAAAACTTGGTGACTCCTGTCCATTTCCAGCTCTCGGGGCTACAGTCAGCCAGTCAGCCAGTCAGTCAGGAGAGAATAGAGGAATGTGGTGTTGCTTTTTCTGCTATCTGACCGGCCAAGTGGCAATTTTGCGGCCTGGTCTGTTTTCCTCGTTTGGCCTCCCCTCTGCGGAGGCCTGAGTGTGTGTGTGTGTGTGGACCGGGCTGAGCCAGCCCTGCCAGTCATTCCTTTGCTGTGTAGTCAGAGCTTCACGTCAGTTTCGAGGTTAACCCCACAGACCAGGCCACAGATTTTCTGATAGGGAAGTCGAAGCTCGTTTGACTGGTTAAACCCAGTGAACTGCTCCAAGGGTTTGGTTTGGTCTCTGTGCTCCAGTAACAGCAGCAGGATAACAGCACCACAACACATCTAGTCCTGCCAGGGCTGGCTCCCTTTACGTGGGACAGGAAACTGCTATATTGGAGTTCTGGGCCCGTATTCATAAAGCATCTCAGAGTGCTTTATATATAATCATATTCATTATGATCTAAGAGGGGCGGCAGGGCGGCAGGGTAGCCTAGTGGTTAGAGCGTTGGACTAGTAACCGGAAGGTTGCGAGTTCAAACCCCCGAGCTGACAAGGTACAAATCTGTCGTTCTGCCCCTGAACAGGCAGTTAACCCACTGTTCCCAGGCCGTCATTGAAAATAAGAATTTGTTCTTAACTGACTTGCCTGGTTAAATAAAGGTAAAATAAAAAAATAAAAATGATCTAAGAGGAAACATTAAGCCTAATCAGCACTCTGATGCTGAGACTCTGTGAATATGAACCCTGGCCCATATTCTCTCTAGTTGGTTCACTGAATTAAACAGCAGTCTCCCTGGTTCACACGCCAGCTACACATCATATATATGCCATTTAGCAGACATTTTTATCAAAATGGAATGCTTGCATACATTTTATGTACCGTGCTCCCAGGAAACAAAACCCACTGTTCTGGCATTGCAAGTGTCACATTCTACCAGCTGAGCTATAGGGCCACAGTCATGACCCAGTCATGAGCCCTCATTGTTAGCCCAAATAGAAACACTGTCTTCTCTTCCTCCCTTAGTCATTACTGGAACAAACATGGGAAAGTAACCATACCGCATAGCCACATACTGTACATGTCTGCCAAACCCTGAAACGGTGCTGTCTCTCTTCCTCCCGCCCCTCTCTCTCTCTCTCTCTTTATTTTTTTCTCTTTCTCTCTCTCTCTTGTTCGCTCTCTCTCCATCCTAACCCTGATGTATGCTACGTAGTTAAGTACTCTGCAATTTACTGGGCCATATCGATAGTCCATCGTCCTTTTAAATGGTTTGCCTTTGACTTTGCATTTCCTCCAAAATTATCTCCCAACATCTGTGTCCTGTGGGAAAGGTATTTTGGGGTTTTGTTGCTGGAAAGAAACACTGTTGTTTTTGTTCTTCTCTCTCTCTCTCTCGCTCTCTCACTCGCTCGCTCTCTCACGATTTCTCTCCCTTTCTTTTTTCTATATTCTTCTTCTTGTGATACAGAGGGCTTGATAACGGCTGAGGATCCAGAAATAGCATTAGCTGCAGCCTGTAGCTCACAACACACACAGGAAATGACTGGGCGCCCCACCCAGCCTGCAGCCGACCGTACCTCAGGGGCAGAGCTTGCTCCAGGCTAGCCTGTACAGCAACCTCACACTCTAGCCAACTCCATTGTAAACTATAGCAGTCAGCCAAACCGTACCTCAGAGCCAGGGTTAGCTCTGTGATATAGCCTAATGTTTGCCTGGCTACCCAGACTCCTTTCACGCCCACAGACATTAGTTTCTTCTCCGCAATGAGTCTGGACCTGAGTACCTCCCCGACCCTTCATCGAATGCGAAACATATTCGAGGCTGTGTGACTGGTTCAGAAATTGATAGGTTGGGCCAGAGGCAGAACACACGTGAAGCATTAGCTTTGATACTCTGATTGGTTTGAGACGATCCAATCCCTGTTGACTTTGTCTTGTGTACAACACCCTTCGTTCCCCTTGTCACCACAGACGATGAAAGTATGTAGTGAACGACAGAGCAGCGTAAGAATTCAGTGTGAATTGTCAGGCAAGCCTAATGTAGCCTACAGCAGCCAATCTCCCAAGCTAGCTCTGTTCTAGCCAGTGTACAGCAGCCACCCTCTCTAGCTAGTTCTGGGCTAGCCAATGTACAGCAGCCACTCTGTCTAGCTAGCTCTGGGCTAGCCAATGTACAGCAGCCACTCTGTCTAGCTAGCTCTGGGCTAGCCAATGTACAGCAGCCACTCTCTCTAGCTAGCTCTGGGCTAGCCAATGTACAGCAGCCACTCTGTCTAGCTAGCTCTGGGCTAGCCAATGTACAGCAGCCACTCTGTCTAGCTAGCCCTGGGTGTCACTTATCTCTGTGATTGAAAGAATTTGTGTTGGTGAAGCAGCCCCCAGCCAGCCCAGCCAGGCCCAGCCCAGCCAGGCCCAACCAGCCCCAACCAGCCCAGCCAGGCCCAGACCAAGCTGTAGTTCAGGCTGAGCAACATGCTTTATTGATTTAAGATCTGTGGTGAAGGCAGAGAAAGCCCCCGGCTCTTCCAGCCCTCATCAGAAGTGGCTGAGCACAGTGGGTGTGTTGTGTCCAGCCGGGTATGAGGGTCGAGGGGAGGCTGCGAGTGGGAACAAGGAGGCTCTTGTTCTGGTCTGAAGCTACACACGGGAAAGGGGAAGGGGAAAGACGAGAGCTCTACGGTTCAGTCTGGACTGGAGTCTGGTGGAGTCAGTCACCAGTGTGTCTCGACTCCAGTATGTACAGCTATTTGTCACTGTCTGTCTCCTCCGTTTGTTTTTCTCCTTCTCTGTCACTCTGTCTTTGTCTGTCAGCCTCTCTCTTCCTCTCTCTCTCTCTCTCGTCTCGCATTCTCTCCCCTTTTCTCTTTCTTTCTCTATCTGACCTATTTTAAGAAGACCACCTTTGAGATATTAGACTAATGGGCAGAAATAGTCGTAGCTCATCCGGCAATTCTGAAAAGAATTGGCTATGTTTTTTTTCCCGCAAACATACTTGGTGTCTGCTGCTCTGCTTTTAGGGGACACACATATAGATTAGAGGCCTTTGGACATCTGGAGTATGTCTCAAGTCTCCAGTTGAAACATATGATGTACACGCCCGCACTTAGTCCCCAATGAGCCTCGCTCGCTGTCAGGGCTTCTCCTGGGGACGAAAACAAATGAACAAGGGAAGGAGAAAATGGAGTTAGACAAATTGGGAGGGAGGTCTTATAATCCCATCTATTAAGTCTGAAGTCAAAGTTAAGTCCCAAATGAGCCCAAAGCCAATCCTGGCTGACACACAGACACATGCAAGCAAGTGCATGCACACAGACCATATGTTTTACTATCCTTGTGGGGACCCAAAATGTATTTACATTGAAAATCCTATTTTTCCTAAACCTAACCCTAACCTTAACTCCACCTTTAACCCCTAACCCTAATTCTAACCCTTAACCTAATTCTAGACCCTAAACCAAACCCTTTAACTAAGCTTAAAATAGCCTTTGTTCTCGTGGGGGCTGTCTTTTACAATCCTTTACTCTCCTTGTGATGACCTTTGAAGATTTCCGGTACCTTGTATAGGAATACAAGCCCAGACAGACACACACACACACACACACACACACACACACACACACACACACACACACACACACACACACACACACACACACACACACACACACACACATACATACATACAAACACAACCACACACATATACGCACACAACAACAACAACAGCAGGGGTTGGAGAGAGGGAGGGAGAGCTGCCAGAGTGGCTGTAGGAGGCAGCTCTCCTTCCCTCTCTCCAACCCCCGCTGTTGTTGTTGTGTGTGGCTGTGTGCGTATATATGTGTGTGTGTGTGTGTGTGTGTGTGTGTGTGTGTGTATGTGTGTGTGTGTGTGTGCGTGTGCGTGTGTGTGTGTCTGGGCTTGTATTACCATCCTCATTGGTTTGGAAAAATAAGAAGAGAAAGAGTTGCCGACGTTAGCAGAGAGCATGTCAACAAAATATTTGGGAAGTCAGTTCCATGCTGCTTTCTCCCACTGTCCGGACGCGTGTTGCTTTCAGGATTGCGTGCCGGTGTGAAGTTATGTTTCTCTCTCTGTTCTGTTTTGCAGCGACCATGAAGAAAGGCAGTCCAGGGTGGGGGGTGGAGAGAGCGGTGGGGTTCGCAGGGACTGGACCGATCACTCTAGCGAAGAGCACAACTGCTACAACCTCTGTGGATGTGGTCACGTTTTCCGAGGGAAACCTCCTGCTCCAGGTATACAGTGTGTCTACTGTATGTTTACAGTGTCTGTCTGCCTGCCTGCCTGTCTGTCTGTCTCTCCCCCCAGCCCTAGGCCTCTCTCTCTCTCTCTCTCTCTCTCTCTGTCCCTCTGGGGTTTACCTGAGGAAGCTTAGCTGACGTGAGGGGCAAGCACCGACCTGTCCCCCAGCTCACACACACTATATGACGGCTCTCATACCCATCTACATGTAAAGAAACCAACCTCACTCCTTCCCCTCCAGTTATACGAGAAGCTATTTGTTTTACGTCTTGACATGACCGAAACTCCTCCACCTCGCCGAGAGTTAGGGATTACTGTCTCACGTTATCAGCCCAAATATTACGCATACTGTATACCATAGATATAGAACCCCTGTATACAGTCTCGAACAAATATGCCCGATTATAAACTCTTTGATATTTCGACAACCTCCATAGAATGATAACCTCTCGCACATGTATGTTCAATGCCAGCAAAGGAGGGAAAAAGAGGAAGCGGATTCAACCACTTGTCTAAAGCACACATATAGAGTCATCTTCCTGGAGTAAACACCCCAGAGTCCCTGCACTCCTGACTAAATCCTGAGTTTGACTCTCTCATTTCATTACCCGTGGGGCAATGCCTCTGACAGCACTGTCCCATTTCTCATAATGCTAGCAGTATTAGCGTGCTGTCCCATTTCTCAGTGAGGGCTATGCTAGTTCTCATTAGCAATAGCTTTATTGCTAAAGATAACCATCGCCATCTCCAGGGAGGTCTCAACGCGGACCACACACAGCACTATTCTCTCCAGTAGGGACTGGTCTAATAGAGGATAGTGCTAGACTGATTTATGACTGATTCTCTGCCTTGATAGTTTGGTAGTGCTGGGCAGTTTATAGTTTAGTCTTAACTGTCTTCACCAGTCGCTGTCCTGGTGACTACAGCGTTTGTTCTCTCCACACAGAGAACAAACGCTGCTCTTAAGAGACACAATTGTGTGTTGTATTTAAAAAAAAAAAAAAATTGTAAGCCTAAACACCAGACAAAGATGAATGGGGATAGTTTTTTCACTGTGTTTCACTATGTGGTTGATTCACCATGCAGAAAACTTGTTCAGTGCAATCTGGGAGCATATATCGTGAAGATGTTACAAACCACGTTATCGTCTTGTTGTCCTGTAGTCTTTTTCTGGAAATAATTAGAGTAGGTGGGTTAGAATCACTCACTATTACCCTCAAACACACATACAGTGGTGTAAAGTACTTAAGTAAAACATACTTTAAAGCACTACTTTACTTTACATATTTTTGACAGCTTTTACTTTTACTTCACTACATCCCTAAAGATAATATAGTACTTTTTACTTCATACATTTTCCCTGACACCCAAAAGTAGTCATTACATTTTTAATGCTTAGCAGAATAGGAAAATGGTCCAATTCACGCACTTATCAAGAGAGCATCCCTGGTCATCACTACTGTCTCTGATCTGGAGAACTCCCTAAACACAAATGCTTTGTTTGTAACACAGATGCTTTGTTTGTAAAAATGTTTTTACATTTAACCTTAATTTAACTAGGCAAGTCAGTTACAAAAAATCTCTTATTTACAATGACGGCCTACACCGGCCAAACCAAGACCACACTGGGGGGGAAATTGTGCGCCGCCCTATGGGACTCCCAATCACAGCTGGGTGTGATATAGCCAGGATTTGAACCAGGGGCTGTAGTGACACCTCTTGCACTGAAATACAGTACCTTAGACCGCTGTGCCACTCGGGAGCCCCGGAGAGACTCAATGATGTCTGGTTTGCTTAATATAAGCAATTTGAAATGACTTGTACTTTAGATACTTGAGTATATTTTTACAATTACATGTACTTTTGATACTTAAGTATATTTAAAACCAGACTTTTACTCAAGTAGTTCACTTTTACTTTAGTCATTTTCCATTAATGTATCTTTTACGTTTACTCAACTATGACAATTAGGTACTTTTTCCACCACTGCACACACACACAAATACTTTGGCCTGTATTCCTAAACCTGTTAGCTAATGTCTGTGTTTTAAATGCTGAAAACTTGCAGCAGCTTCCAGTAAATCCAGATAGGCCCTTTATTGTGATACCAAAATGCAGGACCTCTCGCACACTCTGTCTGTCTGTCTGTCTGTCTGTCTGTCTGTCTGTCTGTCTGTCTGTCTGTCTGTCTGTCTGTCTGTCTGTCTCTCTCTCTCTCTCTCTCTCTCTCTCTCTCTCGCTCTCTCTCTCTCACACACTCTGGTGGTCTATTGTTTACAAGGTCCAGGATCCTGTGCGTGACAAGAAGCTGTATTCCCCCCTGCTCCGTTGTATTGTCACATTTAACACCTGAACAAAGGAATGGCTAATTACATGGGATGTTTACCCAAACCTGAACAAACACATAGACACACACACACCATGGCTACTTCTCCCTTCTTCAACAGCCGACCAGAATTCCTCCTCTAATTTAATTTGACTCGCTTATTGCCCCTTATCATTCACTACGTCATGGAATTCATTCTTCTTTCTTTCAGTTTAAGTTTATTTGCCCATCTTCATGTCAAATAACGAAGTGTGTCTTGTTTACGTGTGAACTTCATAATAATATAATACTATTAATTTCATAAATAGTAAGTTCATAGTGTTTATTTTTGTCTGACTGTGCCTCTCTGTGTCTCTAGGCCCTGAACGGCTTTGTGCTGGTGGTCACGGCGGAGGGATACGTGTTCTACTCCTCTCCTACTGTTCAGGACTACCTAGGCTTCCACCAGGTAAAATAGGGCCTTTTGTTCCACGCTGACTGACACACAGACAGTGCACCCACATTATGCATATACTGCTTATAAATGTGTTATGTATGGGTTATTCAGGTTTTATGAAGACCCTATGTAGCTACATTTCAAGTCACCTCATAGCAGCCGCATCACCTAGCTAGCTGATGGTATCCAACATGTCAGCTTATAGCAGCCGCATCATCTAGCTAGCTGATGGTATCCAACATGTCAGCTTATAGCAGCAGCCCATATCACCTAGCTAGCTAATGGTATCATACCTGTCACCTCATAGCAACCACATCACCTAGCTAGCTGATGGTATCCAACATGTCAGCTTATAGCAGCCCATATCACCTAGCTAGCTAATGGTATCATACCTGTCACCTTATAGTAGCCGTATCACCTAGCTAGCTAATGGTATCAAACATGTCACCTCATAGTGGAACCCTCACAGGGTTCAATTCTTGGACCGACTCTCTTCTCTGTATACATCAATGAGGTCGCTCTTGCTGCTGGTGAGTCTCTGATCCACCTCTACGCAGACGACACCATTCTGTATACTTCTGGCCCTTCTTTGGTCACTGTGTTAACAACCCTCCAGGCAAGCTTCAATGCCTTACAACTCTCCTTCCTTGGCCTCCAATTGCTCTTAAATACAAGTAAAACTTCAACCGATCGCTACCTGCACCTGCCCGCCTGTCCAACATCACTACTCTGGACGGCTCTGACTTAGAATACGTGGACAACTACAAATACTTAGGTGTCTGGTTAGACTGTAACTCTTATTCCAGACCCATATCAAACATCTCCAATCCAAAGTTAAATCTAGAATTGGCTTCCTATTTCGCAACAAAGCATCCTTCACTCATGCTGCCAAACATACCCTTGTAAAACTGACCATCCTACCAATCCTCGACTTTGGCGATGTCATTTACAAAATAGCCTCCAATACCCTACTCAACAAATTGGATGCAGTCTATCACAGTGCAATCCGTTTTGTCACCAAAGCCCCATATTCTACCCACCATTGCGACCTGTACGCTCTCGTTGGCTGGCCCTCGCTTCATACTCGTCGCCAAACCCACTGGCTCCATGTCATCTACAAGACCCTGCTAGGTAAAGTCCCCCCTTATCTCAGCTCGCTGGTCACCATAGCATCTCCCACCTGTAGCACGCGCTCCAGCAGGTATATCTCTCTAGTCACCCCCAAAATCAATTCTTTCTTTGGCCGCCTCTCCTTCCAGTTCTCTGCTGCCAATGACTGGAACAAACTACAAAAATCTCTGAAACTGGAAACACTTATCTCCCTCACTAGCTTTAAGCACCAACTGTCAGAGCAGCTCACAGATTACTGCACCTGTACATAGCCCACCTATAATTTAGCCCAAACAACTACCTCTTTCCCTACTGTATTTTATTTATTTATTTATTTTGCTCCTTTGCACATTCTTCCATTGCAAATCTACCATTCCAGTGTTTTACTTGCTATTTGTATTTACTTTGCCACCATGGCCTTTTTTTGCCTTTACCTCCCTTATCTCACCTCATTTGCTCACATCGTATATAGACTTGTTTATACTGTATTATTGACTGTATGTTTGTTTTACTCCATGTGTAACTCTGTGTCGTTGTATGTGTCGAACTGCTTTGCTTTATCTTGGCCAGGTCGCAATTGTAAATGAGAACTTGTTCTCAACTTGCCTACCTGGTTAAATAAAGGTGAAAAAAGAAATACCTGTCACCTCATAGTAGCCGTATCACCTAGCTAGCTAATGGTAACTTACATGTCAGCTTATTGCAGCCGTATCACCTAGCTAGCTAATGGTATCATACCTGTCACCTCATAGTAGCTGTATCACCTAGCTAGCTAATGGTATCATACCTGTCACCTCATAGCAGCCCATATCAACTACCTAGCTAATTACACCATCACATATACACTAAAGAGAAATGTCAGTATTGTCACAGTTGAATAATTTGCTGGCCAGTTGACCTTGTTGGACATTCTAATGTGACGCCTCAACTTTGATCATCCCCATAGCATATCAGTCATAACTGAAGTAGCAAGGCTATAATCAGAAGCAGAAGTGCATGGAGTTGAGATTCATATGCCTTCGGCTCGCTTTCCCATCACAGACATTTATACAGACCACGTTTAAATGGATGTGTTTATAAGTCAGAAATTCATCGACAAACAAACTCCAAACTCTCGTTCCGTGCGTACACACACATCATTCCCAGAGAGAGACCTTGACTGAGGCCAAGTACACGTTTTTAGGGAGCCTAAGGGAGAAAAGGGAAAAGAGAACAAGCATCTAATCACATAGCTCTCTCTCCGTCAAGACCTACGTTCCCGGCGTTTTTTTCATGGCGGAGCCATTAATGGATCGAAGGGAATGAGAAAACACATGAGTCATGTGTGCTGGGAACAATAAAGTGTAGCGTGACTGCCGCTTGGCACATTGGGCCCAGAAGCACTGCTTGCCCTCTGTGCAACACGATGCATGAACCCGGGTCATTGGCCCATACACACACTTAACAGTACACACACACACACACACACATTTACAGCCAGGGGTGAACGTAAGGCGGTCCGGTATGGCATCCCGGTAAAATTCTATGATTAGGCCCATAAGCGTGTGCACACATAGGACGTCCCGTACTGGGAAGAAATTAAACATACGTTCACCCCTATTTACAGTGCACACACACACACACACACACACACACACACACACACACACACACACACACACACACACACACATACACACACACACACACACACACACACACAGTGCATGGCCAGGTCACGAGCCTAAAGACAGACGTTACACTGCAGGAGAGAGGCTCTAATGAATATGTTTTTTAATATGTTGATGACTCATGCTCCAAACAACAACACACACGTACGCACACACACCCACAGAGAGTCCTCTTGGAATATGGAGGTTGTTTGTGCCTCTGCACCTGGTGAGCTTTGCTCTTTAACGAGAGATGTACAATCCATCCCACTCCTTTCCCCTTCCCACAAAACATTGAATGAAGCAGACGGTGGAGTATTATGGCTTCCAAACCACTAGAGGGCAGCACCTGTTAGTTCGTATTATCAGGAGACATTTGGAAATGACTGAATCTCTTGCACTTCATATATTCCTCTGGACTCTGTACTGTAGCTGCTGTATATCGTCTTTTACACTCTTGTCTCCCTCTTTGTCCTGTCTCCCACAGTCAGATGTGGTTCACCAGAGTGTGTTTGAGTTGATCCACACGGACGACAGGGCCTTGTTCAGACGTCAGCTCCACTTCGCCCTTAACCCCAACCAGTTTGATACAGAGCCAGGGACAACAGAGAGTGAGTAATGCACTATGTTAGTACACTATTCTGCTATGTTAGTACTCACACCCTGGTTTTTCCCGACTGCCTAAGCCAGGGGTGTTGAACTCATTCCACGGAGGGCCGAGTGTCAGCGGGTTTTGGGTTTTTCCTTTCAATTAAGACCGAGACAACCAGGTGAAGGGAGTTCCTTACTAATTAGTGACCTTAATTCAGCAATAACGTACAAGGACAGACACTCGGCCCTCCGTGGAATGACTTTGACACGTGGACTAAGCCAACCTTTGTGGAAAGATTTGATTTTGCTTGAAAAAACGTTTTGTATAGTTAGCTGAATATACAGGATAATAAACAGGCGGCCTAGCTATTAAGTATTTATTAACTATTAAGTATTTAGCCAGTAACTGAAAGGTCTCTGGTTCGAATCCCAGAGACAACTTCGTGAAAAATGTGCTCTTGAGCAAGGCACTTAACCCTAATTGCTCTTGTCAGTTACTCTAGATAAGAGTGTCTAATAAATTACTAAAATATAAAATATATATTTAAATATACATGTGTCTGTACCGTAACTGTGTGTACTGTAGGCCTGCAGCCTAACAACAGCAGTGACATCACCAGCAACATAGTGAGCTACAACCCGCAGCACATTCCCCCTGAGAACTCCTCCTTCCTGGAGAGGAGCTTTGTCTGTCGCTTCCGCTGTCTCCTGGACAACTCCTCTGGCTTCCTGGTACAGTAAAACTAACAGTCCAACCCCACACGTTAAGAGGCCTAACGTCTACAGATTAACTTTGTATTAGTAGGTAGTGGTTAAAATACGACTTTTGCCTCTACAGAATGAGGCAATACTCAAAACAAAAACTTAGTGTAGTTGTATTTATGATTTATGTTTATCCTCATGTGATCACACAGATTGAGAAGTCCCTTACCTTTCCACCTTATTTCCCTGTGTCTCAACTCCAGGCCCTAAACTTCAATGGGCGTCTGAAGTACCTCCATGGCCAGAACAAGATGTCAGATGACGGGACCATAGACCATCCCCAGCTGGCCCTGTTTGTGGTGGCTACCCCCATCCAGACCCCCTCTATCCTGGAGATCAGGACCAAGACACTTATATTCCAGACCAAACACAAGCTGGACTTCACCCCCACAAATGTTGATACACGGTAACACTCCCATCCACTGTTATTATTAAAGTACACTACAGTATGTGCACATCCCTTAGGGGATTCGGCCATTTCAGCCACATCCGTTGCTGACAAGTGTATAAAATCGAGCACACCGCCATGCAATCTCCATAAACAAACATTGGCAGTAGAATGGCCTGTACTGAAGAGCTCAGTGACTTTCAACAAGTCAGTTCATCAAATTTCTGCCCCAGTCAACTGTAAAAGCTGTTATTGTGAAGTGGAAACGTCTAGGAACAACAACGGATTAGCTGCAAAGTAGTAGGCCACACAAGCTCACAGAACGGGACCATTGAGTGCTGAAGCGCGCAGCGCAAAAAATCGCCTTTCCTCAGTTGCAACACACACTACCGAGTTCTAAACTGCCTCTGGAAGCAACGTCAGCACAATAACTGTTTGTCGGGAGCTTCATGAAATGGGTTTCCATGGCCGAGCAGCCGTACACAAGCCTAAGCTTGTCACCATTGGTCTCTGGAGCAGAGGAAATGCGTTCTCTGGAGTGATGGATCACGCTTCACCATCTGGCAGTCCGACGGATTAATCTCGGCTTTGGCGGATGCCAGGAGAATACTACCTGCCCCAATGCGTAGTGCCAACTGTAAAGTTTGGTGGAGGAAGAATAATGGTCTGGAGCTGTTTTTCATATCTTGGGCTAGGCCCCTTAGTTCCAGTGAAGGGAGTTCTTAACGCTACATCATACAGTGGCATTCTAGGCAATTCTGTGCTTCCAACGTTGTGACAACAGCTTGGGGAAGGCCCTTTCTTGTTTCAGCATGACAATGTCTCCGTGCACAAAGCGAGGTCAATACAGAAATAATTTACCGAGATCGATGTGGAAGAACTTGACTGGCCTGCACAGAGCCCTGACCTTAACCCTATCGAACACCTTTGGGATGAATTGGAACGCTGACTGCGAGCCAGGCCTAATCGGCCAATATCCCTGCCCGACCTCACTAATGCTCTTATGTCTGAATGGAAGCAAGTCCCCGCAGCAATGTTCCAAGATCTAGTGGAAAGCCTTCCCATAAGAGTAGAGGCAGTTATAGGGGGGGACCAACTCCATATTAACGCCCATGATTTTGGAATGAGATGTTCGACGAGTGGGTGTCCACATACTTTTGGCCACGTGGTGTATATCTAATGATGGCGTTATTCCTTTGTGTGCATTATAACATTGACATTCATTTCTAAATGATTTATAAGCATTTGTGATGACTTATTCATGAACGTTACTATGAATAGTAACCACAAACTGTAGAGAAGCGAAGAAGAAAAAAACAGAGTAATTAGCGAGCGTTTCTGATGTTATTCCTCCTGTGCGTTACTGTATGTCAGAGGGAAGGTGGTTCTGGGCTACACTGAGCTGGAGTTGTGTATGAGAGGCTCTGGATACCAGTTCATCCACGCTGCTGACATGATGTACTGTGCCGACAACCATGTCAGAAGTAAGTCGTTATCACGTTTCCCAATTAATATTACGACTTTCCTCTTTGGAGGTTTGAATTAACTAACGGGTGATTGAACGGACAAATGAACGAACGACTGAACTAACAAATGGATTAAACAACGAATTAATGAAATGAACAAAAACGAACGAGTTCTATGTATTTGCTGTACCCGTCCCTGTTGTTGACAGTTCCCTCGTGTCTGTTTCCCTCCTTAGTGATAAAGACAGGTGAGAGTGGTCTGACTGTGTTTAGGCTTCTGGCCAAGAATGGTGTGTGGGTCTGGGTTCAGGCTAATGCCAGACTGATCTACAAGGGAGGGAGGCCCGACTTCATCATGGTCAGACAGAGACCGTTATCGTGAGTAGAGTCATTATCTGGACAATCCAATCCAAGATTACTCTGCTCTGTACTCTGCTGTACTCTATTCTATTTTGTTCTAACACTCCTTTTTATCCCTCAAGAAATAAGGAGGGTGAGGAGCAGCTTCGCCAGCGGAGACTCCAGCTGCCCTTTAACTTCGCCACTGGGGAAGCTGTTCTCTACGAGGTGGGCCTCTCTCTGGACGTAGCTGACGTTCCAACTCAGAGCAAGAGCCCTAAGATCAGGAAGATGGCCGAAGAAATGGCCCTGGACCCCGACTCCCTGCTGGGCTCCATGCTGAAGCAGGACCAGTCCGTCTATATGCAGGTACAGCAATTTACTCTGTTGTACCGTATTCCCTACATTATGCACTATGTTTGACCAGGGCCAATAGGTCTCTAGTATACTATGTAGGGAATAGGTTGCCATTTTGAACACCGACAATGTGTCAAATAATCCCGTAAGGGATGGGTCGCTAAGGATGACTTGACACGGAAAGTATTTTATTCATTTAATTTATTCATCCATACAGACCAGCCCCAGCGAGCCCTCCAGCGAGCCCCCCAACCCTCAGGAGCTGTGCTCCTGGGAAGACCAGGCCTTCAGCAACAGCCACGCAATGGCCAACGTGCCTGGTGATTCCTGGCAGTCCCAACACCACACTGTGCCCAAGCCGGACGCGGGCATCAGGGAGGAGTCCACTGTCCAGGACCTGATGGAAACACTGCAGCAGATCATCGGGGACAACAGCCTGTGTTCAAGGTTTGACTTCTACCATAAAATAAATCATATAAATGAATAAAAAACAACAGTAGATTATAAAATTGAAAGGTGAAGGTAGTTGCTTTGTCTAGCAACACTATCACGACTATAGCAAGTACGTAGGTTTTGTGTGTCAGAGTGCAGTATTTATTTAGTTGCACAGCACAAACGTTTGTTAGCACATTTCTCACGCTGGCTTTAGCCACAGAGGGAGCAGGCCTGCCTAGGCAAGTGTAGGCGGGTTGTCTAGCAACGCGTGCTTGGAGGGAGTCAACTTCTGCATAGCGCCACAAATTTGTGAATTTGTTCGGACCAAACAGCTAACATGACAGCTAAAATAGCTTTGAAAAAAATACGATTTCAGCTAATAGGGAGAAGTATGTAACTATTTACATATAATGAAAATGTGGGTACATTTGTGGACAGAACTTACTCAACCTTTCATTTGTTTTACTTCTTCAACTACCTCAACATATTTTCCTCACTAACAATCTTCTAAACTTCTTCCACTAGACGCATCATCATACTTCTCTCTCCAGATGATCACCTAAAACATTTCTAATTCCTTATGATTAAAAGTGTAGTAGTCTTAGTGTAATTATTTGTGATTGAATATGTGCCCCACAGTCCAAAGTAATGAGGTTGACACAGTCTATCAAAGTAATCAGACCAGATATTTTAATAAATTGAACTTCGAATATATTTCACCGCTTCACTTAAGTAAAATGTTTAAACTTCTTGTACTACCACAAAAATACTTTCAAAGAGCTGAAGCAAGTCACACCATTTTTGTTCATGGAAAATTACCATCTATTTTCTATTATTTATTGTATCTATTTCAAAAAAAATTGGTGAAGCACATTGTATTGTATTGTATTGCTATACTGTAGCTTGTATGAAATGTGCTATACAAATAAAGTTGGATTTGATGTGATTGCGGCCTGGAAGTGGACCTTATCTGATCTTATCTTGTTGCAGCCTGGATGTGGACCCCACGGAGCTGAAGGACTGGGAGAACACTCTGCTGAAGATGAGCTCCAGCAACTGTGAGATGTCCGAGGACCTTGATGACATCCTCAACCATGACATCCTGTCATATGTGGAGGAACATCTCTTCAAGGAGAACGGAGGACTCAAGATGCCCGAGCATCTGGGCTCAATGCTGGGTTCCGTCAGTGTCAACAACCCTCTCCTTGAGGTACCAGAGTGTCTTACAAATGTTGACCTGCAGGGGAATACCATGATGCCTGGAGGAAAGGGCTTCAACTGGGGGGTTGATCACCAGCAGAACCAGTTGCTTGGGATGGGAGGCTTGAGTGCGGCTGAAACAGTGAGTAACGTTCGGGGCACGATGAAGCTGACACACATGGGCTCTCAGATGGGATTGAACAGCCCCACACTCCAGCAGGCTTCCTCCAGGAACACCTTTGCCCAATCCCTGGGAAAGAACCTGGGCCTGGAGAGCCACGCTAACCCTCTGGCCTTTAACCCTTCCCTGACTGGCTCCTGTGCCCAGGTGCGGCAGAACCAAGCCAAAGGTAGGCAGCAAGGCCTCCAGGCCTCTCAGATGCTGTCCAGCCCTGGTAACGGGCTGGCGTCTTATTCCCTGAGACAACAGATGCAGTCAGGCCTTGCCAATCGGAGCTCTGCCACTCAGGTCATCCCTGCTCATATGGGTCTGCCAATCCAGAGCCAGCTGCTGGGGTGGAACATGAATGATCAGCCAATGAGATTTCAGGACCAGAGCTCCATAAGCCAATCAGATCCCTATGCAGTGCCCGGTCAGGAAACTATGTGGATGCCCTTGCCCTCCTCCATGCCCAATACCAACATGGTGGCCGACACCCTGTTGGAAACCTTTGCCCAGAATATTTCAAATCAACCAAAAGACGTCATTCTAGATCCCAACCCGGCTAGCTGCCTACAAGGACACTTTTCCCTGCAGACCCAGCAACAGCAGCAGCAGAAAATGCTGCCCACGATGTTACACCAACAAAATGGACACCAACACAATGTCATGGGCAGCTTTTATAACAGCCAGGTGTCTGACTTCCAAATTGCTCCCCAGCTCCCTATCCCTGGGCTCAAGACCCAGCCACAGCAGAACTCTCAGGCCCAGAACTACAACAGGGATCAAACAATATCAGGCCAGTACAGGCCTCAAAAGAGGCCTGCTGCTGAAGTCACCCCTCCTCTCGTCTCTTCCAACAGCTGCATGTTCAGCAGCACCAACGCCCCCTTGGTTCCTGTCAACGGGGTCTGTTTAACCCCCAACACAGCCCTTGGTTCCCTGGTCCCATCCTCCTGTCAGAGGGCCACGGCCCTCCTCCACGACCATAGTCCCTCCCAGGCCTCCTGCTACTTCCAGGGGAACTCCAGCGGGCCCATCGTGGGGTCCTCGGCAATCCCACAAGGTGACACCAACATCAGCCCTCTCTCCTGTCAGGTGGGGCCTGGTCTAACCGCTGGGGGCCTCACACCAGACAGCCTGCTGGTCCAGCAGCAGTACCTCAACTGCAACGGGCAGACACAGGTAATACAGGCACCAGTATTTGAACGTAACCTTTATTTTGACAGATTGTCCCATTGAGGTAAAAATACCTATTTTTCAAGGGAGACTTGTTTCATTATTACAACCAGATTACAGCGTTTCTAATTGCACCAGTATTTAGGGTTTTACTAGTAGGACAATTACTACGAGCCACGAAGGGGCCTTTGGGAAGAAGGTATCTGTTTCATATTTGTCTTTGACGTATATTGAAGCATTTAGAGCTAATTACTCTGTTGTATGTACTTCTACACAAATTTTGAGATTTTCTTTGTCCATTGTTGGTGGTTTCTTTGAGAAGGGTATAATGAGGATTTTAAAAGCACTCCAACAAGCACAGTTTGCTGTGGGTTGCAGGCATTACATCATCCCCTTGTCTTTCTGATCTGTTGTGGCTAACTTCTTCCTAATTGGTCCATTATTTACCATCCAGGTTACAAACTGTCCAATGGAGGAAAACATGTCGTTCCAGTTCCCGCCCCTGCCCCTGCCCCTGCCCCTGCCCAAAGGAACCATATACTTCACAGAGAACAATCAAACCAACTGTTGCGACTTCTAGAAGGTTCTACAAGGAGGAAGAACCCGCCTTTTCCGCGGCTGAATGGAATTTGTTAAGATACTGATGATGAGCCCTTTCCGCTAAACAAATAAATACACGGACACATACAGACTCACACAGCCAGGTGCCTTTGGGGATTCTACCACCACCATGCCTTACTTCACCAAGGAGACTGGCCAAGATGGCTTCCTTCATTTCTCTTCTATGCGTCTCAAATCGTATGTTTGGATGCAAGATACAAGGCGTTTGGACCAGAGGGTCGCGTGGCTTATTTTTCTTCTGCAACCAGACTCGACTGTCACTGGAGCTCCTCCTTGACTTGCTTTCACCTTGGGTGTGCATGCCCTGGTTAAAAGTAGTGCACTATATAGGGAATAGAGTGCCATTTTGGACCTACACTCACGTCTGGTGGATGTGGAGAAAAGACAGAATATATTTATTGGTTGTTTTGAATTGTACCCCCCTTTTGAATTGTGCCTCGTTGTGACCTCTGATGTTAAAGAATTTCCAGAAGATTTTGGAAAGGGAAGACGAAAGATGATGAAGTAAGCAGGAATATGGAAAAAGAGAGAGCGCGTTGAATGAGATTCCCGGGATTACTTTTAAGTTGTTGTTTTTTAAATCCCGAAATGCATCTGAATATATAGGATCTAGACGAATTCCAAAAGGAAAGGTGAGATAGTCGATGCCTGGTAAATTGACTACAGTATCACCATACGGGCAAGAAGAAGAGCGTTTGCATTTGGAAAATGCTAAATATGTTGGCATATGATATTATGGACAGGATGGATATCATTACGTACTGTACAATATGTATGTATGAAAGATATATAGTTTAAACTGTATCAAATCGTTGTTTTGATACGGGGAGAAAAACTATTCCCCAGCAATCATAATACTTCAATGGCCTGAATGAGAATTGAAAGAAAAGTTTCCCTCAGTTTGCCTTGTGATGACCTTTTGAGACTTGCCACATGTTCTTGCATCACAAACCATGATCCATTTGGATATATCCTATTATTACAACAAGATATGTTAATCAGAATGTAATGACAACAACAAAAATACATTTATTTACTCAGCTTTGTTTCGTTTTTTGAAAAAAATGCATATTTTGTATTTTTATAAGCGTTTAACCAAAACTATAAATATGTAATTGAGCCAGTTCAGTCTTTTCTGTTATTTTGTGAAGTGTCCACTGGGCACACACTGGTTGAATAAACGTCGTTTCCACGTCATTTCAATGAAATTATGTTGAACCAACTTGGAATAAACATTGAATTGATGTCTGTGCCCAGTGGGATTCCTGTGCACCTGCAGTTTTATTTGCTTCCATTGTGCTTCTATTGATACAAAACACCCAAGAAGGGGAGGTGCCTTGGTAAAGTATTCATGCAGAAATGCATCAGATAGTTTAAGTGCCTCATTTGCATAGATATGCAGATGAGAAACATATTTCCAGATGAGAAACTGATTAACCAATCATGGAAAAGCATATAATCACCAGTCAATTTGGAAAGAAAAAGTAGAGCCACTGTTCAAACTGCATTGTTGATATGCTCTCCTATGCCAATGTGGGAATATCTTTCACTTTACTTTACTTTCTTTGATGAATTATTTTATTGCCCTGCAGTTTTACAGGGAAGTAATACAGTATTGGCAGCTACAGTTTCAGAATGATCAATGATCCAATTCAATGTGGATTATTCAATGTATTCTAGGGGGATCGGGTGCTTTCAAAAATTGTACAAAAATACAGAATCTTTAATGAACACCGTTAAGTGTCCATATTGAAAGTATATTTGTCTGTGTTCTTGTCTGCATGCTTCTGCAGAATGTCGGCACTATAACTATTGCACTGAGGCCAAGGCGCCTTTCTATATGCAGTACCATTTTAATGCGTACATACTACTTTTAATTTGTATTTTTAAGTAACGTGGCCTTTATAAGATTCACACCTATTATTATACACTATTTCATACGTATGTTTTCCGCACACAGAACAGTTCATGTCTGTAAAACCCTTTTTGACCTGTTTCCTCAGAACAGTATTTATAAATATTCACCTTGTGGCTTTTGTTGTTGTTGTTTTTCTGCCTCTAACAATGTGTCAGCCATGGCGCTTACGCCTCAATTGTTATATTTCATCTCCACATTATTAAAGGGGGTTAATGACTTTTCATAGGTTTGTCTGTTCTTATCAGAATCACTTTTACTTGTCAAGTACATTTAAATGTATCAGGAATTTGACCTGGTGAGATTTATGTTGTGTTTTTTGGAAAATGTTTTTTTTTTAAATTGATTTTCACAATATTCAATAAATCTTCAATGTGATGGTCAATGGTACAATTTTATCAGCAGAGCAAATAAATACAAATTTAATAAATGTAATAAAATACAGAAAGATAAACAAAAACATACAACGTATAATGTAGATATATATGTATTATACCATACCATAACACTTGAATATGAATATATCAACACATCGTTCTAGATCAGGGATCATCAACTAGATTCAGCCGCGGGCCAATTCTTTCTTGAGAGGATGGTCAGGTGGACAGAAAATTATAAAAAAATATAGAGTTTTAGACTGAAAATTGACCGCAAGAAGCCTAAACAGATAACAGTATTTGACTAAAACATAATCATTTCAAACCTTGATTACATTTGGGAACATTGTCCTGCGTAGAGTGCCGTCTTTCGGATGGGATGTTAAAACGTGTGTCCTGACTCGGTGGTCATTCAAAATCCCATTGCACTTATTGTAAGAATAGGGGTATTCATCCCGGTGTCAAGGCTAAATTCGCAACCTGGCCACATTCCATCATGGCCACCTAACCATCCCTCTCATTCCTAATTATTATTATTTGTTTACGATCACATACCGTATGTTTCTCTATTATGCATGGGAACAGATTTCCAAAATCACTTGGAGCAGATTTTCTGTTGTTTTACATCCAACAAAAAATAAATTAACATTTTTTTTGCTCAGAAAACTTAGGGGACCAAATTAAACCACCCACGGGCCGCCAGTTGGGGTACCCTGTTCAAGATCACACCAGTTGGGGTACCCTGTACCTCAAATCACACACCATGCACCCAACAATGATCAAATATTTAAAATGGCTCTATGTATTCTATCCAGGAATCCCACATTTTATGAAAGGACTGTGGGCTACCTTGCATATCATATGTTATATTTTCAAGTGGCATACAAGAACTGAGCTCATTAATCCATTGAGGGATATTGGGAGGATCCACATCGTTCCACTTAAAAGTTATACATCTTTTGGCCTCAATCATAGCTACGGCTAAATAAATTATTAATTCCCTGAGAGGGGAGTTGTAAATCATATATAGATCACCAAGGATCGTCATCATGGAAGTTAGATGTACTTCCTTATGAAGGACCTTGTGTGAAATACTTTCAATCTCCAGCTACCATTGTTCAAGTTCAGAGCAGACCTATGTCCTGTGTTATAGAGAACCTGTTTCTGTTTTACAGCAAGGGCAGTGTGGGGACAAGTCTTTTTTAAAGAGGTTCATTCTTTCAGGTGTAAGATAAACTCTATGAATGAATATGTACTGACAAAGTTTGTATCTTGTGTTAATGTAAACTCTCTGGGATTGCTCAGTCATTTCAGACCATTGATCTTCTGTGATCTGGGTCCCAAGACACCTCTCCCATTAATTTTTTACCCTTGTGGTATATTTGGAATATTCTATTAATAAGCTATAGTGGCGTGAAAAATGCCCCCTTCTGATTTCCTCTATGTTTGCATATTTTTGATACTAAATATTATCAGCTTCTTGTAGTTGTTGATCAGTCTCTCACATCGTTGTGGAGGAATTTAGGCCCACTCTTGTATGCAGAACTGCTTTAACTTAGCAACAGTTAAGCATGAACTGCTCATTTCAAGTCCTGCCACAACATCTCAATTGGGATAAGGTCTGGACTTTGACTAGGCCATTCCTGAACTTCATATGTGTTGCTTTTTAACCATTTTCATGTAGACTTGATTGTGTGTTTTGGATCATTGTCTTGCTGCGTGATCCAGCTGTGCTTCAGCTTCAGCTTACAGACCGATGGGCTGACATTCTCCTGTAAAATTCTCTGATACAGAGACGAATTCATGGTTCCTTCTATTATGGCAAGTTGTCCAGGTCCTGAGGCAGCAAAGCATCCCGAAACCATCACACTGCCACCACCATGCTTGACCGTTGGTATGAGGTTCTTAATGTGGAATGCAGTGTTTTGTTTTCACCAGAAATAATGGGACCCATCTCGTCCAAAAAGTTGACTCAAGTTTGCCAAAAAGCACCTTGAAGCACATGGAAGATTATCAAGACACTTGGAGGAATGTTCTATTGACAGATGAGTCAAAAGTATACGCTTGGTCTCAGACCTGTTGTAAATGTAGTATTGAGTGAAATTGGGATATAGGGGGACAAATAAGTGTCCTGCCCCATATTTCAATGAACATCATTCCATACCATCACAGATTGACGTCAGAATGGGCTTTCCAGTAAACGTCTTAATATTCTTGGGAGTAAAGCAATATGGAACATATTACATACTGTATCTTGTACTTTTAGAATATGCCCTTCAATCTGAGTCCATGTAGGAGGGTTATTCTCATTAAACCAGAGAAATAGTCATCTAATCTGTGCTGTAGATATTGGAAGGCCTCACTCTTAGACCAGTTAATTGTGTAACCAGTGATGTGTCTAGTTTTGTGAGAAATACTAAGATACAAATAAATATTGTGCACTATATCTCCCACTGAAAATCCTGTGATGCAAGAGTTCTCTAGAATCTTTTGAGTCAGTGGTTCCTAAACCAAGGCAAACACCATGGGGGAAAGAGGACGCCCTTGTCTCGTACTTCGACCAATAGGGAAGCAGAGCAGACACCGTTTAATTTGTGCTCACTCTAGCTTTTGGTGTGTCATATAAAAGCTTAACACAGTTACTGAAATATGCACCAAAATGTAAATTCTCCAAAACCTTGAAGAGATACTACCATTCAACACGATCAAAGGCATTCTCTGCATCAAGTCATACTACAACTGCGGGTTCATCTGACTGTCTTGCTTCGGATAAGATATGAAAAAGGCGCCTTAAGTTATTAATGACATTCTATCTTTAATGGACCCCTGTCATTGTTAATCAATGTTCGTAGGTACTCTTCCAGCCTGAATGTGATGGCTTTAGCAATCAATTTCAAATCAACATTAATGAATGAGATTAGGCGATAAGAAGATGGCATAGTGTGGTCTTTTTTCCAGATTACAGATCAATTAAATCAAGGCCTCTTGTAGAGTTGGAGGCAACACACCCTGTCAATAATATGTTGATGCATTTCCATTAATGCATCTATTAATTGTTGTTTAATTTTTTGGTTAAATTATACAGTGAAACCGTCATGAGCCTTCCTGACTGAAGGCTCATGACTGCCCTCAGTATTTCCCCTTTGTTTATTGGCTAATAAATTCTTATCTCTCTCCGATAGCTTGGGCAGTTTTAGTGACTTCAGGAAAAGTTACTTTTTAAAAATGTCAGATTCTAAATTTTCCAGATGTTTATGTGACTCCTTTTCACCCTAGAGGTGACTGATATTATCTGCCCTCTCAGGTATGCCTGAGGGACCTCATGATTCCTACAGGATAGGAGAAGAGGGAGCAGTCAGAGTATTTATTTCCAATAATTATTTTATCTTTAAAGACATACCTTTTTCAAAGATGTATGTTATGTTATGCTGTGTTATGCTTATGTTACTTTATGTTATGATATGTTATCTGTGAAAGTAGAAGTAAGTTATGAAACGGTGTTATGTCATATTCATTTTGGTCACTAGAGGGAGCATACTCACATAACATTACCACAAGCCCTCTGAAACAGGAAAAATGTTTTTTGAGGTTATTCAAGAGTAACTTTTTTTCTTGTAGTTCTGGAGAAAATACAAGAAAGAAAGAAAAATAACTTTTAGAAGGTTTTGAAATGTCATTTTCTCACCTGAGGAAAGGTCCTCATGGTTATTTTAGTTATAGAAGGGCATACCCAAAATGAGTAAATCAAGATAAATAAACTTCTGCAAGGTTTTCCAACTTCACTAAATATATAATTGCATAGCCGAATAGCCAACCAACTTTACAAATAGTTGACAAGTTGTGCCAGTGACCAAATGGAACCTTGAGCTGATCCTATTTCTGTTAATTGCACGCGCCCTCTAACCTGAGGCCTAATCCTTGCGCGCGCCCTCTAACTCAAGGCCTCTGATTCGCGCGCCCCCACTTCTGATCCTTGCGCGTTCTTGCACAAATCTGTGCCAGTTGTCTGGTCAGTCCAGTCCAATGCGTGTACCCTGGAATAACTGGGTTGTGAGGGGGGCTGTGGGCTCAGGTTGAGAGCGCGCTTTAGCTGCTCGTGCCACAAGAGATTTGCAAAGAAGCGTTAGCGAAAAAGCGGCAATATGTTTCAATGTCGTTATTATTTCCCCCTCTATTTTTTTCCACTAATGTTAACTTTGTATCGAAACGAATGATGACATGGACTTTGCATGATGAGGAAGGCATTTAATAACGGATGTCAACAGCATTTTACGCACAGGTTAAACACCGCGGAAGGGATGCACTTGCTGCCACTTTTTGACGAATGTCAATTTAGCATTGCTTATTTGTTGGAAAACTATATTTCATTGTGATACGGCGTTCAGTTGCATGCAATGGCATTGACATAATCGTTGTCAGTATTTGTTTGTAGGCTTAATTATTTGAACCGCCTGACAAACATCAACGTCATTGATGTAGGACAAGAGGACTGATGAATCGGTGCATTGCTTGATCCATTCTTGAAAACAGTTCCTTCTGGACATGATCTGGGGATGAGTAAATAAGATAGGTTATTAGACAACCATTACCGGGTTTATGTAGATCGGCTCGGTCTACACTTAACATAGAATAATTCGGCTATACCACAGGCTACTAGTAAAGCCTCAACCATGTATGCTGGACGGAAAAGAAGAAAACCGGTGCAAAAAGGGTAAGTGAGAGTTTTTTGAACATTGTATTAGCTTGAATAATAAACTAAAATGGCCCACCATAACGTTGTTATTAGTTTTTATTATTTGATAATATATGAGTCAACGCTATATGACATGATAGTCACTCACGATCCATCCAAATAGCATGTATATATCTTCAATATTCTTTGGTGCAGACATATGTGGAGATATATATATATATATATCCATAGTATATTACTATAATTACTATATTTGATAGTATATTGTGTCAGGATAATGATGCATAATGTTATGCATAATGTCTTGAATAAAAATAACTCAACACGTAATTTGACTCATAATCATGATGAGGTCAAATGGTTGAAGTGATGTTCAATTCAAATGGAGAGAGATGATTCAATATGATGATTCAATTTGATTCGATTTGAATCTTAACGAACCCATGCCAGTGCTCCGGGCACAGGTGCAAGGCGCGTAGGCTCGTGCTCATCATTCTCAGGCCTTAGGTATTTATTTTCGTTTCAGTATTTTTCATAGTTCAATGTGCCCTTATTGTATGGTGTGAAACGTTCAAGTACTTGTAACTTGACTATTCATATTTTTTCACACTGTATTTTAAATGTTATTATTGCTTATCTATAACTGGTAAAAAATTAAAAAAATAAGCTAAAAAGGAGCAAAAATAATCATTAAACTTATAAGGAAATAAGAAAATGATTATAATAATATTGTTATTATTATTGCTATTAGTATTATTGTTGATATGATGATTATTTATTATTAAACGTATAGTATTATTATTAATACCAATATTTAATTATATGATTTATCATTCAGCATCGAAGTGAAAGACCAAAAGTGAGTACTGAGTGGCAATATGTCCACTGTTTACCTTCTTATCAACATTGAGAGAATTAGCTTACTGGCTTCATAATTTCCTCTGTGATTCCCTAATAAACCTCATGTCTCTTCTCCTGCTCAGAGAGAAACAGACAGCTCCGTCTGAAGGGACCAAGTCTAACCCATCAAAGCGCCACCGGGACCGTCTGAACTCTGAGTTAGACCGTCTGGCCAGTCTACTGCCCTTCCCAGAAGAGGTCACCTCCAGCTTGGATAAACTCTCTATTTTACGGCTCAGCGTGAGCTACCTGAGGACCAAGAATTTCTTCTCAGGTGATTGTGTGTGTGTGTGTGTGTGTGTGTGTGTGTGTGTGTGTGTGTGTGTGTGTGTGTGTGTGTGTGTGTGTGTGTGTGTGTGTGTGTGTGTGTGTGTGTGTGTGTGTGTGTGTGTGTGTGTTGGCTGCAGGTAACTGTGTGGAGGTTATAAGCTTAGGATATGCACTGTAGGGACATACAGTTGGGCAAAAAAGTATTTAGTCAGCCGACCAATTGTGCAAGATCTCCCACTTAAAAAGATGAGATAGGTCTGTAATTTTCATCATAGGTACACATAGGTTCATTTCACTATGACAGACAAAATGAGAAAAAAAATCCACAAAATCACATTGTAGGATTTTTAATGAATTTATTTGCAAATTATGGTGGAAAATAAGTATTTGGTCAATAACAAAAGTTTATCTCAATACTTTGTTATATACCCTTTGTTGGCAATGATAGAGGTCAAACGTTTTCTGTAAGTCTTCACAAGGTTTTCACACACTGTTGCTGGTATTTTGGCCCATTCCTCCATGCAGATCTCCTCTAGAGCAGTTTTGGGGCTGTTGCTGGGCAACACGGACTTTCAACTCCCTCCAAAGATTTTCTATGGGGTTGAGATCTGGAGACTGGCTAGGCCACTCCAGGACCTTGAAATGCTTCTTACAAAGCCACTCCTTCATTGCCCGGAAGGTGTGTTTGGGATCATTGTCATGCTGAAAGAACCAGCCACGTTTCATCTTCAATGCCCTTGCTGATGGAAGGAGGTTTTCACTCAAAATCTTACGATACATGGCCCCATTCATTCTTTCCTTTACACGGATCAGTCGTCCTGGTCCCTTTGCAGTAGGTATGGTGTTCTTTGGATGCAACTCAGCATTCTTTGTCCTCCAAACACGACGATTTTAGTTTTTACCAAAAAGTTATATTTTGGTTTCATCTGACCATATGACATTCTCCCAATCTTCTTCTGGATCATCCAATTGCTCTCTAGCAAACTTCAGACGGGCCTGGACATGTACTGGCTTAAGCAGGGGGACACGTCTGGCACAGCAGGATTTGAGTCCCTGGCGGCGTAGTGTGTTACTGATGGTAGGCTTTGTTACTTTGGTCCCAGCTCTCTGCAGGTCATTCACTAGGTCCCGCCATGTGGTTCTGGGATTTTTGCTCACCGTTCTTGTGATCATTTTGACCCCACGGGGTGAGATCTTGCGTGGAGCCCCAGATCGAGGGAGATTATCAGTGGTCTTGTATGTCTTCCATTTCCTAATAATTGCTCCCACAGTTGATTTCTTCAAACCAAGCTGCTTACCTATTGCAGATTCAGTCTTCCCAGCCTGGTGCAGGTCTACAATTTTGTTTCTGGTGTCCTTTGACAGCTCTTTGGTCTTGGCCATAGTGGAGTTTGGAGTGTGACTGTTTGAGGTTGTGGACAGGTGTCTTTTATACTGATAACAAGTTCAAACAGGTGCCATTAATACAGGTAACGAGTGGAGGACAGAGGAGCCTCTTAAAGAGGAAGTTACAGGTCTGTGAGAGCTAGAAATCTTGCTTGTTTGTAGGTGACCAAATACTTATTTTCCACCATCATTTGCAAATAAATTCATTAAAAATCCTACAATGTGATTTTCTGGATTTTTTTTTCTCATTTTGTCTGTCATAGTTGAAGTGTACAGGCCTCTCTCATCTTTTTAAGTGGGAGAACATGCACAATTGGTGGCTGACTAAATACTTTTTTGCCCCCTGTACATATGGCCAGTTATTTGGACACTTCCTTAAAAGAAAATAAAATATAATTATTATATATTATATGATATTATTTTTTTAACCTGTACTCTGCTGAAAATAATGTATTAGGTTGTATTATTCAATTCCTTCTAAATGTATTAAATAATTGTGTTGTCTTGGCAAGGCCTTTCTAAGGAATGTTGCAACGCTGTATCCTTTCACGTTTTCTTCTCAAGACACACCACATACATGATGTGAAGACAATCCTGAACTACTCGAATAAGCTAATCAATGACATACAAAAACGTATCTTTATACACTTTCAATATGGGGTTTTCTATGCCAGAATCCCAACCTTTTCCGCCCTTCCTGTCTTAGGATGATGCTGCAGTGCAGGCGCTGAGTTCTGGAGGTGGTGATGGGTCATGCATAATTAAAAGAAATTGAGCTTAAATCATTTATAAAACAGAGGGAGGACAATGTTTGTTTTAGACAGTCAATTTTAAAATGGCCGTTGAGGTGAGTCGAATGGAAACAGTGGGCATGACCCGACTCTGCCGTGGGTAAGAGCTGTGTTGAAGATGCTGCATGGGGAATGGAAAGTGCATAGCTGGGGAGGAGAGGAGAGGAGGGAAGGGGCAGGGTTGAGATTGCTTATGGGACTATCTTCAAGGCACACCGGAACAAAGCTCAAAGATTGTGGCGATGTTTCACCTCAATCACTTCTGGACCTTACTACCCAATGTTTATGGTTTTAAGAGAAATCATCTGAATAAATGAATAACATCGCGTAGGTTCCCTCCGTCTATTTGGAAAGGGAAGGGAGATTGGAGGTGTGCGTTTGGATCCGCGTGCGCCTGTGGAGACAATAACAGGTTTAATATTGGAGAGGACTCCACTAGGAGTTGTTTTAATGAAAACACCAGGAGCAGAGACTCCCAGGACAGGTAGAGAGATTAACCAAGGAGAAGTCCCTTCCTTCCCTCCCATCCACCACACTGCTTAACATAAACACTTAGGAGAGGAAGAAAGAGGGGAGAAGGATAGGGGAGAGAATGAAAGGAGGGGAGAGGAACCAAAAGGGCTGAATGTAATGAAGTATGATGGCTCCTCCTGAGTCCTCCATTACTGTTTTCCTGGGATCAACAATGTGATCATGTGTGAATATGCCCCGTCTCTCTGTAAGGCGCTTTGGATAGAAGTCGCTGCTCAATGACATATATGATACATTATGTTACACCATACATCAACAATTGATTAAGTGCAATTGGAAGAAACTGTGTTTCATTCAATTGATTGAATACTGAATATTTTATAGCCGCGTTATGTCGGCAGCAATGTAAATGAACTTAAACAATGTAACACTTGAAGGAAAAATACAAATCTGATCACATTTTCTGAATAAATTGTGGCTAGCTACAATAAAGCCTAGTTACAGAAAATTGCTGTGGGTCTTCCTGCATTCGATGGCACCATTTTGCACCATTTCACCCAAACTGCTGTACCAGTGTACCACTATAGATAAGGGTACCACATGCGTATGACACTCGTGTGTAGCCTATGCAGTGAACCGTTTTTTATGTGAAAATAGTACAAATGCTATTTGATGTGCAGGGATTAGAAGAGTTATGTTATGTTTTACAGGCTTTTAGTGAAGAGCTTGTGTGGTTTTTAAATGGAAGTTTAGCATAGCTCTTTAGATTCAACTGGCAACTAATACTTCATCACAGCATTTGTGCTGCGCAGTCAGATGGCTTGGGATTCTGGGTATTGGAATGTGACGTGGCTTTGATTTGATAGGTTTTGACCAATGGGAGCTTGACTGAGGTACAGTAACCTCGTACTGTACATCATTTAACATTGGTAGATCGTTATTTCCATGGTTGTCCACTTTGCCCTGGGTCTGACAGAGACTGTTAATGAGTCTGACCATTGGAGATATTCAGAGTGGCTTTGGAGCGCACAATAGGGCAATCTTTGCAGGGTTTTGTCACAGAGAAGGAGTGATCATGAGAGAGAGAGAGGTAGAGGGGAGAGAGGGATAGGGAGAGGGATAGGGATAGGGAGTGGAAAAGACAGGAAGGGTGGATGTGGGGGTATGGGTCACATAAGGGTGGAAACAGTTAAGCCAGACCGTAAAGCCTGACTTATTTGAGTTTTTCTGGTCATGTTTTTGCTTATGTCATGGTAATAGTCTCGTGTGGCTCAGTTGGTGGAGCATGGCACTAGCAACGTCAGAGTTGTGGGTTCAATTCCCACGGGGGCGACCATTATGAAAATGTATGCACTCTCTACTTTAAGTCCCTCTGGAGAAGTGGGTCTGATAAATGACTCACATGTCAATGTTAAGCTGTTACATGACTCAGCTGAACTGTTTCCAGATGTGCAGCTTAGTGTCGACATTCATTCATATGGTGACAATTAAATATGGTGTAAAGACCAGTTTACAAAGAAATGTTCACACCCTAAGGGCTCTATTGTCATCTGGCGCTAAGGAGGCACAAGTGTCAAACGCATGTCAGTTAGCAATTTCGTTGTCACTTGCATTTTCCAGCCACAGCGCGAGGTTCGGCAATTTGCCTGTCTTAACATCGGCTCCCTTGGGATGAGGTGGTAGGGTTGGCAATATTTGAGTTGTTTCCTTGAAAACAATTGTTTTCTCCCAATTTAATTGAATTTGATTAAAACACCAAACATAGCCAACCCTCCCCTTAAATCAAGACTGGTTTAAGCAACATCACATAGGTGCCTATTTTTTCTCCTGGCCATTAGCCAACTAGCCTATGACTAAAGAGGTTTTCAATGGTCCACTGAGAGTGCTTTGAAATACTTTGAAGGTTTTAGCTTTTTCGTTATTCACAAATCACATACCTGCATACGCCGTTTCACTTATTCAGTAGCCTATCCAGCCACATTATCAAAGAGCGCCCCTCATTCGATTACCGAAGACTATTCCGTCATCCATATCAACGGGTGATATTTTTAAAAATCTGCCTCAAACATAGTCAACGATACAATTGACAGAGACCTAGTATTTTGTATAGACTTGCGAATGTTATGCCTAAAACCATTTAGGCCTAAGTGGCAAATCAAATTATATTGTATTGGTCACATACATCAGATGTTATTGCGAGTGTAGCGAAATGCTTGTGCTTCTAGTTCCGACAGTGCAGCAATATCTAACAAGTAATATCTAACAATTCCACACCAAATATCTAATACACACGTCTAATTAAAGGAATGGAATAAGAATATATAAATATATGGATGAGCAATGACAGAGCGGCATAGGCTAAGATGCAGTAGATAGAATAGAATACGGTATATACATATGAGATGATATGAAAACATCATTAAAGTGGCATTACTAAAGTGACTAGTGTTCCACTTATTAAAGTGGCCAATGATTTCAAGTCTGTATGTAGGCAGCAGCCTCTCTGTGCTAGTGCACTGTGTGTACACAGTGCCACGGAACGAGAGAAGCCATTTAAGATATCATGCTTCTGACCCCATCCTGTTGCAAAATATTGTGGTGTTTTAAAAAAACAGATTGTTTTCCATTTCATATCAAGCCCTGTGCTACCCTTACCGTAAAGCCTAGGCTACTAAGCCTGGTTCAACAGCAATGTGTCATGTCTTTTTTTTTATCCTGGCCTTGCAAAGTCGCCCATCCCTTAAAAGGTGTTTAATGCATTATTCGTCAGAGTGCCTTGACTTGAAAATATACTGCTTGTCCTAAAACATGCACACATGTGCCTACCTGCATACCTCATTTAGCTTGTTCAAGTATCCGTCCCCATCTCCAAAGAGCGCCTCTCATCGGGTTAACAAAGACACTCTCCCCTCCCAACGTATTTAAATGATTCAGTCCTATAATGCGGTGTCAGCGGTAGGCCTGGGCTATATCTTGCTATTTGAGAACGTGCCTCACACATACAATAGAAATACACGGGAGCCAAGTATTTTTTATTTGAGGAGAAGTGCGATGCGTGGAGACGTGTTGGCTAGGCTCTTGCAGCCAATTACAACAATGTTGACTGCCAACACTCCAAACATAGGCTATTGAGCAAACACTGTTTTGTTGTTGTTGTTGTTGCTATTACTCGTTACTGTAGCCTATGCTATTTAACATTTAACTGTAGTATCAATCCACAACGGACCAGGACAAGAATATTCCGTGCCCCCGGCAGAATTGGAGTTGATGACGAACCAAAGACGTCAATAATCTGCAGATCTAGGGACAACAGCATGCCGTATTAAGCCAGTGAGTGGCCAAAGACGTCAATAACCTGCAGATCTAGAGACAACAGCATGCCGTATTAAGCCAGTGAGTGGCCAAGCCCTCGTCACATCTACAACTAGTTTATTCATCAAAACCCAGCCCTTTCACGCCACCGCCAGCTGTGTGAAAATAGCAAAAAATATATATCTCTGACACACCCTCAGAACCTTTAGCACCAGCACTTAGATTAATCCTTGCGTTAGGTTTGTTAATATAGAGCCCTAAAAGTTGTATATTGGTAGACTGTAAATTATGAGATAAGATTTACAAATATGTTTCAGATGAAACTGCCGGTAAATGATGCCTATGATGCCTCAAGCAACCTCAGAGAAATGAGGATATACTAAGTAAATAGAAGATATTTTAAACTCATTTATCAACCGTTGTGCCCTCCATATTGAATGTTCTTAGTCATTTGAAAGAGGGGTTGAGACTGTGTTATACTGTAGCAAAGACTACAACTGGAAATTATTTAGGCCCTGACTGCAGATTATTGTAACAGTGTGTGTGTGTGTGTGTGCGTGCGTGCGTGCGTGCGTGCGTGTGTGTGACCACTGTCTAGGTGTTTTCAAACGCTGAACGCTGTAACCCTGCTACTTTCTCTCAAACGATCTCTCAAACGGGGTGTTTGATCATAGTCTTGCCCTTTTTGTTGGCCTTTTATCTGGGTACTGGGTAGAGCTTCTGCATGTTTCCTTTCTGCTGCCACATGACAGTATGCAGGACCGACGCCAGCTTCAAAAAGATGTAAAACGTTGATTAACACATTTAGGGTGGAGAACAGGAGATCTGATTATAAACTGATCATTTACTCAAAATCAACCATTATGTCATCGTTTGTTCACCATTGATAAACTTGATCAACTGTGTTGATAAGTTTTACCCAGTATAAAACTCTGCAGTCGTTCCGTTTCAATTTGCCCACCTGCTTCTGGATTTTGTTAACATACCGTTTGATTTAGATAAAGAGTATTCCGTCTTTTCGATTGTCTCTCTCCAACTCGCGGAGAGGAGGTGATGATGGTGTTGTTGTATTTTCTGGTTGCCTCGTGCCGTTACACCAACCTGGTCACCCCCGCCTGTGCCTGCCCCCTCTCTAAGCTCTGTTTAATTGAGTGTATCTGTCACGCCCTGACCTTAGAGATCCTTATTTATTCTCTATGTTTGGTTAGGTCAGGGTGTGACTCGGGTGGGAAAATCTATGCTTTCTATTTCTTTGTTGTTTTGCCGAGTGTGGTTCCCAATCCGAGGCAGCTGTCTATCGTAGTCTCTGATTGGGGATCATATATAAGTTGTGATTTTCCCGTTTGGGTTTTGTTATTGTTATTTTCTGTTTAGTGTCTGTGCCTGACGGAACTGTTCGCTTTGTTATTTTTGTTTGAGTGTTTCTTGAAAATAAATATCATGAACACTTTCCACGCTGCACTTTGGTCCATTCTTCCTTCTGATGACAAGTGTTACAGTATCTCCATGTTTCCTATTCCCACTCTGTTGTAAACGCCTCCCGCAGACCGTTGCCACGGTTGTCTCGCTCACAAAGGACGGATTTTCCACTCAACGTGGGTTACAAACGTGCCCGACTGTCTTAAGATAGCTTACGGCACAGCCTTGGATTTGTGTCGAGTTACAACGATAGCTAAACCTCAGTGGCCGGAGTAGAGTAGATCTGCTGTCTAGATCTGGTGGGTTTTTGCCTCAGATCGCCTGTCTTCTTTACATCCATGGTTCGATTGATTTGAATGAGTCTCAACCATGACGGTTCCAGATCACATTGGTAAATGAACTCCCAGTGGTTTTGCATGAGACCCCTTCTCTTCTCACATGGAGAGAGAAGGGGGCCCTGTGCTAACCATCTTATGACTGGTCCATGATGAATTGACTAGAGCCAATGGAAAAGTGATGGATGAGGACTTTGTGGACCACACAGAGCCAGAGAACAAGACAGAGGTTTGTCTGAAACTGGTTAAAAAGCAAAAACCAAGTGAGTGGCTAGAGAGCAAAAACGAACAAAGAACCCCGTTATAGAAAGTTCAGTTCCAGGTCTTGGACATTAAAGAAATATAGCTTTTATAAGTGTAACATTGTTAAACAGTTCTCAGAACTGAGACACAAAATAAAGTGTCACTTTTGTTTTCAATGTCTTACTATCAACATATTGTCATTACATCGAGCTGAAAAGGTGCATTTGAGGATAAAAGCATTTTGGAGTAAAAACAACAGGGTTAATACACTTAAAGAGGGTTTATACTCCTTTGAAAAAGAAAATAAGAAGGGGGGGGGGGTGGAAAACCCCCCAGCAGCACAACAGAATCAAACCTTGTGGACACAAAAGGGCCAGTCTTGTGCTGCTATGTCAAGGTAGCCAGACAGGAATACATTGGTCTTAAAAGGTCGCCTTGGTGTGATTACCAGAGTGTACGTCTCCATCAACTGACCTATTTTCTCATGGTTCAACCTATTGTAGTGCCCAGTGCTATTAGAGAGAGAGATAATGAGATTCAGTAGATAAAGAAGAACTAATAGTCTCTCTCTCTCTCTCTCTCTCTCTCTCTCTCTCTCTCTCTCTCTCTCAAATTCCTGCTCTTTACCTTACACCATCAGTCTGTCAACAAGCTTTTCTTAATTCCTGGAAAAACTGATCCCGTAGTGTGTGTGTGTATGTGTGTGTGTGTGTGTGTACAAAGCACTATCATTATGTTCCATCAATGAACCCCCTCACACACACGGACACACACCGTGCTCCAGCCACAGGCCTCCATATTTTCACAACAACAGCCATGTTTATTTTGGCTAAGCCCGACCCTAGTGCCCCATCCCTCCCCAGTGTGATTGTGTGTTTGCGTGCGTGTGTGTGTGTTGAACTGATCACAGCCCTGGTCCCTTATTAGACTGAAGCTTCCATACAGATCAGTCAAACTGTCTTATGAGGAGTAGAGGAAAACAGACTCCTGCCAACACAGCTTACAGTTCTCTTAATTGCTTTGGCAGCTTTCAGGTAAACTTTGAGCATGATGACAATTTTAGCCAGAGAGAGGCTTACTGTAGATTTGAAATGGAGACATGATGAGCTACGAGTTCCCTCCTCCTTCTCCATCTCTCTCCTCCTGTTAGCACTAGTCACAGCTATCTCTCTCTCTCTCTCTCTCTCTCTCTCTCCTGTTAGAACTAGTCACAGCTATCTCTCTCTCTCTCTCTCTCTCTCTCTCTCTCCCCTCTTGTTAGAACTAGTCACAGCTATCTATCTCCCCTCTCTGTCTCTCTCTCTGTCTCTCTATCTCTCTCCTCCTGTTAGCACTAGTCACAGCTCTCTCTCTCTCTCTCTCTCTCTCTCTCTCTCTCTCTCTCTCTCTCTCTCTCTCTCTCTCTCTCTCTCTCCCCTCCTGTTAGCACTAGTCACAGCTATCAATTCATTTCAAGGGGCTTTATTGGCATGGGAAACATGTGTTAACATTGCTAAAGCAAGTGAGGTAGATAATATACAAAAGTGAAATAAACAATAAAAATGAACAGTAAACATTACGCATACAGAAGTTTCAAAACAATAAAGACATTACAAATGTCATATTATACATTTGTAATGTCTTTATTGTTTTGAAACTTATGTATGTGTAATGTTTACTGTTCATTTGTATTGTTTATTTCACTTTATTTCACTTACAGTGTTGTAACAATGTACAAATGGTTAAAGTACACAGGGGAAAATAAATAAGCATAAATAAGGGTTGTATTTACAATGGTGTTTGTTCTTCACTGGTTGCCCTTTTCTTGTGGCAACAGTCTTTCTCTCTCTCTATCTCTCTCCTCCTGTTAGCATTAGTCACAGCTATCTCTCCCCTCTCTGTCTCTCTCTCTCTCTCCTCCTGTTAACACTAGTCACAGCTACATCTCTATCTCTCTCCCCTATCTCTCTCTCTCTCTCTCTCTCTCCATCTCTCTCCTCCTGTTAGCACTAGTCACAGCTACCTCTCTGTCTCTCTCCCCTCTCTGTCTCTCTCCCCTCTCTGTCTCTCTCCCCTCTTTGTCTCTCTCCCTCTGCCATGACTTGTGAGACAGTAGAATAACTAGAGACAGTGTTGGGACAAAGACTCTCTTATCTGAGCAGGAACCCGTCCCAGCCACGGTACCCACTATTAAGGCCAGGGAATCGTCCATCATTGTGTGTCAGTCACACATTTTGCTGCTTTAAGTGGCAATTAACGCTCATTAAAATCTGATGGAGTGGGGACTGTTCCAGTGCTCTGCTGCCGAGCTGTCACAAGGCATTGCAGTCTCCTGATAGCTATCCACTACTCTACTCGCTCCAATAAAAACTCAAGGGAAAACAGTCTCCACAAAATGAAATAGAGAGGGAATGTGCTGTGACAAAAGCGTCATGCTACTGAAATGAAATCTTACCGTTGTTTAAAAAAAACTGTAATATGACATTTTGTGACATTAATTTGGACTAGCGTGTTCTTTTGACCGCTTATGATCCGACTTTTGTTCACGTAATGTTTTTTTAAAATTTGGTCATCATGACTGGAAGCAGGAGCTTTATTGCCTGTGGTTTGCGTTGGTTTTCAGCTGAGATGCTGCTGACTTAATGGTTGGACCAATTCACATTTGACATGCAGTCTCCTTCTAAAAGCTCCTTCTCCAGAGCAATGCCAGGCCACCGAAGATCCTTCTAAGCTCGGATCCCAGATTCAAGTCAAGTTTATTTGTCATATCCACAGGATACACATGGTGTACACACGGTACAATGAAATGCTGGTTTGGAGGTTCACCTCTCAATAATGTGACAACAAGAATATAAAAAATAATAAAGTATACGTATTTTTTTCTATATAATATAAATACAAGGAAGGCATTCAACACATTTACAGTACAATATTTACACCGGTGTCAGGAAGGGGGATATTGAGAGCAAAGTGTTTAAATTGTGCAGTTTAGCATTAATAAATAGATGTCTTAATAGCAGCAGTCGCGATGTGTGTGTAGCCTGAGTGTGTGTTTGTGTGTGTGTGTGTGTGTGTGTGTGTGTGTGCTTATGTGTGTTTATGTGTGTGTACACGTACCAGCAAAGCGGTGGGAAGGAGAGCGAAGGCTGTACAAATCCACACTGACAGATCCACTACTACCTGGGACTTATTGGTCACGTCAATGTTTACATTGACAGATAGCTGCTTCTGGCAGACATGTAGTAGGGTCAAATAACGTACATCTCTGTGTTTGTGCGTGTGTGTGTGTGTGTGTACATGTGTTGTGCATATGTGAGGCTGTGTGAGTGAGTTCATGTGTGCTACGGTGTGCAGAGTCAGCACAAATGGTCAGTCCCGGATCAAGTGTTCAGCAGTCTGATGGCTTGTCCCTGACCCCATGCTCCGACGCCGTCTGCCAGGCAGTACAGGAGTGAACAGTCTGTGGCTGGGGTGTGTGGGGTCCCTGATAATGTTGCGGGTCTTCCTCAGACAACCCGTTGAGTAGATGTCCGGTATGGATGAGGAACAACGTCCCCAGTGATGGACTCGTTTATGTGACTATTTCCCGCCTGGTCTCTGTCACTTTCACTGTGTGTTTATCAGATCCTTTATTTCCCCTTCTGTTTACTGTGTTTACTCCCAGAAACATTTCATGCGTTGTCCACATGATCAATATTTCATTTCTTCTGCTTTTCAACTATCGTATGGTGTAACCCGAACCCACGCGGTGTACTGTAGGCCTATGGAGCTTATGGAGTTGACTGAAATTGATACATAGGCAGAACGGTGGTATGCTGTACATTGTTGGGAGTCATTGCTACAGGCAGTTACAGAGCATAAACAGCTTTATTTAATCAAGAGGCATATTGATGTTTGTCTTTTGTAATTAGTGTGTAATGAAACCAGCAGACAAACAGGAGATCCATAAATTAGTCCGGTTAGTGCCCGGGCCTCTCTCTCCCAGCGGGGCCACCCCAAATGTGCCTGCCCTGCCCTCTCTGGCCACCCACTGGCGCGCGTGTGTTTGTGTGTGTGTGTGTGTGTGTGTGTGTGTGTGTGTGTGTACTCTCCTCTCTGCTACCCCATGAAACAGTGAGAACCCATGTCAGTGCTGCCAGTTGGCTAGCTACAGTATTGGCGCCCTGTAGGCAACATCAAACAGGATCAGGGCCACCATGCAGTGTGTGTGTGTGTGTGTGTGTGTGTGTGTGCGTGTGTGTGTTGTTGCCCTGTAGGCTACATCATCCAGCGTCAGACACTCCTAGTGGAACTGGAATTGCCGATGCATCAGTTCTTGGAAGTGTTTTGTTGTTAAAGAGGAAGTGTTGTTAATGACGAGTGGTGCACAGCGCTGAGGTTTGGCTCAGCTGGATTCAGAGCTGCTATTCCCTTACTCTACGTAGTGACATTTTACACATAAGAAAACACAGTTACAGTTGAATTCGGAAGTTTACATACACCTTAGCCAAATACATTTCAACTCAGTTTATTACAATTCCTGTCATTTAATCCTGGTAAAAATTCCCTGTTTTAGGTCAGTTAGAATCACCACTTTATTTTAAGAATGTGAAATGTCAGAATAATAGTAGAGAGAATGATATATTTCAACATTTCTTTCTTTCATCACATTCCCAGTGAGTCAGAAGTTTACATACATTCAATTAGTACATTGGTGGCATTGCTTTAAATTGTTTAACTTGGGTCAAACGTTTCGGGTAGCCTTCCACAAGCTTCCCACAATAAATTGGGTGAATTTTGGCCAATTCCTCCTGACAGAGCTGGTGTAACTGAGTCAGGTTTGTAGGCCTCCCTGCTCGCACATGCTTTTTCAGTTCTGCCCACAAATTTTCTATAGGATTGAGGTCAGGGCTATGTGATGGCCACTCCAATACCTTGACTTTGTTGTCCTTAAGCCATTTTGCCACAACTTTGGAAGTATCCTTGGGGTCATTGTCCATTTGGAAGACCCATTTGCGACCAAGCTTTAACTTCCTGACTGATGTCTTGAGATGTTGCTTCAATATATCCACGTAATTTTCCCAACTCATGGTGCCATCTATTTTGGTAAGTGCACCAGTCCCTCCTGCAGCAAAGCACCCCCACAACATGATGCTGCCACCCCTGTGCTTCACGGTTGGGATGGTGTTCTTCAGCTTGCAAGCTTCCCCCTTTTTCCTCCAAACATAACGATGGTCATTGTGGCCAAACAGTTATATTTTTGTTTCATCAGACCAGAGGACATTTCTCCAAGAAGTACGGTCTTTGTCCCCATGTGTAGTTGCAAACCTTTTTTATGGCGGTTTTGGAGCAGTGGCTTCTTCCTTGCTGAGCAGCCTTTCAGGTTATGTCAATATAGGACTCGTTTTACTGTGGATATAGATACTTTTGTACCTGTTTCCTCCAGCATCTTCACAGGGTCCTTTGCTGTTGTTTTGGGATTGATTAGCACTTTTCACAACAAAGTACGTTCATCTCTAGGAGACAGAACACATCTCCTTCCTGAGCAGTATAACGGCTGCATGGTCCCATGGTGTTTATACTTGCGTACTATTGTTTGTACAGATGAACGTGGCACCTTCAGGTGTTTGGAAATTTCTCCCAAGGATGAACCAGACTTGTGGAGGTCTACAAAAATTCTGAGGTCTTGACTGATTTCTTTTGATTCTCCCATGATGTCAAGCAAAGAGGCACTGGGTTTGAACGTAGGCCTTGAAATACATCCACAGTTAAACCTCCAATTGACTCAAACTATGACAAACAGAAGCTTCTAAAGCCATGACATCATTTTCTGGTGAAATAATCTGTCAGTAAACAATTGTTGGAAAAATGACTTGTGTCATGCACAAAGTAGATGTCCTAACCCACTTGCCAAAACTATAGTTTGTTAACAAGAAATGTGCGGTGGGGTCGAAAAACGAGTTTCAATGACTCCAACCTAAGTTGTACGTCAACTTCCGGCTTCAACTGTATGTGTTCTACTATTACAGTATGAACATGTACACTTAAGGCTCGTGTTCCAAACTGTACACTTCCATGTAGGTTAAAAAGCAGTTCTAACTTAACATGTCCTCAGCTCTGTCTTAACATTTCAGAATCCGCTTCCTTCTGTTACCCACATCAGGAAGAGAGACTCATGGTGTTGAGTTGCTAAGCAATGGGGGGGCTGAAATCGCCCCCGGCTCACCCAAAATAGATTACCCCCCATATCCAGCTATGGGGTGTAATTTGGGAGCCAGCCCTGAACAGCCAGGGATTCATTGAGTCCAAGGAGGTTGAATGGTACAGCATGGCTATGTGCTTGGATCGGATAACATTGGCAATGAGAGTCATCAGCAAACCACTGTATTCCAATTCACAGCTCATTGCGGCATCAAAATGTATCCCAGGTATTCCAGGAAGAGGAAGAAGTCCTCTTAGCCAGCTACATAGTCCTCTCCAACTGTACTGTGTCATATGCACTTCTCGCCTGTCCTGATCGGATCAGCTGATTAAAGCCGCATTATGCGACAATAGTAGCATTGCTTGTTGTGACCATGATACAGTGGTACTGTGATCATGTTAGCCGTCTGTTGTTGCTGTGCAGCTGTCCTCACCCTCAGATGAACAAAGTGCTTTCAGACAGTCTTGAAGAGGAAGAGAATGTAATAGTATACTTTAATATCCCATTGGGAAATGCTTTGCAACAAGGGGGTGTGCTTTTTAAAGACGGAATCACAAAGAAGTACCGGGGGGAAAAGAGAAACAAATGACAGATTTTCTCACTCAGGAGGCCTACTATCTTTTGATAAAATAAACATCCTAATTTTAACCAAGTTGACAGCGTCAAGGACATTTCACGGTATATGTTGTTTTTTTAAGTGTTGTTTATACAGACAGACAGCGGGATCTGGCAGGAAGCCAAACACACATGTTTTATTAGTCTCTGAGGACATCTGGCTTCTTCAAGGTTTCTTTCTGGATCATTTCTTTCAGCCATGTGTGCGCTTTCCTTTCAGTTGAGTGTCATCATGATTCATTGATTGATTTATTCAGTCGAGTGTGGTGGAGGTTATTCAACTGGGAGCACTCCCTCTCTCTTTAAGCTTTCAGTATTGTCTTGGGTAGTCAGTCAGTCAGTCAGTCACAAAAGCATTTCACACAGATGTTGAGCGTCTTTGAAAACAAATCATAATCTTGTAATTTGTGACCTTCGTATTGTTTTCCATTCAAAAAAAGTTCTAGTCCCGGATTCAGTCCGAACGCGCTTTGTCGACTGCACCTTTTAAAGGCGAAGTTCCCGTGTTCACGGTAAACACTGCATATGTCAGCTCAGTCGGAAATTACCTTTAAATGGCGCATAGCAGACAAAACGTGATCCGATTGAATCCTGGCCTAAGTTGTATTGTAGTTGTGTTTGGCTGCAGGTACTCTAGCGGTTAGAGCGTTGTGCCAGTAACCAAAAGGTTGCTGGTTTGAATCTGTTAATGTGCCATTGAGCATGGCACTTAACCCTAATTGCTCCTGTAAGTCGCTCTGGATGACACGGTCTGCTAAATGACGTGAATGTAAAATGTTGTATTTACACTTGGTTGTCCTGATTGCGCTTTATGGGCATCCAAACACCACTGTTTCCAGGATAGGCCATCTGCTCTGCTGTGATCCGAGAGCAGGCAGATTAGGGCTTACGTAACACTACATCGCTTTTCAGTTCATGTTATTATCATCTTCGTGTGTGTGTGTGTGTGCGTGCGTGCGTGTGTGTGTTGGAGCAGTACATACTGCACTCTTCAGATGTTGTTTATGCTAGTGGTAAATTAATTAATTAATGCCAGTGGTTCTGTTTTCTAAAATAAAGGATGGTTTGGGTGGGGAAGGGTTTGTGAGTGTTGAGTGTTTGTGCTAAGCTACACCTGTTCTATTTCTACTTCCTGATCCTAAGCCTCCCTGGTGTGTGTAGACGGTTAAGTCGATCCTCCCCACCCAGAGAGGCACTGATCTCACGCTAGAATAGAGAGTGGAAGTAGCCTGGGTACCAGTCCGTTTGTGCTATCATTCCACTCCTTGCCACTCCTTGTTTGGCATGACAACAAAGCACAACGACTGGTACCAAGGCTAAAGTGGAAGCCCTGTAGAGCAACTTTCTGGTGCGGTGTCATAGCACAGCATTAAAGTATCCTGGTCCCAGATCTGTTTGTGCTGTATAACCAACTCCTATGGTCAAGTTTGGCATGACAGTGACCGTAGCAGTTGGCAAGACAGCACTAACAGATCTGGGACCAGCCTGTGGCGTTGTAGTAACGTTGTATAGTGTTGTGTCCCAGGCAGCATCGCTCTCTCTCTCTCTCCTCTACTGCACCTGCTCAGCCACTCAGGAAATCCATGTGCCTTGTTGCATGGAATACTGGCTGTATAATTACTCATGTTTTGATTTAAATGATACAAAAGTTCACATCACGTCATAAGCATAGAATGGCCTTAATCACATCTTAATAATGTTCCTCATTACCAAGCTAAATATAGGGTCATGTAATGTGATTCAAAGTGTTCAGCGATGTTATTGTGCTGCACAGCATGACAGAGATATCAACGAGGCTAAAATACGATTAGCACTCATATGTCCGGGTCCAGCATCTCACCGACAGGCGAAGGGAAACATAACATAACATGAATGGAACAGTCCTCTAATGAGTGAACCATCTCAATATTGTACCATTTCCGTTCAGTCCTGGAGTAATGCTTTAAGATGTGTCCAGAATCTACAACTAGACAGTCAAGGCCTGTGCTCGGGGCTTGAACTATCACTAACAACCAGTGGTGTAGTGGTGGGTAAACGCAGGTAACCTTTTTTTTTGTTTTTTGAGAGAGCGTTTACCCAATTTTTGCAGGAATAAATGTATTGAAAATATAGGGAGCGTTACTTTAGTTTCCATTAACGGAAATCAGCGTTTTCCTACCTTTTTGTTTGTCACCTCTACGTCACTGCTAACAACCTATGATGAGGTTGAATGTTCTCTCCCCTACGGTTAGAGATGGGGTTTAGCAGGAGGATGTTGTCACCTCTACGTCACTGCTAACAACCTATGATGAGGTTGAATGTTCTCTCCCCTACGGTTAGAGATGGGGTTTAGCTGGAGGATTTGGGGAACTCACCTGGGATTGACCTTGTTCGTTTGGGCCATTAGCTACATACATATTTCAAACGTCCCATTGGTGTCTCTTGGCCCATGGTGTGGTGGCGGGCAGTTCACTCCATCCCCTGTGTGTGTGTGTGTGTGTGTGTGTGTGTGTGTGTGTGTTATCCCCACCCCTTTCCCCAGTGTGAGCTCGAGCTGCTTCCTCTCAACACACAGACATACACACATACACACACACAGACAAACAGAGACACACAGACACACACACTTTCTGGGTAATTTTCATTAATAATTCATGAATCGGGGGGGGGGGGGGGTCTGGGTTGGAGGGTTGCATGTGTGTCCCCAACACAAGCTGTCACATTTAACGGGTCACTGTTTATGTCACACACACACACACTCTATTGGTGATGTGCGATTTGTGGGAAGGCGGAGGAAGAGGGAGAAGGGGGAAGAGGGTTTCAGAGAAGGAGAATGAGAGCTAACTGTTAATTGATTCATTTGTGTTCATGGTTGAAACCTATCTGTGACACTATTTAGTAGAGTAGTTCACAGACCTTTAAAATAGTACAGACAGTAGCTGTTTACATTAGTACGGTAACATTCTTTAAAATAGTACAGACAGTAGCTGTTTACATTAGTACGGTAACATTCTTTAAAATAGTACAGACAGTAGCTGTTTACATTAGTACGGTAACATTCTTTAAAATAGTACAGACAGTATCTGTTTACATTAGTACGGTAACATTCTTTAAAATAGTACAGACAGTAGCTGTTTACATTAGTACGGTAACATTCTTTAAAATAGTACAGACAGTAAGAGATAAGAACAACAAATAATTAAAGAACAGGGAGTACAGGACGGGACTGAGCACACACCCCCGAGGGGCCCCCGTGTTGAGGATCAGCGTGGCCTACCCTTACCTACCCTTACCACCTGGGGGCGGCCCGTCAGGAAGTCCAGGATCCAGTTCCAGAGGGAGGTGTGTAGTCCCAGGGTCCTTAGTTAGTGATGAGCTTTGAGGGCACTATTGTGTTGAACGCTGAGATGTAGTCAATGAATAGCATTCTCACATAGGTGTTACTTTTGTCCAGGTGTGGAAAGGACAGTGTGGAGTGCAATAGAGATTGCCTAATCTGTGGATCTGTTAGGGTGGTATGCAAATTGTAGTGGGTCTAGGGTTTCTGGGATAATGGTGTTGATTTGAGCCATGACCAGCCTTTCAAAGAATTTCATGGCTACAGACGTGAGTGCTACGGGTCGGTAGTCATTTAGGCAGGTTACCTTAGTGTTCTTGGTCACAGGGACTATGGCGGTCTGCTTCAAACATGTTGGTATTACAGACTCAGACAGGGAGAGGTTGAAAATGTCAGTGAAGACAATTGCAAGTTGGTCAGCGCATGCTCAGAGTACACGCCCTGGTAATCGGTCTGGCCCTGAAGCCTTGTGAATGTTGACCTGTTTAAAGGTTTTACTCACATCAGCTGCAGAGAGCGTGATCACACAGTCGTCTGGAACAGCTGATGCTCTCATGCATGTTTCAGTGTTACTTGCAAGCATAGAGGTTATTTAGCTCGTCTGGTATGCTCGTGTCACTGGGCAGCTCTCGGCTGTGCTTCTCTTTGTAGTCTGTAAGCCCTGCCACATCCGACGAGAGTCAGAGCTGGTATAGTACGATTCGATCTTCGTTCTGTGTTGACGCTTTGTCTGTTTGATGGTTCGTCAGAGGGCATAGCGGGATTTCTTATAAGCTTCCCAGTTAGAGTCCCGCTCCTTGAAAGCGGCAGCTCTACCCTTTAGCTCAGTGTGAATGTTGCCTCTAATCCATGGCTTCTGTTTGGGGTATGTACGTACAGTCACTGTGGGGACGACATCCTCGATGCACTTATTGATGAAGCCAGTGACTGATGTGGCGTACTCTTCAAAGCCATCGGAAAAATCCCAGAACATATTCCAGTCTGTGCTAGTAAAACAGTCCTGTAGTTTAGCATCTGCTTGCCTGACCACTTTTTTATAGACCGAGTCACTAGTGCTTCCTGCTTTAATTTTTGCTTATAAGCAGGAATCCGGAGGATAGAGTTATGGTCAGATTTGCCAAATGGAGGGTGAAGGAGAGCTTTGTACCACCTTTAATCTCTGTGTGTGGATTAAAGGTGGTCTAGAATTTTTTTTCCCTCTGGTTGCACATGCTGATAGAAATTAGGTAAAACTGCATTACAGTCCCCGGCCACTAGGAGCGCCACCTCAGGATGAGCGTTTTCGTGTTTGCTTATGCCGGAATACAGCTCCTTGAGTGCGGTTTTAGTGCCAGCCTCGGTCTGTGGTGGTATGTAGACAGCTACGAAAAGTGCATGGGTATGCACTCAACCACAAAGCCATATATTTAAAGTATGCAGTACAGTAGCCATCTATCCCCAGTACACTCAGCCACAAAGTCACAGCCAGAGGTAGGGAAGGTTAGAGAATGCCGGTGGTGGCCCGCAACCGATGGAGTTGGTCATCTGTACACTGGCACTGAGGAGCTCCTATTCTGATTGGCTGCCACCACATTATGCCAACAGGAAGTGTGTGTGTTCAGTAAGCGGGCGTCAGGCAGGCACTCCCCTTGTTCTACGGAGTCAAAAGCAATTGCTGTTTCCTAGGCGCCCCGGGCGCTGTGTGTGTGTCACAGGCATCTGCTGCTGCTGTGGTGTCATCGACACGTAACGCGGCGCACAAATAGGCCCTGGTGTTAATGTTTGATGGCTGACATGCCTCTCCTCTGCCGGCTCTCCCTTCAACAGCAGCAGCCTGTGTGGTTCCACGACGCTGCACTCTGTCTCAGAGAAATCTCTCATCGCTCCCCTGTTCATTCACTTAGACAGGTGTGATGTAATGGCGCTTGCCGTCAAGCCAGCACTGGCTATAGCTAACGTTATAGTGGATTTTCTCGCTTGTCTGGGCTGTACGTAGAATGTGCTGGGTTGATTATGAGCATTCCAGAATCCAGTCGATCTCTATGTTGAATGAAAGAGTTGATTCTGTTGAAGAGATGGGATGAAGATGAGTTCAATGAGCCAGGGTTCTAACTGAATCCTGCTCTGTTCTGTCCAGAATAGCAACAAGGAGCCGTCTCTTCTTCTTCTTCTTCTTCTTCTTCAGAAAACCACCGCTACGCTATTTGCACCAGCGTCTCAATTCATGTTTTGTAAGGATGATCCGACCGCCCAGTTTCCCCCAATTGATGTCCAGCCTCTCTTCCACATGCTTCCCTAGCCGCCTGACTCTGGATTTCAGGTAGCTAGGGGAAACAGCCCTGCTAACTAGGAATACTTTTCCTTGTTGGCCGGAGAGAGAGGAAGAGAGAGGAGAGAGGAAGGCAGACTGACACGCTACTGCTCTACTGCTTCATTGTGGAAATGAGACACAGGTCCGTGTTCGTGAGAGCAACGTTGGGCGTGTGAGAGAGAGAGAGGGTAGCATGTTTTTAACTCCAAGTGGACAGATAGACAGGCACTAGACCCTGTGTAGTGTAGTATAATGTACTGTCGTGTACTGTACTGCCTTGTAGTGTAATATACTGTACTGTAGTGTACTGTAGTATGTCCCTTAGCTTGTTCTGTCCCTAACAGAGAAGAATTTCCCAATCCCCTTTCAAACAGGGAATGCTGTGAGGGTCATTGGTGATATTGTGCGTAAACACCAACCTCACATCAATATCAGCGGTTTTGCCTTTGAAGCCGTTATCTGTTGTCCACTTTACAGATGTGCTTGTTCATTTGCAGTTTTAGTGCTTTAAAAAACATCTGCAAAGTGCTGAATCTCATCAGAGAGGCTACAATATACACTTCAACTCACTTTACAATAAGGAATCACTGAGTAATAAAAGGTTCAAAGGTTAAGTAGAGTATTTCTGTCGTCTCTAGTCACGGTGAACCCGCATTTCCCAACCCCTTTAATACTGTTCACGGAATACTATGAGAGTTTCTATCATTTCAAATATTTATTACTCGTTTGGACAAGGAGTTTCTGGGGATCTCTGCATGCAAGGTGAAACGATTAGTATCGCTGTTTTTGCCTTCCAGTCACAGAGACTGTGTTGGGGTCCTGAGAAGTACCATTGGTTGCGTGCTGGCCGCCCGGCCTTATAGCCCTGTCGCTGGTGGAATCCAGCTAAAGCCAATGGGAAAGAGGCCACAGAACTTCCACAATGCCTTTGAAGGAACAGACCGATGTAGACCGAGGCAGAAATCTCTTTCCAAAGCTTCCCCTTGGCTTTTAACGTTTAAACTTCTCCATTTGTCTCCACCAAAACAGAGTCAAATCTTTGTCATTGAGGAGCAGGGGAACATTGTTTGGTCATGTATTAATTAAACTGTGTTAGAGTGCCTTTTTTTGAATTTTAACGGATTAAACAGCTGAAACCTTTTTCTATCACGTTTAACTTATCTTCACCAAACAGAAAAGGAATGCTGATTTCTATTCCTTTACTGATACTTCCCAGTAGATGAGTTTATATCATTGCCAAGCAGAAGGGTTTAGTGTGTCAGTATGAATCTGTGTCTGATTATGAGTCTGGGTGTGAGTTTGGGTCTGAGTCTGAGTTTGAGTCTGAGTCTGAATATGGGTCTGAGTTTGAGTCTGAGTTTGAGTCTGGGTCTGAGTCTGAGTTTGAGTCTGGGTCTGAGTCTGGGTCTGACCTCCAGCACATTGACCTGATGGCGATAGACTTAACCCCCACAACTAAGTCCTAGGATGGTGGGTGTGTTGACCTTGTGACCCCTCTATTGTCCCCTCTAGCCTCACCCCCCAGCCCCCTCAATCAAGTCCTACTCCAGATCACTATAGACCTGTGTGTTGGTCATTTAGAGCATCATGTCCACACACTGCTCAGGTGTCAGGGAGTTGTATAGGGGTCAGAGGTCAGGGGTCACGCTGAAAGACTGTAGAGTCTAATCCCTCTCCTCTCTGTGTTTGGGTGTTACAACTCAAACTTAATTTTCTCCAGTTGAGCGGTAGCCTACATCCAAAATGACACGTTCATTTCGATTTCTAATATGTGTTTCTTAGAGCTACTGTATATGTGTGTGTGTGGTGTTTAACGGTATATCCATATTGTAGAGCCAGGCAACCTCCCCACTGGTTTGAGCCTGTGATCCAGACTGTGGACCATGTGGGATGTGGAGGGGGTACTGTGGGTAGAGTACTCCTAGTTAGTTCTCCAGGGAGGGCAGACTGAGGCTCCAGAGTGATGGGCATACACACACACACACACATTGGACAGAGTGAGGCTCCAGAGTGATGCTCCAGGTTTAGAGGTGCTGTAGAGATGTCACACCTGTTGGTGACTTTTTTCTCACCGTACAACACTAATGCCTTTTCCACGTCTCACACAAGTGGAGAAAATCCCTGTCCTGTCTGTCCTTCACTTTTCTCTCTTTCACTCCCTCTCTTCGTTTTCTCTCTCTTACTCTGTTTTTTCTTTCCTCTCTCACTCCCTCATTCTTGTATTTTCTCTCTCTGTCTCTCTTTCTCTCTATCTCTCTCTTTCCTACTCTCTCTCTATCTCTCTCTCTATTTTCTAAAGCATATTCAGTATACTAATAATTCAGAATACTTTCTCAGTGTTTTATTGTAAGGCTTTAGCTCTTTTCATTCCCACATCTCCTCCTTCTCTTTCTCCCCCTATCCCCTCCATGGTCTTCTCCTCCCCCTATCCCCTCCATGGTCTTCTCCTCCCCCTATCCCCTCCATGGTCTTCTCCTCCCCCCTATCCCCTCCATGGTCTTCTCCCCCCCTATCCCCTCCATGGTCTTCTCCTCCCCCCTATACCCTCCATGGTCTTCTCCTCCCCCTATCCCCTCCATGGTCTTCTCCTCCCCCTATCCCCTCCATAGTCTTCTCCTCCCCCCTATCCCCTCCATGTTCTTCTCCTTCTCCTTCCCCTATCCCCACATGGTCAGTATACTAATAATTCAGAATACTTTCTCAGTGTTTTATTGTAAGGCTTTAGCTCTTTTCATTCCCACATCTCCTCCTTCTCTTTCTCCCCCTATCCCCTCCATGGTCTTCTCCTCCCCCTATCCCCTCCATGGTCTTCTCCTCCCCCTATCCCCTCCATGGTCTTCTCCCCCCCTATCCCCTCCATGGTCTTCTCCTCCCCCCTATCCCCTCCATGGTCTTCTCCTCCCCCTCTCCCCCCATGGTCTTCTCCTCCCCCCTATCCCCTCCATGGTCTTCTCCTCCCCCTATCCCCCCATGGTCTTCTCCTCCCCCCTATCCCCTCCATGGTCTTCTCCTCCCCCTATCCCCCCATGGTCTTCTCCTCCTTCTGTCCAGGCCAATGTTGTCTGCCTCAATGGATCATCCTCCTCTCATAATGAATGTTTGCAAACACATCAGTAGTACTTCAAACTAACATGGGCTCAGTCAGAGCCATTAGCACAGCTACAGAGAGCCAGAATAGACAGCAGCATGCGCTAGACTAGGCTAAAGAAAGCACTCCGCAATGCCTGCTGGGAAAACCTGGAACGCTGGCAGAACCCACATCAGCCTTTAAAGCCCCCTTTAAACTGTTTGAAGTTTTGATTATCAATGCCATATGATTGGTTTCATATTTGTGGTGGTGGATGGCGTTTGTTGTTTGCGAGTCATAATGAATGAGCCTGTTCAGAGATGGTGTTTAATGAATTGTTAATGAGCTAGGGACCTGTCATGCCTGTGTGTTATAAAGCACTCTGACATTCACAGCAGTTCTCTGTAAACACTATTTCAAAGACTTAAGCCCTCTCTCTCTCTCTTCACCTCTCTCTCCCTATTTCTCTCTCACTCTATAGTTGCCCTGAAGACCCACGCTTGCAATGGTTTGAAGGCCAACAGTGGTAACCATGACAACAGCAAGACAACGGGATTGGTGGATGGCTGGATGCCCGAGGGTGAACTCCTATTGCAGGTTGGTGGGCAGGCTCCAGGTGCAGGGCATAAACACACGACAAGCAGTGTGACACCCCAGCTGGGGCCTGCACTACACCATACATTCTGTGCACTGTAACTGTATCAACATATGTTTTGAATCATTGCATCAGAATGTTCCATTATGTCAAGAAATACTATGAGCTATCTTTCCACATACACACATCTATACACACACCACCACCTGTAGCCCAGGCACATCTGGTCTACTCCTCTCTACTCCAAACTGACCAGTAGACATAAGAAGACTACTCCCTCTGTGAAGCTCATCTCTTCTAGCGTGTCTCGCTTCAGATCACGCTGCCTGCCTGCCACAGTGCATAGCTACATGTCTTAGCATTTCCCCAAACTTTCTGGGCTTCTGTTCTGTCCCTTAAGCATGCCACGAGCTTAGAGAGAGAGAGAGAGAGAGAGAGAGAAGAGAGAGAGAGAGAAGAGAGAGAGAAGAGAGAGAGAGAGAGAAAGAGAGAGAAAGAGAGAGAGAGAGAGAAAGAGAGAGGAGAGAGAGAGAGAGAGAGAGAGATGTCCGGCTGAAGCGTAGCTAAGTTAAGTGAGCAGTGCTTAGATTGAAAGCTTTCCCAGGCAGGCACAGTAAGAGCCTTGATAGAGAGGCAGGTGAGACAGGAGACTGCGGGGCTCTCACACACAGCAGGCACAACATGGCAGACATGGAAAGTCTGTCTTGTAGAGGGAGTGCACCACATGGGGACAAGCATAGATATGTACAGTTGAAGTCGGAAGTTGACATACACCTTAGCCAAAGACATTTAAACTCAGTTTCACAATTCCTGACATTTAATCCTAGTAAAAAGTCCATCTCTTAGGTCAGTTAGGATCACCACTTTATTTTAAGAATGTGAAATGTCAGAATAATAGTAGTATTTTGTGAAGTGCACCAATCCCTCCTGCAGCAAAGCACCCCCACAACATGATGCTGCCTCCCCTTTTTCCTCCAAACATAACAATGGTTATTATGGCCAAACAGTTCTATTTTTGTTTCATCAGACCAGAGGACATTTCTCCAAAAGTACAATCTTTGTCCCCATGTGCTGTTGTAAACCGTAGTCTGGCTTTTTTATGACGGTTTTGGAGCAGTGGCTTCTTCCTTGCTGTGCGGCCTTTCAGGTTATGTCGATATAGGACTCGTTTTACTGTGGATATAGATACTTGTGTACCTGTTTCCTCCATCATCTTCACAAGGTCCTTTGCTGTTGTTCTGGGATTGATTTGCACTTTTCCAGGAGACAGAACGCGTCTCCTTCCTGAGTGGTATGACGGCTGCTTGGTCCCATGGTGTTTATACTTGCGTACTATTGTTTGTACAGGTGAACATGGTACCTTCAGGCATTTGGAAATTGCTCCCAAGGATGAACCAGACTTGTGGAGGTCAACAATTTATTTTCTGAGGTCTTGGCTGATTTCTTTAGATTTTCCCATGATGTCAAGCAACGAGGCACCAAGTTTGAAGGTAGGCCTTGAAATACATCCACAGGTCCACCTCCAATTGACTCAAATTATGTCAATTAGCCTATCAGAAGCTTCTAAAGCCATGACATCATTTTCTGGAATTTTCCAAGCTGTTTAAAGGCACAGTCAACTTAGTGTATGTAAACTTCTGACCCACTGGAATTGTGATACAGTGAATTGTAAGTGAAATAATCTGTCTGTAAACAATTGTTGGAAAAATCACTTGTGTCATGCACAAAGTAGATGTCCTAACCGACTTGCCATAACTATAGTTTGTTAACAATACATTTGTGGAGTGGTTGAAAAATGAGTTTTAATGACTCCAACCTAAGTGTATGTAAACTTCCGACTTCAACTGTATAGTAATAGTGTTCTAATTCTATTTCTATGGGGGAAAGTTAAGTACTGCTGGTGCTTATTGGCAGATTGGGCTCTTTCCTTAACATACAGGATCTCAGCCTAGAAAGAAAAGGTTGTACCAGGCCTGCTGAGACCAGCTGATTAGTTTGGACTTGTTTAGAGTAGCTTCAAAAGTTATGTCCATGCCATAGCCTACTTTGGTGCCATCATTCATCCCCAACTTAAAGAGACATTGCTCTATTCTGTCCTGCACTTACAGGGGCCTATTTGGCCCTGCACTTAAAGGGACAGCGTTCTATTCTGCCCTGTTATTTGAGACTGTATCAACAGTTAACTAATGAAACAAATATCAAAATATTGTTTTTGAGTGGAATTGTCCTTTAAAGGGACAATGCTCTATATTCTGCCCTGCTCTGTGCTCTGTACTGGATGTTCAGTCAGGGGAGATGTGATCTGCTTCATCTGCAGCCCCCCCCCCCCCCCTGTTGTGCCATCATGCAGAGTCACACCGTGCCAGAACAGTCAACACAGAATCTCTTAAGACAGGCTGAGCTATAGAGGGAGGGAGGGAGAAAGAGAGAGAGAGAGAGAGAGGCTTTGAGGGGAGGAAATGAGGGAACTATTGTATTTGAGAGAGAAATAATAGTAAATGGAGAGAGAGGGGGCAAGAGAGAGAGAGAGAGAGAGAGATGCTAAATGAAGGCGATGTCGTTATTCATGACATTGCTGTTGAGAGGGCCGGAAAGAGAAGGGAGGAGAAGAGAAGATATGGGGGAGAGGAGAGGCTATTTCTGACCAGGGCTGGCTGTCTTGCTATGTTCCATTTCAGACACTTGGCCATGAATTATAGAGTGACTGTGAGGACATCCATTATTGAAAAGGGAGGTAAAATGAGAGCAGAAAGGTGTTTGATATTCTCCATGTAGCCTAATGTACTTGACCTTTTTTAAGTCCACGTCATTCAGGTTACTTTTTCAGTGGATCAAAATATAATTCCACAAGCATTTGAAGTTCACTAAAGGCATGGGAGAATCAATATCAGTACAACATCAGTATAATATCAGTACATGCCAAAAAGTAAAACAACTGATTGTACAAAAAAGGAATGCACCCTTGTGTGTTCCCTATGGCCTGCCAGTCTGTGACATTGTTTGCCCTACCATACTGTGCCAGTGTTTGCCCTACCATACTGTGCCAGTGTTTGCCCTACTATACTGTGACATTGTTTGCCCTACCGTACTGTGCCAGTGTTTGCCCTACCATACTGTGCCAGTGTTTGCCCTACCATACTGTGCCAGTGTTTGCCCTACCATACTGTGCCAGTGTTTGACCTACCATACTGTTCCAGTGTTTGCTCTACCATACTGTGCCAGTGTTTGCCCTACCATAATGTGCCAGTGTTTGGCCTACGATACTGTTCCAGTGTTTGGCCTACCATACTGTGCCAGTGTTTGACCTACCATACTGTGCCAGTGTTTGCCCTACCATACTGTGCCAGTGTTTGACCTACCATACTGTGACATTGTTTGCCCTACCATACTGTGCCAGTGTTTGCCCTACCATACTGTGACATTGTTTGCCCTACCATACTGTGCCAGTGTTTGGCCTGCCATACTGTTCCAGTGTTTGCCCTACCATACTGTGCCAGTGTTTGCCCTACCATACTGTGCCAGTGTTTGCCCTACCATACTGTGCCAGTGTTTGGCCTGCCATACTGTTCCAGTGTTTGGCCTGCCATACTGTTCCAGTGTTTGCCCTACCATACTGTGCCAGTGTTTGGCCTACCATACTGTGACATTGTTTGGCCTGCCATACTGTTCCAGTGTTTGCCCTACCATACTGTGCCAGTGTTTTCCCTACCATACTGTGCCAGTGTTTGCCCTACCATACTGTGACATTGTTTGCCCTACCATACTGTGCCAGTGTTTGGCCTGCCATACTGTTCCAGTGTTTGCCCTACCATACTGTGCCAGTGTTTGCCCTACCATACTCTGCCACTGTTTGGCCTGCCATACTGTTCCAGTGTTTGCCCTACCATACTGTGCCAGTGTTTTCCCTACCATACTGTGACATTGTTTGCCCTACCATACTGTGGCAGTGTTTGGCCTGCCATACTGTGCCAGTGTTTGGCCTGCCATACTGTTCCAGTGTTTGCCCTACCATACTGTGCCAGTGTTTGCCCTACCATACTGTGCCAGTGTTTGGCCTACCATACTGTTCCAGTGTTTTCCCTACCATACTGTGCCAGTGTTTTCCCTACCATACTGTGCCAGTGTTTTCCCTACCATACTGTGCCAGTGTTTGGCCTGCCTGTCTGTGCCAGTGTTTGACCTGCCATACTGTGCCAGTGTTTGGCCTACCATACTGTTCCAGTGTTTGCCCTGCCAGTCTGTGCCAGTGTTTGGCCTACCATACTGTTCCAGTGTTTGCCCTGCCAGTCTGTGCCAGTGTTTGGCCTGACATACTGTTCCAGTGTTTGCCCTGCCAGTCTGTGCCAGTGTTTGGCCTACCATACTGTTCCAGTGTTTGCCCTGCCAGTCTGTTCCAGTGTTTGCCCTACCATACTGTGCCAGTGTTTGCCTTACCATACTGTGACATTGTTTGCCTGTCCATACTGTGCCAGTGTTTGCCCTACCATACTGTGCCAGTGTTTGCTCTGCCAGTCTGTGCCAGTGTTTGGCCTGACATACTGTTCCAGTGTTTGCCCTGCCAGTCTGTGCCAGTGTTTGTGCCAGTGTTTGGCCTACCATACTGTTCCAGTGTTTGCCCTGCCAGTCTGTGCCAGTGTTTGCCCTACCAGTGTTTGCCCTACCATACTGTGCCAGTGTTTGCCCTACCATACTGTGACATTGTTTGCCCTACCATACTGTGGCAGTTTGCCCTACCATACTGTGCCAGTGTTTGCCCTACCATACTGTGCCAGTGTTTGCCCTACAATACTGTGCCAGTGTTTGCCCTAGTACTGTGCCAGTGTTTGCCTCCATACTGTTCCAGTGTTTGGCCTGCCATGTTCCAGTGTTTGCCCTACCATACTGTTCCAGTGTTTGCCCTGCCAGTCTGTGCCAGTGTTTGCCCTACCAAACTGTGCCAGTGTTTGCCCTACCATACTGTTCCAGTGTTTGGCCTACCATACTGTTCCAGTGTTTGCCAGTGTTTGCCCTACAGTGCCAGTGTTTGCCCTACCATAGTGTGCTAGTGTTTTGCTTGCCAGTGCCAGTGTTTGGCTTGCATGTCTGTGCCAGTGTTTGGCCTGCCATACTGTGCCAGTGTTTGGCCTGCCAGTCTGTGCCAGTGTTTGACCTGCCATACTGTGCCAGTGTTTGGCCTGCCAGTCTGTGCCAGTGTTTGGCCTGCCATATTGTGCCAGTGTTTGGCCTGCCTGTCTGTGCCAGTGTTTGGCCTGCCTGCCTGTGCCAGTGTTTGGCCTGCCATACTGTGCCAGTGTTTGGCCTACCATACTGTTCCAGTGTTTGCCCTGCCAGTCTGTGCCAGTGTGTGGCCAGTGTGTTTGCCCTGCCAGTCTGTGCCAGTGTTTGGCCTGACATACTGTTCCAGTGTTTGCCCTGCCAGTCTGTGCCAGTGTTTGGCCTACCATACTGTTCCAGTGTTTGCCCTGCCAGTCTGTGCCAGTGTTTGGCCTACCATACTGTTCCAGTGTTTGCCCTGCCAGTATGTTCCAGTGTTTGCCCTGCCAGTGTTCCAGTGTTTGCCCTGCCAGTATGTGCCAGTGTTTGCCAGTGTTTGCCCTGCCAGTCTGTGCCAGTGTTTGGCCTACCATACTGTTCCAGTGTTTGCCCTGCCAGTCTGTTCCAGTGTTTGCCCTACCATACTGTTCCAGTGTTTGCCTTACCATACTGTGACATTGTTTGCCCGTCCATACTGTGCCAGTGTTTGCCCTACCATACTGTGCCAGTGTTTGCCCTACCATCCTGTGCCAGTGTTTGCCCTACCATACTGTGCCAGTGTTTGGCCTACCATACTGTTCCAGTGTTTGCCTTACCATACTGTGCCAGTGTTTGCCCTACCATACTGTGCCAGTGTTTGGCCTACCATACTGTTCCAGTGTTTGCCCTACCATACTGTGCCAGTGTTTGCCCTACCATACTGTGCCAGTGTTTGCCCTACCATACTGTGCCAGTGTTTGCCCTACCATACTGTGACATTGTTTGCCCTACCATACTGTGGCAGTGTTTGCCCTACCATACTGTGCCAGTGTTTGCCCTACCATACTGTGCCAGTGTTTGGCCTACCATACTGTTCCAGTGTTTGCCCTGCCAGTCTGTTCCAGTGTTTGCCCTGCCAGTATGTTCCAGTGTTTGCCCTGCCAGTATGTGCCAGTGTTTGCTCTGCCAGTCTGTGCCAGTGTTTGGCCTACCATACTGTTCCAGTGTTTGCCCTGCCAGTCTGTGCCAGTGTTTGCCCTACCATACTGTTCCAGTGTTTGCCCTGCCAGTCTGTGCCAGTGTTTGCCCTACAGTGTTTGCCCTACCATACTGTTCCAGTGTTTGGCCTGCCAGTATGTGCCAGTGTTTGCTCTGCCAGTCTGTGCCAGTGTTTGGCCTACCATACTGTTCCAGTGTTTGCCCTGCCAGTCTGTGCCAGTGTTTGCCCTACCATACTGTTCCAGTGTTTACCCTGCCAGTGTGTGCCAGTGTTTGCCCTACAGTGTTTGCCCTACCATACTGTTCCAGTGTTTGGCCTGTCAGTCTGTTCCAGTGTTTGCCCTGCCAGTCTGTGCCAGTGTTTGCCCTGCCAGTCTGTGCCAGTGTTTCCCCTGCCATTCTGTGCCAGTGTTTGCCCTGCCAGTCTGTGCCAGTGTTTGCCCTACCATACTGTTCCAGTGTTTGCCCTGCCAGTCTGTGCCAGTGTTTGGCCTACCATACTGTTCCAGTGTTTGCCCTGCCAGTCTGTGCCAGTGTTTGGCCTGACATACTGTTCCAGTGTTTGCCCTGCCAGTCTGTGCCAGTGTTTGGCCTACCATACTGTTCCAGTGTTTGCCCTGCCAGTCTGTTCCAGTGTTTGCCCTACCATACTGTGCCAGTGTTTGCCTTACCATACTGTGACATTGTTTGCCTGTCCATACTGTGCCAGTGTTTGCCCTACCATACTGTGCCAGTGTTTGCCCTACCATCCTGTGCCAGTGTTTGCCCTACCATACTGTGCCAGTGTTTGGCCTACCATACTGTTCCAGTGTTTGCCTTACCATACTGTGCCAGTGTTTGCCCTACCATACTGTGCCAGTGTTTGGCCTACCATACTGTTCTAGTGTTTGCCCTACCATACTGTGCCAGTGTTTGCCCTACCATACTGTGCCAGTGTTTGCCCTACCATACTGTGCCAGTGTTTGCCCTACCATACTGTGACATTGTTTGCCCTACCATACTGTGGCAGTGTTTGCCCTACCATACTGTGCCAGTGTTTGCCCTACCATACTGTGCCAGTGTTTGCCCTACCATACTGTGCCAGTGTTTGCCCTACCATACTGTGCCAGTGTTTGCCCTACCATACTGTGCCAGTGTTTGGCCTGCCATACTGTTCCAGTGTTTGGCCTGCCATACTGTTCCAGTGTTTGCCCTACCATACTGTGCCAGTGTTTGCCCTACCATACTGTGACATTGTTTGCCCTACCAAACTGTGCCAGTGTTTGCCCTACCATACTGTTCCAGTGTTTGGCCTACCATACTGTTCCAGTGTTTGCCCTACCATACTGTTCCATTGTTTGCCCTACCATACTGTGCCAGTGTTTGCCCTACCATAGTGTGCTAGTGTTTTGCTTGCCATACTGTGCCAGTGTTTGGCTTGCATGTCTGTGCCAGTGTTTGGCCTGCCATACTGTGCCAGTGTTTGGCCTGCCAGTCTGTGCCAGTGTTTGGCCTGCCATACTGTGCCAGTGTTTGGCCTGCCAGTCTGTGCCAGTGTTTGGCCTGCCATATTGTGCCAGTGTTTGGCCTGCCTGTCTGTGCCAGTGTTTGGCCTGCCTGCCTGTGCCAGTGTTTGGCCTGCCATACTGTGCCAGTGTTTGGCCTACCATACTGTTCCAGTGTTTGCCCTGCCAGTCTGTGCCAGTGTTTGGCCTACCATACTGTTCCAGTGTTTGCCCTACCATACTTTGCCAGTGTTTGCCCTACCATACTGTTCCAGTGTTTTCCCTGCCAGTCTGTTCCAGTGTTTGCCCTGCCAGTCTGTTCCAGTGTTTGCCCTGCCAGTATGTGCCAGTGTTTGCTCTGCCAGTCTGTGCCACTGTTTGGCCTACCATACTGTTCCAGTGTTTGCCCTGCCATACTGTTCCAGTGTTTGCCCTACCATACTGTGCCAGTGTTTGCCCTACCATACTGTGACATTGTTTGCCCTACCAAACTGTGCCAGTGTTTGCCCTACCATGCTGTTCCAGTGTTTGCCCTACCATACTGTTCCAATGTTTGCCCTACCATACTGTGCCAGTGTTTGCCCTACCATACTGTGCCAGTGTTTGCCCTACCATACTGTGCCAGTGTTTGCCCTACCATACTGTGCTAGTGTTTTGCTTGCCATACTGTGCCAGTGTTTGGCTTGCATGTCTGTGCCAGTGTTTGGCCTGCCATACTGTGCCAGTGTTTGGCCTGCCAGTCTGTGCCAGTGTTTGGCCTGCCTGCCTGTGCCAGTGTTTGGCCTGCCTGCCTATTCCAGTGTTTGCCCTGCCAGTCTGTGCCAGTGTTTGGCCTACCATACTGTTCCAGTGTTTGCCCTGCCAGTCTGTTCCAGTGTTTGCCCTGCCAGTATGTTCCAGTGTTTGCCCTGCCAGTATGTGCCAGTGTTTGCTCTGCCAGTCTGTGCCAGTGTTTGGCCTACCATACTGTTCCAGTGTTTGCCCTGCCAGTCTGTGCCAGTGTTTGCCCTACCATACTGTTCCAGTGTTTGCCCTGCCAGTCTGTGCCAGTGTTTGCCCTACAGTGTTTGCCCTACCATACTGTTCCAGTGTTTGGCCTGCCAGTATGTGCCAGTGTTTGCTCTGCCAGTCTGTGCCAGTGTTTGGCCTACCATACTGTTCCAGTGTTTGCCCTGCCAGTCTGTGCCAGTGTTTGCCCTACCATACTGTTCCAGTGTTTACCCTGCCAGTGTGTGCCAGTGTTTGCCCTACAGTGTTTGCCCTACCATACTGTTCCAGTGTTTGGCCTGTCAGTCTGTTCCAGTGTTTGCCCTGCCAGTCTGTGCCAGTGTTTGCCCTGCCAGTCTGTGCCAGTGTTTCCCCTGCCATTCTGTGCCAGTGTTTGCCCTGCCAGTCTGTGCCAGTGTTTGCCCTACCATACTGTTCCAGTGTTTGCCCTGCCAGTCTGTGCCAGTGTTTGCCCTGCCAGTCTGTGCCAGTGTTTGGCCTGCCAGTCTGTGCCAGTGTTTGCCCTGCCAGTCTGTGCCAGGGGTTGCCCTGTCAGTCTGTGCCAGTGTTTGCCATGCCAGTCTGTGCCAGTATTTGGCCTGCCAGTCTGTGCCAGTGTTTGCCCTGCCAGTCTGTGCCAGTGTTTGCCCTGCCAGTCTGTGCCAGTGTTTGCCCTGCCAGTCTGTGCCAGTGTTTGCCCTACCATACTGTTCCAGTGTTTGCCCTACCATACTGTCCCAGTGTTTGGCCTGCCAGTCTGTGCCAGTGTTTGCCCTGCCAGTCTGTGCCATTGTTTGGCCTGCCAGTCTGCGCCAGTGTTTGGCCTGCCAGTCTGTGCCAGTGTTTGGCCTGCCAGTCTGTGCCAGTGTTTGCCCTGCCAGTCTGTGCCAGTGTTTGCCCTGCCAGTCTGTGCCAGTGTTTGCCCTGCCAGTCTGTGCCAATGTTTGCTGTCACTCTGTCAGGGGGCATACATCCAGACCAGATGGCATACAGGCTGGGAAAACAAACAACTAGCTGTGCCATGTTGCAAACTGGAACAGGCTTGCTCTCTCCCTCTCTGATCTTTCAACCAGCCTCTTTCCCTCTATCCATTCCCCGTTCTCTCTATCATTCCCGTGTCCTGTTTTTTCTCTCTCAATCTCTCTCTCACTCCATCTCTCTCTTTTTCGTATCCCTCTCTCTTTCAATCTCCCTTCATCCTTCCTTCCTCTCTCGTGAGCTATTCTCTCTCTCCATTCCCAGTGCGCCTCTCACATCCCCTTGCCACTCTGTGTTTTGTTCTGTCTGCTGACGGCCGCTATAACTACAGCAGGCAGCGTTCTTTCATCCTGGACAAGTGCATGATGTCCACAGCCCCATGAAATATGAAAAATACATTTTTGATCAAGATTTCTGGTGACTGCCCAAGTTTCCCCCCCCCACCCCCCAGGGAGGTCTTCAGCTAGACAGAATAATCTAAATATTTATACAGAGAGCCTGAACACCGCTCTGCTTTCTGAGTGTTTATGTACAATGTGGGGGCGTCGGGCCACGGAGATAGAACTAGGAAGTGGAGGACGGGGCTGCTGAGGAGAGATGGAAGGACTTACAGATGGCCCGGGGTGACAGTGGGGGTGGCAGCTTTCTGGGTATTTTTTGAGAGAGCGTAGGGCCTGCATAATAAAGAAGAAACTGTATGAGCCGGCAGCTGCGAGAATCCTCGGGATCCCATGGATGTCAGGGTTTCAGACAGGACTAGGAGCCTTCAGGTTTAAAGACAGAAATAAAGGCAGGCCAGGACGAGCAGTTTGTGGCCCTTGAGTTCATTATAGCTTACCCAGACAAAAGCAAAGAAGTACTTTACACAACGCTAACTGGGGGAAATATGATATTGGGTCTGCCAGGTAGAATTTTAATCATATAGCTATTTACTTGCAAAAGGGATGGGAGTCATCCAACCTGATATTATCTGGGTTATGTTTCTCTGGGTGCCATCCGTGGAAAAAGGCAGATAATGACCCGTGTATGGTAGGCTATGAGGCTATAGTTTCCATCCACTGTAGATTGTGTAATGGGGCTCTCGTTGCTGACATGTTGGAAATGAATATGATGGGGTATTCGAGGACGTGAGTGTCAGGACAGCTGCCCTGTAGTGCCATCGGTTGGTTTAGGGAACGTGTACCCACGCACGTATACACACCTAGAGCGAACAGAGCGACGGAACGACTCCTTTGCCCCTGAGCATTGTGGGGGGGAGATGGAATAGCAAAGTGTGAGACACTCTGTATGGTTCTGTGACCTACACCCCCGCCCCCTCCCTTTCTCTCTCTCACCTCCCCCTCTTTCTCCCCTCCTCCCCATCTCCAGCCTGTCATTGTGTTCAGGTGACACGTCCTCAGAGTGGGGCGTCTTGCCTCTCCTCCTCCCCTCTCCTCCACTGCTCCTCTCCTCCCCCTCTCCTTCACAGCCTGAAGTGGTGTCATGCCCCTGTTTGCAGTTTCTCTTTTTGTCGCCCTCTGTTTCCCCCCTCTGTTCCCCCCTCTCTGAGTTGTGTCTGTCAGAATCGGCCAGGTTTGATAGGACCTCCCGTCCTCAGGAATCTGTCTTGTCTGTCTGCACGCTGTAGTCTGTCCTGCTGTTTTATACATGCTTGGTGTTGGCATTGAAATACAAGACACACCAAATGGCACAAATGTATCACTAGAATATGGGTTGTCACAGTCTTCTCGTGATGGACACCGGACACAGTCATTCAGAAGCTGCTATTCATTTGTGTCAATCTCCTCTCTATCCTCTTTGTCCAGCCCCAAAATAATTGCACTCGCTAAACGTCTTTGATAGCAGTACGCAGTGAGGGACATTCCCTAACTTCATGTCTGTTGTGACTTGTTCTCCCTCCTCAGGCCCTTAATGGCTTTGTCCTGGTCATCACTGCAGAGGGGGTCATATTCTACTCCTCTCACACCATTCAAGATTACCTGGGATTCCACCAAGTAAGTCTCTACTGCTGATCACAGGGCTCGCAGCCACTCAAACCCACTGGCACACGCACCACACACATCGTACATCATACACACACTGCCGCTCAAACGCGCACACACACACACACACACACACACGCAGCACACACACTGTACATCATACACACACACACTGCCGTTCAAGCACACACACACACGCGCACGCACACACACACACACACACACACACACACACACACTGAGCAGAGAGAGGAGGATTGGGCCTGCCTACAGAGCAACAGCATGGCACAGAGGGAGTCTGGAAGAGGTTAGCCTCGGCCAAGCCAGTTGGACTAGGCTTTACATGACTCTGGCCTCATTCTATTTACTATAGAACGACCCAGGGAGTGCTGGGACACGGACTGAAAACTATAGTCCTACTGGTTTTTGTGCCAAAACCGGATCTAGCGCACCTGATTCTAATAATTATCTGGTTGATAAGCTGAATCAGGTTAGTTACAACTGGGGTGGGAGTGAAAACCTACAGGAGGGTAGCTCTCCAGGAACAGGTTTGGGAGTGAAAACCTACAGGAGGGTAGCTCTCCAGGAACAGGTTTGGGAGTGAAAACCTACAGGAAGGTAGCTCTCTCTGCATCCTACCCCTTCTTTGCCCCAACAGTTACAGCCAGAATGAGGGTGAACATAAATATGCTGCTGTACAGTGCCAACCTTCACCCAACACTGCCTTGTGTCCTTGCCTGCCCTTTTGCCCCACCTCCGCCCCCCTCCGCTCCCTAGTCTTGCCCACAATGCCCTCTGGTACCCAGCCCTGCTCTGTGCTAATAAGCGCTTTAGCTTGCTTGAGTCAGGATTTCCACTGGATAAGGGTTTGATAACCCCGTCCAGAGAGGTCAAACGCAGGTTAATTAGTTAATAGGAGCTGATCTATAGCATATTTAATCACAGACCTCGATAAGCATGCATAATGTCTGTCCTACGTTTCTTTAATTGAGTTAACCCCCAGCAGCTGATTAACTGCTCTCATAGCCTTATTTATTCAGGTTGGATCACCTTTTGATAACATCCATGCTTGCGTACACAGTTGGGTTAAGCTGTATTAGCAATTATTAACACCTGTTAAAGCTCTGTCTCTCTCTTTCCTTCTCTCTTTCCTTCTCTCTCTCTCGCTCCCTATTTCTCTCTTTCCTTCTCTCTCTCTTTTTCCTTCTCTCTCTTTCATTCTCTCTCTCTCTTTCCTTCTCCCTTTCATTCTCTCTCTCTCTTTCCTTCTCTCTCTCTTTTTCCTTCTCTCTCTTTCATTCTCTCTCTCTCTTTCCTTCTCCCTTTCATTCTCTCTCTCTTTTTCCTTCTCTCTCTTTCATTCTCTCTCTCTCTTTCCTTCTCTCTTTCCTTCTCTCTCTCTCTTTCCTTCTCTCTCTCTTTTCCTTCTCTCTCTTTCATTCTCTCTCTCTCTTTCCTTCTCCCTTTCATTCTCTCTCTCTCTTTCCTTCTCCCTTTCCTTCTCTCTCTCTCGCTCCCCATTTCTCTCTTTCCTTCTCTCTCTCTCTCTTTCCTTCTCTCTCTCTTTTTCCTTCTCTCTCTTTCATTCTCTCTCTCTCTCTTTCCTTCTCTCTTTCCTTCTCTCTCTCTCTCTTTCCTTCTCTCTCTCTTTTTCCTTCTCTCTCTTTCATTCTCTCTCTCTCTTTCCTTCTCTCTCTCCCTCTCTCTCTCTCTCTAGCACTCGCTTTCTTTCTCTCTGTGTTCATCAGTGGAGGCTGCTGAGGGGAGGATGGCTCATAATAATGGCTGGAAAGGAGCGAATGGAATGGCATCAAATGTATATGATTACCATTCCCTCAATTCCGCTCCAGCCATTACCACGCGCCCGTCCTCCCCAATTAAGATGCCACCAACCTCCTGTGGTGTTCATACTGCTGTAACTGCAAGCTGCTGTAGAATAAATGTTCCCACAATGTGAACCACACCTCTCAGGCCTTGTTTCATTTCAACAACCATCACTTCACATCTACAGCGCTAACTGAAATCCTTTTGGATGTGGCTGCCTGTTGTGGAGCTGTGTGTATGGTAATGAGAGGTAGCACTGAGATGCTAGTGTGACACGGAACCTCGGGCTGTGCTGTGACCATGTCACCACTCTCTGTGTCCATGTCACCAACTCTCTTGAGGTGGTCCAGCTCATGCCCTAACCTTCCTCCTCACTGCAAGCCCACAAAACAAGGAGGTGTGTGTGTGTGTGTGTGTGTGTGTGTGTGTGTGTGTGTGTGTGTGTGTGTGTGTGTGTGTGTGTGTGTGTGTGTGTGTGTGTGTGTGTGTGTGTGTGTGTGTGTGTGTGTGTGTGTGTGTGTGTGTGTGTGTGTGCACATCATCCTACTGATTCTACAGGAGTGAACTCAGTTGTGTTTAGATCATTTTTCAGTAAGTCAGACAATAGTTCCCAGTCCTATGTGCTGGTGCACGTGACCTTTCTAAAGACCTCTCTCTTTCTCTCCTTGTTCCAGACAGACGTGATGCACCAGAGTGTGTTTGATCTGATCCACACTGAGGACCAGCAGGAGTTTAGGAGGAACCTCCACTGGGCTCTCAACCCCCCGGCCGTGCCCCAGCAGGTGGAGTCACCCCCAGGTCAGTCTTACTCTGCGTCTCACTGTCTATTCGGGGCCGACCCATTTTCACAAATCTGTCCCAAGCCAATGTGAGCCTTTCACATTACTAAACTAAACTAAAAAGAAACGTCCTCTCACTGTCAACTGCGTTTATTTTCAGCAAACTTAACATGTGTACTGTAAATATTTGTATGAACATAACAAGATTCAGCAACTGAGACATAAACTGACATGTGACTAACATAAATTGAATAATGTGTCCCTGAACAAAGGGGGGGGGGTCAAAATCAAAAGTAACAGTCAGTATCTGGTGTGGCCACCAGCTGCATTAAGTACTGCAGTGCATCTCCTCCTCATGGACTGCACCAGATTTGCCAGTTCTTGGTGTGAGACGTTACCCCACTCTTCCACCAAGGCACCTGTAAGTTCCCGGACATTTCTGGGGGGAATGGCCCTAGCCCTCACCCTCCGATCCAACAAGTCCCAGACGTGCTTAATGGGATTGAGATCTGGGCTCTTCGCTGGCCATGGCAGAACACTGACATTCCTGTCTTGAAGGAAATCACGCACAGAACGAGCAGTATGGCTGGTGGCATTGTCATGCTGGAGGATCATGTCAGGATGAGCCTGCAGGAAGGGTACCACATGAGGGAGGAGGATGTCTTCCCTGTAACGCACAGCGTTGAGATTGCCTGCAATGACAACAAGCTCAGTCCGATGATGCTGTGACACATCGCCCCAGACCATGACGGAACCTCCACCTCCAAATCGATCCCGCTCCAGAGTACAGGCCTCGGTGTAACGCTCATTCCTTTGTCGATAAACGCGAATCCGACCATCACCCCTGGTGAGACAAAACCGCAACTCGTCAGTGAAGAGCACTTTTAGCCAGTCCTGTCTGGTCCAGCGACGGTGGGTTTGTGCCCCTAGGCAACGTTGTTAATGGTGATGTCTGGTTAGGACCTGCCTTACAACAGGCCTACAAGCCCTCAGTCCATCTCAGCCTATTGCGGACAGTCTGAGCACTGAGGGAGGAATTATGCATTCCTGGTGTAACTCGGGCAGTTGTTGTTGCCATCCTGTACCTGTCCCACAGGTGTGATGTTTGGATGTACCGATCCTGTGCAGGTGTTGTTACACGTGGTCTGCCACTGCGAGGACGATCAGCTGTCCATCCTGTCTCCCTGTAGCGCCGTCTTAGGTGTCTCACAGTACAGACATTGCAATTTATTGCCCTGGCCACATCTGCAGTCTCCTTGCAGCATGCCTAAGGCACGTTCACGCAGATGAGCAGGGACCCTGGGCATCTTTCTTTTGTGTTTTTCAGAGTCAGTAGAAAGGCCTCTTTAGTGTCCTAAGTTTTCATACCTGTGACCTTAATAGCCTACTGTCTGTAAGCTGTTAGTGTCTTAACGACCGTTCCACAGGTGCATGTTCATTAATTGTTTGTGTTTCATTGAATAAGCATGGGAAACCGTGTTTAAACCATTTACAATGAAGATCTGTTAAAAGTTATTTGGATTTTTACGAATTATCTTTGAAAGACAGGGTCCTGAACAAGGGAGTTTAGCTAGCGATGTATGTTTGATGCTTTGTTGCAAATGTACAGATGGCAATACATACAGTATATATGACATACTGAAATTGAACTTGTGGAAGGGGCTGAGGTGAACTACTAGCAGAACAAAAACAAAAGATAAAAAGAAACTGCTTTGTTTCAATGTGGTAGTTAGTTGTAGTGAAGTCGTTGTTTCACTTTAAAGTGACACATACGGTGACAGCATACACCACACTGGTTGACGTTTACTACTAGCAGAACAAAAAAAACATGAAAACGTGATCAAACGAAGAACTGCAACGAGTCAGCCTGAAGTCACTCAGACCCAATGGGTTAGTCACTCAGACCCAATGACCCCAATTTCCCTAGCTGAGCTATGTAGAGAGAGGGAAGGAGATGAGAGAGAGAGAGAGAGAGAGAGAGAGGAGGAGAGGGAGAGAAAAAGAGCATGTAGAGAGAGAGAGAGAGTAGAGAAGATGGAGAGAGGGAGGTGATCTTTATCAGGCTCTCCATGACTTGCAGGGTAAATGTTAGAACACACACAGCCGTCTGTTTTATTCAGGCAGGGGGTTAGAGCTAGCTACCGTAGCGTTATCATGGTACTTTAGAACAGGGACGGAATGGAGAAGAGGGAGGGACAGACTGGAGCTACACACCCACACACACACACATAAGTGCACGCACACACAGGCACATACACACACTCACCAATCATAATGTAGGAGCATCTGGACCCTGTTAAACTCTGTTCAACAGCCATTTTAATAGACCAACAAATGAAGTAGGCATTGAATATAGTGATTTGACTTGGTCCTTGACCTGTTTCTATTCCTCAGATGGAAAGCCAGTCCCCAGCTCATCCCTGGTGACCTATAACCCCGATCAGCTGCCTCCAGAGAACTCCTCCTTCCTGGAGAGGAACTTCGTCTGTCGCTTCCGCTGTCTCCTCGACAATTCCTCGGGCTTCCTGGTTCGTAACCAATCATATTCCTCCTCTCTTAACCTCATCTGCACAGGAGTACTGGAGACTGACATGTCTCCTTTTAGGAATATTATTCTTACAATGATGTTTGAGCTCATGTTAGAGATTTGCCCTCCATTGAAGACAGCCATTGTTGGACTTATGGTCTGTGTATGCGTGGATATAAGGGAGAAGGCGTGTAAGTGTCTGTGTGTACGAGCGTCCTTACTTCCATGTGTACTGCATTTTTGCTTGCGTGCGTACGTCTACAAGTGTGTGTGTGTGTCAGATCACACCTCGAGACATCAGCTTTATTAGAAGAGAGTGTTCCTGTGACTGAGTCCCATGACTGTACTGAGGGAGGCTGAGCCATACAAGAACAAAGGACTGGGAATACCCAGACACTTCTAGTCTGGCCCCTGGCGTGGGGTGTCCCGACTCCCGCCAGAGAGCCCCAGAGGCAGGCACTTTACAGTGCTACTGTACCACCTCCCCCCTTATCCCAGAGCTACCCTCCATTACTGACCCCTGAACTACTGAATCTCCCCTAACCCCCTATGCCCCCCCACAGATCCTCCCCCTGCAGAACTCTGAGCATTCTACTTTCCAGGGCTACCTCCCCCATTTAGACCCCTACCTCCCACTTCCTCTGCCCCCCCTCCTCCTCAGAAGCCCAGTGTTATGAGACCAAAGGATTCTATTTTCTCCCAGCTAGAAACTACAGGGCTCCCGTTCACTTCTGACTCCTGCACCCCTACCTCCCCCTATCCTTCCTGGCCCTACCACCCCCTTTCTCCACTTCTCCGTCAGAAGCCCAACACTCTAAGGCCAAAGGAGACTTTTTCCCCCCAGCTACAGTAGCTAGAGAGGCTATTAGCCTGGTCAGCGTGGTGTCGTACCACTTCAGACCACGGCGGGATCAGAAGCCACTACCCACCCTCAGTAATCCGTCTTAAAGAGCCACAGGGTCGTGGGGAAAAGGGCTTTAATCTGCCTTCCAGAGGAAGAGAGCACCCAGAGAGGAATTTGCTTAGTCAGAGTAGCTCGAGGACTCCCAAAGGGCTCAATCTTCTCCTCAGACCAAGGTTGTGCTGGATACCACAGGGACAGAGAGAGAGAGAGAGAGAGAGAGGAGAGAGAGAGGACAGAGCCAGAGCACATTGACTGGGCTAGAACACAGTAACATAGAAGTAAATGTATTGCTGTAGGGGCCTACAGTATAGTCCACGTGCAGTTAGTATAGTATACTCAGAGAGCTGTGAGGGATATCAGCCTGTGCTTGCTGTTAAATCTGCATTTCAGAGCTCATGGTGGTGGTGTGGGTGTGTCATAGTGGGCCCTCCTGCCTGGTGAGCAGAAGGGGGAAGCCCCCTCCTCTCCTGCGCCCTTTCCTAGACTCTCCGTCTCACCGGTACAGAACGTGACCAGAGTAGCGGGGGGCTGGTGGTAGGGGAAGGGAAGAGGAGAGTAAGATCGGGGTATTTCCCAACTCTGTGGAGGTCATTTTGCGTGAGAGGTAAGCCCAGGGTCTGCCTCGGTCTAATTTCCATAGCATTGTTTTGGTAATCCTATTGCTATTTGAGGGTAGATTCTTGACATCATTGCACCTCACCTTATGCCCAGCAGGACCAATTAACAAGATTTTTTATTTTTTTATTTCACCTTTATTTAACCAGGTAGGCTAGTTGAGAACAAGTTCTCATTTACAACTGCGACCTGGCCAAGATAAAGCAAAGCAGTTCGACACATACAACAACACAGAGTTACACATGGAATAAACAAACATACAGTCAATAATACAGTAGAAAAAGTCTATATACATTGTGTGCCAATAAGGTAAGGGAGTCAATAAATAGGCCATGGTGGCGATGTAATTACAATATAGCAATTAAACACTGGAGTGATAGATGTGCAGAAGATGAATGTGCAAGTAGAGATACTAGGGTGCAAAGGAGCAAGATAAGTAAATAAATACAGAATGGGGATGAGGTAGTTGGATGGGCTAATTACAGACAGGCTATGTACAGGTGCAGTGATCTGTGAGCTGCTCTGACAGCTGGTGCTTAAAGTTAGTGAGGGAGATATGATTTTTGCAGTTCGTCAATTGGCAGCAGAGAACTGGAAGGAAAGGCGGCCAAAAGAGGAATTGGCTTTGGGGGTGACCAGTGAAATATACCTGCTGCGGGTGGGTGCTGCTATGGTGACCAGTGAGCTGAGATAAGGCGGGGCTTTACCTAGCAGAGACTTGTCGATGACTTGGAGCCAGTGGGTTTGGCAACGTGTATGAAGCGAGGGCCAGCCAACCAGAGCGTACAGGTTGCAGTGGTGGGTAGTATATGGGGCTTTGGTGACAAAACGGATGGCACTGTGATAGACTGCATCCAATTTGTTGAGTAGAGTGTTGGAGGCTATTTTGTAAATGACATTGCCGAAGTCGAGGATATGTTTGGCAGCATGAGTGAAGGATGCTTTGTTGCAAAATAGGAAGCCGATTCTAGATTTAATTTTGGATTGGAGATGCTTAATGTGATTCTGGAAGGAGAGTTTACAGTCTAACCAGACACCTACAGTGGGGAGAACAAGTATTTGAAACACTGCCGATTTTGCAGGTTTTCCTACTTAAAGCATGTCTGTAAATTTTATCATCTCCCTACAGCTGTGAGAGACGGAATCTCGAACAAAAATCCAGAAAATCACATTGTATAATTTATTTATTTATTTATTTTTATTTGAATTTTTTACCCCTTTTTCTCCCCAATTTCATGGTATCCAATTGTTGTAGTAGCTACTATCATTGCTACAACTCCCGTACGGGCTCGGGAGAGACGAAGGCTGAATGTCATGTGTCCTCCGATACACAACCCAACCAGCCGTACTGCTTCTTAACACAGCACGCATCCAACCCGGAAGCCAGCCGCACCAATGTGTCGGAGGCTACACCGTGCACCTGGCAACCTTGGCTAGCGCGCACTGCGCCCGGCCCGCCACAGGAGTCGCTGGTGCACGATGAGACAAGGAGATCCCTACCGACCAATCCCTCCCTAACCTAGCCGGTTACGACAGAGCCTGGGCGCGAACCCAGGGACTCTGATGGCACAGCTGGCGCTGCAGTACAGCGCCCTTAACCACTGCGCCACCCGGGAGGCCCACATTGTATCATTTTTAAGTAATTAATTTGCATTTTATTGCATGACATAAGTATTTGATCACCTACCAACCAGTAAGAATTCCGGCTCTCACAGTCCTGTTAGTTTTTCTTTAAGAAGCCCTCCTGTTCTCCACTCATTACCTGTATTAACTGCACCTGTTTGAACTCGTTACCTGTATACAAGACACCTGTCCACACACTCAATCAAACAGACTCCAACCTCTCCACAATGGCCAAGACCAGAGAGGGTGTAAGGACATCAGGGATAAAATTGTAGACCTGCACAAGACTGGGATGGGCTACAGGACAATAGGCAAGCAGCTTGGTGAGAAGGCAACAACAACTATTGGCGCAATTATTAGAAAATGGTAGAAGTTCAAGATGACGGTCAATCACCCTCTGTCTGGGGCTCCATGCATGATCTCACCTCGTGGGGCATCAATGATCATGAGGAAGGTGAGGGATCAGCCCAGAACTACACGGCAGGACCTGGTCAATGACCTGAAGAGAGCTGGGACCACAGACTCAAAGAAAACCATTAGTAACACACTACGCCGTCATGGATTAAAATCCTGCTCAAGCAGGAGGTCCCCCTGCTCAAGCCAGCGCATGTCCAGGCCCGTCTGAAGTTTGCCAATGACCATCTGGATGATCCAGAGAAGGAATGGGGGAAGGTCATGTGGTGTGATGAGACAAAAATAGAGCTTTTTGGTTTAAACTCCACTCGCCGTGTTTGGAGTAAGAAGAAGGATGAGTACAACCCCAAGAATACCATCCCAACCGTGAAGCATGGAGTTGGAAACATCATTCTTTGGGGATGCTTTTCTGCAAAGGGGACAGGACGACTGCACCGTATTGAGGGGAGGATGGATGGGGCCATGTATCGCAAGATCTTGGCCAACAACCTCCTTCCCTCAGTAAGAGTATTGAAGATGGGTCGTGGCTGGTTCTTCCAGCATGACAACGACCCGAAACACACAGCCAGGGCAACTAAGGAGTGGCTCCGTAAGAAGCATCTCAAGGTCCTGGAGTGGCCTAGCCAGTCTCCAGACCTGAACCCAATAGAAAATCTTTGGAGGGAGCTGAAAGTCTGTATTGCCCAGCGACAGCCCCGAAACCTGAAGGATCTGGAGAAGGTCTGTATGGAGGAGTGGGCCAAAATCCCTGCTGCAGTGTGTGTAAACCTGGTCAAGAACTACAGGAAACGTATGATCTCTGTAATTGCAAACAAAGGTTTCTGTACCAAATATTAAGTTCTGCTTTTCTGATGTATCAAATACTTATGTCATGCAATAAAATGCTAATTAATTACTTAAAAATCATACAATGTGATTTTCTGGATTTTTAGATTCTGTCTCACAGTTGAAGTGTACCTATGATTTTAAAAAAATACAGACCTCTACATGCTTTGTAAGTAGGAAAACCTGCAAAATCGGCAGTGTATCAAATACTTGATCTCCCCACTGTAGGTATTTGTAGTTGTCCATTCTAAGTCAGAACCGTCCAGAGTAGTGATGCTGGACGTGTGGGCAGCGATCGGTTGAAGAGCATGCATTTAGTTTTACTTGCAGTTGGAGGCCACGGAAGGAGAGTTGTATGGCATTGAAGCTCATCTGGAGGTTAGTTAACACAGTGTCCAAAGAAGGGCCAGAAGTGTACATAATGGTGTTGTCTATGTAGAGGTGGATCAGAGAATCACCAGCAGCAAGAGCGACATCATTGATGTATACAGAGAAGAGAGTCGGCCCGAGAATTGAAACCTGTGGCACCCCCATAGAAACTGCCAGAGGTCCGGACAACAGGCCCTCCAATTTGACACACTGAACTCTATCAGAGAAGTAGTTGGGGAACCAGGCGAGGCAGTCATTTAAGAAACCAAGGCTGTTGAGTCTGCCGATAAGAATGTGGTGATTGACAGAGTCAAAAGCTTTGGCCAGGTCGATGAATACAGCTGCACAGTATTGTCTCCTATCAATGGCAGTTATGATATCGTTTAGGACCTTGAGCATGGCCGAGGTGCACCCATGACCAGCTCTGAAACCAGATTACATAGCAGAGAAGGTACACTGTGATTGGAAATGGTCGGTAATCTGTTTGTTAACTTGGCTTTCGAAAACCTTAAAAAAGCAGGGTAGGATAGATATAGGTCTGTAGCAGTTTGGGTGTAGAGTGTCTCCCCCTTTGAAGAGGGGGATGACCGCGGCAGCTTTCCAATCTTTGGGAATCTCAGACGAAAGAGAGGTTGAACAGGCTAGTAATTGGGGTTGCAACAATTTCGGCAGATAATTTTAGAGAGCGAGGGTCCAGATTGTCTAGCCCGGCTGATTTGTAGGGGTCCAGATTTTGCAGCTCTTTCAGAACATCAGCTATCTGGATTTGGGTGAAGGAGAAATGGGGGAGGCTTGGGCGAGTTGCTGTGGGGGTACAGGGCTGTTAACCGGGGTAGGGGAAGCCAGGTGGAAAGCATGGCCAGCCGTAGAAAAATGCTTATTGAAATTCTCAATTATAGTGGATTTATCGGTGGTGACAGTGTTTTCTAGCCTCAGTGCAGTGGGCAGCTGGGAGGAGGTGCTCTTGGGAGGAGAGAGCCATAAGACCCACCACACCATACTGACCTCGCATGAGAGGATACATGCCGAGAGGAGAAGAGGAGGAGAAGTCGGAAAAAGGAGAGCAGAGGAGGGGTGGAGAGAGTTAGGGAGAGGTTAGTTGAGATGAGGAGAAGGGAGGACGAGGCCCAACTTAAACTCATCGATCAGAAGAAAGAAATGAATTCCACCATGTACTGTTTTTATCTCATCTTCGAATTGTTGACGTAATCACTCCAGAGGACTCAGAGCGGAGGACAAAGTATCCAGTTACATTACAGTACTTTGGTGTGTTTTATCCCTTCCTTGCATGTTCTCTAATCTTCAATGACTTCCGTTTCCCCTGAAGGCCCCCTCAGCTTTGTACAATGGTGTGTCCCAAATGACACCCTAATTCCCTATATAGTGCACAACTTTTGACCAGAGCCGTATGAACCCTTGTCAAAATCAGTGTGCTAAATTGGGAATAGGGTGCCATTTAGGACGCAGTCCAAGTCTCATCTGGTGTCATCAATTCCATCCTAAACATCATTCTCCTATTATATGATGGTTATTACATACAGTATGGTGCATTGTATCTGACTCTCGTAGGAGAATAATGAACAAGTTAATTGAATCATTTTGCTTTTCCTCATTTTGCTGAAGTACTGGGAACTCTAATTACATTTTCCCTCGAGCATTCAACTGTTATAGAAAGTAAAAGAGATGCGTGTCCATCAATGTTATTGTTTCATTTGTTCCATTCTTGTTTTCATATGGGAAAATATTCAACATGACATTGTTGATTATAGTAATGCCTATCGTCTAGATTCTTGCACGGTTTTTGTTGCTGTTAGAATCCATCAACTAGTAGGCCATGAAATCTTAAGAGGCTTCCGTTTGGCTCAGGAAAAAAGCTATTTCTTCCTGTGAGAATGTCTTGCGTCGACATTCAGTCATGTGCAATGTTATCTGAATAAAGATTGCACTGGAGACTGACTTTGAGCAGGAGACACATCCCCGTCAATATTCCAGTAGGAGATTCAAGCTGTCACACAAATGAAGCTCAAAGAATTATGCTTTTGCTGGTTTGACAGTTGCATGTCCCAGTGAATTGGCACACATACAGTAGTTTCATTAGTTCATCCTGGTCGTCTGTACTGTAGTCTCTCTTTGACACACTGTTAGCTGACCAGCGTATGCAATATTTGTTTCTGGTTCCATGATCATTTGTAACCTAGTGTAGCAAGTCCAGACCTTCTTTAAATAAACAAAAAGGTATGTTCCCCAACCAGAACCAAATCTTGCGTGCTGGCCGTGTAAACGAGAGACTAGGTCATTTGTACTGCTCTAGTAACTACAGCCCTTCATTACATAAACAGAAGGTCCAGTATGTTCCTAACCTGAAGGTCCAGTATGTTCCTAACCTGAAGGTCCAGTATGTTCCTAACCTGAAGGTCCAGTATGTTCCTAACCTGAAGGTCCAGTATGTTCCTAACCTGAAGGTCCAGTAAGTTCCTAACCTGAAGGTCCAGTAAGTTCCTAACCTGAAGGTCCAGTAAGTTCCTAACCTGAAGGTCCAGTATGCTCCTAACCTGAAGGTCCAGTATGTTCCTAACCTGAAGGTCCAGTATGTTCCCAACCTGAAGGTCCAGTATGTTCCTAACCTGAAGGTCCAGTAAGCTCCTAACCTGAAGGTCCAGTAAGTTCCTAAACTGAAGGTCCAGTAAGCTCCTAACCTGAAGGTCCAGTAAGCTCCTAACCTGAAGGTCCAGTAAGTTCCTAACCTGAAGGTCCAGTAAGTTCCTAACCTGAAGGTCCAGTATGCTCCTAACCTGAAGGTCCAGTATGTTCCTAACCTGAAGGTCCAGTATGTTCCCAACCTGAAGGTCCAGTATGTTCCTAACCTGAAGGTCCAGTAAGCTCCTAACCTGAAGGTCCAGTAAGTTCCTAAACTGAAGGTCCAGTAAGCTCCTAACCTGAAGGTCCAGTAAGCTCCTAACCTGAAGGTCCAGTAAGTTCCTAACCTGAAGGTCCAGTAAGTTCCTAACCTGAAGGTCCAGTATGTTCCTAACCTGAAGGTCCAGTATGTTCCTAACCGGAAGGTCCAGTATGTTCCTAACCGGAAGTTCCAGTATGTTCCTAACCGGAAGTTCCAGTATGTTCCTAACCTGAAGATCCAGTATGTTCCTAACCTGAAGGTCCAGTAAGCTCCTAACCTGAAGGTCCAGTAAGCTCCTAACCTGAAGGTCCAGTAAGTTCCTAACCTGAAGGTCCAGTAAGTTCCTAACCTGAAGGTCCAGTAAGTTCCTAACCTGAAGGTCCAGTATGTTCCTAACCTAAAGGTCCAGTATGTTCCTAACCTAAAGGTCGAGTATGTTCCTAACCTGAAGGTCCAGTATGTTCCTAACCTGAAGGTCCAGTATGTTCCTAACCTGAAGGTCCAGTAAGCTCCTAACCTGAATGTCCAGTAAGTTCCTAACCTGAATGTCCAGTAAGTTCCTAACCTGAAGGTCCAGTAAGTTCCTAACCTGAAGGTCCAGTAAGTTCCTAACCTGAAGGTCCAGTATGTTCCTAACCTGAAGGTCCAGTAAGTTCCTAACCTGAAGGTCCAGTAAGCTCCTAACCTGAAGGTCCAGTAAGCTCCTAACCTGAAGGTCCAGTAAGCTCCTAACCTGAAGGTCCAGTAAGTTCCTAACCTGAAGGTCCAGTAAGTTCCTAACCTGAAGGTCCAGTAAGTTCCTAACCTGAAGGTCCAGTAAGTTCCTAACCTGAAGGTCCAGTAAGTTCCTAACCTGAAGGTCCAGTAAGTTCCTAACCTGAAGGTCCAGTAAGTTCCTAACCTGAGTGTCCAGTATGTTCCTAACCTAAAGCTTAAGCAGAAATTCACAGGACAGGCGTGAACTCAAAAATACCGTCCCAGTGCACCTAGTGCACCTCAACTCCTGGTATTTACCCAAAGCCAATTAGCTCTAAGTATTGATGTTTTAACAGGGACAGAAGAAGTTCCCTTTCATTAGCTCCATGGCACTCATCACTGTCAGGAGAGGGACTGATGTGTTGCCGTGGAATCACACCACAGCGAAGGAACAGAACATAACATGGCTCTCGAAGTATCTTCTCCGATCTGTCCTGTCCTGTCATGTCACGCAAAGAACTCAGAGCGAGCCTGACACTGACATGTCGTGCACGTCATATGTCGGTTACTTACTGTGAATGTAAATAAGTATTTCTGCCCCTCCAGCGAACCGTGTGACCTGTGTGCCCTGCTGTTCTGTGTTGTTTCTCATCAAGGTGTACCACGCATCCACGTGATGGAGATAGATGGATGGTTCTACTGTAGTGTAGTGTGTGTATGTGCGTGTGTGTTTAATGTAGTGCAATGTAATATAGTTCTACACTGTCCCTCTGGGGCTCTGACAGGCAGGGGAGGAGGGTCTGAAAGTTTTAACAGTCCAAAAGCCACATGCAAAGGCTTCCCTGGCTTTTCTAATTAGCAATTTGATGAGCAGGGTTATGGCCTGCTAGGTTATCGCTGGGGATGACAGGGCATCTTGGATGTTTACAGTGTGATCGAATGGCCCCCAGGCCTCCAGCCAGCCTAGCGAGGGACAGAGAGACAGGCTCAAAGACAGGCTCAGCCGTTAAGACTGGTCTCTCTCTCTCCATCTTCCTCTCGCTCTCTCTGTCTTTGTCGCTCTCTTTCTTCTTTCCAGGGGTGACTGTTGTAAATAACTCTTGATTGCGTGCGACAGGGAGAAAACGAAACAGGCACTCTGAGTGGAGTAGGGAGAAGACAACACGTGATATCATTTTCATTGTCACAGCGGCAGCAGAGGAATGTGTCATGCAGTTGAATGGGAGAGTCCTAGTCTCTCTCTAGTCTAGACTGCTGTGGTTGGCTAAGGGAGATTGTTTGAAGCATTCACTCTCTCCTGACACTCCTCGGCTCTCATACAAATGAATAACATCCTCACTGTAGTATACAAACAGAGATATAGCAAACCTGACTGACACAGAGCTCTTATTACATTTTTAAACGGTTCAGTTTTACAGGGGTATTGTTCATTCAACCTCTCACTAAAGGTGCAATGACTGTGAAACAAAAGCTATTCCTCTAACCTGAGTGTGTGGTTTCTGTCTCTGTCCGATTTGAGTATAAAAATCATTCCAACCTACTATTTACCATTTTATTATTTGTGTTTTATCCATTGATAAAGAGAACATGCTTAGGGTTTGCCATGTGTATCCTGCGTTGGGGTTATTATAGTCATTTAGATCTTTAGTTGAAGTCAGAAGTTTACATACACCTAAGCCAAATACATTTAAACTCAGTTTTTCACAATTCCTGACATTTAATCCTCGTAAACATTCCCTGACTTAGGTCAGTTAGGATCACCACTTTTTTTTAAGAATGTGAAATGTCAGAATAATATTAGAGAGAATGATTTATTTCAGCTTTTATTTCTTTAATCACATTCCCAGTGGGTCAGAAGTTTACATACACTCAATTAGTATTTGGTAGCATTGCCTTTAAATTGTTTAACTTGGGTCAAATGTTTCGAGTAGCCTTCCACAAGCCTCCCACAATAAGTTCGGTGAATTTTGGCCCATTCATACTGACAAAGCTGGTATAACTGAGTCAGGTTTGTAGGCATCCTTGCTCGCATGCGCTATTTCAGTTTTGCCCATACATTTTCTATAAGATTGAGGTCAGGGCTTTGTGATGGCCACTCCAATACCTTGACTTTGTTGTCCTTATGCCATTTTGTCACATCTTTGGAAGTATGCTTGGGGTCATTGTCTATTTGGAAGACCCATTTGCAACAAAGCTTTAACTTCCTGACTGATTGTCTTGTTATGTTGCTTAAATATATAAAAATAATTTTCCCTTCTCATGTTCCATCGATTTTGTGAAGTGCACCAGTCCCTCCTGCAGCAAAGCACCCCCACAACATGATGCTGCCACCCCTGTGAATTCACGGTTGGGATGGTGTTCTTCGGCTTGCAAGTCTCCCCGTTTTTCCTCCAAACATAACGATGGGAATTATGGCCAAACAGTTCTATTTTTGTTTCATCAGACCAGAGGACATTTCTCCAAAAAGTACGATCTTTGTCCCCATGTGCAGTTGCAAACCGTAGTCTGGCTTTTTTTATGGCATTTTTGGAGCAGTGGCTTCTTCCTTGCTGAGCTGCCTTTCAGGTTATGTTGATATAGGACTCATTTTACTCTAAATATATATACTTTTGTACCTGTTTCCTCCAGCATCTTCACAAGGTCCTTTGCTGTTGTTCTGGGATTGATTTGCACTTTTCGCACCAAAGTATGTTCATTTCTAAGAGACAGAATACGTCTCCTTCCTGAGCGGTATGACGGCTGCGTGGCCCCATGGTGTTTATACTTGCTTACTATTGTTTGTACAGATGAACTTGGTACTTTCAGGCGTTTGGAAATTGCTCCGAAGGATGAAGCAGACTTGTAGAGGTCTAGAATAAAATGTTACTCATGTCCAAGTTGGATATATGATACAGAGGTCTTGGCTGATTTCTTTTGAGGTTCCCATGATGTCAAGCAAAAAGTCACTGAGTTTGAAGGTAGGCCTTGAAATACATCCACAGGTACACCACCAATTGACTGAAATTATGTCAATTAGCCTATCAGAAGCTTCTAAACCATGACATAATTTTCTGGAATTTTCCAAGCTGTTTAAAGGCACAGTCAACTTAGTGTATGTACACTTCTGAACCACTGGAATTGTGATAGTGAAATAATCTGTCTGTAAATAATTGTTAGAAAAATTACTTATGTCATGCACAAAGTAGATGTCCTAACCGACTTACCAAAACTATAGTTTGTTAACAAGAAAAACAAGTTTTAATGACTCCAACCTAAGTGTATGTTAACTTCCGATTTCAACTGTATCTCTCTCTCTGACTTCCCAAACTGTTAAAAAATAAAGATTGGGTTAAATGTATTTATGTGTTCAAATTGTAAATATTTCTGTTTGCTATCTAAATCATGTTAACTACATGACTATGATGCAATAAAGAAAAGATGGAACATCAGAATTGCATTTCACGCTACATCACTTATGACATCACAAATGAGTTAGTTCCGGGAATTTAAGTACATGACAGCTGTTCATTCACCTGTCATTCTGTGTTCTTGAGCTAGCTTCAATACGTGGGAATTAGGTCCAAAATCTCCAAAATTAATTCTTTGTATGTTGGTGACCTCCACCAAAATGTCACCGAGGCAGACCTAAACGAGATGTTTAGTGAGGCTGGACCAATCTTTTCTGTTTGTGTATGTAGGGATCGGGATACACATCGTTCCCTCGGGTACGCCTACGTTAACTTTTATCAGCAAGACGATGCTGATCGTGCCCTGCTCATGTTCATGAGGTCTGATCCTGACCGTACCCTGAGGAAGAGTGGGGTGGGAAACATCTTCATCAGGAACCTGGACAAGAAGTCTATAACAAACCAAAACCTGTACGAGACCTTCTCAGCATTTGGAGACATCTACTCTAGCAAGGTAGTTTGTGACGAGAATGGCCATTCCAAAGGTTATGGTTATATTCAGTACAAGACCCAGGAGGCTGCTGATAGAGCCATCGAGAAATTAAATGGCATGTTAATGGATAACGAAAAAGTGAGGACAAGCAGAGGATGGTCAGTGTCATGGCAGTGCCCAACCCCATCATCAACTCCTACCAGCCTCCTATTCCACAGGTAAATCCATGCAGAGAATCATATATCCAACTTGGACATGAGTAATGAACATTTTATTGAGAAATGCTAACTTCGAATTCCATATAGCCTTTTACTCCAATGTGCACATTCCACAGGCCCAGTCCCATGCAGCTGCCTACTACTTCAGCAACCAACTGGTTCAGCTGAGTTCCAGCCCTGGCATGATGACCATTGAGCGGATAGCAACTCAGGCCTTGGGCCAGCGCCCACATCATCCTGCCAGTGCAGATGCAGCCACTGCCATGAGCAAGCCTCAGTACAAGTATATGTGATATAATTAAATGTGCCTTTAATAAATACATAAGTACAGTACCATAAAGTGTACCAGCAATCAATATGCTCATCATTCATGTGTGAGCTGTGAGCTGTATTGATGTCTAAGCAGTTTGATTGTTGATGTTTAGTTATTCCTATATGTGGAACATACAGCCAGCTTCTCATTCATGAACAAACGTGACTGAAGCAAGCTTGGTTGTGCTCGTGAATCATTTCTCATATTTTCTCCCTTTCAGGAATTCAACATTCGCAGCTGGCGATGGCTTATGCAATAACTCTCTGCTCCCCACGGCAGTCCATATTAAAGTCCAGGAGCCTCACCAAACTAAAGCCGGACAGAAATCTGTCCCAAACACTGGAGCTTGAAGCCAAGAGAGGAACAGGGTCCTTCAAACTTCCTTTACAGAAGAAGAAAGAAAAATTTAAACAAAATTATATTTTACAGTAAAGGTCCAGTGCAGTCAAAATTATGTTGCCTGTGTTTTGTGTCATATAACAGCTGATGAAACTAAGACTGTAAAAGTATGAAAGATATTTAGCAGTGTTATTTCCTAATAGTTGCTGGTTGAAAATACAATCTACACAGGACCTTGTAATCAGCAAGTTTTGTATGGGTGGAGTTGTAGCCTGCCTGGTGACATCACCAGGCTGCATAAGTTAGTATACCAATAACAAAGAGAGTTCCAAACCTAGCTAGTTTCCAGGTTACATATCACTCCCACTAAGCCCCTCTAATTAGATCCCTCACTCAGACCACTCCCAGACAGTCCCAAAAAAGCTATTTTGGATTATTTTTGACAATTTTATTGGAAAACTGTTACAGTAAGGTTTAATTGTCACGCAGAAATGATTTAATATTAAGATGAAAACGGCTGCATATGGACAAAAAAAATAATGTCATAAGATAAGCTAGACCTTGAAAGACACAAGGGTCATTTTAGGTCTGGATAAATGTGAATATGAGTTTCCTTTGTTTGACTTTTTTTTTACTGTGTTTGTGTGTAGCAGACATGAGTCGTGCTCATGGTTGATCATGGTCTCGTGATGGGGAAGCCATGCCTGCGACTTGGCTAAAGGGAGTTTCCTCTTGGTCTAATGGATATGATGGTGTTGTTGCTCAGCACCCTGTAAACACTTGTGTACTCCATGCCCATGTTCTCCACCAGCTTACAGCACAGCTCCACGATCAGAGGGACAAACTGGGGGAGAAGGGAGAGAAGGGGGAGGGAGGGAGAGTGGAAGAGGGACAGTGACTTAAGGGATGGAAAGTTGCCAAAACACTGTTCTTCAAAACGCACACTGTGTTTTGATCCATCAGTGCGTCTCCCTCCAGGATGCAACAAATCTCGGCACATCTTAAAGGCCATCAATGGGACGACAGGCCTAAATACTGCGCAGTACATCCATGTCTTACAGTAGCTGCACCGCTCTACACCAGACCTGGGTTCAATTAGTATCCATTTTCTTTCAAATACTTTCATCTTTTCGATTTCCTCTGTCTGTGGTGTCAGATGGGCAGGGTTTACACTTTGCACTTTTGAAACTATTCCATTGGTACCAGACAAGCTCAGTCAAGTGCACAAATACTAGTACTATTTACATACTAATATTTTATTGTATTATTTTAATACTAGTAATACAATAGTATACTTTTAGTATTTACTAATAGTATTTACTATTACTAATTGAATAGTATTTACTATTAGTACTACTGTTGTCTCACGTTGCTATCCTTCCAAGTCTCGTTCAATACTCGGCTATTGGTTTCCAAACGAATACTGTATGAGGAAGCCTGGACCAACCAGCTTCTTTTTTTTTCTTCCCAGGCCCTGACCCTCCAGGGCCGTCTGAAGTTCCTGCATGGCCAGAACTGCCACCTGGATGACGGCTGCAACGTGCCCCCCCAGCTGGCCCTGTTTGCCATCGCTACCCCCCTCCAGCCTCCATCCATCCTGGAGATCAGGACCAAGAACATGATCTTCAGGACCAAACACAAGCTGGACTTCACCCCCATGGCCTGCGATGCCAAGTATGCTCACACTATTCAGTCTTACTTCACATTATGATGGGATGTTGTTAAAGTTCCACCGGTTATACCTGGTTGAATTAACTTCATTAGAACCCCTTTTAAAAACGGAACTCGTTGTAATCTGGTTCTAATGATGTCATTTCAACCAGTTTTGCCTGCTGGGGTGTTGCTAGGGTATTTCTTACTGTGAAGAGCAATTTCTTGTCATGTGGCTATAATATGTTTGAAGTAGTGGTAATTCAAACATATTTTCACTGCCATTGATGTCCTGTCTCTAATAAAAAACAAAAAAAGTGTTTTAAGTGAGAATAATCTGAAGCCGAAAAAGAAAGGAAAGTCACGAGCACCACAATACCTATTCCGCCCATGCTCTACTAAGGTTTTCAGGCAAACAGCTTTGACCTACTACAATAACTATGTTGGTATTGTACTTCAAACTATGTGTAGGCAGGATGAATAGGATTCAAACCTTCTCAAACAGTCTAATTCATACTCTTGCAGGAGGTGCTTCCACGATAATGTGATTTGTACCACATGCAAGGTAAAGTATTTGATTCTTCACACTCCACAGTGAGAAGTTCTCATTACGCTACCTTTTCATGCATTTTTTATTAAATGAAAGCAAGCTTTGCTATAAATACTTGAGACCATCAGGCTTTATTGAGCTGTTTTGTCTTGTAGTAATGTGGTGCATGCCTGTATTTCCTAAAACCTTTTAGCAAACCATGTAATTGAAAAAAATATATCATAATAACAACCTTTTTTGGTCAGTAGGTGCCTAACATAACAACAGGTGGTGTGTTGGACATAGTAGCTCAGATAGATAGAGCCTGTCTACATGCCTGATTTCTGTAACCGTTAGCTTACCTGTGTAATATTGACATGAGCTCAGAACCAATTGTGTTTCAAACAAGTTGTTTGTACTTGTATTTCTTTTTGCAATAAAGATGGTGAAGCAACATTAATACAAATTTACAATAGGCCTAGGTCTAAAAATACATACAGCCAAATGATACATAGTCTGAAGTACATAATCAACATAGATACTGTAGTAGGTGAAAGCTGTGTGCTGGAAAGCCTTGGTGGGGTGCTCGTGAATTTCCTTTCTTTTTTCGGCTTCAGACCAATGCCTATTCTCACTTAAAAATATATTAAAAATGTTATTTCTGCGTTTTTTACAACGGAAGGTGATTATGCAACATTATTATACAACATTATAATTAAGCAATAAGACCAGAGGGGGTGAGATATATGGCCAATATAAGGGCTGTTCTTTTCCACGACACAATGCGGAGTGCCTGGATACAGCCCTTAGCTGTGGTATATTGGTCATATACCGCAAACCCCTGAGGTGCCTTATAGCTATTATAAACTGGTTACCAACGTAATTAGAAAAGTACAAATAAATGTTTTGTCATACCCGTGGTATACGGTCTGATATTCCACGGCATTCAGCCAATCAGCATTCAGGGCACAAACCACCCAGTTTATAATACAACATAACACATGCTCTCCTTGTGAACCCTCGCAATGTCATGTGTTTTATCAATCGATTTATTGATAAGATCCCAGCTTATACTCCTACTGATAATTGCTCAAAGCAAATAGGCAAGAGCAAGGAAACAAAGACTGACGCAAATATTTACTATGCGATTATACAATGTAGCTGGCTAGATGACTACAGGAGCGCAAAATATGGATGAGCTGTCCGCAATGGAAGGGTTCTGAAAAATGATTTCTTGCCAAGGCGAGAAGTGATTGTGAATATATCATAGTCATCCACCTCGGTGGAAATGTCTTGGGACACATAAAGGGGACAGCCCTGGTGCGTCAGGCTGATTAGGAGGTAGTCATCCGAATGTTTCCAGGACATCGGTGGTCTACTCTGTCATCACACAGTAGAGGAGTTGGATGTTTCAGTGGGAGGAGGACATCAACAAGCGCATAGAGATGGCCCGGCACTCTGTCAACCAGCTGGTGTTTGCAATTCTCCGTGACAGGCGCATGCACACAGTTGGCCACTTTGCCATAAATCACTATGTCCTTGGGCATTACCGTAGGGCAGGGTTTCCCAAACTTGGTCCTGTAGTCCCCCCTGGATGCAAGTTTTAGTTTTTGCCCTAGCACAACACAGCTGATTCCAATAATCAAAACTTGATAATGAGTTGGTTATTTGAATCATCTGTGTAGTGCTAGGGCAAAAACCAAGGGAGGGATGGCTTGAGAGTCTGAGAGCTGATCGTTAATCCGTTCTAGCAAGATGCACACAGTAGTACACACCCCTTGCCTGCCTCTCCACAAAGTCAAAGGCTCTTTTAAGAGCTACCTAATAAATGTAACTAAGAGTGTGTGTGTGTTGGGAGGGAGGGGGCTGTCAAAACTATAAATGAAAGAATGGTCAAAATATGTATGGTATGTTACAAATTCCAATGTGTTATGGCTAATGTTAGCTAGGTGCCTAACGTTTGCTAGGCTAGGGGTTAAGGTTGCAAAGTATATTAGCTAAAAAGTAGTAAGTAGTTGCAAAGTTGGTAGTTAGCTAAAATGCTAAAGTTGTTCAAGATTTGAACAACTTTTGAGTTGCTAGACATCTGCGTTATATGCCCATCCTTCCACCCCGACCAACCACCCTTGAGACTTTTCCTATTTCTGAAGTAAATCTCTATTTGTGATGGCATGTTATAGAAGGGTCCAGACACTTTTTTTGGTGATTTGTTTTTGTTTTTGAGAACATGCCATTTACATCAAAAATAGAGATTTACATCAGAAATAGGAAAAGTCTCCTTCAAGTAAACCTTCTGTCTGATGTAACCATACCAAACGTAACATAAGATACTTATTTCAGTGTCCTGGATAAACATTCACTATGTTACTTTCAGCGGACTGGTGTTAGCTACAGAAGCTAGCAGCTGGACTTTGTACAAGTAACGTTAGCTACCTAGCTAATCAAAATATCCGTTTGCTCATATACACTTCATATGACTGGCAGGTGGGGCAAGCAGCTCTGTTGTTGCCGAGCAACCAACCCAGTGTTAGGACTATGAGTTTCGGCTAAAGATGTTAGCATTGTCAGCTACAAAAAAGGTAGATGATCGTTGTTTCTTAACAGACGCAAATGTGCATGTGAGAGCGATCATTTATATATTTAATAAACTTAGTCAAGCCGGCGTTTTTCTAAAGCCCAATAGTCACTTTATGGACTCTTTAGACTTGTTTTAATCCAGCGTCTAGAATTTAAGATAGGTAGGCGCAATAAATACTTTTAAAAATCAATTGCTAACTGCCCTATAAAAAAAATCTGCAGTTAAAAAATCTGGCATGTGGTTCTCGGTAAAGGACGAAAGGCTCATGACGAGAGGCAGGTGAGTGTGTTGTGTACCTACAAGTTGATTTGGGATTTTCATTGAGGTTGGTGTCATATATTTAACACTGATCTTTAACCAATGCCTAAAATAGACGACTATTGTCTAGTCTATAATAATGGTGTTTTTGTGTATCTTATTGCATTGCAGGGGGAAGATCGTGCTGGGCTACACTGAGGCTGAGCTCCGGGTTCGAGGCTCTGGATACCAGTTTATCCATGCAGCTGATATGCTCTACTGTGCTGAGAACCACGTCCGCAGTAAGGCTTTTACTATGACATCTCTACCTTTAATAATAATCATGGAATATTCCAAATAACATTGGTTTAGAACAGTAACTTGACACTTGGCCAAAAGTATGCTCGTCGAACATCTCATTCCAATATCATGGGCATTAATATGGACTTGGTCCGCCCTTTGCTACGATAACAGCCTCCACTGTTCTGGGAAGACTTTCCACTAGATGTTGGAACATTGCTGCAGGGACTTGCTTCCATTCAGCCACAAGAGCATTAGTGAGGTCGGCACTGATCAGTCGGCGTTCCAATTCATCCCAAAGATGGATTTGAGTTCAGAGCTATGTGCAGGCCAGTCTTCCACACCGATCTCTTCCACGTTCTTCCACACCGATCTCAACAAACCATTTCTGTATGGACCTCTCTTTGTGTCATGCTGAAACAGGAAACTTTTGTGAAACATCACAGCACAGTTGAAAAATATATGGCAAATGGAAATCAAAAAGAGATGGTGTTAAGAGACAGATGGGAGATGACGAGTGGAGCTACAGGGTGGGATTAATAACAACAAGATGACTCATGTCAAATATACTGTGTCCATAAAATGTGTATAGGTTCAGAGCTTTTGTGAAACAGCACAGTTATATAGCAAAACAGAAATCAAACTGGATGAGCTTCAGTGATAGATGGGAGGGGTTTGATGGTAGCTGAAGGACGGGATTGAAAACCAACAAAAAATAACTATTGTAAAACACATTGTGTCTGTAAAATGTACAGTACCAGTGCAACGTTTGGACACACCTACTCATTCAAGGGATTTTCTTAATTTTTACTATTTTCTACATTGTAGAAAAATAGTGAAGACATCAACACTATGAAATAACACATATGAAATCATGTAGTAAACATAAAAGTGTTAAACAAATCAAAATATATTTTATATTTGAGATTCTTCAAAGGTGAATAAGAATATTTTGAAGATAAATACACAACGCAGAGGATGAGAGGAATAAAAACTAGAGTACTAATGGTATTTGGCCCAGATGTACTGCAAGGACTTCTGATTGGTCAACCCCAGGCTAGGGTGGGGGGGTTGTAAATGGCATCCTGTCCTTTGTTCTGTGGAGAAAAGCTGAGGACAGGGGAGACTGAACATCTACCTCCTAGCATAACATCTATGGTATGTCCTTCTCAAATAAACCTATTTTTCTCCCCCTGATTTGCTTTGGAGTTTGCGTTATTGAAGAATGACATAAATTGCTAACAGTACCAACCCTTTGCCTTGATGACAGCTTTGCACACTCTTGGCATTCTCTCAACCAGCTTCACCTGGAATGCTTTTCCAACAGTCTTAAAGGAGTTCCCACATATGCTGAGCACTTGTTGGCTGCTTTTCCTTCACTCTGCAGTCCAACTTATCCCAAACCATCTCAATTGGTTTGAGGTCGGGTGATTGTGATCTGATGCAGCACTCCATCACTCTCCATCTTGGTTAAATCGCCCTTACACAGCCTGGTGGTGTGTTGGGTCATTGTCTTGTTGAAAAACAAATGATAGTCCCACTAAGCGCAAACCAGATGGGATGGCGTATCACTGCAGAATGCTGTGGTAGCCATGCTGGTTGTGTGCCTTGAATTCTAAATAAATCATTGACAGTGTCACCAACATAGCACTGCTCACACCATCACACCTCCTCTACCCATGTTTCACGGTGGGAACCACACATGAGGAAATCATCTGTTCACCTACTCTGCGTCTCACAAAGACATGGCGGCAGACCAAAGGACAGATTTCTACTGGTCTAATGTCCATTGCTTGTGTTTCTTGACCCAAGCAAGTCTCTTCTTCTTACTGATGTCCTTAAGTAGTGGTTTCTTGGCAGCAATTAGACCACGAAGGCCTGATTCTCGCAGTCTCCTCTGAACAGTTGAGGTTGAGATGTATCTGTTACTTGAACTCTGTGAAGCATTTATTTGGTCTGCAATTTCTGAGGCTGGTACCTCTAATGAACTTGTCCTCTACAGCAGAGGTAACTCTGGGTCTTCCTTTCCTGTGGTGGTCCTCATGAGAGGCAATTTCATCATAGTGCTTGATAGTTTTTGCGACTGCACTTGAAGAAACATTCAAAGTTCTTGACATTTTCCATTGACTGACCTTCAAAGTAGTGATGGACTGTCGTTTCTCTTTGCTTATTTTAGCTGTTCTTGCCATGACATGGACTTGGTCTTCTACCAAATAGGGTTATCTTCTGTATACCACCCCTATCTTGTAACAACACAACTGATTGGCGCAAACTCATTAAGAAGGAAAGAAATTCCACAAACTAACTTTTAACAAGGCACACCTGTTAACTGAAATTCATTCATGGTGACTACCTCGTGAAGCTGGTTGAGAGAATGCCAAGAGTGAGCAAAGCTGTCATTAAGGCGAAGGGTGGCTACTTTGAAGAATCTCAAATATAAAATATATTTTGATTTGTTTAACACTTTTTTTTGTTACTCCATGATTCCATATGTGTTATTTCATAGTTTCGTCACTATTATACTACAATGTAGAAATTCGTAAAAATATAGAAAACCCCTCAAATGAGTAGGTGTGTCCAAACTTTTGACTGGTACTGTATATATTATGAATAAGCTGGAAGTAGAAGCCTAGGTGTTGTTGTCCACTAGTTTACTCAAATTAGGAGAGGGGTAGTAGGGTTAGGGCAAAATAAAATAAAATCTATTTTAAAAATATATATTTGAGATTGAAAATAATGCAGACAATTAAATTGATGGAATCTACAATCTATATGCAATATTAAAGCTGATCTACCCCCCCCAAAAATGTTTTATAAAAAACAAACATGTAAAGGGCCTTCCCCAAACGTTGGAAGCACAGACTCGTCTAAAATGTCATTGTATGGATGTAGCGTTAAGATACGTTCTCCTGGCATCCGCCAAACACAGATTCGTCCGTCGGACTGCCAGATGGTGAAGCGTGATTCACCACTCCAGAGAACGTGTTTCCACTTTTTATTTTTATTTCACCTTTATTTAACCAGGTAGGCTAGTTGAGAACAAGTTCTCATTTACAACTGCGACCTGGCCAAGATAAAGCAAAGCAGTTCGACACATACAACAATGCAGAGTTACACATGGCATAAACAAACATACAGTAGGGAAAAAATCATAATAATAATAATAATAAAAAGTATATATAGTGTGTGCAAATGAGGTAAGATAAGGGAGGTAAGGCAATAAAATAGGCTATAGTGGCGAGGTAATTACGATATAGCAATTAAACACTGGAGTGATAGATGTGCAGAAGATGAATGTGCAAGTAGAGATACTGGGGTGCAAAGGAGCAAAATAAATAAATACAGTATGGGGATGCGGTAGTTGGATGGGCTATTTACAGATGGGCTATGTACAGGTGCAATGATCTGTGAGCTTCTCTGACAGCTGGTGCTTGAAGTTAGTGAGGGAGATAAGAGTCTCCAGCTTCAGCTATTTTTGCAGTTAGTTCCAGTCATTGGCAGCAGAGAACTGGAAGGAAAGGTGGCCAAAGTAGGAATTGGCTTTGGTGATGACCAGTGAAATATACCTGCTGGAGCACGTGCTCTGAGTGGGTGCTGCTATGGTGACCAGTGACCTGAGATAAGGCGGGACTTTCCCTAGCAACGACTTGTAGATGACCTGGAGCCAGTGGGTTTGGCGACGTGTATGCAGCCAGCCAACCAGAGCATACAGGTCACAGTGGTGGGTAGGATATGGGGCACTGTGATAGACTGCATCCAATTTGTTGAGTAGAGTGTTGGAGGCTATTTTGTAAATGACATCGCCGAAGTTGAGGATTGGTAGGATAGTCAGTTTTACGAGGGTATGTTTGGCAGCGTGAGTGAAGAATGCTTTGTTGCAAAATAGGAAGCCTATTCTAGATGTAATTTTGGATTGGAGATGCTTAATGTGGGTCTTGAAGGCGAGTTTACAGTCTAACCAGACACCTGGGTAGTTGTCCACATATTCTAAGTCAGAACCATCCAGAGTAGTGATGCTGGACGAGCTGGCATGTGCGGGCAGCGATCGATCGAAGAGCATGCATTTAGTTTTACTTGCATTTAAGAGCAGTTGGAGGACATGGAAGGAGAGTTGTATGGCATTGAAGCTTGTCTTGAGGTTAGTTAGCACAGTGTCCAAAGAAGGGCCAGAAGTATACAGAATGGTGTCGTCTATGTAGAGGTGGATCAGAGAATCACCAGCAGCAAGAGCGACTTCATTGATGTATACAGAGAAGACGGTTGGCCCGAGAATTGAACCCTGTGGCACTCCCATAGACGACACGGTCTGGACAACAGGCCCTCCGATTTGACACACTGAACTCTATCAGAGAAGTAGTTGGCGAACCAGGCGAGGCAGTCATTTGAGAAACTAAGGCTGTTGAGTCTGCCGATAAGAATGTGGTGATTGACAGAGACGAAAGCCTTGGCCAGGTCGATGAATATGGCTGCACAGTATTGTCTCCTATCGATGGCAGTTATGATATCGTTTAAGACCTTGACCATGGCTGAGGTGCACCCATGACAAGCTCAGAAGCAAGATTGCATAGCAGAGAAGGTACGGTTGGATTAAAAGTGATCGGTGATTTGTTTGTTAACTTGGCTTTCGAAGACCTTTGAAAGGCAGGGTAGGATAGATATAGGTCTGTAGCAGTTTGGGTCAAGAGTGTCTCCCCCTCTGAAGAGGAAGCTCCCGACGAACAGTTGCTTCCAGAGGCCGTTTGGAACTCGTTAGTGAATGTTGCAACCGAGGACAGATGATTTTTACGCCAGTCCCATCTGTGAGCTTGTGTGGCCTACCACTTTGCGGCTGAGCCGTTGTTGTCCCTAGACCTTTCCACTTCACAATAGCACCACTTACAGTTGACCGGGGCAGCTCAAGCAGGGCAGAAATTTGACGAACTGACTTGGAAAGGTGGCATCTTATGACAGTGCCACATTGAAAGTCCCTGAGCTCTTCAGTATGGAACATTCTACTGCCAATGTTTGTCTATGGAGATTGCATGGCTATGTGTTCGATTTTATACACCTCTCAGCAACGGGTGTGGCTGAAATAGCCAAATCCACGCATTTGAATGGGTGTCCACATACATATGTAGTGTATACTTGTGGGGCGGCAGGTAGCCCAGTGGTTAGAGCGTTGGACTTGCAACCGAAAGGTTGGAAAATCGCATCCCCGAGCTGACAAGATAAAAATCTGTTCTTCTACCTCCTGAACAAAGCAGTTAACCCACTGTTCCGAGGCCGTCATTGAAAATAAGAATTTGTTCTTAACTGACTTGCCTAGTTAAATAAAGATAAAAACAATCAAATATTAGTACTACATAGAGCTATCTAATAGTCTGCCTCTGAGAAATATTATCTCAGACTCAGACTGACACCACACACACCTCTGAGAGAGAGAGAGAGGTCAGCAGTAACAGTGTCCTACTTACAGTAGCATGTAAACACAATGACCCTGTTCTAACCATGGAACATTAAGCATCAGCTTCACTGCTCTTCACACACTCCATACTGCTCAGTGGTCGATAGCAAATATAACTCCCCCATCTCTCTAAGTTTACAATATCACTTCCCCTTCCATCTCTCTGAGTTTATAGTACATAACAAATTGAGCTCTTTGAGTTTAAATACTGGAGGGGACAATTTGCCTAATGAAAGTGTTAAAATAGTCTAGTGAGTGCAAAGACAAGCATGATGTTAATATCAACAACAACAAAAATCCAGTATTCATTGTTAGACAGATGGTTATTTCAGTACAGTATATGCTGCCTTTTCAAAACTTTTGACTCACAACCCTTCTTTTCTTTTAGAAAGTAGTCCAGGGTAGTAGGTCGGTATGTCTAAAAGACATGTAGGCAGAGGTTTGATTGGCAAACTGTCCGAGAGTTAGTGGAAGTCTGGTTGCGTCCTTAATAGTCTCTCCTTTTTCCCAAAGTACACTTGTTCACTTCCCTTCATGGATTTGAAAGGAAATGACTGGTATATTAAACTCCCTCTAGCCCATGCCTACAGCAATCCAATGCTTTTACATTGGTTGAGAGTAGTGAACCAGTGCACACTTCAGGAGGGATTATTGGGACAAACCATATAGACGGCGTTGGCTGACAAACGTCACAAAAATGATGCGCGCACATCGACGTGGCCGGAAGCCACGCGGTTTTTATGATTATGAGCGGTCGGGTAACTAGCAACAATGGCTAAAAGCTGCCTTGTGGGGAACCGTAGGTGGCTTGTTTCAGCTAGTTTTATCTTGTTGTTGATACCATGTCTTGTTATGAGGTGTTTTGACAGATTTCATGTCAATTCTAATATGGCAAAAAAAATCACTAGCTAGTGTAAATGATTAGTTATTGGAGAAACAAGACCAAGATGAGACTCTGGACAAGGCGGATACGGTATATTTGAGGCCTTTAATCAAGCATAGTAATATCTGTCAAACGTGCAGCACGGCTCCTATCGTCCAACCCTTAGGGAGCTTTCGGAAAAAGAGGGCGTACAACATATTTGGGCAGTACATTTATACATTGAAATGACGTAGGTAGATTCTAGTAGTCCTGGCTCCTGGTTGGTTGTTCGTAGGTGATAGACAGTCCTCTCCAGCCTGTTGTCAGTATCCCATTGGTTCTTGACAGAGTTCTTTGTCTTTGTAGCCCATCCCAAAGGGTTTTGAGCAGTGTATATTTATGGGTTGTCAGTGTGTTTTATCTTAAACCGCCACCCTGGTGGGGGTTTCCCGTGCAGTTAGTATATTGAGAAACAGAGAGATAGAGAGAGTATAACACAGAGTACAAGCCAAAATTGTATGGTTAAGCCCAGGCAGACAACAGTCAGTGAATGCGTCATTACATGTTTTAATATGTTATTACAACACTAGCTAACCAGCAACTCTAACGATGTATTTGAGAGTCAGGTGCTCATTGTGCAAATTAATTCATGTTTTCAATTAACATTTTTAAAACAAAATGTAGTCTACAATGTTGTCAGCAATTTAAGCCGATCCCGTCTGTTTTGCCTCATAGTTGCGCGTTCAACGGTTTTTGTTGCTAAACAACCAACCCGTCTCTGTGGGACACATGGTTGGTTAGAGTGGAGAATATGTTTACACATAATCCAGATTATGGAGGAGATTGTGCAGAACCCAGAGCAGATTAGAGCAGAGTACCAGTGAACAGAGCAGAGTGGTGAACTGGGGCCACATATCCATATCAGGAATGGAATAAAGATCCAAAGTCCACCAGTGTCCACTGAAAGTGACACACGAGTTTCAGCAGCACTGCAGGGGAACACTTTGGGTGTAAATCTGCTGTGTCTGCACATCTCTGTACTGCACGCCTCTCTGTAGAACAATGGGTCGACGGCGCCTCACACCTGTGTCCGTTCACCACCATGAACCTACTCCGGAAAGCTGCACAGTTCAGACGTGCTCTACTCCACAACACGCCTTGCAAAGACAACAATAGGCCAATTGGGTGAAGGATCAAGGAGTGTGTGTGTGTGTGTGTGTGTGTGTGTGTACATTTAGAGGTGTGATGGTGCATGTACACTCGCATGCAAACAGCATATTTCGGCAGACTTGCTTTTGTAAGCGTCGTGAGTGTGTATGGGTTGGTTCCATGCATGGGTGCACATATACACTGTGTTGCCTATGTGCATAATAGCCTATGTTCAGTTATGACCATACAATCATTTGGTTCTGATACATCCCCCTGACTCAGTGTCTTATGTGGTTCCAGTGATCAAGACAGGAGAGAGCGGGCTGACGGTGTTCAGACTGCTCACTAAGGATAACCGCTGGAGGTGGGTCCAAGCCAACGCCAGACTGGTCTACAAGAACGGCAAGCCTGATTACATTATCGCCACCCAGAGGCCCCTGGTGTAAGTGCAGCTTTAGCCTCCCCCTCCATAACCCAATGATGTTTTGAATACATTTTTAACCCTAAACACTTTTCTGAGTGTTAAATGTAACACTATAGAGTTGATTTAGCACTGTAGATTTTGCTGTGTCTGTTTGTATGAAGGATTTCAATGAGGTGAATGTAATGTGTAATCCTAAACAGTCAGAGCTCTTTAGTCCATAGTGTTAGGGACTTTTGTCCAAATAGTAGTCCCTAATGTTCTGGTAAGCTGTGTCTCGTCCTTCTCTTGTTCCCAGTGAGTAAGAGGGAGGACAGTAGATTGGATTTCATCACGTTAATAAAATTCTCGCGACCCCAAATATATGGGGGGAAAAAATGTAATTCACAGGAAATGTTTACTTTTTTAATGTGGGGCTTTGACAGTCAATCATTTAAATCATTTATCTTAAATATGTATATATATATATATCCCATATCCCCATGTTGTGTCTGAGCGTCTCAGGGTCAGGGGGCGTGGTCAACAGTGCGTACCGCATCTCTCCTGTCACATCCAACCTGGATCGATATTTTGGTTTTAATGCAGATGAGGGCTCTGAATCAGCATACCATGAGTTTTAATGCTCTGAGGGAGACTGCATTGTATTCCCTTTGAGTCAAGAACCAAAACGTCTCCATAGTGACCGGTGAATGCATTGTCTGCAGCATTCGGTCACATGGCAGCTTGAACAGCTGTTCAATTTCACTTCCCGGCATGTCAACTGAACCAGGATCACACTGATTTAGCTGATTTGTTATATCATTTGTTTGTATTTCCCCTGCATGCTTGTGTTCAATTCGTTCAGTTCCCCAAATATGTCTGTTACATAGGCAACTAGACACATTTTCATTACACAGAAAGTAAACAAAGTTTGTTATTTAAATCCATTGCGAATGACAACCGTTCCTCTCTCAATTTGAAAAAATCTTTCCAACACTCCCCCTCAATAACCACCAAGCTTCGGTGTGAAATACAACATTGTCATGCTCTGATCCCATATCCCCAAGTAGTTTTGTGAACAGGTGTGCGCAATGTAGTTTGCAATGTTCTACGCTCAGCTCTTTTGCCGCCAGTTGCTCTCTGTGTATCCAATATAGCTCAGTGGGTGTTGTCACGCCCTGGTCTTGTGAGTGTCTCCACCCCCTCCAAGTGCCACTTATTACCCCTGGTGTATATATCCCTGTGTTTCCTGTCTCTCTGGGCCAGCTCGTCTTGTATGTTTTTCAAGTCAACCAGCGTTTTCCCGTACTCCTGCTTCTATTCTCTTTTGCTATTCCTCCCGGTCTTGACCCTTGCCTGTCCTGTCTCTGAGCCCGTCTGCCTGACCACTCTACCTGACCCTGAGCCCGTCTGCCTGACCACTCTACCTGACCCTGAGCCCGTCTGCCTGACCACTCTACCTGAGCCTGACCCTGAGCCTGACCCTGAGCCTGCCCCCCGACCTGTACCTCTGCCTCCCTCTGGATTACCGACCTCTGCCTGCCTTGACCTGTCTTCTGCTTGCCTCTGAAACGTTAAACCATTGCTACTTCGACAGTCTGCATCTGGGTCTTACCTTGATTCCTGATAGGTGTATCATACAATGCGTCCATTTGGCAAAGGGAGACGCAGTCATAACTAAAGTGCAGAGGCCTGCCCACCGTCCCATGGTAGATGGAGCCCCATCTGTGCAAAAGCCCACCATTCGATCCCATTTGGAGTCTGTTTTTCAGCACATTGAACATCCTCTGTGCCATATCATGCTTGAGAATCGTGAGACAACAATATGCCCTCGTCAATAGCATCCCCCGACATGCGGCGAACCAAAGTTAATGCATGGGCATCTCGGCCCGCACAGCTAACATCTATTTGGAGAGCATGGGGAGGTTTGAGTCGTTCAGTCAGTTTCCTCTTGATTGCTTGCTATAGCATGAATTCTTAGTTTCACAGTGTTATCTGACAAAGGTATTGATGTGAGTTTCTATGCCTCTGTCTCCCCACACATTGTTTTCCCCATATCAATTGCGGCCAGTAATGTCCGTCTCTGCAATAGTGTGTGGTTTCATAGCGTAGCGGGCTCAGCCATTCACCATGGAAATGATTCAAGTGCAACCGTCAAGAGTGGCCTTTTCCCACGATCTAAGGGCGCTCTGTCGTTGAATTTTAACTTTTAGATATGAATAATTTTCATTCAGATTTTTTAAGTTATAATGATTTTGAGAGACAAAGAATATATATATATATATATATTTATATATTTATATATTTTTTTTACCGGGATTTTGGTAATTCTCCCACAACCCCATTTTCATATCAGGCAACCCGACATGGGTCACGACCCCTAGTTTGGGAACCACTGCTGCACACTGTTAAAATGAAGCTGCCTCCAACTTTTAAGGACTCAAAGCCTTAACTTTGCTGGAGTTTTATCCTGAACAGAAAGAGTGTGTTCTGATTGGTTCTCTCCATCCTCTCGTACCCAGGGAGGAGGAGGGAGGAGAGCACCTGAGGAAGCGTTCCATGCACCTCCCCTTCACCTTCGCCACGGGCGAGGCCCTTCTCTACCAGAGTAGCTACCCCATCCACGGCCTCACCGACTCACTCCAGACTAAAGGCAAGACCAAGTCCAAGAAGGCCAAGCTGGACAAGAACTCGTCGAAGGATCACGGTGGACTGGACCCCAGCTCCCTGCTAGGGGCATTGATGCGGCAGGATGAGTCCGTGTACGTGTGCCAACCAGCCGTCGAGCCCAAGATGTCCTTCCACAGTAGTCTGTTTAGTGAGCGAGGGGAGGGGGAAGGGCAGAGCAGTGGAGGCTATAGCGGTGGCCCTCTGGGTGGGGGTGTGGTAAAGAGCTGGAGCTCCGTGCCCAACGTGGTCACCACCACCACCACCTCCACTGGCCCCAACGGGGAGCCTCCATCCAGCTTCGACCCACTACTCGCCACCCTGGACTCACTATCTCTGGAGGGGGACGAGACATGCTCTAACAGGTGATTGTATATTTGTATGTATTGTATATAATATTATATATAAGTATTTTCAAATTGAATTGAGTGTAATGTCCCTTTGGACTGCCCAATGTACAGCCAGTCTTGCCCAAGCTTTCCATTTTATTGCCCTTCTGTTTTTAATTCAAATATTTTGTTTATCTATGCATTGCTGTACTCCCAAGTCTATATGTATTTTGAATTTGTCAAATAAAATAAATGTCTTCCTATCAGCGAGCTGTTCTCTGCTCTGGAGAACCTGGGTCTGAACGCAGAGGATCTGGAGCTACTGCTGCTGGATGAGAGGATGATCAGAGTGGAGATGGATCCGGACTACATCCCCTCGCTCAACGACCTGCTCACCAACAACGAGATCCTTGCCTACATCCACGACTCGCTGGAGAACAAGACCGAGGAGGGCCAGGGTGGGGACAGTCACGTGTCCATACCACCACCCTTAACCACAACCCATCCCCCTGGCCCTATCCTTAATTCTACCCTTATCCCTAACCTTTATAACCAAGCCACCCCCGCTATGCATATCTCTACCCTCCACCCCCAGGCTACTAACCCTCCTATCCCCCAACCCACGTTACCCCCTCACAGACTACCAAAGCAGCCACCCATAGTGCAGCTCTCCCAGCAGATGCAGCAGCACCTCAACTTAGTAAAGCCCGTTCTGGCAAAATACCCCTGGCCCCCGACACAAACTGACGTCCCCACGCCAAGCCAGCCAGACACACTGCAGCACACAAACTCACTAACCGTGGTCGATAATGGTCACTGGCTTCCCCAGCAGGAGCATCTGCTTGCGGGGCTGGACGACCACTGCCACAGCATTCACCCCCTGGTCAACGGTAAGACATCCCAGCTGGGGCCTCAAGGGTCCGGGCAGCTCAAACACCACCAGCACCAGAACATCATCCATCTTCAGAGCCAGTGGCAGCAGCAGAACCAGCACCTACAGGTCCAGCTTCAGCCTCAGTGCCATTTCAAACAGCAGAAGGCAAGTAGCAACAGCGGTGCCGCTCTCAACGGGTTGCACCCTGATCCCGATTGGCAGAGGTACGGCTACGACGACCAGTTGGAACTGACCGCTAATGGAGCCTGCACCGTCTCATACACCAACGGGTGTGCAGACACTCTCTCACGCGCTACTGGAAGTGAGGTCACTCTCACGGATTACGGTACGGGTGCTTCGACTACCGTGGGCATGGTGATGAACTGGGGTACGGTGGGGGGCACAAGTCACTACCAGGGACAAGGAGGGGTGACTGCTAACCCCTCAGACCGTCTGGAGCATCACAAACAACATTCTCCACAGGTCCCATCCGCCTACTTTCACCGCCAGTACCCCACCACACAGAACTCCTTAGATTACATCCTGGGGATGTCACATCCTCAACACACCATGCCTTCTCTGGGCGCCTACGGCATTTTGAATCGCCCCGCTTCCCAAGATGCCACTCACCGCAAGGTAAGAGTCAAAGAATAAAGCAAGATGCTCATAGATGGATAATAAACCTTTTTCTTTTGTAATTTTTGGTGAATTTCTGTGACTGTATGTTTGTGGGACTGTCTTGTTAATGGTTGACATCCCAGCATTGGGAGCACTATTTCGATGTCATGAAAGCGATGGTTCTCTGTGAAGGCACTAATATAGCACTGGGAAGCCCTTGCCTCGGGCTTGTTTCGGCTGCTGCTTTACAGTTCAATGTAAGATAAATCGACGTGAGCAGACATGTGATGTGAAACAGATGAGTGGAGAATCTGTCAACGAAGAGGAACGTAGGTCTCCCATGGAGTGGCGTTGGATATTTCAGGATTGCGCCACGATCAAGTCAACCGTTGGAAGGGATTCTGTCGACGTGAGCATCGACTGCAGTAGGAATACCCTCTCCTGCCAGGGCTGTTTCCTTGCGGGTAGCACAACATAGCCTTGACCTAAATGCCCGGGTCTGATCCTACCGCAGTTTGATTGTGACGGAAGCAGCTCTGGTCTGCAGGGACCGCCTTACAATCTGTTCAAAAGCTGATAATGTCAAGCATGACTTCAGATCAGGACACTGACTGGGAGTGAACTAGTGTCGGCTATGTCCATGGCTGCTCCTTCAGGGTGTCGCGTACTGTACAGTTGCTGTATATGTTGTGTTCGGGTCATGTAGGGTTCCAGCTCCGTTGAGTATTGAATGAGGTTGCTTTTAAGAGTGTATCACGCGCGGTGTGCGTGTCACACACACATGTTTGTACCGGTTGCTAACGTGTTGATCTGAAGTGAAGACGCTCCGTTTTAATTGCACAACAAGCCTCCGTACATTTGGAGACGAAGGTGAGATTAGGACCCGCCTCTGTGCATTTGTAACTTTGTATTTTTAATACAGTACAGGAGGCTTGTCAGGGAGGGACACAGGGGCCCAGTCGGTCAAAACAAGGCCTCAGGACAAGATGAACTGGACATTAGTACAGCACACAGTCCATTCTGCATGCTGGACACCATCTTCCTCTCCTTGTTGTTTGTTGTTGTGCTGAATTAATGTTTCAATATCCATGAAGGGTAACGAACGATAGTTGGTTGGTCTCTTTGTTGAGGGAGAGAGAGAAGAGCCGATGGTGAAGAACTGTAATGAATAGAACAAGGTTGAAGTCCCACAATGAGAGCTATAGCTCCCAGGCAGCGACTGCTAACCGGACCGGCAACCGTTCATGCCCCCCATATCCCACTCCGCCTTCCCTGTGTTTTCCTTCAGGGTCAGCGACCACGCCCCAGAGGAACATAGAGCCAAGCTGGCCAGTCAAGCATGAGCTGTCCTGACCTACAATTTTCCCATCGTCATTACCTAATACATAGAGGGGCAGAAGAATGTGTGGCAATGTGTGTGTATGCGCATGGGTGCGTGCCTACATGTGCAGTGTCACATCCCACCACAGGGGGTGCTGTTTACCCCCAGCTAGGGGTGTTGATGTGATTTGGGATTGAGTAGCATTAGAGATTAGTTGAGTTTGGCCTACCTTAACCTGGCTGGGTTTGTCCGGCTGCAGGTGCGCAGTGTCCTGCTGGCCTGCCCCTATGGGGGGCCTATATAAGTTGGCCCTATTAGGATTTCTACATGGATGATGCCTAGCTAATCCATTTAGGGCCCACTAAGCAGGATTACAATTAGGCCGATGGTAGAAACTGTCACAACAGACACACACACAGGGGATTCCCTCATACAGGGAAGCCACAAAGTACATACTCACACCTATGGAGTATAGCGAGTGGAGCTCAGTGTGTGTACCAGGGTCAGTACTCTGTTGGTTTGGCGGATATGCTACTTTGTGTAGTTAGCTAGTGTATTAGCAACTACTACAAGCTACAGTTAGCGACTCTATCTCTGCTGTCTAGTTCCACCCATCCTCTGCTGTCCACTGACCAGAGTGTGTGTGTGCCCAACTCCGCTCTCTGGCTGACCTGACCTGCAGGAGCCCTTTCCTGCAGTCAAATGACCTAGTGTCCTCATGGGTACAATGTTATTCACATTTTTCATAATAAACATTATTTCTAAAAACCCACCGAAAATCTGTTTTTATGTCAAAAGGTTTTGTTATATTTCAGTCTTCTGTGATGTATATAAAGTGTCATATTGAGATGCAAACTCAAAATGTAGTACGTTTCAACTCTATATCTGACCTGGTGTCTTCTTCTTGTTTAAGCTCATAACCATGTGTGTGAGGTGTACACTTCTGTTTGAAAGTAGATTTGTTCAAGACTATCTGACCCTGATTCAGCCCACTGCAGTGAAAGGTTAAGTGAATGGTGTCAAAGACCTCAACATGCCACAGAACAGAGCCCAGTGTAGTGATTAGAGTTTGTCTTTGGGGGGGGGGGGGGGGGGGGGTTGTGTCCTATCATATGCATACAGCTCCAATTATATTTTTTAATGTTGTTCTGTGTTTTAGATGGAGAGCGGCTGCATCCTCAACGACACCGTGGCTCACACAAGGAGCTGTCTACTGCCCGATGTGAACGGCCAGACAGCCAGCGACAGTCTCCACCCCCAGCCCGGCGCCCTACAGACCCTGCCCACCCTCCCAGACCCACAGACTACTGGCTTCTACCTCTGAGATGGGGGGGGGGGTGTCAGTGCCAGTGCAAAGAGAGACCATTGGACCATTTTGTCAGAGGGCATAAAACATTTAACAGAGGAGGAGACGCGAAAGAAGAAGAATTTAAACGGAACTGTGGATGTTACGACTTTCTATGTAACATTCTCTCCATTTCATTTGTGTACGGCGGACTCAGGAAAGAGCTCAGCATAGTGTCTCTCTGCACTCTGACAGTAGTTTCCCCACTGGCACACAGCTCAGGGGAAACCAAATGCATCTTCTCATGTTACACATTTTTGTATGGAGGGTATGGTTGAGAGAGCGGCGATTTCTTCACCACTGTGAATGTCATTGTTTTTCTTTATGGGTGTACAAAACACAGTTTCGGACAAAGATGATTAACAAGACTGTGATAAGAGACGTGTTTTACCACTGTCATAGCTACAGTGCTGCGCTTCAGTACAGTATAACTTGTTAAAGGAGGGAAAGTGAATGTGAGTATGGAAAGGATGGAGAAGGATTGATATGGAGATTAATATTCATTATGAAGAATGATGAGACATGATTTGATTGATTTGAAGGAGCTGGATGTCTGAAATTATTGTGAGGTAGATTTACAAATGTTCTGTGTTATGTTTTGTTGTGTCATCTGCCCATAGAGAGGAAGAGGAATTGATTCAGGCTTTGGTGATCTACGTGTTGGTAAAATAGTATATAGGTTGTCCTCTGACGGGTTATTGAGATTGGATATGTGAAACAGATCCCATATTATGGTCAAATGGTATCTAAATATGAAGAGGGAGAGCAGATCGGAGGAAGGGATGACCGTTTTGGGGTTTTGTTTATTTCCATGCTGCATTTTAGCCAGGAAGAAGTTTACGTTACCAGTGCAATGATGTTGTGTATTTATTTAAATGGCACTCAAATCAACCGAAGCATTTTCTTATTTTCTTGACTGGCTACAGTGTGAAATCACTCATTACGTCAAGTCCCGTAATACAGCAGGAGATGGCTTACATTCAGAAGTAAACAAGCAAATTCCAGATCCATGATTCCTCATTGAAAAGCTTTGAGAAAAATATACATTTGGATTCAAGTTGATTTCCTGAATTGAAATGAAGTTGAGCTAAAAAACTAACTGTATTCGCTGCCGAGGGCAAGAGGAACGGGAACGGCAGTTTCTGACGTGACGAGAAAGGTCGTTTCAGTGGGCCTCCTCTCTTACAGGGCCCCAGGTGATTCCGTCATGGTCATCTATCACAGTGGATCTCACACCTCTCCTCGGGGACCCCCAGAAGATTCACAATTCTGTTGTCGCCCTGAACGAGCACACCTGATTCACTTAGTCAAGGGCTTGATGATTAGTTGACGAGTTGAATCAGCTGGGCTAGCTTTAGAATAGGTCAAAAGCGTGGAAACACTGATGTATCGCACTGAAGACCCTGTTCCATGAGGATTGACTTGGTCACACGCAGACTCGCGGGCATTGATCCAAATGAGAGGACAAGTCTTTTTAAAGAGATTCTGTATTGAAAAGTTGCAATGTTGAATGTGTCGTGTATATTGTAAAAGAGTTGTAAAAATATCCTATTTGCAGTATTTCGTTATTAAAAAGTGCTGGAAAATAGTTTTTATTAATATTGGTAGCGTTAGAATTCTCTCCATCCAAAATGGCACTATATTCTCTACATAGTGCTAGACTTTTAACCAGAGCCCTATGGACCCTGATCAAAAGTAGTGCACTATATAGGGAACGGGTGCCATTTGGGATGTAACTTATTACATAAATGTCACAAACAAACGCATTTACAGACTTGCCTCTCTTTATATTTGTTTGTCTTTTTTTGTATACAGACATTTCTTATATAAAATAGATTTATTTAAATCAACCAGGAGATGTATGTAAAAAAATAAAAAAGCAAGGTGACAATCAATAACAACAACTGCTTTTTAAAAAAATTGTGTAAATAGTAAGGTATTTTTTATGACATTTGTTGCAAGCACTACTTTAAAAGCACTGGTCCTCACAAGCCATTTTTCTCTAGCACAGAAAGTAGGCTTGTAGAAAATAATTTTGGACTCAATATTATATTGACTACAATACCTACAGTTCTGTGTTTTATTTCAAAGTCATGTTTGGAGAACTTTTTATGACTTTTACTCTCAAGGATATGGTGCCATAGTGGTGACAAACTGCAGACTCACATCCCAGATTTTTATGTTTAAAGATACAATGGTGTCAATGTTCTTTTTTCTTCTTTTTTTTATCACGTTCAATTTATTGAATTTATTTTGATATTCTAACACACAAAGTTATTGTAGATGTCAACAAAAAAAAAAAGCAGTTCAAATGTTAAAATATACTATTTGATCCTGGAAATAAAGGATTTGTGCAATCACAGTTCATCCTAATCATAGTATGTTTGTGCTCATATTATTTTGTTTCTTTGAAAAGTGTTAATTGAACAATTATTTCTGATTGGTTCTATAATGTACACTATGAACTTAAAGGTGTTGATTTTTTTAAAACATTGGGTGTTAAAATCACAATTGATGGGCTGTGTATGTTCTAATACGAAGGTCCATCATTTCTTCATCCACAAGTCTCACAGCTCACTCCTGTGCCTATACAGAAACACCGTTAAAGGCAATGGCTGCTGTGCTGTCTGGACAGTAGGTTATGAGACAGACAGACAGACTTTGTGGGGGACAGACAAACATTGAGGGGACAGACAGTTATGAGACTGAAGGTCAGACACACATTTAGGGACAGACAGGCAGACTTGTAGGGGAACAAACCAAGGCGCCAGACTGGAAGCGTGCTTTCGAATTCCCAGAGGACAGCTTCGGTATTGCATTTCAACTGAAGTACGGCCCAGAAAGACAATTCCCATCGACGGCCCCATAATTCCAGAATTCATAATAAAACACTTTTAGTCATCACCTTTGTGCACACAAAAAATCCATTGAATTATTCAAATATTAGTTGCTGAGGCCAATTTATTTTTTTAAATCACTCAGCCGAAGATATTTACATTTCATATTCATGCTCCGATGTCATGAGCCCAGCTGGCAGAGTTTCCGGAGCATGTTCGCACGATCCTGCCGTCTCATCGGGACTAGTGCGCAGGCATAGTAGTCCCGGTACAAAAAAGAACAACCACGAAACGGCATATGCGAACGTGAGTAGATTACGTTGAAAACAACGGGCGTCCATCTTGGACGCTGTCTCCAGTACTTCCAGACCTAAGTGGGACAGACAGACGTTTGAGGAGACAGACAGACTTGCCCTGGAGACGGGAGTGACTCACCACCCAACCAGAAAGTGAGACAGTCTCTCTGAGAGTGCTTCTATCTCCATCCTCATTGATCGCTTCTCTCCACCCATCCCCCCTTCATCCCCTGGACAATCTCTCCCTTTTTGCACAATGGCAATGTGTGAACACTGACCCAGGAGCAAGCAAACAAACACATATTGATATCCTCCGCTGGAGACTAGAATAACTACACCCACCAACAGAGGGGACACACAGTGACAGGCATCCATTTTCTTTCTGCATGTCTGACTGACTTCCCTCCATGAAACTAGCACGCCATTTTCTCCATCACTTCCTATCTCCTTTCTGTCTCTCTCCTATATGTATCCTGTATGTGTATCATGGGCTGTGTTCAGAAGCAACGAAATGGGAGAACACATTTTGAAACTGAGTGAGTTAGACCTGGATTTCTGTGGCAAACCTTTTTGGTACGCTTTGCCCTACTGAACACAATGGACCATAATAGACAAGGTGTTGGTTGGTGGAGACAGGAGAGAGACCCTCTGTGGCGTAGCTAGACAGTCCAGAGTCCAGACAGAAACAGCCCCCTGCCTCGTCACTCTAATGCCTGCCAAGTTACAAACAGTCTCTCTCTAATGAAGTGTGACAGCCTGACAAAGTTTATTGAATAGAATCGCAAAGAAACGCTATTTTTGAATGTTCACAAAAAATCTTAGTCGAACCATCTTGGAAGCATTAATTCAGGAATATGTCAATCTTTCACTGGGGGACTTTTACATGCAGTATTATGTTGGAAGTAGTTCCTGCTTTACAAAGCTTCTCCGTTACATTTGCCTTTAGAAATGGATGTAAGTATAACAGGGTTTTATTCCAGTCCCCGGCAGCGTATATCCTGTACATGTTTATCTACTTTAGAACGATGGGGAGAGTGTTCAGAAACCAAAGAGGGACGCAATGCCCAATGACAGATGCGCAGGGTCACCCAAGCCAACCAATCCCTCCGGTCTGCCTCCCTCACTAGCCCGTTTTCATCTTTAATGACCCACATGAAATCCTTTCTGAGAGTTCTTCTTCTCCACTGGTTTCCCCAGTCAGCCATGCATGCTTGTAGCATGATCAACAGGAGGAAGCAGGGCTAGCCCCTAGGTCTTCCCCAGTGTTTTCCTGCATGTCCCACTCCATTCCAGGGGGGAATGTTTTCAAGGTGCGGATGGAGCTCATATGTATAGAAGGCAGTTATGGTGTAGATGATCCTTCTCTACACCATACCTAGCCCCTGTGTGAACAGTTGACAACAGAGGCGGTCCAAATGGCACACTAATCTCTACAAAGTGAACCACTTTTGACCAGAGCCCAATGGTCCCTGGTCAAGTGTAGTGTACTACATAGGAAGCCATTTGGACACAGCCCGTAGCACACAAAACTATATGCATTATAGATTCACCATCAGCCCTGGAACTGAACCACTGAGCACTCCCCCATTAGGTCACGACAACCCACTCCTCAATTAGGAAGCTTTCCAGGTTTTTTGTCACCACAGCAGCCTAGTGCATTGAAAGCATATAAAATATGAAACGGTTGCTCCATACCATTCAGAGCAGGCCATTTCCCTAATGGCAAATATAGGTTCTGTACCTATGCTTTGCGAGCAGCAATCTTGAGAAAGAGAGTGGTGACCTGGTTGTTGAGTGACCTGGTGACAGCAATGCTTACATTTTACATAACATTTGAGTAATTTAGCAGACGCTCTAATCCAGAGCGATATACAGGAGAAATTAGGGTCAAGTGCCTTGCTCAAGGGCACCTCGACAGATGGCCCCAACGCCATCTATGGCCCCAACGCCACTAGGCTACCTGCCGCCCTACTTGAATAGAATACAATACGCCAATACCTGACCACAGACAATCAAGGATAACTGCAGAGTAGGACTGAGAGGGCCTTAGATATGCTGCAGTTATTTTTTCCAAAAGCAACAGAAAGAGGGTGTGTTTGCTTTAGTAAGGATAGAGTTTGATCCTGGTTTCAAGTACTTTATCATTGAGTCGTGCATTGTGTCCTGGAGTATCCTCTCTCCTTTGTCCACTCCAGGGACTCTGAGTGCATTATAGATCGGTTTCTGTGTTGTTTCTTCTCTCTTCTCTTTTTATTTGTCTTCTGGGCACTTGACACACTGTGTTGCCCAGGAAGAGTGTTGCTGCTGGAGACAGATCTCTCCATCGAACCCCTCCCCCCCTTCATCCATCCCTCCCTCCCCACTAGTGCCCCGTCGTTCAGCCCCCCCCATCCCCCAACACACACACACGCCCAGTTCAGCCCCACCGCCCCATGGGCTGTCAATGCACATTACTTCCAGCTTGTTGCACACACTCCCCTTTCTCTCTCCTACTCATAGCAATGTTGATTTTTGTTGGGGTTATATATATATATATATATTAAGATCATTTTGACTCTTTTTAACTCTACTGAAAAGTCGTAGAGTTGAAACAATGAAGAAGTTGGAGCACTTTTGGTGTTTGACTGTGACTCAATTCTGTAGCGGGGAGGTGTGGTGGAGGCAGAGGCGAATGGGATTTCTCTCTCTCTTTCTCTCTCTCTCTCTCTCTCTCTCTCTCTCTCTCTCTGTGTACTTTTCAACTGTAGTGTAGAGCACCAATAACCCGAAGCCACAACAGTAGTTATTTATGCCGACACAGTGTTTAGAAACAACATTACTTTTAACAGCAGAAACAAGCAAGCGTTCCATGTTATGTTTTCTCTAATGGAATGCGCTTTCACTCACACAAAGAACAGAAAAACAGAAGACTTGTGCGCCGAGACTCTTGGCTCCCGAAGGTTGTACAGAATGTTGTTTGCTCTTAACATCAACCACGAAGAGATCAAACCCCTTTAGCTCAACAAGCCAAAGCATAAAGCAGACATGGGTCTGCCACACCTCCACATGTGAAAGAGGGAGCTGTCATGAAGGTTTAAAGAAGAGGCACGGCCAGTGTGAGAAGAGAGGGAGGAAAGCCCCCCTGAGAGGTGTGGAGCACAGTGGAGCTAGCCTGCCTTCTAGACTGCTGCTAATGCAGTAAACAGACACGGTAAATGCTACATGTCGACTCAATCGGAAATGACCTTTATATTTCTATTGTTCAATCTGTAATGGTTCAGCGATACAGATGGAACAGAGCCTTGAAATGTATATTTGTCATAATCCATGTGTTTTCCATTTTGCAATTGCGAATGAAAATGAATGAGGAAAAAACTGACTGACTGAATTTAGTTATGTAGAAATGTTAACTTTAAAAAGGGTACAGTAATATTTTCATCAGAAACACCGTCTTGGTGACTGAAGAATTCCAGACAGGCAGGAACTAGGACGGTCCAGAGCCATGTATTTATTTGTTCTAAACATGTGCCTCTTGGATGGTCCATATCCTGGCTGTGTGGGAGAGGTCAGAAATTATCCGGTGGCCAACTGAAAGCTTGCACTTAGTGTCTAGTGGGCCCACAGGGGGTGGGGCGGGGTGGGGGGTGGTTGCTAAGGGAGTCTGAATTGGTCATCAGTCAGCTAGCATCCACCAAGCCAGTTGGACACCCATTCTCCTGACCTTGTACTAGCTCCCCTGTGTGTAGACTTCAGCAGCACTCAATACTCTGCTAAACTGTAGGGACGGCATTTAAATGTCGTATGTAGAGAGACCAGGTAGTGGTTCCACGGAATGTCCTGAACATACAGTAATTAGAAATGTACATTAAGAAAGACCACACAGTTTTAATGGCAGCTTTAATGATGTGTAGAATGGAGCTGAAATAAACGCAAGCATATTGTGCCAAATGTTACTTGCACCGGAGGTTGGTGACACCTTAATTGGGGAGAACGGGCTTGTGGAAATGGCTGGAGCGGAATAGGTGGAATGGTATCAAATACATCAAACACATGGTTTCCATTTGCTCTGTTCCAGACATTGTTTTGACCGTCCTCCCCTCAGCAGCCTCCACTGGTTACTTGGGCCACGTAATGTCCATGTTGCAGTACAGACAATGAACTAATGGCTAACAGTCAGCATATACAGTGATCTCCAAAAGTATTGGGACAGTGACACAAATATCATACCCCCAAGACATGCTAACCTTTCAACCTTAAAATAACAAGGGAGGTCATCATTATTCACAATTCATACAGGTCTATCCGTAATCATGGTGGCATGCACCTTAATGTAGAAGTATTTAGAAACATATTCTATTCATAAAAGTGACTCCAAAATTACACAATACACTATTTACCATTCACAAACTTGCAGAGCCACAAACTGGATGTAGTCATTGTGGGCTATGAACGTGGGACCAAATGCTTAGCTTTTTGCTACTTTAATACACAAGTGAATTTGTCCCAATGCCTTTGGTCCCCTAAAATGGGGGGGACTATGTACAAAAAGTGCTGTAATTTCTAAACGTTTCACCCGATATGGACGAGAAGTCTGCACTTTAACCTCATCGTCATTGTGTCATTTCATATCCAAAGTGCTGGAGTACAGAGACAAAACAACAAACAATGTGTCACTGTCCCAATACTTTTGGAGCTCACTGTATCAGCAAAATCATTTGTTGTCCCCTTTTCTTTTTGTTAAAGTGTGTTTTTTTTAAGCCTTTCGTGAACTAACACTCACACTTGACTCTTTTCCCACTTACTAGCTCTGACTTTGCTGATAACTACTTTATTGAGGAAAACATTTACTTACTATGACTGTGATATGCGGTTGTCCCATCTAGCTATCTTAAGATGAATGCACTAACTGTAAGTCGCTCTGGATAAGTGCGTCTACTAAATGTCTAAAATGTAAATGTCACTCTTCATCCTCCTCATCCGATGGGAACAGCCTAATACGATGCGATGCCTCAGGATACAGAGTGACATCCCTCAACAGCTTCACTTCCTGTGGCATCTTAATGAAGTCATACAAGACATTATCATCATCGGGAAGCAGGAAGCCATCCAACCAGCCCAGGGGCTCTGCAGTATCTGGATGTGTCATCAGCTAATGCAATGTTATTCCTCCCAGCAGGGGGGGGCGGCCCAGCCCAGCCACCGTCCACTCAATGAGTTAGCACATCCAGGGGGCACCTTCAGCAAACGGAGACTGTGCCAATAATAACCCTGTCCCGCTCTCCAGCCAGCCAGCAGCCAGCCTAGTGCTTTAAATAGACACAGATCAAATCAAATTGGCAGTTTTTTTTCTCTGCAAAGGTCAGTGAGTACTTTCTCTGATAGACCTGGAATCCCAATGTACTCTAGATGGGTAACCAGCAGGATATAGAGAGAGGACTTCTTGGTAGGAAAGGTGTAGACTCTAAGAGATCTTCTGCTGCTGGGGTTAACTCTTAGCACCTCACCTCTGTGGCCCAGGTGGAGTGACAGTCTGTCATATGTGCTCTCTGTCACAGCTCTGTTCCCTGCAGTTCAGCGAGAGACCAGCGGCAGCACTCTGAGAGCGCTTGGCTTAGCGAGAAGGATGGTTCCAAATGGGAAAAACAGGGATCCCACAGATCAACCTGACCCAGCATCATGGAAACCTTGCTTGAGTAGATGCTGTATTGGATGTCCTTGGCTTGACACACAATGGTTGCATCCCAAATGAAAGCCTATTCCCTTTATAGTACCCCGTTTGGGACGCAAACCATGGGACCTGACCTCATACTCTCACATAAAGCAATACGAAATAACATTGATTAAAGTTACCTATGGGAGCCGACAGGAAAACTAGCCTAAGCCTATGTCCAATTGCCCACCGTCACACGTACTGTGCATGTTGTGAACAGTACACTGTTTGTCCGTTGGACAATAGGAGACATTCCTTCTGCCTTTGTATAATGCCTCAGTGAGCATATTTTGCAGCACGGTTTAACTTATAACCTTCTCTGGCAGTGTGTTATGGGTGACTCAAAGCAGCGGGCAACCATTAGCTTGTCTTTTGTGTCAATATGCCACAACAGGTTTTGATCAGCTGCTCAGTTGGTGAGCCCCAGTGGATGTGGAGGGAGGCAGTCAGATACAGGAGGAAACATGAAATATTCATTGTGTGGAACGAACCAGGGTTGGGGGTCAACTCAAATAGAAAGCAGTCAATTCAAGAAGTAAACTAAAATTCCAATAAAGAAAGGAGAAAGGAGCATATGTTTTAAATTATTTCTCATTAACTGAAGGCATTTATGTAATTGTTTTTTTTTTTTAATTTAGAGTTTAATGTAAATTTGAATTGACTGATAATTTGAATTGACCACCATGCTGGTCTGAGATCTTCTCTGTGCAGAGATTTTGACATAAGCAATCAACTCTGTGTACTTCCACTCATGATGCAATCATTTGTAAATTTAGCCAATTGAAATCTTTTTTTCTTGATAATTTATCCAAATTCAATCTGGTGAGACCCTTTGTACAGACAGGATATCCTGAAACAGCCATCAGCCTCTCTATACACATTGTATTTGCTCCTGCTTCTCTTCACGGACTATGATCAAATATCAAAAGACTCCAACCACCCAAGCCATAGACTATTTTCTCTGCTGCCGCACTGCAAGAGGTACCGGTGCATCAAGTCTGACACCAACAGGCTCTTAAACAGCTCCTATCCCCAAGCAATACGACTGATAAATAGCTAGCAAAATAGCTACAAGGACCGAGTTTACCTTGTATCTTGATTGACCTTTTATTTCAGTCTCTATGCACACTCACAGGGGCCTACACACCCACAGGGGCCTACACACCCACAGGGGCCTACACACCCACAGGGGCCTACACACTCACAGACACTGTCACTCCAACACAAACACAAACATTCAAACATTCACTCCGTCATCTGCTCATTCACACATAATATGCTCATACATCTATACTGACTCGAAACACCCGTACACCCACTCACATGCAAGCTGCTGCTATTCTGGTTATCTTATATCCTGTTGAGCAGTCGCCTTATCCCTACACATACTGTATCTACCTCCACCACTCCACTGTTCCTGCATGTAAATGTGGCATTGGAACTGACTTTTTAAATATTTGTTGTATATAGTATGTTCACTTTCTTACTTTATTGTGTATTTCATATTTATTCATCTTATTTCTTGTGTTGTTTTTTTCTATCAATACATTGTTATTGATTATTGCATGGTTGGGTTTTGAGTTTTACAAGAAAGGACTTTCTCTGTACGTGTGCATGTGACATTAACACTTGAAATTTGAAACCTGTAAATATTACATTTCTCTGAGACTATTTGCTGTCAAAGAGCAAGATGTGCAAGATTTGATGCCCTGAAAGATGAGATGAGTGGAAGATGAGTTGATGATATGGAGAGTTTGTTAATCCCAGCCCTGCTCTGTTGTTTTGCCTCGTAATGGAACTGACCCAGACATGTTTCTCTGTAATGCTTTCTGATTGGTAGACCGCCAAAACGAAACGTAAACAAAGGGAGAAAAGAGGAAGAGAATACCCCCCACTCATAATATTTTGATGGGGCTTCTCGATGTTAACAATTCACTGAGCTGAGGCTCACTCTAGTTTTGTCCTGGAGCTGAAGACAGCGCACAGGTGAAGCACTGTGGCCTCTAATGCAAGGCCCCCCAACCGTGTGTGTGTGTGTGTGCGTGTATGTGTGTGTGTGTGCGTGCGTGCGTGTGTGTGTGTTCCATCTGCTATATGCCAAGAGGAGAGCTCAGAGATCTTCAAGGTCATGTTCACTACACAAAATGGAGTTGGGTTTTGATAACTGGTGGTGAGATTTGCTAGCAACAACATTGAGTCACCATCCATCGATTCTTGTAAAAATGTCAATTTACCTGTAGCTATGTTTGTCCTGTACAACTGTACAACTGCGGTCCTTCCATGGGGTGCTGAAATGCATCCTTTTAATAAAAACGTTTATCAAATACAAACACCGACTTTTTCTTCATTTGTGTTCCTCGTACTACGTAGTCAGATTCAATTGGCACATGAACATTCACGCTTAGTTGAGCAACACAAATGAGGAAAACGTTAGTGGTTGTTTCCAAGTAAAAGTGTTTTATTAAAAGTATGAATTTCAGCACCCCGAAGGAGGACCGCAAGTTGTACAGGACAAACATAGGCACAGGTCACAGGTTGGTGGCACTTTAATTGGGGAGGACTGGCTCGTAATAATGGCTGGAGCGGGATGAGTGGAACAGTATCAAACACATGGTTTTCATGTGTTTTATGCTACCATTCCATTTACTCCATTCCGACCATGATTGTGAGCCATCCTCCCCTCAGCAGCCTCCACTGGTACAGGTAGGCGTTTTCAGAATTGACATTTTTACAAGAATCGACTGATGGTGACCCAATGTTGTTGCCAGCAAATCCCGGGCACCAGGTATCAAAACTCAACTCCGCCTCGATATAAGAGAACTGAGTTGAGCATTCCTCAGCTACAGCATACAGGTATATGTCTACACTATACATTCAGTGCTAGTGACTGTAAGTACTCATTCAAACTAGGCTGTGCATACAGACATCAATACTGTCTATGCCTTGCCCTTGCTATTTACCAAAGACACCTTCAACAGACAGAGGACAGAGCTGTGCTGCACAGAGAGGAGGTAAAGAGGAGAGGAGGTAGAGGAGGAGGAGAGCAGAGAGAGACCTGTTGCCTTGATGAGATAGGAAGTGACAGCAGAGTGCCTCAGACTGGCACTGGGAGCCAATTATAGGTTTAAAAAATATCAGCTGCCTACAGATATAGGATCTTAAAGGACAATTCCACCCAAAAACGTTATTGTGGTATTTGTTTCATTAGTCAATTGTTGACATACTGTAGTCCCAAAATGTTTTTCTTGTCAGCAATCAAGATTTCAAGATATGTAACTTTCAAAATACAGAAATCATCCCGTGTGTAACAGCAGATTTCCTCCTCGTCGTCGTCTGAAGAGGTGTAGCAAGGATCGGACCAAAACGCAGCGTGGTAAGTGTCCATGTTTTAATAGTATAAACTGAACATGACACAATACAAAATAACAAAGTGACTCTAAACGAAACAGTCCCGTGTGGCACAAACACTGACACAGGAAACAAACACCCACAAAACAACAGTGAAACCCAGGCTACCTAAATATGGTTCTCAATCAGGGACAACAATAAACAGCTGCCTCTGATTGAGAACCATATCAGGCCAAACACAGAAATAGGAAAAACATAGAAACTCAAACATAGACTGCCCACCCCAACTCACGCCCTGACCATACTAAATAAAGACAAAAGAAAGGAAATGAAGGTCAGAACGTGACACCCTGATGAAGCATTTTGCATCATGTGATCTAAAATGAGGCATAAAATTTTGTGAGGAAAAATCAAGTCTGAAATTTGAAAGTGGAAATTACCAACTTCAAAAGCCTTTTTAAACCTCAAATACACTACAAGTTTGACATTTTCTGCATTGCATCAAGGTTCCCCTGCAACAGGGTGATGAAATTAAGATCCTATATCTATACCTGGCTGTCCAGTCTTCCTCCCATATCCTGCACACACACACACAAAAACACTTGTGCGTACACACACACACTTAACGTATGCACATACACACACCATTTATTGAAAATTCCAGAAAATTGTTACAGACACTAAACAAACACACACACAAACATACATACACAGACATGCACACACACATGCACACACACACTGCACACACACCCTTCTACCTTCTCTCCCCCGGAGGTGTTTTCTTTATCGACCGTGGTTCTGTCTGGAGATGTTCTCTGTCTCACCTCAGTTCACTCAGCTGTGTAATGTGTACCGTCACTTTAATAGCCCGCCTGGCAGCCTCCTTCCTCTGTAACCCCAGCCCCATGACAATGACCTAACTTACCTAGCTACCAACCAAAAGGATGGTTTGGTTGGTTCTGTGCTCTACGCTGACCACCAAGCTCACAGCCCTGGGTTTGAACTCCTCCATATGCAACTGGGTCCTGGACTTCCTGGCGAATTAGGCCGCAAGTGTGCGTCCTCAGTCCTCTCCTGTACTCTCCCGTGTACCCACGACTGCGTGGCCTCACACAGTTCCAACTCCATCATCAAGTTCGCTGATTGCGTGACAGTAGTAGGTCTGATTACCAACGCCGACGAGGCAGCCTACAGGGAGGAGGTGAGGGCACTCTGATGGCATGGTGCCAGGTCAACAACCTCTCCCTCAATGTCAGCAAAACAAAGGAGCTGATCGTGGACTTTAGGTTGAACCAGGCTGGGCATTGTTAGAGAATTCTGCCCTATGTGCACTCAAGAGACCACAGGAAAACGTATTTAGTCAGAGGATAGTTTGTTTAATTTAACCCGGAGTGTACACTTACAGCAATTTGCAAACAAGACACTCAGTTCTCACAATGGTGTTTTCCCTTTTTATCCCCAACTGAGGTTCACCCCACCCAGGGTGATGTCCTATAACTTTAATACCATATAAGCTCATAATTAATAGTTGCTAATGCAAAGATGTTTCTGCTAGGTGGAGTTCAGCTTACTGTTATTTGCAGTTAGTTTCCCAATCCTTCTTCCTCCTGTTACTATCATGTGCTAACAGAAGTAAGAATGGAGCATAGTATCAACACTAACTGAAAGTATGGTTTCAACAAACAGGCATATGACTTTTGTACAGTTGACCTCTTCATGCACGTACAAAGTGTCTACCGCTGACTCTTAATCTCAAGCGAAAGCAAAACATGGATCATTGTACTTTTGTAATTACAGGTGTTCCTGTAATGTGCAGATATTATAAAATTCCTTTCAGCATGTCCCCATCCTCATCAACGGGGCCGCCGTAGAGACGGTCAAAAACTTCAAGTTCCTCGGCGTACACGTCTCAGAAGCGCTGAAATGGTCAAAGCACACTTACACCCCGTGGTGAAGGCACGACAGCGACTCTTCAACCTCAGGATGCTGAAGAAATGTGTCCTGTCCCCGAGGGCCCTCGCAGTGTTCTACAGGACCACCATGAAGAGAAAACTGTCGGGCTGCATCATAGCCTGGTACAGCAACTCCACCTCTGTCGGACCGCAAGGCGCTTGGGTGCACACAGCCTGCCCTCCAGGACACCTACAACACCAGGTATCGCAGGAAGGCCAGGAAGATCATCAGGGAACCCAGCCACCCGAGCCATGGCCTGTTCTTCCCATTTCCATCACTCATTACAGGAGCATCGTGTAAGACTGGTCAATAGCTTCTACCCCCGGACCATCAAGCTACTGAATAGCAACCACTAGTCAGCTACCCCCCGGCTGCTCCCCCTATAGACATCCCCCCTCAAGAATTCCACTGTACCCTGTAACTATATCTGCAACCCTGTACATGTGACTATTAAACTTTCTAATCTAATAAAGGACAAAAAAATAAAATAAGTAATAAGAGAAAAATGAAAGAATGGACATGAAGCAGGTTTAAGCCTTGATGACACAGTCAGTCCCTTCTCTCCACCTCTCTACCTTCTCCCCTATTCCTCTCTCCCTCTCTGTCCCCTCTACCTTCTCCCCTACTCCTCTCTCCCTCTCTGTCCCCTCTACCTTCTCCCCTATTCCTCTCTCCCTCTCTGTCCCCTCTACCTTCTCCCCTACTCCTCTCTCCCTCTCTGTCCGCTCTACCTTCTCCCCTACTCCTCTCTCCCTCTCTGTCCCCTCTACCTTCTCCCCTATTCCTCTCTCCCTCTCTGTCCCCTCTACCTTCTCCCCTACTCCTCTCTCCCTCTCTGTCCCCTCTACCTTCTCCCCTACTCCTCTCTCCCTCTCTGTCCCCTCTACCTTCTCCCCTACTCCTCTCTCCCTCTCTGTCCCCTCTACCTTCTCCCCTATTCCTCTCTCCCTCTCTGTCCCCTCTACCTTCTCCCCTATTCCTCTCTCCCTCTCTGTCCCCTCTACCTTCTCCCCTACTCCTCTCTCCCTCTCTGTCCGCTCTACCTTCTCCCCTACTCCTCTCTCCCTCTCTGTCCCCTCTACCTTCTCCCCTATTCCTCTCTCCCTCTCTGTCCCCTCTACCTTCTCCCCTACTCCTCTCTCCCTCTCTGTCCCCTCTACCTTCTCCCCTATTCCTCTCTCCCTCTCTGTCCGCTCTACCTTCTCCCCTACTCCTCTCTCCCTCTCTGTCCCCTCTACCTTCTCCCCTACTCCTCTCTCCCTCTCTGTCCCCTCTACCTTCTCCCCTACTCCTCTCTCCCTCTCTGTCCCCTCTACCTTCTCCCCTATTCCTCTCTCCCTCTCTGTCCCCTCTACCTTCTCCCCTACTCCTCTCTCCCTCTCTGTCCCCTCTACCTTCTCCCCTACTCCTCTCTCCCTCTCTGTCCCCTCTACCTTCTCCCCTACTCCTCTCTCCCTCTCTGTCCCCTCTACCTTCTCCCCTACTCCTCTCTCCCTCTCTGTCTGCTCTACCTTCTCCCCTACTCCTCTCTCCCTCTCTGTCCCCTCTACCTTCTCCCCTACTCCTCTCTCCCTCTCTGTCCCCTCTACCTTCTCCCCTACTCCTCTCTCTCTCTCTGTCCCCTCTACCTTCTCCCATATTCCTCTCTCCCTCTCTGTCCGCTCTACCTTCTCCCCTACTCCTCTCTCCCTCTCTGTCCCCTCTACCTTCTCCCCTATTAATCTCTCCCTCTCTGTCCCCTCTACATTCTCCCCTACTCCTCTCTCCCTCTCTGTCCCCTCTACCTTCTCCCCTATTCAACTCTCCCTCTCTGTCCCCTCTACCTTCTCCCCTATTAATCTCTCCCTCTCTGTCCCCTCTACCTTCTCCTCTACTCCTCTCTCCCGCTCTGTCTTCTCTCTGCCTCTCAAACCAGAAGGAACACTGAGCCAGTCTCTCCAATCAGCTTCTGACGCACGGATGCAGCCTGTTCGTCAGCAGAACGACACATCCAAATATTTATGTATGAATTACCCCATTACCACAGTGACCTTTCTCCAAAAATTCCCTCCTGGTAGTTTTCCCACCTCAGTTCCTTCTCTTCCATCTCGGCCCATTTCTGTGTGTCATCTTGCTCTGAATTGTCAGGTTCACTGACCATCTGGGTTAGCCAAAAGGAAGTGAATCTCTCTTGGTTTTATCAAAGGCTTTCTGAGAGGGAGCAAATGTTCCTTGGTCCTCTGTTGTTCTGATAGGGTTGTTATTCTGATCTTATCTACTTATGATTTATTTTGTGTAATTCCCTCCAAGGACAGTGTAGATAAAAACGTAAAGATTAAGACTTATGTAAGGTAACATTAAAACCCTGTTTGTTTGTGTGTGTGTGTGTGTGTGTGTGTGTGTGCGTGTGTGTGTGTGCGTGCGAGCGTGCGTGCGTGCGTACCTTGCACAATCAAGGCAAGTGCTAGGACTTCCTGCCAAAACCACGTGAAAGAGTCACATTGTGTGACCATAATCCACCTAATACCATAGTCCCATATTAAATCATGCTTGCACAAACAATTTACCCCTGAGTTTACCTAACACTACATTAGTTTCACAGGTTTGAGGAAATCCTCTCCAAAAAAAGCATTACTCAGAAGCTGAATGCATGAACCAGTGGGATCTGTTGCATAACTTTGCCAAATACCACACAAGAGGTCTCCACACAATCGTATACCGTGTAATAATAATATACGCCATAGCAACCTACTGTATTGGGTTGTATTGTATTGTATTGGGTGGCCACAGCAGGAATCAAACCCACAACTTTGGTGTTTTGCAAGCACCATGCTCTACTGACTGAGCCGCACAGGGCAAGAAAACTGTGGTCCATATTATTCAACATGTCTCTATGTAACACGTTGTAGTATCCACATAATAGAATAAGGAGGAGTCAAAAACAAACTCCTGTGGGTCTTTCTGACCCACATTAACAAGAAATGACTGGAAAATAGAATAGAGGATGGTGTGTGTGTGTGTGTGTGTGTGTGTGTGTGTGTGTGTGTGTGTGTGTGTGTGTGTGTGTGTGTGTGTGTGTGTAGCTCTCTGTATGTGTGTTGTGCGTTATGCGAGCGTGACTGAGCATGTGTTTGTGGGTCGGTTGGGCCTGCGTGTTCGGTGTGTGTCACTCAAACAGCGGATATAATTTGTTGGGCCACAACAACACGTACGCTGCGCAGCTGAAGCAGGTCTCCAGTCATGCGTGGCTTGCTGCCTGCCTTAGTGTCTCTTTACCGCTTGGCTGGCTAACCGCCCGGTGCCACAGGGCGTTATTTACCACCACAACTAACCTAACCGTTCATATCCATACAAACGGACATGTCCTATCTGTGCCGCCTTAGCTGACATTCCTCGAGCTTTCTCTGTCAAATTTATTTTGTAGGATTTGAGGCACGGGAGAGGCGGTACACTGCCACAAATAAGGCTGCTTGGCATTTCTAGCTGTATCTGAATCTTCCATAGCCTGTAGCCTATATCACCGTTTCTTCTAACGGAAGGCTGTACTGTATTTGAGGGACATGTTTTCTACTAACTCTTCATAGGGACGAGTCATGGCTGTCCCAGTCCCAGTCCCAGTCCCAGTCCCAGTCCCAGTCCCAGTCCCAGTCCCAGTCCCAGTGCCACATCTGTGGATCCCTGGCCCACTCCTCTTGTTGTGGCTGGATGTTGACCGACATGAGTCGCATACAATCTGAACTGGCTACGTTAATTCCCTCCTTCCTTCCTTCCACACACACGTGCGCGCATACACTCACACACACACCATCTTCTTCGCTGTCTGTCTGTGTGAGGTGCTACATTTGATCTGTCGGTTAGTGTGAACGTTCAGTCTGGCCATCCTGCTGCTCCCAATCTGTTCCTACAGCTAAGAATAATAACATTGCATTAAGTTACGTTACACTGCTGCAAATGTTACCAAGTTTGTTGGACAGCCTGGACAGCTTAGACAGCTTGGCTTGCTGTGCAAAGTGGCTGTTTTCACAGCTCTTTCTCGCACACATTCCCATAAACTCTGATGACCCAACACATATTTAAAATTAAACTGCTCAAATTGACCATAAGCTTCTGTCTGTTGAGTGAAAGTGCACAGGGTCATTGGTAGGTTCAGTTAGTTGTTTTAAAAATGCATTGTGACCTTTAACCTATTGTTTTTTGTTTGTTCCTCTGTGGTCCTCCTTTCAGTCATAAAGCTCTGTATGGACCCCCTGTTCCTCATTCTTGTCAAACATTATAAGGCAAATGTGTAATGAGTCCCACTATCTCTCTCTCTCTCTCTCTCTCTCTCTCTCTCTATCTCTGCATCCTTCTCTCTCTCACTCTCTCTCTCTCTCTTTCTCTCTCTCTCTCTGGTCTCATTTTCAGGCTAATGCATGCTGGTGGAAACAGGTCTGATGGATCTGTGAGTGTCACACCATTATCCCCAGTGTATTATACCTGTGTTCTCTGTTTGTCTGTTGCCAGGTAGTTTTGTTTCGTTAAGCCTACCAGTGTTTTTCCCATGCTCCTGTCTTTCTCTAGTTCCTGTTTAACACCACATTGGATCACTGACCTCTGCCTGCCCTGACCCTGTCCCTAAGCCTGCCTGCCATTCTGTACCTTACAGACTTTGCTCTGGACTACTGACCTCTGCCTGCCCTTGACCTGTCGTTTGCCCGCCTCCCTGTTCCTGTAATAAAACTGTGTTACTTAAAAACTGTCTGCATCTGGGTCTGCTCCTGAGCCTTGGTATGTGAGGGTCATTGACAGGACTAGAGGTCCTCAGACAGTTATTCTAATGTGGTTCAATGTGCTGATAAAATGTGACCCAAACTGGTAACCTAAACATTGTTTGAATGGCACCCTATTCCCTTTATAGTGCACTACTTTTGTTTGGGGACCATAGGGCTCTGGTCAGAATTAATGCTCTATATAGGGAATAGGGTGTCATTGCGCTGGAATACAATGAGGATAGGAAACTATCTGAATACCACATGACACTCTTCAATTGACATGATCAACATGACAGCAAAAAAATGCATTAGCAGTTGCTACATGCAGTACCAAATTCAAAGGTAGAAGGTAAAATAGAATGGTGTGTATTGATTGTAAACGAGTGAATGATACCCTCTGCTGGTCAAAAACGGAAGCACAGGAGGAGTCATTACGTCACAACCACCACAACCCATTTAGGCCCTGTTTGTTTGGGCTGCATGATGGTTCTAATAAAGATTTGATTCGGGCATCCATGTAGATGTAATGTATATTTTTACACACATTCATCCACCATTGTCTTTAATCCTTAGATGGCTGTGGAATGGGTAGAATTGGAAATAACTGGGTCTAATGTTGATTTCATTCACTCATTATTTCTGCTGCCACTGATAACGTCCATTGTCCCTACAGCTCTGGCAGCACGGTGTGTAGAGGTGTATCCTACTACAGAACCATAATATAGTATGTTCAGAGAGGTCATCCCAGCCCCTTGTGAGCTTCCATGGGACATTCTCTCAATCCAACTACTCCAGCTGTCATGTCTTTAATCAATCATGTATCCCACAGCTAGGCTGGAGCAGGTGGCAGGTGTCTCCATGACAACCCCTGTTCCTATCACACCACAGTGACAGATGGGACTCTGGGAGACAGGGACAGATCAAGAGCAATGTGGAGCATGGGGACGTCACCATCACTGTGTCTGTGCAATCCGGGGCAGGGATTCGAAATTCATCACTGGTATTCTTACAGTAATTCACAAACCTTCTGATGCTACTGACTACTGATAGAGATATTTACATGGACTTAAGCCACTGTGAGGTTGTCTTTTATAGCTGTAGTCTTGTGGCTCTGACCAGAGACCATCCTTTGTTTATAGGACTTATAAGAGGGAGGCTTACCGATGCACTCCTTCCAGTACCGGCCCCCTCTCTGTTCTTACATGTGGACAACAGATAAAAACACTGGATATCAAATACTGTTTCAATGGACAAGCAGGAAAAGGTGTGTGTTGCTACCTTTACACTGCCTGTTGTTTTCCTCCACAAACATGACATTATGTGTTTGACTTTTGGCTCTCTCTATTGAAGTCATTCAAAACATCTTGATGGCGAAAATTAAGTCCATCTACAAATGGGAAAGCCATAGGGGAAATTAAAGTAATGTGATGTTGTTTCAGTAAGATTGATAGTAAAATAATATTGGAAAAGTAAAGATATCCAAACACGATTAGGGTAGTACATTAGTAAAAAAGTATATATTTTAAGGACTGTGACAATAATGTTTATCAATTGCACACGCTTACTTTTCTTTAGGCATGTAACTAAATATGATCTAGAATCTGTCCAGTCAGTCTTCTATAAGTATAGTGAACAAAAATGTTTCATGAGCTGAAATAAAAGATCCCAGAAATGTTCCATATGCACAAAAAGCTTATTCCTTTCAAATGGGGCAGCAGGTTGCCTAGTGTTTAGAGAGTTGGGCCAGTAACCAAAAGGTTGCTAGATCAAATACAAATCCTGTTGCCAAAGAATTTAATGTTAAATTCTCTATCATAAGCCGCTTCCCACGTTGTTTTAGAGAATTTTGCAGTAAGTCGAACCGGCTCACAACTGCAGACCACGTGTCACCACACCAGCCCAGGACCTCCACATCTTGCTTCTTCTTCTGCAGGATGGTCTGAGACCAGCCACGCGGACAGCTGATGAAACGGTGGGTTTGCACAACCAAATCATTTCTGCACAAACTGTCAGAAACCGTCTAAAGGGAAGCTAATCTGTGTGCTCAACGTCCTTGCCAGAGTATTGACCTGACTGTAGTTCGGTGTCGTAACCGACTTCAATGGGCAAATGCTCTACCTAGATGGATGAATCCCAATTTCAACAGTATCGGGCAGTGTGTAGTTTGGGCGAGCGGTTTGCTGATGTCAACATTGTGAACAGAGTGCCCCATGGTGGCGGTGGCGTATGGTATAGGCATGCATAAACTATGGACAACGAACACAATTGCATTTTCTCGATGGCAATTTTAATGCCATGATGAGATCCCATTGTCGTGCCATTCATTCGCCTCCCTCACCTTACGTTTCAGCATGATAATGCACGGCCCATGTCGCAAGGGTCTGTACACAATTCCTGGAAGCGGAAAATGTCACAGTTCTTCCATAGACTGCATACTCACCAGACATGTCACCAACTGAGCATAGTTGGGATGCTCTGGATTGACGTGTATGACAGCGTCTTCCAGTTCCCACCACTATCCAGAAACTTTGCACAGCCATTGAAGAAGAATGCAACAACATTCCACAGGCCACAATCAACAGCCTGATCAACTCTATGTGAAGGAGATGTGTTGCACTGCATGAGGCAAACGGTGGTCACACCTGAAACGGACTAGTTTTCTGATCTAAACCCCTACCTTTTTTTAAAAGGTATTTGTAACCATCAGATGCATATCTTTGTTCCCAGTCACGTGAAATTCATAGATTAGGGCCTAATGATTTTATTTCAATTGACTGATATCCTTATATGAACTGTAACTCAGAAATTGTTGCATAATATCTGTTATATTGAAATATCAATACTTTGTTTCCAGTCACAGAGATAGAATTGTCCAGGTCAGGCCTTGCTGGAAAGTAAACCAGGGGCCAGAAGGAAATTCAAACCCCTAAACAACTCTGTCTTAACTTCTCTTTCATAGCAGACACCTTATCTAAAGCAGGGTTTACCAAACTTGGTCCTGGGGCCCCCTCTGGGTGCACGTTTTGGTTTTTCCCCTAGCACTACTCAACTGATTCAAATAATCAAAGCTTGATGAGTTGGTTATTTGAATAAACTGTGTAGTACGGGGGACCCTGAACTAAAGCAACATACAGTTCAGTGAATGCATACCTTTTTTGTAAGCTGTGTGGGTATTAGATCAGCCTTTCTTAAAGTATGAGTAATGGGTCGCAGCCCTGTTAATGGTGGGTCGCGAGGTGTCAGAGTACATTTATAATTATTTCATTAATTACTGGAATTGATTTTGGCCAAGTGCAACTGCACTCTCTGTTCCGTACGCTCTCTACTTTGCAGCGGTGTTTCTGCTCAGTCTGGCAGCTGCGTGAGAGGAAGATGTCCAGTGTGCTTCGCGGTTTAATTAACATATATTTTTTCGACAGTTTTCTTGAAGATCACTTCGCGACACACATGCTGCAGTGCTGTTGTTCAGCAGCAGATGATGCGCTGTCAGCCACTGGCTTGTAATTCCCACTCGCCATCACTCACCGCTGTCATCGAATGGACTCAAGCTAGCCACAAGATCTATTGTCATTAAACGCAAATACAGCGATGGGTTTCTCTCTCTCGGTTTCATACAAACTTTGAGAAATAACGAGGAGCGCCCACAATGGGTTTTGTGCAGGGAAGTGCTAAGTAATGAGTCTCTCAGAATCGAACAAATTAAAACGACAGGTCCTGACCAAACATCGACAGCTTGACGGTAAACCCAGGGAGTTATTTTAGAACAGGGCAGAATACTTCAGGAAGCAGTGCTTTGACAGTGGAAAAGTAAGTCAGCTAGCAAGGTATTGTTGTAATTGTATAACAGGTGATGATAAGCAGAAATAAGGGGAGTACTACTCTCATAGTAGTCGATGTGAGTTTCTCTTCAAACAACCCCCTGGCCTTTTACACAGCTAATAGCTAACATTAGCCAAAGCAAGCTATCTAGCTAACGTTACTGATAGTGCAACCCTAGTAACAGTACAGATGAAGATGAAGGGGAAAACTGTTGCTGTTCAAATACAAGCAATCGTTTTTATTCTGAACTGCAATACACTGATAGACGCAAGATGCTTTTTGAGGCTGAGAAACTGACTGAGAAAGCAGTAGATGGTCTGATCCTGTTTGGCACCACGTACCTGTGCGAGTCAGGGTTCTCAACTGTCAAAAACTGAGCCCAGAATAGACCTGCTTGTTGAAAACGTCAACCAGTCACACACCTATCATTAGGACTGTGTGTGTGTTGAATGGTCTACATCTGTGTGATGTGGTCGATCAGTTTATTCCTTTGATTTATTGTATTTTAACAGCAACAGGTCCAACCTAGACACAGTAGCTGTGTATATGGGGTATTTCATTTAATTGTTCTATGTTGCATTTGTTATTGGGCATAAGGGCAACTCTATGTACCTATATGTACATAGCTTGCATGTTTTGTAAGCTTGGGTCCCAGGAAACCACAGAATTTCTCATTTGGGTCCCAGGCTGAGAAAGTTGAACCTGTATTAGATACACCCAAGAATTGAACCCACAGCATTGTGGATGCTAGCGCCATTGCGCTTGCCAACTGAGCTACACAGAGCTACACAAGCATCCACCATGAGGTAGCAATTTCTGCCTTTCACATGGTGATCGGGAAAAGGCTTATGTGGGTAAACTGAGATGTCAGATTAATGTAGGTGGATGGATTGATTGAAGGATAGATAATGAAACTAAGTTAGGGATTTGGTTGGAATTACTATAATATTGCTCAACTCCATTACCCTATCTAGAATCCAGTTCCGAAATTACTACACAACAACATGCAAATAGACTGTTGTTGCTGGTGTACTTAAAGTTGTTGTACCTGTGTATTAAGGCTGTATGTTAAGTGTTACCACATTTTCTCTGTCTCATTTTTACAGGTGTAATAAGGGGTCAAAATGCAGTACTTCTTTTGTCTCCTACTGTTGATGAAGGTTTACACCAAGTCTCACGGCACCCAGTGCGAGATCGCGACAGTCGCAGCGACTGTCGCGAGGAACTGAAACTCTCCGCTTTGCACTAACGCCCTCTTTACCCAACCACATCCCTCCTTACACGCAACACCCGGACCTATCTATGAACCTCCTAACCTTCCGAAGAGTTCCTTCCAAATGGAAAGCAAACTGAAGAGTTCTGCTTATAAAGGACAACAAAATCAGCGCTGTGGCTGATGTATTGATGTATTGATTGATTAAACAGGATCTCGTCCCTGAGCGAGAGCTTCTCTGAACGCTCTTGAGAGAGCTGCAGCTGAGCCACAACCACCTGCACACCCTGCACAGCAAGAGCTTCATGCACCTGGATGGCCTACAGAGGCTCAACCTTACTGGCAACGCCATCCATAACATCCAGGTGAGGTTGTTTTTACTTTTGTTGAACAACATCAAATAAGGTGACACAGGACTTATGCAATTTTATTCTGTTCTATTTTACTATATTATATTGTGTTTTATTTTATTCTGTTCTATTGTGTTTTATTTGGTTTTATTCTATTGTGTCTGTTCTATTCCATCCAGGTGAGGTCCTTTGGCTCCATGTCCACCTTGCGGCAGCTCCACCTGGAGGACAACCATCTCGTCTCCCTAAACAATGGGGTGTTCTGCATGCTGAAGTCCCTGGAGGTCCTCAACCTGCAGGGGAACCAGATCAACAAGACCCAAGAGGGTGTCTTCACTGCCATGATCTCCCTGGCCCTGCTCAACCTGGCCCACAACCAGATGAGCACCATCTACTTCAAGACCTTCCTAAGCATCCACATGTATAGTACCCATATCCTGTTGGAAGGAAACCCATGGAACTGCAATCGTGACCTACAGAAAGTGTTCCATAAGCTTAGAAGTGTTCAAAGGCTGTTCTTGGATGATTACTATAATCTTAGCTGTAATGCTCCGACAGAACTAGCGAACTACAGGTTGATGGATGTGGATACGGAGCTGTGTATCGCCGAGATGGTTATTGTGCTGATTATCACGATCACAGTGGTGATAACAATGTTGGAGGCCATGGTCATGGCGAGAGGAAGAGAAAGAAGAAGAAGAGGGGAAGGCATTGGACAGAGCAGGGCAACTTGTCTGACTCAGATCACAAGGGATAGACTTCTTCTCTGCAACACAATCCTTTTTTGTACACTTGTACAGTAACATGAAGAAAATATCTCAGAGACCATTAGAAACATTGCCATATTTTAAAGGACATTTAGTAGGCTATTATGCAACTTCACCAATTATTGTACACAAATGTATTAATCAATTACTCAATATGTACACTTTCTGCATTTGTAATATTTTATTAGATACTTTGATATACAATATTGTAATGAAACAGGCAGGGAGCAGGCCTCGAACCCTCGACCTTCCAGCCCGAAATCCAGCGCGCTATCGACTGTGCCGCAAAATCATGCTCAAGCGGCAGAGTCGAATTATCCGCGCTTATAAACCCTGGGTTGTTGCAATATGAACAATACTACAGGTGTGGAAAATATTAAATTAAACGAAATTGAAAGGTGCACAAGCTGCATTCTATTCTATATATTTTCTTTATTATGTAGGAAATATAGATTTTATAGATGTTATAGATTTTTAGAAACAATAACAATTGCACATATTGCCTTTACAGTTCGTTATAAACATGCTTTTAAGCATTTACAGTAGTTGGTGTATGTTGAAGGGCAGCGGGACAATATTTGGGAGGTTGGTTTCACTTTAACAGATAGCACAGACGTCACACGAAACCCATCCTCTGGGCGTATCGAGTTCGGAGTTCCCATCTGAGCGAAATGGCCTGAACGAAGGTGTGGTTGTAGGTCGGAGTATTTGCATGAGTCTTAAAATATATTACTTACGGTGTTATCGTTCATCTGTATCATGTATGCATAGGAAAACGACGAAATAAACTGTATTGTAGGCAATGCAGGAAGCGTTCGATTTACGACTGGGAGACACAACTGCCACCGTCGAACCTGCGTAGTCATAGTTGAGAGAATAGGAATACGGACCGGTGACTTTGTCAGGTAAGCTTGATGAGAACACGGGCGTCCAAGCTCATATTTCCATGTTAAAGAGAAACTGCGCTAATTTTGTAATATTATTGCGAATCTACGATATTTTGATGTAAGTGCTCTGTTTAGCACTGCTTAAAGTAAACGTACTTTTTACGTCTTCAATTTGGTGTTGTGTTCATTATTTGACAGTGAAACATGCATTTAGTTCATACTACCGCATTGGACGGTGAAATGTATTTTCTCACCGGTTTCGCCGGTTCTTCTGATATGACACCCACTCACGAGCAACATGAGTTCTTAGGTTGTAACAATATTACTATATTTCTTACACCCATTGTGCAACTTGTGGGTAGCCTTATCTTTATTGTAGCCATGCTTAACATGTTTACTGTATAACATAGTGTTTCAATATGCTTTGTGTTGTAATCACGATATATAGTTAAGCAAATTTTACTATGCGTGTTGTTAACCAGCACATCAAGTACACGAAGTCAGTAAGAAACAAGTGGTTCCGTTTCCTGTGTAACATCAAAATGAGTAACATGAATATTGCTACACGTTCTCTTTTTTTCTACAACAAAGGCAGACTCCACCTAACTTTGGCATGTAGTCCATGTCTGCAATCATTTTGAATGTGAACTGAATGTTTGTTTGTCTCTCACTGTCTATTTGTACACACACACACAGTACCAGTCAAAAGTTTGGATATACCTACTCATTCCAGGTTTTTCTTTATTTTTTACTGTGTTCTACATTGTAGAATAATAGTGAAGACATCAAAGCTATGAAATAACACATCATGTAGTAACCAAAAAAGTGTTAAACAAATCAAAATATATTGGAGATTCTTCAAAGTAACCACTCTTTGCCTTGAAGACAGCTTTGCACACTCTTGGCATTCTCTCAACCAGCTTCACCTGAAATGCTTTTCCGACAGTCTTGAAGGAGTTCCCACGTGTTGAGCGCTTGTTGGCTGCATTTCCTTCACTCTGCGATCCAACTCATCATAAACCATCTCAATTGGCTTGAGGTTGGGTGATTGTGGAGGCCAGGTCATCTGATGCAGCACTCCATCACTCTCCGTCTTGGTCAAATAGCCCTTACACAGCCTGAATGTGTGTTGGGTCATTGTCCTGTTGAAAACAAATGATAGTCCCAATAAGTGCAAACCAGATGGGATGGCATATTGCTGCAGAATGCTGTGGTAGCCATGCTGGTTAAGTGTGCCTTGAATTCTCAATAAATAACCGACAGTGTCACCAGCAAAGTACCATCACACCTCCTCCTTCATGCTTCATGGTGGGAACCACACATGTCAAATGTGATGTCAATGTCAAATGTCCATTGCTCATCCTTCTTGGCCCAAGCAAGTCTCTTCTTCTTATTGGTGTTCTTTAATAGTGGTTTCTTTGCAGCAGTTTGACCGTGAAGGCCTGATTTCACGCAGTCTCCTCTGAACAGTTGATGTTGAAATGTGTCTGTTACTTGAACTCTGTGAAGCATTTATTTGGGCTGCAATCTGAGGTGCAGTTAACTCTAATGAACTTATCCTCTGCAGCAGAGGTAACTCTGGGTCTTCCTTTCCTGTGGCGGTCCTCATGAGAGCCAGTTTCATCATAGCGCTTGATGGTTTTTGTGACTGCACTTGAAGAAATGTTCAAAGTTCTTGAAATTATTGACTGACCTTCATGTCTTAAAGTAATGATGGACTGTCGTTTCTCTTTGCTTATTTTAGCTGTTCTCGCCATAATATGGACTTAGTCCTATTTGGTAAAAGACTATCTTCTCTATACCACATGTACCTTGTCACAACACAACTGATTGGCTCAAATGCATTAAGAAGGAAAGAAATTCCACAAATGAACTTTTAACAAGGCACAGCTGTTAACTGAAATGCATTCCAGGTGACTACCTCGTGAAGCTGGTTGAGAGAATGCCAAGCGTGTGCAAAGCTGTCATCAAGGCAAAGGGTGGCTACTTTGAAGAATCTCAAATATATATATAAAACAAAAAAAATTGGTTACTCCATGGTTCCATATGTGTAATTTCATAGTTTTGATGTCTTATTCTACTATGTAGAAAATAGTACAAAATAAAGAAAAACCCTGGAATGAGTGGGTGTGTCAACTTTTGACTGGTACTATATATTTGTTTTTACTTTCTTTGATTTACATTCAGTCTTTCAGTTGTATACAGTAGGTCTTTGGATGGCCCTACCTGTGAGTGGCTCAACTCTCACGCTGTCATCTCATTGCAACTCTGTGAAATCCTTAGAGGTATTGTAGTACTTTGCCTGTCTCTCCTGACTTTCTTTGAACTTCTCTGCTGACCATTAATTTTGTCATTCCTGGTCTCAGCAGATTTTCAATCATTCGCACTATTGTCTTTGTACGTCTTTCCATCAGTGCCATTGCAGGGCTGCTGTCTGCTTGTGACGGGGTATTTCTGTGATCCAGCATGACTAGGTATGGGTCAGCACCTGCTCTCTTTGCTTTTTCCATCAGTCGTTTGGCTGTTTTCGCTGCGGATTCCAATTTCCCATTACTTTGCGAGTATACTGGAGACAATGTTTAGTGTTTAAAGTCCCAGGCCTTGCTGAAACTTCGGAGCTCGCTTGAAGAGTACTGGGGGCCATTGTCTGAATATAGGATGTCAGGTATGCCGTACCGTGCAAAGTGTGTCTTCAGTTTTCAAATGACCGTTTCTGACTGTGTTTTCCCCCAAATTGTCCACTTTCCAGAAGTTTGAGAGTTTTCAATCAACTGTGACCATGGAGTCTCTGTTGAACTCGAACAGGTCCATATTTTTCTCCCAGGGAAGCTTTGGTGCTTCGTGTGGTTTCAGCGTCTCTTTCTGCTGCTTCACACCCCATGCAGTGCAGGTGCTACATTGTTCCATGTATGTTCTCAGCTGTGCATTCATGCCCGGTCAGTAGACACACTCGCAAGCTCTTCTCAGACATCCCTCGATTCCTATGTGTAAGGAATGGATTCTTTTGAGGGCAGCAAGCACAATGACTCGCTCACCTCTGAAGATAACTCCACTTTGCACACTCAACTCATCTTTGTTGTGAGAATACATTGCTCCTTCCAAGGGTACATGTTCTTTCACTTCTGGCCACCGCTGCAGGATCACATTCTTCAGCGTCTGGAGCTTCAGTGGCTCTCTGGATGGCCTTTAGTCTCTCGCTTGACACAGGCAGGTAAGTGTATCATGTTGATTGATTCCACAGGGCCTCTGTTCTCCTGTTCTGTGACGCACACCCTGCTTCCACATTTTTTTCCAGGAATCTGAGACTGACCACAGGGGTCTGTGCAATGGTGTCAGCTGATTTTTCTTGAAAGCCAGCTCGAGTCCTTGTGTGTTAGGTGTCACAGCGGGCTTGCAGTGCTCCGTGGCGTGGCTGCAGAACTTGGATAGGTCGTTTACCATGCCCAGGAGGCGCTGCACCCCCCCTGCACATCTGTAGGCCGAGGCATCTGTCTGATGGCTGTCGCTTTTCCCGGGACCACTTTCAAACCCCTCTGATGTTAGGTGACCAATGTAGGGCACTTCCTTCAGCCTGAGCTGCAGCGTCTCTGGATTCAGCTTGATATTGAGCTTCCTGCATCTGTCCAGGAGCATTCACAGGTTTTTGTCATCGTCCAGAATTGCTGCTTCATCGTTGTCTTCTTTCCCCCATAATCAGGATGCCATCTGCAGTGATTTTTATTTATTTATGGACTCCTCGGCAGACCTTCCATTCCCTGTTTCAACTTCCTCTGAAAGATCTCTGGGGCTGAACTGATTCCGATTTGGCATGCGCAGCCACCTGTAGCGTGTCCCATGGCAGTCGAGAACGTGGTGAGAGAGCTGGATTCCTCATCCAGTTCCACATGTCAGTTGTTTTTTTCCATCACAAACAAGAGAACACACATGCTCTGTTCAGGTCTGGCACCACGTCTTCAATAGTGGGAAGTGGGTAATGGCTCCACTTTAGTGCCTTGAAAGGTTTTGGATCGATACACACTCATCGTTTTCCAGATGGTTTATGCATTGCGATCAGGCTGCCAATCCAATCTGTGCTTTCTCCCCCCCCAACTGCTTTTGGCATGAGTGGTTTATATAGTGCTACTGGACAGGCTCCACTCGCTCGTCCACTCCCAGCTTCAGTTTGCCGGGTAAGCATCACTCTCCATGGAATACATCAGCGTACTCCTGTTTTCTTGACGGCCAGGATGCTGTGATGCTGCACACTAAGCAACTCCATTGCCTGGATAGCCTTGCTGCCTACAATGGGGCCTGTGCACGTTCTTGTTGACTACGATGAACTCACCTCTGTAGGTTTTCTTATTGCGTGGATTGATCACTTTTTTTTTTTTTTTAAGCGTGCACTTCCCCAGTGGCGTCAGACTACTCTTGTTACACATCACCAATACCTGACTGCAGGGCTCTAGGTGACTGTCTTTTGTGAGGTTTGCAGGGATAACATTACAACTAGCACCACAATCAGGCTGAAATCTGACTGAAATCTATCTAAAAAATCATTTTGTTGACCAGCATGGCTGCAAAGAGAGCAGCATTGCGGTCAGTTATTTTGTATCTTTTATTCCTGGACCACGTTGATTCTCTCTGACTTTGGCCTGTGTGATGCAGAGAACATCCTCACTTCTCTCCAGTTTCAGCTGACGCATTTCACATTGCCAGGACTGTTTCTCTTTGCTGGTCCCTGCACTTTTTCAAACCGTAGAGAAGGGATTTTTTTCTCCACACAGGATTTACATTTTTGTCCATATGCAGGGTATTTTATTTTTTCATTTTTTTCCTCGTGTCCGTCCACAGTGTAACAGCGCTCCCTTTCTCTAGTCTGCTCTCGGTCTCTCTTCCTGTTACTGCACATTTGACTTTAGCTCCTTGTCTGGACAGTTCCACAGCTCTTCCAATCTGTATGCACATAATCCAGTCCCTGATAAGTCGGTGATTACTACAAAGTTGCAGGTGGCCGCTAGAGTCCTCAATTCAGTGAGATATTTGTCTAATCGCTCATCTTGGCCCTGACTCCGCATGACAAAAATGTATATCTCTCAATTGTTTCATTTTTCTTGGGATTACAACATGCATCTTGTGCTGTAATTACTTTCTCAACAAAGAGATTGTCTCTTGTACTGCCCACACCAAGGGTCTCACAAATCCCTCTGCATTTTCCCCCAATTAGGTAGTACAGTAGCTTCACTTTGTAGTCATCAGGTTTTTCTCCCATTGTAAGAGCTATGTACAAATTGAATTCCTCTTTCCATCTTTTCCAGGTAAGTGCTAAATTACAATCATCAAAGTCTATTTTTTTTGTAGAATGGAATGTTAGCTACTCACAAATCTGCTTATGTCCAATAGACAGTTAGCTTTTAGTATAGTCATTCTATAATCAGCTAGCATTGATGTTCGGCACGATGACTAGCTTGTAAAAGCAGAACTTTTCCAAACTGGCGCCTGGGAGGCTTTTTTTCACTGCCACCATGTTTCAATATGCTTTGTGTTATAGTCACAACAAAAATATGATTTGTAAAAATCCAAATAATTTCACAGGTCTTCCTTGTAAAGGGTTTAAACACTGTTTCCCATGCTTGTTCAATGAACCACAAACAATTAATGAACATGCGCCTGTGGAACGGTCGTTAAGACCCTAACAACTTACAGACAGTAGGCAATTAAGGTCACAGTTATGAAAACCTAGGACACTAAAGAGGCCTTTCTACTGACTCTGAAAAATACCAAAAGAAAGATACCCAGGGTCCTTGCTCATCAGTGTGAACGTGCCTTCGGCCTGCTGCAAGGAGGCATATGTGGCCAGGGCAATAAATTGCAATGTCCGTACTGTGAGACGCCTAAGACGGCGCTAACAGGGAGACAGGACGGACAACTGATCGTCCTCGCAGTGGCAGACCACGTGTAACAGCACCTGCACAGGATCATTACACCTGAACATCACACCTGCGGGACAGGTACAGGATGGCAACAACAACTGCCCGAGTTACACCAGGAATGCACAATCCTTCCATCAGTGCTCAGACTGTCCGCAATAGGCTGAGGTAGGACTGAGGGCTTGTAGGCCTGTTGTAAGGCAGGTCCTCACCAGACGTCGCCTAAGGGCACAAACCCACCATTGCCGGACCAGACCAGGACTGGCAAAGTGCTCTTCATTGACAAGACGTGGTTTTGTCTCACCAGAGGTGATGATCGGATACGTGTTTATTGTCGAAGGAATGCGCATTACACCGAGGCCTGTACTCTGGAGCGGGATCGATTTGGAGGTGGTGTGTCACAGCATCATTGGACTGAGCTTGTTGTCATTGCAGGCAATCTTAACGCTGTGCGTTACAGGGAAGACATCCTCCTCCCTCATGTGGTACTGTCACGAGAATTTTCAATCCCAATGATAACTGACAAACAATAGCTCTGACCAATCACTGAGATCTGTAAGACCATGGGTTTAATAATAATTAGTCAAAGACTCAGCTTATGCAAGAAGAGTACAGTTTATTCAGAGAACGTTCTCAAGTCCATTATACAAAGACATCCATTTTATAGCTGCGCACATACTTCCACACAAACAGTAGGTATCCTACGCACGTACTTCCACACAAACAGTAGGTATCCTACCCACATACTTCCAGGTGAGTTTTATCCTTCTCCATAGTTCTCACCACTGTGTATCACTGCCCAGGCGACAGTTCCATTCCCCCGAGATTAGGGGAACCTTGAGAAGTACTCTGAATGCTATCATAGGTTCCTCAGAGGCCTAGCCAGGTCGGTCTAAACACAGTTTAACTGTTCTCCGTTTTTTTCCTTCGGCACACACATACAAGTTCAAATCCTAAACTACGCCTTGCTCAGACAGTCTGTGTTTTTCCACTATACAGATGCATTGTTTAACCTAATTCTGACTAAAACTACACACATCATCAGATTATAATTTTACGATTCTAATCAATTTCATACAGTTAAAATAATTCCACTCTGAAACGTTATCATTATCTTTCAACATATACATTATTTTATCAGGTACCCTTCCTGCAGGCTCATCCTGACATGACCCTCCAGCATTACAATGCCACCAGCCGTATTGCTCGTTCTGTGCATGATTTCCTGCAAGACAGGAATGTCAGTGTTCTGCCACGGCCAGTGAAGAGCCCGGATCTCAATCACATTGAGCACGTTATTTGACCTGTTGGATCGGAGGGTGAGGGCTAGGGCCATTCCTCCCCAGAAATGTCCAGGAACTTGCAGGTGCCTTGGTGGAAGAGTGGGGTAACATCTCACAGCAAGAACTGGCAAATCTGGTGCAGTCCATGAGGAGGAGATGCACTGCATTACCTAATGCAGCTGGTGGTCACACCAGATACTACCTTACTTTTGATTTTGACCCCCCCCTCCCCTCAGTTTATGTCTCAGTTGTTGAATCTTGTTTTGTTCATACAAATATTTACACATGTTAAGTTTGCTGAAAATCTTCGCAGTTGACAGTGAGTTTCTGTTTCCTGTGTAACGTCAATATGAATAACATCAATATTGCTACACATAGACTGTATGGTTATAGACTGTATGGTTATGATAATCAATGTAGTCTATTGTATAAGTTACAGTAAACATGAATCTAACTTCCTGTCTTCCAGAGATGGCCGCAGACGATAAAGTGGTCATCCTTTCGGATGATGAAGAAGATCAAAAGAGGAAGTACGTCCTGGACGAACCCTTCAACAATCTTTCCCTGGAGCTTCAGATCGACGGAGAGCCAGGCTCCACTCCAGTGTCTGCTGCAGCATCAGACACACAGTCTGCTCCAGAGACACCCATGGCCTTACCACTGAAAGACCTAGGCTGCTTTGAGAGGATGTGCCTAAGAGTCAACTCCCAGCTCCTCATCTCCAAGATCTTCTACTTCTTCTTCTATGCAGCATACGGATCCCTGCACCCACTCCTAGCCGTCTACTACAAACAGCTAGGGATGTCGCCAAGCCGTAGTGGACTGTTGGTTGGGATCCGGTACTTTATAGAGTTCTGCAGTGCGCCATTCTGGGGAGTGGTGGCCGATCGTTTTAAGAAAGGGAAGCCATTGTTGCTGTTCTCTGTGCTGTGTTGGTTGGTGTTCAACTGTGGCATCGGCTTTGTCAAACCAGCTGCCATGATCTGTAAGGAGAAGGTGGACATCCCCACTGTGGCCCCACCAATACTGCCCTTGACTACTGTGACACCAATTAACGGCTCGCTACCGGACGCCTCCACCAATCACACGAGAAGTCGCCGGGATTTGTTTCAAAGTTACTTTCCTAGCTTCCCTTTTGTTTTGAATGGCCTTGATTCTGGCTATAGCGTACGCCGCAGGCATAGGAGAGGTGCTGATAGCAATACCACTCTATCCACTGGGGTGCCTTACGAGCAGAACAATGCTACTACAGCTACGACAACAGCCACTCACACCCCCACCGGCGTCCAACCCAGAGTGGTGCCTAATGAGCAAGCCAATACCACTCAGCTTTTACCGAATACCACAAATATGCCACTGACCACTAAAACCCCCACCCATGCCCCCACCACCACCAATTCCACATTGATGCCTCACGAACAGGGCAATACCACTCAAGTGACTCCAAATACTACAACAACCACTATGGCAACCACTACCACCACCCCTGCCCCCACCCAACCTAAAGAGTACATCATTGAGTACAACGAAGATCAGGTCGAGAGCATTTTTCTCCTGATCCTCTTGGTCATCATCGTGGGGGAGTTTTTCAGCGCGCCGGCGGTCACCATTGTGGACACAGTGACGTTACAGTACCTGGGGAAGCACCGGGACCGTTACGGCCTGCAGAGAATGTGGGGGTCCCTTGGCTGGGGCGTGACCATGCTGCTAGTGGGTATCTGGATAGACCACACCCACATTACGCTGCTCATCGACGGCGTGGTCGGCTGTATCCTGCCCGAGTACAAGAACTACCAGGTAATGTATGACATTGAACATGTGACAAATAATAAGCAATGGGTCATTAAGGGCAACATAGTTGATACGTAAATAAAAAATGTAGTTAATGTGTTCATTTCTTCACTCGTTCCTTCCCCAGGTGGCCTTCATAGTCTTTGGAGTGATGATGGGTCTGGCCCTGGTGGTAGCAACACAATTCTACTTCGACAGGTAATAGGGGCGGACCCAATTTAAACGGTTTGAAACCCCACTTTTTTTTTTTTTATAGCTTTTCCTTAAATCAATGATTTTATTGTTATTTTAGACTTTGTTTTATGTTCTTTTATTCATCTATTTTATAGAATTGCTGTTTGTTTTTAATATCTTCTATTTGATTTATTTTACTGTAAAGTTTGTGGTGATTTTTAAATGTCTTTTGAAATTAAGTTTGATTTGACAGTGGGGACTACAGACAGGAGTTGCCTCAGAGGGCCCAGGAGGTAGAGATACCACAGGTAAATCAACTGGAAAATGAAAACTCACACTAACACTAAGTGGAAATAGTCTTTCTAATTTCTTTAGCCGAAGCAAATACTGCTTTAAATACAAAATTGTTATTTTATTCATTTTACACCATTTTCTTGCACACAGGTAGATGGGAACGTGGCATCTCCAGAGGAGAGCTCCACCTCGGACCAGACCCCCATCACCCCAGAGTCCACCACCACCGAACAGCCTTTCTATTACAGTGACCTCCTCAGGCTGCTGTGTAGTGTTCAGTACAGCACGGTGCTGTTCGTCGCCTGGTTCATGGGCTTCGGTTACGGCTTTGTGTTCACCTTCCTGTATTGGCATCTAGAGGACCTGAAGGGGACCACCACGCTGTTTGGTGTGTGTTCGGTTCTGAGTCATGTGTCGGAGCTGGCTGCTTACTTCACCAGTCATAAGTTTATCGAGCTGGTGGGACACATCAGGTAAGGATGGGGTTGTTGGTGTTCTTGTTTTTGGGAGGGTGGTGGAGGAAGGGATATCACATTATCCATCTCTTTTAACCAAATATTTGACCAAAAACAGCAGCAGCAACAACAACTACCAAAGCGCACAGTATTTTCTGAAACTGAGGATTTCCACATTTGCTATCTCGTTTCACCTCAACTAGACATGCGGCATGTAAACGATCGTGTTCGTTTAGAGTGCCTCTTGCTTGAACGTCACACAGGCCTTGTGCGTATACTATAGTCAGACAGACTGACCTAGCACAGAGCAGGGACATTTGAGAGTGTGGTGTTATGTTTAAGGAGAGAGGCCCATCCATCTGGCAGCTCTGTGCGACCTATGTCATTTTGACACACCATTTTAAAGCGTTCTTCTCTAACATCGTGGGTGGTTATAACCCCGCAAGTCATACAGTTACCTATTAGTGCAAAGGTCTCAAGAAGAATTGTTGTGCTTTTTGCCTCAACAGTTCAATGGGCACTGTGCACAATGAGTAATACTAACTATAACTAGTAGGGCATCTCTTTAAACCAGGAGTTGGGCAACTCCAGTCCTCGAGGGCCTGATTTGGTGTCACACTTTTTCTCCATCCCTAGCAAACAGCTCATTTAATCCAATTGCATTCTTAACTGAAGATCATGATTAGGTGATTATTGGAGTCAGGTGTGTTAGCTGGGGCAAAACTGTGCCGCCAATCAGGCCCTGGAGGGCTGGAATTGTCCACCCCTGCTTTAAACCTTGGATGAGTGTTCTGCGATGGGATCCAAATTAACGCAACAAAAGACGCTCCAAGTCTGAAAAGCCTATACATTCCATACATCACCCTATTTGATCTGTTTTTCTTCTTCTTAATAACTTTTGCTCGGAGTACCTAACCTCTGAAAATCTCATCACTAATTTCTTTCTTTCCTCCCTGTTTTCCTAACTTAGGGTCTTGTACATTGGCTTGGCATGTAACACAGCACGCTACCTGTACATTTCTTACTTGGAGAATGCATGGATAGTTCTGCCTATGGAGGTCTTACAAGGTAAGAGAGAGCAGGTCCAATATTGACATTACTTCCTGTTGACATCTGACTGAGGAAAGGTTCAAATTTGAGTCCGTAATTAAGGGCTGTATTTTTGAGCCTCAGTAAAGTAGCATGTTACCCCTGTTTGTCTATCTGTGGTTACAGATGAGAGATTATTTAAGAGCAGGTTGGATGGGTCTTGTCAAACACTGGACAGGAGAATATATTTTTCCACTCCCTCTTTCAGACACCTTGGGTACACAATAACCAATAGGACAGAGGTAGGCAACTAGATCCAGAGTGGGCCGAATTTTGTTGAAGAGAATGGTCGGGACCCAGAGAATAATTATAATAATTTGTACACTGCAAATTGACCACAACTAAGCCCATAAAGAGATTGTATTTTGAGACGCAATCAGGTATTAGATTTTTTTGGGATGTGGGAACACTTGGGAACAGACTTACTAAATGAAACACATTTTTAGTTGAATTCCTGGTGATTTTACACTTCTGGGGTTGTTTTTCGTGGTTCAGGCTAGGCCCCTTAGTTCCAGTGAAGGGAATTCTTAACGCTACAGTATAAGTTACAAACATTCTAGATGATTCTGTGCTTCCAACTTTGTGGCAACAGTTTGGGAAAGGCGCTTTCCTGTTTCATCATGACAATGCCCCCATGCACAAAGCGATGTCCATACAGAAATGGTTTGTCGAGATCGGTCTGGGAGAATTTGACTGGCCTGCACCGAGCCCTGACCTCAACCCCCATCGAACACCTCTGGGATGAATTGGAACGCCGACTGCAAGCCAGACCTAATCTTCCAACATCAGTGCCTGACCTCAGTAATGCTTTTGTTGCTGAATTGATACAAGTACCCACAGCAATGTTCCACCATTTAGAGGAAAGCCTTCCCAGAATAGTGGCGGCTGTTATAACGACAAAGGGGAACCAACTCCATATTAATGCCCATGATTTTGGAATGAGATGTTTGACGAGCAGGTGTCCACATACTTTTGGTCAGGTAGTGTATATAAAAAAAAATAATTACTAAAAGTGTTGGGGGGGGGGGTCCAAAAGAAATAGCCCCAGCTCTAGGACAGGGGTCGACTTATAAAGTGAATGTACTCATCCATGATTCTTGCAAGGAATTTAACTATGGCGTTGTGTTTTGAATGGTGGTGGATAAAATGTCCTATAGGCCTACGCCTCATGACAATTTTTTTAGTAATAACTGATAATGCGCTCAATAAGTAAGAATAAGCTTGTTATTACTGGTCATAAGTGATAGGCACTGTTTGCTTCTTCCTGAGCTTTGTGTCTTAGAAGTGTTTTGCAACCCCAGCCCACAAAGCAAAGTAAGATGACCATCCCATTACTTCAGCATAAGAATGTGTGTGTATATACAGTTGAAGTCGGAAGTTTACGTACACCTTAGCCAAATACATTTAAACTCAGTTTTTCACAATTCCTGACATTTAATCCTCGTAAACATTCCCTGTCTTAGGTCAGTTAGGATCACCACTTTTATTTTAAGAATGTGAAATGTCAGAATAATAGTAAATAATTATTTATTTTAGCTTGTATTTCTTTCATCACATTCCCAGTGGGTCAGAAGTGTACATGCACTCAATTAGTATGTGGTAGCATTGCCTTTAAATTGTTTAACTTGGGTCCAACATTTTGGGTAGCCTTCCACAAGCTTCCCACAATAAGTTGTGTGAATTTTGGCCCATTCCTCCTGACAAAGCTGGTGTAACTGAGTCAGGTTTGTAGGCCTCCTTGCTCGCACACACTTTTTTTCAGTTCTACCCACACATTTTCTATAGGATTGAGGTCTTTTGATGGCCACTCCAATTACTTGACTTTGTTGTCCTTAAGCCAATTTTCCACAACTTTGGAAGTATGCTTGGGCTCATTGTCCATTTGGAAGACTCATTTGCGACCAAGCTTTAACATCCTGACTGATGTCTTGAGATGTTTCTTCAATATATCCACATCATTTCCCTTCCTCATGATGCCGTCTATTTTGTGAAGTGCACCATTCCCTCCTGCAGCAAAGCACCTCCACAACATGATGCTGCCAAACCTGTGCTTCACGGTTGGGATGGTGTTCTTCGGCTTGCAAGCCTCCCCCTTTTTCCTCCAAATATAACAATGGTCATTATGGCCAAACAGTTCAATTTTTGTTTCCTTAGACAAGAGGACATTTCTCCAAAAAGTACAATCTTTGTCCCCATGTGCAGTTGCAAACCGTAGTCTGGCTTTTTTATGGCCGTTTTGGAGCAGTGGCTTCTTCCTTGCTGAGCGGCCTTTCGGGTTATGTGGATATAGATACCTTTGTACCTGTCTCCTCCAGCATCTTCTCAAGGTCCTTTGCTGTTGTTCTGGGATTGATTTGAACTTTTCGCACCAAAGTACGTTCATCTCTAGGAAACGGAGCGCGTCTCCTTCCTGAGCGGTATGACGGCTGCATGGTCCCATGGTGTTTATACTTGCATACTATTGTTTGTACAGATGAACGTGATACCTTCAGGCATTTTGGGAATTGCTCCCAAGGATGAACCAGACTTGTGGAAGTCTACAAAAAAAAATTATGAGGTCTTGGCTGATTTTCTTTTGATTTTCCCATGATGTCAAGCAAAGAGGCACTGAGTTTGTAGGTAGGCCTTGAAATACATCCATAGGTACACCTCCAATTGACTCAAATTATAGCCAGTCAGAAGCTTATAAAGCCATGACATAATTTTCTGGAATTTTCCAAGCTGTTTAAAGGCACGGTCAACTTAGTGTCTGTAAACTTCCCAACTGACTGGAATTGTGATACAGTGAATTATACGTGAAATAATCTCTGTAAACAGTTGTTGGAAAAATTACTTGTCATACACACAGTAGATGTCCCAACCAACTTGCTAAAACCTATAGTTTTGTTAACAAGAAATTTGTGGAGTGGTTGAAAAACGAGTTTTAATGACTCCAACCTAAGTGTATGTAAACTTCCAACTTCAACTGTATCCTTCTGACATTTTGATTCTGTGGTCACGGAATGAGAAGTCCGTCTGCCTGACGGATGATGAATGGATGTGTAGGTGTCAACACTTCCTTATCCATAGGACCTAAATAAAGTCGAGGTGAGGTTTCCTAATACTACAAGACGGACTGCTTTTTATTCTTCTGTATGTCATTATTTCAGTACTAATGTATAAAATTTTATATTTAGCAGACAACTCTTATCGAGAGCGACTTAGAGGAGCAATTAGGGTTGAGTGCCTTGCACAAGTGCACATCAACAGATTTTTCACTTAGTCAGCTCTGGGATTCAAGCCAGCGACCTTTCGGTTACTGGCCCAACACTCTTAACTGCTAGGCTACCTGCCGCCCCTTCTTTGAAGAAGCATTTTTATCCTATAAGCTGTGTAATGTTTAACACCTCCATCAATGTTTGTCCTCTGGCATCATTGACATTTGAGTCATTAAGCAGACACTCTTATCCAGAGTGACTTATTTGTGAGGGGATACATTTTTGTACTGTTCCCCCCCCCCATGGGAATCAAACCTACAACCCTGGCTTTACAAGCGCCATGCTCTACCTCTGAGCCACACACGGTATTTCACTTTTCTAACCTTGTTGTTTTGTCTGTCTTTCTGTCTGTCTCTTTGTACTGTAGGTGTGACCCATGCGTCGGTTTGGGCAGCCTGTATCTCCTACCTGAGTGCCGCGGTGCCCCCAGCTCTGAGGACCTCTGCCCAGGGTATCCTCCAGGGTCTACACCTGGGGCTGGGACGGGGCTGTGGGGCCATGGTGGGGGGCGTCTTTGTCAACTATTTTGGTACGGCTGCGACAACAACGGCCCCTTTTGACAGTCCCATTTGAGTAATGAAATTTAGCAACTCTTGCCATACAGCCATGTTTTTATATTTTAACATGAGTTTGAGAACCAATGAGTTATGGTTTATTACATATTTATAAACTAAATAACCACTAATAAACTATGTATAAACCATTCATAACCCTATTAAATGACACCTTAAGTGTTAGCATTTATGTTTTTTGTGTATCTGTAAAGTGCGTCTTTCTTTTTCCAGGAGCTGCAGAGACGTTCAGAGGGATTGGAATGGCTTCCCTGGTGATACTCCTCATCTTCTCCTTCATTCAATGTCTGACTGGACAGAATGAGGAAAAGGGTGAGGGAGGGGAGAGAACCTCATTTTTATTTTTTTTACAGACCCTGTTCTGTATATATAGAATGGTTTAATGGATTGCTTCATATATTTCACTAAAACTAAAATATTTATACAACTGCAAACCACCCTTATTTTTCACAGTGTACCATACAATAATAACCTAAATTTGTATTCCCCTCAATAGAGGACAGGATGCTAGCAGAGAACATTCCGGTTCCTTCCAGTCCAGTTCCCATCGCTACCATAGATTTGATGCAGAGCCAGGTCAGAACTCTCCAAATTGTTGTACTCGTATACTGCTTCTTTCAGCGAAGCAATTTCCCATTGTGGGACAATGATATGTAATACTACTAATTACTACTACAACTACCAGGTTGGTGTGATGGTGCCCCGCCCTGACCCTAGACCCCCGGCTAAGAAGACCAAGCACCAGGAGGAGCAGGAGGATGTTAACAGACCGGCCTGGGTACTGAGTGGATCCCCCTGGGTCACCATAGCCTTCGCTGTCTGCCAGATCAGAGAGATGTACTGCATGGCTAAGAGTAGTCTACCCTCGGAGACACAGCCACTGCAGGTAGGATGATGGACGATAGTCCGTTTTTTTTTTTTTCCTTTTTTAAAGACGTGTCACATCTCAATGAGAACTCTTGTCCTCGGATGTGCAACTCGAAAGTTTAAGAATTTCAAGCCAATTCATGCTGTTTTTTTTTTAATAACCTTTTTTCAATATTTTATTTCAATGGGATTTATTTTTCTGTTCTTATATCGTACGATTAACAGTGACTATGTGAACTATTTCCCCCCCCACGCCTTCATGTGAACTAAAGAAAGGTGAGACTGTGTGTGCACTGTAGAGGTGAATTCGACACTGTCTTTGTGACGTGCTGTGGGGAATGTGGTCAAATGTCCTATGTGCCTGTGTTTGGTTTATTGCATGGTTTGGTTATATCTTTAGTGTATCCAAAACATTTTGTCACGATGGATCAGCCAATGATGTTCTATTATCTTGTCTGTTGCCAGGAGCAAAATGATCAGACCTCTTCTGAATACCAGGCAGTGGAGACTGAACACAGCACAGAGCAACAGGAGTCGCCACACCACCATAACGGTTCCCCAAGCAGTGTATCTAGCAAGGCCCACCCCGCAGAGCACCCCGAATCCCAGCCCTCTCCCCTACCAGACCAGGGGAACTCTGTGGCGCACCCTGCCTTTTTACCTGGTAATTTTGAGGCTTCACATCAACTGTCTAGTACAAACCCTTTCCGACAGTAGATTAAAGGCTTGAGTTGAGTTTAGAGACGGAGCAGGTACTTATATTGTCGCGGGTCTCCTTTTGGTTCCTGCGACATGTACAGCAGGGAAGAGGTACTCCACATCGATGACTGTGCTCTAAAAAAAAGTACAGCATGATTGCTTTCTGTGCGTGTGTCATCTGACATGGTGTAAATAGAATTTGATCTCGAAAGGGTCCAAAGGGATTGTTGCCTTCTAGAATGCAATGTATTTATTTCCTCTGTGTCTTCCTGCACGAGCTTCTGACAATCATGTTATTATTTTGACTCTTGGGATGAAATGATATGTGTATATACAATAAAAATGTATTTTGTAGATAAATCATTTAACTTTCACTGCTTTTTCTGGTGTCTCAATTATATTTTTGCTGTCTGTATTCCGCCATGTTTTTAAAAGCCCAAGAGTAGACACTTGGTGGCAGTAGTGTACCGTATTGACGTACTAACCCTAAGTGTGCGTGTTGTGTGAAGGTTGAGGTCAGGGTGTGCTTGCTGCTGATGGGAGTGCGTGGGAGGACAGTAATGGTGTTTTCTTCTGAAAATACACCACAATGCCATCTGCAACATCCCTTGTCTCGGCAGAAAATATAAGCTAATATTGATGTTGGAAAAGAGATTTAATTAATTGGACTTATTGTTTCCCCCAAATCGTCTTTGTTTTCAACACACAGAAATAAATAATGTAATTCATTATCATGATTAGTGTACTCTAAATAGTTATTACACTATAACAGTCTCAAGAGACAACACCTACCGTGGCAGCTGTCTTATCCAATATAGTTATGTTGTCTAAGGAATTAATCATTTGTAAATTTGACCTTAAGATTTCTCCATCAGCTGCACTCTATGAATCAGTTCATTTGAAGCTACCCCATGAATCAGTTCATTTGAAGCTACCCCATGAATCAATCAGTTCATTTGAAGCTACCCCATGAATCAATCAGTTCATTTGAAGCTACCCCATGAATCAGTTCATTTGAAGCTACCCCATGAATCAGTTCATTTGAAGCTACTCCATGAATCAATTCATTTGAAGCTACCCCATGAATCAGTTCATTTGAAGCTACCCCATGAATCAGTTCATTTGAAGCTACCCCATGAATCAGTTAATTTGAAGCTACCCCATGAATCAGTTCATTTGAAGCTACCCCATGAATCAGTTAATTTGAAGCTACCCCATGAATCAGTTAATTTGAAGGTACCCCATGAATCAGTTAATTTGAAAGTGCTCTATGAATCAGTTCATTTGAAAATCTAATAAAAAATGATATTCTCATGTTCTTTAATGATCTTATTGAGGCAAGCACCAGTATAATATTTGTTTACTCTTGACCACACGGACTCGCACATACATTAGTCCGCTGCAATGCCTTGTGGGTACGTATGGCTTTGCTGAAAGTGTTGAGTCATGGAATGGTCCTATTTATGCCTGTGGTGTGGACACTGACGTGATGGGACCAAACAGCTGCCATGTTCAGTAGGGCATCATGGGACTGTTGCAGCATCCTTTATTTACACAGTACACTGATAATGCTGCACTGATGAAATAGCTACACAATAGTCATGCTGATCATTGGAATGATAGGTGTGATATGGTGTAGGCCTAGGCGATCTTTTAAAAACACTCCAGGATAGTACAACATGTGCTATAGCGGAGAGGCAGTGAATTGATTATTGGAACGTTCCAACTGTGTTGGTTTCTCTCTGGCTGTACCATCGATGCCCTCTCCCTCCGCAGAAGCTACACTGCCTTTCCAATCCAAACTGCCTCAACTCCTAGCCTTTCATCCGAAGCCAAATAGAGATTCAATATCCATCTCTACCATCAATTTTAAATGTGGTGTTTGTTTCCTTTTGCTTTTTATGCGTTTTGAGATTATTTTATTTAACGAAAAGCGCTGTGCAAGTAAAATGTTTATTTGTATTATGTGTTTTGTGTATATTGTAGGCCTAGGACCTTTTGACAACATCTAGTAAATTTAAAATGCCTGTTTTTTGATTTCCAACGCAACTGATGCAGTTCTACACATGAGCGCTCATACAGTCAACAGGATTTAGATGGTGGAAAACGTTTTAAAACAGATTGAAAGCGATAGTCTAGGCCTACTAGCTGAATGTGTCAAATTAGAGCACAGATCGCTGCTCTCCGTTGCAGACAGTTTTGCTACGGTGTCTGTGTGCCCTATTAAGCATGACCCAGGATGCCCTGCAGAGTGAGGAAAAAGTGCCCTGTGTGACACAGTGCGAGCCTTTGTCTCTACCGTCGTCAATACAACCATACATAACGCCCACAGGGCCAGCCTCTCCGTGGGCTGATCAGTACAGCCCACAGCCCACAGCAGCCCCAGCCTTGGCCTGCAGGAGGCACAGCAGGGGAGCTCAGAGCCATGGTTACTCCCACCAATACCCTGTTGGGCAGCAAAGCCGTAGGATACAAGGAGCAAGAGCAGCGTGGAAGAGACGAATGACTTCACATCCGTTTAGGCCTAAGTACTGTAGTGGTTCATTGAGGTCTAAGCAGTTGATCTTTGACTTAAAACATTTCTGCACTTATATAATTAGTATGTCAGTTTCTTATCAAGTGCAGAGAAAGAGAGCGAGAAACAGACCCATCCTTTTGGTTTAAGTGCATATGATAAGTACTGTAAAGTACATGTGAGGCAGACTAAGTTGCTGAGGTTTTGTGATTGAGTCAGGGACTTGTTTTTGCGGGTGGGCGTGTGAGTAGGGGGGATCCTAATCCCTAGCGTCTGCTGTTGTTTTTCATGCCTGTTGGGTTGAGATCAAAAACTTAACGGCAATAATCATGCAAAATTGTCTGGCTTTCGCTTCAAAGAGAACACCAACATTAGTTTTACTCCTTTTCTTATTTGTGTAGTTTGTTTCATCACTTTCTACTAGTTTTTATAAAGGGAACTGGGTTATCTTTGATAGACTGAGGATACAATACAATGTCCCTGAAATAAATGATACATTTAAACTGTCATTTAAGAGCACATGAGTCTAGACTTGGCATCTGCATGAGGCGATAGTTAGAAATATCCCCCCCCTGCGTTAGCAGATTGAGCTCCAACACCATCAGAGCTGGTGTACAGTGGGGAAGATGTCCGAAGACTGGCAGAAGTGGAGAGCCTTTGTTGCTGCCCTATGAGCCAGCCCAGTCGTGATGGGGATAAGTGAGTGAGTGAGTGAGTGAGTGAGTGAGTGAGTGAGTGAGTGAGTGAGTGAGTACATTGGAAGATAATCTGACACACATTAGCTGGGCTAGGCGGTGGGCGGTAAGGGGGGTCTCTGGAACCTGCGTGATCGTAGGCCCACCCACATGGGTAAATCCCCCGGGGTTTAGAAATGTAATCTCGTTTCATTATGACTCTGAGAAGCCCACTACGGACCCTGAGTGTGGGTCGATCATTCCTAGCCTGCCTCTGTATTCGTCATTAGGTACCAGTTTGGTGTATCTGTTTTGTATAGACAGATTGCTATTTACTGGGAAAATTCACTGAATTTTCAGCTGCTCCATTTATGAACATTATAGATGCACAATCAACATAGTAACATTGATCTAATAATGTCCTGAAGGTATTTGTAGTAATTCTACCCCATAATTTCTAAGATTGTAGTACCTATTATTATTTTTTTCAGACAATCCCCACCCACACAAAAAACACCCACACACACACTTCCGCCCACACACACAGCACACTCTGCCACCCGCATACACACTTCCACCCACACTTAGCTCGCAGACACACGTTGACAAAGACATAAGATGCTCATGGCATCGAACACAGAAACACACACAAAGTAATGGGTTACACGTTACACACTGCTTAGGGTTCACCGACAAAATGTTATTTTTCACTTAATAACAAAATATTGAAAGTAAGCTATTCACTTTCCTAATGTAATCGTGTGTTAACACATCCATACGTGTTCATGTCTGTCAATATTGAATGGATCGTATTCTAAATGATGTGTTATATTCATGTCCTGCATCTTAACCATTTTGAGACCAGGAAGCTTCCTTTGTTGTGTGCGAGGTTGTTATCACAGGGTAAGGCGAGGGGATGACAAGCGCACACTTGCGTGCGTGTCGGTGAAATGTGTTTGTAATTGGTACAACAGTGAAAATGTTCAGAGCACTTTTAAAAAGAGCACGTATGTAAATCTGAAATACAGTACCGATAAAACAATCAGAGGCAAATGGAAAATATATATGTTCTCTCATCTCTAAAAGTGGACGTATTCAATGGAAGATATGTTATCTCATCTTTAAAAGTGGACATATTAAATGGAAAATATATAGCCTATATGTAACCCTGTAATAGGGTGCATGGCAGAAATGCCGGGTGTATTCGGAGAGTGTCTGTGTGGCCCTGCTGTCTCTGATGTAAGGCCCCCCAATCCGGTGTGTGTGTGTGTGTGTGTGTGTGTGTGTGTGTGTGTGTGTGTGTGTGTGTGTGTGTGTGTGTGTGTGTGTGTGTGTGTGTGTGTGCGTGCATGCGTGGGCTCTGACAGGTCAAGGCCATCCACAGACAGGATTAAAAGAGTGGGTGTGCTGCTGGAAACTATCTGGGCTGAACTTACCTGTTCCCTGTTACCCTCGCCCTGCCTGGCTGTATGGAAAACACATCTTTAAAACCACACAACAGCTGCTCCTATACTCTGTCTATGTCCCGAATGGCTACCTATTCCCTATTCCCCATAGGGCTCTGGTCAAAAGTAGTGCGATATATAGGGAATAGGGTGCCATTTGGGACGCATACTCTGACTCAATTACCTATCCTCATCATTAATCTTCTTCATAAAATATAACGTAGTAAACTACTGTAAATAGTAGCTAGTCGGTTTTTTTTATCTGTTCTCTGGTCTCATAGCTTCACAAGGATGGGAAATACAGTATATACTCCTCTACTCAATTATCCTGATAATTAATCTTCTTGTTAAAAAAAAAATAAACTTAGCAGCTAAAGTAGTGGCCTAGCACTGTAAATAGATACTCATAATTATACTTTTTCATTAAAAGCAGCTGAAAAAAGTAGCTCTGCAAATATAGACAGTAGTTAGTAGGTGTACCATGCTTCTGAGTCTCTTTTCTCATGAGTACAAGAAATGTGCGCTGAGAGTTTGTTCAGTAGCAGCGTGTGTAGATTCTAGATATTCTAGATCTATTTTTCAGGATAAAAACAAAGCCTCATCATCTCCCTAAGGCTGTACTGTGTGCTGTGGCTGCATGGCCTACTTGCCAGAAATAGCTCATTGATACAGAAGCAGATTGAGTTAATATAACAGTAAGCAGGAAGCTTTCTGTTGTGTCTCTAGAGAGAGCAAGCCTTCCTCCTTTCTATAATTTGTGATAATAATGTGAAAATATGAGTTTATATTCACAGGACAGTGAAGGACACAGAATGAACTTCTCATTCTGTGAGTTGATTATGTGTATTGTAGACAGTCCGCGCCCAAAGTAAAATGGGCAATGCACAAGTCTGAGAGTATATTTGGAAAGGGAGGACAAGGGGCTGGTGCCAGCCAAAGATTTGTGTGGGTGTGTGTAAGTCCTTAGAGAAATGTTTGTGGTTCCCATGCACACATAGGACAAAGTCCCCCTTCTCTCTCTGCCTATATTCCCACTTACTGCCTCAATTCTGAGAGTACTCTGATGGGTAAAACACAAGGAGACACTGAAGTGTCATGGCAAGAAACTCCAAATAAATGTGTGCGTAGAAACATCAATTTGCATATACTAATGTGTTTTATCCAAAGAGCGAAGGAGTAAAAAAAAAATGTAAATCAAGAAATTAAATGATCAAATAACCTAATTACATCATTGATGATATGAGACAATCCTTATTAGTCTATCTGAAATGTCAACAGTTTCACTTCTGTACAGTCATATAGCCTATAGGGCGTTTTAGGGTCTACTCTACTCTCAACTCACACAGTCCCAGTTGACCGGCGCTGCCTGCCTCTGCCACTGCTGAGATGTGGTGCTTGGTATTCCATGCAGAAGCCTCCCACGCCCCTGTCCGCCCACGCCAGGATTTGCGTCACGCAGGCGCGTGGGAGTGAGCACTGTAGCAACCGCGGAATATCCCAATTGCAATAGCCGAGGAGGAGGGGGGTAGGGTAGCAAGCAGGCAGCTCACATTCATCTAGTCTAGAGACGTTCAACACAATCTTATTTCTATTCAAGGAGGCGAAGGAGGGAAGGTAAACGTTGTCAAAGAACGCGAGGACTTTTTAGGCCAGAGAGCGCGCTTATTAGGAAATTAAAGAGCGTCTTTTGAATCTATCGATTTTTGTCCAGTTCATTCAGTTACAGTTTATGGCAGTTCAGGCTATACTGTAGTTGATACATTGAAACAACTAGATAAAGGAAACGAACGTGGTCCAACGTTCACCAGGTATGTAGCAATTAAAATACATAGTTGGAAGATGTTATTGGGCTATGACAATAATGTAACAAGTTGTAGCCTTGATACAATGTTGCAGCACTGTTCTATTATTGCCGACAATGGTATTTTTACTCGTCTTCCTGATGTGGATTTACTTGCAAGACCGGTTTTGAGTTACATTTAGTCTGGTGCTGGGTTACTGCATTTTGCGTTTACCTTTTTACGTTGTGTGTTTCGAAACTAATTTATTTTATTTTCTATTTAGCTCGATTGATTTGTGCAAGTATTCCATGCTCGTATTGTCTTGATTCGCCTGTGTGACTGTGATGTCTTGTGTGCCTCTTGATTTTTTCTCTGTTCTGTGGAAGGTTGAGTTTTATCAGGTTGCTTTGCATTTTTCCCCAGAGGTTCTGACAACAAGTAGTTGTAGGACTGCAAGTGCAGACCTGTCTTGAACTGAGGGATAGTGAATTAGCAGGTGGTGGTTGTGCAGTTGTTGGCGAACACTCTCTGAAATCACATTGATGATAAACAATCAAATTATTTTATTCACCTAACTAAAGGTCAATCAGCAATATCTAATTATTTGTGACATAGTCCTCTAACTTGCAAGAAATGCGTAGCTAACAATTCCTTGGCTAAAGCGAGTGGAGCCTATGTGTGTGAGAGAGATAGAGGCCACCTACGCATGCTGCAAAGGAGGATTGTGGCATGTGGTCCCATCAGTAACTAACAGGACTCTAACTGCTAACCGCCACTCTTCCTTCTGCAGCCCTAATACTGCAGAACTTACAAAGGAAACTCAGACAGAGTGGAGGGAGTGCCTCTTCCTCTCTGTCAGTCAGCCAGCCAGTCAGTCGCACACAAACACAAAGACACACACCCCCCCACTCCCCAAAACACACACACATACACCAGCACTCTCTTGTCAGGCAGAACCTCTTGCCCATCCCGTCTTGTGTTCTCTCTCCCAGGCATGGCGGCGGCGTTGCCCAGAACTCTGGGGGAGCTGCAGCTCTACCGAATCCTCCAGAGGGCCAACCTGCTGTACTACTACGAGGCCTTCATCCAGCAGGGAGGAGATGACGTGCAGCAGCTCTGTGAGGCCGGGGAGGAGGAGTTCCTAGAGATTATGGCTCTGGTGGGCATGGCCAGCAAGCCCCTGCACGTCCGGAGGCTCCAGAAATCCCTGCGAGACTGGGTCACCAATCCAACGTTGTTTAATCAGCCCCTGACATCTGTACCGGTGTGTAGTATACCAGTCTATAAGTTACCCGAGGGGTCACCCACGCCGGTCGGTGCGGAGCGAGGGGGTAACAGCAGCGCCCGTGGCGAGACCCATGTCAAAGTGCCCAAAATCATGGCTGCGACATGTCTGGATCCAGGAAAGCTGGATGTGGCCAGGGACAGAGTGTCAGGGGGGTCTCCGCTGCAGAGCGGCAGCGAGGGGCGCTTCTGGTCGGGTCACAGCAACGACAGCGAACAGAGCCTCTCTCCGTCCGACCGGGGGTCTCCGTCGTCCCCCCGAGAGGGTCTAGAGGCACTTGACGCTGCAGCTTTGCAGTCTGTCCTGGAGTGTGTAGACCGGATGACCCCGGCCCTGGCCAAGAGCGACCCCGCGGAGGTCAAAGAGCAGCTGAAGACCAATAAGAAACTTGCCAAGATGATTAGCCACATCTTTGATATGAGTGATGATGATCCAAGGAGAGAGGAGGAGGTCAGGAAGTATAGCGCCATCTACGGACGCTTCGACTCGAAGAGGAGGGACGGCAAACAACTGACGCTTCATGAGGTAGGGATAAGAGATGGGATCCTTTTTGCGGTACTAGGCTAGTCTGCTCAGTGGCGGGGCAATATAAAGTGACGAACCTCAGTTCCGCAAAAAAAGGTTAGAAAAACCACAAAAGGTAAATCATCTGAAGAAAATGCTTTGCTTCAGCCGTCTAAAAGTAGGTCGGCAGTAGTGGACGTTACAACGGAAGCGTTCACTGACAGAGTTGTGTATCAGCGGTTGTAGTTGACAACATGACTGTGTTCTGTCTTTCAGCTGACAGTGAACGAAGCAGCAGCCCAGCTGTGTATGAGAGACGTGGTGCTACTGACCCGTAGAGACGAGCTGTTTGGCCTGGCCAGGCAGATCTCCAGAGAGGTCACCTACAAATACACCTACAGGACCAGCAAGTAAGGGCCACTCTCCTCCACTGCACCTCACGCAACCTTGCTCGTTAGAGTTAACGATGCTAAGGGAAGCTGGGAAGCATGGGTGACTTATTTACTTGCTAAATACATTTTCTCCTCGTGGTTATTACTATGTAACTAATTACTGTAATGTGTTAAATTTTACAGACAAATTTTTAAGTTATGTAAATGATCACAAGTTATGATTAATGTCATGTTCAGACTAAGCTTTCCATATCTTTCAATGTTTCTCCGCATACAAACTGAATTTATTTTCTTCTCCACACTAGGTCTCGCTGCGGCGACAGAGACGAGCCGTCTCCTAAAAGAATAAAAACAGAAGAGAACCTCTTTGACATCCAGGAGGCTCTGCAGGCCATCCACATGAGACAGGGCATACTGAGGGAACAGCTAGCCTGTGCCAAGTCCAAAGGAGAGGAGATAGTTGGGAGAAACCTTCAGGTAACATGCCTGAAAAGTGGATTATAAAATGTAAACATGGGCCTCCCGAGTATCACAACAGGCCGTGATCGGGAGTCCCATAGGGCGGCGCACAATTGGCCCAGCGTCGTCCGGGTTAGGGGAGGGCTTTACTTGGCTCATCGCGCTCTAGCGACTCCTTGTGGTGGGACGGGCGCCTGCAGGCTGACCTCGGCTGTCAGGTGAACGGTGTTTCCTCCGACACATTGGTGCGGCTGGCTCGCAATGGGGAGCAAAAGGGGTTATATATATATTTTTTTAAATAAAGTAAACATTACAGAAGACACGTTTATTTTACACTGTCATTTCTGAAGCCATGTTTTTTGACAAGAGTAGGAGCAGTTGCTAACGAACTGTAAATGCATTGTGTTTTAACAGGTGCAGCTGGACCGTCTGTTAGCCAGACAGATGGAGATTCTCCATGATGCCGCGGTACAGGAGAGGTTACACGCTCTGGACTGGAGGATACCTGCAGGGGCTTTGAAGTACCACAGCGAGGCTCCAGGCACCAACGGCACGTCGGTAGACAAAAGCACAGAGCACCAAGGTAACGGTACTGTCCGTCTTCTGCGTCTCTCTTTGAAGTGCGCTCGTACATGAGTGCCGTCCTCGTGCTCCAAATTCACAGCTCTGTGAATCACCATTTCCAGCCTTCAAATCTTATTTTGTAAGTCAGGGAATAATTTTGTATCTGTTTTTTTTTTCTTCACACATGTCAAAGTCAGGCGGACTCATAGCTGTGTTAAGCCGTTAGCCAATCCTCGGGGACTCATCCCGCCTTCATCCTTTTCTCTCTCGCACGGCCCATACTCCTGACAGCTCATTATATTCATGTTACCCATAATTATCCCCTCTCTGCACCTGTCATTAACTCTCCCACGACTGTTTACTTCCCCCGCCATGTTGCTGCCCAGGGGCGTCTCTCTCTCTCTCTCTCTCTTTCTCTCTCTCTCTCTCATATCTCCCTCTCTCTCTCGCTCTCTTTCTCTCTCTCTTTGTCTCTCTCCTCTCTCATCCTGTCTCTCCTTCATAAGCCATTAAAAGCAACTTTATTCAAGTTGAATGAGAAGAAAAGTATAAAATAAATTTTTTTGGCACCGAGTGGCGTATAAACTCGGGCCCACAGCAAAGATTTTGAGAGACAGAATGTTAACGTCATTTTTTTAGATCAACTAAGCAGCTTCTTGGATGATACTGTAACAGCAGTGCCATTGGAATTGATTGTGTAGTATGGCAGCGTGCATCAATGGTTTATCCATGCCCTGATGTTTGTCTGTGTGTTTATGTGTATTTTCAGACGAGCGACCAATGAACTTGCGGGTGGCAAGTAAGAGTGTGGCGGAGGGGGAGCTTCCCCTGGGGAAGCAGCTAGCCAATGAGCTCAAACGTTACCATAACAACCATAACACAGATGAGGCCAAAGCACCAGCAACAGGTACAGCACCACTCAGGCAAATTTACATTCACTCTTGAGTCGCGTATGTATTAATATACATACACACTACAAACAGTGAGCGTTAGTAATGGTCTGTTGCATGCACACACCTGCCTGCATTCAAGCTACAGTGAAAAGGTATATGATCAGAAAACGCATTGCATGTTTTATTCTGAGGATATTTTCTTTGTGTTTTACCTTAGAAAATGGATCCTCGCATCAAGCGGCCAACCGCACTGACAGGAAGACCATTAAATCAGAACCAGAGGATTCCACATAGTGCCTCCCATCCTTCGTCTGTTTCCCCATCCGGTTTTAGTCTTCAGTCACTTTTTACAGTAAGCTTCTATCTCAGTCAAATCAATGGATACTAAAGCAAGCACAGCCACAGTAGAGCCTTAACAAACCAACGTTGCCTCAAAAAAAAGCATTTATTTTCTTTCATTTTGTCCTAAGGTTTTTTGCCAAAGCGTCAAGACTAGAGCATAGATTCAGTCACGGGGAAAACTGAACGGGGGATGTCCTTTCACAGGATAACTTTCATGCTGTATAGGTCTTTATGTATTTATTGATTGATGTACATGGTGTTATTTAAGAATGATGGGTAGGGATAGTAGCCTTGTACCACCATCCTGATCTCCTGAGCTTACACTCTGTTTCGCTACATGAATTTGAATGAAGTTAAGTGAAACAAGAGCGCAGCGGTCAGGATGGTGGATTAGGCTAAATGAAAAAAAATTGTATTCTTTTTACCCCCAAAGCTATTTTTGGCTTGTCGTGTTCGATCGGTGGGTGACTGATGTACTGTAAAGAATACAGTAGGATTCTGTTTTAACCAGAGGTGAAAAGAGAGAGCTATCTGTAGAGGAGAAATTATAGTTTGGCTTCCTGCTAATGTATGTAATGTATGTATTTATGAGTGGTACTGTAAATTAATCTGAGGCTGCAGAATATTTTGTGTATAGAACTCCAGTTAGAGTTCAGATCAGTGTTACGGGATAGGTTGGCCCGGGGACGGACTGGGAACAAAGATCAGCCCTGGCGTTTTGTTACTTTGAGGCCCCCACACCGGCCCATTTCTATCAAGGCCCCCATAACGGCCTATTTCTTTCTCCCTTATGGCCCCCATTATTAGCCAGATCATGATAATTATGCACAAAAAAAATTGTTTAGACAGGCCCACTAGGCAAAAAATTGAGCAGCCCATCTGGCATTTGCCCGAAATGGCCAGTCTGCCCCTGGATTGTCTAGACATGGAATGGGGCCTACAGTATGTCAATCAAATCGAGTTTCCTTGATAAGTCTGTCAAACACATGATCCTGTACTGTAAGAACGCACATTTGAACCTCAACACAACATTCATTGAGTTACCCATTTTATTGAGTAGGGCCCCTGGTCTGTTATTAGGGCTGGGAATTGCCAGGGACCTCACGATACAATATCACGATACCTAGGTGGCGATTCGATATGTATTGTGATTTGATACTGCAATTCTATTGCGATTCAATATTCCAAACACATTGTTCACCATGTCTGCTGCAGAGGGTCGAGAGAGCCATGAAAAAAGGTGTTTTGATCAGCAATGTGAATAAAAGTCCCAAAAGGATGTTGGCTCACCATTTTAAAAGACGGATAACAAGCTATATAGAAGGAAAAATACTGGAGTTTTTGCGCATATACAGCTAACAAGCACAAAAATGATATTGCGTTATTGGCCAAAAGAATATTGCGATATTGTCAAAAAATAATATCCCGATATGTAACTGTACCGATTTCTTCCCCTATCACTATCTGTTATATTGTTGCACTCCAGAATGTTGTCTTTTAATACATATGTCACTGTAGGATCGACAGGGCCAATTTGGCCTGTAGTATTACAATAATATTAGCCTAATCCCAAAAAGCAGGGTTTTGTCAGTGTAGTGTTGGTGTCAATCTCTATACAGTGTTTATGTGTGTAGAGCAAAAACCGAATAACTGTTGTTAGAGAAAACAAGTGAAAGTGTCTGGTATCATAAGATGTTCATGTTGCACAGCCTCGTAGTCTTAGATCCTAGCAGTGTTTCACCGGTGACCACCAATGTATAATTCAAGACGTTCGTATATTAGAATTAGCTCTCAGATGGTTGTTTAATGTTGTGTTACCAAATGTGTAAACCTGTCTTGCTCTAGAGTCTGGTCTTTTTCGGGGTCACCGCAGTCACAACAGTTTTGTAATAACAGTCTCTCTAGCTCAATAAGACTGCAACAAATGCAATACTTTTTGTAAGTGCTGTTTAAGTACTAAGTACATACTTTCTGGGCCCACTGTCTGTTCTGTTGTTCTGTGCTAGGTGACTTCCCCTGTCTTCTGTACTGGTTTGGTTTAATCAGTGTCATGTAATGTTCACAGATCAACGCATGTCCAGCAGTGTGATAGACAGTCAAGATGTTGATAGTACATTGATTCATATTCTTATCACTGTTATAGTCACCGAGTTAGTCCAGGCTTGCCTACACAGTAGATATGCACCTGTTTTTTTTTTAAACACTAATATATTTTATTTGTTATACAGCACATAAACATTATTAAACTTTATTTTTTATGGTGGTTGTTATTCTCATTCATGATATAATGTCTGATACAGAAAGAAAGAAAATGATATTTTCTATGTTGTCAGATTCTTACAAATATTTTATATTCATCTATTATTATTATGACCTGCGATAAAATAACATTTAGATTTTTTTTGTTATGATGTATTTTTTACAGCTAGACAGCTAAAATGTTCCATGGCAGAGAACCTACACTGGTATTTCTAAGGTGTAATAAGTGCTGACAGACAGACTGAAGGTGGTCCAGTCACAACACTTTCTCTTCTTAAAAAAAGAAAGGAATGATGAACCGCTGTCTGGGGTAAAGCATTTGCATCAGCGTCATATAAAAAATTCTGAAACTGCCCGATGACTCACTCTGCTCACACTGACGCAGGTCCTTTTCATACTTCACATCTCTCTCTCCTTCGCCCTCTCTCTCTCCATCTCTCACACACACACACTCTCCCTTGCTCTCGCTCCTCCCTCTACGCCTCTCATCTCTTTCTCACACACACAGATTTTCTCCTGAGATCAGGTCAACTCATCACTGAACACCCACACGTGTAGCTCCCTCCCATCCTCCCAGTCTCAGCCCTATGTGATGGCCTCCCAGCCAATGCAAGTCACTGATGTGTTGCCATGGCAATAGTGATTGTAGGCGGCGGCACTACAGGCAGTGGGAGGGAGCTCAGCCCGGCTGCTAAACTGCGTGGGTGTGATCTGGTGAACGCGCCATCACCCCCGTTTAACAAAGCATGAAACTAACTGTGCTTGAACAGAGGTGGGTATCAAGTGAATTATCCCCTCAGCTTCTCCAATAGTGCAACTAATAAAGGATTGATTAGTTAATTCTTTGTTTGTTTTTATTTTAACAGTTTTCATCAGAGTGTAAAGTCCAGGAGGTTGCTTTGTTAAAAGGGATAGTTCACCCAAATTACAGAATGACACATTTGTTTCCTTACCCCGTAATCAGTCAATGGACAAGGTTATGCTTTGGTTTTATTTCAGCAATGTTTCTCAAACTCGTGGCCCAATGTGGGGTCACCTCATTTGAAAATTAGGGTCGCGGGAGAAACTGGTTCATAGAACCAGGGTTACGCTAGAAGTGGTTGTAATAAACAGAGAGCTTTCTGTTTTCTTCCTACAAATGTGTCTCTATCTTTTGAACCGTTTACGCTACAAAATACTATTCTGTTTCCCTCTACAATGTCCACAAACCATGCAGGACTCATTAGAACAGAATGGACAAGACCAAGCACGAAATCAGACTGGGGGGTGGGAATGATCTGACGACCTGATGATCTTCTGAACTTCCCAATACTGTTCTGATGCATTTCAGTCACTTCACTTCACACATACTTCCTTCAGATTGAAATACTGTCAAAAGTACTGTCAGAATGATTTGTCAGGTGGAAATACTGTCAAAAGTACTGTCAAACTGACTAATAGACTGTCATAGCCCAAATGAAAAAAAGAAACATTGGCTGTTGATTACATCACCTTTTTCCACATGGTGGGGGTCACAATTTATTTTTATATCAATATTGAGTTGCGGTCCAAATTTTGGGAAATCCCTGGTGCACAGGGTAAGGAAACCAATATGTAATTTTGTAATTTGGGTAAACTATCCCATGACCTAATTGATTTTTTATTTTCTGCATGCATTTAATTGTCAGTGCTGATCTGTGATCGTCCTACTCGGCACCAACATCACATTGCTTTTTATTTTTTAAATGTTTTTTATGTGTATAGGCTGTGGAGAAGCTGGCATTGATGCTATTTCACTCATTGGCTGAAATATACATGTTGACCAGAAGGTGTCAGAATACAATAAAAAATGCTTTCATGAGCGAGATGAAAATTAGAGTACACAGAAAATAATTTCAAAGGATGGGTTTTAAACTTTTAGAAAGGTACATTATTCCTCTCTGGGCAATAGGCGGGATTAATGATTTGGGATGGTAGGCCTACAGCTGTCTGCACTATCAAATACGGGAAAGGTTTGAGAATGATTGGCCCATTTTAAGCTCAGATTCAGTTAACTTTTTAGTGAAAAGCAGCTTAATGTTCTCTACAAACAAATGGAACAACGAACTGGGCAAACATTGTTTATTCTGGTCATTGTACAAATGTGTTATACGGTGAACACTATACAAATCATTCCTACGGAATTGTTCTTAACTGCAGTATAGTATTACTATTCATGTAAGCATTGTTATTTGGGATATTAGTATTGACCGTGACCTTCACCCTCCTGTGATGTCATCTCCCAGGGCAGTAAAACGGGACACTTTCTCATGTTAAGTTGGCTATATCGCTCTCAGTATTCTACCGTTTGTACATGGCTGCTGTACACCTTTATTTTCTAGTTGAAAGTAAAGGCAATTAAAATTGAAACGTGCGTGGACATTCCTTGTCAAGTTACCACAAAATGCCACATGGGCAGACAGACATTACAGCAGAGAACAGACTACAGTTGACAGTGTAACAAGTGAAGTCGGTAATGCGGTATTTTATTATTATGCATGTGGTTCACGCTCTTTGGCATGGCATCTAAGTAATCTGTTTCATTGTAAAGAATATGCTAATACCATTTGTGTAGACGGCTACCCATTTGAGTGGTGTTATTTATTTGAGTGTGTATGGCTATTTATCACTGCACACGTCAATAAAACAACACAGGATTTTTGGGGGGGAATGCAATTACCGGTAGCCTACAATTCAATAACAAAAAATGCTGGTGTGTGTAGGCTACACGCCAACTGCCTACAAATAACCTAACGTAGCCAGGCATAAAATAAACTAGTGAAACCGTATAAATCCCCCACATTCTGGCCTTGACGAGAATAACAAAAGCACTGTCCGGGGAGTTTCTCTTCTGCATTGTTCCACCAATCCAGTAAATGTGGAGGAGGAGTTGAGATACAGTGTCCCTTTATTAAAATTCCGGATGGAAACAACTTCAGAGCGCAACCTAGCAAATAATCCGGCACAGTACACGCGCCATAATACCCATAAAATCTAGCAGTAAAACCCAGTTATGGTCTCAATCGTTTTTTCCTCATTAATTTTTGACTCTGGGATTTTAGAACTACTTCCTATAAGGTCTGTGTTTCGTGTAGGTTTACCCAGGCGTGACGTTTTGATGGCCATGTAATTCTCTCTCAGACATAGGGTGGTTTTGTCAGTATAGTCACCTCAATTTACTATAACAATTCAAAATGCTAATTATTAACAGAGAAGACCTCAGCAAGACTACACATTCCGGCAGGAATCTTCTGCACATCATCTCTAGCTGGCACTGTCAGCTACCGTTCACCAGCAAGATCAGAGACCTTTGTGCCCATCTATGAATGTATGTCCCCTTTCTCTGTCTTAGCTAGCCATTGACTACACTTTAGATAGCAGAGCAGTATATCAAAACAATCATTTTGTTTTACTAAGCCAAGATAATTGTTTGTACAGTATCTCGACTAGAGGTCGACCGATTATGATTTGTCAACGCCGAAACCGATTATTGGAGGACCAAAAAAGCCGATACCGATTAATCAGACAATTTTTATTTATTTATTTGTAATAATGACAATTACAACAATACTGAATTAACACTTAATTTAACTTAATATAATACATCAATAAAAATCAATTTAGCCTCAAATAAATAATGAAACATGTTCAATTTGGTTTAAATAATGCAAAAACAAAGTGTTGGAGAAGTAAAAGTGCAATATGTGCCATGTAAAAAAGCTAACGTTTGAGTTCCTTGCTCAGAACATGAGAACATATGAAAGTTGGTGGTTCCTTTTAACATGAGACTTCAATATTCCAAGGTAAGAGGTTTTAGGTTTTAGGTTGAAGTCATAAACAGCGCTGTGCTTGCGAAGAGCTGCTGGCAAAATGCACGAAAGTGCTGTTTGAATGAATGCTTACGAGCCTGCTGCTGCCTACCATCGCTCAGTCAGACTGCTCTATCAAATCAGACTTAATTATAACATAATAACACACAGAAATACGAGCCTTTGGTCATTAATATGGTCGAATCCGGAAACTATCATTTCAAAAACAAAACGTTTATTATTTCAGTGAAATACAGAACCATTCGGTATTTTATCTAACGGGTGGCATCCCTAAGTCTAAATATTCCTGTTACATTGCACAACCTTCAATGTTATGTCATAATTACGTGAAATTCTGGCAAATTAGTTCGCAATGAGCCAGGCTGCCCAAACTGTTGCATATACCCTGACTCTGCGTGCAATGAACGCAAGAGCACAATTTCACCTGGTTAATATTGCCTGCTAACCTGAATTTAATTTAGCTAAATATGCAGGTTTAAAAATATATACTTCTGTGTATTGATTTTAAGAAAGGCATTAGTGTTTATGGTTAGGTACAGTCGTGGAACAATTGTGCTTTTTTCGCAAATGCGCTTTTGTTAAATCATCCCCCAGCGTTGCATCGATTATATGCAACGCAGGACACGCTAGATAAACTAGTAATATCATCAAATTGATTGTTTTTTTATAAGATAAGTTTAATGCTAGCTAGCAACTTACCTTGACTACTACTGCATTCGCGTAACAGGCAGGCTCCTCGTGAGGCAGGTGGTTAGAGCGTTGGACTAGTTAACCGTAAGGTTGCAAGATTGAATCCCAGAGCTGACAAGGTAAAAATCTGTAGTTCTGCCCCTGAACAAGGCAGTTAACCCACCGTTCCTAGGCCGTCATTGAAAATAAGAATGTGTTCTTAACTGACTTGCCTAGTTAAATAAAGGTGTATATATATATTTTTTTAAATCAACTAAATTTGCGTCCATAAATACCGATTTCCGATTGTTATGAAAACTTGAAATCGGCCCTAATTAATCGGCCATTCCGATTAATCGGTCGACCTCTAATCTCAGTAGGGTTGAGATCAGGACTCTGAATGGGCCGCTCCAGAAGGCGTATTTTCTTCTGTTGAAGCCATTCTGTTGTTGATTTACTTCTGTGTTTTTGGTCGTTGTCCTGTTGCGTCATCCAACTTCTGTTGAGATTCAATTGGTGGACAGATAGCCTTACATTCTCCTGCAAAATGTCTTGATAAACTTGGGAATTCATTTTTCCGTTGATTATAGCCAACTGTCCGGGCCCTGAGGCAACAAAGCAGCTCCAAACCATGATGCCCCCTTCACCATACTTTACAATTGGGATAAAGTTTTGATGTTGGTGTGCTGTGCCTTTTTTTTCTCCACCCATAGTGTTGTGTGTTCCTTCCAAACAACTCAACTTTAGTTTAATCTGTCCACAGAATATTTTGCCAGTAGCGCTGTGGAACATCCAGATGCTCTTTTGCGAACTTCAGATGTGCAGCAATGTTTGTTTGGACAGCAGTGGCTCCTTCTGTGGTGTCCTCCCATAAACACCATTCTTGTGTAGTGTTTTACGTATTGTAGACTCCTCAACAGAGATGTTAGCATGTTCCAGAGATTTATTTAAGTCTTTAGCTGACATTCTAAGATTCTTATTAACCTCATGAGCATTCTGCGCTGTGCTCTTGCAGTCATCTTTGCAGGACGCCCACTCCTAGCGAGAGTAGCAACAGTGTTGAACTTTCTCCATTTATAGGCAATTTGTCTTTCTGATACTTTTGTCACCCTTTCCAGATTTTTGCAAGTCAACAATTCTTAATCTTGGGTCTTCTGAGATCTCTTTTGTCCGAGGCATGGTTCACATCAGGCAATGCTTCTTGTGAATATCAAACTCAATTTTTTATTTTTTTATTTATAGGGCAGGGCAGCTCTAACCAACATCTCCAATCTCGTTTCATTGATTGGATTCAAGGTTAGCTGAAGTCATTAGCCTAGGGGTTCACATACTTTTCCAACCTACACTGTGAATGTTTAAATGATGTATTCAATATAGACAAGAAAAATACAATCATTTGTGTTATTAGTTTAAGCAGACTGTGTTTGTCTGTTGTTGTGACTTAGATGAAGATCAGATCTAATTTTATGACCAATCCATGCAGAAATCCAGATGATTCCAAAGGGTTCACATACTTTTTCTTACCACTGTAGGTGTCAACACAATGTGAACGTCAGGTCCCAAACAGAGAAGAGTTACAAGGTGTGTTGAACGATAGTGTCCTGTCCTCCCAGGCTTCTGGCCTGGTGTAGGATCCGATAGGAGCAAGTAGTGGTATATTGGTGAGATTTTAATGGGTGTAAGGGTAGTTGGTAGGGCAATTTTCTTCCCTTTTCCTCATAAGTTTTCCCTTCCCTTTTTTGTGTCACAAAGTGTAATGAATTCACACTCTAGAACAGTAAGGGGAAACACATGGTTAGATAATGTACAGTAATAGGGAGGCCTCACACTCCAGTACAGTAGGTGGCGGTGTATGCACTTTTCAGTTGGTTGCAATCCTCCAATACAAATGTAAAGCAGAAGAAGGGCCCAAGCAACCAATGACAGAAGTCTGTTCAAGAACACCTGCTGTAAGGCAAAGAGGACCTGTACAAGGCAAAGAGGACCTGTACCCTGCTGACTAGACTGGAAGATGGCGGGGGTCAGTGATTAATATGTAAACCAGTTTGTCAATCCAGTTATTCCCTCTTTGTTCTCTGACACAATTGAACACAATGTTGTGTGTGGTTAGTTCCAGGAGCTTCATCTTTTGGAATATTTGGCCATTTTATGGATGTTCACAACAAGTTTGTGTCAGACTCCCTCAGGCAAACGGATGTGGGGGCCAAAGTCAGAGACACTGACCCAAATCGGGCACTCCCCCTCGTCCTGATGAACGAACAGCAGATGGAGTATGAAGGACTACAGATCCCTCTGTCTAGACCTCCAGTTCTGTTACCGGTAAGTACATTTGTATTTTTTAAGGAAGGTGCCTAAGAAACTGGGTGATATTTGTAGTTATAATTTCCTTTTTGTATTGTGGTAAGTGTTACAGTATTAGTAGTGGTGTAGGAAATTGTTGACACATCGTTGTGCATACTGGGGAGCTCTGATTCAGTGATTTCATCTGGGATAATGGACAGAGAACTGCATAGTTTTTCTTCTCCTTACCCACACCTGACTCCCCCTTTGGGTTATCCTGACTCAGTCTGAGGATGAGGGCCTTCAACTGTTGAATGACATGCTGAGGGAGAACAGCTTTGCGGGGAGAGGTCAGATTGGACTAAGCCTATGCATGGTCCATCTTCTCAGGTATGCTATAAGCATTATCACCTGTAGCCCAGCTGATGCAGCATAGTGGCTATAAATAAATAGGCTGATGCATTGGGTTGCCTATCTGCGTTTACCATGGGCATAATCATTAGCTAGATCTGAAATGTGATCTTTTAACTAGTGAACATTAATCAATACATGCTTTGTCCCTCCCAAAAATGCAGAAACACAGTGAATATAATGTAGGCCTACATGTTAGGATAACTTGAGGTAAAAGCCCCCCCTCCTGTTCTTCTCACAGAAACCACTTCATGTCACCATGCTCCTCGGAGCCAAATGCTGATGACGGGTAGCACTTTGCTGGGCAGATGGCATTGAAACCCCCTTGCTAGGCGAAAGGAGTTCCAATGATGGGCCTTAAGGTTATTATAGCTGGTAGTGGATGGTTGTCAAACTGAAAAACGGTCATTCAGACCAGCCTTCCTGATTTGAACTTTTGTAAACTACATTATGGATTTTGGAAAATGACCTATGTTTATGAAAATACAGTCATTGTTTTTAAATGCCAACCACAGCACCTTACATGCATTAAAGGGATGCTTCAGATTCTACATCAATTGGTTAATTGCAGATCCTGTTTATTTTTTTTAACCCATTGTTTAACGCCACTGTCCTCTTGTGCTTTTGTTTGCCTGCCTGGTCATGGTCAATGTGCATTTACCCTCAACACATGATTGTATCTTGTGCGCAGTGATCGGGTCGGTAGTGGCAGTGTTTTGAGATAATGTGACTGATCTGTGTGGTATTACAACATACATATCCACATGTATAGGCAGGTGTACATCGTTGGGTATTACTAATGTACACTGAGTGTATAAAATATTATGAACACCTGCTCTTTCCATGACACTGATCAGGTGAAAGCTATGATCTTTTATTGTCACTTGTTAAATCCACTTCATATGGGGAACCAAGTGAAATCTGTCCTGGAACATCAACTGTAACGTTTTCTCAAACATATTTCCCTAAATTGTTGACCACCTCTCTGCACGCTCAAAAAAGGAATAACGGCCTCCCGGGTGGCACAGTGGTCTAGTGCACTGCATCGCAGTGCTAGCTGTGCCACCAGAGACTCAGGGTTCGAGCAAAAGGATCTGCAGGTCCATGGGGCGACGCACAATTGGCCTAGCGTCGTCCGGGTAGGGAGGGTTTGGCCGGTAGGGATATCCTTGTCTCATCGCGCACTAGCGACTCCTGTGGCGGGCCGGGCGCAGTGCACGCTAACCAGGTCGCCAGGTGTACAGTGTTTCCTCCGACACATTGGTGTGGCTGGCTTCCGGGTTGGATACACGCTGTGTTAAGAAGCAGTGTGGCTTGGTTGGGTTGTGTATCGGAGAATGCATGGCTTTCGACCTTCGTCTCTCCCAAGCCTGTACGGGAGTTGTAGCGATGAGACAAGATAGTAACTACTAACAATTGGATACCATGAAATGGGGAGAAAAGGGGGTAAAAATCTATATATATATTAAATAAATAAATTACAAAAGGAACAACAGAGAGAGGAGGAGATGGAAACGCACTGTGGTGAGATATTCTGTATATCTCACCACAGTGCTAAAGGTAATGTCACCCAATTTAATTATGAAAATATAAAAAATGCCCTATTACTAGGCTACCTAAGCCATACTTGCACAATCAATGAACCAAAAGCATCGCCTAGGGCTATACGTTCTCTCCCAGACTTGTGGATAGAAATTTTGGACGTTAGCAAGTTGGGTACTACCAAAGCATGTCCAGAGTGAGGAGATTACCGTGACTCATGACATGGAATTTTACTGCCGACATCAAATCAAATCAAATTTTATTTGTCACATACACATGGTTAGCAGATGTTAATGCGAGTGTAGCGAAATGCTTGTGCTTCTAGTTCCGACAATGCAGTAATAACAAGTAATCTAACTAACAATTCCAAAACTACTGTCTTGTACACAGTGTAAGGGGATAAAGAATATGTACATAAGGATATATGAATGAGTGATGGTACAGAGCAGCATAGGCAAGATACAGTAGATGGTATCGAGTACAGTATGTATGACTCATGACTGCCGGTGTGGCAGTGAAAATGTCACCACAACAGCCCAAAGAGTGTTCCCAAAATGCAAATCTTCCATTAGAAAATGCCATAGAACAGTGTGAAAGAGGTAGCCAGACCTCTACCTTCCGGCCTGTAAACTTTGATATTACATTTTGCAATACAAGAGCCTCCACTATCCAAAGATGGCCATTAATGAGGTAGGGGGCCTTCCCTTGCAGGGAGGTGCCCAAAAAACATAGGGGTCATTGCCGCTCACAGGCGTTAAAGTTGTCAGTCAATGCGACTGATGCTGGACACAAATGGCGGAGACGCTCTACTAAATGGGAAGAGCGGCGAGTGTAACCATAAGCTCCAGGGCACGACAACACCGCTGCCGCTGACCTTAGACATAGAGGTGGGGTTTGGGTGCCAAGGTACCCAGGAGGAATCCAGGGCAAACTGAAGGCACGAACGGTGGACACAAATGGCGCATGTCGCCCACTCACTCGCTTTGCAGGCGTAGGGTAGACGGGCAAACACGGGCTAGAAAGAGAAATATTACATCTCCCTGCTTTCCAGCAGCACAAAGGCAACCAGATGAAAGCCCCAATGCACAATAGATTGTCCCATGTAACAGGCTAAAGGCTTGGAGACTGATTTTTGCGTAGGCTCAATGCGCACCCTCAAAACGACACAACCCTACTGTAACTGTCAAGGCCTTTGTAACAGGTGAGATACAGTAGCAGTTAACCCAATGTACCATCGGATTTATCTATTTCTTCTGCATCCGTAGATCGACCATCCGTTAGTCTGCGTGATTAACGGGGGCTAGGCTAGATTGGTAGCTTGGGGCCAGTTTTTTTTTGCAAAAGCTACTGTCGAGTCTGAATGGTTTGAGCTACAAACTATTGCAAGCTATATGTGAAAAGCTGAGAATTTCACAAAAATTCACGTTTTGCTTTATGACGCTCACAAGCTACACAAGAGTCATTAGATGGTAAGGAGTTCTTCTACATAGAAGATAATAGGAAGTCCCTTGACACAGTGTCTATAATACTGTAATAAGCTCACCGTTTCTATCACAAACTCAACTTTCTACACAGTCATTGATTAGTTGGATATTCATTTCCCAGTGAGCAAAACATTTCTGCACTTATTTTTGCTCTCTCTGACCTTATTTTGTTATTGATATTTGTCAATAAAAGTCATGAATGAAACTGTTTTATGTCAAATTGTTTTGTGTTCTACTTGTAGCCCTGGTTGTCCTGAAAGGTAAATGGTAAAACACTTAATTGTGAGGCTAAATGTAAGGGCTGGACATGCAGATAAATTCAAGTCTGTTCATTGAAAAGCCTATTTTTGCTCAGGTCTCAGGACTGAAAGGGTTAACTGGACCTTAGGAGATCTTACCTCTGTTTCCAAGGGATGATCTGTGTAGGTCACTCCACTACTCAAGAACTATACTGTGTCACCAAGCGGGGCATTTGCTTGAGATAGCTGCCAACGGAGTAGCTTAACTTCTTTGGGACTGGGGGGCAGTATTGAGTAGCTTGGATGAATAAGGTGCCCAGAGTAAACTGCCCGCTACTCAGGCCCAGAAGCTAGAATATGCATATTTGGATAGAAGACACTCTAAAGTTTCCAAAACTGTTAAAATAATATCTGTGAGTATAACAGAACTCATACGGCAGACAAAAATTCCAATATACTGTGTCTGTTGTCAGATTGCACTTCCTAAGGCTTCCACTAGATGTCAACAGTCTTTGGAACGTTGTTTCAGGCTTCTACTATGAAAGGGGAGCGAATAAGAGCTGTTTGAACCAGGGGTCTGGCAGAAAGCCTTTAGTTTAGTCACGCGCGCCGCCGTGAGCACGAGCTCTTTTCCCTTTCATTTCTAAAGGCAAAGGAATTGTCCGGTTGGAATATTATTGAAGATTTATGATAAAAACATCCTAAAGATTGATTATATACACGTTTGACATGTTTCTACAAACTGTAATGGAACTTTTTTGACTTTTCGTCTGGACTTAGTGCCCCGCCTTGTGCATTTGGAATAGTGAACTCAACTCGTGAACAAAAAGGAGGTATTTGGACATAAAGAGGAACTTTATCAAACAAAACAAACATTTATTGTCTAACATGGAGACCTGGGAGTGCCCAGTACATGAGGAGTGAGATGCCCAGTAGGTCAGGTGCTGCTGTGTACATCGTCCGAAGGCCAACCACCGCCATTCAGTTTCTGTCCCCGCATCTGTTTGTGGGGGTGGCTGCATCACCATCTGGGGCTGGCGACCAACTGCGTTACGCTGGTAGTGGGGCCATGGGTGTGTAGGGCTGGGCCGAGTGAGAGCAGCAATGTTCACGTGCACTTTGTTGTTCATCTCCACAAGAGGAGTAGCCATGTATGCCCAGCATCATGTTGGTGTGATGTTCTCTCAACTCAAAAAAATTGTGTGTGTGTATACACACATGCATACATACACACACAGTACCAGTCAAAAGTTTGGACACACCTACTCATTTAAGTGTTTTTCTTATTTTTTTTACTATTTTCTACATTGTAGAATAGTAGTGAAGACATCAAAATAATTAAATAACACATATAATAACACATAAAAAAATTCTAAAAATATATTTTTTACAAAATTTGTAATTCACATTTTCAAACAGTACATTTATATTTTCCAATGGGTTATACATTTGCGTGTGGTTTTTTTCACACCTGAGTAGCCTCGTTTCACTGCCAAAAATAAAATTAAACCATCTAGTGTTCAGCGAAATAACAACACGACGTCAAATTGTAACTGTTAGTAGGAAAGTAGGAAAGATCGGACCAAAAGTAAGTGTCCATATTTTATTGAAATATAACTGAACACTGAATACAAAAGAACAAGAGAAATAAATGAAAACCGAAACAGTTCTGTATGGTAAAACACAGACACAGAAAACAACTACCCACCACACATAGTGGGAAAACAGACTGCCTAAGTATGGTTCTCAATCAGAGACAACGATCGACAGCTGCCTCTGATTGGGAACCATACCAGGCCAAACACAGAAATACAAAACCTAGAATACACAACATAGAATTCCCACCCCAACTCACGCCCTGACCAAACTAAAATAGAGACATAAAAAAGGAACTAAGGTCAGGACGTGACACAAATACAGGTAGCCTAGTCAAATATTTAACATCCAATCACTTTAACCGTTACTCTCTCGCGGGAAACTTTCACTCTTGTGCAGACATTTAGAAACGAAACATGACAATTTGAAAAATAAGCCGTTGCTCCCGTGTATTTTCTGCATTGTGCAATGATAAGGGCAGCGACCATTGTAACGCTTTAACAACATACAGATGTGCGCTGGTTCTCAAGAGGCAAAGTATTGACACGTTTTTTTAAATTGAGAGACGAGCTTAAAGTTTTCTTTACTGACCATCATTTTCACTTGTCTGACCGCTTGCATGATGACGAGTTTCTCACACGACTGGCCTATCTGGGTGATGTTTTTTCTCACTTGATTGATCTGAATCTAGGATTACAGGGTCTCTGCAACTATATTCCATGTGCTGGACAAAATTGAGGCTATGATTAAGAAGTTGGAGCTCTTTTCAGTCTGCATAAACAAGGACAACACACAGGTCTTTCCATCATTATATGATTTTTTGTGTGCAAATGAACTCAAGCTTACGGACAATGTCAAATGTGAAATAGCGAAGCACCTGGGTGAGCTGGGTGCGCAATTACGTGGGTACTTTCCCGAAACGGACAATACAAACAACTGGATTCATTATCCCTTTCATGCCCTGCCTCCAGTCCACTTACCGATATCTGAACAAGAGAGCCTAATCAAAACTGCAACAAGCTGTTCTGTGAAAATTGAATTTAATCAGAAGCCACTGACAGATTTCTGGATAGGGCTGCGCTCAGAGTTTCTTGCCTTGGCAAATTTAGCTGTTAAGACACTGATGCCCTTTGCAACCACGTACCTATGTGAGAGTGGATTCTCGGCCCTCACTAGCATGAAAACTAAATACAGGCACAGACTGTGTGGAAAATGATTTAAGACTGGGACTCTCTAATACAAGCCAACATTGCAGAGTTATGTGCATCCTTTCAAGCACACCCTTTTCATTAACCTGTGGTGAGTTATTCACAATTTTTGATATATAAGTTTATACAAATAAGGTTTTATATGTAAGATGGCTAAAGAGCAACATTATTGATTATTGTTATTTTATTATTTGTGCCGTGTTCCTATATTAGCTCTTTGTCACATCCCACGAGCCGGGTTGTGACAAAAACTCACACTCATTCTTAAGTTTAATAAATGTATTGTGTAGTTTTTTTCCCAGGCCTATAATGATTGGTAAAAACAAAAATTGAGAGTGCGCTGAGCCTGGTGCTAGAGAGGGTACGCAGCTGGAGGTTTAATGTTTGAAGGGGTACGGGACAATAAAACATTTGGGAACCACTGCTTTAAGACATGAAGGTCAGTCAATCTGGAACATTCCAAGAACTTTTAAAGTTTCTTCAAGTGCAGTTGCAGAAACCATCAAGCTCTATGATTAAACTGGCTCTCATGAGGAATGCTACAGGAAAGGAAGACCCAGAGTGACCTCTGCTGCAGAGGATAAGTTTATTAAAGTTACCAGCCTCGGATATTGGCAATTAACTGCACCTTAGATTGCAGCCCAAATAAATGCTTCACAGAGTTCAAGTAACAGACACATCTTAACATAAACTGTTGAGAGGAGACTGCATGAATCAGACTTACTACTAAAGGACACCAATAAGAAGAAGAGACTTGCTTGGGCCAAGAAACACAAGCAATGGGCATTAGACTGATGGAAATCTGTCCTTTGGTCTGATGAGTCCAAATTTGAGATTTTGTGAGTCGCAGAGTAGGTGAACGGGTGATCTCTTCGTGTGTGGTTCCCAATGTGAAACGTGGAGGAAGAGGTGTGATGGTGTGGGGTTGCTGTGCTGGGGACACTGTCAGTGATTTATTTAGAATTCAAGGCACACATAACCAGCATGGCTACCACAGCGTTCTGCAGTGATGCGCCATCCCTTGTGGTTTGCGCTTAGTGGGATCATTTGTTTTTCAACAGGACAATGACCCAAAACACACCTCCAGGCTGTGTAAAGGCTATTTGACCAAGAAGGAAAGTGATGGAGTCCTGCATCAGATGACCTGGCCTCCACAATCCCCCGATCTCAACCCAATTGAGATGGTTTAGAGTGAGTTGGACCCCAGAGTGAATGAAAAGCAGCCAACAAGTTCTCAGCATATGTGGGAACTCCTTCAAGACTGTTGAAAAATCAGTCCAGGTGACAACCTAGTGAAGCTGGTTGAGAGAATGGCAAAAGATGGTTACTTTGAACAGTCGAAAACATAATATATTTTGATTTGTTTAACACTTTTTTGCATACTACATGATTCCATATGAGTTATTTCATAGTTTTGATGTCTTCACTATTAATCTACAATGTAGAAAACAGTAAAAAATGACTTTGGACTGGTACTGTATATATAGTGGCTTCTTCCTTGCTGAACGGCCTTTCAGGTTATGTCGATATAGGACTCGTTTTACTGTGGATATAGATACTTTTGTACCTGTTTCCTCCAGCATCTTCACAAGGTTCTTTGCTGTTATTCTGGGATTGATTTGCACTTTTCGCACCAAAGTACGTTCATCTGTAGGAGACAGAACGCGTCTCCTTCCTGAGCGGTATGACGGCTGCGTGGTCCCATGGGGTTTATACTTGCGTACTGTTGTTTGTACAGATGAACGTGGTACCTTCAGACGTTTGGAAATTACTCCCAAGGATGGACCAGACTTGTGGATGTCTCCAATTTGTTCTGATGTCTAGGCTGATTTCTTTTGATTTTCCCATGATGTCAAGCAAAGAGGCACTGCGTTTGAAGGTAAGCCTTGAAATACATTCACAAGTACACCTCCAATTGACTCAAATTATGTCAATTAGCCTATCAGAAGCTTCTAAAGCCATGCCATCATTTTCTGGAATTTCCCAAGCTGTTTAAAAGCACAGTCAACTTAGTGTATGTCAACTTCTGACCCACTGGAATTGTGATACAAGTTAAATAATAAGTTCAATAATCTGTCTGTAAATTTTTTGGGGAAAAATGACTTGTGTCATACACAAAGTAGATGTCCTAACCGACTTGCCAAAACTATAGTTGGTTAACAAGAAATGTGTGGAGTGGTTGAAAAACGAGTTTTAATGACTCCAGCCTAAGTGTATGTAAACTTCCGACTTCAACTGTAGGTTATGACTGATGGTTAGTTTATATAAGTGTTTTGAAACTTAGCATTTTCCCTTGAACATCCTGCTTCAGAGAATCTTCATAGTAATTTCCTATTTCCTATTTTTATATGTGGACCTGACAGAGACAGTGGAACATTTTGTGGTGTTTTGACAATTGAATGTTCAATATTTTGCCTTTGGAAATTAATTTAAAAATCTTTAATCATTGTAATGTCATTATTTCATAATGTTTTTAATGTAAAATAAATAAATAATCGAACACCGCGAATTTTTTTATCGAACCAAAACCAAAGCGACATCAAAAAGCAGTAATTGCTCAGCACTAGATGTCTGTCACATCAGAGAGGAAGAGGAAGAGAGAGCCCAACTCCACGGATAATCTGTCTCCCTCCAGCAGGTGGCGTTTTTCCAATGAAAGGATAGGCGGGAGCTAGACGGCCCGCCATGCTGATTTGTAGACAACGACTCCCATTGTCAGGGCGGCGGAGAGACATGTATCTTGTCAGTATATTCATAATCTTCGGTCACATTCACCTGGTACATTTGAAGCCATGATACACGGGAAATTAGCATGAATGACAGCCAACCAGACCAGCCAATCTGAGGATGATTTAAGTGCTAACAGGAGCCAATAGGAGTAGATTTGGGCGTGAATAGATGTTTCTTGTCCACTGGAAAACATTTAAGAATCGTGACTCTGACTGGACCATTCTTCACGACTAAAACCCAACGCATTTGGGATATATTGCTTCATATTTATTAAATATCTAGCTAGCTGAGTTATAAACCGTTCCACTATTTAGCTTGATAAGATTGAAATGCTACATTTTCGGTCTTCGGTAGTGCTCAAGGAGTTGTTTCAATCCAACCTGAAGCGCCCTTTGACAGGTATAGCCAGAAATACATCACCATCAGTCGCGTATTGCTTTAGCACCGCCTGTACAGATGTCAGATCTGTGCCCAAAGTAAAGTGTCTCCAGCATGCGGTTGGATGGAGAGATTCGCCATACACTACCAACGGCCACGGAACTCGGAAGCTCTCCACCAAGAGCGATGACGGTTCGGCCCCACCGCCAACGGACACCAAAAATGACACCGCCACCAGCAATGAAACCGCCACCAAGGAGGCAGCTGCCGAAAAGTGAGTACCGTTAGCTAGCCGGTACAGCTGATAAAGCTATTAAATTATACTTACCAGTGGGGATGTTCTATGCAGAATAATCACATGGACTGAGTCAAGCAAGCTAGATTGGTTTCTAATGAGCTGCAATACATTATGCAGGCCTTATTTGTCTACAGATGTTAACCTGACCTGTGTGTCCTGACAATTTCAGTTCTGAAGCGTCAAAGAGACCCATATTACATCAGTCCTGCACACCTGTGCAGCGTCTTTGCTTTTGGTGTTGATACAGCTAGGAGGCTGCATGCATAGATAGATAGGCCTCGCACCTCATGAAATTCATCACGCAGAAGGTTATGCATTAAATTCATTTAGAAGGTTATGCATTCATTTGGGATGTTATGAAATTATATTGTCTATGAAACAGCACCGTTATAATGTTATTATAACAGTAATAGCCTATAATAACATGACTTTAGAACAGTTCATATCTGGCATGAATAATTGTAAAGCCATGTATGCTCCTTCAGGCCTTAGCCTATATCAGAAAGGGATTTTCATTTTTTCATCAATGACACCTGGAGGTCGGTCATCAAGCGGTGATTTTTTTTATGTTTGCTGCAACTCTAGAGAAAGCTCTCCATCTGTTCTCTCTGTTGAGTGTCATTCTACATGAATACAGAACAGCCTCTGTCATTCTATAGTTTCTTGCAGGCTATATAGCATGGTAATAATGGCATGATAATAACAATTGTTGGGTGTTTCAACAACTTGTAAGTTCTGGACACATCGCTACATTGAAAATCTCCATTTGAGTTGGCATATCATGAGTATATTATCAGATAGTGAGTATTTGTTCTCGCCGTGTTAGGCCAGCTGATAAGGTAGGCTATTTATTTACTGCCCTCCTTTGCCAAAGGCAACTGTCCAATATTAGTGCTGTCCATGGTGGCAGGGACCACTTTGCTATTTAAAAAGACCTGTGTTAAGGGTAGGCTATTGAAGTCATTTGATCAAATCTCCTCTCAGCCAATCTTGCAGAGTCAGTCACTTTAGAATCCTAGAAGTCTATTACCATGGAGACAGTCTCAGATCTGCCACTGCAGACTGGGCAGAATGGTGCTTGCTGCATCGGAATGGGTAGCTTGGCATTTTGGATCTAGTGTGACAGTCAGTGGGGATTTGGGAATGGGGATGGACGTCATCTAGGGGGCTACCATTTTGGAATGGTAATGGATGTGGCTTTGCATAGGCTACAGTGTATAATCCCGATGACCGTCTCTTTGACAAAGGATCAGTTTCCTAGCATTTAGGCCTAGCTTTAATATGCTTGGTGGGATCTTAGGAATGGAGGGATCTTACACCCAATTTAGATGTGAAATCATTAGGCCATACCAACTAGTCTGATTGGGGTAATGTTAGTTTATTGCATAATTTCTCACTGCAAAAACATGACTCGCCTAACAATACACTGCTGCCAAAGCATTCCCATCCCCTTGTGCAGCTGTCACACGTGGGCATTGCTACTATTGCCCAAGTCAGTGGCTTTAATTTGAGCATCGTGTCATTGTCACCAATAACTCTTTGACCCTGGGAGAGCTGGTTACAGCGAACAGTAATACTGTAGCCCCAGAGAGGAACACGATAAGATAGTTCTCTCTCTAGACCCAGTTTCTAATCCTACATAACATTTGATGGCTCAATTTGATTCAATCTCCCACAGAGGGTTACAGGTATCCTATCCTAATCCTACTCAGTCAACTGTGTGCTGTGAATGGAGTCCCTCTTATGAGAAAAACAAAATAGTCACATGATAATGGGGACAGGAACTCCTGAGTTTACTCATGCATTTTACTGCAGATGGGTGTAGAGTCGGCCTAGGCTATTAATGCTGCCAGGAATAGGCTCGCTCTCTCCGTCACATCCAGTCAGTTTGATTTTTCACAGAAAACAAATGCATCTACTGGTAATGATATGCCTCATTGCCCACAGCTTAGCAGGCACCCTTCTTGTTTTATCCATAGTCAATTTGCTTTCAATGGTGTCAAACCAGCTTTAGTACATTATTGACAACAACAACATCCCGCGTCAGCTTAGGTTCAGTCACAGATACACAAACATTAGGCCTAGTCAGTCCAAATGGGTCCTCTGCTGGAAGGTAGCCAAGTCTATAGCTTTGTGCCTAGAGCAGAATTATCAATACACAGTCTGGTCAATTTAAAGGTTTTTCCTTTTCTGGTTTTGCCCTGGGTTGCATTGTGTTAACGTGTGCAGCTGCAGAATATTGTGAGTGAATAGAGATTGAGTCCTTCAGACACTGACTCAGATGGAGTTTTGTGGTTCCCTCCTGTCAACAGACTATTGGAGGTAGTGAAACCAGGCTGGTTTCAACATCTTGGAGGTAGTGAAACCAGGTTGATAAATTGGGTCGAATAAAAATGGTTGCCAAAATTACTCCATCAAGTTGGTTAATGTTTGTGTCAGGCGCAAACATATTCACCAGAGCTCTGCCTTGAAGTTGCAAGCATTTAGGCCTATGACCATGTGATTACTGTCATCTCAAGAATTACAGGCTAACCCACACATTAATTAAATAATTATATTTTGCATAGATTGTTCATTTCATTTGGTCACAGTTGAAGTAGTCACGCTGCCTTGTTTTTGCTTATTGAACTCAACTGAACTCCAGTGTATAAATAGCACAGTAGATGTAACACACTGACTGTAGGCATGTGCGGTTGGAGGCCGAGGGTTAGGCTATATGGCGAGCTCTGTGCAGGGCTTCCGACGAGGCACTCTCTCTACATGCTGCACACAGTTGAACTCACAAAGCTGCACGGAGATACAGGTCGAGGCAGTGGAGGGGGGAAGAGAGGGGAGGGAGGGAGGAAGGCCAGCTAAGTCTGGGTGAGAATTCATTAACGGAGCATCATCAGCACCAATCCAGATGTTTCACACCTCCTAGTAGCCTGCCTGTTGGGACTTCCTACTATCCTGGGTTGAGGGCAAGGGCTTGGAGACATGAAGCAGAGAGGGTGATGTCCATATGGGCAGTTTAGAACACAACACACATCCTCAGTTTAATGTTTTGTTTTACACTGTGCTTTGGGAAGGGTATAATAATTATTTTTTCAGGTTCTGCCATGCCATGGTTTTCACTGTTGTTCTGCGGTGTTGGATGTGTCCTAAATATTGAACTTGTGTGTTAATCCATGAATCTGTGTGTCTTATCAGTAGGCCGATCTGCTTGATGATGATGATGATGCACTACGTCACTTAGTTTGTTCTAATGCCACTCACTCACTCTGCATATTTTCTCTCCTTTTTCGTTTGATCCGCATGCTTTGCCTTGGTGTGTAAGTATATGTCTCAATTTATTAATTCATTCTCGTGTAGATGTACTGTGGTGTTTCCAGGCTAAGCCTTGCGGCTGCTGAGTGCTCTCTCTTCAATTCTCTACCTCGAAGTGTCCTCAGCCTCTACAAGCGACCGCGCTTGACTTCCCCAGCTGTCCCATCGGACATTCCTCTCTGGCAGGCATCAGCAATCAGAAATGACTCCAGAAATGGACCAAGGACCACAATCAAATAGGCCTTATCAAATCATTTGTCATGGAAATGATAAAGGATCGTAATCATTTAAGAGTAGGAGTCAAAACAAACGAATACGGCTTAAACAACCTCCAAACTGGAAGAGATCCTTTTAAACAACAACAAACTGAAAGATACAGTGCAGTGTCCGGAGTCTGAGTCATTCCTGGGTAGCTGATGAGGGCATTTGACCCTCTACCAAAGTTCTTTTTATCCGTTTTTAAACGTTGTGACGTCTTCTTAATCGCTAGGGCAGGCTACGGAGCTGGGTTACTATAGCTCTATTGCCTGTCTGTCCCATGATGCATTGCGGGACTGACTGAGCCTGAGCTCCCACCCACCTCCCTCAGAGATCCTATGGTGGATCATGATGAAATACATACATCTCGTTTAGGCCTAACGACAGTATTCCACCTATCTATCTACCTCTAACATACTGTACTAACTCTCCTCTCCCAGAGTGAGTGGAACGGATTTGGAGTTGCTATGCATAATACCTGTCAGTAAATGGGCCAATGACTCACTTCAAGCCCCCGAGTATTAGCTAAAACTTGACACTATAATTTGTAACTGATATGCATGTATTTAAATTGACATAAAACTATCAAAGTCTACCTTATTTATGATTGAAGATCCATGCAAACAAGATATTGTCTATAAAAAATTCTCTAAACTCTCCTTGAAGACTGGTGTTTTGGAAGCAGGGTTCAAACCCTTTCCTTAAATCTGGGGCTGTAACGTGAAATACTCACCACCTCTCCTCTACAGTATTATAGCTAGTTAATCCCGGCCCCCTGCTGCTGTTCCCCATTGCCTTTAGAGAACCCTGGCCGTTCCTCACTCTCTGTGTGTGTGTGTGTTTGTGTGTGTTTGTGTGTGTTTGTGTGTGTGTGTGTGTGTGTGTGTGTGTGTTTGTGTGTGTGTGTGTGTGTGTGTGTGTGTGTGTGTGTGTGTGTGTGTGTGTGTGTGTGTGTGTGTGTGTGTGTGTGTGTGTGTGTGTGTGTGTGTGTGTGTGTGTGTGTGTGTGTGTGCGCGCGTGCGTCAGGAGAAGGCAGGCAGGCATCCTGCCCAGTCTGGAGGATCTACTCTTCTACACCATCGCCGGGGGCGCTGAAAAAATCCCAGCTCACAAATTCACCACAGTGAGTGTCAGACCAGAGCCAAGCAGGCAGCCACATGGTTGGGCCAGATGGATGGTAGTATAGCAATGGTGCCTGCTGTGTCATGGTTACTGCCACAGCCTTATACGGTGTATCTGAATATAATGCTTGTTACTACTCTGGCTGTACCAGGAAGCAATAGCTCACTCATGTATGGCCCCTTGCTCGGGGTGACATTTATAGAATTAGATTCTTGTCAGATTAGAATTCATTCTATTTCTATGGTGAAATGTTGATCTCCTGCTATCTGGCATGGAAGAGCAGTTTATTCAATAGGCCTTATTAGTCTTGACATTTACATTGGATCCTTCAAGAAATATAGCGTAATATGCCATTCAATTGTCAAGTTATAACCTTGTTTATAAGCATTACAAACATAATAAATATTTGTAAATGTAATAAACATGATAATCGTCAGCCCCCTGACACGAGCCATGCTTTCTGCAGGCGCTGAAAGCCACAGGGCTTCGGACCGGAGACCCCCGGCTGAAGGAATGTATGGAGAACCTGAAAGTCATCATGAAGACCACGTCAGACGGAAACCTGGACCGACACCTCTTCAAGAAGTAAGACAGTCTAGTACTGGGATGTAGAACAGACGCTAGAAGTAATGTTTACCTAGACGTCTTCAAGAAGTAAGACACTCTAGAGCTGGGTTCTATATATAACAGGTTAGTTCCAGAACACTCTAGACACTCGACCTAGAATAGAAGGCTTTAGGGGTCTTTTGATATGTCAAGCACCGGTCATCATTTAGTCATTTGTATGCCTCCTTTATTTGAACACAGTTCGTGTAAGGCCATAACTTATTCAGGTTCCTTAGAAGTATTTGCTCAATGCATTTCAAGTCATGAATTATTCATAGTAGTTCAGGCTTTATAAGGACGCATGTCATAGCCTAGTCCTTTCAGACTGCCAAGGTCATATCAATCCCGTTCATTTTAAAATATCCTTGTTACAAAAATAATGAATGGCAATTTGTCAAGAGACTCATCTCTACGATCACAAGAACTGTCCTTTCCAGATCAGCTGATATTTGCTTTAAAAAGATTGTTCCTGTTTACATCCCAAGGACATACCATGTGACATAGCACACATAGCCCAGTGACCGCTTGAGAAACCACTCTGTAGGCAAGCCACCCTGCAGGATACAGATCACAAGACAACACACTAGGAGCTAAACAAACATGCTAGGAGCTGTAGTAGCTTTGACTGGAAGCCATCTGGGAGGCAACGATTTATAGGCAAGAGAAACCTATACAGTAAACACACCAGTGGGCGCATACAGTAGCAGGGATAGGACAGGGTAAATAGATATCTGATTCTATACGGTAGCAGGGATAGGACAGGGTAAATAGATATCTGATTTTATACGGTAGCAGGGATAGGACAGGGTAAATAGATATCTGATTTTATACTTTAGCAGGGATAGGACAGGGTAAATAGATATCTGATTTTATACAGTAGCAGGGATAGGACAGGGTAAATAGATATCTGATTTTATACAGTAGCAGGGATAGGACAGGGTAAATAGATATCTGATTTCATACAGTAGCAGGGATAGGACAGGGTAAATAGATATCTGATGTCATATAACATCTTATACAAATCTGAGCTAATTCCTCACCGTTTTCTATTCCCTGTATCATATGTACAATAACAATGTAGTAATATATTCCATTTAGCAGATGCTTTGATCCAAAGCGACTTGCATGCATAGAGTTTCTTATCGGTGGCCCCAGCGGGTATTGAACCCGTGAGTGACCCTGGCATTGCAAGTGCCTTGCTCTTCCAACTGAAGCACACAGGACTCCATGTGTTACACTAGTCATAAGGAGACTCTGGTACCTGACATAAACACCATTGTCTCCTTTTCTCTCCCAGGTGTGTCCAGAGCAACATCGTGCTGCTCACCCAGGCCTTCAGGAAGAAGTTTGTTATCCCCGACTTTGTGTCCTTTGCCTCCGAAATCGACGCTCTCTATGAGAATGCCAAAAACCTGGGAGGGGGACAGGTGAGTGAGGGAGAGGCCCCGGGGTCAGTGAGACTGCATGGTGATGGTGGTGATGATCATTTCCTGATTAAATGCCCTTGGGGAATGGTAAGTGTTGATATGTTGCCTTCTTTTTTGTTGCGTAGGTGGCTGACTACATTCCCCAGCTGGCAAGGTTCAGCCCGGACCTCTGGGCCGTGTCCATATGCACTGTGGATGGACAAAGGTACAGCAGCTATAGTCATGTTTCACATGCAGTAAACATGTAGTAGCCTACATTTGTGTTTCTACAGTTAAGATGGAACACTTTCCATTTGGATGTACAGTATAGTGTTCCTGTCAAACTGCTTACAGCAGCATTGTGACAATGGCATACACTGTAAAGTAGCTAATTAGTTACCCTACATAATGAGACATTCTTTCGTATTGTTTACATTTTCCTTTGCTTATTGCCTTTATCTCCTGGTCCTCTCCCCCCACTCATCCCCTCTCTCCATCCCTTCTGCTCTCTCTCCATCCCCTTCTCTCTCTCCATCCCTTCTGCTCTCTCTCCATCCCTTCTGCTCTCTCTCCATCCCTTCTCTCTCTCCATCCCTTCTCTTTCTCCATACCCTTCTCTCTCTCCATACCCTTCTCTCTCTCCATACCCTTCTCTCTCTCCATACCCTTCTCTCTCCATACCCTTCTCTCTCTCCATCCCTTCTGCTCTCTCTCCATCCCCTGCTCTCTCTCCATCCCTTCTGCTCTCTCTCCATCCCTTCTGCTCTCTCTCCATCCCTTCTGCTCTCTCTCCATCCCTTCTGCTCTTTCTCCATCCCTTCTGCTCTCTCTCCATCCCTTCTGCTCTCTCTCCATCCCTTCTGCTCTCTCTCCATCCCTTCTGCTCTCTCTCCATCCCTTCTGCTCTCTCTCCATCCCCTTCTCTCTCTCCATCCCTTCTCTCTCTCCATCCCTTCTGCTCTCTCCATCCCTTCTGCTCTCTCCATCCCTTCTCTCTCTCCATCCCTTCTGCTCTCTCTCCATCCCTTCTGCTCTCTCCATCCCTTCTGCTCTCTCTCCATCCCTTCTGCTCTCTCTCCATCCCTTCTGCTCTCTCCATCCCTTCTGCTCTCTCTCCATCCCTTCTGCTCTCTCTCTATCCCTTCTGCTCTCTCCATCCCTTCTGCTCTCTCTCTCCATCCCCTTTGCTCTCTCTCCATCCCCTTCTCTCTCTCCATCCCTTCTGCTCTCTCTCCATCCCTTCTGCTCTCTCTCCATCCCTTCTGCTCTTTCTCCATCCCCTTCTGCTCTCTCCATCCCCTTCTTTAGACACACAGCGGGTGACACCAAAGTCCCGTTCTGCCTACAGTCGTGTGTAAAGCCTCTGAAGTACGCCATCGCCGTGAACGACCATGGGACAGAGTATGTGCACCGTTTCATTGGCAAAGAGCCCAGCGGTCTGCGCTTCAACAAACTATTCCTTAACGAGGAAGGTGAGGGTCACACGTATAAAGATATAAAATACTAGAGTGGCTGGTGTCATAAAACCTACAGAGCTCCAGAATGAGATTCTGTAATTCTATGGGCGCAGGCAGCACCGGTTTGTCTGGAGCCCCCCTGCTCGCTGTTTGGCTGTTCATTTCACACGCAGAACGCAGAACAGAGGTGTTCGTTACAATGTAGTGCTGCTCAGGTGGTCCTATTTTACTTCAAACCTAGCATACCCTGTGAAAAGATTTTGTCCTTTCATAGAATCATTTATATATTGTATACATACATTGGACAAGGCAGTTGTCCGGGTTGATTGAGAGAACGTAGTCCCTCTGGGTGGGTTGTCATGTGATTCAATGCAAGGTGATCCAGCCTGTGGTGCAGTCTGTTGCCATGGTACTGTTATGTAATCTTAATGAGAGGTGTTGGTGCAGCCGGATAGAATCAGTACAGAATCAGTACAATGTCCACACGCTCTACTCCATCTGCAATAGTCTACATAGACCTGGAGAATAACACCAACCTCATGTATCATATTTTTGATAAGATCCTAGTTTAAAGCTGGAATCCGTACTCTGTGAAACGGCCACGTCCGCTTGCGATATTACAACAACAAAGAAGTTACTTCAAACAACGAACACAGTTTCATTCCCTCTGTCATCGTATGCAATGTGATCTTTTTTTTTGCCACTCGGTTTCATCAACGAAACGAAAGCAATGACAAGTGTCAATGTTTCACTTCCTGTGGATTCACATATGAAGCGCATGCAGAAGCTATATGGATATATGTCAAGCTCTCTCAAATCAAGCCTTGTCTGTTTCAAATCAAATCGAGGCAATGTAACTCATTGCTCTGATTGCTGTGTTGGTTGGCAAATGATGCTATCTGAGCCCTGTAGATTGTGACTCGGGTTTAGTACAGGGTTTCAGTAAATCCCAGTTCGGTTTTCGGTTTTGATGCACTCTCTCCCATTGGTCATGTTATCTAATCCGTTTATACAAACTGCTAGCAGTGGTAGGAATGTTGTTTCTTCCTGGTTTTTTTTGTGTGATTGCATAAGAAGATTGAAAGGGTTTAGGGGAAGGAAAGGGGAAGTGGCATAACACAAGAGACCTACAGTACAGCTAGTACTGGGCTGTGAGTTCATGGCTGTGTTCCTCAATATCACTAGTAATGGTCTTTAGACTACAAAAGGCAGCCGTGGTCCCATCAGCATTCATTCATTATCCATCTGATTTGTTATTCTGCTCCTTTCCTCACTTCAAGTTCAAAGTTAAATCAAAGTTGCATGATCTTTGGGCATATTTGCCTCTCACATTGAATGTGTGGAGTAGTGTGTGGTGATTGTGAAGAAAATGTAACCATGCTGTGTATTGAACGTATACTCTGTCCACTGCATTTGTAAACGTGTTGTAACGTAACATACACTGATTTCCACAGATAAACCACATAACCCTATGGTTAACGCCGGCGCTATCGTGTGCACGTCCCTCCTAAAGGTAAACAACGTTTGAAGTTCAGATAATAATGTATGTTTTTTTTGGAGGGGGAAACATTGGTTTCAAAAAGAAACGCTGACCCATGCCTTTGTTCAGTACTGTGGGTAGTTGTACCAATACTAGGCTACATAATACATGAGGTCAATTCTGTACGTACCTTGTTACCTCTGGAGTGACAAAGTTGCATTGAATTACATTTGAAATACATGAAATAACAGGGGGGGGGGGGACTGCATTGCTTTAGTCAGATTACCAGCTTGCACTGTATTGTATATGGAGAGATTAAGACTATAGATCATCCTGCTGAAAGGGGATTTGTTTGGTGAAAGCATCAGTGAGCTGCCTGCCTCTCAGTTATGCACACAGACAGCACTAGCGTGTCAGGCAACGGGCCTCAGATTGGTCTAACCAGCCCAGCCATATAGATAAAGCCATACATTTAATCATGGGTAAAACTGCTTTGGTATATGAATGAAAGATCAACATGTGGGTGTGTTCTGTGCGTCCATCGCCTGCTTAAATCTTGTGTTTTTGACCAGGCAGAGGCAAAGCTAACCAGGCTGGCTATTGGCTGAGAGGAGTAGAACATCTTTGCTATTGGCTATTAGTCAGGAAGTGATGTTAGAAATGGCTTACTGTACGGGAGCAGTGCACCCTCTGCTGCTGAAACTGTGATCAATTCTCTGTGTGTTTATTATGAGATATTGTAGGGTAAAACGCATTCACCTCCAACGCATTGTAGGTGCCTCGCTGAAGACTAGAACCAAGAGGTGACACATACATGTACGTCGTGTGCATAAGTCTTCTGTAGTGTTGTTACTACATAACCCAGCACCAGCCCATTTATCATATCAACGTGAGGAACTACGTTTGTTTCATACTAAACTTTCAACAGTCACATACCGCGAAAAGAAGTCATTTGGACAGAGTTTGTATCGTAAGCTTAGTTTGTATTCATTGTATTCAGAGAAATACTACTGTTAGATCTTCTCTCTTTTTTTCTCTGCAGAAACAAGGTTTCATCTCCAATAATTAGTAGCTCCAACCTACTGCAGATACTTTTTATCTTACTGTATGTAGCAAAAGCCCATATCTATAGCTCCAGGGGCTAATTCAACTGTCTGCCTTAGATGAAGACAGTTGTAGGCACTAGCTTACCACCTTCAAAACAAGACTAGCACTTTGTTCCATATTTCAACGTAACATGGCACATGGACCCAGATAGATGAGGCCTGGCTACTCATCAATCTCAACCGCAACCAAGCCAAGTTACTGAATGAAGCCTTGAGTTTTCCTGTCTGGTTTGATTTGGGGTTGAACTCTGATGGAAAGGTGCCGTATGGTTATCCTGTCTAAGAGTTTATAGGAGTAACACCTATACGGAATAACAACTCTATAGTAATTAGTGTTAACGATTTATTTTATTGATACTTGTATCATACTGTACACTATGTACTCAATATGGTACATAGTACAGTACATAAAATATTACACCTAATGATATACAGATGTAGGATCTTAATTTGAGCCGGTTTGCAACAGCAGGAAAATAATCCTGCAGCAACAGGAAATTATTATGTGAATTATAATTCATGGAATTGTTTTTGTAGGGGTTGATACAGTTTTTGTTCTGGCAAATCAAGTCTTGACATTTTAAAGTGGAAATGACGAACTTTAGAAGCCTTTTTAAACCTTTAATACACTACAAATTTGCATTTTTCCGGCAGTGAGTGATAAAAGTAAGATCCTACATCTGTAGCCTATTAGTAATTTGGTTATTTGGATGGCAGTCATTTGACTTGACAGGGTAATGATGTGGTATCTTTCTACTTCAAATCTTCATTATAACCTTAAACCAGTCACTGTATAGGTTGCTAATGGTGAGCTCAATAATCAATCCACTGATTGGATGCCCCCACATTCTAATTCTAATCTAATGTATTCAGTAATATAGACCAGATCTGTCTCTCAGAGTGTGGTTCCCGTATGGTAAATCTGGGACTAAACTATGGGAACGTTGTAATGTATTTTTGAAGCCTCGTTTGTGGTTTATTTGTTGTTGCATATTTTACAGCATTAAGATCTGTGGGAAATTATGACCACTGCCACAGGTCAATGACGTTGGTAATTGTTTTACTTAAATTATTTCCCCCATTGAACAACATCTGAATTTGTTAAAATAAGCTACAGTTGTAGTAGTTGCTATTTGTCACCTGCATTTTACAAACGGTTTACAAACTGCTTATAACCTGGATAATAAACAAAGGCAAAAAAACAACATGTTTTTCAAAATCATGATAGTACAAACATGCCATTTAGTTTTTAGATGATCGATTATTTGTGTTTTAGTGTTTGAATGTATTTAACTGGTTTATTTGCACTATTTGTATTATTAGAGTTAAATTAAACGTTTCCTTTCTGTAGTACCTCCTCTCCTCAGCTTACACTACATATCCCAGAAGTCAGTGTGTTCCACAATATTAAGGGAGGACATCACTAATTAATCTGCACATATAGATCCATAACCTTCTACATCACACAGGATCAGCCACACACTAGCAAACATCACTAACTTTCAACAGACACTCAGACACCCCTACAGTACATAGGCTACTTGCACTACTACAGATTAACTTCACGTATGCCTAGGACTAAATGTATTTTCTTTAGGGTACATACTGTTTTTGTCTAATGATTATTGCTAGGTTTTGTAATGATGTTGGTAATTTGATCTAGGAATCATTTGAATTTGTCATAAGGTATTCCCACTAGCTAGGCAATATACAATATACTGTACATCTAATGAATGTAGTCATTCATACTTATGTGATCTTCTGTTTCTCTTTTAGCAAGGGGCAAGCAACGCTGAGAAATTTGATTATGTAAGTACCGCTACCCAGTTCTTTGATGTTTAGACCGACGCTGCGCTGACTGTTTGAGATGATCGTCTTTGTTATGATGGGTACACTTTGACCTTTTGGACTTTGTATTGCAGGTCATGAACTTCATGAACAAGCTGGCAGGAAACGAGTATGTGGGTTTCAGCAATGCCACGTGAGTTCTCAAGATGAAGAACTGGGGTTGTGGTTTGGTTCATTACCTTGGGCTTACCACCATTGGCCAGGTGCCATGCCTTAGTTATTCATCAGTGTTGTTTTCATCAATCACATTTTTAGTACGATTATCAGTTTCAGACAGTACTTTATTCTGCTTTAGAATAACATCACAAAAACAACAACCATAGAGATAAATCTTGACCTGGACAACATCAAAAACCATAGGGGAAGTAGGGGTGCCTAATTCATACAATTCTCAAAAGTAGTCAACTGTAGTCCTGTGTTAGCAGACCGATATAGCTAGCGGTTTTTGTTGCACCGCCATCGCCCCCACCCCCAAACGCGGCTATGTCAACAACAAATAGCGGCTATGTCAACAACACAAATAGCTTTACTGGTTTGGGAAGTAGATTTGGATTCCAAATTGGAATTGAACTTAGTTGAAACAGAACTCGGATCTCTGAATGTTCCGGTTAACTAACAACACAACTCTCTGCACCCAGATTCCAGTCAGAGAGGGAGTCTGGAGATCGGAACTTTGCTATTGGCTACTACCTGAAGGAGAAGAAGGTTGGCGACAGCTGAAACAAGCGCACACATTGTACATCAATCAAATGTACCTTTCCTAGATCACTGAAGACATTTTTACTAGGCGTTGTCTGACTGTCAAATCAAATCAGTGTTGTTTCTTTCTAGTGCTTTCCAGAGGGGACAGACATGACCTCTATTTTAGACCTCTACTTCCAGGTGAGTATTTTTTTTTATTTGGCAGCAGCTACTCTTCCTGGGGTCCAAACACATTAAGGCACTTACATCACACATAAAACAAAAAGATAAAACAGTATTCACATAACATTATTACACCACTACATATCTACAGTACAAAATGTCTAATACCACCATGCAACAATATTACAATGTGCGTGTGGGCTAGCGTGTGTGTGTGTATTGCGGGTCTGTACCTGTGTGTGAGTCGCTTCACAGTCCCTGCTGTTCCATAAGGTGTATTTTCATCCGTTTTTTAAAATCTGATTCTACATCAGTTACCTGACTTGGAATAGAGTTCCATGTAGTCATGGCTCTATGTAGTACTGTGCGCCTCCCATAGTCTGTTCTGGACTTGGGGGTTGTGAAGAGACCTCTGTTGGCATGTCTTGTGGGGTATGCATGGGTGTCTGAGCTGTGTGCTAGTAGTTTAAAACAGACAGCTCGGTGCATTCAGCTTGTCAACACTTCTTACAGAACCAAGTAGTGATGGAAGTCAATCTCTCCTCCACTTTGAGCCGTGAGAGATTTACATGTATATTATTGATGTTAGCGTTCTGTGTACATTTAAAGGCTAGCCGTGCTTCCCTTTTCTGAGCCAATTGTAATTTTCTTAAATCCCTATTTGTGGCACCTGACCACACGACTGAAAAGTAGTCAGGTGCCTGTAGGACCTGCCTTGTTGATAATGTTATTAAGAAGGCAGAGTAGCGCTTTATTATGGACAGACTTCTCCCCATCTTAGCTACTGTTGTATCAGCATGTTTTGACCATGACGTTTTACAATCCAGGGTAACTCCAAGCAGTTTAGTCACTTCAACTTTCTCAGTTTCCACATGATTCGTTGCAAGATTTAGGGTTTAGTGAATGATTTGTCCCAAATACAATGCTTATAGTTTTTGAAATATTTAGGACTAACTTATTCCTTGCCACCCATTCTGAAACTAACTGCAGCTCATTGTTAAGTGTTGCAGTGATTTCACTCGCTTTAGTAGCTGACGTGTATAGTGTTGAGTCATCTGTATACATAGACAACACTGGCTGTGATGACAGTGTATGTATGTATGGTGAATTGGTGTGGGAATCGAGTGAGGATTTTTTTCTGAGCATGGTTCAAGTTTGAAGCTGTATCATTTCAATGGAGAAACATCCTGTTTGTGTTTTTCTCACTCTGTCAGCTGTTATTCCCGATGGTATATTAACAGTTTTCTATTCTACTCTAGCTGTGCTCCATCGAGGTGACCTGTGAAAGCGCTAGCGTCATGGCGGCCACCCTGGCCAACGGCGGCTTCTGTCCAATCACAGGCGAGCGCGTGCTGGGCCCGGAGGCGGTACGGAACACCCTGAGCCTCATGCACTCATGCGGCATGTACGACTTCTCGGGACAGTTCGCTTTCCACGTGAGTCTCCCAAGTTCCTTCCTTCAATACTTGTATTTGTTGATACGACAGAGACCATGTACAACAGACTTTGCACCAGATTTGAGTTAGAATTCCCATTTCCAGTCCCCTTATTTTCCTAGCCCCCCCCTAGTTTAGCATTGTTTCTTACTGTCTGTCTGGCCTGCTGCTCTTTGTCGTTGTTCCCACTGTGTCTCCAGTCTGCCACCGTTTAAGCATTACACATTACACTGCACTTCCTACCCCATGATGTTTGTCCATCCACTGCTGTTCATTTATTGCTGTCATGTTTTGACACTGTTGTCTGCACTCCCTGTTAACCTCTTCCTCTATGCTGTCTGGCAGGTTGGACTTCCAGCTAAGTCGGGCGTGGCAGGGGGCATCCTGCTGGTGGTGCCCAACGTCATGGGTATCATGTGCTGGTCCCCTCCACTGGACAAGCTGGGTAACAGTGTACGAGGAATCCAGTTCTGCACGGTACGAGAAACTGACAGTTTTCACTCTGTTGTCTCTCTGTCAGTGATCTAATTCATTGATTGATTGATGATTAGAAAACCAGCAGAAAGCCTGACAGGGATTTGCTCTGGTTCCAGGATCTGGTGTCCCTTTGCAACTTCCACAACTACGACAACCTGAAGCACTTTGTCAAGAAGCTGGATCCTCGCAGGGAGGGCGGAGACCAAAGGGTGAGTCGAGTTTTACTGGGAGCCTCTCGCTCCTTCTCCGCTCTTTTTCTACTTCCCTATGTTCACCAAGGTGCCTCCATGTACATGTAGCCCACGTATTCCCTTGAAAAGGCTGTCGTTGGACTGTGTTTATTTTTTAAAGCAACAGTGCCATCCACTGGAAGATGCTGATAGTGCTAAAGGAAAGTGGTTGACGTGCAAACTGACCCCAGCTGCCTCTCTGTTGTCTTTCAGGTGAAGTCGGTCATCAATCTTCTCTTTGCTGCGTACACTGGCGATGTGTCTGCACTGAGGAGGTACACAGCACTGCATTATCTCCATGTTGGCCAACAAGGCCTTGACAATAAGCCATGAAAGGAAATATGTCATGTTTTGACATCTTTGGAGAGTAAATTCCAAATCTGTCCCTGTGTCAGACCGAGACCTTGTGAGGTTTCCCTGTGTGTCTACTTGGGGACTAGAGGTGGTGTGTGCGCTATTTTGGCTGCTGTACTGTGCTCATCACTGTCCTTCTGTGGAATGTGTCCAGGTTTGCTCTGTCTTCCATGGACATGGAGCAGAGGGACTATGACTCCAGGACAGCCCTCCATGTGGCTGCAGCAGAGGGACATGTGGAGGTGGTCAAGTTCCTGTTGGAGGCATGCAGGGTCAACCCTGTTCCCAAAGACAGGTGAGTTTAGATTCAATGGCCCCCAAAGACCACCCAGTGTCTGTCAATGTAGCTGAGGTTCAATGTCTCCAATGGACGAGAAGACGTATTTACAACCAGTGTCTTGTCTGTAACCAGTTTTCCATCCCACTTTTTTTATGAGAGTACATGTCGGATAAGAAATGTCACGACAGGCCGAATGAAGACAGCAAATGTGTCAGGAAGCTTTACAAATGTCAACAAACCAAAAAATGCACACATTTTATTTATGCAGATTTGAGAATATTTGTATGAAAATCTGTCGCCAATTGGATGGAAACGTAGCTCATGTAAAACGTGTCCATTTAAGAGCCGTGTTTACAATGTCTCTTGTCTGTTCCATCAAGGTGGGGTAACACACCGATGGAAGAGGCTGTGCACTTTGGACACCACGACGTTGTGACCATGCTCCAGGACTACAACAACAAGTACAGTCCACCGGGGGGCGCCACTGAGGACAAAGAGAAGGAGATATCGGAGAAGAACATTGACGGCCTACTATGAGCCAATTAATACTCTTATCTATCCATAGAAATGAAATAACTAGAACGGACGTTCCCATTGAAATTATATATATACATGTGATCTGAGTGGCTTGGTTCTTTCCAGTCATTCTATTTCTATGGCCCCATTAACTATCTGGAAGACTTACTGTAAGTGTGTGGTCCATTTGTCACGTCAGTGGTAGGTCACGTCAGTGGTAGGTCACGTCAGTGGTAGGTCACGTATACTGTCGATAGTACTGTATTTTTGATTTTGTATAAAAGTATTGTATTTCTGTCATTTGAAAGACGACAATGTGTTTAAAATATATATATATATTGACCTTTGACTTTTTCCCAGATGTTTTTAGTTTTTTGGGTTGTTTCCTTTCGCTTCGCTTTTTTTATGTCGTACTGCGCAATTCTCCCTCAGTGTGTGTCGGCACTATGTGGAATGTATTTTCTACATTTTAAGTGCACAAAACATTTCTCTTTATGTACAACAGTGTGTAAAACCTGAACGTATGCATAAGATAACGTGTACATTTATGTATTGTGTATATCCCTGAAATTAATATAATATCAGAGGTAGATGGATTTAGTGTAAATACTATTTTATCTGTAGTGAAAACAAGTGACTCTCACTGGCACAGCTTTTGAAGTTAATGGGTAAAAATGGGTCCACACACTGTGCATTAGGCTTAAGTTTGTCTCCATTGATGAGGCAGAATGCATGACATAAACTATTCCACATGTTCACAGATCTAGGGAGCCTGGTTGCAAATCTGTTTGTGCTGTATATGACACTGGCTATTCAGTTGGCTATACAGGCCAGAGAGATCTGGGACCAGGTTATCTGTGATTTAAGACCGCTGGTCTTTTGATTTAAGCCCAGGAGCTTCATATGAATTCAAAGTATGGCATTATGTGGAATGAGTTTGGTTTTGTTGGTTTGCTATTCGACAGCTAGACATTTTTGGACCTTTTTCTCCAAAATAACAAAAACATTTTTTTTTGTTCTATAATCTTATTTTAATTTGGAGTAGAAAGGGGGTTATTTATTTAGGTTTCAGCCAAAGCTTTCCTGATAATAAAGTCTAGTCGGCGACTTAAAAAAACAGAGGATATCACACGCCTCAGGAGCAATACAATACAATTCAACCAGCAGCCAGACATGTTTCCCACCTGTGCTAAGTCAAATTTTAGGGCAAAACATAAAACCCTTCGAAAACATTGATTTATCACTTCATGGATACAGCCATGTGAATGGTGTTACTATTATGATTTGTTACACGTTTTATTTATTTGTCAGATGTATTTTTTTACATTGATTTTATCATCAGTTATAGACAGTGCATTACACTTTAATGAATGTTTTTGGTTCAGAACAACTCCACAAAGGTGGACTTTAAATCTCGCCATACTCACCCAAATGCCTCGTTTGGGTAGAGATAAAATAGTTATCCTTATGGGCCTATATGAAAGCAGAACACTAAGACGATCCTACACACAGCTAATGGAGCACTTTTATGCAGAGATGCGCATATTGATTGTTTAACTGTTTAGAGTGTAAAAGTGTAAAATAACGTAAGGGTATACTTGAAAAATCAAGTTAGTTTGGTGAGAACTAGTCTGTGTGTATTTGTTTGTGTCATTGACTATGGGAGGGACAGCGACGACAAATCTGGTAATGACAGAGGACATTGCCATCAAAATCTCAATTGCCATCAAAATCCCTACTCAATTGTGCTAAAAGTACCAAGGCAACCTGTGATTTGATGAACGGATATATTTTTATTGACTAACTCATCTCAAGTGTTCAGTGTTGCATTCATTGGATTTGACTTGACTTGGTCTCCCCAGTCCCTGTTGCACAGGAAGCCTCGTGCGTATGAGTGTTTATTGTTCCCCTGTGTAGGTGCAGGTCATCTTCAACATTAGCTAATTATTTTGAATGTACCACAGGTGTATACTGATGTCATCAGTTTGTTTGTTTTCATTCAAGTGTATCCGCTTCAGCTGAGTGTTGCAGGCAAGGGAGAAATATTTATTTCAATGATCAAACAATGAATAAATATATAACTTTAAATATGGATATCTCCCTTTACTCCCACTCTATATTCTTGAATAAAGGCATGTGAAGACTTGGGTATCTTCATTAATTAATTCCATAAATGTTACAAATCATCACCAAATTTACACCAAAGTATGAATTGTTTCCAGCACAGTTCCTACTGTCATTTTATTTACAGCGGCAGTTTATAATTTCATATATTTAAAACTTGTGTCTGAAAGAATTGTATTGTCTAAAGAGATAGCCTTGAATTGTACACAGCATCTCCCTCACTCTATCTTGGTTCTTGCAGGTGGCTGTGATCTCCTCAGACCAATTGACAGTACGCCCAGAACATTGCTCTGGGAACCAAAAGGAGTATCTCAGTTTCAAGTTCCGAGCCTTGAGAGAAGAAGCCTTGTCAGTCACATGCAGGAACCAGCGTTAATAATGAATAATGTAAATCATGCTTATATGACTTGTTTGTGTAGCAGTATATAATGACTGAAAGGAACGCCCTTTTCAGAGTTTTCATCAAGCTTGGAATGAGTTTGTGAACCTCAAAGGGAATACAGTTGAAGGTTTGTGTTCAAAAGTGATTGATGACTTATTTTATGTGTCACGTAGTTATGCTAATTTATGTACATCCGGTCCTGATGTTCTCACGCTATGGAGTGAATGCCTATGTAACCTGTTAAGGGTAAAGCATGTGTTTGCATTAAGGCTGTCCTGGTGATTGATGTATTGTTGAACTGTGGAATGTGTTTTCACATTCCACAGTATGGCAATGTTCTAGTGAGAATGGAGTATGGCAATGTTCTAGTGAGCTTATGTCTCTGCTGTTTAGTGATCTTGTACATGGTCAGTATAAGTAAAAGAGCTGTGAACACTACGTGCGACAAGAAACCTCAAGAGATTAACCACAGAAGACTCTAAAGAAGAAAGAAATAAAACATGACCAACTATCGATGTATTGTGTCCTTCGTGTCATGAACACAATGCCAAAGCCATTCTTTGTGAGGCTCCTGATTGTTTTAATGGTGGAGTGGATATCAGTGACAGACATATGGGTTACATTTTCCAACCAGACGATTCAACGGTGAAGATTTTCTTTCTGTCACGTTCTGACCCTAGTTATTGTGTTATTTGTTTGTTTTAGTTGGTCAGGACATGAGTTGGGTGGGCAGTCTATGTTTTGTGTTTCTAGGTTGGTTTTCTGTGTTCGGCCTAGTATGGTTCTCAATCAGAGGCAGGTGTCGTTAGTTGTCTCTGATTGAGAATCATATTTAGGTATCCTGGGTTTCACTGTTGTTTTGTTGGTGATTGTTTCCATGTCTGTTTTTCACCACACGGTACTGTTTCGGTTTTGTCATTTCACGTATTAGTTTATTGTTTTTGTATTTCATAGTGTTCAGTGTTTTTGTTATTAAAAACGAAATGGACACTTACCACGCTGCATTTTGGTCCGTTCCCTACTACACCTCTTCAGACGAAGAGGAGGAAAACCCTTACAGAATCACCCACCAACCTAGGACCTGGCGGCGTGATAACAGACAGCGGCAGCAGCAGCAGCGGCCAGCATCACAAGACTCCTGGACATGGGAGGAGATTTTGAACAGAGAAGGACCCTGGGAACAGGCTGGGGAATATCGCCGCACCAAAGCAGAGCTGGAGGCAGCGAAAGCTGAGCGGCGGCGATATGAGGAGGCAGCGCGACAGGTACGAGAGGCAGCCCCCCCCCAACACAAGGAGTGTGGCTAAGCCAGGTAGCAGACCTGAGCTCACTCCTCGTGCTTATTATAAACAGCGCGTTACTGGTAAGGCACCGTGTTATGCGGTTAAGCGTACGGTGTCGCCAGTACGTGCCCATAGCCCGGTGCGCTATAGGGAAGCCCCCCGAAACGGCGTATGGTGCCTGCTCAGCATGTCTGGTCGCCGGTACGCCGTTTCGGTCCAGGGTATCCTGCGCTGGCTCTGCATGCTGTGTCTCCGGGGCGCTGGGAGGGTGCAGTGCCTCCTATGCCTGCGCTCCGCTCGTGCCGGGCAAATGTGCGAGTGGAGCCTAAGGGAGAGGTGCACGTAGTAGGCACTAGATCTCCAGTGCTTACCCACAGCCCGGGTTCAACCTGTGCCTGTGTAGCCGGTGCTATACTACACCGCTGTAACTCTGCGTTGTGTGTGGTTGATAGAGACCATAAACGTGGACTTTGGAGATCAGGTAGTTTTAATCAAGCAGAATTGACTCTCTGCATCTTGCATCTGCATCCAAAAGGAAATAAAACATTTGTAGAGCACATCTGTTCTGAGAATCGTCGCCTCTTTCTCTCTCAGTGCATCAAAATGATTTTAAATACAAAAATTAATACACTCTCTCCTTATTATACATAACATATTTTACATTGATAAAACCACATACCTGCATCCAAAAGGAAATAAAACATTTGTAGAGCACATCTGTTCTGAGAATCGTCGCCTCTTTCTACAACAGATGCACAATAGGAGGGACTGGGATCATTCGAGGAGCTAGCCATCGTTCACACATACAATAGCCTGCTAATACCTTAGCTAGCTATTAACCACATGTTGAATTCAGAATATTGATATCGTCCTAAAAAGTACAATTACAAGTGCATCTTAACAATACCATTGTAAGGAAGTGCTATTTCTTATGCAGGTGACCAGCCTACTGCTATTACATTGCTATAACTGAGACAACGTATTTTCACAGTAAAACATGTTAGGTCCCATACAGGATAGCTCCCACACCCACACACACAGCACACACACATTACACACACTAACTGCCGAGGACACACAGATAAGACATACACCCACACATTGGGAGGAAGAGACAGCCTTGACTTGCAGAAACCAGCGCACACACCTAATCTCCTTTTTAGCTGAACATTGTGTGACAAAGAACAAGACTCAGAGGGATGACGGACGGCCCAACAGGGCCAATCCAAGAAGACTACACCTCAGCCTGAACCAACCCGAAGACCCGATCTCCTAGAATCAACCTACTTTCTGTTCTGTATATGAGACATGTGCACTCTGTTATCTGCGCTTCTTTTCTGCTGGTTCCTTAAGAACCGAATGAAATGGCCCGTATACGTTGTACCAGATATCTTTACTCATAATTAAACTGTCACTTGTCATACAATAGACCACCTTGTCTGAATCGATCCTTGACCGGCTCACCCTCCTACATATCCCATTATTAACACCATCCATTTATGAGTAACCTCTAAATATACATCATTATTCATGAACAAAACATTGTGTGTATGACTTTGTACTTAAAAGAATCAAACTTTTCTGAAGACAGAAAAAGCGTGCCTACCTCTCTCAGTGCATCAAAATGATTTGAGCACGAGCACGCCGGGCAAAACGTAAGTACACACTCCCCTTCTCCCAGGATGCAGGCATGCATAACAAATCAACACAACATATTGATATATGAACCTGGTGAAATTCACATAGTACTTCAACAACTGTTACACCTGCACTCTGGAGGGTCCGGGCTAGAGTAGTTATCCAGCCTGGGGGAGTGGTGCCAAGGCTGCTCACCAGAGCTCCAGTGCTCCCCTACAGCCCAATCCTTCAGGTGCCTCCTCCTAACACCAAGCCTCCTGGAGGTCTCCCCAGCCTGGTGGGTCCTGTGGCAGCCCCACGCACCAGGCTGTCTCTCTGTCTCCTCCCTACAGGTGCTCCCGTCTGTCCAGAGCTGCTAGAGTCTCCCGTCTGTCCAGAGCTGCTAGAGTCTCCCGTCTGTCCAGAGCTGCTAGAGTCTCCCGTCTGTCCAGAGCTGCTAGAGTCTCCCGTCTGTCCAGAGCCGCCAAAGTCTCCCGTCTGTCCAGAGCCGCCAGAGTCTCCCGTCTGTCCAGAGCAGCCAGAGCCGCCAGTCAGCATGGAGCCGCCAGTCAGCCAGAAGCCGCCAGTCAGCTGCCAGAGCCGCCAGTCAGACAATCAGCTGCCAGAGTCGCCAGTCAGACAGTCAGCTGCCAGAGTCGCCAGTCAGACAGTCAGCTGCCAGAGTCGCCAGTCAGACAGTCAGCTGCCAGAGTCGCCAGTCAGCCAGGAGCTGCCAGAGTCGCCAGTCAGTCAGGAGCTGCCAGAGTCGCCAGTCAGTCAGGAGCTGCCAGAGTCGCCAGTCAGCCAGGAGCTGCCAGAGTCGCCAGTCAGCCAGGAGCTGCCAGAGTCGCCAGTCAGCCAGGAGCTGCCAGAGTCGCCAGTCAGCCAGGAGCTGCCAGAGTCGCCAGTCAGCCAGGAGCTGCCAGAGTCGCCAGTCAGCCAGGAGCTGCCAGAGTCGCCAGTCAGCCAGGAGCTGCCAGAGTCGCCAGTCAGCCAGGAGCTGCCAGAGTCGCCAGTCAGCCAGGAGCTGCCAGAGTCGCCAGTCAGCCAGGAGCTGCCAGAGTCGCCAGTCAGCCAGGAGCTGCCAGAGTCGCCAGTCAGCCAGGAGCTGCCAGAGTCGCCAGTCAGCCAGGAGCTGCCAGAGTCGCCAGTCAGCCAGGAGCTGCCAGAGTCGCCAGTCAGCCAGGAGCTGCCAGAGTCGCCAGTCAGCCAGGAGCTGCCAGAGTCAGCCAGTCAGCTGCCAGAGTCAGCCAGTCAGCTGCCAGAGTCAGCAGTCAGCTGCCAGAGTCAGCCAGTCAGCTGCCAGAGTCGCCAGTCAGCTGCCAGAGTCGCCAGTCAGCTGCCAGAGTCGCCAGTCAGCTGCCAGAGTCGCCAGTCAGCTGCCAGAGTCGCCAGTCAGCCCGGAGCTGCCAGAGTCGCCAGTCAGCCCGGAGCTGCCAGAGTCGCCAGTCAGCCCGGAGCTGCCAGAGTCGCCAGTCAGCCCGGAGCTGCCAGAGTCGCCAGTCAGCCCGGAGCTGCCAGAGTCGCCAGTCAGCCAGGAGCTGCCAGAGCCGTCAACCAGCCTGAGCTACCCCTCAGTCCTGAGCTACCCCTCAGTCCTGAGCTGCCCCTCAGTCCTGAGCTGCCCCTCAGTCCTGAGCTGCCCCTCAGTCCGGAGCAGCCCCTCAGTCCGGAGGAGTTTGTTAAGTCCGGAGGTGTCCCTCAGTCCTGTGGGCCTATTTATTAGGGTTTCCAGGTCAGGGTCAGCGGCAAGAGTCGCTGTTTCTAGGAGGCCACAGAGGCGGACTAAGACTATGGTGTAGTGGGGTCCACGTCCAGCGCCAGAGCCGGAAGTGAGTTGAGTGGGCATTCTATGTTTTGTGTTTCTCGGTTGGTCTTCTGTGTTCGGCCTAGTATGGTTCTCAATTAGAGGCAGGTGTCGTTAGTTGTCTCTGATTTGAGAATCATACTTAGGTAGCCTGGGTTTCACTGTTGTTTTGTGGGTGATTGTTTCCGTGTCTGTGTTTTTCACCACACGGTACTGTTTCGGTTTTGTCATTTCCCGTATTCATTTATTGTTTTTGTATTTCATAGTGTTCAGTGTTTTTGTTATTAAAAACGATATGGACACTTACCACGCTGCGTTTTGGTCCGAACCTTGGAGGAGGAAAACCCTTAAATTTTCTCCTACGTTGCGGATGAGAGAATGGCTTAAGATAAGACTTGCTCTATGTCAGATCGAACTGGCCCTCCGTGGAACATCCCTGCCTGGGTATGCATTGGAAGAGGACGTCTGCGGGCGAGGTGATTTGAAAGCCATAATCTCTTCAGTGGCATATAGTCCGGACTCCAAAGTGACAATTTTAGGTTGTGCCGAATTCAATAGTTTAAATGCCAGCAAATGAGTTAGCTCGTATGTATTTTCAAAAGTCTGCACAGAGGTCAACTATTTTGTGCCTGTCTTTAGCTTTAGGTGGGGAGATTACTTAAAAGTCCTTGAAATGATCAAACTTTTGTAAACTCTTTTCCAACATCGTGAACATTTGCGTCGATGGGTACTTCTGTCTTCAAGACAGAACCTGGGCCTAAAGACAAGAAGGTTGATATATCATGGAAAAGAAAACATACGAAACCTGGAAGGCGCTGGAGATTAAGGGGGGAAGAGACAGTGACTGAACCGGTCATCTTGACAATGGGGATTTAGAGATGGATGGTGGTGGTGGTTTACTATATATCATTCCCAATGCCCTTTTCTCTAAGAAAATAATTACTTATAAAACATATATATGTAGGATTGTTCAGTAATAATGTGTAATATGTATGCATTTCGGTACTAAAGATTTTAAAAATGTCATTTACATTGAATGCAATCTCTCATTCTGACCAGGAAGTTATAATGAACACAGTCCTCTCAGTGGCACCCGCTCTATAATTAGTAATAATTATGTGGTAAAATGTATACTTTCTGACTTCCTACCAGGTCAGACCTGAGTACTGTATGTAAACTCTCTCTCTCTCAGAGATATGGCATGGTTCCTCCCTAGTTTAAATCCTAGGCTTATGACTTCTAGGGAGAGTTTCCTAGATGCTATGCTTCGGCATATGCATTGATTTGTCTTAGAATGTATTCTTTGCATGTGACAATTACAGATTGATTTGAAATACACTTCCAGGCTGTGTTTTGGCTATTTGACCAAGAAGGAGAGTGATGGAGTGCTGCATCAGATGACCTGGCCTCCACAATCACCTCAACCCAATTGAGATGGTTTGCGATGAGTTGGACTGCAGAGCGAAGTAAAACCAGCCAACAAGTGCTCAGCATATGTGGGAACTCCTTCAAGACTGTTGGAAAAACATTCCTTGTGAAGCTAGTTGAGAGAATGCCAAGAGTGAGCAAAGCTGTCACCAAGGCAAAGGGGGGTTACTTTGAATAATCTAAAATATATTTTGGGGATAATACGATTCCATATTTTTGATGTCTTCACTATTGTACTACAATGTAGAAAATAGTACAAATAAAGAAAAACCCTCATGTTCCTCATGTTCCAGCTGTTTCGGTGTCAGCCCGTTCATTTCATGTTCAAAAGTGGGAGAAGGAAAAACATTCACTTACTGACTATACTTGAAACACAGACCTGTAAATAGATGATCTATTACAGATTGAGAATAAAACACCTCACCTCTGTTTTTAAGAGTATTTTCCTTAAAGTCATTCTTGTCTTGAAGGTATTCCAGAGACGTTATATTCTGATCTGCTTCCTAGGGTTAGGTTCTTATTTTTTAGAGTAAGTAACTCACAGACTCTAGAGAAGCTTTAACCAAGTTTAATTCTGCCCAAAGGGTCTGTACAGCTGTAATTCAGACAACCCAACATTTCTCCCATCACAGATATATACAGTGCCTTGCGAAAGTATTCGGCCCCCTTGAACTTTGCGACCTTTTGCCACATTTCAGGCTTCAAACATAAAGATATAAAACTGTATTTTTTTGTGAAGAATCAACAACAAGTGGGACACAATCATGAAGTGGAACAACATTTATTGGATATTTCAAACTTTTTTAACAAATCAAAAACTGAAAAATTGGGCGTGCAAAATTATTCAGCCCCCTTAAGTTAATACTTTGTAGCGCCACCTTTTGCTGCGATTACAGCTGTAAGTCGCTTGGGGTATGTCTCTATCAGTTTTGCACATCGAGAGACTGGAATTTTTTCCCATTCCTCCTTGCAAAACAGCTCGAGCTCAGTGAGGTTGGATGGAGAGCATTTGAGAACAGCAGTTTTCAGTTCTTTCCACAGATTCTCGATTGGATTCAGGTCTGGACTTTGACTTGGCCATTCTAACACCTGGCTATCAGACTGTTAAACAGCCACCACTAACATTGAGTGGCTGCTGCCAACACACTGACACTGACTCAACTCCAGCCACTTTAATAATGGGAATTGATGGGAAATGATGTAAATATATCACTAGCCACTTTAAACAATGCTACCTTATATAATGTTACTTACCCTACATTATTCATCTCATAGGCATACGTATATACTGTACTCTATATCATCGACTGTATCCTTATGTAATACATGTATCACTAGCCACTTTAACTATGCCACTTTGTTTACATACTCATCTCATATGTATATACTGTACTCGATACAATCTACTGTATCTGCCTATGCTGCTCTGTACCATCACTCATTCATATATCCTTATGTACATATTCTTTATCCCCTCACACTGTGTACAAGACAGTAGTTTTGGAATTGTTAGTTAGATTACTTGTTGGTTATTACTGCATTGTCGGAACTAGAAGCACAAGCATTTCGCTACACTCGCATTAACATCTGCTAACCATGTGTATGTGACAAATAAAATTTGATTTGATTTGTTTATTTTTGAACCATTCCATTGTAGATTTTGCTTTATGTTTTGGATCATTGTCTTGTTGGAAGACAAATCTCCGTCCCAGTCTCAGGTCTTTTGCAGACTCCATCAGGTTTTCTTCCAGAATGGTCCTGTATTTGGCTCCATCCATCTTCCCATCAATTTTAACCATCTTCCCTGTCCCTGCTGAAGAAAAGCAGGCCCAAACCATGATGCTGCCACCACCATGTTTGACAGTGGGGATGGTGTGTTCAGCTGTGTTGCTTTTACGCCAAACATAACGTTTTGCATTGTTGCCAAAAAGTTACATTTTGGTTTCATCTGACCAGAGCACCTTCTTCCACATGTTTGGTGTGTCTCCCAGGTGGCTTGTGGCAAATTTTAAACAACACTTTTTATGGATATCTTTAAGAAGTGGCTTTCTTCTTGCCACTCTTCCATAAAGGCCAGATTTGTGCAATATACGACTGATTGTTGTCCTATGGACAGAGTCTCCCACCTCAGTTGTAGATCTCTGCAGTTCATCCAGAGTGATCATGGGCCTCTTGACTGCATCTCTGATCAGTCTTCTCCTTGTATGAGCTGAAAGTTTAGAGGGACGGCCAGGTCTTGGTAGATTTGCAGTGGTCTGATACTTCTTCCATTTCAATATTATCGCTTGCACAGTGCTCCTTGGGCTGTTTAAAGCTTGGGAAATCTTTTTGTATCCAAATCCGGCTTTAAACTTCTTCACAACAGTATCTCGGACCTGCCTGGTGTGTTCCTTGTTCTTCATGATGCTCTCTGCGCTTTTAACGGACCTCTGAGACTATCACAGTGCAGGTGCATTTATACGGAGACTTGATTACACACAGGTGGATTGTATTTATCATCATTAGTCATTTAGGTCAACATTGGATCATTCAGAGATCCTCACTGAACTTCTGGAGAGAGTTTGCTGCAATGAAAGTAAAGGGGCTGAATAATTTTGCACGCCCAATTTTTCAGTTTTTGATTTGTTAAAAAAGTTTGAAATATCCAATAAATGTCGTTCCACTTCATGATTGTGTCCCACTTGTTGTTGATTCTTCACAAAAAAATACAGTTTTATATCTTTATGTTTGAAGCCTGAAATGTGGCAAAAGGTCGCAAAGTTCAAGGGGGCCGAATACTTTCGCAAGGCACTGTATGTGACCAATAATTAAGGTTGCACATTTTGGGGATTTTTCAGAGGTGGAAACATTCTGTGGGAATTAACAGAAATATATGGGAATTAACATAAATATTTTTTAATTAATATTAATACCATTTAAATGTAGATTTTTTTGCATTGGATATACAGTATTTACCATATCATATGGAGAAAGAAACATTTTAAACCTTGTAAAAAAGGGAGTACCAGTACCAGATTAATGTGCAAGAGGTACAAAGTATTTCAGGTAGATATGTACATGAAGGCAGGGTAGGCATCAGGATAGATAATAATGTTTGTGTGTTTGTATTGTTTTGGTATGTGTGTGTGCGTATGTAGTGAATGTTTATGTGTATGGGTTTTGTGTGGGAGTGTCAATGTATTGTGTGTGAGTGTGTGTGTATATGGTGTGCATATATAGTCAAGTGAGTGTGCATAGGGTCAATGCAAGATAGGGTCAGTGCAGATAGTTTGTGTACTATTAATTGACTATTTAAATCAAATAAAATTGTATTTGTCACATGTGCTGAATATAACTGGTGTAGACCTTACAATGAAATGCTTACCTACAAGCCCTTAACCAACAATGCAGTTTTAAGAAAAATACCTAAAAAAATAAGAAATAAAAGTAACAAATAATTAAACAGCAGCAGTAAAATAACAGTAGCTAGGCTTTCTATAGGGGGTGCCGGTACAGAGTCAATGTCACCGGTGATGGTGTTCATGTGTGTCATGTCCAGCCTTTCAAAGCCCTTCATAATTACACATGTGAGTGCTACAGGGCAATAGTAATTTAGGCAGGTTAGCTTAGATCTTTTGGGAACAGGGACAATGGTGGTCGGCTTGAAACATGTTTGGATTACAGATTGTCATAGCCGCGGGAAGTAGGGGTGCTGCAGCATCCCCTGAAAAATCTGAATGAAAAAAAAATATATATACTTTTTTATTACACCCGCCCCCCCCGGTTGGTGGATTTAAAAAAAAAAAATCGCAGCACCACCCCCAAACTACTTCCTGCGGCTATGCAGACTGGGACAAGGAGAGTTTGAAAATGTCAGTGAAAATACTTGCCAGCTGCGCATGCTTTGAGAAAGCACCTTGGTATTCTCTCTGGTCCGGCTGCCTTGTTGATTGATAACCTGTTAAACGTATTGCTCACATCGGCCATGGAGAGAAAGATCACACAAGGCACAGTCTTATATTCCTTGAAAACAGGCATTTAGCTCGTATGGGAGATCTGCATTGCTGGGCAACTCATACAACTCATACATATGACGAACGTCGGAGCCAGTGTAATAGGATTCCACCTCCCTCCTTGTCCTTTTACATGTTTGATGTCTTGTCGGAGGTTGTAGCATGCTTTCTTGTATGCGTCCATGTATGTGTCCCGTTCCTTGTAGGTGGTAGCTACGCCACTAGCTTACACCACTAGCGCTAACTGCATCTTGCCATTTCACATCGGCTACACTCACCCCCCTTTTGACCTCCTCCCTCTTTCCGCAGCAACCAGTGATCCGGGTCAACAGCATCAATGTAACAGTATAGACTTTATGTCCGTCCCCTCGCCCCGACCTGGGCGCGAACCAGGGACGCTCTGCACACGTCAACAGTCACTCTCGAAGCATCGTTACCCATCACTCCACAAAAGCCGCGGCCCTTGCAGAGCAAGGGGAACCACTACTTCAAGGTCTCAGAGCAAGTGACATCACCGATTGAAACACCACTAGCGCTAACTAGCTAGCCATTTCACATCGGCTACACTAGCTCGGGGATTCAATCTAGCAACCTTTCGGTTACTGGCCCAACGCTCTAAAATCAAATCAAATCAAATGTTATTTGTCACATACACATGGTTAGCAGATGTTAATGCGAGTGTAGCGAAATGCTTGTGCTTCTAGTTCCGACAATGCAGTAATAACCAACGAGTAATCTAACTAACAATTCCAAAACTACTACCTTATACACACGTGTAAAGGGATAAAGAATATGTAGATAAAGATATGTGAATGAGTGATGGTACAGAACGGCATAGGCAAGATGCAGTAGATGGTATCGAGTACAGTATATACATATGAGATGAGTATGTAAACAAAGTGGCATAGTTTAAAGTGGCTAGTGATACATGTATTACATAAAGATGCAGTAGATGATATAGAGTACAGTATATACGTAGACATATGAGATGAATAATGTAGGGTATGTAAACATTATTTTAAGTAGCATTGTTTAAAGTGGCTAGTGATATATTTTACATCAATTCCCATTATTAAAGTGGCTGGAGTTGAGTCAGTGTGTGGGCAGCAGCCACTCAATGTTAGTGGTGGCTGTTTAACAGTCTGATGGCCTTGAGATAGAAGCTGTTTTTCAGTCTCTCGGTCCCAGCTTTGATGCACCTGTACTGACCTCGCCTTCTGGATGATAGCGGGGTGAACAGGCAGTGGCTCGGGTGGTTGTTGTCCTTGATGATCTTTATGGCCTTCCTGTGACATCGGGTGGTGTAGGTGTCCTGGAGGGCAGGTAGTTTGCCCCCGGTGATGCGTTGTGCGGACCTCACTACCCTCTGGAGAGCCTTATGGTTGTGGGCGGAGCAGTTGCCGTCCCAGGCGGTGATACAGCCCGACAGGATGCTCTCGATTGTGCATCTGTAGAAGTTTGAGTGCTTTTGGTGACAAGCCGAATTTCTTCAGCCTCCTGAGGTTGAAGAGGCGCTGCTGCACCTTCTTCACGATGCTGTCTGTGTGGGTGGACCAATTCAGTTTGTCTGTGATGTGTACGCCGAGGAACTTAAAACTTACTACCCTCTCCACTACTGTTCCATCGATGTGGATAGGGGGGTGTTCCCTCTGCTGTTTCCTGAAGTCCACAATCATCTCCTTAGTTTTGTTGACGTTGAGTGTGAGGTTATTTTCCTGACACCACACTCCGAGGGCCCTCACCTCCTCCCTGTAGGCCGTCTCGTCGTTGTTGGTAATCAAGCCTACCACTGTTGTGTCGTCCGCAAACTTGATGATTGAGTTGGAGGCGTGCGTGGCCACGCAGTCGTGGGTGAACAGGGAGTACAGGAGAGGGCTCAGAACGCACCCTTGTGGGGCCCCAGTGTTGAGGATCAGCGGGGTGGAGATGTTGTTACCTACCCTCACCACCTGGGGGCGGCCCGTCAGGAAGTCCGGTACCCAGTTGCATAGGGCGGGGTCGAGACCCAGGGTCTCGAGCTTGATGACGAGTTTGGAGGGTACTATGGTGTTAAATGCTGAGCTGTAGTCAATGAGCAGCATTCTCACATAGGTATTCCTCTTGTCCAGATGGGTTAGGGCAGTGTGCAGTGTGGTTGAGATTGCATCGTCTGTGGACCTATTTGGGCGGTAAGCAAATTGGAGTGGGTCTAGGGTGTCAGGTAGGGTGGAGGTGATATGGTCCTTGACTAGTCTCTCAAAGCACTTCATGATGACGGAAGTGAGTGCTACGGGGCAGTAGTCGTTTCGCTCAGTTACCTTAGCTTTCTTGGGAACAGGAACAATGGTGGCCCTCTTGAAGCATGTGGAAACAGCAGACTGGGATAGGGATTGATTGAATATGTCCGTAAACACACCAGCCAGCTGGGCTGCGAATGCTCTGACGGCGCGGCTGGGGATGCCCCTGGGCCCAAGCCCGTAGGGGGCCCGAAAGGCAAAACAGAACAAAAAAAACATAGGAGCCCGCTCTCAATGTTCAAAATACACCAGAGAGCATAATTTACCCACAGAGGATCACTCGTTTCAGAATAACTGTGGATTAAGTTAGATCAAAAGCACATACATGTAACTGCCAAAATAAAGGAAACACCAACATAAAGGATCTTAATAGGGTGTTGGGCCACCACAAGCTATCAGAACAGCTTCAGTGCGCCTTGGCATATATTCTACAAGTGGACCCAAACCATGCCAGGAAGATCTACCCCACACCAAAACAAATAGTTTCTATGCCTCATTTACTCAAGTGTTTTCTTTATTTTGGTAGTTACCTGTATCCCAACCATTTGGGAAGCATGCTAGCCTAATATAGAACAGCTTGTTGCATTGCCATAAAACCTATAGAAGGGTTTTGGAACCTCTTACTATGGCAATTTGACTGTTAAACTCATGGTACGCTAGTAATGGCTGCCAGTCCTGACTTGAATAGAAACTGTGATCTATGGATTATATTTATATGGTTTGTTGCCGCTGTCAGTTTGCCTTTTACACATTTCTAAATACAATTGCGGGGAAAACATATTTTTCTCTCACAAATCCCAACAGCAGCACTGTATAGGCCTACTTACAGTATCTTCATCATTGGGTGAGTCAGTGTGCCACTGGAAAGTTTATTTAGTAGCCTACTGTAACCTATAATATATATACTGAACAAAAATATGAATGCAACGTGTAAAGTGTTGGCCACATTTTTCATGAGCTGCAATAAAAGATCCCAAAATTTGTCCATACATTTTCCAAAAAGCTTATTTTTCTCAAAAACTGATGAGTATTTCTGTCTTTAGTGAAGCCCTTTTGTGTGGAAAAACTCATTCAGATTGGCTGGACCTGGCTCCCCAGTATGTGGACCTGGCTCCCAAGTGTGTGGGCCTATGCCCACCCATGGCTGCACCCCTGCCCAATCATGAGAAATCCATAGATTAGGGCCTAATTAATTAATTTAAATTGACAGATTGTTTTACATTGACAGAAACTCAGTAAAATCTTTGAAAATGTTGCGTTTATATTTTTGTTCAGTATAAGCACAAGCATTTCGCTACAATCGCATTAACATCTGCTAACCATGTGTAAGTGACAAATACATTTGATTAGATTTTTTTATGTGTTCTCACTTCATTGAGCTGGGCTATTCTTTGAATGCAGACCAAATCGTTTTTATTGATCTCAGTTTGTCAGTGTCAAAGTAGACAATCATTATATATATATAAAAACTATGACTTATAAATCGGGCCATGCCCATTTCCCCAGTTTCAGCAGAGGCTCCAGCTACTTTCACTTTCCCTGAAAACACGTGGTAAACACTTGGCTGTTCTGATCAGTGTCCTCCTCCTTCTGAACGGCAGCAGATAATATAGTATTTGCTTTAGATGGTTTGCTCATGTTTTGGGGAAATTTGCGACGCGTCAACAAATACAAACATGTAATCTATCTTTGATTACAGTTAATGAAAACTGAATTTGACCATTGTCTTCTAATATCCACGAAAATACTTCAGATGGACGGCGAAGGACATCATGGGAGGTTGTTAATCTATCGGAACAGCCCTGTCCGGTTTTGTCTGGCAGCAAAGTCTGCGTCTTGATTGGCTATCGAAAAAGAGTCTGAGTAACCCTGATCATATGCGAAACTCCTATTGGAGAAGACATTCTTCTGCATATGGGCGTCATCATCAGACTATAATGCTACAGATAAAACCATAAGATTCGTTTTAAAATATATATTTGGTTACGCTGTTTGTTGTAAGTGACCTGATTGTACTTTTGTAGCGGATCTGCAACAGGAAACCATCATCTCTTCAAGTCTTTAGTTCGTGATTTGTTGTCCATAGGCAAAGTAAAAGGTAAGGCGATCTATAATTTATAACAGTGTTGATGACAGCCTCTATATCATCTCATTAGAAATTAGAAGGAAATCAACTACTTGCAATCTGTGTTTTGAAACGAGGAAGAACCTTTTTTGTTGAGAACGGGGAAATTAGGTGGTGGTCTGAAGCTAAAAAACGTGACGTTGCGCGATCCCCGTCGAGGGAGGAGCTGATGTTTTGTATATGACGGTAAAACATGCTTATGGTGACAATACAATGTGTTGGCACCTTCCATTCTTGCACATTTTCGCATAAAAAAACAATATTTCAACAGTCTGCGCAGGCAAATTTGCCGAACTGCTAAACTTGGAACCAATCACAACTCCCATAAATTTCCCTCGTGATGAAGGCAGCCAATGGCCTGCTTCTATTTTCGATGTAAACACATCCTCTTGTGCCAACCTCAAGCTGCTGCCTTGAACAGATATAACTATCTCCCAAAGACTGAAACAGGATAAATACACATCACCAAAAGTATGTGGATACCACTTCAAATGAGTGGTTTCGGATATTTCAGCAACACCCGTTGGTGTATAAAATCGAGCACATATACAAACATCGGCAGTAGAATGGACTAACTAAAGAGTTCAGTGACTTTTAACGTGGAACCGTCTTTTTTTTTTTTTACTTGATTTAACTAGGCAAGTCGGTTAAGAACAAATTCTTATTTTCAATGACGGCCTAGGAACAGTGGGTTAACTAGTGTCTAGTTTGAGAAACAAATGCCTCAAGTCCTCAACTGGCAGCTTAATTAAATAGTGCCCTCAAAACACCAGTCTCAACCAACAGTGAAGAGGTGACTCTGGGATGCTGGCCTTCTAGGCAGAGTTCCTCTGTCCAGTGTCTGTGTTCTTTTGCCCATCTTAAATATTTTATTTTTATTGGCCAGTCTGAGATATGGCTCTTTCTTAGTAACTCTGCCTAGAAGGCCAGCATCCCGGAGTCGCCTCTCCACTGTTGACATTGAGACTGGTGTTTTGAGGGCACTATTTAATTAAGCTGCCAGTTGAGGACTTGAGGCATTTGTTTCTCAAACTAGACACTAATGTAGTTGTCTTCTTGCTCAGTTGTGTACCCACTCTTTCTATTCTAGTTAGAACCAGTTTGCACTGTTCTGTGAAGTGAGTAGTAAACATCGTTGTACGAGATCTTCAGTTTCTTGGCAATTTCTCACGTTTTGTAGCCTTAATTTCACAGAACAAGAATGGAATAACGAGTTTCAGAAGAAAGTCCTTTGTTTTTGAGCCTGTAATCGAACCCACAAATGCTGATGCTCCAGATACTCAACTAGTCTAAAGAAGGCTAGTTGCATCTTTAATCAGCACAACAGTTTTCAGTCATGCTAACATAATTGCAAAAGGGTTTTCTAATGATCAATTCAGAGTCAGTGGAAAGGCCTCTTTAGTGTCCTAAGTTTTCATAACTGTGTCCTTAATTGCCTACCATATGTAAGCTGTTAGTGTCAACCGTTCCACAGGTGCATGTTCATTAATTGTTTATGGTTCATTGAACAAGCATGGGAAACAGTATTTAAACCTTTTACAATGAAGATCTGTGAAGTTATTTGGATTTTTACAAATTATCTTTGAAAGACAGGGCCCTGAAAAAGGTTAGTATTTTATTTATTTATATATGTATATATATATTACACAGTTGAAGTCGGAAGTTTACATACACTTAGGTTGGAGTCATTAAAACTCGTTTTTCAACCACTCCACAAATGTCTTGTTAACAAACTATAGTTTTGGCAGAAGAAAGTAAAAGTGCAATATGTGCCATGTAAGAAAGCTAATGTTTAAGTTTCTTGCTCAGAACATGAGAACATATGAAAGCTGGTGGTTCCTTTTAACATGAGTCTTCAATATTCCCAGGTAAGAAGTTTTAGGTTGTAGTTATTATAGGAATTATAGGACTATTTCCCTCTATACCATTTGTATTTCATTAACCTTTGATTATTGGATGTTCTTATAGGTACTTTAGTATTGCCAGTGTAACAGTATAGCTTCCGTCCCTCTCCTCGCTCCTCCCTGGGCTCGAACCAGGAACACAACGACAACAGCCACCCTCGAAGCAGCGTTACCCATGCAGAGCAAGGGGAACAACCACTACAAGTCTCAGAGCGAGTGACGTTTGAAACGCTATTAGCGCGCACCCCGCTGACTAGCTAGCCATTTCACATTGGTTACACCAGCCTCATCTCGGGAGTTGATAGGCTTGAAGTCATAAACTGCGCAATGCTTGACGCACAACGAAGAGCTACAGGCAAAACGCACAAAAGTGCTATTTGAATGAATGCTTACGAGCCTGCTGCTGCTTACCACCGCTCAGTCAGATACTTGTATGCTTGTATGCTCAGCCAGATTATATGCAATGCAGGACATGCTAGACAAACTAGTAATATCACCAACTATGTGTAGTTAACTAGTGATTATGATTGATGGATTGTTTTTTATAAGATAAGTTTAATGCTAGCTAGCAACTTACCTTGGCTTACTGCATTCGTGTAACAGGCAGTCAGTCTCCTTGTGGAGTGCAACAAGAGGCAGATAGTTATAGCGTTGGACTAGTTAACTGTAAGGTTGCAAGATTGGTTCCCCGAGCTGACAAGGTGAAAGTCTGTCGGTCTGCCCCTGAACGAGGCAGTTAACCCACCGTTCCCAGGCCGTCATTGAAAATAAGAATGTGTTGCCTAGTTAAATAAAGATTAAATAAAGGTGTTTAAAAAAATGGCCAAATTGGTGTCCAAAAATACAGATTTTCGATTGTTATGAAAACTTGAATTCGGCCCTAATTAATCGACAACTAGTTTGAGGATCTGAGGGCCATGCCAAATCTTTTCAGTCTCCTGAGGGGAAATAAGCGTTGTCGTGCCCTCTTCACGACTGTCTTGGTGTGTTTGGTGATGTGGACACCGAGGAACTTGAAGCTTTCAACCTGCTCCACTACAACCTCATCGATGAGAATGGGGGCGTGCTCGGCCCACCTTTTCCTGTAGTCCACAATCATCACCTTTGTCTTGATCACGTCGGGGGAGAGGTTGTTGTCCTTGCACCACACTGCCAGGTCTCTGACCTCCTCCCTATAGGCTGTCGTGTCGGTGATCAGGCCTACCACCGTTGTGTCGTTGGCAAACTTAATGATGGTGTTGGAGTCGTGCTTGGCTATGCAGTCATGAGTGAACAAAGAGTACAGGAGGGGACTTTGCACACACCCCTGAGGTGCCCCTGTGTTGAGGATCAGTGTGGTAGATGTGTTGTTACCTACCCTTACCACCTGGGGGCGGCCTATCAGGATGTCCAGGCTCCAGTTGCAGAGGGAGGTGTTTAGTCCCAGGGTGCTTAGCTTAGTGATGGGCTTTGAGGGCACTGTGGTGTTGAACGCTGAGCTGCATAATGTTGGATGCATTGGAATATAATATTTAGGTGGTTTAATATATTAACCTTCCCACTAACCTTCTAAAAGTTGACGATGCCAAAATCTAGTGTGAGACATGTTTCCGGTAATGTTTGTTTCATGTATATACATTTGAACAAAGCACATCATCACAAATAGTTTTTCACCATTTATTGACTATGGAGACAAGTAGCGAATGTGGCTTAGGGAGTATTTGAAGTATCTAAATATAGTGTAACTTACCAATCAATGTAGTCTATATTAAGTACCGTGGAGGGAACAATCTTACAATGTTGCCGTCCATACATGAGCGCTTTACCATCTATGCCAGAAACCCGAGCCTCTGCTAGAGACTTGAACTGTCGTCAATGCATGATTCGGTATTACCCCTTCTCTAGGAGCATTTGTGTGCCCAGGCCCCATAGGCGTATCAAAGACCCCACCCCACCCTGGTCACTAATGTAGATAACCGATGTAGAGAGAGACAACCTTAGCAGAATGCAATCTAAAGCTTGTGTGGTCTAGAGACGAGAGCTCTACCATCTATGGCAAAAGCCTGGGCTGCTGACGACAACAATATAATTCTCCCCATTGCATGTTACAATAGTAAAATGGTCTGTTTTGTCATGTGTTAAACTGATTCTACATTGAATTTAGTCTTTGAAATGTTCAAACAACCAGATGCATCTGTCGTTGGTGTTCTTCAACTCCAAAATGTACTTGGACTGTGTAAGACAACCCACAAAGAAAAGACAACAGGCAAATATACACATGTGGTCTCAATGTCTAAATAGTGACTGACGGCAGGGCGAGTTCAAATGGCAGCACTTGGTGAATAGATCAAAGGAGATAAAAGTGAGAGACGACAATGAATAAAGATGCTCAAACAAGCACATGTATCTGTGGTGGGTGTTCTTCAACTCTAAAATGCCCTAGACTGTCCAAGACAAAATCCACAAAGAAAAGACAACAGGCATATGTGGTCCCAATGTCTAAATAGAGACAGCAGGGCGAGTTCAAACTGCAGTAGGATGGTTCTCCTCACAGGTCCGTGAATCAGCCCATGCTTGGTGAATAGCACTTGGTTGATCTCTGGGAGCAGGACTCATGAGAGCTGAATAGATAAAGTGAGAGACCAGAATGAATCAAATCCATCATCACAGCAAAGGAATGTATTTTGTGAGCTAGAAAATGAACATTCTGACAGTCTGAGGCAGGGTGCTCTGCAATCATCCTAGTCCAGCTATTGACAGGGATAATGTGGCATTTCGTATTTGTCAGTATGAATTAAATGAGTGGGGCCTGCCTTGATGACTGTATTAGATGTACACTACTTGTCCAATAGATTTTTGTGGCCTTGAATTATTACTCCCGGAATGACATGCTAGCAAGTGATAAACCTACAGTATCTGCTCCTGCTAGCTAGCAACATATCTTCTTATTAGCAAGCTAGCTATATTGCTAAGGTTGCTGTGTTCTAAGTTGGGAGTCGTTTTACAGCTTGCATTGACGGTCTCATGTTTCTATAACTAAATAGTTCAAAATAAATAGACTTGATACCCGATAGCAGTTTTGTCGGACGAAGATTGCTCTCGAGATGTCACCAGCTGTCTACTACCTTAGATACGGACACTGTGACTGGCAGACGTGATCAGCAGAGAGAGTACCATGAATAGTACACACGTTTTGAGTTTAGTACTCTAGCGAACATAAAAGGTATGTATTTAAATGTTTGTGTTCAGAAGAGAAAAAAAACACTATGTAAAAACCAGCTCCTCCCTCGACAGAGATTGATCATCTCGAAAACTTAAGCAGATCCTGTCGCTTGCTACGGGCCATCACCTAAAGGGGTCCAGAAGGACCTTTACCTAGAACAGCAAGCTGATACAGGCCATATTGTAACCAAATACACGTCTCAAATCTAACGGTTATTGCTACCAGGTGCATTGATCCATGTTATAGTAGTTCCTGTCTCAATCTTAGACAATATGAATATCTTCATTTATTTCATTGCCTCATTTCATAACTCACTGTTACTCCTCCTTGATCAGATGGCCCAGTGGTGCCAGCTGCAACTACTGGAGTCTAAATACCTGGAGCAGGTCGACCAGCTCTACGATGACTCCTTCCCCATGGACATCAGACAGTACCTCAGCAAGTGGATTGAGAGCATCGACTGGTAAGCAGTGACGGGAGGAGAGAGTCTGCTGTATTTAATAGATAAATATAGATTCTATTCTACTATATTTGGATCTATGCCATTCTATTTTAGTGATGCTGAGACGCTGCTGTATAATGGATCTATAAAGCTCTAATCTCGCTACTGTTATCTATTCACATAACTTCATCCAATCTCTTCCCCTGTGATTGAAACCCTGTAGGGAAAATGTGGCTGTTCAGGACTCCTTAGCAACAGTACGTTTCCATGACCTCCTAGCCCAGCTGGATGATCAACACAGCCGCTTCGCCCTGGAAAACAACTTCCTGCTACAACACAACATCCGCAAGATCAAGAGAAACCTCCAGGTATAGTATGAGCTCAGTCACGTCTGTGCCAGTGGCCTTCCATACTGTATTGCTTGTATGCTACAGTAATGATCTATAATAACTTTTTTTAGTATTATTCTGGTTATGACCCCAGTGTCTGAATGGTTTTTGGGATTTATAGTAATAAAGTACACACTTTCACAGGACCACTTTCAGGAGGACCCCGTTCACATGGCCATGATCATCTCCAGAAACCTGAAGGAGGAGCAGAAGATCCTGGCTGCTGCCAAAAGCATAGAGGTGCCCTACATTGACTTTTATTGACATGCATTGTAATTAATAAAATCACCACACTATCCACGCTGTCAGATATTGTAGGTGATACATAACTGTATATTGGAGCGTTTACATGCTTTAACTGTGAGGTTAAATGAACAGTATTTTCTTCTCAGACCAACAGAGAAAACACACAGACTAGCATGGTTCTGGAGAAACAAAAACTGGACAACAAAGTCAAAGACATGAAAAACAAGGTTCAGGTGAGTGATCGTTTCCATCATTATACTACACTGCTCAAAAAAATAAAGGGAACACTAAAATAACACATCCTAGATCTGAATGAATGAAATATTCTTATTAAATACTTTTTTCTTTACATAGTTGAATGTGCTGACAACAAAATCACACAAAAATTATCAATGGAAATCAAATTTATCAACCCATGGAGGTCTGGATTTGGAGTCACACTCAAAATTAAAGTGGAAAACCACACTACAGGTTGATCCAACTTTGATGTAATGTCCTTAAAACAAGTCAAAATGTGGCTCAGTAGTGTGTGTGGCCTCCACGTGCCTGTATGACCTCCCTACAATGCCTGGGCATGCTCCTGATGAGGTGGCGGATGGTCTCCTGAGGGATCTCCTCCCAGACCTGGACTAAAGCATCCGCCAACTCCTGGACAGTGGTGCAACGTGGCGTTGGTGGATGGAGCGAGACATGATGTCCCAGATGTGCTCAATTGGATTCAGGTCTGGGGAACGGACGGGCCAGTCCATAGCATCAATGCCTTCCTCTTGCAGGAACTGCTGACACACTCCAGCCACATGAGGTCTAGCATTGTCTTGCATTAGGAGGAACCCAGGGCCAACCGCACCAGCATATGGTCTCACAGGGGGTCTGAGGATCTCATCTCGGTACCTAATGGCAGTCAGGCTACCTCTGGCGAGCACATGGAGGGCTGTGCGGCCCCCCAAAGAAATGCCACCCCACACCATGACTGACCCACCGCCAAACCGGTCATGCTGGAGGATGTTGCAGGCAGCAGAACGTTCTCCACGGCGTCTCCAGACTCTGTCACATGTGCTCAGTGTGAACCTGTTTTTATCCGTGAAGAGCACAGGGCGCCAGTGGCGAATTTGCCAATCTTGGTGTTCTCTGGCAAATGCCAAACGTCCTGCACGGTGTTGGGCTGTAAGCACAACCCCCACCTGTGGACGTCGGGCCCTCATACCACCCTCATGGAGTCTGTTTCTGACCGTTTGAGCAGACACATGCACATTTGTGGCCTGCTGGAGGTCATTTTGCAGGGCTCTGGCAGTGCTCCTCCTGCTCCTCCTTGCACAAAGGCGGAGGTAGTCGTCCTGCTGCTGGGTTGTTGCCCTCCTACGGCCTCTTCCACATCTCCTGATGTACTGGCCTGTGTCCTGGTAGCGCCTCCATGCTCTGGACACTATGCTGACAGACACAGCAAACCTTCTTGCCACAGCTCGCATTGATGTGCCATCCTGGATGAGCTGCACTACCTGAGCCACGGTTGTAGACTCCGTCTCATGCTACCACTAGAGTGAAAGCACCGCCAGCATTCAAAAGTGACCAAAACATCAGCCAGGAAGCATAGGAACTGAGAAGTGGTCTGTGGAGAACCACTCCTTTATTGGGGGTGTCTTGCTAATTGCCTATAATGTCCACCTGTTGTCTATTCCATTTGCACAACAGCATGTGAAATTTATTGTCAATCAGTGTTGCTTCCTAAGTGGACAGTTTGATTTCACAGAAGTGTGATTGACTTGGAGTTACATTGTGTTGTTTAAGTGTTCCCTTTATTTTTTTGAGCAGTGTATATGTTGATTCCGTCAGTGATTTGCAGTACGTGTTCATGCATGTCAGGTTTGCCATCTATCTGATCCAACGCGTTTATCTCACTTGCTAGGAAGCGGATCAGAATGTAAAGTCTCTGGAATACCTTCAAGATGAGCATGACTTTAAGGAAAATACTCTTAAGAACAGAGGTGAGGTGTTTTATTCTCTATCTGTAGTAGATCATCTATTTACAGGAATCTGCGTTTCAAGTATAGTCAGTAAGATGTTTTTCCTTCTCCCACTTTAGAACATGAAATGAACGGGCTGACACCGAAACAGCTGGAACACGAGAAGCTGCTGATTGCAGAGATGTGTTTGAAGCTGAAGATCAAGAGAGGGGTAAGAGGGGTCAGGATGAGGTTAAACGGTGACGTTTTATCATGACATTGTACTGTGAATATTAACCGATTTGTTTACGCCTCAATCACCACTAAAACTACATGTATTTTAGTCATTCAGAACAGTTGCGACTAAGGGGGCTTTCACACCAAATTGGTTTGGTGCATTTGGACTGGTGTGAACATTATATCCGCACTTGGGAGGGCACTAAACAATGCACAGGGGTTCACTCAAAAAGGGTGGTCTCGGTTCAATTCAATTCGTACAACTGCTGCGGTTCGCTGCAGGTGAGAATGCAGTCAGCCAAAACACAGGAAAAGAGGTTGCGCATTATTTTTGATTGTTTGACAGCATTTTATTTAATGCTCGCAGCATCATCACTTGAGGTCTCTGAAACATTTTGTGAGTAGCAACGCATTCGTGAGTGCATCCAATGCAGGTTAGGGGAGCCGGGGGGCTATACCGGGGGTATAGCTGAATATAGCCTATTCACCTTGCAGTTAGAGCGGCTATTGCGCTACGTTTCCTCCCTCGTGTTGTTGGAAGACCAAAGCGAAAGTAATATGAAGATCGGGACACACAAGTGATGCTTTAGAATAATCAGAGATGGATTTAACGTGAGCATTTAAACAAATGACTTTTATGGATACATGGTTTTGTTGAGGAATTTTTTGTTCGTTTGACATTTGGAAATGTGAAACCAATCGGATCAAATAGGAGGGAAAAGACAATGTTAACAAATAGATTAGAACTATATCTCAAAACTATATGTGAAAACGCCCTTAGTGTATTATCCAGCAATAACCAGCCTACTAACGTTGAAGAGTAGATAATAACTGTTCTTTGTGTGCATGGGACTTTACTTAATTTCCCCAACAGGAAGTGGTTGGCCAGTTGGCGGAGGTGCTCAACATGGCCGAGGCGGTCCAGTCAGACCTGATCTCAGAGGAGCTGGCGGAGTGGAAGAAGAGGCAGCAGATCTCCTGTATCGGAGGACCACCCAACGCATGTCTGGACCAACTGCAGAACTGGTGAGGAGGCTAGTTCATTCTTTCGGGCATCTCTTGTCTGATCAAGCAAAAATATGAATTTAGGAACCCAACAAATAAAGTAATCTTCTTATTCGGCTTCATCTTCTTCTTCCCCTGTAGGTTCACAGCGGTGGCGGAAAGCCTGCAGCAGGTGAGGCAGCAGCTGAAGGAGCTCCAGGAACTAGAGCAGAAGTACACATACGACAACGACCCAATCAAACAGCAGAAAGGCTTCCTGGAGGGGCGGGCCCTGACACTGTTCCGGAACCTCCTAGAACAGTGAGTGACACCACATTTGTATTCCAATGTTAAAGGACCATTCTGTGTTTTTCGCTGGTGTGACCCATGCCGCCGCATGGGTCTCAGCCGGCTGTGACATAGCCTGGGGTCGAACCTGGGTCTATAGTGGCGCCTCTAGCACTGCTATGCAGTGCCTTAGACCTCTGAAAGTATTCAGACCCCTTGACTTTTTCCACATTTATGGAAACCACCAGTCTCAACATCAACAGTGAAGAGGCAACTCTGGATGCTGGCCTTCTAGGTAGAGTTCCTCTGTCCAGTGTCTGTGTTCTTTTGCCCATCTTAAACTTGTATTTTTATTGGCCAGTCTGAGATATGTCTTTTTCTTTGCAAATCTGCCTAGAAGGCCAGCTTCCCAGAGTCGCCTCTTCACTGTTGACGTTGAGACTGGTGTTTTACGGGTACTATTTAATGAAGTTGCCAGTTGAGGACTTGTGAGGTGTATTTTTCTCAAGCTAGACACTCTAATGTACTTGACCTCTTGCTCAGTTGTGCACTGGGGCCTCCCACTTCTCTTTCTATTCTGGTTAGACAGTTTGCACTGTTCTGTGAAGGGAGTAGTACACAGCGTTGTACGAGATCAGTTTCTTGGCAATTTCTCGCATGGAATTGCCATCATTTCTCAGAACAAGAATAGACTGACGAGTTTCAGAAGAAAGTTCTTTGTTTCTGGCCATTTTGAGCCTGTAATCGAACCCACAAATGCTGATGCTCCAGATACTCAAATAGTCTAAGGAAGGCCAGTTTTATTGCTTCTTTAATCAGATCAACAGTTTTCAGCTGTGCTAAAATAATTGCAAAATGGTTTTCGAATGAGAAATTAGCCTTTTAAAATTATGAACTTGGATTAGCTAACACAACATGCCATTGGATCACAGGAGTGATGGTTGCTGATAATGGGCTTCTGTACGCCTATGTAGATATTCCATAAAACATCTGCCGTTTCCAGCTACAATAGACATTTATAACATTTACAATGTCTGCACATTATTTCTGATCAATTTGATGTTATTTTAATGGACAAAAAATGTGCTTTTCTTTCAAAAACAAGGACATTTCTAAGTGACCCCAAACTTTTGAACGGTAGTGTATATATACTGTATATTCTACCCATTTGTTCTTGAAGAATATCTTAATGCCTCTATACAATATATCCCCTCTAAATTCCTTGTGTCTATGGTGTTTCTCAGTTCCTTGGTGGTGGAGAGACAGCCCTGTATGCCCACACATCCACAGAGACCTCTGGTGCTGAAGACACAGGTGCAGTTCACTGTCAAGCTCCGGTAAGCACAACACAACAGCACCTCCCGTCTGTAGTTCCTCCCGTCAGTAGTTCCTATGAATCTGTCCAGACCTGGTTGAGTTTTGATTAGCATTTTCTCTCTAGATTTCTTGTGAAGCTCCAGGAATTCAATTATCAACTCAAAGTGAAAGCTTTGTTTGACAAGTAAGTTGATGAGTGTGGTAAAATATGTGTTTGTCCGTTGTTATGCCCTGCTCTTGAATTTGTGACGTGAATACATAACTAAAGAAGGAATGCACATTGCGTTTTCCCTCCAGGGACGTTACAGAAAAGAAAGGGTTTCGTAAGTTCAACATATTGGGCACCAACACAAAAGTTCTGAATATGGAGGAGTCAAATGGAAGCCTGGCTGCAGAGTTCCGCCATTTGGTAAGCTGGCACCATTTACAACTGGCATACAGGGCATTACACCTGAACGAGTTGTCCCGATTTTCCATTTGGACCTGCACTGTCATCACTCCTTACAGTTTATTCTCTGGTCTCAACACAGCAACTGAAAGAGCAGAAAGTAGCCGGCAACAGAACAAATGAGGTGAGAGATTACCTGGGTTATATGACTGCCCTATAATGACAAGGTGATCAGTTACAGTCAATTCATTCCGATAGATATGAGAAGTGCTAAGTACAGCGTGGCACTGAGTCCTAGGGTGGGTCACAATGATATCTCTTTTCTCCTGAAGAGTGCACTCGTTCACCACTTCCCACATATGTTAAAGCATTGAATTGGTATGGTTCGGAGGGAGTTTCCATCATATTTCTCATACCAGTCATTTTCCTTTCAAATCAGGGAAGTGAACAAGTGCAGACTTTTGGAGGAAGGCAAGACAATTGGGACATAGCCCCTAATGTGTTACTGTCTGACCGTGTTATTCCAGGGACCTCTCATTGTGACAGAGGAGCTGCACTGCATCTGCTTTGAGTCTGAACTCAACCAGTCAGGTCTGGAGCTCAAGCTAGAGGTAAGTGGTCTGAAATATAGTTCAGAAAGGAAACACCAAGTAGAATTTTTTAAATATTTTTTTTTACAATTGATTTAAGAATGAATAATGCAAGTGGTGGCGATATAGGCTCTACTCCTTCAGGGTAGCTCACTGCCGATGCAAAGCGTCAATATCTAAAATGACCTACAAGCAGGAAAACAGAACCTAACAGGTCGAGGCTGGGGTGATGGTGGGAGTAAAGAAGCAAACGGATACTAGCAGGATGCAGGCAGCAGGATGTGTTAGCAGAATCAGTCATCCTTAAATAGAACGCCAAATAAGGTGAAGGGGATCGTTACTAGCATCTAATTGGTGCCATCTCAGCTGATGCTGAAGCGGGCACTCGGCTTCCTTTTCTGAACTGGCTTCGCTATATTTCAGAAAACAAACACCACATAGAAATATGTTTAACCATTTATTAAATAATGAATATTTCAAGTCTTGGCGATATAGGCTCTGTTACATCAGGGGAGCTCACTGCAACAAGCAAAGCGTTAATATATCAAATGACCTACATGCTATACCAATCCCCCAAATCAGCAGAACCATACACCATACACACTATGTGTCACTACTGCAGAAAGTGCCATTGAGACATGATCAAATAGACCAGCTAGGTCATCCTACCATTACAAGACTATACAATGTGTGAATATGAACCATGTGTAGAATGCGCTGTGCAACGTATGTCTTGTACAGTGCCTTGCAAAAGCATTCATTCCCCCTTGGCGTTTTTCCTATTTTGTTGCATTACAAGCTGTAATTTAAATAGATTTTTATTTGGATTTCATGTAATGGACATAAACAAAATAGTCCAAATTGGTGAAGTGAAATAAAAAAATAACTTGTTTCAAGAAATTATAAAAAATAAAAAACTGAAAAGTGGTGCGTGCATATGTATTCACCCCTTTTGTTATGAAGCCGAGTTCAAACAGGTGCAGTTAATACAGGTAATGAGTGGAGAACAGGAGGGCTTCTTAAAGCAAAACGAACAGGTCTGTGAGAGCCGGAATTCTGACTGGTTGGTAGGTGATCAAATACTTATGTCATGCAATAAAATGCAAATTAATTACTTAAAAATCATACAATGTGATTTTCTGGATTTTTGTTTTAGATTCCGTCTCTCACAGTTGAAGTGTACCTATGATAAAAATGACAGACCTCTACATGCTTTGTAAGTAGGAAAACCTGCAAAATCAGCAGTGTATCAAATACATCCCACGGAGCGCCATTCAATCCATTATTAAAAAATGGAAAGAATATGGCACCATAACAAACCTGTCAAGAGCGAGCCGCCCACCAAAACTTACAGACCAGGCAAGGAGGGCATTAATCAGAGAGGTAACAAAGAGAGAAACGATAACCCTGAAGGAGCTGCAAAGCTCCACCGCGGAGATTGGAGTATCTGTCCATAGGACCACTTAGTACACTCCACAGAGCTGGGCTTTACCGAAGAGTGTCCAGAAAAAAATATATTGCTTAATGAAAAAAATAAGCAAACACGTTTGTTGTTCGCCAAAAGTGGGAGACTCCACAAACATATGGAAGAAGGTACTCTGGTCAGATGAGACTAAAATTGAGCTTTTTGGCCAAGGAAAGCGCTATGTCTGGCGCAAACCCAACACCTCTCATTACCCAGAGAACACCATCCCCACAGTGAAGCATGGTGGTGGCAGCATCATGCTGTGGGGATATTTTTCATCGGCAAGGACAGGGAAACTGGTCAGAATTGAAGGAATAATGGATGGTGCTAAATACAGGGAAATTCTTGAGGGAAACCTGTTTGTCTTCCAGAGACTGGGACGGAGGCTCACCTTCCAGCAGGACAATGACCCTAAGCATACTGCTAAAACAACACTTGAGTGGTTTACGGGAAAACATTTAAATGTATTGGAAAGGCCTAGTCAAAGCCCAGACCTCAATCCAATTGAGAATCTGTGGTATGACTTAAAGATTGCTGTACACCAGCGGAACCCATCCAACTTGAAGGAGCTGTAGCAGTTTTGCCTTGAAGAATGGGAAAAAAAATCCCAGTGGCAAGATGTGCCAAGCTTATAGAGACATACCCCCAAGGCTTGCAGCTGTAATTGCTGCAAAATGTGTCTCTACAAAGTATTGACTTTGGTTGGGGGGGTGAATTGTTATGCATGCTCAAGTTCTGTTTTTTTTTTTTGTCTTGTTTGTTTCACAATAAAAAATATTTTGCATCTTCAAAATGTTGTGTAAATCAAATGACACAAATCCCCCAAAAAATCCATTTTAAATCCAGGTTGTAAGGCAACAAAATAGGAAAAATGCCGGGGGGGGGATACTTTCGCAAGCCACTATAGTTCTCATATGACACTGGTGACCCTTGCTTGAGGCAAGGTGAGCTGTTATCTTAGGACAAATATACTATCTAACTAGCACCTGTAAGCAGTACGGACCCAACCGCCCTGGAGACGCACCGCCGGGTGCTCACACTGAAACTAAATAAGTAATCATCTGACGGGTCAGCATAAGGAGATATTTTTATCTAACAAGCAAACGTAAGCAATATGAGCCAGTCTACCACCTGCAGCTACAGTGCCTTCAGAAAGTATTCAGACCCCTTGACCCCTAGATGTTAAAATGTGAGTGTCCATAATGCAAACAGTACTTAAGAGATAATGCAAGATTAAAGGGAAGGAGCACTTAGTGTATCTCAGACTGAGGAACCCATAAATCCATCATACTTTGGAAAAGTGCAATGCAACTACAACACTTTTGCCTCAACTTGGACTCAAACTTGTGCTACTGAGAGAGAGAGAGAGAGAGAGGCTTTTCCTAAGGCCATGAGAGTAGCGGAAAGGTTGATCCTGATTAGACTGCGCACATAGCATAAAACAACATGCAGGTGCATGCACGAGAGTGCAATGGGATAGTGACATGATCATCTAAAACCTAGGTCTACAATATAGTCTACTTGAAGCCCTGAGAGAAGATAGATGATGACCCGATAACAAGAAGAAATAGACCAAATAGATACTGAAATATGCCTGCATATTAGTTAGCTCAGAACAGAAGCGGCAAGTATAGCTATAATTGCACACTATTTCAGACCTGCACGTTAAATTGAGTGTTTTTAGCTAAATGTATAAGGGAAGGTCCCAGAATGATTAACCTACAGTCAGAATATGTACGGAATTATAAATGTGACTGGAAGACACCGTAAATGTATAGCTGATACTATAGTGTCTTGCAGCGGTCTGGTGTCCCGCGCGACACATAATAGGCTACTATCTAGACTGCGCTAAACAAATTTGCGGCCGCATGAGACCAAATACTATCAAATCGGCGTGATAAGCACCAACCTGCTCGTGTCATCAAGAAAACATTGGTACTCGCTGTATATCGACGCATAAAGACTAGTGTAGGCTACTTCCTCCTGTATAGGCGAGTCAATTTCTATGTGATGGGGTGTTAACCAAGCGCACAGACCCTACCCGATACTGGCATTGGAAATAAAAACAAATAAAGTATACAATACTCCCGAGACAAATCTACGAGCTAGCTAGTTGTAGCCGCTATTGACAACAGCAGAGCAGCGACGTGGATTGATCCTCGCAGCCAGACATGCCACATGAGCATATTGAATGAGGTTCAACCACAGCTAGCAAGCATTCGCAAAGAAAATGCAAATCAGAAAAACGTAGCATAGTGAGAAGCGGCTAGTTACAGCAGCAGAGTCAATGCTGCAAAAGAAGCAAACGCATACTAGCAATCACAGCTGAGGCGGGGGACTCAGGTTCCCTATCTGAACTGGCTTCTATTTATATTAGGCCTACACTCCCATTTTCATAAGGTCCAACAGCACACTGACCTTATTTAATTTGACTTTCTCTGGCCTCTGGTCCTTCTTAGACCATCTCCCTGCCCATCGTGGTCATCTCCAACGTCAGCCAGTTGCCCAGTGGCTGGGCCTCCATCCTGTGGTACAACATGCTGACCAGCGAACCCAAGGTAGAACAGTGCATTCATTCAATTTAACCTTTATGTATACATGTTATTTGCATTGAGATCAAATCTCATTGTAAGAGAGACCTGTTCAGAAGGCCAACGCATTAGCCAGTCTAAATCAGATTTTAAAAAATTGACAGTACACAAACGCACTGCTCTCCTTTTCTGTCTCGCTCGTTTTCCCTGGTCTGTCCCAGAACCTGAAGTTCTTCCTGAGCCCTCCTGCAGCGTCCTGGGGTCAGCTGTCTGAGGTGCTGAGCTGGCAGTTCTCCTCTGTCACCAAGAGGGGACTCAATGAAGAGCAGCTAGGCATGCTGGCCGACAAACTACTGGGTGAGTCATGATGGGGGGGGGATTGGCTTTTGTTATGTTACCATACTTCTAATAACGTTGCTGGTTGATTCCCGATACTTCATGATGAGGTTAACCTAGATACATTTTCTAACAGGCCAGAAAGCACAGAGGAATCTTGAGGGCCTTATCCCCTGGACCAAGTTCTGTAAGGTAAGTCATGACTACAATATACAGAATACAACATCTTTACAGTTGTAATATAGAAGGACCTAGTAATCCATCTAGACATCTGAAGACACATTGTCTACTGTAGAGTCTCAGTGAGAAGAGCTTTCCCTTCTGGCTGTGGATCGAAGCTATCCTGGACCTCATCAAGAGACACCTGCTGTCCCTGTGGAACGATGGGTGAGTTAGTTCTTTATCAGTCGGTTGAACATTATCATTATCTGCATTAGCAGAATGGTGTCCATAGCTGCAATTTCTCAGCACAAAAGCAAACAACTACACTGTTAAGCTCTAGTAAGCTGAGGAACCCTCAATTCGGTTCTCTTATATCGAGGCAGAGTTGTTTTGATTCAATTGATTGGACATGATTTGGAAAGGCACACACCTGTCTATATAAGGTCCCACAGTTGACAGTGCATGTCAGAGCAAAAACCAAGCCAAGAGGTCGAAGGAATTGTCAGTAAAGCTCCTAGACAGGATTGTGATGAGGTACAGATCTGGGGAAGAGTACCAAAAAATGTCTGCAGCATTGAAGGTCCCCAAGAACAGATTGGCCTCCATCATTCTTAAATGGAAGAAGTTTGGAACCACCAAGACTCTTGCAAGAGCTGGCCGCCCGGCCAAACTGAGAAATCGGGGGAGAAGGGCCTTCGTCAGGGAGGTGACCAAGAAACCAATGGTCACGTTGACAGAGCTTCAGAGTTCCTCTGTGGAGATGGGAGAACCTTCCAGAAGGACTACTATCTCTGCAGCACTCCACCAATCAAGCCTTTATGGTAGAGTGGCCAGATGGAAGCCACTCTTCAGTAAAAGGCAAATGACAGTCTGCTTGGAGTTTTTCAAAAGGCAACTAAAGGACTCGAAGACCATGAGAAACAAGATGGCGCCAGAGAGGATGGCTGCCACTTTATTGGATCTTAACCATCCGTGCCATTTTTTTTTTTTCACATTGTAAAAAAAAAAATCTTACCTAATGTTGCTGCTACCTTCTCTTATGACCGAAAAGAGCTTCTGGACATCAGAACAGCGACTACTAACCTTGAATTGGTTCATTTATGAGTTGGGCGAGAAGGATTTACTCCAGACACCCGAACAGGCCCTCATCCCCGTAAGACAAGGCGTAGCGGTCCATGTATATTTGTAAACAACAGCTGGTGCACGGTATCTAAAGGAAGTCTCTCAAGGTTTTCCTCGCCTGAGGTAGAGTATCTCATGATAAGCTGTCGACCACACTATCTACCTAGATAGTTTATTTGTATTTTTCGTAGCTGTCTACATACCACCACAGACCGACGCAATGAGCTGTATACCGCCATAAGCAAACAGGAAAAATGCTCATCCAGAGGCGGCGCTCCTAGTGGCCGGGGACTTTAATGCAGGGAAACTTAAATCAGTTTTACCTAATTTCTTTCAGCATGTTAAATGTGCAGCCAGAGGGGATAATAACTTTAGACCAACTTTACTCCACACACAGATGCGTACAAAGCTCTCCCTCGCCCTCCATTTGGCAAATGTGACGATAATTCTATCCTGATTCCTGCTTACAAGCAAAAATTAAAGCAGGACGCACCAGTGATTCGGTCAATAAAAAAGTGGTCAGATGAAGCAGATGCTAAAATACAGGACTGTTTTGCTAACACAGACTGGAATATGTTCCGGGATTCTTCCGATGGCATTGAGGAGTACACCACATCAGTCACTGGCTTCATCAATAAGTGCATTGATGACGTAGTCCCCACATTGACTGTACGTACATACCCCAACCAGAAGCCATGGATTACAGGCAACATCCGTACTGAGCTAAAGGGTAGAGCTGCCACTTTCAAGGAGCGGGACTCTAACCTAGAAACTTATAAGATATCCCGCTATGCCCTCCAACGAACCATCAAACAGGCGAAGTGTCAATACAGAACTAAGATCGTACTACACCGGCTCAGATGCTCGTCGGATGTGGCAGGGCTTGCAAACTATTATAGACTACAAAGGGAAGCTCAGCCGAGAGCTGCCCAGTGTCACAAGCCTACCAGACGAGCTAAATAACTTATATGCTTGCTTCGAGGCAAGTAACACTGAAACATGCATGAGAGCATCAGCTGTTCCGAACAACTGTGTGATCACCCTCTCTGCAGCCGATGTGGGACCATCATAGTCCCTGTGCCCAAGAACACCAAGGTAACCTGTCTAAATGTCTTCCGCCCCGTAGCACTCACGTCTGTAGCCATGAAGTGCTTTGAAAGGCTGGTCATGGCTAACATCAACACCATTATCCCAGAAACCCTAGACCCACTCCAATTTGCATACCACCCAACAGATCCACAGATGATGCAATTTCTATTGCACTGCACTCTGCCCTTTCACACCTGGACGAAAGGAATACCTACGTGAGAATGCTATTCATTGACTACAGCTCAGCGTTCAACACCATAGTGTCCTCAAAGCTCATCACTAAGCTAAGGACCCTGGGACTAAACACCTCCCTCTGCAACTAGATCCTGGACTTCCTGACAGGCCGCCCCCAGGTGGTAAGGGTAGGTAACAACACATCCGCCACGCTGATCCTCAACATGGGGGCTTTTAGGGGTGCGTGCTCAGTCCCCTCCTGTACTCCCTGTTCACTCATGACTTCATGGCCAGGCACGACTCCAACACCATCATTAAGTTTGCCGATGACACAACAGTGGTAGGCCTGATCACCGACAACGATGAGACAGCCTATAGGGAGGAGGTCAGACTCCTGACCTCGTGGGGCAAGGACAACAACCTCTCCCTCAACATGATCAAGACAAAGGGCACAACAAAACATATTCCCCCTCGGGAGACTGAAAATATTTGGCATGGGTTCTCAGATCCTCAAGGTTCTACAGCTGCACCATCAAGAGCATCCTGACGGGTTGCATCATTGCCTGGTATGGCAACTGCTCGGCCACTACAGTGGGTAGTGCGTACGGCCCAGTACATCACCGGGGCCAAGCTTCCTGCCATCCAGGAATCTCTATACCAGGCGGTGTCAGAGGAAGGCCCTAAAAATTGTCAGACTTCCAGTCACCCTAGTCATAGACTGTTCTCTCTACTAACGCATGGCAAGCGGAACTGGAGCGTGAAGTCTAGGTCCAAAAGGCTTCTAAACAGCTTCTACCCCAAAAACATAAAACTCCTGAACATCTAATCAAATGGCTAACCAGACTATTTGCATTGCCCCCCCTTCTATGCTGGTGCTACTCTGTTATTATCTATGCATAGTCACTTTAATAACTCGTATCTACATGTACATATTACCTTGACTAACCAGACTAACACATTGACTCTCTACCGGTACCCCCTGTATATAGCCTCACTATTGTTATTTTACTGCTGCTCTTTAATTATTTGTTACTTTTATTTATTTCATTTTTGGGGGGTATTTTAACAACAAACTGCTTTATTGGTTAAGAGTTTGTAAGTAAGCATTTATTTGTAAGGTACACCTGTTGTATTCAGTGCATGTGACAAATGAAATTTGATTCGATAAAACCAAGATTGAACACTTTGACCTGAATGCCAAGCGTCACGTCTGGAGGAAACCTGGCACCGGTGAAGAATGGCGGTGGCAGCATCATGCTGCGAGTATGATTTTCAGCGGCAGGAACTGGGAGACTAGTCAGGATCGAGGGAAAGATGAACGGAGCAAAGTACAGAGAGATTCTTGATGAAAACCTGCTCCAGAGTGCTCAGGACCTGAACCAGACTTGAACCCAATCGAACATCTCTGAAGAGACCAGAGACCTGTAAATAGTGACTCTCCCCATCCAACCTGACAGAGCTTGAGAGGATCTGCCGAGAAGAATGGGAGAAACTCAAATACAGGTGTGCCAAGCTTGTAGCATCATACCCAAGACAACTTGAGGCTGTAATCGCTTCCAAAGGAGCTTCAACAAAGGGTCTGAATACTTATGTAAATGTGATATTTCAGTTTTTTATTTGTAATCATTTCTAAAAACCTGTTTCTGCTTTGTCATTATGGGGTAGATGAGTAAAAAAAACAATTGATTCCCTTTTAGAATGAAGCTTTAACGTAACAAAATGTGGAAAAAGTCAAGGGGTCTGAATACTTTCCAAATGCACTGTACATTTACCTAATTTTTGGACAATGTGAATTTCCCCTGTCAAATAAACGTAGAGGTTAAGAAATGTTTATTTTCTTTTTCTCACCCACACAGTTGCATCCTGGGCTTTGTGAGTAAGGAGAGGGAGAAGGCCCTGCTGACTGGGAAGTGTCCAGGCACGTTCTTGCTGCGCTTCAGTGAGAGTAGCAGAGACGGAGCCATCACATTCACTTGGGTGGAACACGACCAATACGGTGAGTCTGTGAAAACACACACACAGCGGCCCTGTAGCCAATTACAATTAAAAGGTTGATATATTTTGATGTGTGTTTTCACAGATAAGCCTGTATTCCATGCAGTGGAGCCCTACACCAAGAAGGAACTGTCTGCCGTCTCTCTGCCTGACATCATCCGCACCTACAAGGTGATGGCAGCTGAGAACATCCCAGAGAACCCACTCCGCTTCCTCTACCCAGACATCCCCAAAGACAAGTCCTTCGGAAAGTACTACGCTAGGGCCTCAGAGGGTAAGCAGCCAGTGACCACTTTGTTTTTCAATCCTCTGCGAATATTATAATAAATAATATATGCCATTTAGCAGACACTTTTTTATCCAAAGCGACTTAGTCATACGTGTATACATTTTACGTGTGGGTGGTCCCAGAATAGAGAAGCATTACTGAAATCTACTTCCATTGTCCCACAAAGAGTGGCTGAAAATTCTTCTCTCTTCAGTTTGCTCCTCAATCATTCACCTTGGTAGCGATAGTGTTATTTTTGATTTACACAAAGCCCCTGTAAGGACCCGGATGTCTGTTTGGTAGACCATCGGGGTTGTGTTTTATGACCAACCTCTCTATCAATCTATTTTCTCTGTATAGCATTGAACGACCATAGGAGTTGGCTATAGATCACAGACAGATCTGGGACAAGTGGTCTTTATATCACTGGTCCACCATTTTAAATTTTTCAGCATCGGAGCCCATGGATGTGGAGAGCTCCAGCAGCACAGGGTACATGAAGACAGAACTCATATCAGTGTCAGAAGTGTAAGTCTCGAGTATCCTTCATAATACTCAATATTAATTTCGTTAAAAGGTAAAGATGCTATAAAATTCTTTATTTGTATTTGCAATAGTCTGGTTTGAGTATGATTTTATAATCTGATTTAACTGTTATTTTCACAATGTGTTCTAGTCACCCATCTAGACTGCAAGACAACATGATGCCCATGTCGCCAGACGTGTTCGGAGAGCTGAAGAGGAGCGTTGCACCAGTGTTCCAGTGTTGGACTGGTCCTAAGGAAATTGATGCTGTGGTGAGTCAAACTTCCCCTCTGGTGTTTATTCAATTCAATTCAATTGCAGTCTGATGCCAAACACTAAGAATTGAACAATGCATTAATTTGGGAATATGTCCCTTGAATTTCTCGTCCATTGTTGTTCTTTATCATACTACTTGCCTCAGACGTCTGATCTCGGAGAGTTTTTAGCTGAAGACTTTCAGGTATTGTGAATGGTATCGGTTTCTCCGAATAAGCATGCCTTTGCTAGTAATAACAGGCTGTGGGCGATGTTTCAATAGTGCCAAATAATCACTGGTACCTACTGTAGTAACCTGCGGTACAATTGTTTTGTGTTTTCAGCATGAGGCTCATGTATGCATGATTGTCTGTAGTCTGCTACATTTCCTAACCAGTACGCAAACATCCTCTAAAAATCCTTCAATCCCTTGAGATTGGAATGAATGTGTGTGTATTGCAAATTCAATTTCATCATGGTGCCATTTATTTTGTCCCTCTGACCAATGGTAGTTTTGCATCCATAAAGACATTTTGCTCATGTTGACATTTTATCCATCCCTCTGTAGATGTTTGAGAACACACCTGACTTGGACCGCAACTGAGCCAACAGACATGTGGGACCTGATCTTTTAGTTTTATACTGAAGCCTATTTCATTTCCATCCTTTACCCTCCTTGAACTTCAGTAGTCACGTTCCAGAACAAATACACTTTTTGTTTGTACCGAGTCAGTTTTAGAAATATACATTACACTTATAAATTATTAGAGAGAGATATATATATATATATATATATATATATATATATATTACACAATGAATAATTTGGTGATAATGTGCATGAACATAAAGCACTTAGCTAACTACTGTAACATTTGTATAATGAATGAATAGGGACTCCTATGTCTTTCCATGCCAATATTCAACAGCATACAGTCCCGTGTGGTTAACTTGCGACGCCGTGGCTATGGGATTGATTGTCATGGGGGAGCAGTTAAAAGTGTGAAAATGTATGCACTCACTACTGTAAGTCACTCTGGATAAGAGCGTCTACTAAATGACTCCAAAAAAGGAATAAAGGGAGATCTCATCCATCTTTAAAATGATATCTTTATTGTTTGATCATTGAAATAAATACAGTACCAGTCAAAAGTTTGGACACACCTACTCATTCCAGGGTTTTTCTTTATTTTTGACTATTTTCTACATTGTAGAATAATAGTGAAGACAAACTATGCCGCACCAATGTGTCGGAGGAAACACCGTGCACCTGGCAACCTTGGTTAGCGTGCACTGCGCCCGGCCCGCCACAGAAGTCGCTGGTGCGCGATGAGACAAGGATATCCCTACCGGCCAAACCCACCCTAACCCGGACGATGCTAGGCCGACCTCCCGGCCTCCCGGTCACGACAGAGCCTGGACCTCACTGTTTTCTCATATCTTTTTCATCGCCCCAGTCTGAGGTCCTGTGCGCTCTGGAGCAGGTTTTCATCAAGGATCTCTGTACTTTGCTCCATTAATCTTTCCCTCGATCCTGACTAGTCTCACAGTCCCCCCCGCTGTAAAACATCACCACAGCATGATGCTGCCTTTCCAAATCATGTCCAATCAATTGAATTTACCACAGGTGGACTCCAATCAAGTTGTAGCAACGTCTGAAGTATGATCAATGGAAACAGGATGCACCGGAGCTCAATTTCGAGTCTCATAGCAAAGGGTCTGAATACTTATGTAAATGTATTTTTTAATTTTTTATTATTATAAATGTTCAACAATTTCTAAAAACCTGTTTTCACCTTGTCATTATGGGGTATTGTGTGTAGATTGATGAGGGGGGGGGGACTATTTAATCCATCTTCGAATAAGGCTGTAATGTAACAAAATGGGGAAAAACTCAATACTTTCCGAATGCACTGTATGCTAAAAAATGGCATAAATAAAATCCATATTGTGAAGCCGAACATGATTCACATCAATGCTATTAAACTCACCAGATGCTGATTGTGAAGTTGTACTATCAGCCAAGGTTCCACAGTTCGATTCAACTAGATTTCCAAGAACATGGACCAATGAGCTTCCACGACTCAGAATGGCTGTCTTCAGCGGTGTCAAATGATTGAACTGGACAGACGACAGGCAGCCAATGAAACCCTTGGATCCTGCCCTAAGCACGTGATTTAAAAACGGAGTAATGGCTGTCATAGGAGAAAACTGAGGATGGATCAACAACATTGTAGTTACTCCACTATACTAATCTAAACGACAGTCAAAAGAAGGAAGCCCATACAGAATAAAAAATATTCTAAAACATGCATAAATATGGCAAATAAATGTAATTAACTTTATGGCCTGAATACAAAGTGTTATGTTTGGGGCAAATCCAACACAACACATCACTGAGTACCGCTGTTCATATTTAACCATAAGATAAAGTTCCTTGTGTTGTTACCATAATTTTTGTAAATCTTCAAAGGAAAATTCAATTTTCCAAACAGTTTGCTTCAATGGCTTATTAGTTTTGAAGATTATTCAAATAGAATTGAAAGCAAGTTGATACAATGGGTACATGGATGATGTATAGTGTTATTGGGTCAAGGTAATTCAGAAAATCATGGCTGAATTTCACTTATAAAGTGTTTTACTATATTACTATTTGGTGCCTTTTGTGGCGACGCCCATGGCCTCAACAACCGTGCCCATGACCACCATCGCTATCACTTTTCCATACCACTACCATGACCGTGATGGTCTCTACGACCAGGGCTACCGTGTTTAACGCCACGATCTCCATGGCAACCGCGGTGATCACCATGGAAACCATGGTGACCATCACCTCTGCCACCAGGGCTGTGTCTGCCACCAGGGCTGTGTCTGCCTCCATGGTCATCACTGCCTCTGCGGTCTGGAGGGGTAGCGACCCTCTGAAGGCCCATGGTCTCGTCCCCCCCCAGAGTGGTGGTCCTTATCCCCAGGAGGACAGCCCCCCGGTCCCCCTGGACCACCATGAGGCTGTTTCTGCTGATCTAATTCATACCCTGAGGGGTGACGACCCCCTAGATGAGACAAGCAGTCAAAAATAAAATGATCATTAAAACACAGCTAGGCAAAATATGTTCATAAAATGTTATATGTCGAGCAGACAAAACATTGAGGGTATTTTACCTGAGCTGCTGTCAAACATTTCCGGCGATTAAATATGTTACTTTGATAAGAAAATTGCAACAAAGGATTACGTTTTTTTTAACCACTGTTTTATCATATTAATATAAGGCTATAAAACAGATTGACCTGCCCAAAGTTCCTTGTTCAAAGCCTAAAGGTATTCCAATACATTACATGTAATCAAAAGAATAATGAATACTCATTTGAGATATGCAAATACTGAATATGTGCCAGAAAGATAAAATAAATCATGCATATTTTTAACATAGAACCCAGATTAAATGAAGAGTGTACACACCTGTAACTGGTATGTATAAGCAGCTCTCGATTTCTGTCCTTTGTCTTGTGTGAAGGATGTTCTCTTACTTAAAGGAACTGGATAAACTACAACCTTTAATTCCCGTCATGTCGTCCTGCCTGTTGTACTACACAGGTGGAGCTGAGGTATGGGCGGGGTTCATGTCCCGAGACACACCTTGCATCACTTTGTCATTCAGAAGCAAATAATACTACTCTATCATCATAGCTTCACGTGGAAGAGAGAACACGAAACATTGTGGTACTATTGTATTTCATGTGATTTAGAACACTTTGACTGTGATATCTTGGCTTGGTGTCAGCTGCTGCTATACGGTACATTACGCAAGTGTTTCTTGAATTCCTAACAAAGCAAAGGAGTACGACTGAGGAGTAGTTGATCAAGCATTTATTTGAGTGAACCCAGTTTATTTTGTAAAGTGTTATGAGAATTGATGGTTTTGAAAGCCTGGTTTGAGGCTTAGGCAGGCAGTGGGTGGTGCTTTGGTAATGTGGTAACTTCTTCAATCTTTTCTCTCTGCAGCATCCAGGACTGCATTAGCACTCTCCCTGGCCTCAGTAAGCAGAGCTGACGCTCTCTGTTGAGTCTGCAAAACACAAAACATGAGTGTATAAGTGTAACTATGAAATAACTGTATAACAATGTAATAATCCACTGGCTCTCATCAAAATCAAGCCGTTTTTGTTGTTTTGATTCATTTTCCAGTATTGATAGATTACCTACGTTGTAACCTAGGCTACATCATTTTGGAGCGAGAAAGACCTATAGGCTACATTGTAACTTACAGCCACTTTGAAGGACTCATCTGCGATATCCTTGAGGTTAATCGCAACGTTGTAGTAGGCTCCAAACACTGCTGTTTCCAGGGCTTTAGCTGCTACCTGCAACACCACAAATAATAACCATATAAGGAAGATGTTTTGTAGGCTGTCTACAGTACAATGCATGTCATAGCTCTGGGGCATCTGTCAGGAAAACATTTTGCAACCAGACTAAATAGAGACACTTATGGGTGTCCTGGTGTTTTGAGATGCTGTTTTACGGTATGCCAGTAAGATGGTATGTGTAGATAAGCAGTTGGCAGGAATCAGAATGTTCCACAGTTATGTCATTAAAGCATTCCACTCAGGTGTGCTTGCAAAGCTGCAATGCAAAGTCCATAGACAAGACAGGGACTCTGTTCACGGTTTCAGTCACGATACCTGGAGGTCAGACTTGCAGGCCACGTTTCCGTAGAGCACCATTTCCTTTAGACAAGGCCACAGCAGGTTGACTCGTTCAGCCAGAGACAGTGGGACCGCCACGGCTTGCTTCAGACCCTCCTGCATGGCATCTTCCCTCCTGGGGCAGGAACAGGGATAGGGGTAATGGTAAGGCAGGATTAGGTAGGGATAGGGGAAGAGGCAGGTCAAAAGCAAGACCAGGATTATGGGAAGCAGGATTATGGGTGGGGATAGGTATAAGGTATAGGAAAGAGGAAGAGTAGAGAAATTAGATTTGGAGCATGACAAGACGACACCATGACTACAAGACTACACCTTACATACTATTAGATCAGGTGAGCTGACAGTAAATGAACTACAGTTAACCAGTCTTTTTTGGGAAAGCCTGCTTTACATGTTTACAGGGATAGGCCAGGTTGCTTGCCAGGTAAAATGAGGTGAGGGCGGGATACAGGAGAATGTACAGTAATGAGTTTCCATAGATGTCAATCTGAAGTAAAGATGGTTTGAAACAGTTCCAACATGCTGTGCTGTTTAAAGGTGTGTGTGTGTGTGTGTGTGTGTGTGCTTAATTACACATCTACTTTAATGACATGCTTCTCTGACATCTTGGATTCGACAGAACTGCCACATGTTGGTAGCATGGCAATCACCTTTTGACTTCATCTGATGTGTTTCTTGGCATCTTCAATGCAGCCTGAAAACGAGAAAGTTCAACCTAATAAAACATCAAGATCTTACCTTGGGTCTAACCTTCAAAGTAAGCATTTACAAGGAACAAAAACATAGTTTTTATCACTCGCTCTTCACCTGAACTTTAATCATCTGAAATATTCATCATATTTTGTGCGACTCTCCGCTTCGCTAAAAGGCAGGGTTGCGTCAGGTAGGGTCGCATCGAGCGGCAGGTAGCCCAGCGGTTAGCTCATTGGAGCAGTATCCGAAAGGTCGCTGGTTTGAATGCCCGAACCGACAAGGTGAAAAATCTGTCTGTGCCCTTGAGCAATGGCACTTAAACCTAATTTGTTCCAGGGGCTCCGTACTCCTATGGCTGACCCTGTAAAATAACACATTTCACTGCACCTATCCGGTGTACGTGACAAAACTTCTTTTTTTTTTTCAAGGCATAAGTTTAGCTAAGTATTTTTTTTCTCAGCTTGGAATCCAATCTGAATTTGCTCTGAAACAGAATAAAGTGAAACAATAGTGAAAAATATTCAGTTAGGATTTCAGTCTCTTTTTCCTGTATAGTTCCTGCTTTCACTAGCCCGGTTAACCCAGACTGAAGGTTTCCATGATATGTTTTCCTCTCACCATGTAGCGACTGAACGCCTTGGAGTCTGCGTCCACCATGACCAGCAGTTCATTCATGGCCTGATGAAAGGGAGGGATGAGTCTCCGCATGATGCTGTCCAGGCTGTCAAACTGCCTCTTCCCATAGGTCATCTGACCCACCATGGCTCCCAGAGCAGCCCCCTGAAACACACACACACACACACACACCTTTGACTCCTTGTATTGTACATACTTTATATTGGTTTATTCCTATGTGCTGGGCAAGGTCATACGGGGAATATAGTCATCTACATGATATTAAAGATGGTTGTACCATTGCAGCGACGGCAGCAGAGACTGACCCTCCTCCCGGAGCAGCGGATCTGGCCCCCACGCTGCGGACAAACTGCTGCAGAGACAGAGACACCAGACGCTTGTCCTCCTCAGTCCTCTCCACCATGTACCTAGAGTCACAACCATAGAAATAGATTTGAATGACTAGAATGGGGAAAAAGTCCCTTAGACCATGGAAATTGTGCACTCATTGGTACTCACTCTATGATTCTCTCTTTGGGGTCGAAAGGCCCAAGTGAATCGAGCCCAAGTTTACTGATGACCAGACGGACTTTGTGCTCCTCCTCCACAATGAAGAGCCTGTCTCTCTGGATGTAGAAGTCGGCACAGTCCAGCACGGCTCTCAGAGGCATGATGCCTACAATCTGAGAGCCCACCACTGGCAGGTTCAGGTCCTGGGGGGAAGAAGGAAGGAAGGAGAGGTGTCAAACTGGCTGAACGTTTTGACAGTATTAGTTGTCCTTATGTCACTGGTTCAAACCACCAGATCAGTGCGAGGGTTTTGTACAAAAATGCTGTACTGTTTTCAACTGTGGTTGTTGTTGTGTTGTTGTACCTTGGCAGCGCTGCAGATCTCTTCGTAAACAGTGTGGACGGGCGTCAGCTCAAAGTCCAGGATGTTGGTGGACACCTGGGCTATGTTCGCCTCTTCCAGGTACCAGCCCATTCCCTGCACCTTCTTCAGCAGACCCGGCTACAATACAAATCAATCATGTTGCTCTCTTTGGAAGCAGACAAGGCATATGACTCAAAAATAGGCCTTTATTAGTTCAGCATCAGTTATAAAGATGAGGAAAACAATGATGTCTCAGAAAAATGAGTAGAATCTCTTCCGAAGCCAAAGTAGCTGTGTGTCATTCATCTCTGACATTGGGCGATCAAGATGTACAGTAGCGAGCCTACCCTACCTGGTCTTTGCTTCTGCCCTGTTCCCGGATATCTAGTGCAATCCGATGGGCTTGTTCCTTGGTGCTGAGTAGGTTTATGTTGTAGGCAACCAGGAATTTGCGAGCGCCTGCTACTGTAGCTCCCCAGGAGGGCACGAAGGCGGCAGGGCCATAGTCAGGAGACCACTCTGTCCTCTTCAACTGAGGACAATAGACACATCGGTATAATTTAGTGCTTCCAACCCCTCTTAAACATTGTGCGTTTGAGCTACAGACTTTGTTTTTTTACATTGGATTTGTCTATTTCTTCTGCATCAGCCGTTGCCAACAATTAGCCTGGGAGTTGAACTAGAGCAGTGTTAGCGAGACAAGGGCGGATCCAGAAAATGGTTCTTCTCACAAAAAAACGTCTAAAGTAAAGTACCGCTTTTCATTTTTAGCTTATTTTTCACAGATCTATGCTCTTTTACAACGAGGGAAATGTTGCCCATAGGGTACGAACACAATGAAGTTAGGTCAAACTCACTTTCTCAGACAAGGCCTCATACTCCCCTGCCCGGACAGAGGGAAGAGATCTCCTGTTCTCCTTCCTCGCTGCTTCTCCATAAAGATACACTGTGGAGAAACGACAATGTGTCTTATTCACCTTTATGTGGCTTTCTGAGAACAATACCATTATTTTACCAGGTAAGTTGACTGAGAACACATTCTCATTTACAGCAGCGACCTGGGGAATAGTTACGGGAGAGGAGGGGGATGAATGAGCCAATTGTAAGCCAGGGATGATTACCATATGAGAAAGAATACACAGAGTCAAGGTGCACTGCAATGAAACTGACCCTATGGCTTTGTCCACAGCAAAGTAAATGGCCAATATGTTAACTATAGGTCAATAGGTCAGAGAGGAAAACCTACCAGGTACATGCAGCACATCTGTTAAGTGCTGGGCAAATATGTTGGCACAGTTGACACAGTCCTCCATAGTGACATTCTGGACAGGGATGAAGGGACACACGTCCATGGCGCCCATCCGTGGATGCTCCCCTACAACAAACGTACATATTATTCCAATAAACACACTAAACAACTTATCAACAGTACTTAGCCACCCTTTATTTGCACTTAAAAGTGAGGTCAGGCAGCAGGTAGCAGGTAGTGGTTAGAGCGTTGGACTTGTAACCGCAAGGATGCAAGATCGAATCCCCGAGCTGACAAGGTAAAAATATGTCTTTCTGCCCCTGAGCAAGGCAGTTAAACCACTGTTCCTAGGATGTCATTGAAAATAAGAATGTGCTCTTAACTGACTTGCTTACTTAAAATAAAGGTCAAATAAATAAAATAAAAGTCATGTGGGATCTTTGAACATAACTGTTTGACTAAGTCATGTGAGAGTCTCTCTTTTTATCTCTCTCTCTCTCTCTCTCTCTATCTATCTCTCTCTCTCTCTCTCTCTATCTCCTACCTGAGTGTTTGGTCATATCAATGAGTGGGAAGGCAGTGCGTGCAGCGTTCAGTGCACCCTCCACCACAGCCTGTGGCGAGCCTACAAAGGTGTAGACTGTACGGTTGGTGGAGGATCCAGGGTCCACGTCGAGCAGACTGCATCCCTCCGTGCTGGAGATGGCCTCTGCTATGGCATCAATCACCTGGAATGGGAGCAAGTCACATTGACTCTTATAGCTTGTTTCTGTCCACATACAGTTATTCAGAAAACATTTTGTTGGTATCTCGAGATCATATTCAGGATTGAGATTATACTTTAAAAGTGTTTGTTTGCTTAGGTATTCACAGTCTCCTTGAGCCCCCCTTGATTCCAGACACACTGATCTCGTAAAATATAGAAACATGTCAAATAAAAATGATGTCATTGGTAATCAAGATCGATGTTTCCGACAGAAAGTCTTCTTACATGACGAATATAAAGCTATCATGTGTGTTGTGTTAATCACACCACAGACTATTACTAACAGCTTCCTTCTGCTGTGCCAACAGGTAACCCACTTTCTGTATCTCCCACGCCCACTCACCTTTTTGTTCCGGCCCTCTGAGAAGTTGGGCACACACTCCACCAGCTTAGCCATGATGCGTAATAGTCACAGAGTTGGGTCGTCCGAGACAAGGACTCAGACCAATTTAAGGCAGAAGTGTATTCCCCCTTTCTCTCTGCTCCACGAGCACACACCAACCCATCCAGTCTGTCTCTTCATCCCCCAAAACGGGACATTTAAGCAGTCTGTCCCTCTGTAACACTGGTTGAATCATTAACTTGCTCCACTGTCCTCTTATCCAGGTCAGCTGGCATTGATTCCCATGCTGCTCTAGTCTAATATTTACCAGGACCTGGCGCTGATGTTGCCAGCCTCACATGAAACATTCGCAGACACTAATCCCTGATTCCCCGTAGGTTAGACTTAAATACAGGAGCACCGGATGCAAATGGTGAAGGAATGAATCTAGTATGATCAAAGGAGGTATCCAGGCTGACAGACAGATAGCTGGTGAACTCTCCACTCTAGCTATTACCTCGGCTTTCTCACCACAGCCGTAGTAAACACTTGGCTAAATCCTATTGGATGATATCTCAGGATCAGAGATGAGAATGAGAATTCCAATAATTATGACTGAAATGTGAAGTAGTGCACAGATCCGCTGCATTATCATATAGCATTCATTGTGTATTCATGTCTTGTGTTTATGGTACGCAGAGTTTCTGAACATTTTGGGACCAGTAACACAGTTTCATAAATAGTACACATAATATGCACTATCACCAATAGGATTTCTTAAATCTGAATCAAAGAGCTTCGTGTTGGTTATTATTAGCTATGGCAGTAGTGGCTCTGTTATAGCCTCTGTGACATTTGTCCCAAAGGATTGAACAGTCTCGAATGGTCAAACATCCTCAGCAATCAGCATTGAGCTAGGTGATCAAAGCATTACTCAGCTAAGTAGCAATCAAGTTGGCCGATTCTTATTATGTTTTTAATTTTTTTATTTTATTGAACCTTTATTTAACTAGGCAAGTCAGTTAAGAACAAATTCTTATTTACAATGATGGCCTGCCAATTGACAGATCCACATTGACATATCGGCCAGTTTATATTTATACAAAGATGTAGCCGACTTCTTTGGTCTTGATACACTGAAGATGCAACCACTGAGGCTGTAGGCTGTGCTATCTAGCCCAGTGTTTCTGAAACTTTTTCTGGCCAAGGGACTGTGTTCTAGCCAACTGTTGAAGGATTAACTAACATCAATTAATGAACACCCATCTATGGTTGCATCACATCATCCCCCCCAAAACAAAACAAACACAGTTGGCTGGGCTGGTTAATGAGTAATGCTACAGAGGAGATCTGGATGGACTGAGATGCATTTATAGAACTGGGCACTAACAGACAAATCTTTTAGCGCTTATTGGTGCAGTGGAATAATCCTCCTGCTACCTGGTCCTATTAACATACATTGGTACTATACATGGCATTAACTTCAATGCCTATGAATAAAAACAGATAATCGTTTAAGTAAAATGAAAAAGTCTAACTCCTTGTTTCACTCTGTGCTCAACCCAATCTTTAGTTGTTCTGTGTGTGGGATGCAGATCATCAGAAAAGGGTGTTCATGTTATGTACACACATCACAAATGTGAGTATAATAAAATTGAATATTATCAAAGATTACCACTCTGACATTATTTATTATTATTTTGGGGCTCCCAAGTGGCTCAGTGGTCTAAGACACTGTATTTCAGTGCTAGAGGTGTCACTACCGACAACGAGGTTTGAATCCAGACTGTATCACAACCGGCTGTGATTGGGAGTCCATAAGGCACAATTACCCCAGCGTCGTCTGAGTTTGGCTGGTGTAGGTTGTAATTGCAAATAAGGATTTGTTCTTAACTGACTTGCCTAGATCAATAAATGTTACATTTAAAAAATATTTTTTGTAGCTAAGGTTTATATTGTAACGACCATGGGTTTATATGCACGAAAATCGACTATGCCACACGAGCATGCTTTTGAGGCACAGTCGATAGCGCGCCGGACCAAGGGGTAGAAGGTCGAAGGTTCGAGATCTGCTCCCTGCCTGTTTTATTACAATATTTAGGCATGTCGTAATGGGATATTATAGCTCATTTGAGAGCATGTGGATCAACACCCTCGTTTTTCTATGGACCCCAAACTCAAAATTCGCAAAAACGAATGCCTTCATGAAATACACCAGTAGATGTAAATTAATCCACAAATACCTATATAATTATACATATATAGCATGTATCGTTTTTTCATGAACTGGATGATGTGTTGGAGAGCATCAAATCCATGTCGCATTGTAGGTAAATGGTGACTGACTGAATTATCTACAAATAATAATGAGTAGTTATTTATGGTGCTAAATTATTTGTATATCTGTCAGTCGGTCGGCTGCAATGTGCATAATATTGAAGTGGTCATTAAGGAAGTTTCCTTTAAAATTATTCATAAATATGAAGAAGTTTAAGGAAAACATCAACTCAAATTGCTCCTTTTGTAATGACCACCCAGAAACAGTTTTGCATCTTTTTGGGCATTGTATGCATGTAAGAAAACTGTGGCAAGACATAAGTAGGTTTATAATTGAACACATTTATGAAGATTTTACACTATTGTGGAGAGATGTACTGTTTGGATTCTTTACATACAATAGAAATAAGCGGAAACATTTTGATGTAATTAATTTCATTATTCTTTTGGCCAAATTTCATATACACAAATATAAATTTACAAACAGAAAACCAAATTTTCGTACAATACAAAAAGAAATTGAACTGTATTTTAAGACGGTTAAATGCTCTACTAACAAAAAAGCTGTTAGAATTGTAAGTATATGCATATCCCTTAAGGTCCTTGTGTAATTGTAATGTGATATTGTACCCCCTAGCTCGATTGTCTATTGTTTGTCATCTATGTATGCTTATGTTCCCTCATGTGCTTTATGTATTGATTTGTTGTTAATAAAAAAAATACAAAAAAAATATATATATATTGAAGTGGTCAAAAACAGAAAAAGACGGAAATAGCCACGTCACTTTCCCGGCGTGTCACACGAGGCAGGTCTGAGTTCAAAGGTGGAACGCAGTTGCGCTCTCGCGAGCTTCGTTCTCTGTTTTCACAACATAACACATTTTTAGATTTTACTAGACGTTTTTCGAAAATATCCAAGCGCTGCATAGAATGCTGGCTACAGGAGCAGTAAGTACACGAAATCGTTGCTAGCGTTAGCTAGCTAGGTTAACAATAGTTAGTAGCTTTTGTTTTTGCTAGCACAAGGCCAATCCCTGGCCTGTATTTGGCCAGCAGTACAGTTGCTAGCTAACTGTAATGCTGAACTTGTTACAGAGCTGTTTTGAACCCCTCATGTGGCAAATTGTTTGGATAATATTCACATTTTAAATGAGCCAGCTACTAGCTTAGGTAGCTAACTACTATTTGTGGGAAAGTTACCGTATCCACGAAAGTAACGTTAATTTACATATTGTTGTTGACCGTTAGCTACCGTTTCGGTAGCCAGCTAGCACTAGCTACCTAGCTAACTCATTCATTCATTAAGGTGGCAAGAAACACGTTAACCCTTTTGTAAACGGAATAATTCCAACACAATGTCAGTTTAGCTCACGGTGTCCACCTCTCCTGTAAAACAGGCTGTAACCACGGCTCTGGCCCAAGTGGATAGGGAAAAGATATACCAGTGGATCAACGAGCTGTCCAGCCCAGAGACCCGCGAGAATGCCCTGCTTGAACTCAGTAAAAAACGGGAGTCCGTGCCAGATTTGGCTCCAATGCTATGGCACTCCTGTGGAACTATAGCTGCTCTCCTGCAGGTAAGATTGTGGATATCACTCACTGGCTAGTCTCTAGCCGGATGTAGTATGGTTTTCCTCTCTGTGAGTGTGGCTCTAAACTTGACAATGACCCTCTTCTTATTCTTTCACAAATAGGAAATTGTCAACATCTACCCCTCAATAAACCCCCCAACCCTCACCGCTCACCAGTCCAACAGAGTATGCAACGCATTAGCACTTCTGCAGTGTGTTGCCTCTCATCCAGAGACAAGGTGGTTCACTTGATTTTCTATCATCATGATTGAATTTTGCAGTGAAATTAACAAAAACAGTCTGTGTTTTCTTCTATATGATGCGAAATGTCTAACTTATTTACTGTTGTCTTTCACAGATCGGCATTTCTGGCAGCGCACATTCCTCTATTCCTGTACCCCTTCTTACACACTGTCAGCAAAACACGACCATTTGAGTACCTCCGACTCACCAGCCTAGGAGTCATCGGTAAATCATCTTTATCATTTTTTGTGGTTCTATTGCTATGAGGCCTTCTCTGTATTTTCTTCTCTCTCTCTCACTCTCTGATGTTGTCATTGCCTAAGTAATGAAATGATCCAATTACTTTGACTATACAGTATGTGTCATGTATGTTTCTCTATAACTTGTTCCTGTTTGATTGGCAGGTGCCTTGGTCAAAACAGATGAGCAGGAAGTGATCAACTTCCTGTTGACAACAGAAATCATTCCCCTGTGCCTTCGCATAATGGAGTCTGGCAGTGAGCTTTCCAAAACGGTACATATCTCTCGCTCTCTGCATCTCGCTCTCGCCCTCTACCTCTCTCTCTCTAAAGATACATGTATTTCAACCCTCATTTTTTGTTCCACAGGTAGCGACTTTTATACTACAGAAAATACTCCTTGATGACACAGGGCTGGCATACATTTGCCAAACGTATGAACGCTTCTCCCATGTGGCCATGATACTTGTAAGATCAAGGTTAACCGATATTCAAAATATTATACTTTTCTAGACATTGGTTGCCCCCTAAATTGTTTTTTATACAACTGTCTTTTTCAGGGCAAAATGGTTCTTCAGCTCTCCAAAGAGCCCTCTGCTCGTCTTTTGAAACATGTTGTCCGCTGTTACCTACGCCTGTCAGACAACTCCAGGTATTGAAATCAACTCTTCGACCCGCTGTTGCTTGTCTCATTTAGTCTGTGTTCAATCCTTCAGTGTTTTGAAGCAATTTTTCAGGAATTACTAAACAAAAACATATTGGGGAAGTGATGTTGGGAACTCTGAAAACAGTGGATGTGGTCATGGTCTTATCTTGATAGATAATTGATTCTGCTGAAAGTGGCTTACTCACTATCATAACTAACATGACTTTGTTTTTCTCACCTCTGCCCCCACACCAGAGCCCGAGAGGCCCTCCGTCAGTGTCTACCAGACCAGCTTAAAGACACCACGTTTGCCCAAGTCCTGAAGGACGATACCACCACCAAACGCTGGTTGGCACAGCTGGTGAAGAACCTACAGGAAGGCCAAGTCACAGACCCCAGAGGCATCCCTTTGCCCACACAGTAGCTCCCCTTACCTTTTCAGCAGGCTTGCACAATATGGTAACTTTCCCATGATTCCCACGTTTACCTAGACTTTCCTGGGAATTTTCCAAATTAGATTTATTTAAAACCTGGGAATTTTGCCAAAGTTACTGGAATTTTGCAACCCTACGTACCATGCAGCTGCACTGAGTGACACCCACCAGCAAGGACCCAGCTTCCAGAAACAGGAAAAAGCCACCAGTTTGAATGACGAACGGACTCATAAAGGGGCACTTATTTTGTGAAGAAAGACTGTATTGAATGAAAGCTCTATACTCAGCCGTTTTCTTACAGTATCTTTCATTCAGATCAAACCGCCTGCCCGATCTCCAGAAGTGTATGAATGCGTTTTCACTTGGTCTCAAACTATTAGTTATATATATTTTTTTCTCAAGGACATTTGGAGTCTTCACTTCACTAAGTGTTCTGAAATTGAAGTAGACGGCACAATAAAATGTTACACCTTGACATATGTGATATGTGGCATACTTTCTCTTGTGTAATAATTAATTGTAATAACATATTACAAAGTAACTGCTTTCTAGTTACATGGATGTGTTATTGATATACACATCTCAAATAGGCTAGTGTATGGAAATGAACTGAAATCAAGCTGCTTCTGTATTGTGTAAATTAGAGGTTCCAAGTAAACGTGTTGGTGTGCTTCAGTGTTGACAGATTAAGGGACCCCCCCCATTTGAGCCTTGGCCCTGTCTATCTATGTGAAACCTGAGCTGCTGCAGTGCATTATTGATGCTCTGGATCCTGAGTGGAGACTCGGTCAGAAAGATAAGTTAATGTTCTCAGTGCTCAACTGTAGAGGTAACTCCGGCCTCAACACAACCTTGTTCACTGTCAGTGGCAAAGCATGTGAACTTGGGGTGGAAGGTAGCCTCGTGGTTAGAGCGTTGGGCCAGTAACCAAAAGGTTGCTGGATCGAATCCCCGAGCTGACATGGTAAAAATCTGTCGTTCTGCCCCTGAACAGTTCCCGGTAGGTCGTCATTGTAAATAAGAATTTGTTCTTAACTGACTTGCCTAGTTAAATAAAGTTTAAAAAAACATTGAGTAATGTGTCTTTGTTCTTTAAACTCTCCTCTGACCCACGTTTGGTTTATGCATTGTTCTAAAAACACTGACCTGATGTATGAGCATCTTTGAGGATGTACTTGGCCCCTCTGTTGTAGGCTTGAAGCTTCTTTGTGTGGGTTCACTTGGGCTCATTGCAGCAGGTTTAATTGTCTTTGTCTTGAACAAATCTCAAATCATTTCAAAGCGTTAACATGGTTAAGTTCTGTTTTAAAAGTCCTTAAACAGTGTGTATAAAAAATAAGCACAATGATGTGTGGTATACTGTAATGTTGGTAACATGGGGTTAGTCATTTATGGAAAAGTATGACCCCAGTTGTTCAGTTTGGGGCACCTACATAAACTTTCACCTCATTTATGAATGAATAGTACCTTTTTTAATTTATCAAAAGAAGACCTGAAATGTGTAGCTGAAGCTTAAAGTAATAACATATTGGCTGTTGGCTCAGGTACTTGATCTTTGTACATCTCATTACATTTCAAACTGACTGGCCATTTAACACTAAAGAGGACCCTTTGAATGGAGAAAAAAAAAAGAAAAAAGATGAGGTTGGATGACTGGCGGGAGGGAGGGATAGAGGGTGTGTCAGAGTGTTGTTGGCGACTGTTGACTCAGTAAGGATCAGCTATCCCTGCCTGCCTCTCTCTCAGCGCTCTACAGCGGCATGCAGAGTCAGAGCTGACCCAGACAGACAGGGCCAGCTCCCCTCCCTGTCTGAAGCTCCAGAACCACAACAGGCACAACACCCACCTGGACCCAGCTGAGATGCCCCTCCACCGGGTGAGTCAGTAGCTATCCTTGCTCTACCTGCTGTCCCTTCATTTTATGTCTGTAAATACATTAATTCCTCCACGTTTGCTAGCCTACTTACTGTTGTATGTACTTGACTGTAATATAAGCCTCAATTTGTAACATTTAAATGTGTTGCGGAGTTCTTGGTGAGGATGAATTCAATTATTTGTGATAAATGGTTTTGTTTTAGTTTTTCTGAACCCAGTGAAATTATGTGGTCAGACGGTTTGACAGAGAGATTTAGAAGACGAAGAAGAAATGGAATCAGTGGAGAGGATAGTTTGGACTACAAAATGTATGTGTGTGTGTGTGTATACTGTACATTGAATTTGAAAAATGTCATCTAATTTCAACCAGCTTTGTAAACATAGAAATTAGGCTAAAACTTAAACTGAAATACACTGACTTAACCTGACTAACAGGTTGTTACATTAATCACATTTCATAATCATCAGAACTATGTATATGTTGAAATTGGGTTGAAAATTCCAAATAGAAACACAAAAAAAATATTTTGGATTGTATATTCAATTGGGTGATTGAAATTCTGTTGAATTTTAGATTTGATTAGTCATATTTTATTTCATCTTGTTTCAATGTTGTAGTAAAATGGAATGTTTGAATAAACGTCATTGTTTCAACCTAAATGAAGAGGCATATTGAAATAACATGTGAAGACGAAGTCCAACGATTTCTGCCTAAACTGGGCCTCCTACTGGTATGTGAGGGGTAATGCATTTCAGTGAGAACAAGTCCACCATCCAGATGACCTACCTCTATGTACCCTGTTTAGCTTTGGAAACAGGCTGTGTTCGTTTTAGCTGAGCTTTCATCTCAACAGATTTTGACATTGATCAACTTTCATACTCATTTGTGTTGACTACCTAAATAACGTTAAATCGTTTTTAAAGTAACTCCTCTAACTTTTCTAACACGAGCTGTATGTGAAAGTCAATTCGGAGTGAGGCTGAGTTTATGTAGGCAACATTGACACCTGATTCGCCCAACAAAGGACACTGGCTGCATTTACACAGGCAGACCAATTCTGATATTTTATTCTCACTAATTGGTCTTTTTTCCAATTAGATTAGCTCTGAAAAAGAGCTGATGTGATTGGTAAAAATAACAGTTAGTGGAAACAATATCAGAATTGGGCTGACTGTGTAAATGCAGCCCATAATTTCAACATGTAGCTAGGTATACTATCATTCATCCACGGTTGATTGGATCTTTGGAAGTAGTTACCATTAGCCCTATAAATAGGATGCCAAATTCATTATATTGATAATTCACTTTTACCTTTGGATATTGTCTTTTATATGAAGGATGGTTGATGGATTTCTAATTGAATCTACAAATTATTAATATGTTGGATTAATGTTGCCATCTCAACCAAACATCTAAGTTGAAGAATAGGACCAAATCAAACTTGATGTGAAGTTCATTTAAAGTTTGATTTGATGTAGTGCTATTCTTCAACTTAGATTTTTCGTTGAGATGGAGATGTGAATCCAACATATCAATTGCGTTCACAATTCAATATCCAATTTCTCTACAAATGAATGACTGAGATGTTAGGGCTAGGGTTATGTAGGTAGTCTGCGCAAACGAGTATGGAAGCTGATCAGTGTCAATCTGCGTTGACATAATAGCTCAACTGAAACGAACACTGCTTGTTTCCTAAGCTGAGTACAGCCCATAAACACAGCAAAAAAAGAAACGTCCTCTCACTGTCAACTGCGTTTATTTTCAGCAAACTTAACATGCTTAAATATTTGTATGAACATAGCAAGATTCAACAACTGAGACATAAACTTAACAAGATCCACAGACATGTGACTAACAGAAACGGAATTATGTGGCCCTGAACAAAGGGGGGCTCAAAATCAAAAGTAACAGTCAGGTGTGGCCACCAGTTGCATTAAGTACTGCAGTGCATCTCCTCCTCATGGACTGCACCAGATTTGTCCGTTTTTGCTGTGAGATGTTATCCCACTCTTCCACCAAGGCACCTGCAAGTTCCCGGACATTTCTGGGGGGAATGGCCCTAGCCCTCACCCTCCGATCCAACAGGTCCCAGACGTGCTCAATGGGATTGAGATCCAAGCTCTTCGCTGGCCATGGCAGAACACTGACATTCATGTCTTACAGGAAATCACGCACAGAACGAGCAGTGTGGCTGGTGGCATTGTCATGCTGGAGGGTCATGTCAGGATGAGCCTGCGGGAAGGGTACCACATGAGGGAGGAGGATGTCTTCCCTGTAACGCACAGCGTTGAGATTGCCTGCAATGACAACAAGCTGAGTCCAATGATGCTGTGTCACACCGCACCAGACCATGATGGACCCTCCACCTCCAAATCGATCCCGCTCTAGAGTACAGGCCTCGGTGTATCGCTCATTCCTTTGACGATAAACGCGAATCCGACCATCACCCCTGGTGAGACAAAACTGCGAATTGTCAGAGAAGAGCACTTTTTGCCTGTCCTGTCTGGTCCAGCAACGGTGGGTTTGTGCCTATAGGCGACATTGTTGCCGGTGAGGTCTGGTGAGGACCTGCCTTACAACAGGCCTACAAGTCCTCAGTCCAGCCTCTCTCAGCCTATTGCGGACAGTCTGAGCACTGATGGAGGGATTGTGCGTTCCTGGGGTAACTCGGGCAGTTGTTGTTGCCACCCTTTACCTGTCCCGCAGGTGTGATGTTTGGATGTACTGATCCTGTGCAGGTGTTGTTTCACGTGGTCTGCCACTGCGAGGACGATCAGCTGTCTCCCTGTAGCGCTGTCTTAGGCGTCTCACAATACGGACATTTCAATTTATTGCTCTGGCCACATCTGCAGTCCTCATGCCTCCTTGTAGCATCCTAAGGCACGTTCATGCAGATGAGCAGAGACCCTGGGCATATTTCTTTTTGTGTTTTTCAGGGTCAGTAGAAAGGCCTCTTTAGTGTCCTATGTTTTCATAACTGTGACCTTAATTGCCTACCATCTGTAAGCTGTTAGTGTCTTAACGCCCGTCCAACAGTTGCATGTTCGTTAACTGTATATGGTTCATTGAACAAGCATGGGAAACAGTGGGAAACTTACAAACCCTTTACAATGAAGATCTGTGAAGTTATTTGGATTTTTACGAATTATCTTTGAAAGACAGGGTCCTGAAAAAGGGACATTTCTTTTTTTGCTGAGTTTAGATGTAGCCATCTGGATTGTTGACTTGTTCTCACTGGAGTGTGTTTCCCCCTCATATACCAGTAGGAGTCACTGTTTAGGAAGGAATCGTTGGACTGTGCCTTCACATTTCATTTCGATATACCTCGTCATTTAGGTTGATGGCATGATGCTGAAAAGATTGAGGTTGATTCAAAAATACAATTTTACTATCAACATTGAAACAAGGTCAAGTAAAATACCGTCTATCAAAAATAAAATTCAACATAATTTCAACATAATTTCAACCACCCCAATATATATTGAATGAAAATGATTTTGTAATGTTTCTACGTTTTCCACGTTGATTCCACATCACAATATGTTGACAAATGACATTCCAACAACGTTGATTGAACCAGTGTATGCCCGGTGGGCCGTGTGATGAATCTCTGGCTCTGTGTGAGACTGAGATGGATGTCCCGTTCACTTAGACTGATCCCAGATCTGTACGAGTTGACAAGACGGCACAAACAGATCTGGGACCAGGCTACTGTTGACTGATATTGAGCGGTTGCCATAATGTATGTCAGGACAGGACAGTAATCTGGGCCTTGACTCCTACTCGACTTCAGCCCCTGACTCCTACTAATGTGTCTGATCAGGTATCCAGGGCGATGACAACCTCCAGTCCATGATCGTTGGCACGGTGATGAGGAAGATTAAGTCTCGCACCTGGAAGAAGCAGCGCTACTTCAAGCTGCAGGAGGACTGCATGCCCATCTGGTACAAGTCCAAGAAGGCCGGGAACACCCACTCCACATGTGAGTAGTGACATTTACAGTACATGCTTAGACCATGTTTAGACAACGTTTAGACAACATCACCTACTGACAGACACACATTTTCTTACATTTGATACATATTATATCATTGTCCACATCAAGATTATGTTCGGCAGCAGGCTATATACTGACTGTACAAAACATTAGGAACACCTTCCTTATGTTGAGTTGCACCCCCTTTTGCCCTCAGAACAGCCTCAATTCGTCGGAGCATGGACTCTAGAAGGCGTCAAAATCGTTCCACAGTGATGCTGCACTATGTTGACTCCAGTGCTTCCCACAGTTGTGTCACGTTGGCTGGATGTCCTTTGGTTCGTGGACCATTCTAGATACACACCCGAAACTGTTGAGTGTGAAAAACCCAGCAATGTTGCAATTCTTGACACTCTCAAACCAGTTCATTCACCCTCTGAATGGCACACACACAATTCATGTCTCAATTGTCTCAAGGCTTAAAAATCCTTCTTTAACCTGTCTCGACCCTTCATCTCTACTGATTGAAGTGGTATCACTGACCAGTGATACCTGGTGATACCTGGTCAGTGACACCTGGATTCACCTGGTCAGTCTATGTCATGGAAAAAGCATGTGTTCCTAATGTTTTGTACACTGCTTTGAGTAATTTTGTCGTTGCAGTGCTCTAGTTTTATCATCACTGAAGTGAGTGATAATATTGGGCTATAGGGTTCACCGTGTACCTAAAGACTTGACTTATTCCCTTTAGCCTAAAGAGATACCTAACTAGATAGTATTCCGCTTCTCTTCTCCCTTTCAACAGTCTCTGTGAGTGACGTGGAGACGGTGCGTGAGGGCCACCAGTCAGAGGTTCTGCTAAGCATCGCAGACGAGTTTCCCTCTGGCCGCTGCTTCACCCTGGTGTTCCGTGGTCGCCGTGGCAACCTGGACCTGGTGGCAAGCTCAGCGGATGAGGCCCAGTCCTGGATCAAAGGCATGAGTAAGCTGATCGAGAACATGGGCGAGAGTGAGAAGCTTGACCAGTATCCTTTCTGACAAGCTAAACCAATCAATCAAATGTATTTACAAAGCCCTGATGAATTTGTTCTGTTCCACAAGATGCTGACCCAGAGAGAGGACGTTCTCAGGGTGTTCCAGGACTACTCTGGCGACTTACAGAAGCTGTCTCTGCGGGACCTGGAGGAGTTCCTGAGAGATGAACAACTGGAGGAGGTGGACGGGGTTCAGCAGCTGGCCATGGAGCTCATCGAGCGCTACGAACCCTCTGACACAGGTAGTACTGACCTCTGACCCTGGCATGATTTGTGGCTATAGCTGACCAATCACACCCTACGAATTATCAGGTCAATAGCCATATCATCAGGTCAACATCATGGTCAAGCAGTTCTTGTTATTTCAACCAAGAACAAATATATTTTAATGAATATCATGATGGATGTAATGAAAAATAAAAATATATGGTTTGAACTGATTGCAATTTTTGTTTTTTTGTTTTTTTGTTTTTGTGTTCCATAGCCAGGATGCTGAAGGCTATGTCTATCGACAGTTTCCTGATGTACCTGGCATCGGCTGAGGGCTCCATCTTCCACCCCAGACAACAGAGCTTGTGCCAGGACATGATCCAGCTCCTCAACCACTACTTAATCTCCTCTTCACACAACACATACCTGATGGAGGACCAGCTTCGAGGACACAGCAGTGTCGAGGGATACATACGGTATGTACTCTACACCAGTGGTGGCTGATGGGAAGGCTTAGTAGGCCGTTCTTGAGAGACGATCTTGATCTCTGTCTTGAGGTGAATTACGACACAACTTTTGGAAGACAGAATCTGAGGGATTGATCGTTGTCCATTCAAATGAATATACTCTGGGACAAAGTCCAAAAATGCTAACTTGTTTCTTCCTCGTTAGGGCTTTGAAGCGAGGCTGTCGGTGTGTAGAAGTAGACTGTTGGGACGGTCCCAATGGAGAGCCTATTGTCTACCACGGACACACTTTCACCTCCAAGATCCTCTTCAAAGATGTTGTGAACGCACTGAGAAACTATGCCTTCAAGGTATTTATTTAAACCGAAGAAATTGTAATGACAAGATTAAACCTCTTTGCATGGTATGCCTCACAGGTATTCTCTGCACTATCATGACATAATGTTTACATATCAGTACAGAATACAGGGGTGTTTTTTTTTTTTTTAGCATTTTCATGGTGCATTTACCAGTGCAGTACTTTACACACAGGAATCCAAGACACATTGGTGCGGCTGCCTTCCGGTTTGGGGTTGGATGCGCGCTGTGTTAAGAAGCAGTACGGCTGGTTGGGTTGTGTATCGGAGGACGCATGACATTCAGCCTTCGTCTCTCCCGAGCCCGTATTGTTGTAGCAATGAGACAAGATAGTAGCTACTACAACAATTGGATACCACGAAATTGGGGAGAAAAAGGGGTAAAATACATTAAAAAAAATTTAAAAAGTAGTGCACTGCATAGGGAATAAGGTGCCATTTGGGATGCACCACTCATACAGGACAGCCCAGAATGTAGTGGATGGACTACATAGAGGGTGCCGTTTGGGACACACTCTCTGTCTGTCTGCAACTGGATGGTGGTCTGGGCTGCTCCATGCGACCCCTGTCCTGTCTGCCTGAGTGGAGAAGCTGCTGGTAGCAGGTACAGCCTTTCTCCTCACACTGAGAATGCTGCAGTCCAGTGTTGAATTATTCACTCCCCCCTTCCTCCCAGGTATCAGAATACCCGGTCATCCTGTCAATTAGAACCACTGCGGTGTTGTACAGCAGCGAGTCAGGACCGAGTTTGGGAACCCTGCTGTAGAGTGAGTAGAGACTGTCTTGCTATCTACCTTTCTGTCAGTACTGCCCGGGCCATATGATCTGTGCTGTAAGGTGCAACACTGGCACCGTGAACTATTAAAAAGCCACAGTGTTGTTCCCTCAGCACCGAATAGAATACGATTGATTGTTCTCTCAGCCTGGTCTTTCGACATTGTATTGGGCGTGACCTGCAGGTCCATGTAGGACAATGAATGCAAAGACATTATATGCCCTGTATCTCAATGTAAAGACTATGATCTGTCTGTGCATGATGTATATTTGTTCTGCCTCAGTGATTGTAGAATACTGTGCCCACAATCACTAAGTATGCAGGTGACTCTAAATATCTATTATGTTCCATTATCAATAAGCAATAGAGAGATGGGTTGAGAGAGAGGTGCAGTCGAGAGGCTTTCTGAAGCATGCCCTGGTACAGAAGCATGATATCTATTCCCTGGTGATGAAAAGATCCATTGTTCTGACTAACAGGAGCTGAAGGGGAAGATTCTTCTCAAGGGGAAGCGACGAGGACGACGCGGCTGACATCGATGAGGACAGCCTCCATAGCAACAGCCTCCGACGCATGGCCAAAGTAGGCTACTGGTGTGTCTGTGTGGGTGTGTGTGTGTGTGTGGGGGGGGAGAGAACCTCCGCAGTGGCAGCCAAGGTGGGCTTTTTTTCATTAATTAGTCTATTTTCTCTTGAACCATGTGGTCTATCTACTAGAAACTCAAGGACAATATGGACACAGGCAAAACAAAAAACAATTTATACTATATATGAATATATATACTTTTAAGTTATTCAAGTATAAATTACCAAAGTTACGATAGATTGGCATAGATGTTCTGTTAATTACCAAAATTACTGAGGATTCCGGTAACTTTGGTAAACTACCGGTAGCTTTGCAATCCTAGTCCTGTCACTAAACTCTGGGCCTGCCATGATGTAGTTGTATATATTTCAGTCACTCCTTCTCAACTCCATCTCCCGCTCTCATATCCACTTAGCAGAAGACGTCAGTCACTCACTTCTCCATTGTCCCTCAATTCCATCAGGGCAAAAGTGTATTATCTTAGTCCGAATCTGCTGATGTGTTGACTTAACCAAGTTATAACACTGTTATAGGACTGATATTGTCCAAGAGTTGCATTCAACTCTGACATCGCTCATGAAAGATATAGGGCTAAAGCCAGCGACTAGACCAAGTGAGCCTCCTAATGGTGCCATGCGAACACCAGAGATAGCCATAGACAGAGAGAGGACGAGGGAGCCGACGGCACCAACACCCTTTCAAGACTGTACTACTGTCTTGAGAGAGAAGACTGACTGACTGACTGACTGACTGACTGACTGACTGGCTGACTGGCTGACTGGCTGACTGACTGACTGGCTGACTGGCTGACTGACTGACTGACTGACTGGCTGACTGACTGTTTGTTTGTTTGTTTGTTTGTTGGGTGGAAGGTTGCGGGTAGAGGTAGAGAGCCCTCTAAAATGAGACACTTAAATTGAAGTCAGGGATCACCTATGTAGCTAAACACTGAAGCACCTCTGACTTTATTATTGGTTCTTTCACGATATCGGTCAATAAGAAGTAGTGGCCATTAACAGATTAGATGGGTGTCCATGGGTCTAAGAGATCATTTAACATTGGCACTCTATGTTTAATGAACGGCATAAATTAGAATGCCATACTAGGGATGACATGGTTTGATCAATATGGCAATCAGGGGTAAAGCCAGTAGTCTACAGGAGCAGTGAGCTCTGGGAGGACCTTGACTCTGATGATGGCTGTCCTGTCCTAAACACAGACTGTAGCTCAGAGTCTCTGTTTGTGTTCGGCCCCGGATCTGCTTTCATACAGAGGCAGCCCAGGTGTGCACTAGGACTGGGATGCCTGGTTGCATTGCTAATTAGTCTGGCCGTGTGCCCGCCTGCATACCTCAACCTTACGGTCATCGAAGCCTGATTGGCACTGGCAGACCTACTGTGGTTGGCTTCATAGTGAAGTATCACTTACTCCATATTGGGGTTGTCCCGGGTCCACTTGCAGCTTTCACCCATGGCTAGCTACACTCCACTCCTTCTCTCGAACTTTACGAGTGCCACGTTGCTCTTATCGCACAGCCTTGTCTATTGTCAAAACTAGGGTTTTACTGTATATATCCAATCCTCCTAGTGCAGTTGCCCCAAGCCATTGCTCAATTTATATGTAGTTGAATTGAAGGTAGCTTAGTAAGGTCAACACTCCAATTTCCCCGCTGTGGATCAAACAAGCTTATTCAATTCAACTCTCCTTCTTTTTTTCAGAAAAATGAAGCAGCATCTGTCAAGGGAGCTGTCGGACTGCGTGGTTTACTGCAAGAGTGTCCACTTCAGCAGCTTCAAGCACTCCCGCATTCACTCCAAGTTCTACGAGATATACTCCTTCACAGAGTCCAAAGCCCGCAAACACTTGAGAGAGGCAAGTGGGGCTTGAATCCCTACAGTAACTCATGACATCATCAGTCAGGGTCAACCAGTCACTAACTCACTCAGGACAGTTTGTGTCGTTCTGTTTGGACCGCAAAACAGAAGCCAAAAGTTGTTGATTTACTAAAAGGAAATGTTGTCTGATTTGTGGGATTTAGTCAGTTATTCATTCAGTGGCAAGGGCCGAAACAGAGGCAGAACGACTAGAAGACACAGTGCTTTGTCTGTGTACTGTTCAATTGCATGGTTCCTCAAGCTCATCTCATGTATGATTAACTGCCTGTCTCTCCCAGGGGAAGAGTTTGTGCATCACAATGCCAGGCAGCTGACCAGGGTTTATCCCAGTGGCCTCAGAACAGACTCCTCCAACTTCAACCCACAGGTGATGTGAAACACAGGGACTCAAATAGGTAGGTGAGGGCCATTTTAGATTGTTCTAAGGCACGACACAATGATTAAACAAAATATAAATGTCCAATTTCCCAACATGACTTTTTGAAGCTAGTTAAGTTAAGCTCATATTTCTGTTCATTTGGATCAGTTGGTTAATGTCTCTGTTTTCCTTGCTACCTCAGTTGCGTTGAATTTCCAGACGGCAGGGGTTGAGATGGACCTCAACGATGGACTGTTCAGTCAAAATGGCCGCTGTGGCTATGTCCTCAAACCTGACGTCATGAGGATGTCAGAGAGGAGGTTCGATCCTGAGGTTCCACAGAACCGGGAAGGCTACCAACCCTGCAGTCTCTGCTTTCAGGTACAAATAACAAACGGAGACCTACCTAAGACACAACCTGAGCTACAACAGAAAAACGACAGCAACCAAGTGGAATGCTAACCTACCCATCTGACCTCAAGCTCTCTCATTGTGTGTGTGTGTATATATTTGTGTGTGTTTTCAAGGTGATCAGTGCACAGCAGCTTCCCAAAGTGAATATCAAGGAGAGCTCCGTTGTGGACCCGTTTGTGAGAGTGGAGATCCATGGACTTCCTCTAGACCAGGCCAAGCAGGAGACCAGATACATAGACAACAATGGTAATATATAGACCCATTAAATCCCAACCGCATAAATGGTTATAATGTAACTTTTCACAGAAATGCTGATACAAAAAGCAGTATATTACAGTATTATATTATATTATTTTATATATTAATGAATTGTGTTTGCTCAGGGTTCAATCCAGTGTGGTATGACACTTTGCGGTTCACCATCCATGTGCCTGAACTGGCCCTGGTACGCTTTGTCGTGGAGGACTACGACAAGGCGTCAAGGAATGATTTTGTCGGACAGTATACCTTGCCTTTCTCATGTATTCAGCAAGGTAAGACTCATCCATGTATTTAAGCATTTTGTACAAACTCAATATATAACCTCCTAATATGACAGTCATACACTACCGTTCAAAAGTTTGGGATCACTGAGAAATGTCCTTGTTTTTGAAAGATTTTTTATTTTTTTTGTCCATTAAAATATATTCAGAAAGATTAATCAAAAATACAGTGTAGACATTGTTAATGTTGTAAATGACTATTGTAGCTAGAAAGTTTATCATTTTAAAAGGCTAATTGATCATTCGAAAACCCTTTTGCAATTATGTTAGCACAGCTGAAAACTGTTGTCCTGATTAAAGAATCAATAAAACTGGCCTTCTTTAGACTAGTTGAGTATCTGGAGCATCAGCATTTGTGGGTTTGATTACAGGCTCAAAATGGCCAGAAACAAAGAACTTTCTTCTGAAACTCGTCATTCTATTCTTGTTCTGAGAAATTAAGTCTATTCCATGTGAGAAATTGCCAAGAAACTGAAGATCTCGTACAATGCTGTGTACTACACCCTTCACAGAACAGCGCAAACTGACTCTAACTAGAATAGAAAGAGGAGTGGGAAGCCCCGGTGCACAACTGAGCAAGAGAACAAGTACATTAGAGTGTCTAGTTTGAGAAACAGACACCTCACATGTCCTCAACTGGCAGCTTCATTAAATAGTACCCGCAAAACGCCAGCCTCATCGTCAACAGTGAAGAGGCAACTCCGGGATGCTGGCCTTCTAGGCAGAGTTGCAAAGGAAAAGCCATATCTCAGACTGGCCAATAAAACATATATATTAAAATGGGCAAAGGAACACAGACACTGGACAGAGGAACTTTGCCTAGAAGGCCAGCATCTCGGAGTCGCCTCTTCACTGTTGACGTTGAGACTGGCGTTTTGCGGGTACTATTTAATGAAGCTGTCAGTTGAGGATATGTGAGGCGTCTGTTTCTCAAACTAGACACTCTAATGTACTTGTTCTCCTGCTCAGTTGTGCACCGGGGCCTCCCACTCCTATTTCTATTCTGTTTTTTTGTTGCTTTTCTTTCAAAAACAAGGCCATTTCTTACTGACCCCAAACTTTTGAACAGTAGTGTACATAATAGCATGTAATACAATGGGATCAATTACCTACTACAGCTGTTTTACTCCCTTTTCCAGGATACCGTCACATCCACCTCCTGTCTAAGGACGGAACCAGTATTCCCCCCGCCTCCTTATTTGTACATGTTAGAATCACTAACCTTGTATGAGCTGAACGTTAGAGATTCCAGTCGCTGCTTACCTCTCTGGCATTTACAAGACTTGTAGATAGAAAACACTGAAGGTGAAAGACGCTGAAGGCGGAAGACGTGACTAAAAGAGAACAAGCCATCGTTCCGAGTTTTACCAGACAGTTTTGACAGTCAAGAGCTAGTTTCACAAACTATGTAATGAATACTTCCTGTAGCTACTTCCTAGAAATAGTATGTAATGTTGTGCATATACTAAGCCAAATGTTTTTTGTAGGTATTAATGTACTTTTAGAAAGTATGATTGGTGTGGTTTTCACTTGTGATCTACAATTCTATATTTATAGTGTCTATTCCCAATCAGATGTATTACTGAAGAACTGGCTCTGGGATGATTCTGTTTTTCCAACTCTATGTCATCAAATGCTAGTCAACTGTATTTGAGATCATTTTTTGTTTTGCTGCAATGATATGTAGCGAAGAAGTGTGCCTCCACTTGTCAAGAGTGATGACACATTTCAACATAATTTCAGTCAATCTTCTTATCCACACCACATTATTTTCTATGAACCAAGCTCCTCAAGAATGTAACATTGATGAGGCTGTTTGGTTAGAGTTGCCTAGGCTTACTGCAGGACACATTTCCTCCCTCTTTTTCCCATTGGCAAGTTTTGGTTTAAAATGGGTTATGATGCCAATTAAAACAAATATACTCCATTCCTCATCTCTCTCGCTCTCTCTCTCTAATGCATATTATCATTTCCATGAACATTATTTGGAACAACCCGTTTAGTATAAATAGCAATTATAGCGAAACTCAAAAATGCCTCAACTCGTATCATCTGTTTTGGATAATTTTATAGATTTAAATATTTGCTGCTGGGTTAACAGTTGTATATTTTTGTACACACACTGTGTGTGTTTGTGATTTATAGCAGGGGTCTCCAACCCTGCTACCATACTGTAGATTTTCTCTCCATTCCCAGTTGTAACTAACAACCAGCTTTATCAATCAGCTAATTATTAGAATCGGGTGTGCTAGATTAGGGTTGGAGTGAAAACCTACAGGACGGTAGCTCTCCAGGAAAAGGGTTGGAGAGCCTTGATATATAGCCAATTGTATTGTGTTATAGCATATCTATTAAATCTTTTTTTGTACTATTGTCCAGTTCAGACTTCATAGACCTGTATTATGTGTATATGTATTTAGCTATGTATGCATGTTAGTTATTTGCCATGTTATTTGCCATATCCATTTGCAAATAAAGATGATTTTCATTTATCTAAGGAGTTCAGAGGCTGGTGAGATTAGATCATGGATCTATATACAAAGATAAAGTACATATGACATTTTATCTTAATAATTTAGATATACGGTCTTGATTTACTTCACCCATTTTGTTTTCTTGTAGGCCTATTTTTGGGGGGTCACTCCATCAGTCACTGCGGGACTTTGTGAGGATAAGGCGGAACTATAGTTTGCACAAAATTGTTTCCCCCGGTCACATATCAGAGGGACGCACATTTTGTTGTTGTCAAAAGATTTTCCACGTTGTTAGCTAGCTCGAGCATGAGTGTGGTTTCGGAGACAGATTGTATCATTATTTAACTCAGTAACTAAAAGGCAGTATGGTTGGAAAGATAAAGCGGGTCCGTGAAAAGCTTCATCAGGCTGCGGTTAAACTTGACAGTCCCCCGTCCGGTGGCGCAAGATCCACAGATTTAGAAAAGGCACCTATTCCTGTGATCACAAGTGGTTCATTCATCTTCGATGTAAACAAGACAAACAATGCACAGCTGCACATAAAGAAGGATGAAAACGCGAAGGTATTTTATCAACACATAATTTAACGTTCCCTTGCCAACTCCCGTCTCTTTTAGATGGTTTAGCTAACGTTATAGCTAAAGCTGTTAGAACAGTTAACGTTAGCTAGCTAACAGTCAGCTATTTCACTTGCTAGCTAACGTTAGTTGTCAGCTAGTTAGGATCACAATGTATACATCTAGCTGGCTATAGAGAAATTAGTATGAAGCGTGTATTTTTTTGCATTATATTTATGTTGGGTGTCAATGTGGATGTTCTCTTCGAACAGAAACCACTGAGTTCCTTTCCAAGTGGAATCTTTGCTGGCACACAAATCAGCCCTGAAGCCCTCGTGCAAACTCTGAAGTGTGAAGAACCATCCAATGACACTGGTACACCTGCACAGAAAGGTAAATACACTTTTATTGTCAACCAAATATTTAGCTCGTTAATCCGTGGAAATCTGCACGAGAGTACTTGTCTGTGTGTCTCAATAACGAATCATATTCTACCTTCAAGTACATGCATTTCATTTTCGTGACGTTTTAGCTCCCCAAAACGCCCCGGAGACATTGTTTATTTCCAGCAAAATCAACCAGGCACATAGTATTTTTCTGTACACATTATGTAATTCTCTCCTACCACAAGAGGGCAGAAAATACAAAGGGATCACTCGACAGAAAGTGACTTGTGATGTGAGGATGGCAACAGCTCAAGTCTATGCAGTATATTGCTTACCATTGGTATAAAAGGTGTAATGAAGAAAAGTAAGTATGATGGTAACCTATAGATAAGAAACTAACCATCCAAATGATTGCTTATATGGAGGCTTATTAGAACCCTATTTCGTTTATTCAATCTTATTCAATCTGGCATGTTTTTAACAGTGTATATTTTTCCGTTGATGTTTCCATGCTACATGCACCTGCCAACCTCTCCCCTCTTGAATCCTAGGCTCTTTCGAGTAAGTTTAAGCCCAATGTTAGTCAGTCAGAGTGGCTACTCCAGCTGCAGTGGCAGAGCTGCAGCAAGAAGCCCATCTTCCTTATTCGACAACAGAGAACCGGTTCTATTTATAGCCTCTCTGCAGCATAAATAGTTCATGCATGAAATCAAGGTTCAGTTCAGCCGCCAAGCTCCCCTGAATCAGTGTTTCTCCCTGACTAGATGAGTCGTGGCACCGCTGACGCACAGAGGAGGCTGATGCTGCAGGGTGTAGTTCTCTTGGTAGGGTACCTCGCTGCGGCCCCATGGGAAAGCATCAGGTGGTCCTGTCCCTTGTGAATTACAGTGTAACAGTGATGATGTCGATACACGGTGTGTAGTAGTCTGTCCTGACTCTTTGTCAGAAAGACTGTTGGAGAGATGTATTGAGTGTCACTTTTACGGTTTGGATTTCTCATCAAGGTTGTTCCAATGTCTTGTTGTCTCTTGCTTGTTTAGGCTTTTGTCTGTAGTGCATGGTGGGAGAGGTGTTCAGGGGTGCCCGGTCCCTGGCTCGCTCACTCAACCTCTGCAGATGGTGCCTGGCTGTTCCCTGTAGCTAGTGAGCAAGTATTTAAATAGCTTCAGTTTCTGCATCCTGCTGTTTCTTTCCTCTTCTTTCTCTCGTCCTCGCTTGCAGACGCACACACACTGCTAATGAGTACTCACTCTTCAGCCTTTTCTTGCATTGAAGCTAAAAGCGTGTTTAATACGTTGGATGTGTGTGATCTATTAACGACGGGTATATTTAGCTGTGTCTATTGATTAGGCTAACTAATTAAAGCAAGTGCTTTCCTGGCTGCTGACAAATTTATGAAATAAAAAAAGGACAGGGCAATGAGATGCAGTATTCCATCTGTTGCCATGGTGAAATGCTTGTCAGTGTGCTCTTGTTTTCCCAAAACAGTGTCTGTAGACAATTATATTGACCTCTTTGTGAAATGGTTGGTAGGTTCTGGAGAGCAAAATCTAATTTGACAGTACGTTAGTGGGAAAATAAAATTAAAGCGATATAAGTAAGGGTTTAATAAGAAGGCTGTTTTTAAATCCTGTCCATGGAAATGGTATGAATTGGATTTTTACCATCTCATCTAAGCAGACAGACATTGAGAACTGTAGGCTCTTCTAGCTGTGAAAGCTGCTGTGATTAAAGCACTGCCTCCTTCTACACATTAACAATAGAGAGCAATTATTTTAGCCTACAGCTTATCATTTCAGCTAAATGCTGTCAATTTGTCGTGTTAATTGGGGTATTTCACCTGAATTATCCCAAATTCACTTTCACTGATTCTACTACATTAATATTACATTTTTTTTTGGTTCGTCTTCGCGAGCACCCCGTCCATGGCGCTGTCTTGTCTCTGCCCACAGGGATTAAAGCCCTCTGGTTTCTGTTCAGGCGTCTATACAGCTAGCCACTCTACTATGCTGTTAATTATAAAATACTCTGTTCTCTCAGCCAGAGCAGAAAGAAGCAAGCAAATGCTGTGAGTGTGTCATGTCTTTTCATCCATTGCCTCTTGTAGTATAAGGCCCCCCTGGGGGCTTTTATCCGAGCAGATATAAACTCTTATCTGCCACTTTTAATTCGATTGATTTAATTAGTATTATTATGCACACTTACTGTTGGTGCTTGGTATGTTCATTGGCAGCAAATGCACACTTTGTGTGTGCATGTTTGTGCTTGCCTTTTGCCTAGTTAAATAAAAATAAAGAATTCCCCATCCCGCTGACTGAATATCAGTCTCTGCAGTTGATTTTTTTATTAGGCCTATTCAATTGCCTTAGTTCATAGTCTTCACCAGGGCTCTACACTGACTTTTTTTTAAATGTATTTTTTTTACAAGGAGCCCGTGTGCACCTAAGTTAAACAATTTAGGAGCTCAATTAAAAATATTTAAAGCAACAAGCTCTTTTCTTTGTAGTAGTGGTGCAAGCACTCAGTGTATCCTCCAAAGCTGCGGTACAGTGAAGTAATCATTGCAACAATTGTCTGGGATATTTTTATTTTCTAGTCACACTGGTGCGCCTAAATTAAAATTCCAGGTCGCACAGCAAAATATTTAAGCTCATTATGCGAGAAAAACGGTCACGCTGCAGAGCCCTGTTCACTTCCACATGTTCTGTGCTACATTAGTCTTGACCAGAAAACTCTGTTTCAAAGAGCAGAACTCCTTGCTGCCATTCCACTGCGTGATGTTCAAAGTGATGTCTAAGGCAATCGATCATTCAGTGACCACCTCTGTTTTGACAAAGAGCCCTCTCTGCATTTTTTTAATAGGGGATATCCGTATCTGAGCTGGGACCCTGTGAAACCACCTCTTCATCTTTTTGTCAGCTCCCGAAAGGCACTACACCTCCTCTCCTCCGCCTACCAGAGAGCTGCCTGTCAATTATCCCGGAGAAAAGGGGAAAGCGGAGAGGCTAAGCGGGGGCAAACCCAAGCAGGAAAGGAAATATGGAACTTTCCCAACCACTCATAATAAAGCCTAATCAAGTTTCACGTTTTTGTCACGTGCACTAGTACAGTGAAATGCCTTTCTTGCGATCTAATCGGTGCTATCTATTTCACTGTGTGCGGAGAACCCGATCCTCTCTGGGGGTACAGGGAAGACCAGGGAGGTGGTAAGTAAGGCTCTCTCCCCACCACAAACAGCCCCAGGTCGGGTTGGGTTTCACCCATCAGCAGTCCAGGGCCAGGGCTGTCAGGGACGGGGATGCAGCAGGAGTAGAGATGCCTATCTGGCCCCTGTACCTCTGCTGCTACAGCAGGACAACCCATGTTGTTGACACCGCGGTGGCAGATTAAAGATTGGACCTGGCAGGAAGGAACTAACTGCCCTGTGATGAAAGGTGGTGTGTGTGTTGCTGCTGGAAGAGCTGTATCTGAGCCTGGGCTGAAGATGCACGTAAAAATGAAAAGAGAGCGATGAAAATACTTTCGCTTGGTTTGATAGTTAATTTTATGCCACCATGTTTTGGCTTGAGATAAACACTGTGATATTGAAGCCGTTTCCGATATAGGGTTAGAGATGACACATTTTCTGCAAGGATTTATTATTTGCCGTGATACACCCCAGGGGTTAAGAATGACCCTGATTTGTGATGTGGTGGCGGGGTCTTGTCCTGGCCCGTCTATCGCCATGGCAGCAGCAACAGCAGTGTGGGTGGCTGGGAATTGGTGAGGTCATCCTGTCAGTGAGAAGCGAGTCAGTAACATCAGTAGATGTTCGGTGTGGCTCAGTTGGTAGAGCGTGGTGCTTGGACCGCCAATTATCGTTGGTTCCATTCCCGCTGGGGGCCGCCCATATGGAAAATATATGCAAACATGACTGTAAGTCATGGGATAAAAGCATCTGCTAAATGGCATATATACAATATATGAGGTTAGTTGGAATCAGTGTCACACTTTGTCTTCCAAAGTAGTAGTGATGGGGGGAAAAAATCTATACAGTTACATGTCGCATGTGTATATTATTTTGGATGATAATTGTATCGATACTTTGACTCGCAAGTATCGATTTATGAAAACAGCTATTTTGCTACGTAGAGTTACCCACATGAAAAAATACTATAGTATAAATACTGTAGTGTTACTACATTTATATATTATAGTATTCGCTGTAGTGTTTTTTTGTTGTTTTGTTTTTGTCTTCGGTCCCCTAAACACTACAGTGAATACTGTATTATTTACTATTGTGTTTTTGTTTTATCTTTGAAAGAGCCACCACTTCTTTCTCACTGACGAAACCTACGAGACAAATACTAAACAAGCACATTTTTCAGAACCTATAAGTAGGTAGGACTGGAGTCTGAATGGATAGTTCAGAGCTTCTGCTCTTCTATAACCTGTAGGGAACACAACATACTTGGCATGTAGGTTTCTCAATCATGGGTGCCACAAATTGGGGGAGGGGAATAGGTGGGGTATATGCAAATTAAATCCTGTTTTAGTATTACTGTAGTTAGTGTAGTGTTTTACTGTCGTATTTACTAGTGTTTTTTTGTGTGGATAATACTGTAATAGTTACTATAGTATTCTATAGTGTACTACACAATTCTATAGTAAGCATTACAGATTTGACGGATACTACAGTGTATAGTATACTACAAAATTATATAGTAAGTACTACATATGATCAAGGTGTGGAATATAGGGCGGCAGGTAGCCTAGCGGTTAAGAGCGTTGGCACAGTAACCAAAATGTTGCTGGTTCGGATTCCCGAGCCGACTAGGTGAAAAATATGCCGGTGTGCCCTTGAGCAAGGCACTTAACCCTAATCCAGAGCGATTTACAGGAGCAATAAGAGCTTTTGTGTGAAATGGCCTTTTAGAAGTGCTTTGGTGTACTTATGAATGCACGAGTCCCCTTTCCCCCCACTCGTATCGATTTTTAACCTCACAATTTTTATAAAGTCATACGAAGGTTTTACTATGCGTGAAGTTTCTAATTCATCCTGAATGTGTCATGTATTTGAAAATAAAATGTAAAAAATGAACACACATTAGATTAATAAAATATTTAATCAGTATTTTATTATTTTTTATTTTATTTAACTAGGCAAGTCAGTTAAGAACAAATTCTTATTTTCAATGACTGAATTGTTCAGGGGCAGAACAACAGATTTTTACCTTGTCAGCTCAGGGATTCGATCTTGCAACCTTTCGGTTACTAGTCCATCGCTCTAACCTCTAGCCTACCTACCGCCCCAGTCTTACAACTGAAGTGTGTCTTCCGTATTTAACCCACCCCTTTGAATCAGAGAGGTGCGGGGGGCTGCCTTAATCGACATCCACGGATTGAAGGGATGATGATGATGATGCATTCTTTGCAAGAGGGAATCTAATTTCATTGGTCCTCAACTCACAGCTCAAACACTTAATTCAGGGTAAGTGGAGTTAGCCTGCCCCACAGCAGGTTAGTTCTGAAGGAGGCTGAAGAAATACGGCTTGTCACCAAAAAGACTCATACACTTTTACAGATGCACAATCGAGAGCATTCTGTCAGGCTGCATCACCGCCTGGTACGGCAACTGCTCCGCCCACAACCATAAGGCTCTCGAGAGGGTAATGAGGTCTGCACAACGCATCACCGGGGGCAAACTACCTGCCCTCTAGGACACCTACATCACCCGACGTCACAGGAAGGCCATAAAGATCATCAAGACAACAACCACCTGAGCCACTGCCTGTTCACCCCGCTATCATCCAGAAGGCTAGGTTAGAACAGGTGCATCAAAGCAGGGACCGAGAGACTGAAAAACAGCTTCTATCTCAAGGCCATCACTGTTAAACAGCCACCACGAACATTGAGTGGCTGCTGCCAACATACTGACTCAACTCCGGCCACTTTAATAATGAAAGAATGACTCATCTCATATGTATATACTGTACTCGATACCATCAACTGCATCTTGCCTATGCCGTTCTGTACCATCACTCATTCATGTATTTTTATGTACATATTCTTCATCCCTTTACACTTGTGTGTATAAGGTACAGTGGGGCAAAAAAGTATTTAGTCAGCCACCAATTGTGCAAGTTCTCCCACTTAAAAAGACGAGAGAGGCCTGTCATTTTCATCATAGGTACACTTGTGGAGAAATTGTTAGGTTAGATTACTCGTTGGTTATTACTGCATTGTCGGAACTAGAAGCACAAGCATTTCGCTACACTCGCATTAACATCTGCTAACCATGTGTATGTGACAACTAAAATTGGATTTGGATTCGCTGCCATAGACATTTACCTGGCTAAAAGGTGACCCACTTTCATGTCTCCAGCTAGGCTATCACGAGTTGAACTCATAAGTGGTCCAAAGTTAGTTCACTATCTAGATTTGTAGTACACAACTCTTGTCTCTTTGTGAACCAGTTGCTGCTGTTATCCTAAGGATGAGCTTTGGTCGGGATCCGTCAAGTATTTACTTCCCGGGTAAAGAAGCAATGAGAGCAGAGTACAATTGTCACTCTACCGATCAATACCTTACATAACTGCTGCTTGCCAGGCCCAATGGTTTTATCCACATTGCTCATCAACCGCGGTCATTGAAATGGCTGTAATTCTATTTGTTGGCAGACTGTTGTTTAACCTTTTAACCTTGTGGCTGGGACAGCAGGAGATCAATAAGGGACAAAGTAGAGCGCAGGCCTATGCAGCAACGCACTCACCCACCATGAGCACTTTTAACCATGTTAGCTAAAGCATGACTCGGATATGGAGGACATTACCTCGATGTAGATTATTCGTCAAAGTGAATCATTCCCCTGGGCATAATTTACATTTTTAAATACTATTGTGAAAGGTATTATTGGACAGTCTATACCAGTGTTGGGGTCCATTTCAATTCAGGAAGTACTCTGACACCTTCCAAAAACATTCCAGTGCGTTTCAATGAAAAAAATGTGTAATCTGATTTTGCTTTACCTTCTAAATTGATTGGAATTGAAATGAAATTGACCCCAACCCTAGTCCATACCATAATGTTTGTTTGCATAAAGAGAGAAGCTGTAGGATGTTTGTAATAGCAGTGGATAGGCGAGGAGGTGGCAGGGGAAAGATACACTATGAATTCCCTCACGTGTGACTGACTCCCGCTGTCCCACACTGACAGTTTCATTGCCGCAGAATGATATTAGCTACCACCACACAACCCGGACATCCCTGCCAGCTCTCCCTGCCAACCACGCTGCCCACTCCTCTCCTTTTAGTTTTTTCCTTCTTGCTATTATTAGAGGAGAGTCATTCCCCCCCAAAAAAATCCTTTACAGTGTGGACACTGTATTGTATTATAACTACTTCTTTCCTCCTTCACTTTTCTTGATAAGCCATATCCGTTTTTAACACGTTACGGTACCTAGTCAAATACATTCTACAAGGCAGCTAGATTCAGAGATGGACAGGAACAGTACAGATGATTAGTAATAACTAGGTGGGATCAACTCACGCTGAGACACTCTCTGAGAGTGGGGTCATGGCCAGTAACGTAGTAGCTACACTCAACCCAGTACAGTGATTAGGACCCCAAGGCCAATTCCAGCACACACGCACATTCCCGTGTGTTTCTAATGTCTGTCTGTTGTACCAAATGTCTGTTTTCAGAAATGCAACGCGAGGACTGTGTTTTCAAAGCTTACATTTCAACTGGAAGTACCTTTTTAAAGCCAGAATCCTCAGTTGCTACATCCATTTTTGGACTTAATATAATGAATGCTGTACCCATTGAAGAATATAACTTATGAGCTTAGTTCAACTATCGTACCCCATCAGAACCCAAAATATAAGCTTGTTTACTCCAATGTTTGTAAAGAATGTAAACATGAACAAACACTGGATTGCCTCAAAACATGGTTAAAACAAACTAAGAAAAATGATAGTGAATGGTCAGCCCTTGCATCCCTAGCTCTGTCTATGCGTTTGAGAGTGGTTACATTTCTCCAGGCCCATCCCTCAGTGTTTTACCAAAACAGAGGCGGGTGCAGCTTTGTTATTTTTTGATTGAACGATTCTAGCTTTAACAGAATACTTTGCTGATGCACCCCATTTTCAATGCCTCGTACCACCTGTCTGTCGGCCTCCATATAGGCTTTATCCAACATCCTTGTTCTATCCTGCTGCCTGCTCATCTAACCCAAGCTCATCTGGGTCTTTAAATGAGATGCTATTGATCGGGGAGGTGAAGGGAGTGGTGCCCCATTAAACAACATCTCTAGGCTCTCTGTCTCTGCACTGCACAATGCTGTAATCTCAAGTTGCCATTCAATGATTGGAAGTTTCTAATTGAACACTAATGATACAGTTGAAGTCGGAAGTTTACATACACTAAGGGTGGAGTCATTAAAACTAATTTTTCAACCACTCCACAAATTTCTTGTTAACATAGTATAGTTTTGGCAAGTTGGTTAGGACATCTACTTTGTGCATGACAAGTAATTTTTCCAACAATTGTTTTCAGACAGATTATTTCACTTATAATTCACTGTATCACAATTCCAGTGGGCCAGAAGTTTACATACACTAAGTTGACTGTGCCTTTAAACAGCTTGGAAAATTCCAGAAAATTATGTCATGGCTTTAGAAGCTTCTGATAGTCTAATTGACATCATTTGAGTCAATTGGAAGTGTACCTGTGGATGTATTTCAAGGCCTACTTTCAAACGCAGTGCCTCTTTGCTTGACATCATGGGAAAATCAAAATAAATCAGTCAAGACCTCAGGAAAAAAATTGTAGACCTCCAAGTTTGGTTCATCCTTGGGAGCAATTTCCAAACGGCTGAAGGTACCACGTTAATTTGTACAAACAATAGTACGCAAGTATAAACACCATGAGACCACGCAGCCGTCATTCAGTCTCTCAATGTGCAAAACTGATAGAGACATACCCCAAGCGACTTACAGCTGTAATCGCAGCAAAAGGTGGCGCTACAAAGTATTAACTTAAGGGGGCTGAATAATTTTGCACGCCCAATTTTTCAATTTTTGATTTGTTAAAAAAGTTTGAAATATCCAATAAATGTCGTTCCACTTCATGATTGTGTCCCACTTGTTGTTGATTCTTCACAAAAAAATACAGTTTTATATTTTTATGTTTGAAGCCTGAAATGTGGCAAAAGGTCGCAAAGTTCAAGGGGGCCGAATACTTTCGCAAGGCACTGTATATCTCCAGTAAAACAAGTCCTATATCAACATAACCTGAATGGCCGCTCAGCAAGGAAGAAGCCACTGCTCCAAAACCGCCGTAAAAAAGCCAGACTACAGTTTGCAACTGCACATGGGGACAAAGATCATACTTTTTGGATAAATGTCCTCTGGCCTGATGAAACAAATATAGAACTGTTTGGCCATAATGACCATCGTTATGTTTGGAGGAAAAAGGGGGAAGTTTACACGACGAAGAACACCATCCCAACCGTGAAGCACAGGGGTGGCAGCATCATGTTGTGGGGGTGCTATGCTGCAGGAGCGACTGGTGCATGTCACAAAATAGATGGCATCATGAGGAGAAAAATGATGTGGATATATCGAAGCAACATCTCAAGACATCAGTCAGGAAGTTCAAGCTTGGTCGCAAATGGGACAATGACCCCAAGCATTCTTGACCCCAAGCATTCTTCCACAGTTGTGGCAAATTGGCTTAAGGACAACAACGTCAAGGTATTGGAGTGGCCATCACAAAGCCCTGACCTCAATCCTGTAGAAAGTGTGTGGGCCGAACTCAGTTACACCAGCTCTGTCAGGAGGAATGGGCCAAAACTCACCCAACTTATTGTGGGAAGCTTGTAGAAGGCAACCCGAAACATTTGACCCAAGTTAAACAATTTACAGGAAATGCTACCAAATACTAATTGAGTGTATGTAAACTTCTGACTCACTGGGAATGTGATGAAATAAATACATTCTGAAATAAATCATTCTCTCTACTATTATTCTGACATGACGCATTCTTAAAATAAGGTGGTGATCCTAACTGACCTAAGACAGGGAATCTTTACTAGGAATTGCGAAACTGAGTTTAAATGTATTTGGCTAAGGTGTATGTAAACTTCCGACTTCAACTGTAGATACTACATCTAATGATGATGTAATGTGTTTTATCTTAAAGAGCCTGGATGAATTGGCCTAGTTATTGATCCATCATCATGGTTATTGTCATTTACAGAGTAAAACAACATCTATCAAACTAAACACATCCCCTTGTTTAGTTTGACAGGAATAATATATTATCACTGAATAGGCAACCACAAAGTGCTGTAGGATCCTCAGAAAATGTTGTCCCAGTTTACAATGTAGCCTATTCAGAGAAAATCCGTTGTGGCACTGTGTGTTGACATAAGGAACATGAGAGTAAGAAAAGTCCCTACTAGAGATGCTGTAGCGTTTGGGTCCCATTCAGTTCGACTTTATCCTCCTCTCAGACATGCCAGTCAAGGACTGCTGCATTGCTAATTACAAAGCCAATTCCGTCAGTAGGCTCTGCTCGCTATATATAGGGCCAGGCTGCAACACTGACACTTAATTTTCCCAAAGTCATGGAGCAGCGCATCGATCCTGTTTCTCTCTCTTTCGTCAACAGAGAGTAAAATCACAGTGGGGGATTAAAAAAATAATTTACATTTAAAAAACGCAACGCAAAATACTGTCACCTGCCCTTTCAGATATCAAGGTAGTGTTTTGTGTTCAAAGCAATTCAACCGTTGTACTGTAGATTTAAATGAGTGATTTGCTTTTCATTACCAACTCCATCTTATTTTCTCTCTCTAAAATGTATACATTTTCCACTAGACACTCCAGTGATATGGTAGAGTGTGATAATACGCATACTGTCCAGCATCTGTTATTGTCATTGTCCTACAGGAAGCAACTGTCTGTGTGATAACCTCTGCTCTTATCGCCCATTGTCAGTGACAACTCTTTCTTTGTCAGGAAGGGCAGAGATGGGAACAAATGCTCACACACACACACACATCACAAACACACACACACACACACACACACCACTGGGGCTACCCTATGCACAGGGGGCCTCAACGTGGTTGTCCCAATCGCTGAAAACATTCCATCCCAGGACAGGATGTTTTTCTAAAGAGGGAGAACTAGATATAGTGGGTAGTGTTTTCTGTTCTCAACCCCCTCCCTCTGTGTCTCTCCCCTTTCTCCATGCCTTTGAACCAGGAAAGACAAGCCACGTGTCCTGATCTTAGCCATATCTTCTTCTGAGGCGCTCACAACACTACTGTGATTACTTTCTCCCTTTTGAGCGTAATGTTTTTATCCATGGTTTGTTTTCAAGATAACATGTTACAGGCTTTTATTTTTCCTGTCAAGTCAAGCTCTCGCTGGGAAATTTCCATATGTTTTTTTTTACACCCCAAACTCAAATCTATTATTATAATTCTATTCAACTGTGAATTATTTATTTGGCAATCGGAAACATTTGACTGGTTCCAATTATCTTGTGGATAAAGATCTGGCACATTTCAATTTCCAAAGCATTATAAAAAGTCGTCACTCTTCCTTTATCGTTAATGAATTGAATTGCTTTGAATGTCGATGAATTGAATTGCTTTGAATGTCGATGAATTGCTTTGAACGTCGATGAATTGAATTGCTTTGAATGTTATTTTCTATTGTTGATGATGACCTCTTCACATACCCACGAGGAGAAGCCGCAATGCATGTTTTCTCTACTGAATGTGTGAAGTACCAGTGCAACATTGTGGATGCACATCCACTCACTCTCTTGTCTGTCTGTTCCCAGTCCCGGAGGAGAAGAAGCAGCAGACGAAGAAAGAGAAGATGAAGGAGAGGCGAGACAGGTGGCTAAACAGTGAGTATTACCACAACTTAACATAGATCTGACTCGTACTGTTTCTATGAGGGAGACCCTCCTAATTGTCAGCAGGAATAAGGCACCCTCGCAGAGAGTTACACATAATCGGGAACTTTATTTGCAGGAACACGTGTCTAATTTGGTTCTGTACAAAGAGAGATGATGAATGAATTTACTGTACATAATAAACATATGATAATGAATGAATATACTGTACATAATAAACATATGATAATGAATGAATATACTGTACATAATAAACATATGATAATGAATGAATATACTGTACATAATAAACATGATAATGAATGAATATACTGTACATAATAAACATATGATAATGAATGAATATACTGTACATAATAAACATATGATAATGAATGAATATACTGTACATAATAAACATATGATAATGAATGGCTAAGCAGATACACCATCACACATGTCCACTTGGAGAGTGACTGAGGAGGCTCTGAGCAGGCCAGGGGACTGAGTCCGGTTCCATAGCAACCACCAGACCCTAGCAACCGATCAGTGGCCTAGTCACAGAGGTCAATAGGAGAGATTGGGGAGCCAGTACATGACCCCCTGATCTCTGGAACTGTTTGGGGACTGGTGGAGTGAGCTTCATTAAGTGATAGGACTCGCAGGCGGGGGAAATCTATTTTTATTTGTCACGTGCTTCGTAAACACCCGGTGTAGACGAACAGTGAAATGCCTACTTAGAAAGAGCGTAAGAAATTGAAATAAAAATAATAACTCAAGTAATAAATACACAATGAGTAACAATAACTTGGCTATATACACAGGGTAACAGTACAGAGTCAATGTGCAAGGGTACAAGGTTGATATGTACAAATAGGTAGGGATAAAGTGACGAGGTAACAGGATAGATAATAAACAGTAACAGCAGCGCATGTGATGAGTCAGAAGAGTTTGTGCAAAAAGGGTCAATGCAGATATTCAGGGTAGCTATTGGTTAATTATTTAACTAACTATTTAGCAGTCTTATAGCTTGGGGGGTAGAAGCTGTTCAGGGTCCTGTTGCTTCCAGACTTGGTGCATCGGTTCCGCTTGCCATGCGCTAGCAGAGAGAACAGTCTATAAATTGGGTAGCTGAAGTCTTTTAACAATTTCAACCTTCATGTTTTTACCTTTCGACACTCCCTAATCCCGACATTGGTGCTCTCTCCCAAAAGCGTTTGAATTGATCAAATGTAGGATTATGCCTTTTGTGTTCAAAAATGTTTGAAAGGCAAGACATAGATGCCTTCGGGACATAACAGCATTAGGTTGGTGCAATGAGGAGCCCCATCCCCACTGATCTCTACTGAGAAGCTGAGGTTTCTGCGCTGTGCCAGTCCAGCCCGGGACAGAGCTAGCTGTGTCTATGTAATTACAACCCCTTTTAAAGCTACAGTCTGGCATTTGTTATCCAGCAAAACCAGCAGCCCTCTGAAATGACCATTGAACAGATTCCCAGATCCCAGATTGGGCTTTTAACACCACCACCTACTCTTCTAGAATTGTGATCACTTAGTAACCCAATCTGCTGATCCAATCAATTCTCTGTGTAACACAAGATGTCTCCTCTGTGCATATCATTAGGCTCTAATGGTCCTTTTGACTCCGTCTGAAATTAGAGACAGGCTGTGAGCCTCAGACCTCTGCAGTTTTCGGAAATTAACAAGGAGGAAGAAAGAAAAAAAATCGGATAATTGCTTTTCTGTCGTAGACCAACTGTATTCCAGGAAGAGGCAGGGCTGTCTGTATCTGCAGCATGGCGTCCTCTGGAACTCTACTGATGAAGATGTGCAAAATATGTGTTGACGGATAAGGGTTATTATTCAGACTGTATATTCCAGAGGTGATTTAATGCCCAATGTGTTCCTTCCTTTAGCCTAAATAAGAGACAGATGTGGCAATTCAATCAAAGCCACATTGCACGAGTATCTATTCTACAGTTCTGCACAATCTGGAAATAGCCTAAATGACATGAACAGTGAATAATTTTTCAGCAGACATATATTTATTTAAATTTTACCCCCTTTTTTTGCCCCAATTTCGCAGTATCCAATTGTTTTTAGTAGTTACTATCTTGTCTCATCGCTACAACTCCTGTACGGGCTCGGGAGAGACGAAGGTCGAGAGTCCTACGAAACACAACCCAACCCCAACCAAGCCGCACTGCTTCTTAACACAGCGCGCATCCAACCAAGGAAGCCAGCCGCACCAATGTGTCGGAGGAAACACCGTGCCCCTAGCAACCTGGTCAGCGTGCACTGCGCCCGGCCCCCCACAGGCCCGCTAGTGCGCGATGAGACAAGGATATCTCTACCGGCCAAACCCTCCCTAACCCGGACGCTAGGCCAATTGTGCGTCGCCCCGTGGACCTCCCGGTCGCGGCCGGCTGCGACAGAGCCTGGAAGCGAACCCAGAGTCTCTGGTGGCACAGCTAGCACTGCAATGCAGTGCCTTAGACCACTGTGCCACCCGGGAGGACCTTTCAGTAGACATTTTAATACCTTCAACACATCCTGTTTATGATCTGATCGTATCCACTAGAGTCAGAATTTATACTTAAAGCCATAAAGTTTAATGACCCTCAATTTTCAACTGTTCACGAACTGTATGTCTGTACCGATGACATCTGGTTTGAATATTCCTCCCTGGCTCTGATCACAGTATTTATTCAAGTCTGTGGTGATGTAGGGTTTAGTGTTTTGCTGATGATACTCCAGTTGATACTCACAGTCAATTACATGGGCAAGTCTGCACATAAGAAACCATATGGCTCATAGTCATCATAACTCATGGCTGAAATGGGATCAACACCACTCTATGATGAAAGCCAAGAGGCCCAAACCACCATTGCTTTTAACCATATTTTTTAAATCTCAAGTGAGATTCTCCTCATACTTTTGTATATAGTGTATGTGGACACCCCTTCAAATTAGTGGATTCGACTATTTCAGCCACACCTGTTGCTGACAGGTGTATAAAATTGAGCACACCGCCATGCAATCTCCATAGACAAACATTGGCAGTAGAATGGCTTTACTGAAGAGCTCAGTGACTTTCAACGTGGCACCGTCATAGGATGCCACCTTTCCAACAAGTCAGTTCATCAAATTTCTGCCCTGCTAGAACTGCCCCGGTCAACTGTGAATGCTGTTATTGTAAAGTGGCAACGTCTGGGAGCAACAATGGCTCAGCCGTGACATGGTGGGCCACACAAGCTCACAGAACGGGACCGCCGAGTGCTGTTGCACGTTCCAAACTGCCTCTGGATCAACGTCCGCTCAATAACTGTTCGTCAGGACCTTCGTGAAGTGGGTTTCCATCTGAGCAGCCGCACACAAGCCTAAGATCACCATGCGCAATGCCAAGCGTTGGCTGGAGTGGTGTAACGCTCTCCGCCATTGGACTCTGGAGCAGTAGAAAAGCGTTCTCTGTAGTGGACAAATCTAGGTTTGGCAGAGAACGCTACCTCCGACTACGAGCCAGGCCTAATTGTCCAACCTCAGTGCCCGACCTCACTAATGCCCTTGTGATAAATGGAAGCAAGTCCCTGCAGCAATGTTCCAACACCTAGTGGAAAGCCTTCCCAGAAGAGTAGAGGCTGTTTATAGCAGCAAAGGGGGGCCAACTCCATATTAATGCCCAAAGATTTTGGAATGAGATGTTCGTGTTGGTGTCCAAATATTTTGCTCATGTAGTGTATCAATGCCATTCTACAAAGAGTTTTAGGTAATCTTGGTAAGGCTACTTATTGTTGCGGAGGCACATCGTTGACATACATTAAGTCTCTGCTGCTTGTGCCATGATGGAAACATAGTAACCTCCCTGAACCATCAGACAAGCAAAGCGTCAATACAGGATTAAAATGGAATCCTACTACACCTGCTCTGACGCTCGTCAGATGTGGCAGGGCTTGAAAACTATTACGGACTACAAAGGGTAACCATGGCGCGAGCTGCCCAGTGACACGAGCTTACCAGGCGAGCAAAATGCCTTTTATGCTTGCTTCGAGGCAAGCAACGCTGAAGCATGCACTGGAGCACCAGCTGTTCTGGATGACTGTGTGATAACGCTTTCGGTAGCCGATGTGAGCAAAACCTTTAAACAGGTCTGCAATCACAAAGCTGCGGGGCCAGATGGATTACCAGGACTTTTACTCAAAGCATGCGCAGACCAACTAGCAAGTGTCTTCACTGATATTTTCAAACTCTCCCTGACTGAGTTTGTAATACCTACATGTTTCAGCATGTTTCAGAAGACCACCGTAGTCCTTGTCTCCAAGGAAGCGAAGATAACCTGCCTAAATGATTACCGCCCCGTAGCACTCACATCGGTAGCCATGAAGTGCTTTGAAAGGCTCACATCAACAGCATCCTACCGGATACCCTAGACCCACTCCAATTCGCATACCGCCCCAACAGATCCACAGGTGACGCAATCTTAATCACACTCCACACTGCCTTTTCCCACCTGGACAAAAGGAACACCTATGGGAGAATGCTGTTCATTGGCTACAGCTCAGCATTCAACACCATAGTGCCCACTAAGCTAAGAACCCTGGGACTTAACACCTCCCTCTGCAACTGGATCCTGGACTTCTGACAGGCCGCCCCATGGTGGTAAGGGTAGGTAACAACACGTAGGCCACGCTGATCCTCAACATTGGGGCCCCTCAGGGATGTGTACTTACTCCACTCCTGTACTCCCTGTTCACCCACAACTGCGTGGCCAAACACGACTCCAACACCATTATTGAGTTTGCAGACGACACAACAGTGGTAGGCCTGATCACCGACAGCGATAAGACAGCCTATAGGGAGGAGGTTAGAGAACTGGGGTGCCAGGACATCAACCTCTCTGTCAATGTGAGCAAGACAAAGGAGCTGATCGTGGACTTCAGGAAAAGGTGGGCTGAACAGGCCCCCATTAACATCAACGGTGCTGTAGTGGAGCGTGTCGAGAGTTTCAAGTTCCTTGGTGTCAACATCACCAACAAACTATCATGGTCCAAACACACCAAGACAGTCGTGAAGAGGGTACGACAAAACATTTTTCTCCTCAGGAGACTGAAAAGATTTGGCATGTGTCCCCAGTTCCTCAAAAAGTTCTACAGCTGCACCATCGAGAGCATCCTGACCTGTTGCATCACCGCCTGGTATGGCAACTGCTCGGCATCTGACCATAAGGGGCTACAGAGGGTAGTGCGTACGGCCCAGTACATCACTGGGGCCAAGCTTCCTGCCATCCAGGACCTACAGTTGAAGTCGGAAGTTTACATACACTAAGGGTGGAGTCATTAAAACTCATTTTTCAACCACTCCACAAATGTTTTGTTAACTAAGTATAGTTTTGGCAAGTTGATCTGAACATCTACTTTGTGCATGACACAAGTAATTGTTTACAGACAGATTATTTCACTTATAAATCACTGTTTCACAATTCAAATGGGTCAGAAGTTGACTGTGCCTTTAAACCGCTTGGAAAATTCCAGAAAATGATGTCATGTCTTTAGAAGCTTCTGATAGGCTAAATTACATCATTTGAGTCAATTGGAGGTGTACATGTGGATGTATTTCAAGGCCTACTTTTTTTGTATACCTCCACAAGTCTGGTTCATCCTTGGGAGCAATTTCCAACCACCTGAAGGTACCACGTTCATCTGTACAAACAATAGTACTCAAGTATAAACACCATGGGACCACGCAGCCGTCATACCGCTCAGGAAGGAGACGTGTTCTGTCTCCTAGAGATGAATGTACTTTGGTGCGAAAAGTGTTAATATATCCCAGAACAACAGCAAAGGACCATGTGAAGATGCTGGAGGAAACCGGTACAAAAGTTTCTATATCCATGTAAAACGAGTGCTATATCGACATTCTTACCCACTGGGAATGTGATGAAAGAAATAATAGCTGAAACTAATCATTCTCTCTACTATTATTGTGGTGGTGATCCTAACTGACCTAAGACGGTTAATTGGTGGTGTCAGAGGAAAGCCCATAAAATTGTCAGTCTCCAGTCACCCAAGTCATAGACTCTTTTCTCTGCTACTGCACAGCAAGTGGTACCGGAGTGCCAAGTCTAGGACCAAAATGCTTCGTAATAGCTTCTACCCTCAAGCCATAAAACTGCTGAACAATTAATCAAATGGCCACCTGACTATTACATTGACCCCACCCCTCCATTTGTTTTGTACACTGCTGCTACTCGCTGTTTATTATCTATGCATAGTCACCCCTACCGACATGTACAAATGACCTCAACTAACCTGTATCCCCACACACTGAGTTGGTACCCCCTGTTTATAGCCTCGTTATTGTGTAACTTTCTATTATGTTTTTTACTTTTGTTTATTTGGTAAATATTTTGTTAACTCTTCTTGAACTGCACTATTGATTAAGGGCTTGTAAATAAGCATTTCACGGTAAGGTCTACACTTGTTGTATTCCGCACGTGACAATTCGTTTGATTTGATTTATATGCATTTTTTTGTGTGATATTTAGAGATCAGCTCCATCAAGCTGGCCAAGGAGCAGCAAGTGGCCCAGGCTAAGAGGGCGGCCATGCCCGTTGTGGGTGACATGAGGCCGCTGGCAGACGCCCTGCCAGAACTCTGCCAGCTCATCCCCGCCACCACCAGGACCTCCAGAAAGGCCTCCAGAAAGAATAGGGTGTAAGTACACATCCCTGTGGAACACCCCAACAATACTATGATTTCACACCATCCTCTTTCTCCTCACACCCACTGACTCTTCTTACAGCTGTTGGTTTGTCTAGCAGGCCTTGTTTCATCCATGAAATGGGTCATCATTTTCTTTACCGTCATAGTTTACGTTTTTGGCACTCTGTCGTCTCCTCACACTGTCCAACCCTTCCTCTGCCTTTGTCAAGTTGAGTTTATCCAAGTGAATTTCAATCCTCTGTTTTAGGTCTTTCTTAGCATTTTTGTAAGAGGAATACGTGAGCTCATAATGTCCCAGTGGTTGGTCTCAGGCGCTGTCACTGGGGTTAATGAGCCATGATTTTCCACACAGTACATTATGACAGAGTGTCACAGCACACAATACTACCCTACCTCTACAGTATGGCCTTCAGCACAGAGTTATTCAGACGTTAGTAAGTCGTTTTGAGGTGTAGAGGACAGATTTAGCTTCTGTGGCAGGGTTGCACATATTAAGGAAGCAATTGACTTCCATTCAAAACAGGAAGAAGGAAGAGAATTGGGGTGTATTCATTAGTTGGATTCCATTGCAAAACATTTGGTCAAAACATTTTGCAACAGAAACCGTTTACTCGAAACGGAAAACGTTTTGCAACAAAACCTTTCTATTAGACAAATGCAGGTAGGTCCCTCCCTGTTTCATTCCATTTGGTTCCTAGCGTAAACGGTAAACACACCAAGCATTTTGCAATGGAATTCGACTAATGAATACACCAATGGGTTAGATTATGCCGTAAAATGCACTAAATAAGAGGGGAAGAAATCGCCTCCAACGGCAATCCTGCAAGTAAATGAAGTCTGGTATTGTTCTGAGGACATTTCAATTGTGCATTATAACACTCCTCTTTGGTTTCTGGATGCTTCCAGGGTTATTTATTGCAGTCAAATTCAGCTCGGGAAAGCCTCAGTGGAGCTTGTTTATTGTGATGGGCAGTTTTTCACTCACTCATAAATGTCTGTATGACTTAATGCCTTGCTTTTGTTTTTTAATGCGCTACTGAAGCTTTCTCTCTCTCTCTCTCTCTCTCTCTCTCTCTCTCTCTCTCTCTCTCTCTCTCTCTCTCTCTCTCTCTCTCTCTCTCTCTCTCTCTCTCTCTCTCTCTCTCTCTCTCTCTCTCTCTCTATCTCTATCTCTATCTCTATCTCTCTCTCTCTCTCTCTCTCTCTTCAGCTTAAAGATAAAGTAAACCAAGATGGCGAGCTCAGCTGAGCACACATTGTTACAGTTAGGAGGTAGCCCTATCAGACTCAAAAAAGCAATGCACCTTATAGGTCGTATAAAAGGGCCCTTTAGACTGTTCCAATACATGTAATTAACTTTTTGGTTCTTACAAAGCCTTCCGTCAGAGTCCACGGAGACATGGTTGCTAGGCAGTGGCGAGGTTAGCTCACAAGTTCCTTCTTTCAGGAGTCCGAAGTAGCAGGCACTATAGAGAAGGTCAAGAACAAGTCTCGGAGAAAGGTTATTTTTTGATGAAAGGCAGTCTTTTGATGAAGACCAGGAGCTGGATGTAGAGTATTGCTTTTGTACCCGTTTTTGATATGCCTGTTGTATATTCATACAAGGAAATCATGTGAGGCTTAATACTCGTCTCTCACGCTGACATATGGATGTATTTAAAGTGTGAAAACAGGGATCCTAACATAAGCCAAGGCCAGAGATGTCAGCAATGACTATAAGTGTGTGTGAAGTGTGAACAAGACAGACTTATGACCACCGGCTGTGTGACACTGGAAATCCTCCCTGACTGAAGTTAGAATTGTGGAATTCTCCAGAGTGGATAAAAACAGTACCAGGCAGATCATGTTAATGGAATGGAACATTTGTGCTTTTTCCATTCTGATGATTTGTTTGACTTGATGTCAGATTAATATTCCTTCAATTCCACCTTTTTATCAAAATCCTAAAACGTCTTTATGTAAAAAAAAAAAAATGGAATTAAAGGGGACCTGTACCTGAACTTTCACCCCCAGAGGAAGGTTGTTCTTCTTGACACTGACAGACACCTCCTAGAAGAAGATGGGGGTTGTGTGGTTCAGAGTGCAGATGGCGCCGATACATGCTGGCCTACCCATGACAACTTGGACCCTCTTGCCGTGTATGTGGTAGATAGAATGTTTGTTAGGAAAAAGATGTGTATGTACACTGGGGTCTGAAGTTGTTGACACCCTTGATAAAGATGAGCAAAAATGACTGTGTAAAAAAAATAATCAAAGAGATTTTGTTTAACAAGTAAGGTGTGGCGCAGCGGTCTAAGGCACTGCGCCGCATTGCTTGAGGCGTCACTACAGGCCCGGGTTCGATCCCAAGCTGTGTCACAGGGGCGTCCGGCGCACAATTGGCCCAGCGTCGTCCAGGTTGGGGACAGTTTGGCTGGGGGGTTTACTGTACTTGGCTGGGGGGGGCTTTACATTACTTTACTCATCGTGCTCTAGCGAATCTTTTTGGCGGGCCGGGCGCTTGCAGGCTGATCATTGGTCGTCAGTTGAACGGCGTTTCCTCCAACACGTTGGTGCAGCTAGTTTTCCGGGTTAAGAGGGCTTGTGTTAAGAAGTGCGGTTTGGCAAGTAATGTTTCGGAGGACGCATGACTCGACCTTCGCCTCTCCCGAGTCCGTAGGGGAGTTGCAGCGATGAGACAAGATCGTACTTGAAATGAGGAGAAACAGGGGGCAAATAAAAAGAAATGACAAGAAATCATTTTTTTCTCAAGAAGGTAGGGGTCAAAATGATTGACACTCCTTTTTTCAATACCTTTCAATACCCCACATTGCGAGGATAACGGCACTGACCCTTTTTATGAAATGCTTTATGAGTTGGAGAACACATTGGGATGGCTCTTAGACCATTCCTCCACACAGAATCCTTCCAGATCTTTGATATATTTTGTTTGCGCTTATGGACGGCCCTCTTCAATTCAAACCACAAGATTTCAATGGGTGTCAAGTCTGGAGACTGAGATGGCCTTTGCAAAATGTTGATTTTGTGGTCAATTAATAATTTATTTGTGGATTTTGATGTGTGCTTGGTGTTATTGTCTTGCTGGAAGATCTAAGTGTCAGTCTCCTGGCAGAGGCAACCAGGTTTTTGGCTAAAAATGTCCTGGTACTGGGTAAAGGGCATGATGCCTTTGACCTTAACAAAGGCCCCAGGACCAGTGGAACCGAAATAGCCCCATAATATCAAAGATCCACCACCATATTTTACAGTAGGTATGGGGTTCTTTTCTGCACATGCATTCTCATTTCGAAGTCAAACCTACCACAGGTGTGCGTGGCCCAAGATCTATATTTTCATGTCATCCAGAAAATGTAGACGCCCAGAGTTTGCTAAACGGCGGTTAGCCGAGGTTTGAAATGAGACTGTATGAGCAGAAAAGAGCCCCATACCAACCGTATAATATGGAGGTGGATTTTTGATGTCATAGGGATGCTTTCTTCCACTGGTCCTGGGGGTATTACTTGTTAAACTAAATCTATTTCTCTGTGCAATTGTATTAGTATAAAATAATCTAATTTACCAATTTTTTTAAGCATGCAATATAGATCAATATTTTAATTATTTACCTCACACAAGCCTTGTGAGCATAAAAATCGTGTGGCCTCCCTCGTGACGGCGAAGAAAATTTTTCCCGTTTTAAGTTAACTTCCTGCAATTCTACACATTTTGATATGGGGCGGGAGATAAGATTGTCACGCCCTGGCCTTAGTATTCTGTGTTTTCTTTATTATTGTGGTTAGGCCAGGGTGTGACATGGGTGATAATGTGTATGTCTTGTCTAGGGGTTTTTGTAGATTGATGGGGTTGTGTTCAGTATAGTATTCTAGGTCTATGGTTGCCTAGAGTGGTTCTCAATCAGAGGCAGATGTTTATCATTGTCTCTGATTGGGAACCATATTTAGGCAGCCATATTCTTTGGGTATTTTGTGGGTGATTCTTTCCTGTCTCTGTGTTTTGCACCAGTTAGGACTGTTTTGGTTTTTCCACGTTTTCTTGTTTTGTATATGTATATTGTTCACGTTATCATCTTTATTAAAGATGTTCAATCATAACCACGCTGCATTTTGGTCCTCCTCTCCTTCCCAGGAAAAAAAACGTAACAAAGATTATGCAATTTTACAGCGAATTTCCTGCAATTCTACACATTTTGCCATAGGTTGGGTGCAAATGTTTGCCGTTTTTAATATCATAACTGATGATGAATGGGTCCCAACCCGGTCGGTAATTCGACCATGCTTGCTACAAGTTTAGATAGCTGGCTGCTAGACTAATTTACCAATACATTTTTTTTGGGTTGACATGGGCTAATTGAGTGACTGCTGATGCACAACCAAATTTTGAAATTGCACCCTGTGTATTCTATTATTCTAACTCTCAACAATAAGTTGAGACCCCCACTGAGTTGTTTTTGTTTAAATTGGTCCGCAGGCCTACAAAAGTAAAGTGGTACGGCCCATGGGCCGCCAGTTGCTCATCCCCGCTATAAACCAAAGCCTTCAGGCATTATTGACTAACTAGCTATTCAGCCAACACATTCTCTCTTCAGTTGCCAAATATATCAAGTTTTCAGTTGTGTTCCGTCTGTGTTATTATGGGCAGAGTTGATATTTATGATAATATTTGATTCATTCCCTAGTTGAACTCTTGTAGCTGTCCTTGATGGACCTTTTAGACTAGACTGTGTTTACTGTAACTCCACAAGGCTGTTTTCACCTTTGACCTTTGGCTTCCCCACTGCCTCCAAGCTAGCTGCAGTTCCCATGACCCCTCTGGTGAAAAACACATTTCTTGAGATTGAACTAGTTTTAATTCGCAAGCAAATCCGTGTCTACCCATTTCACTCTTGTCTGTCAAACTTGTCACAACTCGCAAGAGCATATGTTTTGTCCAGTCATGCTCTTGTTATGTCTTTGCTGATGTGTTTGGTAAACTCAACATCCATTTTGCCATAGAAAACAAGGTTTTTCTGTACATCACAACTTGGCATGGTTAATTGTTGGACAAGGCCAGAATGGATAATTGGGGGATCAGCTCAGTTGGCTGGCCTCCATCTCTGTCTGTTGTTAATAAATGAAGTACTCGTCTGTCTGGCCCCAATCCTAAATAACTAAACACATACAGGAAAGTCCCAACTATGGCACTGCCTGGAACGATCGCACATGGACAGCACATTGTGCTGCCATTTATTTTTGACCTGTATCTTGTTTTAACCATAATCATTCCATATGAAATCAGTCACCTTTTGACCATCTTTATCATTTTGTCTTTCCCTCTCAGGCCAGTGAAGAAGAAGCCAGAACCAACAGACTTCAGCCTGATGAAGCCAGCACAAAAACGCAAACTCCTGTAAGACCTCACATTGACCTGTACCCGACCATGGCCAAACCACCACTGATGATCACATGTCTAACTTATTATTCTCCATGAGAAAATGACATGAAGCTAAAATGAAAATGTTATCCTGCTGATTATCAGAGCAACCAAGATAATAAACTGCCCATCTGCTATTTACTTTTACCGTTATTATTACTCTTTTTTTTATTTTTTTATTACCTTACAACCTACGTGTTTTGTTTTGATCTCAGGGAGAGTGAGACCAGCCGGTTTAGTGAAGCTGTGAAGAACCTGGCACACAGCAAGACTAACCCTCTGGCAGCTATTGGTGAACATCTGAGGAAGAGACTGAAGCAGGAAGAGGAGCAGGGGCCTAGCTAACCTGTTCGACTGGAGACGCCATTTGGATCTGCAGTTGAGCATCCCCACCCAGAGACAGGGATCGTGTTTGAGATCGACTACGTTGCAGTCTGCAACTGCAGACTAGCTGACTGATCTAGAAATAACCTTGCACCCTAAATAACTACTTATTATAATTGGTAGATCAGTCATAAAATTGATGCTTTCGAACACGGCCATGACACAAGAAAACCCCTGCCTTTTTTATTTAAGGGCAACCCTGATGCCTGCATCCCTGTTCCCTGTGCCCAATCTACCAAACCTGCCAAAATCAATGAGATCTTTTGATTGAAGTGGTTTTGGTCATTGTGCACTATACCAGTAAAACATCAGAGGACTTACAGGTTGTCTGAGTAACGGCGATGTTTACGACACCTAATTAGATCATGCCCCCAGTTCTGGAGAAGTTGAAAATGAATAGTTACTTTTGTGAATGAGGAAAAATAAACTGATGTTGTAAATGTTGAGATTAGATCTGTCATCAAAATGACTCCTTTCAATTTTTGTACAGTATCTCTTCCACATTTCTTTTAGGCGATATTAAAAATTCAGTACGGTACATTAAAACTTGCCTTTCATTTTGTATAACACTATGTATGTGTCACGTCGTTGTGATATTGATGAATATGAATTTAGATCAGATTGGAAGTCATGTTCTGAATTCATTATATTCAAACTGCGATCTGTAATCCCAAGGCCTGAGGCTCAGAACAGCAGCATATCCATGGAAACCAACCCGTCATAAGTAGCAACGGCGGTATGCTACGCAGGTCCAGAAATAGAAAGGAAACATCTTCAGCCTAGAACTGATGATAAACATGGACGTAGATGGACACTTCAGACTGTTAGAGCCACAGAGGTTACATCCCAAATGGCCCTCTATTCACCATTGCGCTACTTTGGGCCCAGGTCAAGAAGAATAGTGCATTATAGTGAATGGGATGCCATTTGGGATACAGCCAGAGGCTACGGAGAAGATTAAGAGGGAACGAAGAAAGAGATCAGAGATGGGGGGGGGGGGGGGGTGGGCCTAGAGGTTCATTGCCCATTCAGGCACCAATCTGATTACGTTTGAGAGAAGAAGAAATAGCCAATTAATAGAAGGTATGTTTATTGCTGGCACAGGCCATTAGCATCCATTAGTAATGCATGATATGATTGGATGAATATCTATAGACAATAGTGCTGGGTGAGTCCTAATCAGAGTTGTGTAGCCGATACATCCTTAGTACTCTGCATGTAACAGGGACATTCTGTCCTTCATATCAACACAGGTTGAAGACTGATAGCCAGTGGACCTACAGTAGATTGATCCTGTGGTCCTCTGGAGCTCAGTTGGTAGAGCATGGCACTTGCAATGCCAGGAAAGTGGGTTTGGTTCCCGAGACCCACCCGTATGTAAAATGTATGCACGCATGACTCTGTCTCTGGATAAAAGCGTCTGATAAATAGCCTCTATCATTATGATCTGTTGATGGAGGGAGTAGGTCTAGGTTACTCCATTATGAATCATGTCAGCCTCTATGGCGTTCAAGGAAGCATTAATGCAGTTTATAGTGCAAATATCAGTCCGCTATTACCCCCCGGTTACAGGCTAATGTTTTAATCATTACAGTGCAGGCAATTGCACTACCATTCAGCACCACCTATCCATCCTGTTTTAATTTCAAATACTGGGCATGACCTTGTAACAAGAAGCAAAGCTGTTCAGTTCCCCACTGCCTATTTCAAAACGATACATGGAATTTTTGCTCTGTACATGTCAGTAGGGTTACACTAGTCTCTTGTAACAGAGGTTCTCGGTGTGAGGTTAGGGTTACTCTGACAGCCTTGTGAGTGATTGCTCTAGTCTTCCGTCCAGTATAGGGGCTTTAAATGAGCAGTGCTTCCACTGGTACTCTGGGTAGCAGGCTGTTGTTACTGTGATGGCCAATGTCAGTGGGAGAGCATAGTGTGTGATATGTTTTTCAACTAAACTGCAAATAATGATCTGTTGCTCTCCACTCTACATGAGTGATGTCTTGTCTATTCATTTTCGTGAACACATATCCTTGGGTGGTTTGTAGATGTTTTTCTAGAACCGGGGACGTTTTAATGTCTGTCTGTTGTATATTCTGTCTGTTTTGTCTGTATCCGTTCCTCAAGCCCAGCTGCCCTATTTCTCATACATGACCCAGACTGTAGTTTTATTGTGCATCTGCAGTACCATCCATGACTGTTTTATTAGGCTCATGTTCTACACAGTCATCTGCTAGTAACCTACTCATTAATGAGGAAATTGTGCTTTATTGAATACAGCACCATGCAGATTTACTCCATCAGCGATAAAGAAACTGCAGTATTCCCATATCCCCATGTCTTTAGTGGATCTGATGGTTAACTAACTAGAAGTGACTGTTAGCCTCAAATGCTCTGTTGTCGACTGCAGTCTTCAGGACATTGGGGAGTGACTCACCATACACCAGAGTGCAGCTATTATGTGATTCATACAGGAAGCCAGCGGTGTTGTGTGTGTGTGTGGTTTGAACACATTTTCCTTGCTCATCAGTGTTTTGGCTGGCTGGCTCCTGTGGAACGTCTTCAGGGCTGTTTGCAGACATGACTAGTCGCTAAGTCGTTCTCCCTCCAGGCAGGTGAGGTGAGTCAGTGAATCTTAGACACACACACACTTATTCTGTAGTCTTTATTTATCTGCCCTTTATTTAGTGATTTAATGTAAATATTGAAACATGCAAATCGGCCTACTGCTTTTCGTAACAGGATTCACCGAGTACATTCACTGTTCAGTGCAGTGAAGACCTGTCTATAATGAATGACATAGCAGAGCTAGAAAAGTATCACATTTAAGGTATATTGTGATTGCCTGATCATGTCACGTTTGTCGTATAGAGGAGACCAAGGTGCAGCATGGTAAGCGTACATCTTCTTTAATGAAAGAGAGAACACTGAACAAACTATACAAAACAACAAAACGAACCGTGAAGCTAATATGAAAAGTGCAGAACAAGCAACTAAACATAGAATAAGAACCCACAAACTACCCAAGGAATATGGCTACCTATGGTCCCCAATCAGAGACAACGATAAACAGCTGCCTCTGATTGAGAACCAATCTAGGCAACCATAGACATATAAACACCTAGACTACTAAAACCCCTAGACATACAAAAACCCCTAGACAATACAAAAAACTAAACAAACCACCCTCGTCACACCCTGACCTAACCAAAATAATAAAGAAAACAAAGATAACTAGGGTCAGGGCGTGACAGATGAATTCTATGCGAAGGAGATGTTTTGCTTGATGTAAATGGTGCTCACACCAGATACTGACTGGTTTTCTGATCCATGCCCCTACTTTTTTTTAAAGATACACTACCGTTAAAAAGTTTGGGGTCACTTAGAAATGCCCTATTTTTCCATGAAAACATACATGAAACGAGTTGCAAAATGAATAGGAAATATAGTAAAGATGTTGACAATTTTATAAATAAAGATGTTTCATTGAAATAATAGTGTCCTTCAAATTTAGCTTTCATCAAAGAATCCTACATTTGCAGCCTTGCAGACCTTTGGCATTCTAGTTGTCAATTTGTTGAGGTAATCTGAAGAGATTTCACTCCATGCGTCCTGAAGCACCACCCACAAGTTGGATTGGCTTGATATGCACTCACGTACCATAAGGTCAAGCTGCTCCCACAACAGCTCAATAGGGTTGAGATCCGGTGACTGTGCTGGCCACTCCATTATAGACAGAATACCAGCTGAATGCTTCTTCCCTAAATAGTTCTTGCATAGTTTGGAGCTGTGCTTTGGGTCATTGTCCTGTTGTAGGAGGAAATTGTCTCCAATTAAGCGGCGTCCACATGGCGTTGCAAAATGGAGTGATAGACCTTCTTCAAGATCCCTTTTACCCTGTTCAAATCTCCCACTTTACCACCACCACAGCACCCCCAGACCATCACATTGCCTCCACCATGCTTGACAAATGGCATCAAGCCCTCTTCCAGCATCTTTTAATTTTTTCTGCATCTCAAGAATGTTCTTCTTTGTAATCCGAACACCTCAAACTTAGATTTGTCTGTCCATAACACTTTTTTCCAAACTTCCTCTGTCCAGTGTCTGTGTTCTTTTGCCCCTCTTAATCTTTTCTTTTAATTGGCCAGTCTAAGATATGGCTTTTTCTTTACAACTCTGCCTAGAAGGCCAGGATTCCGGAGTCGCCTCTTCACAGTTGATGTTGAGACTGGTGTTTTGCTGGTACTTTTTAATGAAGCTGCCAGTTGAGGACTTGTGAGGCATCTGTTTCTCAGACTAGACACTCTACTTGTCCTCTTGCTCAGTTGTGCACCAGGGCCTCCTACTCCTCTTTCTACTCTGGTAGAAATAGCTGGTTCGAGCCTCTGGTTAGAGCCAGTTTGCGCTGTTCTGTGAAGGGAGTGGTACACAAAGTTGTACGAGATCTTCAGTTTCTTGCCAATTTCTCACATTGTATAGCCTTAATTTCACAGAACAAGAATAGAATGACGATTTTCAGATGAAAGTTCTTTGTTTCTGGCCATTTTGAGCCTGTAATCGAACCCACAAATGCTGATGCTCCAGATACTCAACTAGTCTAAAGAAGGCCGGTTTTATTGCTTCTTTAAACAGGACAACAGTTTTCAGCTGTGCTAACATAATTGCAAAGGGTTTTCTAATGATCAATTAGCCTTTTAAAATGATAGACTTGGATTAGCTAACACAACGTGCCATTGGAACACAGGAGTGATGGTTGCTGATAATGGGCCTCTGTACGCCTATGTAGATATTCCATTAAAAAAAGTCATTTAGTCATTTAGTCATTTAAAGCATTAACAATGTCTACACTGTATTTCTGATCAATTTGATGTTATTTTAATGGACAAAAAAATGGGTTTTCTTTCAAAAACAAGGACATTTCTAAGTGATCCTAAACTTTCCAATGATAGTGTATCTGTGTCCAACAGATGCATATCTGTATTCCCAGTCAAGTCCCAGTCAATTGACTGATTTCCTTTATATGAACTGTAACTCTGTAAAGTCTTTCAAATTGATACCTTCGTATTTTTGTTCAGTATACAATCATTTATGCCTGATCTCTTCAAAGATAGCCAATTATTATAAAGAAGTGTAGTGTTTCACTTAAATTAAACTGAAATAAATTGAATGTCAAAAACTCTGTTTTATTCAGTGTCACTGTTTAGGAGACTATTGCTTCACAGTACTAAATGTTCCATTCATTGAGTGGATGACAGATACAGTATTTGGGAGATTATGAGGAGGGAAGGGAATTTTGCCATTTTGCGCATGTGCCTACATGATTGAGAGGATGCCTCACTTAAGAATGATGTTGAACCATAATTAAGATTAACACAGCCATGGCAATGGAATAAATATTTGTGCCTAGGAAGTTCTTGACATTGAAGGACTTTACACAAAAATTCAGAACGTTGACTATTAACTATTTAACAGTCTGTTACCACTTTTTTTTCCAGCCAGGGAATAATGGTCCCAATTAATGAAGCATTCATAAACCCTTTATAACCTTTTATGAGGCTCTGGGCTAATTGGCTCTGATAAACCATAGCATGCCTCAGAATATACATAGGTAATTGTCTATGCTCTTATGAATGATTTATATATGATGACTTTGCTGACAAATTATTTTCGAAACATGTATGTATAGTGCATAAAGCCTTTATCAATGATCTATACAGACATTTAATATCAGAATAATTTAAATAGTTACACGTTTGAAAACAGTCAGTGATGAGGATGATTGTGTCCAATCGCCGTGCGCAATTCACTTGTCAAAGTTCACCAATCTTGTCCAATTTATTCGTATCCACCTCTTTTCTCCTATCCAATCGGGACACGCATCGTCTGACTTGTGTCCAATAAGGAAGCAACAGCATCGCTCCAACATTTCCTTATCCAATGAAGTCGGTGCTTCTCTTAATTTTTATTTCTGGCTGCGTAGATTTTTTTTTGCCTGCCAAGTTTCGTTGCGGTCCATCACCATTGTTGTGCTCAGTGGTATTCAGCGTAATCGCGCCTGGACACACATCACCCGTCAAGTGTCTAGTGAGCGGGTTTTGACAGAGGACGAGGGTCTGTAGATTGAGCAAGCTGTGTGAGGAACAATTCCTTTCTGGTTGCCCCAGAAACTGTAAGTACCGGCGTCTTATATGATGTATTGCATACGAGATCAGTCATGTTTTATTATATTATCCTACGTAGGCTATAGTTTACCGTCTACATGTCTGTTCAAATAGCCATTCTGGTGAATTGCAGTAGCCTAGGCTACACGCTTTGTTTATATTAATGTCCTTTAATAAATTGCATAACCCCCCCCCCCCAAAAAAAAACGTGTGTATTTTGGATTTCACATCGCATGCAGTGTTAATTAAGGTAGTTATTCCCATCACGACAGAGATGGCATCCCCTAGCATCACCATGGTGATCATTATGCCTATATTCCAAATAAAATAACTGATATTAGGCCTATTAGAAACTTTCAGTCTAATCTCTGTGATCATGGGATGGTTTAATTTGATTTGAAAGGAACCTTGCTACACCTCTTCACCACATAACAGTTCTCTGATACCAGAAGAGGTCACAATTATTAGGCTAAATGGCAATTGCGTTTTGTAGTTTGACTTTCCATAAGGGCAGGTGTGGACAAGGGCATACAAGTTGACATGTTCCTAAATAGGCCACAGTGCTGTATACATCCACGACTAGGACGCTATGGCAATGTTACTGGGGGAAAAAATATTTTGTCACACATACACCAAATAGGTGCAGTGAAATATGTTGTTTTACAGGTCAGCCATAGTAGTATGGCACCCCTGGAGCATATTATGTTTATGTGCCTTGCTCAAGGGCACACCGGCAGATGTTTCACCTTGTAGCAATGGGAATTCAAACCAGCAACCTTTCTGTTACTGGCCCAACACTCTAACTGCTAACTGAAAGTGATTGCTGTCCTTTAGAAAGAATCACTAAACATATGTCAAATGTGTTATTACTAATGTAGACTATAGCATGTATAACTCTGCTGAATGCCTCTTCTCTTTGGTCCAGGAGTTTTTGTTGTTGATTCAAACACTTTTCTTGTCTGTTATTTAAATGTTTTTTTGATTTCATTCCCTATTAAGTTCAATGTTTAGTACATTGAAATGAATCTTTACACTTTCTCCAATTTTCTTTCCTCAAAAACATGATTGGCTCGTCTTGGGTCGGGTTTAAAGTAGGAAATGAAGACATTACATACGGTAAATAGTTTCACAGCGCCACACTCCAAACAAAGCACCAGTGGACAAAAATTGTATGTGTTCTCAATCAGTCAACCTATTGGCCTTTTGATGGTTAGTGGTTAATGCCTAGGGCTCCAAACATCCTCAATTGACTTATTTGGTGTTTCAATGTGTTACCAAGGTCAGTGCTCTATGCAAACTTTGTGCGTTTATAAACCTGGTTTGAATCTCTGGTTGTTGTTGTGTAGACTAGTTAGATAGCTTTTAATTCTTGCTTTTGTTAAATTGCGTCTTTGATTCTTTATCGTTTCAGTAATGAGATGTATCTTTGTTTGTTTTACGTCCATAGACCTTTTATGAGGTTTTCACTTTGAGCGAAAATATGATCTTTTGATGAATAGTACTGGGATCACAGATCACTGGAAACAATGCCATCAAAGATGTTTGTGATAAAAAATATTTAAAAAAAATAATTGTTTAAATTCTTTAATTTATTCATCTTGGTTTATTGTAGATTGAAGTTGTATTTCATTTTATATTTTTTCTTTTAATAGGGAGTAATGCTGAGACCAAGGTCTCTTTTACAGATGAGCCCTCTATACACATCAAAATACATATCAATATACACTATACACATCAATATACACATCAATGCACGAAAAGCAAAACACAAATCATAGAAAACAAACAAATTCTTCATTAAAAAGGCCCACAATCAGCCTTTTGAATTACACTAGAGGCACAAATTCATAACAATTTTGAGAGACTTGGAGATTTGAACGTTTGATAAAAAAAAATATATATATATATATATATATATATATATATATATATATATATATATATATTAGAGAATATAGACTTGTAGTTGTAGTTTGAAAACATGTTTTGAAAAGTGCTCAAGCTCTCCATCGATAGGCACAGACATGGCCAGCTAAAAGTCCACCACCTACATTCGAGAGGCCTTTTCTATGATTCTATAAGCCCCTTCAAAGCAGACTAGTGGCAACAAATGAGTGATTTTGGAGGAGAAGGATGCTTTGGACAAGTAGGGATTAGGGGAGGGGAGAGTGTAGTCAGAACTAGAGGTTATGGATTTGAGGGGAACTTGTTGTGAAGCCTCTCCATCAGTTAATGTGTCTCTCTGAACTTTAACCTCCATAGTAAGCCATTTCTAGTCCTCATCATTATTATGAGACTATCCCCAATATGGGGACCTGCTACTGTGCTGTATAAACTGTTTTATGGAGGAGAAATGATTATTCACGTTGCTGGACAATTGTGCGATTGTTAGGGAGACAACGATACATTTGTCATGTATGGTGTTATTTGTTGACGCCCCGATAATGCAGAACACATGTAGGTATTTACAGCTTATAGACCCCGGCTTTTATACAGTAAATTCATTAAGTCTCCATTAGTGCTGGGAATACCCAGGGACCTCACGATACGATATTATCACGATATTCACAGTATGTGCCGATAAGATATGTATCGCAACTCTCACGATTCTACGTGTTGTAATTTGATTGCGATTTGATGCTCCAAACATATTGCTCACCATAAGTCTGCTGCAGTGGGACAAGAGAGAGAGCCATGAGAAAATGTGTTTTGATCAGTCATGGAAATAAAAGTCCTGAAAACAAATGGGCTCTCTATTTTGAAAGAAGAAGGGGAACAAGCTACGCTGGAGTTTTGGTGCAGGTGCAGCAAACTAGCGCAAAAAAAATGACATTAAGGTATTGTCAAAATGATAAGATACATCATCAAAAAGAATATCCCGATATGTAACTGTATCGATCCCCCCCCCCCCCCCCCCACATCACTAGTCCCCATTAACTGATTATAATGCACTGCAGCATTTTTAATTCTCTGGGCGTAATGTAGATTTCCTCTTTATGTCCTGGCATGATCTCCTCTCATGTCAAATGGATAAAGGCTGTGTTGTGTGCCGGAGAAAAGACACAACTACTGGTCAAACGGCTGAAGCATTGCGTGAGCACATGGAGTGATAACAGGGTGTGTTTTTCATGCGGTCCTTGGGACCATTTTGCTGAAGTCATTGATGTATTTGTAGCTGTCGAGAGTGAGGCGACTTGGGGCTTTTTTATTTAGGCAAGTCAGCTCATTGTAACCTTTCAACAGTCTTGCTGATTTGAGGGTGAGGCCAGGCATGGCAGACACACGTTAATGGACGGACACGCACGCGCGCATATACACACACACACACACACACACACACACACACACACACACACACACACACACACACACACACACACACACACACACACACACAGCAGCGAGCAGTAAAATGTGATGAAGAAAAGCCGTGTTGTTTTCCACCCTGTCACTCGTTGTGACATTTAAATGGCAGGAAATGATTTGTGAGAACAGAACAGTGAATCCTTTGTAATTACTGATAAGAGCTGGGGTTTTGTGCGAAGGAAAATACTTGGATCCATTTTTTTGGGGGGGGGGGGTCTAGGCCAAGGGCTACGACTATGAATTTCAATGTGGTCATATTTCTCAGCATCAGGCCACAGTGTTGTAGGCTTCTTCCAATCATTTCTCATTGTGTTTTGGAGGGATTTAAGGCAACATTCACTCTTTCATTGTTGTACACTGTTAATAATTTAATATGTCATACTACTAGAATCAAGGTGACTTGTTTTCTCTCCATTTGATTGTAATTGGGGATTTGTGTGTGTGGGTGGGTGTGAGTTAGTGTTGGTGACAACAACAGATCTGTTGTAAAGGAATCAATTTAAGCCTCATGAAGATTAGTGTCGCTTGTTAGCATATTAGCCTGTCTGCCTTGTTTTACAGTCGTAATAGTGTACAAATAGAGTTGCTTATCTGCAGGGCTGTACTGTGCGGTTCTACAGCATGGCTCACTGCCTCTTTCTATAGCGAATCAAATGTGCCTCCCTCCATTATACCGTCTTGCCAATTCAATTTAAGGGCTTTATTGGCATGGGAAGCAAATGTCTACATTGCCAAAGCAAGTGAAATAGATAATAAAACATTTACTGTAAACATTACACTTACAAATGTTCCAAAATAATAAAGACGTTTCAAATGTCATTATGTGTATATATACAGTTTGTAATGCAAATAGTTAAAGTACAAAAGGCTCTTCACTTGAGAGCCAGGTCTGCCTTCGGCAGCCTTTCTCAATAGCAAGGCTATGCTCGCTGAGTCTGTACATAGTCAAAGATTTCCTTAATTTTGGGTCAGTCACAGTGGTCAGGTATTCTGCCACAGTGTATTCTCTGTTTAGGGCCAAATAGCATTCTAGTTTGCTCTGTTTTTTTTGTAAATTCTTTCCAATTTGTCAAGTAATTTTATTTTTGTTTTCTCATGATTTGGTTGGGTCTAAATGTGTTGCTGTCCTGGGGCTTTGTGGGGTCTATTTGTGTTTGTGAACAGAGCCCCAGGACCAGCTTGCTCAGGGGGCTCTTCTCCAGGTTAATTTCTCCATCTATCTACCCCTCTCTCTCTCTCTACTCCCCCTCTCCTCCTCTCTCTCTAGCTATCTATCCCCCCTCTCTCTCTCCTCCTCTGTCTGTCTCTCTCTACTCCCCCTCTCCTCCTCTCTCTCTAGCTATCTATCCCCCTCTCCCTCCCTATCTCTCTCTCTCTCTCTCTAGCTAGCTATGTAGGGGCAGCAGGTAGCCTAGTGGTTAGAGTGTTGGGCCAGTAACACAAAATGTTGCTGGATCAAATCCCTGAGCTGGTAAAAAATATATTGTTCTGCTCCTGAACAAGGTAGTTAACCCACTGGTCCCCAGTAGGTCGTCATTGTAAATAAGAATTTGTTCTATCCTAAATCTATCCTCTCTCTATCTCTATCCTCCAAGCTCTCTCTCTTTATCTATCCTCCTCTCCTTTTTCTCCAATAAACACCATCACTTGCCACTGCAAAGAGAGAATGACATCACTTCACTTATTAAAAGTGATAGTGGCCACTTTGTTCTATTGCTATCTGTGGAATATCTATGATCGTATATGGCTGTCATGTTAACAGGTTATGAGAGGAAGGTACACCAACATTGATGGGTAAACGAATGGCAAATATGATTTATTTGACAGATGCCCATTGTGTGACATTTTAGTAGGGTTTTTCTAAAATGACCAACTGGCTAGTCTAACAATGTATCATCAGTGCTGTGGACGGTGGACTAGACAGAGCTTGAGACGGGGTGATCATATAACCCTCTCAGGACAGGAGCAGTGTAGACCTCCCAACCTCTTGCCCTTCACCAGAAAGTTTCTCCCCATTGCAGCAAAGAAAAGAGAGGTGCTTTTATCCCTTCCCAGCCCTTGGACTCTCAGCCTTGTCATCAACATAACACAGCCTCTCACTTTTATCCCTCCCTGAGCTTCTGTCCAGTGTCCTCTCTCACCTTTCTAGTTTAACTCAAGTCCCTCTTCACATACATGTAGGCCTAGCTAGGGGTTCTAGCTACGGGTACTAGCTACGGGTACTAGCTACTGGTACTAGCTATAGGTACTAGCTACGGGTACTGGCTACGGGTACTGGCTACGGGTACTGGCTACGGGTACTGGCTACGAGTACTGGCTACGGGCACTGGCTACGGGTACTAGCTACTGGTACTAGCTACTGGTACTAGCTACTGGTACTAGCTACGGGTACTAGCTACGGGTACTAGCTACGGGTACTAGCTACAGGTACTGGCTACGGGTACTAGCTACGGGTACTAGCTATGGGTACTAGCTACGGGTACTAGCTACGGGTACTAGCTACGGGTACTGGCTATGGGTACTAGCTACAGGTACTAGCTATGGGTACTAGCTACGGGTGCTCAATGGGCAAAATGTTTCAAATCAAATGTTATTGGTCACGCACATATTTAGCAGATATTATTGCTGGTGTAGTGAAATGCTTTTTTTTTTTTCATACCGTCTAGATTACTGAAAGGCAAAATTAAACCAATATGCAAATATGCCTGTTTGTAATATTCAGTTTATATTCCAAACAAACTGCTTCGCTATTCCGGTACCCTTGACTTCATTAACTTGCTAATAGGGAGCGAGGGCTCTTCTCTATTTGAGGCAATCACACAGAGGAACGACGCAGGCGCAGAGCTACGGAATGACTGACTGACTGACTGACGGCTGAGTTGATCCTGTAATTCTCTGCCAGGCTACACAGCCCGTGGGTCATTTTAAAAAGAATTTGAATTTCAAGTAACCTTGAAAATATTCTACCGGAAATGACTGAAAAACACTTCGATCCACAAGGGCGATTTGATCATTATGTGAGTGATCATTATGTGAGTGATCGTTATGTGAGTGATCGTTATGTGAGTGATCGTTATGTGAGTGATCATTATGTGAGTGATCGTTATGTGAGTGATCATTGTGAGTGATCATTATGTGAGTGATCGTTATGTGAGTGATCGTTATGTGAGTGATCGTTATGTGAGTGCCTGGTGAGAAAAGTTGAATAATAGAAGTCACTGTGTAGTACGTTGTTGTCCACTGTTCTCCTCTTGGTTGAGGACTGGAGTTACTGCCGCCAGTCACCAGCTCGCTTGGGTTTCGGAGGCCTCTCTCCGAAGACCGGCTGTGGTCCCACTCTTCCCTCCCGTTCTCTCTCTCCCTCTCCATTCCGCCTTCATCTCTCTCCAACACTTGAATCAACCCGGGGAACAAAGGACACTGGTTCATTACTAGACTCCTAAATGTTATCCCTGCCTGCTGGAGATGCTTGGCCCAGAGCCAAGAAACCACAGGATGCCTTTAATGCTGTTTCAATAGACAGGATCCCCCTGTACCTCTCATTTGACCACCGCGGTTATTACCAAACCAGCACCTGCTACAGACAACAAGTACGTCAGTACGTCGTCACAGTCGTTTAGTGGGCGAACATAGGCTCGACGTTATTCCTTTCACGCCGTTGTCGTTTTTGTCTTGGGGGGGGGGGGGGGGGGACTAATATGTTCCGTTTCGATATCATGCATGCATAATCTGACCACCTTCACATAATGAGACAAGCAAATGAGTGTCCTGCGTCACCTCTTCCCTCCTCCCCACCTGTAACATGGAGCCGGTGCTGCTCACTTCCTGTCTGTCCCCCTGTGTTATTGTTCTAACACAGGGGTCGTGCCCGCGTCTGTAATATGGTGCTGTGGTCCGTTAATGATTCATAACCGGTCTCTTTAATAGAGATAGTGAACAAGCCGGAAGAGTGTGTGTGTGTGTGTGTGTGTGAGTGCGGGGAACAGGCCAGGAGACACGGTGCTCTTAAAACAGATCCTCCACACACCGCTCAGATCAACACGGTGTAATTCCCTAGCATCTCAGCAGGTGTTCCTCACACTGTCTGTGTATGTGCGTGCATGCCATTGGGTTTGTTTGTGATGGAAGTGGGAATAAGAACAAACAATGGAAGACATGCATGTGCAAATTCCTGCTATCTGTATACTGTATATCATATGTGGTGTAAAGCCGTTAATAAATTATCCTCAGTATGGTCTCCCTATAATTCAGTCTCAGCATTCTGGTCTGGCCTCTCTCTCTCTTTTTCTATTTCTCGCTCTCTTTCTCTCTCCCTTCCTCTCTCTCTCCTGTCTCCATCCCTATCCTCTCTCTCTCTCGCTCTCTCTTTCTCTCTCCCTTCCTCTCTCTCTCTCCCTTCCTCTCTCCTGTCTCTCTCTCTCTCTCTCTTTCTCTCTCTACCTCTCCGTAGCGCTGACTGAGAAGATTAAGTATTATAGGCTAGCCCAGCCGGATCCTCTGTGACACGGGGAGAGCGATGGCCTCCTGTTCTGTACAGATCCCTCACAGCTGCCCCTGCACTTGTAGCCATTCAGCCTCAATGAATTATATATTATGTTGGGCTGGTATTAATAAGGCCTTTGAGTCTGTGGCAGGCAGCTTGTCTGGCCCCCCTGTTTCAAACAGACAGTGTATGGTATCAGAGGACATGTTGGTTGATGTATCCCAATTACAGGGAGATGAATGGCTGATAAGACACCACTGTCTACACTCTTTGAAAAAAGGGTTCCAAAAGGGTTCTTCGGCTGTCCCCGTAGGAGAACCATTTTTGGTTCCAGGGAGAACCCTTTTTGGTTCCAGGTAGAACCCTTTTGGGTTCCACGTAGAACCCTCCGTTCAAAGGGTCCAACATGGAACCTAAAAGGGTTCTACCTGGAACCAAAAGAGTTCTTCAAAATGGTTCTCCTATGAGGTCAGCCGAAGAACCCTTTTAGGTTCCAGATAGCACCTTTTGTTCTAAGAGTGAACCTCTGAGACTGGTTCCGCTTGAGGTTTCTTCCTTCTAGGGAGTTCTTCCTTGCCTGCCACTGTGCTAGTGCAGGGCTACATCCACATTGCTCAAATAGAGAGCGGTGCAGAGATGTAGGTCACTGTGACCAGGACTGTACCGTGGGACTGGTGCAGTGTCGTCACCGCTGCAGGTCAGGTGCAGTGCAGTGCAGAGCCAGGTCAGGTTGAGTGCTCAGCTGGCGGTGCTGTTTCCTGGGAGGGAATCAGCCAGGATACCCCATACCTCCACCATATATCCACAGAGGGTGAATGACTGACACAGTAGCACTACCCGAAAAGTTAGGCAACACCCTCTCATTTGGCAACCGACGCAGTAGATATAATAAACAACAATCAACGTTTGGACAGCGAAGCTGCCGTCATCAGGGTTTCGTCACGGTCACATTACCAGCCAGATGTGTCTCTGATTGGGCTTGCTGCTCAACAAGGTAGAACATCGATCTTTTGTTTGCCGCTAGTCTGACCCGTCAGTGCTGTACCGGTGCCGGGCATCACGTCGGCAAAGAGAGTAGTAGACCCACTGGACTTGGTGATTGTGTGTCTGTCTTTGTGGTTGCTGTTATGTCCATCAAATCCTAATCTTGTCCTGGAAGCCAGTTCCACTGCTTTTTTTCCATTCTTCCCCTCTAATCGGGGACTCATTTAGACCTGGGACACCAGGTTCAGTGCAATTTCATTATCAGGTAGAACAGAAAACCGCTTTTATTTGTCTTAAAAGGGGCCGCGTTGTCTTTTGAGGCAGGTGAGAATAAGCTACGAGGGTAGCATCATGTCTGATTCTCTGTAAAAACGGTCGTGGTTTCTTGCATCAAACAGCACAACAATATTTTCAGTCACTTCCTTGTCTGAAGGACAAGTGGATAAACAGGTTCATGTCAAGCCCTCCATGTTTTTTTTATTTTCTTCAAAAGTCTCATGGAATGTAGGCCTACATTGAACACCACACATTGGCTGCTACTGTAGACTGAATGATAGATTAGCTATTTCCAAGTTATGGGAAGATTTTTCTCCATTGTTTTTGATGGTAGGCCACTCTGGTAGGCCTACATTAGGATCAGATAGCCACAGTAGCCAACTTGGCCACTGTCAAAACTGTGACTTAAACGCGGGTATAGCCTCAGTGTTCACAGTAAGCACACACTGGAATTTGCACAGAATTTTCACAACGTTCAAGTTTGAGCTCAGTAGACCTGAAATATGCTCAGTGCCGAAGAAATTTAGAGGGAACATTGACATGAGTGTCAATCCTGTCTAAAGTGGTTATTTTAGTCCCACTCTACAGACCTGCACTCTCCCTAGTCCCTCCCTTGAGGGGGATGTGAAGTGGCCAGCAGAGTTATCAGAGTATTAGCCTGGCACTATTCTCTCATTACCATGCCCTACTTTACCAATCTGTATTAAAACCCTCTTTGACAAACTGAGCTGAGTGAGCCTGGCCACCATGCTTAAGGGCATTACAGGCGACGGAGGTTCTACCCAGCAACCCCATTGTTCTCTGAGTTCTCATACAGATGTAGGATCTTAATTTGATTTCTCTTTTGTTGCTGAGAATTTTCCTGCAGCAGGAAATGCAAACTTGCCCTAACGAAAAATGTTATCAACCCCTACAATAAATGTCAATTTGCTATAATTCACATAATAATTCACATTTCCTGTTGCTGCAGGATTAGTTTCCTGCTGTAGCAAACTGGCTCAAATTAAGATCCTACATTTGTATAGGTCAGAGGCTCTAGTTTAGCTGGCTACTAACGCCGTTAACTTAACATTGCTGTGTTGCTCTTTTACAGGGATGAACTGAACTGGCAGAACAGTGAGTAAACTGATTGATGACCCTTGACCCTGATCTACTTACTGCTTCTCTTCTCCAATATACTGTGAGTAGCTAACATATCATCTGTGGCTTTATGAAGGCTTTTCAGACCATAAAAATCGAATTCATAACCGACAGTTATTTTCTCTGGTTCAGACTGTGAGAGTAAGATACTGTAGCAGTAAGATAGAACGGTGGTTGCTAGGAGCTGCTTAGTTCTAGGTAAATGTCTGTGGCAAATGCATACATTTCAGAATGGAGTTCTGTAGTTCCATTGTAATTCAACACTCATTGAATAATTGTTGAGGATCTGTTGAATGAGATCGCTTTCCTGTGATGAAGTGAAGAAATCCCTGCTTTTTGGTTTATGAGAATGTGCCGTCACACAGGGGTTACTTTGGTGATGGATTATTTAGACAAATCCGTTGTTGTCTTTGCCCCCTTAGACGTGGCACATTTGGAAGAGTCTAAATACCCTGTTTCTCAGTGTTTACACCTCTTAGTAAATCTTCGTGGGTGGCTCTGTACCCTCCTATAGCCATTTATCTGGTACCACTGTGGTTCAGTACCAGGCTGAAGGCACCACGAGGGCCCCCCCCCACGTGACCAGGGTTCCTCTACTTAGACACAGGGTCCTTGAGGGCTACCAGTGGCCAGAGCAGCCTCGTATCCCGGTCCCCTTAGTCAGACCAGTGGGACTCAGATGAGAGGGGGAATAAGACACGTGACAGGGTAGCGTGCAGCTCTACTCTGCCCTGTTGGAGAATGCTAGACTTGCTGAGTCAAACTCCCCGTGTCCACCTGCCCTCGACCTCCCTGCCCCGATTTGGATGGCGCTGAGTCATTGCGCCGCACCCCTAGCCCTCTGGCGGGAGGAAGGGAAGGAGAAAGGGAGGGAGGGAAGGAGTTTTCGTGTGCGCTGTGTGGCGTTACTCAGTGGTGGCCTGGGTAGAGTCATTATTCTCCACCAACACGCTAACCTGACCGGTCACATTCTTCCGCTGGCTCTGTCCCCCAGCTGAAAACGTTGCAGTACAACAAAGGGACTTAGCCTAATGACGCGGCTGTGAGTTAGGAGTCCTCTGAATGTCATTTCGGGTAAAGCATCTAGTTAAAACTAATAACTGAATTCTATAGTGCAGTAATGTAACCGGAGTTGCTCAGACAGACTGTTTTACAAAAGTAGCAATTTGCTTACCGCACATTTCGGTGTCCCTGACAGTCATCCTCTAAGAGTGTTGATAGCCTTCTTTAACTGTATGAGGCTAGAAATCTGAGCAAGTCAGCAACCATCCATAGCAAGTTTTGCTTCACTGCACGTTTTTCTCCCTTCCTGGTGAGAATTGTGATGAGTGTGAAACACCTCGACAGCTTAAGTGCTGTGCTTAACTGCCTATGAAACGTATTTCATCTTCCGAGGTGTGGATTCTCATTTGAATTAGGCTACTGTCACAATAACTCAAGGCTATTGGGTGTAAGAACAGGAAGTGCCTCAGGCATCCTTGTGTCAAAGCCACTGATTGGCTGACCAATATGGCTAATATAGGCCTACACAGTCATTAGTAATAAAGTTCTCTGCTGTCTACAATCATTAGTTTATCCTTCTATTCAGGTTGGTTATTGAAAAAAACTGCTAGCAGGAGCTCAACTGAGCGGTTGGCTTCAGATGCCATCACCCGCTAGTACTTAATGCTGATTGTTAAGGTCCTGACTCAATACAGGCTGTCCGGCGAGAATAGTACGGATGCTTCACAGTTTTATCTTCGTCACCATCACACATTCAGTGGCAAGAAAAATAATGTGAACCCTTTGGAATTACCTGGACTTCTGCATAAATTGGTCATAAAAATTGATCTGGTTGGCCGGTAGGGATATCCTTGTCTCATCGCGCACCAGCGACTCCTGTGCCGGGCCGAGCGCAGTGCACGCTAACCAAGGTTGCCAGGTGCACGGTGTTTCCTCTGACACATTGGTGCGGCTGGCTTCCGGGTTGGATGCGCGCTGTGTTAAGAAGCAGTGCGGCTTGGTTGTGTTGTGTATCGGAGGACGGATGACTTTCAACCTTCGTCTCTCCCGAGCCCATACGGGAGTTGTAGCGATGAGACAAGATAGTAGCTACTAACAATTGGATACCATGAAATTGGGGAGAAAAAGGGTATAAAAAAATAATAACATTTATAAAAATTATTAAAAAATAACCTCAACCAAACGTTTTCTGTAGTTGCGGATCAGACCTGGACAACGGTCAGGAGGAATTTTGGACCATTCCTCTTTACAAAACTGTTTCAGTTCAGCAATGTTCTTGGGATGTCTGGTGTGAACCGCTCTCTTGAGGTCATGTCACAGCATCTCAATCAGGTTGAGGTCAGGACTCTGACTGGGCCTGTCCAGAAGGCATATTTTCTTTCTTTCTTTCTTTCTTTCTTTCTTTCTTTCTTTCTTTCTTTCTTTCTTTCTTTCTTTCTTTCTTCTTCTGAAGCCATTCTGTTGTTGATTTACTTCAGTGTTTTGGGTCGTTGTCCTGTTGCATCACCCAACTTACATTGTAGAATAATAGTGAAGACATCAAAACTATGAAATAACACATATGGAATCATGTAGTAACCAAAAAAGTGTTATTTTTCTGAGAAATGAAGGCTCTGCAATTGCAAGAAATTGCAAAGAAACGGAAGATCTCGTACAACGCTGTGTACTACTCCCGTCACAGAACAGCTCAAACTGTCTCTAACCAGAATAGAAAGAGGAATGGGAGGCCCCGGTGCACAACTGAGCAAGAGGACAAGTACATCAGAGTGTCTAGTTTGAGAAACAGACACATCACAAGTCCCCAACTGGCATCTTCATTAAATAGTACCTGCAAAACACCAGTCTCAACGTCAACAGTGAAGAGGCGACTCCGGGATGCTGGCCTTCTAGGCAGATTTGCAAAGAAAAACCTTTATCTCAGACTGGCCAATAAAAAGAAAAGATTAAGACACTGAAGAACACAGACACTGGAAAGAGGAACTCTGTTTCAGAAGAAAGTTCTTTGTTTCTGGTCATTTTGAGCCTGTGATCGAACCCACAAATGCTGATGCTCCAGATACTCAACTAGTCTAAAGAAGGCCAGTTTTATTGCTTCTTTAATCAGGACAACAGTTTTCAGCTGTGCTAACATAATTGCAAAGGGTTTTCTAATGATCAATTAGCCTTTTAAAATAACACAACGTGCCATTGGAACACAGGAGTGATGGTTGCTGATAATGGGCCTCTGTTCGCCTATGTATATGTTCCATTAAAATAATCTGCTGTTTCCAGCTCCAACAGTCATTTACAACATTAACAATGTCTACACTGTATTTCTGATCAATTTGATGTTATTTTAATGGACAAAAAAAGTGCTTTTCTTTCAAAAACAAGTAAATCTCTAAGTGACCCCAAACGTTTGAACGGTAGTGTGCATATCTACATCAAATAGTTCCTCTCTTATTTCACTGGAGCCAGTACATCACTGGGGCTGAGCTCCCTGCCATCCAGGACATCTATATCAGGAAGGAAGGAAGGCCCAGAAAATGGTTAAAAACTCCAACCACCAAAGCCATAGACTATTCTCTCTGCTTCCGGTGCATCAAGTCTGACAACCAACGGGCTCTTGAACAGCGTCTATCCCCAAGTAATAAGACTGATAAATAGCTAACAAAATAGCTCCGCGTACCATCTGAGTTGACCATGTATCTTTATTGACCGTTTATTTTTATTTTTGCACTGTTTCTATTAGAGGTCAAACGATTAATCGGAATGGCCGATTTAATTAGGGCCGATTTCAAGTTTTCATAACAATCGGAAATCGTTATTTTTGGGCGCCGATTTTCCCAAAAACATTTTAATTACAATTATTTTTGATTTTTTATACCTTTATTTAACTAGGCAAGTCAGTTAAGAACACATTCTTATTTTCAATGACGGCCTAGGAACGGTGGGTTAACTGCCTCGTTCAGGGGCAGAGCCTACACGCTTACACACTCACTCACTCCATCACCTGCTCACTCACACGTAATATGCACATACATTTACACTGACTCTACACACAAGCACACCCACTCTCGACGAACAGTTCTTGTGCTTCTAGAGGCAGTTCGGAACTTGGGAATGTGAATGTTGCAACCGTCGCTCCTAGATGTTTCCACTTCACTATAAAAACACTTACAGTTGACCGGGGCAGCTCTAGCAGGGCAGCAATTTGACGAACTGACTTGTTGGAAACGGTGCCACGTTGAAAGTCACTGAGCCATTCTACTGCCAATGTTTGTCTATGGAGATTGCATGGCTGTGTGCTCGATTTTATACACCTGCCAGCAACGGGTGTGGCTGAAATAGCCGAGTCCACTAATTTGAAGGAGTGTCCACATACTAGTGTCCACATACTTTTGTATATTCAGTATGGTGTATTTCTCGTGTTTTTATTTATTTAAATGTTCTTATAGTTATACTATTTGGATATTGAATACTGTACTGTTGGGCAGGGCTCGCAGGTTAGGCATTTTTACTGTACTTGTGACTTGTGACAATAACACTTTTTTCCCAGCGTTTTATTTACTGCTCTCTGTCAGCTTTCATTTGTCCAGCTGGACTGGACATGGCTGGACTGCTTTGACAGAACAGATTGAATCCTCACAAACAAAACACGCTCTACCTCACTCTCCTGTCTCTCAGGGATTGACGGTGGTTCTGCTTCATTGCGCCACCTGAGGGGAGAGCCATTCTCTGTCTCGCTCCCCTCTCTCCCTGTCAGTGTGTCGGAGGCCTGTTTGTCTGCGGCCTCCATCGGCTGCAGGCAATGTGGACTAGACAGGCCTGGGACTGGAGCTCTTCCGAGGGTGTGAGCTACTGCATCCCACTGCTGCCCTGTCGATCACGATCATCCGCCTCCAGCGTGTGTGTGTGCGCTTGCGTACGTGCATGTGTCCGTGCGCGCGCGTGCGTGAAATACAGTGCAGATGTGGGCCGTGGCAGCAGACAGACAGACGACATAAATAGTAAATAGTGTCTCAAGCAGTACGTTAGCAGATGTTAGCCTCTTCTTCCAGCCTGAGCTGCTTAGTGTCGGGTGTGTATGTTGTCCAGACATCTCTCTGTCCGCCAGGGATTCTGTTGCTCCATTCACCACCCCTTTCTGATTTATAACACACCACACATGGTATCGGTTCAGCATGATTTTTTACACTCCCTCTGCATGGTTTGTATATTTATTAAGTGCTATTTTCACAGCTGTAGGACATTTTGAACTTGGAGGTGTGGTGGTGTCACCCTGGGGTCTTTTCCTGATCTGCTTGGTAGTCAAATGTACTGCCTGCTTCTACAGGCGTGTCCTTGAGAGAGTGTTTAGCAGCGTTTAAGTCTGTCCAGAAGAACATTGAATTCCGACCTGCTAGAAAAGCTAAATCAAAAAAGGGATAGGGTCTTTGGGGGCGGCAGGTAGCCTAGTGGTTAGAACGATGGGCCAGTAACCGAAATGTTGCTGGATCGAATCCCCGAGCTGACAAGGTAAGAATCTGTCGTTCTGCCCCTGAACAGTTAACCACTGTTCCCCCGGTAGGCCGTCATTGTAAATAAGAAATTGTTCTTAACTGACTTGCCTAGTTAAATAAAGGTTACATTTATGTTTTTTGGTCCAGGGCCATGTTTGCATGATTGCTTAACACTCCCTGCAATGGGAGCACATCATTTTCTAGAATCTTATTCTATTGTAAGTTGCTTTTGGATAAAGAAAGTATCTGCTAAGTGGCATACGTTTTTCAAAGTTAACGGCTCTGCTTGTGTCCTTAATTTGATCCCTCTTTTAAGGAAATGCACATTTGTAGTGCATTAAGAGTTTAAAAAAAAAAAAGCTTCTAAAGTTGGTAATTTCCCACTTTGACATTTCAGATGTGATTTGCCCTTAACGAAAAATGTATCAACCCCTACAAAAAAATGTCAATTAACTATAATCCACATAATAATTCACGTTTCCTGTCGCTGCAGGATCATTTTCCCGCTGTAGCAAACTGGCTCAAATTAAGATCCTACATCTGTAGCAAGGCAGATTTCATGGCCTGGCTCTTCGTGGTCCCAAGACAGGGCGAAATCTCGCTTTCATTTCTCTGAGCTTTTCTCTTTACGGCCACTAAAGGTGAATGAGTCCCCAGAGTACGGTAGAGTTACATGGAGACCGGGACCGCTCGATGCGTTGTCTCTTAATGCATCAGAAACCATCTGTCTCAGTGGAAGCACTGTTGTTTGTATTGACAGAAGTGAGTCAAATGACTCCAAAGGGACACTTTGCTGCCTTTTGGATTCTGGTTTTGAGAAGGAGCACAAGTCTAAAGGTATTTATAAAGTGTAGGAGTGGTGACTTTTTAGATAACAATTAATACAATTATCTGGACAGGGGAGACCTGACCTAGATCAGCTATACTCTTAGGCTGCGTTTACCAAGGCAGCCCAATTCAGATTTTTTTTCTCCCCACTATCTGCTCTTTTCACCAATCACATGAGATCTTTTCACATCAGATCTTTTTCAGAGCTGATCTGATTGGTCAAAAGACCAATTAGTGAAAAAAAAACATATCAGAATTGAGCTGCCTGTGTAAACGCAGCCTTAGACAGTGTCAATACAGACCAAGAACTCAGACCTCCCATAATACATGATGTTTGTCAGAAGATAGGTCAATAGGAGTCAGTACCTTGTCTCACAAAGTAGCCCTTTCCTACAGTCAAATGACCAAATCACCCTCTAGTGGCCTCATAGGTGGAATAGGTTATTCATATTTTTCATAATTTCATAAATAATAAACAAAACAAAACAAAAAGAAATTACGATGAAAATCTGGTGTTTCTATGTCAAACGGTTTTGTTATATTTCAGTCTTCTGTGATGTATATAAAGTGTAATATTGCAACGCAAACTCAAAATGTAATACAGTTCAACTCTATATCTGACATGGTACAGGCTTTTTACTCATACCCACGTCTGTGAGATTTATACTTTTGTTTCAAAGTATTTGTTCAAGAGTACCAAGAAACACTCTGTGTGACCCTGATTTAGCCCACTGCAGTAAAAGGTTAAAGGTGAAAAATCTCCACCACCTGTGAGGTGAAGAAGAATGTGTACTGTACTCCCTGCCCCTATAGGACTTGTTTTTTTCCCTGATGGTTAGTGAACTCAGGAAATAGACAGGGAATAACACAGAAAGGTGACATTAACATCATTTCAGAGGCCTGTCTGTGAGGTTTTTCTGGTGTTGTGTAAACGAGCTCTAGGAAGTTTAATAAACCATGCTTCAGTTCCTACGGTCATTATTCCGGCTATCACATATTAGGAGTGATGGCTATTGGCTACACCTTTTTCCACATAATCATTTAAATATGAGCAACAAAGGATGTTAAAGTATTCTGATACAGTGGGGCGGGCATCCTCTCCTGGATCTCTCTATTATTTCTTCAAGGGCAAATTATTTATTTCTGTGTGGATTATTTTATTTTGCCATCCCCCACTGCAGGTGCTCATCCTTCATACAGTAGGCCCAGTAATATAATCCCCTGAATCTTAATCTCCTCTCTTGGAAATTATTTTTGGAAAACAGATTAAATGCAGAGAAACCAGGAGAAGCGCCATCTGGCCCCGTGGGCCCCACCCTGATAGGAACATGCTGATCTGTGCACTATAGAGATATAGTGTGCAGGGAAGGCATCACCCTTACTGTGTTGAATCGGTTATGTATGTATCCCTACACTAAAGGGGTTACCATTTTCACAGTAGTTTACAGGCAGCTCGGTGGCAAGTAGAATTCTGTATTTCATTTTACAGTACACCTACTGTAATATAAATACGGCATCAGAGCAAGTACTGTGTAATGACACAATGCAATACCGTAAAATGTACTGTATTATACTGTAAAAAAGTTGACGCTACCTTAATCAGAATGAATGGATGCGATTCATTGAGGGTTTGTATTTCACAATATTTTACTGTAATTACAAGCGGTTGGTGCAAGCAGGTTGGCTGCTAGGTAAAGTGTTTACACATTACACCATATTAATGAATATTCGGTGGCACTTCTAGAGGCCTTAAGGCTTCCATCTTGGCAGCAACTACAGGGCAAAACAGAACAAAAGGACATGGGAATTTGCTCAACCATTTAAGGTTTAAGACTTGCTGCCACCCCAGTCTGTCCCCTATACAAATTGATGGGGCACTATAACCACATGAGTTAAATTGGTTACAGAATTCTCACTCACGGGTACAACAAATATAGCCTCTTACAAGGCACACCTCACAATATGTTAATAATGAGCCAGAAACAACAAACCATGCAACTACTAGTGGTCAAAAGGTTTTTGGCTCTACAAAAATACGGTGCGGGACACTGTATTCTGTGGGGTTGATTACAGTGCCATTGGAGATACAGCAATTATTTCCCTGCCCACAACCTTTTCCCACAATGCACCATAATTTACAGTATGCTGCAGTAAATCATTTCAGAGTATTTTACTGTTGACAATACTCAAAATGACTGTATAAATGACAGTTTTCCGTTACAGTGGATGAACAATCGATTAGGCATGTATCGTGTGTACAGTCGGATATGTATGTAGGCCTGTCCTATGATGATTACACCACACACAGTGGTAGTGGATTATCAATGACAATATAATGGTGTTCTAGAAGCTTTAGAGCGTGGGGCCAGTAACCGAAAAGTCGCTTGTTTTGAATACCCGAGCCGAAAAATCTGTCGACGTGCCCTTGAACAAGGCACTAGGGGCGCTGTACTACTATGGCTGACCTGGTGAAACAACACATTTCACTGCACCTATCCAGTGTATGTGGCAATAAAACATTGAAATATTTTGGGTATGCAGAATATGTATTGCCATATATCTCCATCAGTACGCCATCGTCATTTCAAAGGGACGTTACCGGGGGTGAATAGATGAATAGGGATTTTACTCTTGTGCATGAAATAAATCCGTAACATGTCATGTACGTTCCACCGCTGAGAGCAGTAAAACTGGTTTGATGGTCACAAGGGAGTCATTCTCTGTAGAGACTGTCACCTCAGGGATTTATTGGAGCCTGTGCATCAGCTCAGTATCGTAAACCCGATTGTTAAAGGTGAAATCTGTGATTGCTGCATCAGTTTTTGTACTTTTAAATTCACTATATTTTTGAAGAATACACTTTTGAAGAATGTAACTTGTAAATTCCTCATAAGCTTAGTTCAGTTGTCTTACCCAACCAGAATCCAAAATAATTAAAAAAATATGATTTTTTTGTATTTATTTAACTCAGCAAGTCAGTTAAGAGCGAATTCTTATTTACAATGACGGCCTACACCAGCCAAACCCAGACAACGCTGGTCCAATTGTGCGCCGCCCTATGGGACTCCGGTTGTGATACAGCCTGGATTCGAACCAGGGTGTCTGTAGTGACACCTCTAGCACTGAGATGCAGTGCCTTAGACCACTGTGCCACTGTATAGCCTTAAAACATGGTTAAAACTATCATATTCATCTCAGATGGGCAGTCCTTTCATCCATAGCTCTGTCTATGAATTTTAAAGGGGTAACATTTTTCCAGTCCCATCCCTCATCTGTTTACCAAATCAGAGCTGTTGGGCGACCGCTTAACTGCAGATTTCCCCGTAAAAAGATTATTGTATACTTTTTAGCCAGTAGTTCTGAAAATAGCAATCACGAGCCAAAAGTGGTCCCCGAAAATTGCGTACTACATCATATATGTGTGCCACATCATCTCTCTCTCTCTCTCTCTCTCCTCATTGGATAACGCTGGGCAGACCTCTTGCCAGCTGTCGCTAAAATGCGAGGGGCTGAACCTCATTGGATAGAACTCAAATTGCTAGAGGGCTTGCCAAGGTGGGGGGAAATGTAGGGAAAATGGCATGGCACAGCTTCAAGAAAACGGTCGCTTTCAAACTAGGGATTTTGTGGCTAATTGAGGTACGACAGTAATTATGCTCGTAGATTATGCATGTATGAACTACACATTGACACATCCAGCCCAAAGCGGGAGGTTTACAAAATGCTTTCTCAGTCGCTAAAGTACCAGAGAATGCCTTTAATGTTTCTCTCTGCTTGTAAATTAACCGTACATCGGCTACTGTATAAGTTTCACACAGCAATACTTAACAGTGAAAAAAATAAATCGCTCATCACAATGTAGCGTCAATGTAAGATTAATGTAACATGAATTCCATTAAGTGAAACTGTAATGAAATAGCCGTATATACACTAAAACCCACATGTTTAAAAGAGCCACCCCAGACTGCTCATCATCAGGACTGTCCGAAAGCAAAGCACTCTGACAGTGAGTCAACATCACCGGTTCCTTACTCCACGCTCCCGTCTCACTACTGTACTACAGGAATTGGTTTTGATTTCCATACATGAGTTGTGAGGATGGGCTTGCCCTGCTCATTCAAGAGGCATACAACTGGAAGAGTTTGGACAAGTGTACTGGACCGGGAGGGAGGCGTACAGGCCAAGGGGTCGGAACAGACGAGTGAGGAAGTGAACTCCCCTCAGGAAGAAGGTGGGGGAAAATCCATGGGCTCATCGTCACACAATACAATGTGCATGTGTGTTGTTAGCTGCAACCTTCTACCTGCCAAAATTGTATTCCTCCTCTCATTCACTCTCATTCTGTGGTCTGGTTGTGGACAATGATAGCTCTATCAGCCCTTTACGAGGGCCACCTTCAGAAAGAGACCCTCTCAAACAGACTTTGGGAATGTTTGGTTTCTCTGCATGGTTCAGTGAGGAGATATCCAGTCTTTTTTTAAATTGAGCTAGTGCAGGTGCTATTTGCATGTGGCTCCCACAAAAGTGCTCTAATTATTATTTTTTGTGTCATATTTCCTTGGCAATTAGAAGCACCATGGACTCTGTAAACTGTACCAATACTCTGTCGAACACACTGAGTTTTCAAACCATTGTCACTCGTGACCACAGTCATCAGGCACCATAAAGCATCAAATGGAATCACTGGTGCACCAAATTACCCTCAGCACATGTGGGTCTGCCTGAGTAACCTACCCCATGGCCATGTGTTCCAAATGGCACTCTATTCCCTATGTAGTGCACCACTTTTGACCAGAGCTACTGGCGTACAGGACACCCCCTGCAGCCCCTGCAAGGTGTGGGGGGGCCATGTGCCTGTCATCGATGTCTATTTGTTTTTTTTTTATCCTCAAAGTCATTCATAAACCTTTTTCATTTCCATATGCGCTAGGAAGCTTAAGCATTTGTTTATTGGGCTTCAAGAATGTGACTGATCAAAGTGCCTCAGGCCTTTAAATATAAATAATTGATTGAAAGTAAAGGGGATATCGGTGAACAAATGCCGTGGTAAAGGCTACGACGGTGCCAGTGGAATGAGTGGCGCTTACTCACGGGTTCAAAAGCACATGTCTGGCCGAGAGTTTCACGCATTGTTCTTAGGTAGAGTTTTAGTTTAGAAAACGATCTCTCCGCAGAAGTGACAGAATGGTAAACAAGAAAACTTGATTGCCGTAGCAACATCAGGGAAACTGGGCAGAAGGGAGTGGTGCTTCAAACGCAGCAGTTCTGGAACATCTTTAATTGAGCCTTGCGCATTCTCCCTTATTTTCCCGCCTCAACACATCACGGAAAGAGATGAACTGTATAGGACGCTCTGGGATATGTAGTCTGGATACTGGACAGGCAATTCATTGGCAAATGCAAACAGATCATCTTTAGTGGAGAACAGTTCTTCAAGGGCTTAAACAAACCAAAAAATATGGGTTGCTGATTAGTGTGCTGTGTTTAATTTCATTAAATCATGGCAGCTTTGCGACACCATGTATAGCTTCGTGAAATGTTTGGCTTAACATGAGAAAATAATGACCAAATAGGCCTACCAATAGATATATATCCATTAGCTAAAGTATGAAAATGCTGTAAGGTGCTCCGGATAATAGCGTCTGCTAAATGACTCAAATGTAAAATGCCTAAAGCAAGGCTAAAGGCTACATGCCCTGGTACCACAGAAAGACTATCATCGATGTAAATCTAGCTGACGCATTCCACATTTGTTTTTTATGGAGGGGGGGTGCCTTTAACCTTGCGGGGGGGGGGGGGGGGGGAGTCAAGAAACCTGTGTTACGCCAAAACTAGTGCACTGGGTAGGGATTAGGATAGGCGACGTTTGGGACGCAGCCCCAGAGCAGGTTGGATGTTGAATGGGCTGATTACTCCCCTGTCCCTAGTATTTTGATGTGCAGGGGGAGAGAAATGATGCAGCTGACACCAGCAACTGATTAACCTGTCAAGATATTGATGAAACCTGTATGCAGATAGGATAGTGAAGGAGGGGAAAGAGCAGGACATTTGCTATAGAGTGCCTTTTCTTCATCACCACTTATCTGCAGATTACCTACCTTCTGTGCAATGCATCCCAGAATGCTTCCATGGCTTTATAATGAATAACTGTTTTGAGGAATGACCTGGAGTGGTCTATGATGAAAATCGAGCCAAACAAGAGATTCGGAGCTGTTTAAGTAAATCAATTAATACATGTTGGGGTTGAAAGGGCCAAGAGAACACGAGAGTGCGTCCTGCTTAAACATCTGAACCATGGCACAAACCATGATGCCGTAAATTAAGCTGCAGCTTTAGAATGAGGCATGCAGTAGACCTGTGAAGGAACGGAGGACCTCGTTAGCATTCTTCTGGAGCCGTGAATGCCTACAGCTGTCTGTAGAGGAAGTGGTGATGTGTCAAAGGAAGTGCTTCTCTGTGATGTCCAGCGGGCAGCATCTGTACCCTTGAGTTAATTGCAGATGTTGTGAATAAGATGCGTGCGCTTGATTCGCGGGCGTAACAAGAGCACACACTGCGTTCGACTTCTTCGCAGAACACGAGTGACGGTACCCTGTTACCGTAGCGATACCAATGCTATGTTCAATTGTTCTCGTTTTCGGATGAATGTGGCCGGCCCTGGCTCCCTGCACCTGCAACTGTTACTTTGACTTTGAGTTCTGTGGGCTGCCAGAGTAGGCTGTAACTGTGTTGATATTAGATAAGGGGAGAGTGTCATTCTGTCCAGTACTTAGTTCATTTCTGGCCTGTAGTTTCAGGTTGGGGTTAGAGGCAGCTCTGCTGTCAAGTCAGACCGGCCCCGTGGCACACTGACAAACCGAGCAGTGAGCGGGGTCCCATACACTCACCCTCCTAGTGCGTCCATTTCTGATCATCATCACACACCTTCACGTGCACTCTGTTTGTTACCGTGTGTTCTCAACAGGATCGGTCAGCCACTGAAATGACCCTACTGTCGTGTGGGCCTATTCCGTGCTGTGTTGTCAGAGGTTGGGATCTAGCCCCAACTCTGCATTAACGGTGTGATTCAGCATCATACTGCAGCTGACCAAGGAGCATGATTAATGAATGTGCCCTGTGTGGCTTCCAGACACTACACCACTGCATTTCAATGTGATATACCAAAATGTCATAGAAAGCTAAAATGTGAGTAGTTCAAGAGTTCCATCTAGTGGGTGTTTGATGCTACTACATGATTGTCCACTGTTACCACAGCCAGAGGACTGCAAAGGCTTGGCAGAATGAACTGTACAGGTGGTTTACTTACTATTTTTATATATATTTTTTTCTCCAGATCACTGGATCCACCAATTACACCCAGAGCCCTCAGCAGGTATAAATCAGGTGGGTGACCCTTTTTCTAATTTGATTGACTTTTCATTTCATTTTCAGGCCCAGGGCCGGCCCGCTCGTTAGGCAGGATTAGGCGACTGCCTGTGGCAGCTGTTGGAAAAATTGCATCGCTGCTGCGCTCCACCAACATTTCATCCAGAAAAACAATGGAACGTAAATCATGTATCAAGTGAAGCATATGGTAGAAAGAATATGTGGCCTTTTCTGTAGCCTACAGGCTGGAGATAGAATGGATGACAATGTAATGAGACAGAAACGTTAACATCATGTAGGTTTCTCAGATCAAATTGCCGACCCTAAAAAGGCGCCCAATCAAATAAAGAAATTACGCTGACATGTTAACAAACAGTATATCCTAGAAACAGGACAGGTCAAAGTGAAATGGACAATATGGAATGGACAAGCAGGCTACTCACAACTGATGTCCAGGAGTTTGATCCCGTGGGCTAAATAGCCATGATCAGGAGTTTCAAGTATTTTTACGAGCTGTTCATAGCGAGAAAAAAAAACACTGCTACATTTCCCGCTGTGTAAACACATTGCTAATATGTTCATGTAGCTGATGTTCAGAGCTTAAATAGCCAAATTGATTAAAGCCAAGGCAACGGCCTGTTTTACAAACGGTGGGCCTACCACATAGATGGGCATTCATAAAATTCCACTGTGGCCAATATGGTAGACTACACTCCGTCTTTTAGATGTCCTTTGTTTGGTCCTGACCGGATCGGCCGTCCTTTTTTGTTGTTGTGTTTTATAGAAGGTAGGCCTACCACATAGATGGGCGTTCCTAAAATTCCATTTCAGGCGACACTGTAGGCTATACCTCAGTAAGCACGGACTGACACTGATGTCTTTTTTTGGTGCAGTCCAGACCGACCTTGATTTGCACGTCCAAGGACGTCGGTTTTTGGTCCAGTCCAGATAAAATCTGAACCAATCATAGACGTCTATTTGTCCGGTCTGGACCAGCCTTGATTTGGCTCAAGCATAGAAGTCTATAAATGATGTATTTTCAACTTCATTCAGAACTGAAAATGAACCTGGTTTCAATGCCCGGGAAAATACGTCTTTTCACCTTTCATTTAGAACCTAAATTGAACCTAACTTCAACGTTTGGAAAAATCCATATTTTTTTTTATGTCTTTTCAACGCAATTTTGCTTACTTGGACTATTCTAGTAGTGGCTGCAGTTTTTTGTCTTGCTAGGGTGGCAGAACGCCCAGGACCGTCCCTGCCTCAGGCCACACACCTGTTGTCATTTTCTCTATGGATTAACAAAATAGCAGGCGTTAAAAATATATATAAATACAAAATGGATTCTAAAAAAAGTATTTGTGTCCCGACTTTGGCATTGTATAGCCAACTTTATATAGAGAAATGTTTTGTTTACAAGCAAATGTCATGTTAAGTGATACATACGTGCATCAAAAAGCCCTGTAGCAGAATAGCTATACGCTGATGTCCGGACATTGACAAACTTAGCAGTGAGTGAATGATTGCTGTGTAAACGCACAAGACTGATTAGCTATGCTCAACAAGTATGTTCTTCTTCTGGCTTTATCTATTGCTATTTGTGATATTTTACCTTGGCTTGCTGGGTAATCAATCATCCGTTGTCATCTGCAATGTTGTAGAGGATAACCATCTTATTGCATATTGGTTAACCCTTTAGACTTGTGTGGAATTGGCCTATATGGATAGGGATGAATTGAAATGTTTCTTACAGAAGAACTATGAAATGCATAAGCATGCACACAATAGAAAGTGAACCGTTCGGAGATTACGGGAAAATGATTAGGACAAAGTTGAGGACACACATGAGACTCATTCCAAACATTGACTGTACTTTTTGCCGCATTTTTTGTTGTTGATAACAACATCTGAAAATGCTCTGGATACACTCAGTAACATGATAAGAATATTCCTGGGAAATGTGGGGTAGGTGCAACATATATATATTTTTTTTAAATGACAAGGCTTTGAGTGAGAAGACAAAGGGTTTTAGTGAGACGTGGCCACACACCTCACCAAAGTGTGCACAGTTCCTATGTCATTTCAATGCACTTTTATGACTCAAAGAATAGTCTTCCGGTGCTTTTTTTGAGGACTCCTAGCTGTGCCCGTTGAGGAACTAGAGCAAGCACACTTGTAGTTGTTTTGTTTGGAAGACAACCCTGCACCCCCCCCCCCCCCCCCCCAATCACACAATTACTTTTGTTGTTCACGCAATCGAAAAACGGCCCTTTACAATCGCAATCTGGCTCAGGCGGGCATCATTGGAAAGCTTGTTCTATTGCCAACATGACTAGTTAAGTTATAAAATACAATCTTACAGTGATAGGCTTTTCACAAGGCAATTCAGAGAAACAAATTGTCATTTTGGTGCGCATAGAAAGGAGCCATGAGTGCATTCAGGTGCGTGTTCTTCACAATAGACAAACCCAGGCTCATTCTGTTCAGAACAACCCAGGGTATGACGCCATGTCATCTTGTAACTGTACATCAAACATACGGATCATGAACGCTGACACTGTATTTGACATGAGTCATGATTTGGAAATGTGAAGTGCACCTTGCTTGTATGACGTCAAAGCGGTATTTATTATAATCGTCAACGTCTCATCTTTTAAATGACGTTGAGTCCTCTTAATATACAGCATTTCCATCACTCAGACAACAAAACATTAGCAAAAGTTGCCCAATTAGCGGAAGAGATGGGGGGGGGGGCAAATTCTTCATGGGGTGCATAAGTTTAGAATGTCTGTCAGTCAAAACCCATACAATGCTGTGAATCGCAGAGCCTGAGATCAGACGTCATTGATAGTATGTTAGTGTACAGCCACTGTGTTCCAATTCAGGCGCTTATTAATGCCCAAATCTGCCATTTTCAACCCGTATACAGGTACAACTATATTAACTGACAACTTTAGATGCAGTTTATGTATGTGTTCATATTCCCCTCAATGTAAACAAGCCCCTTTCTGATTCTAAACGGCGTGCACCTTTTCATGACGCGGCCCGGGAAATAGGTCTATTATGATGTTGTTCAAAAATGGGCTTGGTTCATTTGTGGTGATTACACCACTCCAAGACATGCCACAGGGGGGCAGTGTAGGCCTGAGAACCTGTTTCTCATCTGGCGTTGGTACAGCATACTGTCAGTAGATGCACGTCATCGCGTCTAACTGTGCATGTGCAGGCCGTCAAATAAAAGGCACTCCTTCGATATGAAGTTGTTTTTCGTCGAAAATGAAAACGTGTTAGTTTGTCACTTTCACGAGGTTGGAGTAATAGCATGTTCAACTATGTAAGACATTGGCTATAATCGAGGTTGTGCCTTTAGATTTCGAGAAAAGTAACAACTCAGGTAGAATTCCTCACTTCTCTCATTGACTTCTCAAACCCAAAACTCCAACCTGGTCTGTTTGGTCTGTTTCGCAAGCGCTCCCGGAAGTCTCGCGATGTTGTGCCTCTTGGGTTTAGAAACTCTGTGATACCATGTCAGGTTTTGGTTCCAAAATATCTGGATCGCGTTCACTGTTCACTGGAGGGAGACAGAGGTCCACTAGTAAGTTATACCGTCTTTTTTTGTGTTGTCACGAAACCCACAATGCACTACTTGTATTTTCTTACTGTATGTGTAATTAATATACAATTACAGCTCATCTCCCTCTCTTTATGAGGGCGAGGAGTTCCATAATAACCCCAGGCCAGATTTAGCTGATGCCTGAATGATAGTAGACATGGACACTAAGTGGTGTGGCGCTTCTACAGAGACCCAGCCAGGGAGCCACTGGTGCATGTCAGGACAATAATTACCCCCAGGATTAGAGAGGCCTGGATGGGGGACAGGTGTCAGGCGATACCTGAATGTGACACTGGGGTAACTGTGACACCATGACAGCAATGGGACAATATAGATCCTTTGAATGTGACATATGTGACTGTGACATGTGTCTCCTCAGATCACGGGGTTCCGTAAGGAGAGGGCGAGTATTGGCCACCACTGGAGTGACGTTGGTTCGTTTTACAGCATTCATATAAAAGTACCGGCTGGCAAAGCTCATGACATCTGAGGGTGTGAACGACAGACAGGAGAGAGAGAGAGAGAGAGAAAGAGGAGAGCAAGAAAGAGAGGCATATTTTTCTATATTCATTTGACAGCTGTTTACCATGCTGGATCAACATGCCAGACATCACCCTCCTCCTCCTCCACTGTCATAGCCTGACTGCACCTCCTCCACTTATTCCTCGCCCTTCCTCCTCCTCCCAAAGTTGAGTGTGAGGGGAAGGAGGGAGGGTCTGCGCCTGGTGCCTGTACAGTACTTAGCGGAGTGAGAGAGGGAGGGGAAGTGCAGTGCCTCCTAGACTCTCCAGGCTAAAGAGAGCCTAGGGGCAACAGGGCAGCCTAAGGGGTAAAACGACTGCTTAGAGGCAACAGAAGAGCCCTGTTTGGCATGGCTCTGTTTCTGGATAGCTCCCAGGCCATGGGGACCGTGGGGGCCTATTACTGCTTGATCCGGAGGAGGTTCAAGAGGAGGCGCAAGAAACGCTCCGAGCGCAAAGGTACTCCTCTCCAGGATAGCTCGGAGGGATAGGCATTGTGTGTGTGGAGGGGAGTGCTCGTGTGGACTTGTGTGTCTGTAGGTCTGCGATTTTTTTTTAATGTCACTGTATGTAACATTGATGTACTATTGGTTGATTGACGAATGCAAGGATTGCTCTTGTGTGCTTGTGTATTTGGTATTTACGGAGTTGTGAGCGTTATTACTGCACATGTGTCTGAGAATGATGCCGGCAGTTTTCAGATATTGGAAATATGCCATTGAGTTTGTGATAACAATATGGTGGAGAATTCAGGCATAGAAATGTACAATGTTGTGGTTGAGCGCCTTAAATGCACGTTAAAAGTTTGAGGCAAACCTGTATCTGTAGTAGAATAGTATTACTTTATTTTCCACAGAAACATATATTTGTGTTGTGGTATTTGTGTTAGAAGGATCAAGAACTGTGTTTATGTCACATATAATCTTGCTTACTTGGACTATTCTAGTAGCGGCTGCAGTTTTCTGTCATGCTAGGGTGGCAGACCGGCCCGGCCTCAGGCCACACATCTGTCATTTTCTCTATGGATCTAGCTTTTCCCCTTTAAACAGCACTATAGTTGTCGTACATTCAACTCTGAACCGTACTGTCAGTGCCACTCAGACTTCACACACCATACACAGTACGGGTTATGTATTCTGTCATTGTCTATGACAGGATACAGGCTCAGCCCCTTGCTTTGGGTGATGGCAATAGGCAGATATATTATCTTTCTGCAACGATGGGGGAACCGGTAGTCTATTGCAAGACGAGCAGATAGGAGTTTCAATTCAGAGAGGTGTCCATGCGGAAAGTATAAACCCTCCTTCCACTCCTGGGCTTTAATCTCTGGAGCGTGGATACACCATGGTGATAGGCAGTTTTGTCTCTTTGCATACTGTAACGTGTCCCCGTCATACACAGTCTTTGAGAGCCAAAGCTCTACGAGAGAAAGGAGAATCTGAAAGGAGATGAGGATTGTGATGGTTAAGTTTAAAAAAATGATCTGATGTGTTTGATTAATAAAAATACAAATCTTATAATATTCCTGATGTGGAGGAACTCTTGTGCACTTGTTTCTTCAGTTGTTCACCCTGTATAGAGTCTGGAAGGTATAGGGAGAAATAGCAGTAGTGTCTCTCCGCCATGCCTCGTTGGTCAAAGCCTTTGGGGAAATGAATGTGTTTTGGGGGGGATAAATGCTAAAAATAAGGTCTATGGTAAACAAAGGCTGAGGATATCTTCTATGTTTTGTTCTATGAGATAATCTTCACCAGCTAATGTTACTTTTTGTGAATTTTTAAGCATTTCTGTTTTAAAAAGCACGTAAAGAACATAAAGGCTTCATAATTCATAAAGTCATGTTAACTGACAGATATTGTCTCATAGAACAAAACGTATTAGATCTCATAAGGCTGTGTCAATCTCAGGCCTTATTTTTGGCGTTTATGCCAAAACCCCATTCTTTCTCCATTCATTTTCCCCTTAGGAATGGCTGAACAAACCAGAGGTAACTCGTTTCCGTTTTTTAGGAAAGGGAAAGGGGGATACCTCATCAGTCGGACAACTGAATGCCTTCAACTGAAATGTGTCTTGCGCATTTAACCCAACCCCTCAGAATCAGAGAGGTGCGGGGGGGTTCCCATAATCGACATCCACGTCTTCGGCGCCCGTAGAACAGTGGGTTTAACTGCCTTGCTCAGGGCGACAAGCTGGCGAGCGCTATAGACAATGTCTAACTTTATAAGGAACTAGAGGAATCGAGTTTTCCCCAGTCTTCCAATGATTTCTTGGAAGTGCTTGGTCTGATTCCTCAGAGCTACAAAATCATCTATCTGTTGATGCATTACGAGGAAGGACGCCAGTAGGGATTATTGCTTTGTTGCTATAATAGTCTGTCAAGAGGTAAACAATGAGCTGCCACCTTGGCATATTAATCATATGAATGAATTAAAGGGGAAGTTCAGCAGAAGCTTTTAATTATTAGACACGTTTAATATTCTGGCATAAAGCCGCCTCCCGTGACTGAATGAGTAAATCAAATCTATTGTAGTGGAACATTTAGTAAGTATATTTGGGACTGAAGATATTGTTGTCTCGCATTATCTGTAATGTGCTGTGCTGCTTGCTGAAGTCATTTTTGTAATATTCTCGCTTCGTTGGCTTTTGACACGATTGCCAATGGCTGCTAATATTTCGGGGGCTAAATAACTCTGACGCTTACTCAGCACAACCCTCACATAATATTTGAATGCAGATTCCCTGTCTTCTTGAAACACTGAAAAGGCAACGCAGCAATTACTTTGGTCTCATTCTGTCCCATGTATAAAATACATAAATGTAGCTCTAACCCATTGTAAAAAGGTAAGTAGTTAAAAAAAAAAACTAATATTAAAATTAAGATTTTTCCACTGTTTACAACCTGCACACTGGGAAGCTATGCGTACCGTCATTTCCGCTGAACCTTGATGCTAACTGGCGTGCGGCGAGGTGAGGTGAAGTGTGAGTGGAATCTACTGGGGAGGAAAGTGAATTCCAGACGAGGTAAGCGGACGGACGGAGCACACGGCTGCTCTGTGAGACGGTACCTGGCTGCCCTGGGATGCTAAAGGATGTGCCTGTCTTGTCTGCCTGAGCCGTACGCCATGAGCCTCTTGTCAGTCAGTCAGACGTAGCAGTATCCTCTTCTCTGATAGGTGGGGGTTGATAGTGATACTTGATAAGTGGCCGTGCTGTATCCAGATGATCCTGGTATCCAGTGAACCCTAAGATAGCTTGCATTCCATTCTAGGTGGTTCTAGGTATACGATTTAATGAACCTAGGTGGGGTTGTAGCTTTGGTACCACCGACCGCTATAATCAGTGGGTATAATCTAATTTTGCACACACTAAATAAATTGGCCCACCCAGCGAAGGAAAGGCACGCTGTGTGAAGAATTCGATGAGAAACAGTGACATGCACTAAATGACCTAAATTGATCAACCCCATATTGGTCTCTAACAGTCAGGCCAACCCAAGCTGTACTGTGCAAGTAGGCTACTAGTAGGTCTGCTATTGAAATAGATACATGAGGCTGTCAACTGAGTCCGAATATACGCCGGTGTCACACTGTTTCAATAGAAAAACAACATAAGCGGATGTTCCAAGTCCACAACAATGCTTGAACCACATCAGGAGACCACCTTTGAGGTCAGATTTTTTGTGTGTCATTACCCTTTAATTGAAGTGTGCAAGCACCTCGCACTGTTTGGTTAGCGGAAACACTGTTGCACATGAGATCGAGTTTGCAAAACAAATGGCCACTGGATTAATGCAAATAATCAGGATATCATTCTGCCAGGCGTAGGCTACTTTGTAGTTCACATTTAATTGAGAAGGTTTTCGGGAAAACATTTTCATTTATCAGAAGACGGTTAGGCCTGTCATTAGCGTCGCTATTTTGCCTGTTCCGTAATTGTTTGAAACCTGGACGTTTTACGTCAGATTATCCTACAAAGACATTTTACGTCAAAGTAGCCTACAGCGTAAATCCCACCATAGAAACGAGGAAGCAATTATTTTAGAAAGACGGCCTCATTTGCGTTCTCCTGTTCTGTTGGTTCTCTTTAAACCTTCTTTCGCTGTCTAGAAGGCATTATCCTCGTCATATTAGCAGCCCGTGATAGTTGTTGCATCTTTAGATCTCCCCTCTTTCTACATTTTGAATGGATATTTCCGTCTATGGAACCACTTTTAGAACACGTGTTTTCTGCAAATGTTGAAGAAATAGTAGTTTATCAACATTTTAAGCTAAACATTCTGATCTATCAGCCTTATTAATGGATACGGCATATACCTCCACCCACGCTACCATGACACGCATCCTGGGGCTTAAGAAGTGAGCATACGCAATGCCCACTGAAAAATAAATGGGTATACATTCAGCGCATGTCACTGCGTATATAACCTCCACTACACCACTAACTATAATGTTACATGCAGCTGACCCTCTCAAACAGGGGCCACCTCTCCCTCCCCCATCCCCCACCTCGCCCCTCTCCTGGGTAGTCGGCCTGTCTGTCAACATTACCTCCAGACCTGGTTAATCCAGGAGCCGTGAGGTGTGAAATTCAACATCTTACCCTTCCCTTCTCTCCATTCCCTCCCTTCTCTCCCAGAGATAGAGGAGCACCTGGCCCAGCCTTGACGGCAGCGGCAGCGGGGGAAGACAGCGATAGTCATCTGTTGTGAGCTACGGGGGTAGTGGTGCGGAGAGAATGGCTGGGGATGGGAAGAGAGCTAAGGCAGAGCTAGGCAGAGCTAGGAACCTGGAATCGCTCATCTGTCGTATACCTACCTGCTGAGCACCTGAAAAAAAATGGTGTGCCTCCTCAATGTACGGTGTGGGAGAGAGTACAAAATCACCTGCCTGAGTCTAGGAAGGTAACTGGCTACATGTGACACAGTTGGACCGTCACATGCAGGGCAATTTACACAGTAGCAATTTTCAGCACTGGAGGCCACAGGGCAACCCGTGATGGCGTTAAATGGATTTGATCCAACTGGCAGTCAGCCAGCTGGTTAGGAAGGACGAGGGGCTGCTTCGGTGGGTTGCATCAAGGTTTCAGGACTCTGGGCAGCTAGAAGAATTTAACAGGAATATTGGCTTCCAGTCTGACCTGGTATTCCCAGAAAGATCCAATAATGTCAACTTGTGATTATGATTGTGTGTTCTGCCTTTGTCGTCATCAGGCCTGCAGACCAGAGGCTGAGAGATATAAGCCTAAGGTTAACCCTTGTTAACCCTTGGTAACCCTTGTTTACCCTTGTTTACCCTTGAGCATGACAGTGACAGACCCCTCTGCTCTGCCTAGCCCTTAGAGTGCAGGTGAGAGGTGATGGCGTAGTGTGTGTTTGTGCCTGCGTGCGCGAGTTAAGAGAGAGAGGTGACTGAATACTGCGTATGAATGCCAGGCTGTCATCAGCATAGATCTGGAGACTTCTCTCCCATTGGAGAAGACCCACAGGGAAGGCTGACCCCCCTCCCCCTGACCCTAGCCTGTTAAGTGACACTGATTAGTGTGTAGAATATATACAGCTTGCCTGTTGTCCCCTGTGCCATCATAAAGATTTAATTAGTTCCTATGGGGAAAATGGTAAAGGGACCGAAGTCACTTAATGTCCTTGAAGACCAGGAAATATTTTATTAGCTGTGCAGCAATGGGAGCACTGATCTATATTAGCTAAGGCTACCATTTACAATAAAATGGACAGGACTCACCCTTACTAAGAAGGTTGGGGGAAAAAAACTCAAATGTATTCCAGGTGACTACCTCATGAAGCTGGTTGAGAGAATGCCAAGAGTCTACAAAGCTGTCATCAAGGCATAGGGTGGCTACTTTGAAGAATCTAAAATATAACATATATTTTGATTTGTTTAACACTTTTTTGGTTACTACATGATACCATGTGTGTATTTTTCATAGTTTTGATGTCTTCACTATTATTCTACAATGTAGAAAATAGTAAAAAAAATAGATGAAAGCCCTCAAATGAGTAGGTGTGTCCAAAATGTTGACTGGTACTGTATATCAGACAGATTGATATATACTGTAATGCTTTTTGATTTATTGCAGTTCAGTTTCAGCCCATTTCAAGGTTTTGATAGGTATACTTTCTTCATTTGAGTTACATTTGTAACTGACAACCTGAAAAAGGTCAACCAAAAGGGTTGATTTACCCGATTGCATTATAAGGTCAACAATTGTGGAATTTTAATAACATGTCATTGTTACATCTTCAATTAGCTCCCTCAGTTTGTATACTATTGCGGATGAAGAAAATAAGAGGAAAAGCTATGAACTAGCCTACTGCTCAGTTCCCTCTTGATCTGGTAGTTGATTGTGATTCATTTCATAGCCAATGAGGTACTATGTACAGTAGGAACTCTAGGAACAGGTACTATGTACAGTAGGAACTCTAGGAACAGGTACTATGTACAGTAGGAACTCTAGGAACAGGTACTATGTACAGTAGGAACTCTAGGGACAGGCACTATGTACAGTAGGAACTCTAGGAACAGGTACTATGTACAGTAGGAACTCTAGGAACAGGTGCTATGTACAGTAGGAACTCTGATGATTTGGTTGGAGGTTTGGTCTTCTAGTTTGATACATCTTATGTTTGGATTGTCTCTCTCAACCTGTTGTAGGAAGGCAAATAAAAAGTAGTGAGGTACAGACAGCTCCCGAGTGGCGCAGTTGTCTAAGGTACTGCATCTCAGTGCTAGAGGTGTCACTACAGACCCTGGTTCGATTCCAGGCTGTATCACAACTGGCCGTCCAATAGGGCGCCGCAGATTTGGCCCAGCATCGTCCGGGTTAGGGTTTGGCCAGTGTAGGCCGTCATTGTAAATAATAATTTGTTCTTAACTGACTTGCCTAGTTAAATCAAGGTTACATTTTCTTTTTTTTTTAACAGAGTCTGTTCCTTTCCGCTCTCACATGCCTCCGTCTCCCTTCCACCATCTCATCTCATCACCTCACCATGGCACATCGATAAGTCACGCCTGTGGCTTGACGGTGCCTGGTCGAGGGTCCTATCCAGCGTGTCTAAAATGATATTTCACGGAGAGAAAATGGAGGGTGTGAGAAAGAAATATATGCTGCCGCTGCTGCCGCCAATGTTCAAGGAAGCTTTTTGTGCCGGCAGCGACACCTTATTTCCCCCCAGTCCGCCCAAACCCTGTGGATCGATCCATCTGCATTAGACCACCGAGGGGTGGCTCTGACAGTTGGTTTCAGAATTCCCCTCCAGCTGTGGTACTATTCCACTTCTAGAACCAGAACTTTCCCCAACTTTACATTCATCAGTGTCTCCTCATGGGTTGTCTGGTTAGCTCTGACACCTCTGGCTGGTGTCTTCCTCACAGCGTCTCCCATCATCCTCATCATGAGTTTAGCATTATTTTCCTCTCTGATTGGATTTGAGTCAGCGGTTTATGGAGTGTGTTACCGGCTCTTGACAAGGGTTGATGATGGTTGACTGCTGATTGAGAGCAGGGTACCAGGTGGTTAAATACATATTGTGGTGAACTTCATAACATTACATTTCATATTTCCACATTTTCCCTCGCAAAAAATTCAAGTTGTTCTTTTTCATCACCAGAAAGCATGGAATGGGTTTATCCTATCTTATCAGGGGACAATACCTCAGGTTTTTAGGAAATATCGTTTTTATATTTCCATAATAATAATAATATTCTTATTTTCTCTTATTTTCATAGGTGTTGTCAGCAAAGCAATGACAGAAGGTATGTTGCTCATATTGTCTCGTTCTATGCCCCTTCAACACACTTGAATGTGGTCCTGCCATTTCACCGCATGTGTGTGTGCGCGCTCACGTGCAAGCCTGCTTGTGTGTACAGGATACTATGAGCACATAACAAGAGTTGTAAGATATGTTCCGACCTGTGTGCGGTGATGCGTGAATGTCTATGTATGTCGGAGACACGAGTGTATTCTTTGAAGGCGAACGACATTGGCAGACATGGTAACTAGGTGTTGGACTCTGGGGCCCAGGCTTGTGTGAAATACTGTCTGTTTCTCCGTAGGACGTGAATGACAGGCTTCATACAGATCTATGTATCAGACATACAGCTCCAGACTCTCCTGGATTCCCTATTAAACACATGTCTACACAACACAGACGGCATACGCTGCTATAGATACGGTACTGGAGAACCACATATTTGATGGTGGATCAGCAATGTAAATATGGCTGTAGCAATCCTTTATGGCTTTGACATGTTGGTCTTTAGGATGAAATAGTGTGCTCGCATTGATTGGTTGATATTCATAGTCCTAAGACTCCCAACATTGATAACTTGAGGGATAGGGAATGTGGATAGCAATATGCTCAGATGTGTTGATGCTACATATCCTTGTAAACATACAGTTGAAGTCGGACGTTTACATACACTTAGGTTGGAGTCATTAAAACTAGTTTTTCAACCACTCCACAAATTTCTTGTTAACAAAGTATAGTTCTGGCAAGTCGGTTAGGACATCTACTTTGTGCATGACACAAGCAATTTTTCTAGCAATTGTTTACAGACAGATTATTTCACTTATAATTCACTGTATCACAAGTCCAGTGGGTCAGAAGTTTACATACACTAAGTTGACTGTGCCTTTAAACAGCTTGGAAAATCCAAGAAAATGATGTCATGGCTTTAGAAGCTTCTGATAGGCTAATTGACATAATTAGAGTCAATTGGAGGTGTACCTGTGGATGTATTTCAAGGCCTACCTTCAAACTCAGTTCCTCTTTGCTTGACATCATTTGAAAATCAAAATAAATCAGCCAAGACCTCAGAAATTAATTGTGGACAGGGGAGGCTTGCAAGCTGAAGAACACCATCCCAACCCGTGAAGCACGGCGGTGGCAGCATCATGTTGTGAGGGTGCTTTGCTGCAGGAGGGACTGGTTCACTTCACAAAATAGATGGCATCATGAAGCAGTAAGATTATGTGGATATATTGAAGCAACATCTCAAGACATCAGTCAGGAAGTTCAAGCTTTGTCGCAAATGGGTCTTCCAAATGGACAATGACCCCAAGCATACTTCCAAAGTTGTGGCAAAGTCTAAAAACGTGTGGGCAGAACTGAAAAAGCGTGTGCGAGCAAGGAGGCCTACAAACCTGACTCAGTTACACCACCTCTGTCAGGAGGAATGGGACAAAATTCACCCAATTTATTGTGGGAAGCTTGTGGAAGGCTATCTGAAACGTTTGACCCAAGTTAAAAAATTTAAAGGCAATTCTACCAAATACTAAACTTCTGACCCGCTGGGAATGTGATGAAAGAAATTAAAGCTAATTAAATAATTCTCTCTACTATTATTTTGACATTTCACATTCTTAAAATAAGGTGGTGATCCTAACTGACCTAAGACAGGGATTTTTTACTAGGATTATATTGTGAAATTGTGAAAAACTGAGTTTAAATGTATTTGGCTAAGGTGTATGTCAACTTCCGACTCCAACTGTATGCTAGCTAACTTCAATCGTGTTTTAATGTGAAACCTTTTAACATGAATGGCTAACAGAGGCTATACAGGCTGTGGATACAATCCAGTGTTGATATCTGTGAGCTTTGACAGTGAACAGAATGCCACTCCAAATCCTTGAAGTCTGTCTCCCTACTTCCTTTTTCTTCAAACGTGTGTCCACAAACTCACTCACAGATAACTACATTTGTTGACATTTTCTCATTCCCGCCCTAGCTAAATTCTGTCGCCCATTATCTTTGTGAGCGAATGACAACCTAAGCCTTGGTCTCCGTCAATCCAGCACACACAAAGCACGCAGCAGGCATTTCCAGCGAGGCGCCAGGGCTCGGCGGCCTGATAACATTGTCAGCGCTAATGTTCGGGAGGAAGGAGTTGAGTGGCGGCGGGGGTACAAGGCCACTTCTTGTCACGCGGAGAGACGAGATTACACTGTTCAGGCTGAGAGAGAGGCTGGTTTGGTTAACACAAAAGCCAGCTCTGGTCTTCGTACAACCAAAGCCGCTTAACAACAAGGCTTTCTTGGTTCTACTTGGTTCACTTATGTGATTTACTTACTATGGTGTGCACCGTTCACTGTTGTGTGTATAATTCTTGTGTGTTGTCCTACTAAGACTCTAAAACCAGGCTCTTAGAAAAACCCCTGGGAAAGCTGACTGCCATAAAGAATATAGGAGGCATATGGTTAACAAAAGCACTCTGTATGTAGCACTGTGCAATACCATATGTGTCAAAGAAAGGAAGGTAAAGACCCTTTTCTCAGCCCTGTCCACCAGCGCCTAGCACTAAGAGCAACATTCATATCCTGCTGATTTCCCTTCCTGGAATGTGCATTGACCACCCTGCTGATTCTGGTTGTTGTTGTTCCCCTACATTGAATATTAGCTCAGCTGTGGCCCCTAGCAGTCTACAACTATGTATGTGGCATAGGAGAAATATAGAAATGGGCACATTACCACACCATATGCTTATTGCTATGGTTCTGGCCAATTCAGTGGCCTGCTGTGCTAGGAGCTGTGCAGCACTAGCGCTGTCCATGGTGCTGACTGCTGACAAAGAGCTACTATATTCCTAATGAAACCTATTCTGGAGGCTATGGCAGCCATGGCCGCTGCCCTTTCTTTAATACCCATCTGGCTCCCTGTGCCTGGCCATTATGAATCTGACACATGTTGAGCCAACAGCCACGCAGTTGCCTCCAGCACCATGTTAGTGGAATAGGACGTGGTGCAGCTGGGTGGCTGTAAGGGGTCTGGATGGATGATACCATTATAGCAAGGTTGGATATCACTAGCTACAGACACCTTGTTTCAGCGAGAGCTCATTTTGGCGCTGACACATGCTTCATCACTCAGCTAAACTGATCTGTTCATGCAGGGTCAAGGCAATATGAAACATCATAGACCTGGTGCTTCATTCAGCATTTGTCCACTTGAAAGTGAGAGCAAACCAAACAAAGATGACATTTATACAAAGTAATGAGTAAGACTGTAACTTAACCCAGACCTCCATTAATCTTCAGTGATGCAAATATGACACTTCCTCTCCCTTGACCTCGGACACCTGTCATGGAAAGGCCACTCTCCAGGAAGTGACCGTTCAGTCACAGCCAGGAAAGCAAAGTCCCTAATCCCTAGCTAAGAGTGTCACAGTAAAACCTTCCCGTCAACGTTTGTTTCAGCCCAGAAAAGCAGCGATGATAATTATCTGGTCATTCATTCATTCATACGTTTCCTGCCTGCTGGATGACATGTAGAGTGGCAGTTTGGTGATTAACCTAATGTGAATAACAGCAGCGTCGCGCCCCTTATCGTCCTGGAAGGCGAGCGCTGCTGTCTCACGGTGAGCGCTACAGCTTAAGACGGTAGGGGGGGGGGGGGGGGGTTGCTAGGGAAGTGATGGCTCTCTGACAGGCAGGCAGGAAGGGGTAGGCAAAAGGGGTATAGGAAGAAATGTGAGCGATGTCATTTAATAGCTTAGACTCACTTCCCTTCATTGACTACAGCTCAGCGTTCAACACCATAGTGCCCTCAAAGCTCATCACTAAGATCCTGGCACAAAACACCTCCCTCTGCAACTGGATCCGGGACTTCCTGACGGGCCGCCCCCGGGTAGTGAGGGTAGGTAGCAACAGATCTGCCACGCTGATCCTCAACACTGGATCCCCTCAGGGGTGTGTGCTCGGTCCCCTCCTGTACTCCCTGTTCACCCACGACTGCGTGACCAGACACGACTCCAACACCATCATTAAGTTTGCAGACGACACAACAGTGGTAGACCTAATCACCGACAACGACGAGACAGCCTATCGGGAAGAGGACAGAGACTTGGCCAGGTGGTGCCAGAGTAACAACATATCCCTCAACGTATGATGATTGTGGACTACATGAAAAGGAGGACCGAGCACGCCTCCATTCTCATCGACGCGGCTGTAGTGGAGCAGTTTGAGAGCTTCAAGTTCCTTGGTGTCCACATCACCAACAAACTAGAATGGTCCAAACACACCAAGACAGTGGTGAAGAGGGCAAAACCTATTCCCCCTCAGGAAACTAAAAATATTTGGCATGGGTCCTCACATCCTAAAAAGGTTATACAGCTGCAACATCGAAAGCATCCTGACTGGTTGCATCACTGCCTGGTACGGAAACTGCTCGGCCTCCGACTGCAAGGCACTACAGAGGGTAGTGCGTACGGCCCAGTACATCACTGGGGCTAAGTTTCCTGCCATCCAGGACCTCTACACCAGGCGGTGTCAAAGGAAGGCCCTAAAACTTGTCAAAGACTCCAGCCACCCCAGTCATAGACTGTTCTCTCTACTACCGCATGGCAAGCGGTACCGGAGCGCCAAGTCTAGGAACAAAAGGCCCCCCCCCCCCGCCAACCACTCTTTTACACTACTGCTACTCTCTGTTTATCATATATGCATAGTCACTTTAACTATACCTACATGTACATACTACCTCAATCAGCCTGACTAACCGGTGCCTGTATATAGCCTCGCTACTGTTATTATTCACTGTCTTTTTACTGTTGTTTTTTATTTCTTTACTTTTATTTTTGTTCACCTAATACCTATTTTTATCTTACAAATTGCACTGTTGGTGAGGTCCTGTAAGTAAACATTTCACTGTAAGGTCTACACCTGTTGTATTTGGCGCACGTGACAAATAAACTTTGATTTGATTTGACTCAATAAGGTGGCAGTTGCAGAAGCGCTGTCTAAGTGAACGGTTTCTATTATCTACTATTATCTACTCTGCTTTCAGGTTGACTACAACAACAAACGTGCCCGTTTGCTCCCAAATAGTATTGTCTTTTCTCATTGTCATTGAATGAGAAAAGTTGTAAAAAAGCGAAAACTTTTCAGTTGGACATTTTGATGTGTTCTATATCTAGTTGTGTCTGCACCCGCTTCCTCTTGAAAGTGTCATTACCGAAGGGATATGGAGTCTGTGTTCCTCAATCACTCCGTCTGTAGTGGCTGGCCTGATTGGATAGATTTAGCAGGCTGCTTTTCTGTGGGAATGCTTATCAAATGCAACCGCTTCAAGGCAACGGCACCAAATAAATGCTTCTGCGGCAATCACAGATCATCTCCATTCAATTCCCTCCCTTTTCTCTCATCTGCAGGAGGACTTAGCATTTGGTTCCTTTTGAGAGAGGGGACACCAATTATACTGTCCCGGTCTATGTGAAGTATTTACATCAAAATATTATTGTTTCTATTTGAAACCCTCAGTCATTTATTCCCCCCCCCCCCCCGAAATTAAATAAAGTGTGTCGAGATTACTCCAGTAGTGTTTTGAAATGGTATGTTTGAGCAATAGGTGCTGCTGTGGTCCTAGTTGGATATATCCACTCTCTGAAACTCTGAAAATGTGCATTAGAAATCTCTGCTTCTTTCCGGGCCTATTTGCAATTGTCCTTCAAGGGTCTCTCCCCTCTCTTCTGAAGAAGAGCTGTGTGGACAACACTGAGTTTCTGTGGCCCGCCACTGCAATTGCTTTTCCCCGCTCAGTGTTCCTATGAAGTTATTGCATCTCATTCTGTTGGCTACTCTTCCCTCTACAGAAGTGCTATGTTGTTATCGCCACACCACAGAGGGGGGCACAGAATACAAATCTAACACCCTATTTAATCCCACAGGGAGGAATAGAGAGAACAGGCGACTACTTTTCCACGTTTCTTGGCTTTGGTCAAGATAGATTTTGGAGATGAGTATTGGGGAAACGACAGTATGCCCGATACAATACAGCTTGTATTGACTGACGTGTAAAACTGTAGATTCAGTCACTATTTCATTATATGATTTCCTCGGCAAACGAATATGTGCAACAGCTTCCTTATTAATGCTCTGTGACTGTAGGGTTGATTGGCTGGAGAAATGCCCCGTGTAAAATTGAACAGGTGAGTTCGATTAGCTTAAGGCTGTTTCTCTGTTTTACAATTATGATATTGATTTACTCTCTCTCTCCTTTCTCCTCTCCTCCTCCCTCTCTCCGTTAATTATTCGCTCCGTCTGTTTGTGGGTTGATATAGTATCTGAGATGAACACCATGAACGGTAGTTTCCTCCCGATGGCAGGGGTATATCGCTCGGCCCCATTGCTTGCTACAGTTGCTATCACTGTCATGCACATTTGTTCGGGTTACACTATTTTCAGACATCCAATACTCCATTCCGTCAGTGGGTTTCAGTCTTATACACTGTAGTATTGATACTGTATTTTTAACATTACTTTTTTTTTCATGGCTGTCTGGGGAAATATAATTGAGGTATTATATTTCTGGAGGACTTCCTGTGTATTCTCAAATGAACAACATTGGCTACTGTACTGTGTAGTGTGTGAACTGCAGCATTTTCCAGAAGAGCTAGTTCAGGGTTTCCCCAACAGGGTTTCCCCACCAAGTTATGTAATCAACAGCTAATGTTTACTTAAAACATTTTTTTGGGGGGGGCTATGACAGTTCATTACAAATCAGCCTGATAGTACTTTTGACTATTTCAATCTGAAGGAAGTGACTGAATTGCACCGGAACAGCATTGGGAAGTTCAGAAGATCATCAGGCCGTACTTTTGTATGATCTTCTGTGTAGGAAAGAATGCGTCGTTCTTTTCCCCGCTGTCTGATTTTGTGTCTGGTCCGGTCCATTCCGAGTCCTGTGCGACTTGTAGAGGGAAACAGAAGACAACTAAGTGTTCCTGAGAGTCTTACCTTTCAGGGACGGGGTCATAATATTTTCTAGCTTTAAACGGTTTTAAAAGATAGAGACACATTTGTAGGAAGGAAACAGGAACTTCTCTGTTTATTACAACTGTGTCTAGCGGCTCTATGAACCAAGCGCAATTGAATTGATTTTATTTCAGTATGGGAAACGCTGAGCTAGTCAAAACCAAGCGATAATGGGACAGATATTAAAGTCACTAAAGACTGCCCAGACCTATATGGTCAGTCGGCATGGACAGGATTAGTCCAGATGCTGAATATGGACAGTACCAGTCAAACGTTTGGACACACCTACTCATTCATTTGTGGAGTTTCTTTCCTTCTTAATGTGTTTGAGCCAATCAGTTGTGTTGTGACAAGGTGGGGGTGGTATTCAGAAGATGGCCTTATTTGGTAAAAGACCAAGAACAGCTCAAATAAGCAAATAGAAATTAGAGTCCATCATTACTTTAAGACATGAAGGTCAGTCAATGCGGAAGATTCCAAGAACTTTGAACGTTTCTTCAAGTGCCGACACAAAAAAACATCATGCGCTATGATGAAACTGGCTCTCATGAGGACCGTTACAGGAAAGGAAGACCCAGAGTTACCTCTACTGTAGAGGATGAGTTCATTAGAGTTACCAGCCTCAGAATTTGCAGCCCAAATAAATGCTTTACAGAGTTCAAGTAACAGACACATTTCAACATCAACTGTTCAGAGGAGACTGCGTGAATCAGGCCTTCATAGTTAAATTGCTGCAAAGAAACCACTACTAAAGGACACCAATAAGCAAAAGAGACTTGCTTGGCCCAAGAAACACGAGCAATGGACATTGGCTGGTGAAAATCTGTCCTTTGGTCTGATGAGTCCAACTTTGAGATTTTATTTTAGGTTCCAACCGCCGTGTCTTTGTGAGACACAGAGTAGGATGATCTCTACATGTGTGGTTCCCACCGTGAAGCATGGAGGAGGAGGTGTTATTGTGTGGGGGTGCTTTGCTGGTGACACTGTTAGTGATTTTTTTTAAATTCAAGGTATACTTAACCAGCATGGCTACCACAGCATTCTGCAGCGATACGCCATCCCGTCTGGTTTGCGCTTAGTGGCACTATCATTTGTTTTTCAACAGAACAATGACCCAAAACACACCTGCAGGGCTGTAAGGGCTATTTAACCAAGGAGAGTTATGGAGTGCTGCATCAAATAACCTGGCCTCCACTATCCCCCGACCTCAACCCAATAGAGATGGTTTGGGAGGAGTTGGACCGCAGAGTGAAGGAAAAGCAGTGTTATTTCATAGTTTTGATGTCTTCACTATTATTCTACAATGTAGAAAATAGTAAAAATAAAGAAAAACCCTTTTAACTGGTACTGTATGTATAATATATACTCTAAGATTAACCTTAAAGGAAGAGTAAATAAAAACAGAAATACCTTATTTACATAAGTATAACGACACTTTGCTATGAGACCTGGGGAAGGTTACCAAAACATTTCTGCGGCATTGGTGGTCCCCAAGAAGACAGTTGCTCCGTCATTTTTAAATGGAAGAAGTTTGGAACCACCAAGACTCTTCCTAGAGCTGGCCACCCAGCCACACAGCAATCGGGGGAGAAGGGCCTTGGTCAGGGAGGTGACCAAGAACCCGATGGTCAGTCTGACAAAGCTCCAAAGTTCCTCTGTGGAGATGGGGGAACCTTCCAGAAGGACAACCATCTCTGCACCACTCCACCAATCAGGCTTTTATAGTAGAGTGGCCAGACGGAAGCCACTTCTCAGTAAAGGCACATGACAGCCAGCTTGGCGCTTGCCAAAAGGCACCTAAAGGACTCAGATCATAAGAAACAAGATTTTCTGGTCTGATGAAACCAAGATTGAATTCTTTGGCCTGAATGCCAACCATCACATCTGGAGGAAACCTGGCACCATCCCTACAGTGAAGCATGGTGGTGGCAGCGTCATGTTGTGGGGATGTTTTTCAGCGGCAGGGACTGGGAGACTAGTCAGGATCGAGGAAAAGATAAACGGAGCAAAGTGCAGAGAGATCCTTGATGAAAACCTGCTCCAGAGCGCTCAGGACCTTAGACTGTAGCGAATGTTCACCTTCCAACAGGACAACAACCCTAAGCACACAGCCAAGACAACACAGTTGCTTCAGGACAAGTCTCTGAATGTCCTTGAGTGGCCCAGCCAGTGCCTGGACTTGAACTCGATTGAACATCTCTGGTTAGATCTGAAAATAGCTGTGCAGTGACTCTCCCCATCCAACTTGACAGAGCTTGATTGCATCTGAAGTGAAGAATGGGAGAAACTCCCCAAATGCAGGTGTGCCAAGCTTGTAACGTCATACCCAAGAAGACTCAAGGCTCTAATCGCTGCCAAAGCTGCTTCAACAAAGTACTGAGTAAAGGGTCTGAATACTTATGTTAATGTCATATTTCAGTTTTTATTTTTAATACATTTGCAAAAAAAATCTAAACCTGTTTTTGCTATGTCATTATGGGGTATTGTGTGTAAATTGATGAGAGGAAGAAAAAAAATCAATCAATTTTAGAATAAGTCCAGAACGTAACAAAATGTGGAACAAAAAGTCAATTGGTCTGAATACTTTCCGAATGCGCTGTATAGCAGGATATCTCTTGATTCCTTTCGTGTGTGTGTGTGTGTGTGTGTGTGTGTCTCTCTCTCTCTCTCTCTCTTACAGGTCGAGCTGGTGTGAAGCAGCCCCGTAACCAGCCAAGGTTCTTCACCATGGAGGGAGATGAAGAAGAGAGCATGAGTGAGTTTATTTCACTACACTGGTCCCTCTGCTTGCTGTAATGTTGTTTTGCTTGTGAAGTGCTTACACATGCTAATAGTAGAATATCCCTAGTTGTGCAAAATTATTTACCTGGTTATATGTTTTCAAGTTGGATACTGTTACCAGTAACACCACATTATTGGAAGGAATCCAGGGAGGAGAATTGTAGGCCTATAGATGTATTAAATCTCCTCTTCCTGATTGGTTTGTGTGGGATTGACCTTGAGAACGTGTCATCAGACTGGGTTTCCTGGCTCAGGAGGGTAGGGGATATCTCCTGCTCCTCTTCTCAAAGCTACTAAAACCCCACGGAGTACCTCCTTTAGGTTCCGAGAGCAGTTATAGTTCCCCCTTAAACTGCCTGCAACAAGCCTGGGAGGGTTATTGAGGAAAGGTTGCTCTTTCTATAGTCAAAGTACAGGGTTTGACAACAAAACATTTTTCCCCCCAAGCCCAATGAGGCTTTCTCATGTTGTAAGGTACTGAGAGAGTGAGGGGCTTTATGTATCTATGCCCACAGTATGGAGCAGATGTTGAATTCAGTACTTTGGCCCAGGAACATCATGCGGATCCCATTACACACTTGACAGTTATGATGTTAGGACATGTTATGGGTTAGGACAACCCTAATCCTCCCACTTCCCTGTTACACCAAGCCCAACCCAGACGGGGGCTCACTTGGATTACTGTGTTGGTCAGGGACGTCCTCGCTGCAGGGAGGGTTGTTGGCAGGCCGACGGGCATACGTTGCCAAGGTTACTCAAGGGCTTTCTGGTGGATGTGTTTGTGTGTATGTGTGTCTGGGTCAGAACTAAGCATGGTTGGCGACGGACAGTGTTGTCGTGGCGTGATCAATCACAATGCTCTGTTGTTTAAAAATCTCTTTCCCAACGGGGTTGTAATCACTACTCCCCTCCTGTTAGCCGCATTGTGTTTTTCACAGTTTATATTTTCTCTTGCATGGTTGTTATTTACTTTACCACAACCACCAGCCTAGTCATACAAAACAATCTGATATATATATATATATACTCTGTAAACTTTGTTTTAGAAAATGATGATATGCAACTTGATCCAGAGCTAAGTAAAATGAAAATAAAATTATTATTTGAATACATTTTTGACTGCAGTGGTGCATGAAAATCCCAGAAAACACTTGTTTGTTTGTCTCCATTTTGGGGAGGTGGCGATATCCTTATGTTGTCCCTCTTCTTTCCAAGCCCCTTGTCGCTACCTTCTTCTCTCCTCCTGCATTTTGTCCAAGGATGTATTTAATCCCTGAGCGCCGAAAGGAGTAACCTATCGAGCTTTTGCTGGAGGATGTTATAAATGAAAATTTACACCCAGTTCCATCAGCTTTATAATCAGGACGTGGCGATATGTGTTCCCTCAACCACAGCTACACCTAATTTATTGATACCATGATTAATACAAGCCGTACAGTTAAATTGGTCATGCAGCCCTTCACGGGACATTTCTAGATGTTTTCAGCCCATTCTTCAATAACACAGATGAATAGATTAACACTGAAATGTTTAGACATTTTGGCGGGGCTACTTTTGTATTTACGCTGCCCATGTCTTTGGTAGTGCTTATTCTGAAAAATACAGAAAAAAACTATGAAGATTTTCCTCAGAAATCTGTCCTTTCCTCAAGTTTTTTTCAGGCCCCCCTTGGATTGTATTTAAGGTTAATGTTGATACTAATATTACTGTGTGTTTAACATACACTGTTTTCTGTAATGACTGCTTTGAAAATCTAACATACAAAGGAACACACATCACTTGTCCAGTTACAAAGAGAGATAAAGGAATCTATAAATTTTACATTTACAAGATCCTGCAACGAAGGCGTTGTAAGTTACTCTTTCTGGGCACCGCAGGTTCCAGCAGCACCGACGTTAAGGAAAACCGCAACCTGGACAACGTGGGCTCCTCCTCCAAGGAGGGGTTGGGGGGTGAGGGGGCAGCTCACCTCCCTAATGGGGGCAGTGCAGGTTGTGGAGGGGGCAGGAAGCGTCCCTTAGAAGAGGGTAATAACGGGCATCACAATAACAAGTACAGGCCCAAGAAACGTAAGAAAATGCCCGGGCCCATTCTGCCCAAAAATGCCCTGATGCAGCTGAATGAGATCAAGCCTGGACTGCAGTACAAGCTGCTGTCTCAGACCGGTCCGGTCCACGCGCCCGTGTTCGTCATGACTGTGGAGGTCAATGGGCAGCTGTTCGAGGGCTCCGGCCCCACCAAGAAGAAGGCTAAGCTCAACTCAGCTGAGAAGGCTCTGCGGTCGTTCGTTCAGTTCCCCAACGCCTCCGAGGCGCACATGGCAATGGGTCGGACGCTAACGGTCAACACAGACTTTACCTCCGACCAGGCTGACATCCCGGACATGTTGTTTAATGGGTTTGAGACCCCGGCCCCTCCGGAGGAGTCCTTCTACCTGGGTTCTAACGGTACCAATGGCTCCTTCAGCTCCCTGGGACTAGTAGAATACCCCCTGCTAGGGAGCTCAGGTGCTACCGGCCTGAGTCAGTCCTCGTTGGGCCCACCACTCACCGCCTCCGTCCCGGCCTTCGTCTCCCCCGCTATTGCCAAGAACCCTGTCATGATCCTCAACGAACTACGACCCGGGCTAAAGTACGACTTTGTGTCAGAGAGTGGAGAGAGCCACGCCAAGAACTTTGCCATGTCCGTGGTGGTGGACACACAGACATTCCAAGGCTCAGGGCGCAATAAGAAGCTGGCCAAGGCCCGTGCGGCGCAGGCTGCTCTCTCTGCCCTCTTTAACATGCAACTAGACCAGACACCGTCCAGACAGCCCATACCCAGAGAGGGCCTGCAACTGCACCTGCCACAGGTAAGAACTACTACTCCCAACATCACGTTCACTCAGAGACTGTTGGATGACATGCTTGTTTCATATGGTTATTTGAAAAGCTTTACTTTGACTCTATGGCACAGAATAGCACGTAGTAAACTCATAACGCAGGACAAACTCCCTCTCCCCATCCAACATCTTGTGGAGCAGTAGAACAATTGTAGTAGTATGCAGAGACTCTTCTTAACTCTATCTGGGTGGTTTAACCCCATGAAATAAGAGGGCAATGGTCACATATGTCAGTTTGGTTCATCCTGCATTGCAGGCAGTATTCAGTGTTCACTTCCTATGAACTATTCTCAGTTTAATTGACCTAATGGTTTAACCAGCTCATTATAAGCCTCTGACAGGGCTTAATTGAAACGGGAGACGAGGCTTTGAGAGACAGTGGTGCATTACAGCCTTGAGCGTTCCACGTTGCATTGTGTACACTCAAATCTATTTACACGTCACTTAATCCCGTACCCCTAATCCCTCCTGCCTGAGATAGCGACTGACGAGGCAAGGTAAATTAAACTGCAATCTTAATTAACATCAGCTCCCGAATGCTATTCAAACATACCTATTGATCAGACAAGCTGCCTGCTCCGTTGGCCTGTTTAAGAACAGATCAGTCAATGAAGCGGACGGATGATTTGCGTTGCAACGTTTAAGCTCCCGGGTGTCTTGTCTGTCACTCATCCCTATCTAAACCCTTTTATCTACAGTAGGTATGTGTGATCCCTGAAGAAGTAGGCACCTCGAATCTATTATACTGCACTAGCCTGTCTCCTGTTCTGCTACCTGAGCTTCAGTTTGAGAAAGCAGTGTCTCTTAGGAGTACCCTGGGTTGTCATCGCCTCTGTGATTTCTAATGTACACATTCGTGTGGAGGTTGTGGTTAGATTTTCAATTGATTATAGATGTTTCATCAGAGCTATATGATAAGCCAGAAGGTGATCGTCGTAACGTTTAAACTTTTCTATTCTGTCGAGGTTTAGTCTCTGGTTTTATGGCCTTGGTTTTTCTTCTGATGTTATGATGCAGAACCTCGGTATCTCATGCTCTGCTTGGTGGTTATTTCAGGTTCTAGCTGATGCTGTGTCCGGTCTGGTAGTTGACAAGTTCAGTGAGCTGACGGATAACTTCACATCCCCTCACGCACGACGGAAAGTCCTAGCAGGCATTGTCATGACAACAGGTACTGTTAGAATAACTTTCTTTTTTTTACTTCAACCTGATTGTTAATCTCTGACTCTCTGTCAAATCGAGAGAGCCCCGCTGGTGCTGCATGGATCACAACGGGGGGTTTCATTAGAGACTGATCACAAAAGATGTTTGTGTAATTTACATTGTGGATTAGGTATCAATTCACATTTCCTAGTTGATTTTATCACTGCATCATGAAACAAGAAGAACAAATGATACACTGTATTCAGTAGACAATGTCGTTGATATACCATTTTAAACCATTTTTGTCTCACAATCCACACATCTCACCCAGGCACCGATGTCAAGGAGGCACAAGTGATCTGTGTTTCCACGGGGACCAAGTGTATAAACGGCGAGTACATGAGCGACCGCGGCCTGGCTTTGAACGACTGCCATGCTGAGATCATTGCTCGTCGTTCCCTCCTTAGGTACCTGTACGCACAGCTGGAACACTTCCTCAGGTAAGTCACTGTAACCACGGAGACTGGGTTAGTAGAAACTGACTGGTCAACAAGACTCAAAAAAAAATATTTTTACCGGAAGAAACAAATGCCAATGTAGAGAAACGGTTACCCTTTTCTTACCACGCGTCCGTCTGTCCCGTCTGTCTGTCTGTCTGTCCGTCTGCCATAGTAACAACAGAGAGGAGCAGCAGAAGTCGATATTCACGAGGTGCGAGAACAAGCAGGGCTTCCGTCTGAAGGACAACGTGCAGTTCCACCTGTACATCAGCACGTCGCCCTGCGGAGACGCACGCATCTTCTCACCCCACGAGGCTGCCTTCGAGGGTGAGACTTCTCCCTAGGTGGCTCTTCTTCTTCTTCATTTTAAACATGCTTCTTCTTATTCCCTTTCCATTTCATCCACAGATCAGGGAGACAGGCACCCTAACAGGAAGGCTCGTGGTCAGCTGAGGACCAAGATAGAGTCTGGGGAGGGGACCATCCCTGTGAAAGTCAGTAACACCATCCAGACCTGGGACGGAGTACTGCAGGGAGAGAGGCTGCTCACCATGTCCTGCAGTGACAAGATTGCCAGGTCTGTGTCTCTCTTTGACACCCTTCTTTTTTTACTTTGTCTACAGTTCGACAACCAGTCAAACTGTAACCATACAGAAGGTGTCTAGTCATTTTCATGGAATGAAGATTTACATGTGATATTCATAAAAACACCAACAATGTAAATCTACCATTTATTCCATTATTGTGAACTTTGTCCGACTTTTCACAAGTCAGAGACAGCCGCAAAGGCTTTTGCTTGAGCAAATCACATGGAGAGAAAAAGGCCCAGAGAACAAGCCTTGAAGGAACAATCTAACAACCTTTACTGAGATCTAAAGTGTGTAATCAACAATATTGTTCATGATTACACACCTGCAGTTTGACGAGCTGTTACAGTTCCTAGGGCACTCCCAGCAGGGAAGCCATTTCCGTGGAGATTAATCAAAGGGCTAATCACGGCTCTAGCATAATCACACCTGTAGCACTGCTCTGTTGGCAGAATGATACACAAGTGATTGGGACTTGAGCGAGGGTAGCTAGCCTGAGGAATGCACTAATCAGAATCATTTGAATAGCATCTGACTCCAGGCAATAAACACCCTTCATCACTAAAAGTGGAGCTTAATGTTCGAAAAATAGAAAATGTCCAACTGAGAGGCTATTACATATTATTTTCTTCAACCCAGGATGCATTATCAGGTGGTGAAAAACCTGGTACAAGTAGACACTTTCAAATTCAACCTCTACGTTCAGATTGAGCAAAATGTTCAGGGTAAAATCCGAAATGTCAAGAGTTTTTAAACTTAGCCTTGGGTCTTAGTCATATCTTGCGCTCGGGAACGTCTGTGCTTTGTGGTGGTGAGACTCAAAAGGTCATGTGACTCAAAAGGTCATGTGACAACAACAAAAAAGCAGTGCCTCCCTATGAACACCACTTCTCGCTGCCGCCCTTCTCTCAGGTGGAACGTAGTAGGGATCCAGGGCTCTCTGATGTGTTACTTCACAGAGCCCGTCTACTTCTCCAGCATTATCCTGGGCAGCCTGTACCACGCAGACCACCTCTCCAGAGCCATGTACCAGAGGATCGCTGACATTGAGGACCTGCCTCAGACGTTCAACCTCAACCGGCCACTTCTGAGCGGTAAGGGGTCTGGCTGTCGTCCTACTCCTCCTACATCCTCCTCCTACATAGTTTATGTCAGACAACAGCCCCTGGACTGTCCTGAACAACATACAGTGCCAGTCAAAAGTTTGGACACACCTACTCGTTCAAGGGTTTGTCTTCATTTGTTCTATTTTCTACATTGTAGAATAATAGTGAAGACATCAAACCTATGAAATAGCACACATGAAATCATATAGCCCTTACGCTGCCTGGAGGTGTGTTGGGTCATTGTCCTGTTGGAAAACAAATGATAGTCCCACTAAGCGCAAACCAGACGGGATGGCGTATCGCTGCAGAATGCTGTGGCAGCCATGCTGGTTAAGTGTGCCTTGAATTCTAAATAAATCACTGACAGTGTCACCAGCAAAGCACCATCACACCTCCTCCGTGGTACACGGTGGGAACTACTGTACACATGCAGAGATCATCCGTTCACCTACTCTGTGTCTCACAAAGAAGGTGGTCCATTGCTCGTGTTTCTTGGCCCAAGCAAGTCTCTTCTTCTTTTTGGTGTCCTTTAGTAGTGGTTTCTTTGCAGCAATTCGTCTATGAAGGCCTGATTCATGCAGTCTCCTCTGAACAGTTGATGTTGAGATGTGTCTGTTACTAAAAGTCTGTGAAGCATTTATTTGCGCTGCCATTTCTGAGGCTGGTAACTCTAATGAACTTATCCTCTGCAGCAGAGGTAACTCTGGGTCGTCCTTTCCTATGGCGGCCCTCATGAGAGCCAGTTTCATCATAGCGCTTGAGGGTTTTTGCGACTGCACTGAAATTTTCCACATTGACTGACATTCATGCCTTAAAGTATTGATGGACTGTCGTTTCTCTTTGTTTATTTGAGCTGTTCTTGCCATAATATTGACTTGGTCTTTCACCAAATATGGTTATCTTCTGTATACCATCCCTACCTTGTTACAACACAACTGATTGGTTCAAACACATCAAGAAGGAAAGAAATTCCACAAAATAACTTTTACCAAGGCACACATGTTAATTGAAATGCATTACTGGTGACTACCTCAAGAAGCTGGTTGAGAGAATGCCAAAAGTGTGCAGAGCTGTCATCAAGGCACATGGTGGCTACTTTGAAGAATCTCAAATATAAAATTACCTCATGATTCCATGTGTTATTTCATAGTTTTGATGTCTTCACTATTATTCTACAATGTAAAAAAATTAAGAATAACCCTTGAATGAGTAGGTGTGTCCAAACTTTTGACAGGTACTGTATATCTCACAAAGGAATATTTTTATGTCATTTTCTCTTCTCTGCAGGAATAAGCAACGCAGAAGCACGGCAACCGGGTAAAGCGCCTAACTTCAGTGTGAACTGGGCTGTGGGAGACCAGGGGTTGGAGGTTATCAACGCCATGACAGGCAAGGACGACTTGGGACGGCCCTCGAGGCTCTGCAAGCACGCCCTCTATAGCCGCTGGGTGCGCCTATACTGCAAGGTAGGCTACTTAACCCCCACAACACCATATATACTCTCTTGTAGCTGTTGCTGTGCATGGCTGGGTAGTTGGGACTTATTATGTTCCAATAACTCAATTTAAATGGTTTAGCATTCTGTTTGTTCACTTGATCGTTGAATCATTTCTTACTGTGTTTTATTCTTGTCCAATTAAAACCTCTCTCTTCCTTTTAGCTTTCACAGACTCTGAGAATCAAAGGTGCCAAACCCAGCTTGTACCATGACGCCAAACAGGCAGCGTTGGAGTACCATGCTGCCAAGCAGACTCTGACCAAGGAATTCCACAAGGCAGGACTGGGAGCCTGGGTCAAGAAGCCTATCGAACAGGACCAGTTCTCACTCCAGTCCTGAGTGGATTTTTTTTCATAGAAATAGAATAACTATGTCGTTCTAAAATTGTTGTCACGGGAGGAAGAGGGAGGCTCAGATGACGATACTACTCCTACCAGCTGTTTCGACTTTATTTGTTCTGTGTGTGGACGACACTCGCCCAACCCTTGTTCCCTCTCCTGATCACTCCACTTTTCACCGTTAAGACATTGAATTTTGTCTTGTTGTTTTTCTCAATGACTTACTGTAAAAAGCCTTGTTTTCATTATTGTTTGTGTCAACAGAATGATTGTTATCGATGTTTTGTTAGTTTAATGTCGTTCATTCCACTTACACTAGTAACCTAACATGTGATATACGACAGCTGTACAACTGGAAACCTGGGATTTTTTAAACGGATTTTGTTGATTACATTTTATAAATCAATACATGCAAAAAATCAACTGAAATCAGTTGGCTATCTACAGACAAACCTTGTCTACACTCACTGTATGATTATGCCAAATATATAGAAAGCGTTCAAGCTTACCTCCCAGTAGTGGTCATAACAATAACTATTTTGCTGTCTTTTTCCTAAGTATTAGTGCTGTGCCCGTTCCTCTTGTCTTGAAGGCTGATGTCCTCTCTTGCACTTTTCATGTGCAGTCTTTTCTTTGTTTCCGCTGTGAGATGTAAAAGCATTGCACTGTCTGAGGACGATATGCTCGTTTGTTTTTGAATAGTGATAGATACGTTTGTCTTTTGATTCCAAAAATCTGATTGAGAATGCTCTCTGATAATGACATGTTTTTATCTATCTGAAGTAGGCCTAATTAACTTCTGAAAAATGTTTGATTCCTTTTTCCCTTTACAGTGAATGACGTAAATTATACTAAAGTGCATATGGCCTTTGACGTACATTTCTATGGATATTCTTGCAGTGCGGTTATTTGCTATGCAATTGCAGAATGGCTCATACTCTTGTGGTTGCCAGACAGATGCAGTGGACTTTATGTACTGCTTTTTTATTTGAACACACAGACAACATTTTGCTATCATCATGTAGCATTTGTTGGGAGCTTGACAAAAAAAAAACGACTGAAATTATTTTAGCTCATATTTAGCCATGAGTGTTGAGGTAACTTGAGCTAATTTTCTTTGTCTGTCATCATAAGCCTTACCTCACCAAAGACAATTTTTTATTTGCTTTTTGTTTCTTTAATCTGTAATGTTTGTTTTAACTAAGTTTTTAATCACTTCATTTTGATTCCTGTGTTTTATACTGCTCAATGTCATCTCTTTGGACTATTTATTTTGAAATGAATTGAAATCTCTGTGTTTAATGTAGCAATTTAAAAGTATGAAACTGTAGATAATTTTGACCTGTTCTGTGTCGTTTTTAACAATTAACATGTTACCAAAAAAAGAAAATATACCCAAAATGTATTTCTAACAGGCTCGGAAATGTTCATGTACAGTACTTTATCTAAGTATACTCATTGGAATCAGACAACTCTCGTGAAAAAGCCCATTTTGTAATTTTTTCCCCTTTTGTGTTGTCACACTTCTCATCCGCACTTGGCATGTTTTCTTATTTGTTTATTTTGAATAGAGTTGTAAAGAATCCACAAGAATCAAGGCAATTGCAGTTTTTGAAAGGGGACCAAGCACAACTTGTGATGTAAAAAAAAAAAAAAAAAACTTGAACTGCATCAGAAGTGAATGGCTAGTCAACCATTGTGAATAACTTTTGATCACTCCCTCCCAACCTTTGGGTGTTATGAGGGGTCTGCTCTACGTATGTTTGCTTTCTCTGACCAAGTTGTGAGCGTTGACTGTGAACTTTGACCGGGTCTTTTGCCGTCCTATAATGGTTCATGCACCGTTTGATTGATGTGCCCAGTCCCCTGTAGTCTCTAGAATAAGGGCCCTAATGCATGAGCTCTCGCTATAAAGCATGAGGGAAAATCAAATAAAACAAACCAGATAAACAAAAATCATACATGTAGAAAATGAGAAAAGACCTATAAATGAGAAATATAATAAATGGTAATATAGGTAGATGTTGTATATAGTTGTCTTTCTTTATTTCATACACTATTTTCTACCAAGTTCACTGCATTAAGTCATTTCTTATTTAATACAACAAAAAAAATTGATTGACAATACAATACTTTTAAAAAATGTGACAAATGTATGAAAAGTAAAAAGTGGCACTATGATGATTTTATAGAAAATAGTGTAATAGCGATGGTGTTAACACGACGCTAGGCAGCTGCTCTGTTTGCATTAAAGTAACTATCCAGTGAAAATCAACATTTAAAAGCTTATATTCTGTTTGCTCATACCCAAATAATGTTGTTGACTCGTCCTTGTAGTTGTGGACAAATAATACATTTCAGAAAACCCACTCAGTTAAACCCCATCTTAAAAAATGCTTGAAATTTGCTTGGAGAATGACATCATCCTCCTTGGCCGGGACAGGCCTGTCTGTGATTGGTCCAGCAGCTTTTTCCTTTTAACCCCCAAATTCTATGGGAGGGCGCACAAGCGGCTAGTGTTAGCAAACAGGACAAACGCCTATACAACAACTATCTCGCCAGTCACTTCTATTTCAAATGTTGTGGTTTGTAAGAGTTGGCCTGCTGGCTGTTTAGAATCGGTAAGCTAACGTTAGCTATCGAGACTAATTTAGCTAGCTGTCTAGCCAACAAGAAAGCTAGCCAAAGTAGATCCTCCACACAACAACCATCTCGCCGTTCCCTTCTATTTTAAATCCTGTGGTTTGTAGTTAAAAGTTGGATGTCAAGAGGAAACCTAGGTAGCTGTGATTGACTGATATATGTAGCAGCAGCAGTTAGTTAGCTAATTTACAGTAGCGCCTAGAAACCACAAACAAAAATACAGTAATAGTGAAAGCAATGGACGGAAACGACTCACGCTTGTAAAAAAAAATAATTCTGCATTTATTGCTGTTATAGTAAAGTGAGGCTGTGCGCAGCCCTGCCCCATGTGGATTTGGTAGCAGCTACCTTTTATATCCAAGTGTATGCTTTTTGTTGTTGTTGCCAAAACCACTCTGTTGTTTCCACTCAGGCCAAGCAGGGGCACATAGAAAATCTGCTTTTTAACATCCTTATTTATAATCTATTTAATGTATATTTTAATTAAAGGTGGACTCAGCGATATGACATATATGCAGAAAGTAAACTGCATAGTGGGTCAATTTCTGCAACAACTGAGAGCGTTGAAGCGCGAGGCTCAATTTATCCGCTCTTTTGGTCCTGTGGCTACCACGCTTTACACAATGTGAAGCGGACCCGTGCAAAGGCGCAGATACTGTGTGAGAGCGAAGTGTTGCATCTCGCTCATCTCAATAGCTCTAGTGCTGTTTGTGGCAACGTCATTTCATTGAGTCTATCTTTAATTTTAGGTAAATATTTCATAGAAATCTGGAACGCTGGACAGAGACTTTAAATGTTATCTGGACAATCCCTAACACTATCTCCACATGAGGTGGTGCTACTTTGTGTCATATCAGCCTCTTGCACCTGTGCTTACATGAGAGCCAGATAATCTCCGCGTGGATTACCTGTCCTTTCTGCCTCAACAGGGAGCAAAACAAACAGAAAATAGAGTGAGAGAGACCTTCTCAAGAATCAGGTTCCTTGCCAATTCAGAAGTAAATGTGTGTTAGATGGAAATGTGGCAAATATGTTTTTTTTTTGCCCATTACAGTTGTAAATTAATGAATGAATGAAAATTGACAAATGAAAGAATGATGCTGGGAAGTGGCTCTGTGTCAAGGGGAAGTGGGATTAGTGGAGAGAGCTCTTCATACTTTCCCCACTTTCATGTTGTATCTGCAAATTATGTTTCAGGAAGTTAAGTCTCTAAAAGGTGAAAAATAAAACGGTTCTCCCTTCATGACCTTGACAGTCTATTTCAGTTCATGGTATTGCAGAGACAATTCTCCAAAGTCCAAAACGATACATCAAGTTATATTATTGTAAAAGACAAGGCTCTTAAATTAACAACTGTAAATATACAGTATTATTTGGTTGTAGAATACGGTCAAAATGGAAGCTACTTTCTTGGCTTTCCAATAATATTGTGTCTATTCAATTGCACGACATTGATAATACAACATGGACATAAACTTACGTTCATATAGCTTCAATTTATATTTGTTATACCTGGTGCATACTTTTGTAACATCCTCCCCCCTTTATTTCCCACCTCCTGACTTGGATACAGTAGTGGTCCATCCTTTTGAACATCTTTTTCATTTATCACAGCTCATTTGCCCTGACGATGATGATCAACCTCCATTACCCACCTAATGGAGCGGTGGACCCAACGTACATCCAGCACTAGTCCTTAACAGATGGTAAGGAAACAGACAGAACCCTACATCAGCAGTGTTTATCCTCCCTTCCTAGCCCCAGCCCCATGCCCTGCACAATAAAAACTAAACTTGAGTTCCTAACAACATTCAGTTCCTATAGCAGCATTCCTAAGAGCAGAAGGACATCCTCATCAGCAGTATACCATCCGCACTATAACCATGCTGCTGTGTTGGCCTAATGTTAGTTTTGGGAGCATCTCATTCTCAACTGCAAATAGTGGTGATACAATGCTGACTTCTACACAGTACTTTGGTCATTGGTCAGCAAAAGAGAAAGCCACAACAGAACGAACCAGTGTGCCATGCAAATAGCCTTAGATTAGATATCAGATGGCACATTACGCGTTGCTTAGTTGTTTGTTTCATAGAATACGTCTCCTGAGACTTGAAGAACCGCAGCCAATGCCAGGCTTTCTGCTGAGGCTGCAGAAAGAAACACATTTATACCATCAGGCCACGTGGAACAGATGCCACTAAACTGTTTCATTTAAAATACAAGGACAGCATTAAAAGCTCTTTAGATTAATTAACTGACACAAACTGAAGATAGGCGACTTGCAGTAGAAACAATAAAATACAATAAAAAACCTGCATCATTGAAAAAAAGATTATACAATCCCCAAGTAAGTCTTTTTTTTTTTTACAAAGAAGGATGCCAAATTCTACGTTGCAGAGCTGACCTTGGCATGAGGTGGTGTGAATGTCAGCTCTTGGCATTTGCAATCAGGAGGTAATTGTTTGGAGACATTACGTGGCATTTAACAACATTTCAGATAACAACATGAGGTTAATTAACTAGTTCTTTGCAAAATATCTTACACTTTTAGAAGTGTAAAAGTAAATATTTAATGAGACAACATTGTTTTTCTCGAAATTTGAAGACATTTATTTATATGGCCCAATGTCTTCTTATATGGTTGTTGGTAATGGTGGTTATCCAATATCCAGTATCCACTTCGCTCATAGGTATCATTCTATAGGGACCACCCATCTACCATGAATCATTGATCTAAGGCTGCATTTACACAAGCAGCCCAATTCGGATCTAATTCAGATTTGTTTTCACTAATTTGTCTTTTGATCAATCAGATCAGCTCGGTTCTATTCCAACAATATCAGAATTGGGCTGCCTGTGTAAACACAGCCTTATGTCAACAGGATTGGGCTACCTGTATGAACTCCAGTCTACCTTCCACAGGGAGGCAGGTGATGCCTAGAATGAATAAGGCCTACATAAATTCTCTAGCTGGATTTGAAAGCCTCACAGCATTCACACATACTCTAGGGATAACATATGGGATTTCATAGATTGTTCGGCTATATCCAATAGTCTCAAGTGGTTGTTTACTGTATCTGGCCACTGTTCTTTTCAACACCACATTGGCCAATAAGGGAGACATCAGGTAATGTACAACATTCATATTTTTTTTTGCCTGGCCAAAAGTCTGAAAAGAAGCAGACAGAATAATTAAAAAACAGACCGTCTATTTATTCACGAGTATACTGCATGGGTGATAGTGTGGCGGCCAAGATTTGCATTTTGACCTTCATGAGACAATTACAGGTTTGCCCTTTCTCCAGTGTGGCTGTCCAGTGACAGGAGAAAGACATCAAATGCCACCAGCTTGCACCTGCTCATGTGTAAGAGGTTGACAGATATCCTTTTAATCTCTTTCTTACTAACATTATTATCTTAGGGCAGAGTGATTTTCAAATGTCCATACTGTGTTTAGGTCTATGGAATGATGAGTAAAATTAATATCTGGAAGTCATTGGAGGCTGCTGAGGGGGGGGACGGCTCATAATAATGGCTGGAAAGGAGCGAATGGAATGGAATCAAACCATGTGTTTGAACAAAAATATAAATGCAACATGTAAGGTGTTGGTCCCATGTTTCATGAGCTGAAATAAAAGATCCTAGAAATGTTCTATATGCATACAAAGCTTATTTCTCTCAAATTGTGTGCACAAATTTTGTTTGTATCAGTGTAAGTGAGCAATTCTCCTTTGCCAAGATAATCCATTTAACTGACAGGTGTGGCATATCAAGAAGCTGATTAAACAGCATCACCATTACACAGGTGCACCTTGTGCTGGGGACAATAAAATGCCACTTTAAACATTTGCAAAGTATTTGACTTTTCTCACATTTTGTTAGGTTACAGCCGTATTCTAAAATGGATTAAATCGTTTCCCCCCTCCTCAATCTACACACAGTAACCCATAATGACAAAATCTAAAACAGGTTTTTAGAAATTTTAACAAATTTCAGCAAAGTATTCAGACCCTTTACTCAGTACTTTGTTGGAGAACCTTTGGCAGCGATTACAGCCTCAAGTCTTCTTGGGTATGACACACCTGTATTTGGGGAGTTTCTCCCATTCTTCTCTGAAGATCCTCTCAAACACTGTCAGGTTGGATGGGGAGCGTCGGTGCACAGCTATTTTCAGGTCTCTCCAGAGATGTTAGATCGGGTTCAAGTCTGGGCTCTGGCTGGGCCACTCAAGGACATTCAGAGACTTGTCCCGAAGCCACTCCTGCATCGTCTTGGCTGTGTCCTAACAGTCATTGTCCTGTTGGAAGGTGAACCTTCGCCCCAGTCTGAGGTCCTGAGCACTTGTGAGCAGGTTTTCATCAATGATCTCTCTGTATTTTGCTCCGTTTTATCAGAGAATCTTCTTTCTCATGGCCTGAGAGTCCTTTAGGTGCCTTTTGGCAAACTCCAAGTGGGCTGTCATGTGCCTTTTATTGAGGAGTGGCTTCCTCCCTGACCAAGGCCATTCTCCCCTGATTGCTCAGTTTGGCCAGGCAGCCAGCTCTAGGAAGAGTCTTGGTGGTTCCAAACTTCTTCCATTTAAGAATGGAGGCCACTGTGTTCTTGGGGACCTTCAATGCTGCAGACATGTTTTGGTACTCTTCCCCAGATCTGTGCCTTGACACAATCCTATCTCGGAGCTCTACGGACAATTCTTTCAACCTCATTGCTTGGTTTTTACTTTGACATGCACTGTCAACTATGGGACTACATATAGGCAGTTGTGTGCCTTTCCAAATCATGTCCAATCAATTGAATTTACCACAGGTGGACTCCAATCAAGTTGTATAAAAACCTCAAGGATGATCAATGGAAACAGGATGCACCTGAGCTCAAATTCGAGTCTCATAGCAAAGGGTCTGAATACTTTTGTAAATTTCAGTTTTAAATTTTTTATACATTTGCTAACATTTCTAAAAACCTGTTTTAGCTTTGTCCTTGTGGGGTATTGTGTGTAGTTTGATGAGGGAAGAAATGTATTTAATCCATTTTAGAATAAGGCTGTAACGTAACAAAATGTGGAAAAAGGGAAGGGGTCTGAATACTTTCCTAATGCACTGTAATTGAATGTTAATTACTCTACCATAAGCCTCCTCCAATGTAATTTTTGAGAATTTGGCAGTATGTCCAACCTACCTCACAACCGCAGACCACGTGTACGGCGTTGTGTGAGTGAGTGGTTTGCTGATGTCAATGTTGTGAACAGAGTGCCCCATGGTGATGGTGGGGTTATGGTATGGGCAGGCATAAACTACGGACAACAAACATAATTGCATTTTATCGATGGCAATTTGAAGGCAGAGATAACATGACAACATCATGTTATCTCAAGACATTCACCATCAGCTGGTGAATGTCTTGTCATTCACCAGCTGCCATCACCTCATGTTTCAGCATGATAATACACGGCCTCATTCGTGCACAATATGTGCACAATTCCTGAAAGCTGAAAATGTCCCAGTTCTTCCAGGGCCTGCATACTCACCAGACATGTCACCGATTGAGTTTGTTTGGGATGCTCTGGATATACGTGTACGACAGCATTGTCCAGTTCCTGCCAATCTCCACCAATTCGCACAGCCATTGAAGAGGAGTGGGACAACATTTCATAGACCACAATCAACAGCCTGATCAACTCTATGCGAAGGAGATGTGTCGTGCTGCATGAGGAAAACAGTGGTCACACCAGATACTGACTGGTTTTCTTATATGAACTGTAACTCAGTCAAATCTTTGAAATTGTTGCATGTTGTATTTATATTGGTGATGCCATTCCAATAATACTGCTCCAGTCATTACCACAAACCTGTCCTGCCCAATTAAGGTGCCACTAACCTCCTGTACAGACGTTTATCATTTTGAGATAAGGTTATTGAGATTTATAGCAGATGGCTATATTCAACTGAAGCAAGTTTGACATATCGTGGGTCAAGATGCTCATTGCATCTTGCTTTCAATAGTAAAAATCTCAGTAATCATAATAGCTTTAATTCACAAACTATTCTTTGTCATATTCGACTGCAATAAAATGATATGGAACGTATTTTTAAGGTTGATGTGTTAGGTTACTGGAACTCAGAAACCAAACTCGCCCATGTCAGAGAAAAATCTGTCTTCACCAATCAAAATCCAACATGAACTATGTTGCTTTATTTTATTGGTTGGAACCGTCCACAATAAACTACTTTACTTCCGCGCGTTTGGTTTGAAATTTGGGAACTGACATTTTTGGAGAAAATGCATATGGTGCATATGTTATGGCCAAACGTTATTGTAGGAAATCTATCTTTTGTTTTGTGGAACATGCAAAACGTGGCTAACTAGTTAGCAACGTAGATTGCTAGCTAGCTAACAGTAGATAGTTATCTAGGTAGCCTATGTGTTCAACATCACTGCTATCTCAGCTAGCTAGTAAAGTAACCTATTTTCACTCCTGCAGGTGGAGAAGAGATGGCACAGGTATTACAACTATGTGTGTTTGTGTGTTGTCATGGTGGTCTCAAAGGGGGACCAAGTAATTCGATAATCCCATATAACGTTGAATGGGGGGAGGGTACAGTAGGAGGCTGACACACCGACAAGTCTCCTGTCAAATAGAAGATGGAGCCAGAGGAACGCTTAGAATTTCTCTATCTCGTCAGGAACAGACAGGGTGGTGTGTATAGCCTAAAGTGAATAACATACTGAGGAAATGGATAGGGAGAACACAAATGCTGTGTTTCATTCAAGAGACAAGACATACGTGTTTCTGTGGACCTACAGCCAGTTTCAGGTAGATCTCATATTAAACATTGTATGAATTTTTTTAAATAATTGGGAACAATTTGCATCATACTGCATCCTTTGTGTGTTGTATTGTAATGGACTGTGTGGTGGTTTTTCTGTGTGTTTGGACCTATCAGCAGGAGCAGACAGAGTGGGATGCTGTGAACAGACTCCTCCAGCACCATGGGTTCAAGCCGGTTCACTTTGCTGATCCCGTCGCGAATAAGAACCTTGCAGGTAATGGTTTAGTATGTTTTTGTATCATCTTCTTGCTGTAACATTCTGAACTGGCATATCTTAGCTAAATGTCTTAACTCACTTCTTGGATCATGTTGAACAAGTCTATAAGGAGGAGTATTAATGCTTTAGATTGCTGGACATTCTACTGTCTGTCTTGTGTTTCTGTGTGTGCAAATAATGAATAATTATTGGTTCTAGGTGTGTATGGTCTCGTCTAAGTTAGCACTCAAACTCACCCCTCTGTGTGATGAGCCTTTTCCCAAAGGGAAACCATTCGGCACATGCATTGCTCCTATTCTACTTACTTCTATTTCCAGTAGGCTGCCAGCCAGGGTCTCAATGTTTCTGGCTAGTTTTCTCAATGTTATTTAGTGAGGCAGTGGTCATGGTACCCAAACAATATAGGCCTATAAGTAAAAAGAACTGGAAGGAAAATGGACAATAAGATATTCTACTTTAATGTGTGTCGTCTTGCTCATAGACTTGGTTCTTCTGGAGAAGATGTCGGCCTGTGACATCAGGACTATGCTGCGGGCGATGCTTACAGACTCGGAGAGGAGACAGACCTTGATTCAGGAGCTCATCGAGTCCAACAACCAACTTAAGTAAGTAGTTATAAAATGTATATTAATTAGTTATATTTATCATTTTAGACACTCACGTACAGGCAGTACATTGCTTTTCCAGTATGTAGGAAACCTCACTTCTTGGAAGCCTAATATTTTTTGAACCCCCAGTTACTTGATCCTATTTCTAACCTCTCAAAACATTCCTCCATCACACCCATCACCTTATATGATTTATTAGAATAATCTCCATGTCAGAAAGAAATATGTTTTTGGCAAGTCTGTTGTTCATCCATCTACCTAATAATATAGACCCATGATCATGTTCCTGCCAGCTGTTGTCACACAATAGTCTTAGTGGACATGAGTAGTAAGCCTAATACAGTGAGACAGAGAGGGGCGTAAGAGGTAGACATGGGGCCGGCTTACACCAGCTGCTCAGCCAGCAAGTGTTAACCATTGGGGCGTGACAGAGGGAGATCACCTGGCCTGAACATCAATCTATCACCATGTTAAGCCTGTCTGTCAGAGACCCTCTCTTTAGCCTGGAATTCAATCTGATATGGTATGTTTTCCCAAAACATCAGTTCGGATTCCAGGCTACCTCACTTTAGCTTCTCTCCTGGAAAGATAATTGATGGTTTTTGACTATGTTTTTCTAGGACAGGTTATTGATATATCTGACGAATCAATATATGATTAAAAGTTGGATTTTATATTTCATATTGCCCAGTTGATCACTTGAATAATTATGTATATTCTCTTAACCATTATTTCCTGCGAAAGATCTTCTGTTTGATATGTACTAATCCCAATTAGTTCAATATGGCCCTCAATTTTTATTATCCAATAAAATAGGAGGGTGGCAGGTAGCTTAGCGGTTAAGAGTGTTGGGCCAGTAACCGAAAAGACACTGGTTCGAATCCGGAGCTGACTAGGTGAAAAATCTGTCTGTGCCCTTGTGCAAGGCACTTAACCCTAATTGGTCCTGTAAGTCGCTCTGGATAAGAGCGTCTGCAAAATGTTCAAATGTAAATGTAGGATTACATAGGATTTAATAATCCTGTCTAGCATTTAGTAAGGGTTAATTGTGTGTTCCAAAGGAGTAGTAGCAATGCATCGAAGTGTGACATTTCTGTCTTTGTGTTGCTTTACAATTATCTGTATTGTATCAAAATCCATTAGACCTGCCAGCTTTAAGTAAAGTGTTACCGGTGTTTGTTCCAGAGAGGAGGCTCAGCAGCACGTTAGCCGCGCTGCCCGTCAGTCCCAGAGGGTGAACGAGTTGGAGGGAGTTCTGGACGGGGTGAAGAACAAGCTGCAGGACCTGGAAGACAGTTACATTGGCAAGGCCACGCAGCAGCACAGCAAAGTGCACCACCTTCAGCAGGACAAGAGAGATGCACAGGTAGGTGGTGCCCTGGAAACAGCCAGGGCTGGTTTACCGGCAGATACAGATTAAGTCTAGTCCTGGACTAAAAAGCACTTTCAATTGAGATTCTCTATTCACCATGCTTTTTAGTCCAGGTCTGTGCTTAGTCCAGGCTTAATCTGTGTCTAGGGAACTGGCCACTAATATTTTTTTCCCGACAGCACATGATATCCCCTGATTATACTGTAACTTTCTTGTTTTGTCTTTTCTTGTTGTTGTTTTGTTTGTCTGCTCTGCCGCTGGTCGAAACGATGCCAGGGCCTGGAGCAGAAGCTGTCTGAGGAGAAAGATGTGGTTTCCCAGCTGCAGAGGAAGCTCTACTTCACTGTGACAGAGGAAGAGAGGCGTGTTGCTAGGCAGAACCAGGTGTTTTGGCAGATCCACAAGAGATCAGCTCGGCCCAACTCACCAGTGGACCAGCAGTAAGATAAACCGCTGCTGTTGTTAAGACCATAGATTGGGATTCATAATACAACATTTTACCCTTGCTTAACTAACTTATTACAGATTTATGGCTAGAAGTTATAGGATTTCAAAGACCTTTCTTTTCCATCAGGGTGTTGGATGTAATTGACATCTATGAGGCCCAAATGGAACAGCTCTGCGATGATGTCAAGTAAATATTGTATAGACAATCTTATTTTCAATGTTTTGCATCATTTTTATGACAACACCCTTTCTCACTGTAAGACTAAAGAAAAGTAGACGGATGTCACTAACCAACCTTTACTTCTTCCCTCAGGTCCCTCAAAGCAGATTCTGGGGGATCACAAACATCTGACCAATCGCAGAGCAGCATGAGAAGCACCACCGGGGTCTCCCCCAATCACAAAGCTCTCCTGAAGGTGACTTCCTGTACTTTTCTAACATGATGAACACCAGAACTCTTCATGGTTCTGGATGACTTGTCTTGAACAGTGTAACAACTGTTCCTCTTCCCCTTCATTCCATGATCTTAGTTCTGAATCTTACTTCTCCCCAATAGTCCTATCAGGAACAGTTAATAGACACCAAAGCTCAGAGGGAGGAGCTTAGGAATGAAATTCAGCAGTTGAAGCAAGACTTGGAATCTAGACCCACAGTGAAAGAGCTGAAGTCCTACAAAGAACAACTGAGACGCATGGACAGACTTATTCACCAGAGTAACATGAAGTGGGGAAAAATGACTGTCATTCTTCTTGGATATGACGAGCACCACAGCTTAACCTCCTAGTTAACCCCTTCCTTACCTTAACCTAGAATGCTGCCTGTCCTATTGGTAGTCATATCTCCTTTACCTCCACCCCAGGTCTGCTCAGGAGTTTCAAGAAGAGGGGAGGGCTGCTCTGAGTAACCAGGAGGTGGCGAAGGCAAGGGCCTTGGCTGCCAGACACGAGAAGGTACTCCGTTTATCTCCCCTCGTCTAAAGCGGGAGCGAGTATCAACTCACTTTACGTTTTTGATTCAGACTTTGCTGGACTATTTATCTTACCTGACTTTCAGGTTCTGAATGACATCAGAGCGGTTTTGACTACTTCCGGGGCTCCACTGAGGCTCCATAGACCGAGGCCATCAACCAGCCATCCCCTGTCCAACAGGGCCTCAAAGATGGTCGAGTTTGACGAACTCCTCTCCACTCTGGAGATGTGGGCTGACCAACTGGCTTCACTGAAGGTGAGAGCTGACTGTCTATAAAGCGCATCGAACATGTATGCAGCCAGGTCCAATGGTCCAGTGTCAACTTGCCCTGTCATTGAAAGCCAGAGTTTAAGAACTCTTCATATCTACAACATCTGTTGTCTGTGATATGTATGGCTAGAATAGACTTCTTTAACCACGTCTGTTTATCATTGTCTAGAGACCTACGTCTTTACTTGTCTCTCTCTCTCTGTGTGCTTTGGACCTGCACTGTGCCCTGAGTAAGTTGATGCTGAGACTGTTACCATGGGATCCAGCTGGCGCTACTAGTCTTATGGAAAGTGTTCGAGTGGAGGACCTTATGCTACTGGTGGACAGTCTGCTAGAGGAGACCAACTCTGGGGAGGATACGGTTGGTAGTCCTGGCTTACAGCAGTGGATGGAGTAACCATGGAAATTACATCTCAACTTTAGATTAGGCAAAACATTATACCTCAGATCATTTCTCATGTACAGTGTTTGTGATACAGCGATATTCTCCAATTATTTTTCTTTACAAAAAATGTATGAAAAGTTGTGTATAGGTGAAAGTCGAACTATGTGAAACCATGGTGTCCCACTTCCAGAAGCTGTTTGATATAACCTCCCTCAGCGGAGTGTCTCCACGTATGAACGAGGTCTACACCAGGCTTGGGGAGATGACCAACGCTATGAGGAACCTCAGGGACATCCTGGCCCTGGGTAGGACTGTCTGTCTACAACTCATTTGAGCTATTCTACAGCACCATTGGCACATACTGTACTGGTCAATTCGTGTTCTCCAGAACATAACACTGAACAAAAATTAAAATGCAACGAAATCATTCAATTGAAATAAATGAATTAGGCCTTAATCTCTGGATTTCACATGACTGGGAATATAGATAAGGTATCTGTGACCACCAGATGCATAACTGCCCATTTTAAGGTGCACCTGTATAATGATCATGCTGTTTAATCAGCTTCTTGATATGCCACACCTGTCAGGTGGATGGATTATCTTGGCAAAGGAGAAATGCTCACTAACAGGGATGTAAACAAATGTGCGCACAAAATTTGAGAGAAATAAGAATTGTGTGTATGGAACATTTCTGGGATATTTTATTTCAGCTCATGAAACCAACCCTTGACATATTGCGGTTTATATTTTTGTTCAGTATACTTGGTTGAGGGATGTAATTCCTTTCCCACTTCTAACAATTTAATTTCAGATGACAGAGCACCCCTTAGTGAGGTGGTAAACCAGGTAGCCAGTCTGGTCAACTCCCCAGAGGCCACGAGCCCCACGTCCTCCTGGGAACCAGTGATATTGACAGGTACAAGCTGCACAATTGATTTTGTTTTATTCTGAGTAATGTTGTGTTAATGTCATAAAATGTGCCTATTGCCTGGGGTTAAATATGTGTGTTGGTCAGTATTATTTTGAAGGTAAAGGAACATGCGGTGTTCTTCCCTGCATTCTACTTTTTGGTTCAGGAGCTGCTCCAGACTCTAGGTAGGGAAATGTTATTACCATCCAATAATGCATTTGTTTGAAATCGTTTACTGATCATGTGGTTATTAGTACATCTATTTTGGTTGATCTTACAGATGTTGACCGTCTGGATGACATCATGCCTGTTCTGAGGTCACTAAAGTCAAGAGCAGAGTAACACCGGTGCTTTGTAATTAACAATGCCTTTATGTTTTGTGTATTTAATTTGCAGTGATTTTATGGCGTTCTACTTTTGATGTGTAAATTAACATGAATTAATACCTCTTCCAACAAGATCTCAATTCATTAGTACAGTGAAATAACATGACATGTATGAAAAAAACATAAGTTTTATTTTTTTAGTGATATAACCCTTCTTTCTCCACACCTAAGAACAAACCTCAGTTCATATGAGAGTTAAGAAAAAAGCTGTTGACAAAAATATTGCAGGTAAAAGTTATTTTCAAAGCTATCCATTCTGAGAGGGGGGGAGTTTGGTAATTATCATTCCACACGCACGACAGTTCTTTACAAAGTCAAAACCACTTGACCTAGTGTTCCATTTAGATAGATCATTGAGCAACAAAAAAAACATGGTTTCACTCTTCAAAAATGAATTCCCATGTCAGCAGCTGCTTCATTCTTTAGCATTTGAATAAAATTCTAGTAAGGCACATAAAGGCATAAAATAAGTGTTTTTAAAAAGTCATATCAATAATACCTCAGTAATTGGAATGTAACGTGCGGTGGGTATAACTTAGCTCTGGTCCAGGTCGTTGGTGCGCGTTCCTCCACTAATGTAACATGAGGTGAGGAACGTGTACTAATGTCCTGGATCAGAGCTAGGTATTTCTAAACATGGAATCCATCCAGAAACCCACGAGTCTACAATAATAATGCATGGAATAAATATAAAGCTATATAAAACACACACTACTGGTGAATATCATATTTAAAAATACATGCAAATATATATTCTGCTATCTGCAGAATTAAATGAAGGTTTACAAAACATTATCTGATATCACATTTAAAGTGAATACTCAAGACAACCCGGTAAGAAAACCAATTCCGAGATTGGACAATTAAATACATCTTGAATGTCAAACAAATTGTATTTCTGTTTGGTGTAAAGTACAGTATTTTCAAAGGATGACCTTGATCATTTGGCGCCCTCTAGCTGTAGAAGTGAAAAGTAAAGTAATACAAAAGGGTTACCAGTCTTAAAAAGAGCCTTATCAAATACTCTGGCTGGAATTTAACTAACATTTGTGATTTGACTAATAAGGCAAACAACGACGACTATCGGTGAATGTATTCCATTTTGTATTTATTTGTCTTCTGACTGATGTGAGGGGGTCTTTGTCCATTTATTTCTTCACATGAACCCAGAGCTAAAGGAGACCCAACGAGAGAGGAAATATAAAATCACTCATTTGCGAAATGTGTCAACACATCTATACTCCTTAACTAAGCTTTCCTATCAACTGTCAAATCAATAGTTTCCTCTTATCTAAAAACACAAACTGACATTTTCTTTATACCCTATGTCCCTCCCTATCGTCTCACTGACTTCACAGGTTTCTGAAGCAACAGTTGTGGTTTTGGTTAGTAGCCTCGTCACAAGTCAAGTTAACATCCTTAGCTTCCATTTCTGGACTCCTGTCAATCAGAAATGCAATCACACTGATTAACTAAAATGGCTGTATAACGCCTGCAGTCCACACACAAAATATATAATTCTGGTGTACATTCATTTTTGTTAGTTTCTGCAAATGCATCATGAAATTGAGAGGGAAAATAAAGTTTGAATAGGGGAAATAAGTTAGGATTGAATGTGATTGACAATGTGTAATAGAGCTTTGAGCTGTCCCAAAACATTTCGGGAATTAAACAGCCGTCCTGAAACGTATTTTACAATATCATACTTCTTGCGGTCTTTGTTCTTTTTGCAAACATTTAGGCCTGTGTGATTAAGTATCAAAACTTGTATCTTACTTTTTACGGTCTTTGTCCTTCTTGAGGTTGGCGTTAGTGTTGAAGGACTGGCCTTGGAGCAGCTCGGCAGCTGCTTTCTTCTTGCTGAAGGTGTTGATCTCGTCCTCCAGAGACCTTCTCTTCTCATCCAGCTTGCTCTTCTCCTCTGAGTGCAGTCTCTTCAGCTGCTCAAACTTACCTTGCAACTGAGGGAAAACGTCAGTGTTTTTAATACCTCAAATTTCTAGTGCTTTTCTAAAAACCCAAAGACGCTTCTCACATGGATCTCTTCAATCAAAAATACATTCATTTATTATGAAAGATCATTGAAGATGGTTTTTCTGTGATGACTTCCACTACATTTTTTTTGTTACAAATCATTAGTCTGAATGTCACGTCTAGGCCTATACAGTGCCTTGTGAAAGTATTCGGCCCCCTTGAACTTTGCGACCTTTTGCCACATTTCAGGCTTCAAACAAAGATATAAAACTGTATTTTTTTGTGAAGAATCAACAACAAGTGGGACACAATCATGAAGTGGAACGACATTTATTGGATATTTCAAAGTTTTTTTAACAAATCAAAAACTGAAAAATTGGGCGTGTAAAATTATTCAGCCCCCTTAAGTTAATACTTTGTAGCGCCACCTTTTGCTGCGATTACAGCTGTAAGTCGCTTGGGGTATGTCTCTATCAGTTTTGCACATCGAGAGACTGAAATGTTTTCCCATTCCTCCTTGCAAAACAGCTCGAGCTCAGTGAGGTTGGATGTAGAGCATTTGTGAACAGCAGTTTTCAGTTCTTTCCACAGATTCTCGATTGGATTCAGGTCTGGACTTTGACTTGGCCATTCTAACACCTGGATATGTTTATTTTTGAACCATTCCATTGTAGATTTTGCTTTATGTTTTGGATTGTTGTCTTGTTGGAAGACAAATCTCGGTCCCAGTCTCAGGTCTTTTGCAGACTCCATCAGGTTTTCTTCCAGAATGGTCCTGTATTTGGCTCCATCCATCTTCCCATCAATTTTAACCATCTTCCCTGTCCCTGCTGAAGAAAAGCAGGCCCAAACCATGATGCTGCCACCACCATGTTTGACAGTGGGGATGGTGTGTTCAGCTGTGTTGCTTTTACGCCAAACATAACGTTTTGCATTGTTGCCAAAAAGTTCCATTTCGGTTTCATCTGACCAGAGCACCTTCTTCCACATGTTTGGTGTGTCTCCCAGGTGGCTTGTGGCAAACTTTAAACAACACTTTTTATGGATATCTTTAAGAAATGGCTTTCTTCTTGCCACTCTTCCATAAAGGTTTGTGCAATATACGACTGGACAGAGTCTCCCACCTCAGCTGTAGATCTCTGCAGTTCATCCAGAGTGATCATGGGCCTCTTGGCTGCATCTCTGATCAGTCTTCTCCTTGTATGAGCTGAAAGTTTAGAGGGACGGCCAGGTCTTGGTAGATTTGCAGTGGTCTGATACTCCTTCCATTTCAATATTATCGCTTGCACAGTGCTCCTTGGGATGTTTAAAGCTTGGGAAATCTTTTTGTATCCAAATCCGGCTTTAAACTTCTTCACAACAGTATCTCGGACCTGCCTGGTGTGTTCCTTGTTCTTCATGATGCTCTCTGCGCTTTTAACGGACCTCTGAGACTATCACAGTGCAGGTGCATTTATTCGGAGACTTGATTACACACAGGTGGATTGTATTTATCATCATTAGTCATTTAGGTCAACATTGGATCATTCAGAGATCCTCACTGAACTTCTGGAGAGAGTTTGCTGCACTGAAAGTAAAGGGGCTGAATAATTTTGCACGCCCAATTTTTCAGTTTTTGATTTGTTAAAAAAGTTTGAAATATCCAATAAATGTCGTTCCACTTCATGATTGTGTCCCACTTGTTGTTGATTCTTCACAAAAAAATACAGTTTTATATCTTTATGTTTGAAGCCTGAAATGTGGCAAAAGGTCGAAAAGTTCAAGGGGGCCGAATACTTTCGCAAGGCACTGTATGTCTCTTGCTGACCTGTATAGCATGCTGTCACAGTAGGACACTGTGTGTGTGTTCAGTACCTCTCGCTCGGCTTCCTTCAGCTCAGTCTCCTTTTCCTTGACTCTCTGGACAAACATCTGCCTCATCTCCTCCTCTCTCCGCTGCAAGTCTCCCAGGAACTCGTGACGCTTGGCTTCATAGGTCTCCTGCAGGCTGCAGACACAATTAAATACAAATATACAGCCTTCTCTCGCTGTATAATGTTAAATGTTTTTTCACAGACCTTTTGAATCTATGCAGCTTATCTAGTTATCACAGCCCCAAAATGATAACTGTACGCGCACACACTGCTCTCCCCGTACCTGACTGGCTTGCTCTCTGGGTTTGTGTCCGTGAATCCCATCTCCTCCAGTTTGCAGCGGCGGTAGAGCTCGTAGTGGCGCGTGTGGGTCTGCTCCCTCAGGTCCTCCATGTTCACACAGATCAGCATCTCCCTCAGCTTCACAAAGTCACAGTGGTTCTCATTCTCCACTGAAACAAGGACAGGCAGACATACCTTTACCCCCTGGCATTTGTACTGCAGAGCCATAGACACTTCACTTCAAAGAAAGACAGCTGTAAGCCTGAAGCCTACATGGTCAAACAGGTTTATCTACCTTGCACCACACCCCAGGGATACTGCCGAGCTTTGACCATTTTATTTCCAATCTTCACCTCCTCGGAGCTCCCCACAACAGCAAAAGGCAGGATACCCTGACATTAGCAAATAGATCATAGGCATAGAAGACACTGAGTACATTTATATGCACACTCAATATTAAACAGATTTCGGCAGTAGGATAAGTATGGCATTAGTCATGTAAACACCTTACTCTGCATATCTTAAATCGGAGTACGGTCAAAATTGAAGCATACAATAGGGTTGGGCGGTATATTCTAATTTACTATATACCGGTATTGATGGATGGACCGTTTACTTTCTTCTATAACGTTGTTTCAATGTTTGGTTTGTTAAATGTGATATGCGACTCGTCACTCTCCCTCCCTCTCATCAATATGTCGATGATAACGATGCTGCTTTCCACTTTGCTTCTTAATATTAATCAAAATAACACAATTGAATTTGTCACATCCACAAGCGTTCTATAATGACAACTATTTGTCTGTATATATTACTGTCTGCAAATGTTTGTTAGCCGCTGGCTAGCTAATAAATGTACTGAGTCAGAGAAAATATAGCTAGCTAATACACCCTGATACCAGTGCTGTGGTAGGCCTAAATCAGCATGTAGTTTGTGCAACAGTATCTTCTAAATCAGAGAGTAATAGGCGAGGTATGAATAAGTTATCTGCGCATGTGCTAGCACCAGCCGATTGAGCCTCCCTCTTTAGCGTGAGTGAAGTGAGTTTGGGGAAAAAAATGAAAGTAGGAATATTTGAAGTAGTTCTCATACAAACTTTAGAAGTCCGAACTCTTTCGGGGAAAAAAAAAACACGTCACTGTCGTGGAACATTTATTTTTATTGCATATATTCTGTATTGATCAAAGTCCTATCAGGTAGTCCATTAGGGAAATCGTTCTTCTTGCAAAGCATGTAAATGTTTTCATCAAACTATCCACAATAATCATGTTACTGTGTGCATGTAGCCATACTCACAGAGGTGCACAGTCAAATTCACCACTGTGAGGAATGGAATTGGGCAGAGATCCTGAAAGATACCAAGGGAGTGTTCTACAACTCACATTCATGGCAGTGTTGATCTTGGAGACTGTCTCGTCGTCGGTAGGGAACTGGTAGATCTGGACACCGTTACTGACCAACTCACTCATGATCTTGATCTTAAACTTGTGGAGCTCGCTCTTGGAGATGGTGTCTGCTTTGGCGATGACAGGAATGATGTTGACCTACAAAAAGTACACAATTTGTCTTATAAATAATACATTTTCTTTCTAAATTGACATTCCCTCAAGAATCAAACAGGACATAAAATTCATATTACAAGAAAGAACAGTACTGTAGAACACGACTATGGGGCTCCCGAGTGGCGCAGCGGTCTAAGGCACTGCATCTTAGTGCTATAGCCATCCCTACAGACCCAGGTTCGATAACAGACTGTATCACAACCGGCCGTGATTGGGAGTCCCATAGGGAGGCGCACAATTGGCCCAGCGTCGTTAGGGTTTGCCCAGGGTAGGCTGTCAAGAATTTGTTTAACTAGGCAAGTCAGTTAACAACAAAGGTTAAAAAAAAAAAATACATACAACTAAAGCACAGTCAGGACAGACTTCTGTGATTGCCCAATGTCAACATTATGCTCTGTCTGACTTGTTCAGTCCTGCCACACTAACACAGTAGTAATTACTCATCATGCAAATCCCAGTTTTTACCAACAGCCATGACACTTCCTAAACTGCCCAAATACTCCATAACACTAAATAAAATTCTAAACGGAATTATACATTTAAACACAACAACAATTATGAAAAAGTTTATATTTGTAGACTAATGCTGTATAACTGTGCCAGAAACAAAATCAAAAGAGAGAAAAAATGCAATAGTGACAGCTTCTTTTAGTTTTAGGCCCTCACCTTGCTGTCCAGTTTCTTCATGGTGACCAGGTCTAGGGACTTGAGAGAGTGTCCTGAAGGGGCGATGAAGTAGAGACAGGCATGGATACGGGAGTCGTGGTAGTTGTGAAGGGACCGCTTGATCTTCAACTCCTCCTGTAGATACGACTCGAACTGGGTGTCAATGTAGTCCACAACATGCTGGTAGCTGCCAAAGGAAACATTCAGAGAGGACATATTCCATCAAAAGTTGTGTAGCATATGTGGTAAAACAAGTGATTTGTGGTGGATAGAAAGACATAATAATGTGCTTTGTTTTGTCATTCAGCATCAGGGTCATTATTCATTCGGGCATAGGCTACCGTAGCAAAACGTTTGAAACGGAACACTAAAACAAGGGTTTCTTAATTAAGTTATTGGACAAGTTCAGGTAGGCTGTTAGGTTTGGTGCCTAATGAATACGACCCCAGGTATATCATGACTGCACTTCTCTCACCTCTCCTGCTTGTTCATCTGGTCCCCAAAGCCCACTGTGTTGACGATGGTCAGCTTGAGTCGCACGTTGCTCTCCTGCAGGTCATAGGTCTGCGCTCGCAGCTTCACCTTGGGCTCGAAGTGAGACGACTCAAAGTTCTCAAAGTTAGTGTTGAACAGTGTGTCCATTAGGGTGGATTTGCCAATACCAGTTTCGCCTGCATAGTGAGGGAAATATTGTTTGCTAATCTTAGTGATAACATTGCTTTGTAAAATTAGGGTCAAACTTGAGGAAAATGAGAGAAAAAAAACAACATTTTAGAGAGTTCCAAAGACATTGAGGATTCTGGGCATAAGTCCAGAATAAATTTTAGAAATGAATTTAGAGGAAATGGGCCAACATTTTTTTCCCCATCTAAAAAAGGGATACATACTGGTCTGCTGGCTGAACTTTTAATGTAACATCACAACGATACTCACCAATACAGAGGATATTGAAGCAGAAACCTTGACATGTTGATTTGTTGACCAGCTGGTGAGGTAGGCTGTCAAATCCAACATGGCCAGACAAGGACAGGGGCCGGGCATTTTTGTCCTGTTATAGGAAGACATAGCCTAACATTAGACCAACTCAGTATATGATGATATCTGACTGTCTACAGCTTGAACTGGTTAACTAGGTACATAATCTTCTATTCCTATGTTTTCATTGTCTGTACACTACTTACCCATACAAGGCTAAATGTGTCTACAGTACACACAAACATTTATCTATTTCTATGAATGACACCCTACCTGACCTGTACCTTTCTTTACTGACACAGATTGTGGATAAACCTGGAAAGGCTGGAGATAGATGGCAGATCAGTTTAAGCAGCATACATTTGACTAGATTTTGTAGCTAGCACACAAAGTTAACTTTCACTGGCTGCCACATCGGCAAACTAACCCATGCGTTGGCAAACTAGCTAGACAGATCATGGCTAATTGTGGTCTATATGTATTTCATTTATTCATTCTTGCTCAAAGGGCGTAAACAAAGCTCCGACAGTAAAACCCTACTTTTTAGAAACTCTGGTTGGAGCTACGCTGTTAGCCACATAGCTAGCTGGATAGTGAAAAAGTTACTGAATCCGTTCCAGGTCGTCTTATTGCAATCCTGCTGTGCAGTCGGTCAGATCTCACAACGCCAAGATAAGTTTTTACCTTTCAGGATTACGCAGCGCGACATCAATAAAGACGACCTGGAACATAACCATGCTAACTCGCAAGCTAAACGTGCCGTAAGTTTTACAACTGTAAATATACATTATTTAGCGATTAAATTAAACAACAATTACCCCCTGAGCAATATCCGACGTAGTCATCTCGGAATACAGGAGCTAATAGCTACAAATACTAGCAAGTTGTACAGAAAATAGCCTCAACTAAAAACTTTGAAAAATCGACTACCTACGTAGCCATGAAAGGAATGTAGGCTTGCAAACTTTTTCCATGGCTGGGGATAGACGACTGACAGTTTGTGTTTAACAATAGAAACGATATATCTTACAAACATATGAGGTACTACATGTTTATGATTTAGTAATATGTATTTATCAAATTCTGAGTACATAGTAGTTATTTTGAACTGCAAGATTGTTTGTTACCATATAGCGACCCCCATAGAATGAATGGTATAAACCAATTTTCCGGAAATTCGTTGGACATACATAGTGTGAAACTAAGTAGACATTTTGGTTTTTGCGCGACTTTGACTGAAGGGCCGCCAATTTAGATTCCAAAATGGCGTTTCAAGGGTCACAGTTTCCCAACGTAGTGGTTGCTAAGAGGCGTGGACAGAGATACCTTTGAGGAGATGGAAAACGTCATTGGAATCGTATAACGTTCATTGTGTACGTTGCCCATGTTTCGACTATGGGCCGCGCGGTGCATTCCTGGGATTCTGGGACAAACAGTGAATGGGAGTCGGCTGGGCGCTAGCTCCAAAACACAACATTAGCATGAATTTAGTGAACAATAAGTATTTTCCGATATGTGAGAATTATCTTGTTCTCTGCAATATCGTAAAGCTTTGGAATCGTGACATTACGTACTTTTAAGGAACATAGGCAGGTTTCTCGAATCACCCTGATTTTGTGAAGGGATTATGAGAAGATTAGTTTGCAACCAAGTGATGCCGCATTACAAGTGAACGCGGTCGTTTGACAGTCTGCTGTTGGGGCGTTATGCCGCGTTCATGACAACGGGGAACTCGGAAATATCCGACTGATTTAGACGCTTTCAAAGCAACTGGGAACTCGAGGGGAAAAACAAGCTCAGACTGGGAAAATTGATCTGAAACAGCCATCGAACTCGGAATTCCAACTCTGTCTCGAGCTCTGACTTTCCGACCTTAAGATCACTGACTTCATGATTTGAGGTGGCAGGTAGCCTTGTGGTTATAGCCTTTGGGCCAGTAACCGAAAGGTTGCTAGATCGAATCCCCGAGCTGACAATGTAAAAATATGTCATTCTGCCCCTGTACAAGGCAGTTAACCCACTGTTCCTAGGCCGTCATTGTAAATAAGAATTTGTTCTTAACTGACTTGCCTATTTAAATTTAAAAAACAATTTGATCGCGTATTTTTCTGAGTTCCCATGTGTCTTGAAGGCTGCATTATACCACAGAACAATGAGACAGATATTAAACCGGATGTATAAAATTCTCTAACGAAAATATGCAAATATATGCTACCTCCTCGCTCGTTCTGCCCACCATGATTCATTTTCTCCCATTGGAAACGACAGGCTCTGGTCTATCTTGGGTTAGTGATACGTTCCTCCATTCATTGCCCAACATGATTCCTATCTCCTCCTTTCTCTAACATCTCTGGGGTGGATCGCTGTGACCGTATAAATAAAACGGATAGACAGGTCTGCTTGCAAAAGAGGGTCCTTCCCAACTCAACTCTGGGTGGGGTGACGATTATATTAATTTATATTCTGTATCAAAGAAGCACAACAAGGTCTGTGAGGATGATGTGATGGGACAACACCAACCAGAGCAGGTGAAAACCGTAAATGTACGGGCTGATTCAACTCCAGCAAATTTATAAACATAAAAGGGAAGATAATTTGTAGGTATATTAGTGGTTTGCCGATGGCTACTATGTATTTGTTTTAACCAGCTAATCTAACGTAATGGCGACCGAGTGCACCCAAGAAGCGGTCGTACAATTTCTGACCGAGCGAGGAGGGAGAGTGAAAAAACAGGAATTCGTTGACTATTTCAAAGCTGTTTTCCCGGAAGACCCTGACCAGAAAGCAATTGTTCGGGAGAAATTCAAGGGATACGTGGACAACGTCGCATTTGTAAAGTTGGAGAATGGAGTGAAATGTGTATGTTTAAAAAATAAGTATCGAGTGGAAAAAGACAGCGCGTGCAATGGCAACGAAACCGGCACCTTTTTGGAACAAGATAGGAGCACCCCTGTCCTATCAAAATCATATAAGAACTTGATAGAAGATTGTGCACCACAACTGCATCTGTCAGCATCTTCTGCTGGGGGTGTGCGCTCTTGTGAAACCACTGCAAACGAGGAGGCACAACAAGAAATTTCACCTGGCTCGGGTTACGGAACTGACAATGCCGCAGGAGCGAGACCGCCTGACATTTCAGGAATTATATTGGAAGGTAACATTTTAGAAAGAGCTGCGTCAACAAGGTCTGTAGTTCAGAACAATAGTTTACCAGACATTATGGGAAATGCGTTAGGCCTTGGTGGCAATGGAGAGCAGAAATTGACCAAGGAGGACCTTCAGACATTGCAACCGCACGACATACCGCAAATTGCAGTGATTGAGACGTCACCTTTACCTACAGCCGCGGGTGGCTCTATGTTCCACTTACCAGGACGTCAATTCCCAACTAATGCACAGGACAGCCTGCTGTCCAGTCACCCTTCATCAGAGGACGGGGCAGACGAAGGCCATAATTATGATTCGCTACTGAGCAAATCGGGGAGTGACAGCAACACACCTAAAAGTAGCCATAACAACTTTATTGAGCTCATGATGAACAGCTCCCCCCAGGTGCGACGCAGCATGGTGTTGAGGAACTCTGTCTACCTGTCTACAAAGTACAGGGACTGTGCCCGGAGCGACAGTGACTCTGCCTCTGTGTTTTCTTCTACTACAGACGAAGACAGAGCTTCAGTCACTCTGGACCCGTTGGAACACGAATGGATGATGTGTGCATCCGACGGCCAATGGGAGAGTCTCCACCGCCTCCTTTCCTGTGAACCGAACCTTGCCATGAAGAAAGATTTTGTGACTGGGTTCACCTGCCTGCACTGGGCTGCCAAGCAAGGCAAACAAGAACTGCTGGCACTTATCATGAACTTTGCCAAAAAACACACAGTACCCATCAACATCAATGCCCGGTCAAGTGCCGGCTACACACCACTACATCTAGCAGCAATGCACAACCATGTTGAAGTGGTGAAGTTACTGGTAGGAGCCTATGACGCAGATGTAGAGGCCAGAGATTACAATGGGAAAAGGGCGTGTCAGTATCTTACGAACAGTGTGGCCGTTGATATCCGTGACATCATCGGGGCGGGTGGTGGCGCCGACTCGGACTCAGAGAACACAGACGATGGGGGGCATTGGCGGTTGTCTAAAGTTCTCCAGTCTAATCTGATGCCCCTCAAACTGCACAATCACAGTGAGGAGGACACAGGTGATGGAGCAGGGCAGGCCAGGCAGAAACCCTTGCGAAGGAAATCATCCCTTAGCAAGATGAGGCCCAAACTTCAGAAGATCCGCATCAGATCTTCGCAGATAGTTCACAGCACTTCGTTCCCAGCACACTGTGAGACAGAGGAGCTTAACGGGTCCAGGAAAAGCTCATTTAAATCCAGACCCATGTCAAATCTGTTTGGCTGAAGAATAGCCTTTAAGTACACTCGACAAAGAGCAAATCAACTACTACAGTGCAGAATGACTGACACAATGCGGTATAGTCTGATGTTACAAGTGTTTTGTTTTTTTGTGGCATAGGCCAAGTCTGTTGTTACACATACTTAATGGTTTTTACCCCAGGCATTATATGAATATGCTGAACTAACAGAGTACGGTATTACATGATCTATTGAGTAACTGGCCAGATTGCTACCCCTGGTTAGGCTAAATATTTCTTAATCCTCTTATCATGCCGAAGTAGCCAAGGAGGTTTTACAGTTCGTCTGCTTTAACCCTTAACGTACATGTAAAGCTGCCTGCAACCAACTGGGCAAAGATGTCAGTTCAACGTCTAGTTTTGATTTACATTTCGTTGAGTTTTTAACTAATGTGAATTCAATGTGAAATCGACTAAAAAATGACACCATGTCATTGGATTTGGGTTAGAATTTGGGTGATTTTAAAAATATTTTTTTAAATATGAAATTATCTTCCATTGAAGATCAGAACCAAGGAGATCAGAACAAAAAATATTTTTTTCATATCCAATCAGTTTCCCACGTTGATTTGACGTCTTCATATTACATTTTTGGGGGTTGAAATGGCATGGAAACAAGGTTGACTCAACCTGTTTTTGCCAAGTGGGAAGTGTTTAAACTTCCAAGTTATTTGACCACATGGTAGAAACAATGTAATTGATTTCACAATGCTTGGGAGCAATTCTATCTTATTACTGTCAGACTGTTAGTGATGCTATGAATTTATTCTCCCTTTTATATTTAAAGTTGCTTTAAAGCACTTTGATTTGAAAGCGTTATTGATCCAGCTTTCCTGCGGTGGATGCCATTCAGTCCAGCTGAAATACTTGAGATGGGAATTTACTTCCTCTTTGTTTTCAAGTGGAGGATTGGAGGCCAATGAAAAGGCCTCTGGTCCTTTAAGTCTGTAATCGGGATCAGTAGAGGAGCCTTCTGTGTCACAAGGTGCGCTTTTTGTTGAGCGTATGGTAGGCCTGCTGTGTGTAGTGCTATGACGAAAGATCAGGTTTCATAACAATTCTCAGTCCACCTTGAATTACGCTATGCAGTTATACTCACTTTATGACCCTCTGATCATAGCTCCTTATTTTGAGTTGTCTACGGCTGCAGTTGTCTGGTGTTAAGTTGTAGGCTACCCTCTGATATGTTATGCACCAGTGGTTTTCTATCAAGCTCCAGCTTGCTGACCCAGGAGAGCCTCTACACACAATAATAAGAATGTGAAAACATGTTTTTAGAAATGTTTGCAAATATATTGAAAATTAAATGCATAAATATCTCAATGACAAAAGTATTCACACCCCTGGGTCAATACTTTGTAGAAGCACCTTTGGATGCGTTTACAGCTGTGAGTCTTTCTGGATAAATGTCTAAAGAGCTTTCCACACCTGGATTGTACAACATTTGCCCATTTATTTTTTTCTAAATTATTCAAGCTCTGTTCAAATTGGTTGTTGATCATTGCTAGACAACCCTTTTCAGGTCTTGCCATAGTTTTTCAAGTAGATTTAAGTCAAAACTGTAACTCGGCCACTCTGGAACATTCACTGTCATCTTGGTAAGCAACTCCAGGTTAGATTTGGCCTTGTGCTCAAGTTTTTTTTTTAAACCTTTATTTAACTAGGCAAGTCAGTTAAGAACAATTTCTTATTTTCAATGACGGCCTAGGAACAGTGTGTTAACTGCCTGTTCAGGGGCAGAACGACAGATTTGAACCTTGTCAGCTCGGGGATTTGAACTTGCAACCTTTCCGTTAAGGGCTATAGGGAACCTATTGGTAGATGCGTAAAAATAAAACAGCAGACATTGAATATCCTTTTGAGCATGGTGAAGTTATTAATTACACTTTGGATGGGGTATCAATACACCCAGTCGCTACAAAGATACAGGCGTCCTTCCTTACTCAGTTGCCGGAGAGGAAAGAAACCGCTCAGGGATTACGCCATGAGGCCAATGGTGAATTTAAAATGGTTAAAGAGTTGGTAGGAGAAAACTGAGCACGGATCAACAACATTGTAGTTACTCCACAATACTAACCTAATTGATAGTCTGAAAAGGAAGCCCGTACAGAATAAAAATTATTCCAAAACATGCATCCTGTTTATAACAAGGTACTAAAGTAATACTGCAAAGAAAATGGCTAAGCAATTAACATTTTGTCCTGAATACAAAGTGTTATTGGATTTGCCTGAAACATTACTGAGTACCACTCTCCATATTTTCAAGCATAGCATCTCAGTGCTAGAGGCGTCACTACAGACCCTGGTTCGTTTCCAGGCTGTATCACAACCGGCCGTGATTAGAAGTCCCATAGGGCGGCGCACAATTGGCCCAGCGTCGTCCGGGTTAGGGTTTGGCCTTCATTGTAAATAAGAATTTGTTCTTAACTGACTTACCTAGTTAAATAAAGATAAAATAAATAGCCATGGGAAGTAAAGATGCTGCAGCACCCCCTGAAAAAATCTGAATAAAATGTTTAAATAATAATAAAAAAATGGAAGAAAAATGTATTCTTCACAGAAGTGCACTGGGCCTTTAATAGTCCTATATTTGCAGACTGATATAGCCTTCTCCAGTGCAGGCAACAATATTTGTTTTTGTGCAATGTTGCACTGAATTGTAACACTTTTGTTTTTTGCTAATATACAGTGCCTTGCGAAAGTATTCGGCCCCCTTGAACTTTGCGACCTTTTGCCACATTTCAGGCTTCAAACATAAAGATATAAAACTGTATTTTTTGTGAAGAATCAACAACAAGTTGGACACAATCATGAAGTGGAACGACATTTATTGGGTATTTCAAACTTTTTTAACAAATCAAAAACTGAAAAATTGGGCGTGCAAAATTATTCAGCCCCTTTACTTTCAGTGCAGCAAACTCTCTCCAGAAGTTGAGTGAGGATCTCTGAATGATCCAATGTTGACCTAAATGACTAATGATGATAAATAAAATCCACCTGTGTGTAATCAAGTCTCCGTATAAATGCACCTGCACTGTGATAGTCTCAGAGGTCCGTTAAAAGCGCAGAGAGCATCATGAAGAACAAGGAACACACCAGGCAGGTCCGAGATACTGTTGTGAAGAAGTTTAAAGCCGGATTTGGATACAAAAAGATTTCCCAAGCTTTAAACATCCCAAGGAGCACTGTGCAAGCGATAATATTGAAATGTTCAAGGGGGCCGAATACTTTCGCAAGTTACTGTAACTGGAGTGTATATTTTCACATATTTAGCTAATCGTTGTCTCACATGTACTAGTCTAATTGTTTGTCTAGATTAGATTTAAGGTATAGTACTTATGGCATTGACTGTTTTGGGGGAATATGTTTTCTCAGTCAATGGTTTTTATCACTGAATAGCCTACAGTAATGCTACATAGTTTACATCTGATTTTGCTACTTGATTTTATTGTACAGTTTTGTAGTCTTGCCAAATTAGCTCTTACCTTTTTTATTCTGCAATTTCTTTATGTTTTTAAATCAACCACCTGCTGCTAATTATGATATTCAAAGGGCTGGAACCGAATTTCTCTTGTCTGTCTGTACATTACATTATATTATTTTATAGCCCTCTAATCTTTTCGATTATCTAACAAAAGAATGTTAACCTATAAAATGATTGTGAGGTGTCAGATTTTGTGTCTATGTTCAATACTCTGTCTTCAATAATGTACGCAAAGCTAAAGATTGTGTAGTTTGCATTTTTATCATTTGGAAACCGGAAAATAGCTGTGCAGCAACACTCCACATCCAACCTGACAGAGCTTGAGAGGATTTGCAGAGAAGAATGGGATACAGGTGTGGCAAGCTTGTGGCGTCATACCCAAGAAGACTCGAGGCTGACAAAGGTGCTTCAACAAAGTACTGAGTAAAAGCATAAATGTGCTATTTCAGTTTTTTTTATTTGTAATAGTTATGTTAGCCTGTGCTGGAAACTGTTCTGATTAAAGAAGCAATAAAACGGTCCTTCTTTAGACTAGTTGAGTATCTGGAGCAAACAGCATTTGTGGGTTTGATTACAGGCTCAAAATGGCCAGAAACAAAGACTCTTTCTTCTCAAATTCTTCAGTCTATTCTTGTTCTGAGAAATGAAGGCTATTCCATGCGAGGAATTTCCAAGAAACGGAAGATCTCATACAATGCTGTGTACTACTCCCTTCACAGAACAGCGCAAACTGGCCCTAACCAGAATAGAAAGAGGAGCGGGAGGGAGTAGGGTTCCATTTGGGACGTATCCCAGGCGATAGAGCCCAGACAGCAGAGAGAGAGTTGGAGGTCATCAGAGAACACAGGACTTTGTGGAATTGCACAGAGTGGGAGTTTGAAGTTGAAACGGCTGACGTGGAATGTGGATCAGAATGAGTCACCAGAGGCACTGCGCCCTTGCTACTCTCTTGCTATCTCTGTATTCCTCTCTCTCTTTCTGTCTCTTTCTCTCTCACTATCTATGTCTGTCTGTCAAAGTATGTTTACCTAGCTCAAGGCTGATTATCTCACAGGCCAACCAACAGGGTCAGTGTGACACAGCCTCTCTCCACATATCTGTTTATGATTCAGGTTTTAAGCCATGTCTAACATTTTCCACTGGATTCTGTCAGACCGATAAGGTCTGGCACTGAATGGCCGATAAGGTCTGCCAGGATCCAGTGGAAGGTCCTTGATATGTTGAACGTCATTTTACGTTTGCTCTCTGTTCAAGCCTCAGCCTGCACATCTCATTTGAATTACCAGTCCAATGCGTTAAATACGATGTTTGGGCGTTACCTTAATAGTCTACTCCACCTACATGACTCAAACCATGTGTTTTGGTTACCTCCAAATACAGACTTCCATCTGCTTTTCTATACCCCTGAAACACTCTTTACCATATAAAGTGGTCCATAAGACCTCACAGCCTTCGTTTTGCACAGTCCAAGGTTACTATGCTCAGAGGTTTTTATGACCTATTTTACAAGTGAAACTGTTATAGTTGACATTTACAGTGAGTTATAAATCCGACCTTGAATTGGTGCATTCTGAGTAAGACACTGAACTGCCCTAGCAAGTCCACTAGATGGCACTGAATGGCTAAACCATTCTCTATCCCCTCTCACTCGGTTTCTTTCTTCCCACCCCCTCTTTCCTCTCTCTCTCTTCCCCCTATCTCTCCCTCTGTCTGTCTCTATCCCCTCTTTCTCGCTGGTTAATATCATAGATGAGAGTGTATCATAAATTCAGCGGGATGTGTAATAAATCCTATGTGGCTTAGCCTTCACATTGTCACGTACAGTCGCTAGCTGTGTTAATGAGGACACTTAATCTGACACTGCTGGGGATTGAAATGGGATGTGGGCTACATGAATCAACCGCTCTGGCTAGATGGATCTGCATCCCAAATGGCACCCTATCCCCTATATACTGCACTACTTTTGAGGGCTCTGGTCAAAAGTAGTGCACTATAGGGAATAGGGTGCCATCTGGGATGTTCACTATGACCCTGACTAGACAATGGAGACTAACTGAGCTATACCATATGCCCTTATTTGATTTAATCGGATTCAAGTCTCTCTGAGATAAAAATACAATTTAATTTGTTGCCTTCTACCAATGTGTCCCATTCAAAATGGCAGACTTAGCATTTGGCAGACGAGGCAATTGCCTCAGGCCTCACATCATCAAGGGGCCTCTTGAGCTGGGCATAAAATAAAATAATTTCTCCGCTTGAGGCTCCCCCATGATCCACTCGAGGCATAATAAACAAATCATTTAAAAAATCCTGGGCAGAAAAATGAATGGATGTGAAAGGCCATTTAGGTATACAGGTAATTCCAGGATAAAAATGATTGTACTTTTTTTCTGAATGTTCTTATATCTCTCAAATATAGGATAAACACTTCAAAACATACTTCCTTTTGATGACATGTTTAACTATCTGTTTTTCCATGTGTGAATCTGTTATTAAATGTGTTTCTATGGGCTAATAGCAGTAAGGCCAAAATTCAATGTTTCGTCCAATACTTCTTTGTATGATTTTTTTTTTTTTTAAATATCTACAGGGGTTCTACAATTCTAAATCAAATAGCAAAATGATCCTTGGTATGGCCATCTTAAAACAATTCCATACGTTAGCTTATTAGTAGTCTCACGTTGCCATACCTCCAAAATCACTTCGCTCTCACGCCTTTGAATGGTACAAAGATTATGATTGGATGTTACATTTCAAGAACCCTCCCCCACACACGCCCGTTGGTGCTATGATATGTTCGTCATTGTTGTCAGACTGGGAAGGACACAGTTTGCAGAGAGATAGTCCAGATGCTAGTTTGCAACATTGCAGAAAATTGAAGAAAACCTGAAGGAAAAACGTAATTGTGTTTCGTCAGCCGTGTGCTCGAAACACACATTCCACATACTGTACATGTCGCTCTTGCTGCTGGTGATTCTCTGATCCACCTCTACGCAGACAACTCCATTCTGTATACTTCTGGCCCTTCTTTGGACACTGTGTTAACAAACCTCCAGACGAGCTTCAATGCCATACAACTCTCCTTCCGTGGCCTCCAACTGCTCTTAAATGCTAGTAAAACGAAATGCATGCTTTTCAACCGATCACTGCCCGCAGCCACCAGCCTGACTAGCATCACTACTCTGGACGGTTCTGACTTAGAATATGTGGACAACTACAAATACCTAGGTGTCTGGTTAGACTAAACTCTCCTTCAAGACTGACATTAGGCATCTCCAATCCAACATTAAATCTAGAATCGGCTTCCAATTTCGCAACAAAGCCTCCTTCACCCATGCTGCTAAACATACTCTCATAAAATGGACTATTCTACTGATCCTTGACTTCGGCGATGTCATTTACAAAATAGCCTCCAACACTCTACTCAGCAAATTAGATAGTCTATCACAGTGCCTTCCGTTTTGTCACCAAAGCCCCATATACTACCCACCACTACGACCTGTATGCTCTCGTTGGCTGGCCCTCGCTTCATATTCGTCGCCAAACCCACTGGCTCCAGGTCATCTATAAGTCTTTGCTAGGTAAAGCTCCACCTTATCTCAGCTCACGGGTCACCATAGCAACACCCACCCGTAGCACGCGCTCCGGCAGGTATATTTCACTGGTCATCCCCAAAGCCAACTCCTCCTTTGCCTACCTTTCCTTCCAGTTCTCTGCTGCTATGACTGGAACAAATTGCAAAAATCACTGAAGCTGGACACACATCTCCCTCACTAACTTTAAGCACCAGCTGTCAGAGCAGTCTACTGATCACTGTACCTGTACATAGCCCATCTGTAAATAGCCCACCCAACTACCTCATTCCCCAAATTGTTATTTATTTTTGCTCTATTGCACCTCTACTTGCATCTCTACTTGCACATCATCATCTGCACGTCTATCACTCCAGTGTTAATGCTAAATGATGGCCTATTACTATGGCCTATTTATTGCCTTACCTCCCTAATCTTACTACATTTGCACACACTATTTATAGATTTTTCTATTGTTTTTTTTCTATTGTGTTATGTTTTATTGACTGTCCGTTTGTTTATCCCATGTGTAACTCTGTGTTGTTTTTGCCACACTGCTTTGCTTTATCTTGGCCAGGTTGCAGTTGTAAATGAGAACTTGTTCTCATCTGGCCTACCTGGTTAAATAAGGGTGAAAAAAAATTGTGACTGTAAAATGAATCGTCACGCACTGTTGCACCTACGATACTAATCTAGTGAGCACTATTAGAGCGCAGGACAAGCAAGGAATTTGATTGGTTTGATGTGTTGCGAGGCGTCACTGATTTACACCAGGTCTACACCCCAATCTGGTTATTTTTCTGCCATGAACGTTCCCAGGCTTACCCATATTAGGAAAGCCTGGTACTCGAAGAGGCTAGCTTAGTAGAAACCCAGCCTCAGGGTCCTTAGACTTTACGGCAGGGTTCCCCAACTACAGAATTTTATTTTATTTGCCCCCCCCCCCCCCCAAGTCTTCTGAACAAAAATAAATACATAATTAAAAATATATATATATATATTTACACAGTGCATTTCGAAAGTATTCAGGACTCTTGACTTTTTCCACGTTGTTACGTTACAGCCTTAATCAAGTCTAAAATTGATTCAATTATTTGTTTCCGGCCTCCCGGGTGGCGCAGTGGTTAGGGGCGCTGTACTGCAGTGCCAGCTGTGCCACCAGAGACTCTAGGTTCGCGCCCAGGCTCTGTCGTAACCGGCCGCGACCGGGAGGTCCGTGGGGCGAAGCACAATTGGCCTAGCGTCGTCCGGGTTAGGGAGGGGTTGGCCGGTAGGGATATCCTTTTCTCATCACGCACCAGCGACTCTTGTGGTGGGCCGGGCGCAGTGCGTGCTAACCAAGGTTGCCAGGTGCACGGTGTTTCCTCCGACACATTGGTGCGGCTGGCTTCCGGGTTGGATGCGCGCTGTGTTAAGAAGCAGTGCGGCTTGGTTGGGTTGTGTATCGGAGGACGCATGACTTTCAACCTTCGTCTCTCCCGAGCCCGTACGGGAGTTGTAGCGATGAGACAAGATAGTAGCTACTAAACAATTGGATACCACGGAATTGGGGAGAAAACGGGGTAAAATTTAAATGTTTTTTTTTTATTTGTTCCCCTCATCAATCTACACACAATACCCCATCATTCCAAAGTGAAAACAGAAGAAAAAAAGTATTCAGACCCTTTGCTATGAGACTGAAAATTGAGCTCAGGTCCATCCTGTTTCCATTGATCATCCTTGGGATGTTTCTACAACATGATTGTGGTAAATTTACCTCTGGTAAATTCAATTGATTGGACATGATTTGGAAAGGCACACACCTGTCTAAGGTCCCACAGTTGACAGTGCATATCAGAGCAAAAACCAAGACATGAGTTCGAAGGTATTGTCCGTAGAGCTCCGAGACAGGATTCTGTCGAGGCACAGATCTGGGGAAGGGTACCAAAAAATGTATGCAGCATTGAAGGTCCCCAAGAACACAGTGGCCTCCATCATTCTTAAATGGAAGAAGTTTGGAAACAACAAGACTCTTCCTCGAGCTGGCCTCCCGGCCAAACTGATCAATTGAGGGAGAAGGGCCTTGGTCAGGGAGGTGACCAAGATTCCGATGGTCACTCTGACAGAGCTCCAGAGTTCCTCTGTGTAGATGGGAGAACCTTCCAGAAGGACAATCATCTCTGTAGCACTCCACCAATCAGGCCTTTATGGTAAAGTGGCCTGATAGAAGTCACTCCTCAGTAAAAAGCACATGACAGCTTGCTTGGAGTTTGCCAAAAGGCACCTAAAGGACTCTCAGACCATGAGAAACAAGATTCTCTGGTCTGCTGAAACCAAGATTGATATCTTTGGCCTGAATGCCAAGCTTCACATCTGGAGGAAACCAGACACCGCTCATCACCTGGCCGATACCATTCCTACTGTGAAGCATGGTGGTGGCAGCATCATGCTGTAGGGATATATTTCAGCAGCAGGGACTGGGAGACTAGTCAGTCTCTGGGAGACTAGTCAGTTTATGGGACTCCACCCGGAGGGGCTGGTCCCGAGTGCAAAGCCTTACCCTCTGCCCGAGCTGATAGCGGGGAGCAGGGGTCTGGTGGCGATCCGCTTGTCACTGATACCTGTATATGGTCTTCAAAAGAGTGTCACAGGCTCTCTTCCAGGTACGGCGACAGCGGTGGATGAACAGAGGCAGAGGGTATACTGACTTCTTCTTGCTCAGGGAAGAGCAGGGGCCCAAGGAACACTCGAAGGGCGAGAGAACAGTGGCCAAGCAGGGAAGGATGTTACAGGCGTATTCCACCCACACAAGTTAATGGCTCCAGTTGGTGGGGTTGGCAGAGACGAGGCAACGAAAGGCCGTCACAGTGGCCAAGCAGGGAAGGGTGTTACAGGCGTATTCCACCCACACGAGTTAATGGCTCCAGTTGGTGGGGTTGGCAGAGACGAGGCAACGAAGGGCCGTCTCCAGGTCCTGGTTGGCTCACCCCGACTGGCCGTTAGATTGGGGGTGGAAACCAGAGGACAGGCTGGCTGACGATCCACTGAGGGTGCAGAACGCCTTCCAGAACCGGGACGAGAACTGGGGACCACGTTTGGAGACCTTGTCGACCGGAAATCCATGGATCCAAATGAGGGGAAGGGGAATAAAATGGGTGGCTTTAGAAAACCTATCCACCACCGTCAAGATAGTAGTGTTGTCGTATGATGGGGGAAGCCCTGTAACAAAGTCCAGGGATATATGGGACCAGGGGGGTTGAGGAACAGGGAGTGGTTGAAGATGGCTAGCCGGAGCTTTCTGCTGAGTCTTATTTTGTGCACACACAGTGTAGGCATTGACGAATTAGGAGACATCCGGCACCATGGAAGGACACCAAAAGCCTAGTCTGGATGGCAGGTCAGTCTTGAGGAATGTGCCCATTCCAGCACAGGGACAAACATCCGGTTAGCCGGACCCCCTTCGGATTTCGGCTCGGAATGCTGCGCCTTTCAGACCAGGCTCTCTATACCCCAGTCGACTGCAGCCGCTAGACAGGAGGTAGGGAGGATGGTCTTGGGGTCAGATGGAGTAGCAGTGGGGCAATACAACTGTGAGAGTGCGTCAGGCTTCACGTTCTTGGACCCCTGGTGGTAGGAGAGAGTGTAATTGAAACGGGTGAATAACAGGGCCAACAAGCCTGCCTAGAGTTGAGGCGCTTGGCAGTGTGGAGATATTCCAGATTCTAATGGCCTGTCTACACTAAGAATGGATGTTCCGCGACGTCCAACCAGTGCCTCCACTCCTCCAAGCCATCTTGACGGATGAGGAGTTCTCGATTTCCCACATCATAGTTCCTCTCAGCAGGGGTAAGACGATGGGAGAGGAAAGCACAGGGGTGCAGCTTTTGGTTGTGGGCTGGATTTAAGATGGGGGCTGTAGTAAATCGACATTTGAAGTCCGAGAACGCCTGGTCAGCTGCTGGAAATCATGTGAAGGGAACCCTGGGAGAGGGGAGTGCTCAGAGGAAAGAAGCCAGGATGCTGTAACCCCGGTTGAAGCTGCGGTAGAAATGAGTGAACCCCAGGAAACATTGCAGCTGCACTCTGAATGCAATCCACCACCGTTCCCACCTTGTCTGGATCCATCTGTATATGTCCTGCAGCGATGACGTATCCTAGGAAGGAGATGGTGGAGAGATGGAATTGACACTTCTCAGTTTTAATGAAAAGCTGGTTCTCCAGGAGACGCTGAAGGACTTGTCGGACGTGTTCTTGAACTGAAAGGGAAAAGACAAGGAGGTCGTAGAGGTAGACAAACAAGAACTGGTTGGAACACCGCCGGAGTATTGGTCAGTCCGAATGGCATAACTAAGTACTCATAGTGCCCGCTAGCCGTGTTAAAGTCTGTTTTCCACTCAACTTCCTCACGTATCTGAGCCAGATAGTTGGCATTCCAAAGGTCCAATTTATAGAATATGGTCATTCCCAGAAGACGTTTGAAAGCAAAGGAGATGAGTGGTAGAGGGTAACAGTTTTTAACCGTGATGCCATTAAGGCCCTTGTAGTCGATACACGGTTGCTGAGTTTTGTCCTTCTTCTCCACAAAGAAGAACCCTGCGCCGGCAGGAGATTCCGATGGACGAATACTCCCTGCAGTGAGAGAGATCTCAATGTACTCCTCCATAGCCTTCGTCACCGGACCCGACAGGAAGGAAAGCCACCCCCGAAAGGGTGTGGTGCCCGGGAGAAGGTCAATGGCGCAGTCGTAGGGTCGATGCGGAGGGGGAGAAGTAGCGCGGGCCTTGTTGAAGACTTCCCAGAGGTCCAGGTATTCTGCGTGAATGGCAGAGAGATCCGTGGCTTTTCTCAAGCATGCAGGAAGACGTCCCGGGGCAGGCAGGGTCGACCTAAAACAATGAGCATGGCAGAACGGGCTCCAATCCACGATAGATCCAGTAGCCCAGTCGATCAGGGGATTGTGCTTCTGGAGCCATGAAATTCCCCAAAGCCATGGGGACATGGGGAGATTCTATGAGCAGGAACTGCATACACACACTGTGATTTCCTGATACTCGTAGGTCGATTGGAATCCTAGTGCAGGTGACTCTGCCGATAGAGCGCCCATCCAGCACTCTGACGTCTATGGGAATGGAGAGGTGTTGAGAGGAGATGCCCAGCCCGACACCATGGTAGTATTGATAGAGTTCTCATCAGCCCCAGAGTCAATGAGCACCCGGAGTGATTTGGCCTGGCCACCCCACAACAGGGTGGCATGAAGAGGGGTGCGAGTAATGTTGTAAAGACTCGAGGCTGTAATCACTGCCAAAGGTGCTTCAACAAAGTATTGAGTAAAGGGTCTGAATACTTATGTAAATGTGACATTTCAGATTTTTATTTGTAATAAATTTGCAAACATTTCTAAAAACCTGTTTTTGCTTCGTCATTATGGGTTATTGTGTGTAGATTGACGAGGGAAAAAACAAGGCTTATTCTAAATCCATTTTAAAATAAGGCTGTAACATACCAAAATGTGGGGTCTGAATACTTTCCGAATGCACTGTATATACAGTACCTGTCAAACATTTGGACACACCTACTCATTCAAGGGTTTTTCTTTATTTTTACTATTTTCTACATTGTAGAATAGTAGTGAAGACATCAAAACTATGAAATAACACAGTAACCAAAAGTGTTAAACAAATCAAAATATATTTTAAATTTGAGATTCTTCAAAGTAGCCACCCTTCGCCTTGATTGATGACAGTTTTGTACATTCTTGGCATTCTCTCAACCAGCTTCATGACGTAGTCACCTGGAATGCATTTCAATTAACAGGTGTGCCTAGTTAATTTGTGGAATTTATATTCTTAATGCATTTGAGCCAATCAGTTGTGTTGTGACAAGGTAGGGGTGGTATACAGAAGATAGCCCTATTTGGTAAAAGACCAAGTCCATAGTATGGCAAGAACAGCTCAAATAAGCAAAGAGAAACAACAGTCCATCATTACTTTAAGACATGAAGGTCAGTCAATCAAGAACATTTAAAGTTTCTTCAAGTGCATTCATAAAAACCATCAAGCGCTATGATGAAACTGGCTCTCATGAGGACCGCTACAGGAAAGGAAGACCCACAGTCACATCTGCTGCAGAGGATAAGTTCATTAGAGTTACCAGCTTCAGAAATTGCAGCCCAAATAAATGCTTCAGAGTTCAAGTAACTGACACATCTCAACATCAACTGTTCAGAGGAGACGGCATGAATCAGGCCTTGATGGTCAAATTGCTGCTTAGAAACCACTCCTAAAGGACACCAATAAGAAGAAGAGACTTGCTTGGGCCAAAAAACATGAGCAATGGATTTTAGACAGGTGGAAATCTGTCCTTTGGTCTGAGTCCAAATTTGCGATTTTTGGTTCCAACCTACGTGTCTTTGTGAGACACAGAGTAGGTGAACGGATGATCTCTGGATGTGTGGTTCCCACCATGAAGCATGGAGGAGGAGGTGTGATGGTGTGGGGGTGCTTTGTTGGTGACACTGTCAGTGATTTATTTAGAATTCAAGACACATTTAACCAGCATGGCTACCACAGCATTCTGCAGCGATATGCCATCCCATCTGGTTTGCACTTAGTGGGACTATCATTTGTTTTTCAACAGGGCAATGACCCAATACACCTCCAGGCTGTGTAAGGGCTATTTTACCAAGAAGATGAGTGATGGAGTGCTGCATCAGATGACCTGGCCTCCACATTCCCCCGACCTCAAGCCAATTGAGATGGTTTGGGATAAGTTGGACCGCAGAGTGAAGGAAAAACAATCAACAAGTGCTCAGCATATGTGGGAACTCCTTCAACTGTTGGAAAACAATTCCAGGTGAAGCTGGTTGAGAGATTGCCAAGTTTGTACAAAGCTTTTATCAAGGCAAAGGGTGGCTACTATGAAGAATATAAAATATGAAAAACATTTGGATTTGTTTAACCGTTTTTTGGTTACTACATGATTCCATGTGTGTTATTGCATAATTTTGATATCTTCACTATTATTCTACAATGTAGAAAATAGTACAAATCAAGGAAAACCGTTGAATGAGTATCTGTGTCCAAACTTTTGTCAGGTACTGTATATATTTAAAACATATTTTATTGTTGGACACAAAAGACTGTAAAAACACCAGCAAATCTGTTCCAAAGTACACCCACCCATACTAAAGAGATAAACAGTATGTGATCTTATACAAATGTAAGCAAGGTTTGAAATTACTAGTTAAATATATCAGTTTGGGCTTCTTGCGGCCAATTTGCAGTTGACAAATTATTTGTAATTATGTTCAGGCCCCCTGACCAGCCCGCAGCTGAATCACCTGCCGTAAGCTACATACTATACATTACGTGTGAAACATTATATAAGGATACAAGACACATTTCTTTAGTGAAAAGACGGGTGCTGCTGATAATACTGCCATCGTCGTCAAGGCAGAAGACATTAATGAGATTAGATGATACAGTTGAAGTCGGAAGTTTACATACTTAGGTTGGAGTCATTAAAAGTGGTTTTTCAACCACTCCACACATTTTTTGTTAACAAACTATAGTTTTGGCAAGTCGGTTAGGACACAAGTAATTTTTCCAACAATTGTTTACAGACAGATTATTTCACATATAATTCACTGTATCACAATTCCAGTGGGTCAGAAGTTTACATACACTAAGTTGACTGTGCCTTTAAACAGCTTGGAGAATTCCAGAAAATTCTGTCATGACTTTAGAAGCTTCTGATAGGCAAATTGACATAATTTGAGTCAATTGGAGGTGAACATGTGGATGTATTTCAAGGCCTACCTTAAAACTCAGTGCCTCTTTGCTTGACATAATGGGAAAATCAAAATAAATCAGCCAAGACCTCAGAAAAAAAATTGGAGACGTCCACAAGTCTGGTTCATCCTTGGGAGCATTTTCCAAACACCCGAAGGTACCACGTTCATCTGTACAAACAATAGTAATCAAGTATAAACACCATGGGACCACGCAGCCGTCATACCGCTCAGGAAGGAGAAGTGTTCTGTCTCCTAGAGATTAACGTACTTTGATGCGAAAAGTGCAAATCAATCCCAGAACAACAGCAAAGGACCTTGTGAAGATGCTGGAGGAAACAAATACAAAAGTATCTACCTACATCCACAGTAAAATGAGTCCTATATCGACATAACCTGAAAGGCCGCTCAGCAAGGAAGAAGCCACTGCTCCAAATCCGCCATAAAAAAGCCAGACTACGGTTTGCAACTGCACATGGGGACAAAGATTATACTTTTTGGGGAAATGTCCTCTGGTCTCATGAAACAAAAATAGAACTGTTTGGCCATAATGACCATCATTATGTTTGGAAGAAAAAGGGGGAGGCTTGCAAGCCGAAGAACACCATCCCAACCGTGAAGCACGGGGTGGCAGCATCATGTTGTCGGGGTGCTTTGCTGCAGGAGGGACTGGTGCACTTCACAAAATAGATGGCATCATGAGGGAGGAAAATGATGTGGATATATTGAAGCAACATCTCAAGACATCAGTCAGGAAGTTAAAGCTTGGTTGCAAATGGGTTTTCCAAATGGACAACGACCCCAAGCAAACTTCCTGTCACGTCCTGACCTTAGTTATCTTAGTTTTCTTTATTATTTTGGTTAGTTGAGGGTGGTATGTGTGTTTTTGTCTTGTCTAGGGTTTTTTGTACATCTATGGGGTTTTGGTTTGTCTAGGTATATATAGGTCTATGGTGGCCTGAATTGGTTCCCAATCAGAGGCAGCTGTTTGTCATTGTCTCCGATTGGGGATCCTATTTAGGTTGCCATTTTCCATGTTGGTTTTGTGGGTTATTGTCTATGGTTAGTTGCATGTCAGCACTTGTTAAATATAGCGTCACGGTCGTTTTGTATAATTTGTTCAGTGTTCTCTTTCATTAAAGAAGAATGTATTCATATCACGCTGCGCCTTGGTCTCCTCGTTACGACGAACGTGACACTTCCAAAGTTGTGGCAAAATGGTTTAAGGACAACACAGTCAAGGTATTGGAGTGGCCATCACAAAGCCCTGACCTCAATCCTATAGAAAATTTGTGGGCAGAACTGAAAAAGCGTGTGCGAGCAAGGAGACCTACAAACCTGACTCAGTTACACCAGCTCCGTCAGGAGGAATGGGCCAAAATTCATCAAACTTATTGTGGGAAGCTTGTGGAAGGCTACCCAAAACGTTTGACCCAAGTTAAACAATTTAAAGGCAATGCTACCAAACACTAATTGAGTGTATGTAAATGTGATGAAAGAAATAATAGCTGAAAAAATCACTCTCTACTATTATTCTGACGTTTCACATTCTTAAAATAAAGTGGTGATCCTAACTGACCTAAGACAGGGAATTCTTACTAGGATTAAATGTCAGGAATTGTTAAAAACTGAGTTTAAATGTATTTGGCTCAGGTGTATGTAAACTTCCAACTTCAACTGTATAACCCATGTAGCTGATGCTGTCTGGCCAAAAAAGAGTATGGCATGTCACACTCTTTTTGGCCAGACAGCATCAAATAAATGGGTCACATATAGTAAGACTGGGGTGCTGTTTCGCTTGCTCAGATGCTTTCTCCACTGAGGTAGTTTCAGCCACTTGCGAATTGACAGAAAGTTGGCGGGTGCACAGTTCGGATGCTGGATTTATTTGGGATGAACGTGCGAAGGTAACTTTTGATATTATTTGTTTGGCAATCAGATGAAAACATCATGACTGGCTGTGCTTATGGTACATTCAAAGGTAATACATGTTTTCAGTTGTTTTAGGGGGGGGGGGGGGGGGGCTCAGACTGGCCTCTGCCTGGGCTACCAAATTACTAAATCCACCCCTGCCCATTCATCATGAACTCAGCTAAAAAAGAAACGTCCCTTTTTCAGGACTCTGTCTTTCAAAGATAATAAAGGGCTTAAACACTGTTTCCCATGCTCGTTCAATGAACCATAAACCATTAATGAACATGCACCTGTGGAATGGTCATTAAGACACTAACAGCTTACATATGGTAGGCAATTAAGGTCACAGGTATGAAAACTTTGGACACTAAAGAGGCCTTTCTACTGACTCTGAAAAACACCAAAAGAAAGATGCCCAACGTGAACGTGCCTTAGGCATGCTGCACGGAAGCATGAGGACTGCAGATGTGGCCAGGGCAATAAATTGCAATGTCCGTACTGTGAGATGCTACAGAGAGACAGGACAGACAGCTGATTGTTCTCGCAGTGGCAGACCAAGTGAAACAACACCTGCACAGGATCAGTACATCTGAACATCACCCCTGCGGGACAGGTATGGGATGGCAACAACAACTCCCGAGTTACACCAGGAACGCACAATCCCTCCATCAGTGCTCAGACTGTCCGCAATAGGCTGAGAGGCTGGACTGAGGGTGTGTAGGCCTGTTGTAAGGCAGGTCGTCACCAGATATCACCGACAACAATGTCTCCTATGGGCACAAACCCACCATCGCTGGACCAGACAGGACTGGCAAAAAGTGCTCTTCACTGACGAGTCGCGGTTTTGTCTCACCAGGGGTGATGGTCGGATTCGCGTTTATCATCGAAGGAATGATCGTTACACCGAGGCCTGTACTCTGGAGCGGGATCGATTTGGAGGTAGAGGGTCCGTCATGGTCTGGGGAGGTGTGTCACAGCATCATCGGACTGAGCTTGTTGTCATTGCAGGCAATCTCAACGCTGTGCGTTACAGGGAAGACATCCTCCCTCGTGGTACCCTTCCTACAGGCTCATCCTAACATGACCCTCCAGCATGACAGTGCCACCAGCCATACTGCTCATTCTGTGCGTGATTTCCTGCAAGACAGGAATGTCAGTGTTCTGCCATGGCCAGCGAAGAGCCCGGATCTCAATCCCATTGAGCACATCTGGGAGCTGTTGGATCGGAGGTTGAGGGCTAGGGCCATTCACCCCAGAAATGTCCCGGAACTTGCAGGTGCCTTGGTGGAAAAGTGGGGTGACATCTCACAGCAAGAACTTGCAAATCTGGTGCAGTCCATGAGGAGATGCACTGCAGTACTTAATGCAGCTGGTGGCCACACCAGATACTGACTGTTACTTTTGATTTTGACCCCCCCTTTGTTCAGGGACACATTATTCCATTTATCTTAGTCACATGTCTGTGGAACTTGTTCAGTTTATGTCTCAGTTGTTGAATCTTGTTATGTTCATACAAACATTTACACATGTTAAGTTTGCTGAAAATAAACGCAGTTGACAGTGAGAGGACGTTTCTTTTTTTGCTGAGTTTAGTATCAGTGGGGGCCATAAATGTCTAACCTAGGCTCTGTGTATGTCCATTCTGCTCAAACCACAATGAGACCAATTCTGTGTTCAGGCCTGCCCATGTTCATGAATTATTCTGTATCTTCAGAGGCATCATTCGTTGGCACAGACTTCTGTACATCTACCATGACCTTCCCTTAACCTTAGTCGTGAACATAACGGACATATTGGATTATCTGTGAAATGTTCTCTTACACTGATTTTGGCAGAAACCAGAGCTATGAGAAGGACGGATGCTTCTTTCCTCTAGGCTTGAGAAGGTTCTGAGGCTGACTTACCACATAAAGCCCGCAATGTGCCTGTACTGCATGTTCACGAAGAGACAATGCTGTGGCTGTCACAGATGATGTGTACATCTATTCCCTGGATAACGAGAAATCCTATTTTACCGTCTGGCCATGCCGTATTGAAATATCTGCCGAGACACAATCCATTTCCTCTGAAAGGCATCACAAGGGAGAGTGGTGTGTGTGTGTGTGTGTGTGTGTGTGGTGGATGGGATTTCCAAGAACAGTCTTTCAGCCACAGAATAGACTAGACCCATTATTTACATGAGCAGATGAATTGCTTGTTGCATTACACATCTAATTTACTTTAAATAGACCCTCTACCCAGATGGATAATGGATCATCTTAGATGTATATATTACACAGACTAAGTATGCTAAATTGAATCATGAGCTGACATAGTTAAGTAAATCTCCAGTGGTTCAAGAGAACATTGCATAAATGGGAAAGGAAGCATGTGAATGGCTGTGTCTGGATTGTTTCAATTAAGGTAGAGTGTGTGTAAGTAATTGCAATAGGAAACAATGCATTGTTGATGTAATTAGTGAGAAAGAATGCTGTTTGTGTGAGTGTGCTTGTACAAATATGACAGAGTTTTCTGTTTGAACATAAACACACACAGTTGAAGTCGGAAGTTTCCATACACTTAGGTTTTTCAACCACCACACATTTCTTGTTAACAAACTATCGTTTTGGCAAGTCGGTTAGGACATCTACTTTGTGCACGACACAAGTAATTTTTCCAACAATTGTTTACAGACAGATTATTTCATTTATAATTCACTGTATCACAATTCCAGTGGGTCAGAAGTTTACATACATTAAGTTGACTGTGCCTTTAAACATCTTGGAAAATTCCAGAAAATGTCATGGCTATAGAAGCTTCTGATAGGCTAATTGACATCATTTGAGTCAATTGGAGGGGTACATGTGCATGTATTTCAAGGCCTACCTTCAAACTCAGTTCCTCTTTGCTTGACATCATGGGGAAATCAAAAGAAATTAGCCAAGACCTCAGAAAACAAATTGTAAACCTCCACAAGTCTGGTTCATCATTGGGAGCAATTTTCAAACGCCTGAAGGTACCACGTTCATCTGTACAAACAATAGTATGCAAGTATAAGCACCATGGGACCATGCAGCCCTCATGCCGCTCAGGAAGGAGACGCGTTCTGTCTCCTAGAGATGAACGCACTTTGGTGCGAAAAGTGCAAATCAATCCCAGAACAATAGCAAAGGACCTTGTGAAGATGCTGGAGGAAACCGGTACAAAAGTATCTATATCCACAGTAAAACGAGTCCTATATCGACAAAATAGATGGCATCATGAGGGGGGAAAATTATGTAGATATATTGAAGCAACATCTCAAGACATCAGTCAGGAAGTTAAAGCTTGGTTGCAAATGGACAATGACACCAAGCATACTTCCAAAGTTGTGGCAAATTGGCTTTAAGGACAACAAAGTCAAGATATTGTAGTGGCCATCACAAAGCCCTGATCTCAATCCTATAGAACATTTGTGGGCAGAACTGAAAAAGTGTGTGCGAGCAAGGAGGCCTACAAACCTGACTCAGTTACACCAGCTCTGTCAGAAGGAATGGGCCAAAATTCACCCAACTTATTGTGGGAAGCTTGTGGAAGGCTACCTGAAACGTTTGACCCAAGTTAAACAATTTAAAGGCAATGCTACCAAATACTAATTGAGTGTATGTAAACTTCTGACCAACTGGGAATGTGATGAAAGAAATAAAAGCTAAAATAATTAATTCTCTCTACTATTATTCTGACATTTCACATTCTTAAAATAAAGTGGTGATCCTAACTGACCTAAATCAGGGAATTTTTACTAGGATTAAATGTCAGGAATTGTTAAACTGAGTATAAAAGTATTTGGCTAAGGTGAAGAGGAACTGAGTTTGACTTCAACTGTATATAAGCGTAATTGTTCATGCAATGGTATAACTTATTTCACTAGAATTGATGAAGAGGCCTCTTCTAACATGCTCTTCTTTAAACACATTGGGGCCGATTCCAACCCGAGTTAAGTGCAAGCAAATGGAACATACTTCCCTTTGTTTATTCTGACCTTGAATTTAAACGTGAGAATAGCATGCATGCTATTCACCCGCTCTTCCTTTTGGGTGGAGAATGAATAAATAAAGGCGTGGCGGAGGTGTGTCTACAGACACGCTATATTCTGACCTTGACTTAATTCCCTAATAATTCCGCCACCTTTACGCGTGAGGAAACCATGAATAAGGTCTAGCGAACGTATCCGTTTCAAGTGGGAAAAAGCATCTACTTAATTTTCCCCAATAGAAATAACATAATTCTCCATGCACTGTAATTTACAACTTGATAAGAGCTATTGATAAGAGCTAGGTAAATTAGTAATCTGTTTGGAGAAGGGAATTGGAAATATAAATGACACTGTTTTAGATCTATTTGACATGTGAAAACAGTCATATTGGCAACAAACTGAAGCATGTTTGGTTAGGAGCCCGTAAAACGGCAGCCATCCCCTCTTGCGCCATTATATACAGTGCATTGCGAAAGTATTCGACCCCCTTGAACTTTGTGACCTTTTGCCACATTTCAGGCTTCAAAAATAAAGATATAAAACTGTATTTTTTTGTGAAGAATCAACAACAAGTGGGACACAATCATGAAGTGGAACGACATTTATTGGATATTTCAAACTTTTTTTACAAATCAAAAACTGAAAAATTAGGCGTGCAAAATTATTCAGCCCCTTTACTTTAAGTGCAGCAAACTCTCTCCAGAAGTTCAGTGAGGATCTCTGAATGATCCAATGTTGACCTAAATGACTAATGATGATAAATACAATCCACCTGTGTGTAATCAAGTCTCCGTATAAATGCACCTGCACTGTGATAGTCTCAGAGGTCCGTTAAAAGCGCAGAGAGCATCATGAAGAACAAGGAACACACCAGGCAGGTCCGAGATACTGTTGTGAAGAAGTTTAAAGCCGGATTTGGATACAAAAAGATTTCCCAAGCTTTAAACATCCCAAGGAGCACTGTGCAAGCGATAATATTGAAATGGAAGGAGTATCAGACCACTGCAAATCTACCAAGACCTGGCCGTCCCTCTAAACTTTCAGCTCATACAAGGAGAAGACTGATCAGAGATGCAGCCAAGAGGCCCATGATCACTCTGGATGAACTGCAGAGATCTACAGCTGAGGTGGGAGACTCTGTCCATAGGACAACAATCAGTCGTATATTGCACAAATCTGGCCTTTAAGGAAGAGTGGCAAGAAAAAAAGCAATTTCTTAAAGATATCCATAAAAAGTGTCATTTAAAGTTTGCCACAAGCCACCTGGGAGACACACCAAACATGTGGAAGAAGGTGCTCTGGTCAGATGAAACCAAAATTGAACTTTTTGGCAACAATGCAAAATGTTATGTTTGGCGTAAAAGCAACACAGCTGAACACACCATCCCCACTGTCAAACATGGTGGTGGCAGCATCATGGTTTGGGCATGCTTTTCTTCAGCAGGGACAGGGAAGATGGTTAAAATTGATGGGAAGATGGATGGAGCCAAATACAGGACCATTCTGGAAGAAAACCTGATGGAGTCTGCAAAAGACCTGAGACTGGGACAGAGATTTGTCTTCCAACAAGACAATGATCCAAAACATAAAGCAAAATCTACAATGGAATGGTTCAAAAATAAACATATCCAGGTGTTAGAATGGCAAAGTCAAAGTCCAGACCTAAATCCAATCGAGAATCTGTGGAAAGAACTGAAAACTGCTGTTCACAAATGCTCTCCATCCAACCTCACTGAGCTCGAGCTGTTTTGCAAGGAGGAATGGGAAAAAATGTCAGTCTCTCGATGTGCAAAACTGATAGACATACCCCAAGCGACTTACAGCTGTAATCGCAGCAAAAGGTGGCGCTACAAAGTATTAACTTAAGGGGGCTGAATAATTTTGCACGCCCAATTTTTCAGTTTTTGATTTGTTAAAAAAGTTTGAAATATCCAATAAATGTCATTCCACTTCATGATTGTGTCCAACTTGTTGTTGATTCTTCACAAAAAAATACAGTTTTATATCTTTATGTTTGAAGCCTGAAATGTGGCAAAAGGTCGCAAAGTTCAAGGGGGCCGAATACTTTCGCAATGCACTGTATTAGCCACCATCAGTATCAACTGTCAGTAGGCCTAATAACCAAACATATTCAACTGCCAATTTACTGTTAGTTCCCTTCAGCTGGTATAGCCTACATTCATTTGCTTCCTCTGTAAACGCGGTCACTGACGTGTGACTGTAGATGAGGTTTATTAATAAAAGTTGATAGTATAAAAAACAACATGTAGTCTAATGAAAATGAAGCGGAGCGAAGACCAATCCGTGACGGTTTAAACCCGATGCATGGCGGTGTCATCACACAGTTGCATTGTTAGTGCAGGCAGTAGACAAGGGTATATTCTTGCTATTATAATTCTACACTAATTTTCAAACATTACCCTGGGTCGAACTGAAAGTAGCAAAAAAATGATTCATTTTCAGAATGAATCAAAAAGACTCGTGTGTAAAGGCTCTCCGAACTTGTTTTTTTATGATTCATAATTACTTTCCTGAACCTAAATAATATACAAGATAAGAGTATTTTTTCTTCTAACAATTGGTGCTGAAACAAAGACGAATATGCATATATTTAGATGGCTTTTTGTCATTGTCATACTCTGAACCCGTTCTCTCGATATGTTCTAGTGAGTCTGTCGGCAAAATTCCAGCTAAAAGGTACACCGTATTTAAAGGGATGGCTTAAGAGAAATGAACTGGAACCACTATTCAATGAAAACTTCATGAGAAAATCTGTTACCAGCAAGTGGGAGGGTTTGCTGTTGCCAGCAAGTGGGCGTACATTACTATATCTGAATCCCCCCCCCCCCGAAGTGTTTTGGTACACTTCAGCTTTCATCAATTTAGCATTCACAGCCTGTTAAAAGGGCCTGTATTCTGTTCCTATGACTATAGGCTGTCTCCAACACAAGAATGTACTTAGTTGCCCTTTTTAAAATGGGATTAATCGTAATATAGATAAATTAAAGGTTCAGTCGTCAAAAAACAAGTTAGGGTACTACGAGCGATGCAGCTAGAAGATGGTTATTTGATTTGGTTTTTTTCCATGACAGAAAATATTAATATAATCATTGAAGCCTTTAGCACAAGCTCGTTTGAATAATAAGAACATCACGGTAGCTTCAAAACCCACAGGGATCTTTCTCCCAACTCTGCTTCATTTTCTGCTTGATTTTAATCTCACTCTTGGACAAATATGAGGAATGAATCAATAAAAAGCCTGAATGAATAGCACAGGGTTTAATCAGTCCTATGCTCTCACTAGGGCTCAAATACAACCTTGCTCTTGCTGTTTTGTAATTAAAAACATTAAATTGGACACAACAGCCATTTTAATAATCATTAAACCAACAGCCACACAATACATCAGTACCCCTTTCCTGCAGTCAAATGACCTAGTGGCCTCATGGGTGAAATGTTATTCTTTTTTCTTTTTTTTTAAATGCTCAAAATCCAGCGTTTCTATTTCAAACGGTTTTGTTATATTTCAGGCTTCTGTGATGTATATAAAGTGTAATATTGGGATGCAAACTCAAAATGAAATACCTTTCAACTCTATATCTGACGTGATAAAGGTGTCTTCTTGTTTTTAAGCCCATAATCGTGTGTGTGAGGTGTATACTTCTATTTCAAAAAAGATTTGTTTAAGACTACCAAGAAACACTCTGGGTGACCCTGATTTAGCCCACTGCAGTGAAAGGTTAACAGGTTGAGCAATTCATGATATTCACTACACTCTTTGCAGGTATGTACTGTACCACTTAAACCTTAAACTATATATCCCTTACCCTAATCCAGCCACATGGACAATGCATCACCTTTTTTTCCCTGGACTTTCCTTGTGCAAGAAACCTAACCGGTAGAAGCACAGGGAAATGGAATCCCTCTCCTAACTTAAACCTAACCCTAGATCCCTGTCCACTTCCCGGTTTAACCCTAACCCTAACTTCATGTCCACATCCCGGTTCAGCCCTAACTTCATGTCCACATCTCGGTTCAGCCCTAACTTCATGTCCACATCTCGGTTCAACCCTAACTTCATGTCCACATCCCGGTTCAACCCTAATTCATGTCCACATCCAGGTTCAACCCTAACCCTAGCTTAATGTCCACATCCAGGTTCAACCCTAACCCTAGCTCCATGTCCACATCTCAGTTAAATCTAACACAAGCTTCATGTCCACATCCAGGTTCACCTCTAATCTTAGCTCCATGTCCACATCCAGGTTCAACCGTAACCCTAGCTCCATGTCCACATCCAGGTTCAACCCTAACCCTAACTTAATGTCCACATCCAGGTTCAACACTAACCCTAGCTCCATGTCCACATCTCAGTTCAACCCTAACCCTAGCTTCATGTCCACATCCAGGTTCACCTCTAACCCTAGCTCCATGTCCACATCCAGGTTCAACCCTAACCCTAGCTCCATGTCCACATCCAGGTTCAACCCTAATCCTAGCTTCCTTTCCACATCCAGGTTCAACCCTAACTCCATGTCCACATCCAGGTTCAACCTTAACCCTAGCTCCATGTCCAAATCTCAGTTTAACCCTAACCCTAGCTCCATGTCCACATCTCAGTTAAATCTAACCCTAGCTCCATGTCCACATCCAGGTTCAACCCTAACCCTAGCTCCATGTCCACATCCAGGTTCAACCCTAACCCTAACTTAATGTCCACATCCAGGTTCAACCCTAACCCTAGCTCCATTTCCACATCTCAGTTCAACCCTAACCCTAGCTCCATGTCCACATCTCAGTTAAATCTAACCCTAGCTTCATGTCCACATCCAGGTTCAACCCTAACCCTAGCTCCATGTCCACATCTCAGTTAAATCTAACCCTAGCTTCATGTCCACATCCAGGTTCAACCCTAACCCTAGCTTTATGTCCACATCCAGGTTCACCTCTAACCCTAGCTCCATGTCCACATCCAGGTTCATCCCTAACCCTAACCCTAGCTCCATGTCCACATCCAGGTTCAACCCTAACCCTAACTTAATGTCCATATCCAGGTTCAACCCTAACCCTAGCTCCATGTCCACATCCAGGTTCACCTCTAACCCTAGCTCCATGTCCACATCCAGGTTCAACCCTAACCCTAGCTTCCTGTCCACATCCAGGTTCAACCCTAACCCTAGCTATGTCCACATCCAAAATCAAATCAAATTTATATAGCCCTTCGTACATCAGCTGATATCTCAAAGTGCTGTACAGAAACCCAGCCTAAAACCCCAAACAGCAAGCAATGCAGGTGTAGAAGCACGGTGGCTAGGAAAAACTCCCTAGAAAGGCCAAAACCTAGGAAGAAACCTAGAGAGGAACCAGGCTATGTGGGGTGGCCAGTCCTCTTCTGGCTGTGCCGGGTGGAGATTATAACAAAACATGGTCAAGATGTTCAAATGTTCATAAATGACCAGCATGGTCGAATAATAATAAGGCAGAATAGTTGAAACTGGAGAAGCAGCACAGTCAGGTGGACTGGGGACAGCAAGGAGTCATCATGTCAGGTATTCCTGGGGCATGGTCCTAGGGCTCAGGTCCTCCGAGAGAGAGAAAGAAAGAGAGAATTAGAGAGAGCATATGTGGGATGGCCAGTCCTCCTCTGGCTGTGCCGGGTGGAGATTATAACAGAACATGGCCAAGATGTTCAAATGTTCATAAATGACCAGCATGGTCGAATAATAATAAGGCAGAACAGTTGAAACTGGAGCAGCAGCACAGCCAGGTGGACTGGGGACAGCAAGGAGTCATCATGTCAGGTAGTCCTGGGGCATGGTCCTAGGGCTCAGGTCCTCCGAGAGAGAGAAAGAGAGAAGGAGAGAATTAGAGAACGCACACTTAGATTCACACAGGACACCAAATAGGACAGGAGAAGTACTCCAGATATAACAAACTGACCCTAGCCCCCCGACACATATAAATACAGCATAAATACTGGAGGCTGAGACAGGAGGGGTCAGGAGACACTGTGGCCCACTCCGAGGACACCCCCGGACAGGGCCAAACAGGAAGGATATAACCCCACCCACTTTGCCAAAGCACAGCCCCCACACCACTAGAGGGATATCTTCAACCATCCAGGTTCACCTCTAACCCTAACTCCATGTCCACATCCAGGTTCAACCCTAACCCTAACTTAATGTCCATATCCAGGTTCAACCCTAACCCTAGCTCCATGTCCACATCCAGGTTCACCTCTAACCCTAGCTCCATGTCCACATCCAGGTTCAACCCTAACCCTAGCTATGTCCACATCCAGGTTCAACCCTAACCCTAGCTCTATGTCCACATCCAGGTTCAACCCTAACCCTAACTTAATGTCCATATCCAGGTTCAACCCTAACCCTAGCTCCATGTCCACATCCAGGTTCAACCCTAACCCTAGCTTCCTGTCCACATCCAGGTTCAACCCTAACTCCATGTCCACATCCAGGTTCAACCCTAACCCTAGCTCCATGTCCATATCTCAGTTCAACCCTAACCCTAGCTCCATGTCCACATCCAGGTTCACCTCTAACCCTAGCTCCATGTCCACATCCAGGTTCAACTCTAACCCTAGCTCCATGTCCACATCCAGGTTCAACTCTAACCCTAGCTCCATGTCCACATCCAGGTTCAACCCTAACCCCAACTTAATGTCCACATCCAGGTTCAACCCTAACCCTAGCTCCATGTCCACATCTCAGTTCAACCCTAACCCTAGCTCCATGTCCACATCTCAGTTAAATCTAACCCTAGCTTCATGTCCACATCCAGGTTCAACCCTAACCCTAGCTCCATCTCCACATCCAGGTTCAACCCTAGCTCCATGTCCACATCCAGGTTAAACCCTAACCCTAGCTCCATCTCCACATCCAGGTTCAACCCTAACCCTAGCTCCATGTCCACATCCAGGTTCAACCCTAACCCTAGCTCCATGTCCACATCCAGGTTCAACCCTAACCCTAGCTCCATGTCCACATCCAGGTTCAACCCTAACCCTAGCTCCATGTCCACATCCAGGTTCAACTCTAACCCTAGCTTCATGTCCACATCCATGTTCAACCCTAACCCTAGCTCCATGTCCACATCCAGGTTCAACCCTAACCCTAGCTCCATGTCCACATCCAGGTTCAACCCTAACCCTCAACCTTAACTCTAGCCCTACACCAAAAGTGAAATAAGAAAATAACAGCATTCTTAATAAGACATCTGTCTTTCCCCCGCATATACCTCTGGAGTTGGCTGCTATTTCAACCACACAATACGAACGAAGCTGACAGAGCCAGATGTGCTTCCCTGTGGCCCTGGCTACATTGCTAATGCTAACTTGCCCCCAGTGCCTAAGCCCTGTCACTTACCCCATTTTTACATTTTAAAGCTCTTCTACAGTACAGTTCACAGAGGCAAGTTAACTCTGTGACTGCTAAATAGTTAACTAGGGGACACTCTTTATGGCCAAACGATTGGTCTCTGAATTAGTTTCATATGGATTTTATCGTTATTCAGATACATACCACGTGTGTATAATCCCTGCGGCACTTGAACCCACAACCTTTTGCGTTGCTAACGCCACACTCTGAGCCACACGGGACCACATGGAGCTATTACCTAGCTGAGGTGCCCCAGGACCCGGTTTTATCTACGCTGACTAACAGGTCTGCTGGAACAACCGCAGGGAACAAAAGGATGTCCTGTACATATATAACTAGAAATAGCTGACTTCCCCCAAATCACTGCAGTCAAGGAAATGCTATTCAGCACTCACTATATATCACACATAAACATAGAAACACATCTGAACACAGGGTTAGTGATCTTGCGGCTCTTAATTATTTAGCTATCTGTTTGAGACTATAATAAATTGCATTGGCGCAAAATAAAAGTGCCAGAAAAAGACGCAACCTGATGCAGAGCTACGGGTCGAAGCGGTGTCTCCGTAACACACGCATGGGATCACAATGACTTTTTTTTTGCTCAGACCGGATGCAATTCTTTCTTAAAAAAAAAAAATACATCAAAAAAAAAAGAGGAAGATAAAGGAAAAACATGAGGATAATTGTCTCTTCATCCTCTGGCCATTGAGACATGGGCTGTGCTGCTGAGGCCGGCCCCAGTATAGTTTAGATTCACACTGCTTTAAGACTCTCCTCTCTCAGCATGGATTTATAGAAGAGCCTTACCCAATCTCAGGAATAATATGTTAACAGAGACATGGTAAAAAAAATCCTTGTGTAACTCGTGAATAAAACATTCCCCAATGTGTGTGTGTGGCCAACTCTACTCATGGTGCCTGAAGAGCACAGTGTTCTAAGCCGTCCTCTTTGACACACATTAGGTATGACGCGCTAGCCTGAAGAAGGACAGATTGGTTTGTCAGATGCTTCGAAAAGACTGAGGCCCTGCTTGCAAGCTGTAGGGTTATTACTTCCACACAGTAACATAATAAATGTCATGGCCTGTCCACGACTCTGTGTGTGTGTGTGTGTCCGTGGTTATGAGAGTAACTGGATCCTTCTTACTTACCTAAACGTCTATACACAGAATGAATATCCTTGAATGAATCATCTCCCATCATTGACAGTGCCTGTGTTTGATGTGAACCAGACCCCCCCCCCACACACACACACTATTGTCAATATGTTGAAAATTATAATACAATTTTGTCAACCATTTCGCATTACTGTACACAGTAGATTTAAGATAATAGGCAAAACAAAGCTGGGGATAGCAATTCATTTACAATAGATTTTTATTTAGACTTGTGTCCAATGTGGACATCCTTCTCTATGCTATGAGTGAGGACAACACAGTCACATCTAAGAATCACACAATGACTAGAAACGCAAATGAATAACTACTTAATGAATTAGTACAGTACAACTAAAAGAGAACTTGGAAAGCAAGGCATCGTTCACAGTGATTGTGGTAAATCAATGAACAACCAAAGTACTTCAGATTTAAACGTCCTACTGAAATGTTTACACCTTGATGTATTATATTTCATGTTTACGGTGTTTATTACGTGTTATTCTTATCTCTTACTTTTCTTCTTTTTAAATAGTTATTTTCTTAACTGCATTGTTGATTAAGGGCTGTGACAAGTAAGCGTTTCACTGTATTCGACACATGTGACGAATAACATTTGATGTCTCTTATGTCTGCCTTTATCCAGCATTAGGACTCATAACACGTGTTGTATTATAACAAAAGCAGATGGAAGCTTGGAGAAGAGTCCTCTTCTCTTCAAACCTTCCTCATTAGTATTCTAAGGAGCATTCGAGTATTGGCACTGTTGTCTTGGGCCATGTACAGAACTGAACCTTACACTGCTTAGGCACGCATACAGTGCTTGAACACAAAACACTTTAGACAAAACACTGCCGATATCCTGTGTGAGAATGTTGACACGCACACTTAGAATGGATTGGCGACACCTAGAAGAGGTGTTAGATCATCTTCATTAAATAGTTAGATCATCTTACTTAAAAAGATGTCATAGCAAGTGTTTGTAATTCAAGCGGCCATCGAACCCGAGCACACATTTCAGGTAGCGCCCCAAGTTAGAACTCTCTACACTAGAAACCTCTTATCATGAGAACCACTTACAGTCATTTAAAGATTCTGAATCTTCTAGTCAGATGAAAATGCCAAAGACATTTAAAGATGAGCATCGTTTTGTTATCACAGTTTGGCACAGAGACATCAAAAATCACGACAACATTTCACATCAGTCACAGTGAAGTGGAGATAGCAGGGCAGAACATCCCCTTTGGGCACAGTAAGTCAAACAAGGCAAAGGCATCTACTGTACTATTAGGAAGCTTGCTGTCAGTTCTTGTCCTTGATGATTACAACAACAAGGATTGGACACACGCATTAAACGAGGCAAGTGCAAATTAAGCGGGAATAAGGCTAACCAAGTTCGAGTCTCATGTTTGTCATTGTTAGCCCTTCACCAAAGCATATTTGACATGATATTTTTGATCACAGCTATGAGGCGGCACATCTACAGATATATGGTCCAGTCCTTGATGGGAGTCAGGGTTGGACTAGGACCAGGAATTGCCTCTGGCATTATTCTAACGCAACAGACTATTTTTTTTCCTTGAGGCCCCCCATTATTAACCAGATAAGAAAAAATGTGTTAGATAGGCCCACTAGACTAAACATGGACCGGCCCATCTGGCCTTTACACAAAATGCCACATGGTCAGTCCGCCCCTGATGAGAGTCCAAGTAGAAGAAAGAAGAATGGACAGAGGGTCCTATTTTAGGCAGAAAAAAAGATGGTGCTGTTTTGAAGCGATATTACTAGCTCCGAGGCACTACTAGCTCTGATGTTGTTCCTTGCGTCCTTCAATGTTTTGTTATCTGCGATTCCAGAAGAGGGAGCTACAGTACCAAAGCTTCATCAATTTGGCAGCGGGACTGGTATTGCAATATAACAAACAAATTCCATCACTCAATGTGCCGTTCAGCATGTGTTTAATAGTGCTTGTCGCAATGGTAGAATGGACGTCCTCAGAACTGTCTTTGCGGAGGAGAAGATATGACGAAGAGTCGATTCCAATGCTGATGTGTTATGCAGTACTATGAGGACAGAGGTCAAGAGAGGACAGTTACAGTAGAGGCAACAACCAAAGTTGGTGCTGTAGCTAGATGTTGCTAAGTAATCAGGAAGCCTAAGTCCACAGGCTGTCGCTGTATATAGTGCTGGCTGGGGCTGACTCGGGCTGTATCCCGATACTACTAAAGTACGCACTTGTGCTCTCCTCCCCATGAATTTAAAAGCATTGGATTGGTGTCAGGCCAGAGGGACTGGTCTACCATATTTCCTATAGCAGTGTTTTTAGATCCATGAAGGGAAGGGAACAAGCGCACACTTAGGGCCGAAGGGAAGGGTTGAGAATTGGGACGCAGCTTGGTTGTTGTTGACGCTGGAGGGAGGTGTCATGCCGTTGATCTTGGCATATTTCTAAGATCATGGTTCCTGGTTCCTCCTCTAGGCCTCCTGAAGACCAACCAGCACACAGCTCTGTTTCCACAGCTCAGCCCTCACGTTGTGATCGTAAGTAATGTCAGCGGATTCAGTTCTCTCCCCGTTATAGAAGTAGCAGCCTCCGACCCCCTCCAGCTGCGACGCAGTGGCAGCCAGGATAGCTGTAGACGCTCCCTCGGCTGGGGTCTGGAGATGACACAGAAATAACACGTTAAAAAAAGAATGGCAGGGACAGGCATGTTCTTCAGAAACATAGTGGTCCTCTGTTCCATTTTCAAAATTGTAAACTGAAAGCCCAGTTCTGTCAATCATTTGAAACGGCAACACTAACGCTTTCATAAACAGGATGCAAGTACATTTCACATCTGACTTGCTAAGCAGGTTCAGTCAGTTACACCTCGTACCCAGGCTCAATTGCTGGAGAGGCGGCTGGGCGGACGAGATTAGAATTAGGCTATTTAGATACACGACAAACAGTTGTTACAGCAATCTAAGGCGTCTGGGAGCTCTCAGGTGAACTAACACGTCTGTCTGGCAGCAGCAGCCTGTGGTGAGTGATGTGCAGCAGGCCGGGCAGCAGCAGGCAGGTTAAGTGAAAGAGGTTTAGAGAGGAGGAAGCAGAGCCAGACTGATCTATTGCAGGCCATGCCTACTGCCCTGGAAAGCCTGGAGCTTATATAAGGCGCATATGGCGGCTCCTAAATGGGCCCACTGCACTGGAGGTGAAACAAATGGCAACACAGAGCATTTAAACACTACACTCGCTGCCCGTGGGAATCTGAGTTCACGCCCCTCGTTTAAACACACAAACACAATCAACAATGATTGTGAATGTCTTTGCTGATGTCTTTGCTGATGGGAACTTCGAAGAGTTCAGAAGAATTTGCTCCCCACAATATATTTGGTCGAGAGGTGAGGTTTTTTGTAATCCCAATTGTTGTATGGCCTAAAACAGAGTCAATGTGATTAGACACTGAGGATGTTCCTTGAAAGGAAAATGTGAATGAACACACTGGCAGACAGGCCGGCTTGATTTTCGAAACAGCAGATGTTGAAATAGCCCCAAATGAAATCCTTCGACCACCAGTCCGGAAATGTGTATACATGTCTTAGACAGCACACATAGATGTCTCACTTATAAAATAAAACACTCGTAGAGAAAGGAAAAGTGACTGACATTGAACAAAACAATATTTCATGCATGTTCAAATTTCTTAGGGTGATCATCACTTGCGATATGGACATAGGATTGCGCAACCATCTGTGGACAGTGGGCATCACATAGCTGCCCTCCATAATGCAGTCTGTTGGCAATACAAATGCTGCAATACAAATGCTGCAATACAAATGCTGCAATACAAATGCTGCAATTACAATCCAAACTTCAGTGGATATGAGACATCTTTCCAAACACACAAAACCCGATCAGACCGATAATGAAATATGATTCGGCACTAGACCCCAGTTCCAAGATAAAAACCTCCAAAAGGAAATTATGACTGAGATAAATATCAATATCTGACAATATCAACTCTCATTATCTTTGTGGAATATGAGTATTGAGGAAATGAAATTCAGATGTTTGTCAGGCTATCTTTATATTGTCACCCTTGAAATACTGTATATTTATTTTGAACACTTAAAGCCCAACTAGGTAAGGCTTAATCTCCCAGCACATTTCTCTGTGTTAAAGAGGACACAGTCATCTTAAACTATTCAGGCAAACAAGCTAATTGGCTACACTGTCCCTATTAGAATGTCCTAATACAGAATGAATCTGTGACCATGTAATGTGACATTTTAGATGCAGATTCAAGGGTGATTTAAATAATACAAATAATTTAAAAAAATCATTACTGCCACATGCATTTTGCTTGCAGTTAAACTGTTGATTGCCCTAAAATTATAAGCAGGTTGAAGTTTATTGGAACGAGTCTTGTCTTGAAGGCAGAACTGAGCGATCTCTGCTAGATGGTCCAGTTGCAAAGTCAAAATGGTTTATTTTTGTTCTCAATTTAAGGTTAAGCATTAGGTTTAGCAGTGTGGTTAAGGTTAGGGTTCGGTTTTAAATTATTTGATGATTTTGTTCCAGCTAGTGACCACTCCAGAACAAGATTGATGACGAGAAACGCTAACCTGCAAATTAGAATGAGAATTATTATGTGCCATTTGCACAGGTTTCTCACAAATTGTGATGTAGTTTTCAGAAATACACACACCCGCTCACCAGTGGAGGCTGGTGAGAGGACGGCTCATAGTAATGGCTGGAACAGAGCGGAATGGAATGGCATCAAACACCTGGTAACCATGTTTGATGCATTTGATACTATTCCACCTATTCTGCTCCAGTCATTACCACGAGCCCGTCCTCCGCAATTACGGTGCCACCAACCTCCTGTGCCTCTCACTCACGTGTGGTTATGAATAAATTGACCACCCCATTTAACACACCCTTTGATGTGACTATAATTGACATGCTTTTATTATCTCAGAACCCAAAGATTGCAATTATAATCCTTTTTTTAAAACACATGGATTCCACGGCAATATGATCAACAGAAAAAGTCATTATGAAGCCTGAGCAGTAAAAGGCTGGACCATTCCACATGTGTTGCACCTTATTAGTATTCTCATCAATCACCGCTGTTAAGCTTTGGTCAAGCGTAGAAGCTTCTCCTATTACCATATCTATCTTTGGTGCATTTATTTCCCCCTCAAGTACGCCAAATTCCTAAGTACTTGTAAAGGTTGTTCACCGTACCCTGAACAGTCTTACAGAACTGTCAGCATAGTTTACGTTACCCTATAGTGAAGTATACGTCTGTTAGGTGGAATATTATGACACTGTTGTTAGTTTCGTGAAGGAATAAGGCGAAACCTACACTTTAACAGTGACACATCACGTGGCCCATATCTATAGTATATTTCATGCATTTTGTCTCAGGTTCCTAACCCTAAGCTGACCTTTAAATATTTGAATGGTCATCTAGATTAAGATTCTACTTTACCCTAAACAGCATTTTGGCAACAGGTTTCTTTGCTGCCTGGGCTGGAATACAGAGGTTGTTGTACAGGTCAGTGTCCACCATGCCTGGGTCTACTGCGTTGGATGTTACTGGGAGCCCTGCTGCTGTTAGCCTCTCCTGCAGATGGTATGTGAAGAGGACCAGGGCCAGTTTACTCTGAGAGTAGGCACCATGCGCACTGTAGCAGGACCTGGAGGGAGGGAGAGAGTGGGATGGAGAGAGAGAGGGAGAGAGAGAATTGGAGAAAGAGGGGGAGGGCGAGAGAGAGAGAGAGAGAGAGACCGTTTATCTCGGGTTAAGTCATCCTTTATAATATGATAATTTGGCAGTTTAGTTTGTCCAAAAAGCCTAAGCTAATTAACAAACATACAGTGGGGCAAAAACGTATTTAGTCAGCAACCAATTATGCAAGTTCTCCCACTTAAAAAGATGAGAGAGGCCTGTAATTTATCATAGGTACACTTCAACTATGACAGACAAAATTATTTTTAAAAATCCAGAAAATCACATTGTAGGATTTTTAATGAATTTATTTGCAAATTATGGTGGAAAATAAGTATTTGGTCAATAACAAAAGTTTCTCAATACTTTGTTATATACCCTTTGTTGGCAATGACAGAGGTCAAACATTTTCTGTAAGTCTTCACAAGGTTTTCACACACTGTTACTGGTATTTTGGCCCATTCCTCCATGCAGATCTCCTCTAGAGCAGTGATGTTTTGGGGCTGTTGCTGGGCAACACGGACTTTCAACTCCCTCCAATGATTTTCTATGGGGTTGAGATCTGGAGACTGGCTAGGCCACTCCAGGTCCATGAAATGCTTCTTACGAAGCCACTCCTTCGTTGCCCGGGCGGTGTGTTTGGGATCATTGTCATGCTGAAAGACCCAGCTACGTTTAATCTTCAATGCCCCTGCTGATGGAAGGAGGTTTTCACTCAAAATCTCACGATACATGGCCCCATTCATTCTTTCCTTTACTTTACACGGATCAGTCATCCTGGTCCCTTTGCAGAAAAACAGCCCCAAAGCATGATGTTTCCACCCCCATGCTTCACAGTAAGTATGGTGTTCTTTGGATGCAACTCAGCATTCTTTGTCCTTCTTTGGATCATCCAAATGCTCTCTAGCAAACCTAAGACGGGCCTGGACATGTACTGGCTTAAGCAGGGGGACACGTCTGGCACTGCAGGATTTGAGTCCCTGGCGGCGTAGTGTGTTACTGATGGTAGGCTTTGTTACTTTGGTCCCAGCTCTCTGCAGGTCATTCACTAGGTCCCCCCGTGTGGTTCTGGGATTTTTGCTCACCGTTCTTGTGATCATTTTGACCCCACGGGGTGAGATCTTGCGTGGAGCCCCAGATCGAGGGAGATTATCAGTGGTCTTGTATGTCTTCCATTTCCTAATAATTGCTCCCACAGTTGATTTCTTCAAACCAAGCTGCTTACCTATTGCAGATTCAGTCTTCCCAGCCTGGTGCAGGTCTACAATTTTGTTTCTGGTGTCCTTTGACAGCTCTTTGGTCTTGGCCATAGTGGAGTTTGGAGTGTGACTGTTTGAGGTTGTGGACAGGTGTCTTTTATACCGATAACAAGTTCAAACAAGTGTCATTAATACAGGTAACGAGTGGAGGACAGACGAGCCTCTTAAAGAAGAAGTTACAGGTCTGTGAGAGCCAGAAAATCTTGCTTGTTTGTAGGTGACCAAATACTTATTTTCCACCATAATTTGCAAATAAATTCATTAAAAATCCTACAATGTGATTTTCTGGATTTTTTTTCTCATTTTGTCTGTCATAGTTGAAGTGTACCTATGAAGATAATGACAGGCCTCTCTCATCTTCTTAAGTGGGAGAACTTGCACAATTGGTGGCTGACTAAATACTTTTTTGCCCCACTGTAACATACGTATTCAGTATGTTGTCTACGACCCTGTTGTTCCCAAAACAATGCCCCCTACTAAGCTATCTGCATGACTAAACCCAATGACTATTATACAGTGTCTGTATTGTGCTGAATAGATAGACTTATTGTTAACACCATAAACACTGTTCAAAAGCAAAATCAACTTGTCTGTACAAACGCACCGTGAAGGTCATAAGAGCATCAGACTGTGAAATACCCAATCTATAATGCGTTTCCCCCCGGTTTCTTTTTCTTACAGCGTGAGATTGTTTCTAGGTGGCACCGTTGCAGCTAGACGTTGTAGCCAGCAGCTTCATCCACTCATTTCTCCCAGATGTGACGAAGCCATCTATCACATCTAAATTCGCAGGTTAGAAAGAGAGACACCGCTGTTCTTGCCCTTGAGGCAAGGAGCCTCTCAGTACAGATTGTATAATAATGGTTTATCACACTATCCGTCATCAAAAGGAATAATTCTTTCCTGGTAAGAACGTTTCCGAAAACGTAAATATTTTTTTATTGAGGTAAATCTTTTAAGAGTATCAAAAAAGGAAGTTATGGGAATCAAGAGGCTTTGTCGGTCAATGAGATTCATTGGATATGGCGTGTATCTTGAATTGAGAATGACATTCACCCGTAGCCACCAGATAAACACTACTACCATTGGTAATGGTTTTAAATGTGCTTCTTGAATGTCCATCAACCATGACTAATACCAACGAGATTACAATACCAAGTCGGGATTTTGATTTAGAGAGATTGATTCAATTTCAGCACTCAATTGGACACCTGAGATCAATGTTGGACGCCCTGTACCAAATAATCTGGGTCTGTATTCATAAAGCGTCTCAGGGTAGGAGTGCTGATCTAAAATTATTCTGAGATGCTCTGTGAATACAGGCTCAGGTCCTGGTCCCCTACCTGCCCTGTAGGTCTTCCATATTGAGTCTTCCAACGTGGTGTGTGGCGGAGGACATGGTGACGACACGGGAGCAGGCGTCGTGTCTCCCAGACCTCTGCAGTTTGTCCAGGAGGAGGTTTGTCAACAGGAAGTGTCCCAGGTAGTTCAGACCAAAGTGCAGCTCGAAACCGTCCTCGGTCTTTCCCTCTGGAACCAGCATGATGCCGGCTATGAAGGACAAGCAATATGACATTTCAAACTAAGTGCTTTACAAATACCCAGCCTAAAAACCCCAAAGAGTGAGCAATGCAGAGGCAGAAGCAGAGTGGCTAGGATAAACTTCCTAGGAATGTTCAGTCAGTATGTCAATAAGATATAACAGCTGCCTATGCCGATATACAGTAACATACTTCTGTTGAGTGATTGTGAATGGATAAATTCATGGAATCGCTAAGGTCGTGGGTTCAATTCTCAATTCAAGTAAGACTTACAGTACAGTGAGTGCATACATTTTTAGTTTGTGTAGGCCTAAATTCCCTTATTACGTGATCATTAAAAACAGTCCCTCTATAGACGACTGACCTCTCGGTGTGCCGTAACACTTACAGACGATGGTCAACAAGACCTGTCTGCAGATCAGTCTATGGTCTCTCAAGCTTCCCCTAATGCAGATTGAAACAGCTCATTACTCAAACCTCAACACCATTGGCTACATGGTAATGGAGGTTACGACGATGTGTTTGTCAATAACACTATTGGACATGCCATTAGACGGCTAAAGTGAAAGAGAGACAAGGCGACATTAGGCCTTGCTTAGCTTACTAAAGCCTAGGGCATAGACAGAGAAAACTCACGCCGTGATGAGGGGGGGGGGGGGGGGGGGGGGGGAATTCAGGGAAATCAGAATGCTATAGGGTCCTGCGTCCCAAATGGCACCGTATTCTGTATTTAGTACAGAACATTTGACCAGAGCCCTACGGTTCCCGGTCAAAAGTAGCACACTATATAGAGAATAGGGTGCCGTTTGGGACCCATCCTGGGTCTGTGTAGCGATGACCTTTCCCTATCATTACTCTCTCAATGGGACGACACTAACGTCTGCCCTATGTCCTACCTTCGGCATCTACTATCCATTATCTATCAGCCGGGTGTGATATGTGATGTTAGCTGCTGAGAGCATCTTGCAGACTGGTGAATTATTAATTCAGCCTGTTTGTGGGCAGAGAGCGGCTGACTGTTACCCCAAGCCAGTCAGTACCGGAGTCTCCAAAGACCTTCTCTCAATAAAAGCTATTTTGTTCAAGCAAACTGCCCTGGAGGACTACACAATAGGGCTTCGCCTGAAATGGCACCATATTCCTATAGCAGAGCACTACCTCATAGTGCTATGATCAAAAGCGGTGCGCCATAGGGAATAGGGTGCCATTTCGGAGGCCCCCTAGGACCATGAGACACTGTATTTTCAAGGGTTGACGACAACCAGTGTTTGCTTGATTTTTCAGATGAAATAATTATGCTACGATTCTCTTTAAAGGTGAATATTGTGGTGTATTGAATAAAGAGGTTGTTTGGTGTATAAGTACCATTGTTCACAAGGACGTGAAGTGGTAGAGCCCTGGCTTTAAACCTTTGGACAAACTGCCGTACCGACTTTAGGGAACACAGGTCCAGGATCAGAAATTCCACTGTGAACAGAACCCAAAAACACACAAACAACATTAACATTCTTCTATTCCTAAATATACCGGCATCTAACTTATAGCATCAACAAATCACAAACAAATATTACAATTTAACTATGCTAATAATGCTATGTCTGGTTAGCTACAGTAGTACTAACACAGGTCAGGACATCATCCTTTCATTTAGTTTTACATCAACCATTGACAGACAGTAAAGTGATCATACCAGTCCATAAACTGCAAGACAGATTATTGCAAAGACTTTCAATGAGTAGAAGTACATTTTAAAAAAGCAGCACAACATTGCTTAGAATCAAGGGCAATGGTGACATCATTGAGGACCTTTAAGGTTGCAGTGACACATCCATAACCTGAGCGGTAACCAGATTGCACACCAGAGAGAACACTATAGGCATCAAGAAAGCCAGTGAGTTGATTATTGCTAAGTTTTTCCAACACTTTTGATAAACAGGGCAAAATAGAAATAGGCCTATAACAGTTGGTATCAGCTTGATCTCCCGTTTAAATAAAGGACGCACTGTGGCTGGCTTCCAAGCAATGGGAACCTCCTCAGAGAGGAGAGAGAGTGATTAAGAAGGTCAGAGACAGGCTTGGCGATAATAGGGGCAGCAACCTTAAAGAAGAAAGGGTCTAAACCATCTGACCCAGATGTTTTTTGGGGGTTAAGTTTAAGGAGCTCCTTTAGCACCTCGGACTCAGTGACCGTCTGCAGGGAAAAACTTTGCAGTGGGGAAAAAGAGTCCTCTCCTGGGTTTTAATATCTCAGGAATCCTAATTATGCAAATCCTAATCTTTTACTTCCTTTCCCCCTGAAGGATTAAGCAGCTGTATGATAAGCTATGGTCTCATTCAGTAGTACACTATAAACCGTGAGACAAAAACTAAAACACAAGGTAGATTACATTATGGCAATACACTCAGTAACCTGGCATGAATTAAACACGATCTCATCGGCAGTTGAATAAAAGAGCACAAAGCACGGATAGATGTATATCTAATATTCCCTGGTATGGAAACTATAACCGCCGAAACGTTGTTACAAGAAAAGGTGGAGAGTTAATTGTGTATGCAGGAATCATTCTTATGGGCCAAATGATAGCGTGTTTATTTATCACCACAGGAAGTGACAGAGTGGACAGAGAGCTTGACTGAACTTTACTCATCTGCATAACAGTGCAAGGGAAATAAATACACTTCTTGACCACGGCTCCATCATAAAAAGGGCCACATTAAATCCTAATTACAGGAAGTCAAAGCATTTTAAAAGTCAACGCTATAATGAGACAGGAACAAGAATGTCATGACTGAAGCTAGCTCTACGGCTAGGAATCCAGAGTTTTACACAATAGTATTGAGTAATGACATTAGCGCCCCCCCCCCCCCCCCCCCACACACACACACACACGAATCAGAATGTCATATCTCTGAACCACTTGGCACAGCTTGTGGCGTCCCCGAACTGAGTGCTCAAGCACATAATTAAACTAATTTTGTCCCATAATTAGGTATTGTCCCATAATTAGGTAAATTACTCTGCATTACACTAATCATGGGACTCTTCCCCACTGAGTGTAAAGAGTGAACAGTGTTTCAAGCATTGTTGAGCTGCCATATAAATGGCTCCAGAAAATAAGACTAGAGAAAGCTAGAGAAATCCGCTATAAATGTAGATGTTCTGTTGGGAAGGAGAACTACAGATGAAAAGATATTCAGCAACTCTTGGTAGGAAAATGGAAGTTTGCTTCAAAAATCAACCTTTTATTGTTAAAACCATTCTGAAAATAGCTTCATAAGGGTACTAGAAAAGACCCATAGGCGATGCGTGTGTGTGTGTATACTAACAACCCTTAACTGTAATGTACAAATATGTGTAAAGCGAGGGGTCAAAGAGGTCAATGGACAGAGGACATCTCTCTGTAATAATCAGTGTGTTGTGTGAGTCAACAAAGGCCTTGCTAGCTAACGATCTTGTATCTTAAGTGGGAGATAACAAAAACATGCCCCCGGCTAATGGCTTGTATAAGGTCATCCCAAGAGACCGTGATTTACTAAGAGTAGAAAGTGGAGAGAGGCTGTTCTTTGTCCCTTGTATGAGTAAGCTAACTATATGGTGGTTATAGGCTTCAATTAATCTAATACCGTACAAATATCCCAACAAATGCATATTTATTCCCTTTCTCCTCCGTCCTTTCTTCCTCTCAAACACTTCAACTCTCGAAAATATCAAGCTCTTAGGATTTTACGGTGAATTTATCCTCCGAAAATGAACATATCCATAAAAAATAAAATAACTTCACTGAGAATGTGTGAATCCCCAATAAGCGCTCTCTATTCTAATCACTGTTCAATATTGACCAATATTTGCATAGATTACAATAATTCATTGGAAAAAATAGCCATACTGTAGTAAATATTCTTCCAATCCATCTCTAGTGCCAGAGCTTTGTCACGGTGCCAGACCTGTCATGAAGGAAAGTAGGGTATCCTCTAGACTAGTCACAGTGCCAAAGAGCCAGCTGGAGGACGCAGACTAGAAGGCGTCGTGCCATCTGGAATATCAACAAAGACGTCTCATCCAAAGACGTGTTGAAATACTGCCATCTTCCTGAATTACATTCTCTCCCTGACCAGTTCCAACTGCTGCTGTACATAAACAAACTGACCAGCTGCTGTCCAATAACAGGACAGAGGACTGGAAACAGGCTGGCTGCTAGTTTGACCGTCCGGCTGCAACTCTGATAAGAGATTGATCGTCCACAATTATTTATAGGAGCTTATAGGATAGATTGATGCTGCTCCGAAAGAGGAGGAGGAGAAGGCAGATTGGATGGTAAATCAGCAGGATGTCTATTGGCATGAGATTCGTCTCTCACTCTCCGTTGCAGAAAGGAGGTATGGAAGTCAGGAAGTTGTTAAAGGAGATGGATGCAGCCACTGGTGTCGCAAACTAAACCGCTGGGCTTTCTGACACTTTCAAAAAAAAAGTCACCAACTTTTATTGCTGTGACACGGCAATGATCATAAAACACCAGCAGATACAGCACGTTTCTAGATGACCGTAAACAACAGGTTGATTGTACAGTGGTTGTGGTCCAGCAGTATCACACCAAAATGTGTCATATGGACAAAGGCTCAGACACGGCGACGACAAACAGCTAAAAGCAGCGGTGGATGTCCTGTCTTTTGCCCACATCGCGGTGTGTTATCGCGCTCACCTGCTGGGTTCTCAACGAGCTATTTTTGACGTTTTGTAGAATCATCGGGAAATCGACTGCTGATATTCTGGTCAGAGGCACGCGGCCGTCCATAGTTCTGGGCCCGGCTTCCCAAAACCATTGAGGTTAAATTCATTGTTAGAACTTTGTCGGATCATCTTTAAATCTCGGGACTGTTTCACAAATCCATCGTCACTACAGTTGCCATTGAAAATGCTTGTTATTTATTGGGAACAGACAACAGCACAAAGGGCAAGAAGGTAGAGACAACAATACATCACGCAAAGCAGCCCCAACTGTCAGTAAGTGTCCATGATCGAGTCTTTGAATGAAGAGATTGAGGTAAAACTATCCCGTTTGAGTGTTTGTTGCAGCTCGTTCCAGTCGCTAGCTGCAGCGAACTGAAAATACGAGCGGCCCAGGGATGTGTGCGCTTTGGGGATCCTTAACAGAATGTGACTTGCAGAATGGGTGTTGTATGTGGAGGATGAGGGCTGCAGTAGATATCTTAGACAGGGGGGAGTGGGGCCTAAGAGGGTTTTATAAATAAGCATCAACCGGTGGGTCTTGCGACGGGTACAGAGATAACCAGTTTACAGAGGAGTATAGAGTGCAGTGATGTGTCCTATAAGGAGCATTGGTGGTAAATCTAATAGCCGAATGGTAAAGAACCGCTCGGGAGCACCCTTACCTGCCGATCTATAAATTACATCTCCGTAATCTAGCATGTGTAGGTAGGTCATCTGAATCAGGGTTAGTTTGGCAGCTGGGGTGAAAGAGGAGCGAATTACAATGGAGAAAACCAAGTCTAGATTGAATCTTTGCCTGCAGCTGAGAGAAGGCCAGTGTACCATCTAGCCATACTCCCAAGTATTTGTATGGAGGTGACTACCTCAAGCTCTAAACCCTCAGTAATCACACCTGTGGGGAGAGTGGCATTCTTCTTACCAAACCACATGACCTTTGTTTTGGAGGTGTTCAGCACAAGGTTAAGGGAAGAGAAAGCTTGTTGAACACTAAGAAAGCTTTGTTGTAGAGCGTTTAACACAAAATCCAGGAGGGACCTGCTGAGTATAAGACTATCATCTGCATATAAATGGATGAGAGAGCTTCCTACTGCCTGAGCTACAGTGGGGCAAAAAAGTATTTAGTCAGCCACCAATTGTGCAAGTTCTCCCACTTAAAAAGATGAACGAGGCCTGTAATTTTCATCATATGTACACTTCAACTATGACAGACAAAATTAGAAAAAAAATCCAGAAAATCACATTGTAGGATTTTTAATTCATTTATTTGCAAATTATGGTGGAAAATAAGTATTTGGTCAATAACAAAAGTTTCTCAATACTTTGTTATATACCCTTTGTTGGCAATGACAGAGGTCAAACATTTTCTGTAAGTCTTCACAAGGTTTTCACACACTGTTGCTGGTATTTTGGCCCATTCCTCCATGCAGATCTCCTCTAGAGCAGTGATGTTTTGGGGCTGTTGCTGGGCAACACGGACTTTCAACTCCCTCCAAAGATTTTCTATGGGGTTGAGATCTGGAGACTGGCTAGGCCACTCCAGGACCTTGAAATGCTTCTTACAAAGCCACTCCTTCGTGGGCGGTGTGTTTGGGTGTGTTTGGGATCATTGTCATGCTGAAAGACCCAGCCACGTTTCAATTTCAATGCCCTTGCTGATGGAAGGAGGTTATCACTCAAAATCTCACGATACATGGCACCATTCATTCTTTCCCTTACACGGATCAGTCGTCCTGGTCCCTTCGCAGAAAAACATCCCCAAAGCATGATGTTTCCACCCCCATGCTTCACAGTAGGTATGGTGTTCTTTGGATGCAACTCAGCATTCTTTGTCCTCCAAACTTGACGAGTTGAGTTTTTATCAAAAAGTTATATTTTGGTTTCATCTGACCATATAACATTCTCCCAATCTTCTTCTGGATCATCCAAATGCTCTCTGGCAAACTTCAGACTGGCCTGGACATGTACTGGCTTAAGCAGGGGGACACGTCTGGCACTGCAGGATTTGAGTCCCTGGCGGCGTAGTGTGTTACTGATGGTAGGCTTTGTTACTTTGGTCCCAGCTCTCTGCAGGTCATTCACTAGGTCCCCCCGTGTGGTTCTGGGATTTTTGCTCACCGTTCTTGTGATCATTTTGACCCCACTGGGTGAGATCTTGCGTGGAGCCCCAGATCGAGGGAGATTATCAGTGGTCTTGTATGTCTTCCATTTCCTAATAATTGCTCCCACAGTTGATTTCTTCAAACCAAGCTGCTTACCTATTGCAGATTCAGTCTTCCCAGCCTGGTGCAGGTCTACAATTTTGTTTCTGGTGTCCTTTGACAGCTCTTTGGTCTTGGCCATAGTGGAGTTTGGAGTGTGACTGTTTGAGGTTGTGGACAGGTGTCTTTTATACCGATAACAAGTTCAAACAGGTGTCATTAATACAGGTAACGAGTGGAGGACAGACGAGCCTCTTAAAGAAGAAGTTACAGGTCTGTGAGAGCCAGAAAATCTTGCTTGTTTGTAGGTGACCAAATACTTATTTTCCACCATAATTTGCTAATAAATTCATTAAAAATCCTACAATGTGATTTTCTGGATTTTTTTTCTCATTTTGTCTGTCATAGTTGAAGTGTACCTATGATGGAAATTACAGGCCTCTCTCATCTTTTTAAGTGGGAGAACTTGCACAATTGGTGGCTGACTAAATACTTTTTTGCCCCACTGTATGTTGTTGATGTAAATTGAGAAGAGCGTGGGGCCTAGGATTGAGCCTTGGGGTACACCCTTGGTGACAGGCAGTGGCTGAGACAGCAGATGTTCTGACTTTATACACTGTACTCTTTGAGAAAGGTAGTTAGCAAACCATGCCAAAGACCCCTCAGAGACATCAATACTCCTTAGCTGTCCCATAAGAATGGAATGGTCTACCCTATCAAAAGCTTTGGCCAAGTCAATAAATATAGCAGCCCAACATTGCTTAGAATCAAGGGCAATGGTGACATCATTGAGGACCTTTAAGGTTGCAGTGACACATCCATATCCTGAGCGGAAACTTTGCATACCAGAGAGAATACTATAGACATCAAGAAAGCCAGTGAGTTGATTATTGACAAGTTTTTCCAACACGTTTGATAAACAGGGCAAAATAGAAATATGCCTATAACAGTTGGGATCAGCTTGATCTCCCCCTTTAACCTCTAGCGTCAAGCAAAGCCGTATCCGGGAGCGTAATCATAGCCTCAAGCTCATTACCATAACGCAACGTTAACTATTCATGAAAATCGCAAATGAAATGAAATAAATATATTCACTCACAAGCTTAGCCTTTTGTTAACAACACTGTCATCTCAGATTTTCTAAATATGCTTTTCAACCATAGCTACACAAGCATTTGTGTAAGAGTATTGATAGCCTAGCATAGCATTAAGCCTAGCATTCAGCAGGCAACATTTTCACAAAAACAAGAAAAGCATTCAAATAAAATAATTTACCTTTGAAGAACTTCGGATGTTTTCAATGACGAGACTCTCAGTTAGATAGCAAATGTTCATTTTTTCCAAAAATATGATTTTTGTAGGAGAAATCGCTCCGTTTTGTTCATCACGTTTGGCTAAGAAAAAAATCTGAAAATGCAGTCTCTACCACGCCGAACTTTTACCAAATTAACTCCATAATATCGACAGAAACATGGCAAACGTTGTTTAGAATCAATCCTCAAGGTGTTTTTCACATATCCATTCGATGATAAATCATTGTGGCAGTTGGGTTTCTCCTCGGAAGCAAACGGAAAAATACACGCAGCTGGAGATTACGCAATAATTGCGACGGAGGACACCAAGCAAGCACCTGGTAGATGTAGTGTAAAATGGTCAATCGTCCAATGATATGCCTACAAATACGTCACACAATGCTGTCGACACTATGGGGAAACAACAGAAAGTCTAAGCTCATTCGTGGCCCATTCACAGCCATATAAGGAGTCATTGGAACACAGCGCCTTCAAAATCTGGGGCACTTCCTGTTTGAAATGTCATCTTGGTTTCACCTGTAGCATCAGTTCTGTGGCACTCACAGACAATATCTTTGCCGTTTTGGAAATGTCAGTGTTTTTTTTCCAAAGCTGTCAATTATCTGCATAGTCGAGCATCTTTTCGTGACAAAATATTGCGCTTAAAACGGGAACGTTTTTTATCCAATAATGAAATACCGCCCCCAGAGTTCCAAGAAGTTAAATAAAGGACAAACCGTGGCTGCCTTCCAAGCAATGGGAACCTCCCCAGAGAGGAGAGAGAGTGATTCAAAAGGTCAGACAGGCTTGGCGAGGATAGGGGCAGCAACCTTAAATAAGAAAGGGTCTAAACCATCTGACCCAGATGTTTTTTGGGGGTTAAGTTTAAGGAGCCCCTTTAGCACCTCGGACTCAGTGACCGTCTGCAGGGAAAAACTTTGTATCGGGGGAAAAAGAGGGTTGAGCATTGGGGCTAGTCGCATTAGAAGTAGTGGTAGATCAGGAAATGTTGGAAGGGCAAGGATGCATGGCTGAGTCAAATAGGAATCCTGACTTAATATATTGGTGATTAAAGAGCTCAGCCATGTGCTTCTTGTCAGTAACAACCACATCAACTTTAAAGGACACAGGCAGCTGTGAGGAGGAGGGTTTATTCTCCAGGTCTTTAACCGTCTTCCAGAACTTCTTGGGGTTAGACCCACAGAGAGAACTGCTCCTTAAAGTAACTAACTTTGGCCTTCTGGATAGCGTGAGTGCACTTATTTCTCATTTTCCTGAACGAGAGCCAGTCAGCCTGAGTATGTGTGTCGCCAAATGCAATTCTTGAGGTGGAGTATCTCTGCATAGATTACATAGGGTAAGCATTATAATAAGCCGGCTAAATATTTGTAGCTATAGGTCAGGGATCAAATAGATTTTTTCTTGAGTGGATGGTCGTAGGCCAGAACATAATTACAAATCATTTGAATGCTGCAAATTGACAAACATATATATTTGACTAAACATAATAATTTCAAACCTTGCTTACATCCCATGGCTCTGTATTATGTGTGGGAATACTTGGGAAAATATTTTTAAAATTAAAATCACCTGGAGCTGATTTCCTGGTGGTTTTAGTCATTTATTTATTTGTTTGCTCACAAATGAAAGCACCCTCTGTGCGAATGCCAGTCGGGGAACCCTGCTATAGGTTGTATTTCATAGGCTGTGATCAACTGTCAGTATTGTGGAATAATTCTACAATTAAGGTAAGATTTGAAAGGGAGAAAACTGATCCGAGAGCAGCGCTGCCTTTCATTTGATCCTATCAGTAGACCGTTCTCTCTGCGTGGGGTTTTGGGAAACACATGTTACATCGAGTGGAGCAGCGGTTAAAGGCACTGCATCTCAGAGCTGGAGGCGCCCTGGTTCGAATCCAGGCTGTATCACAACCGGCCATGATTGGGAGTCCCATAGGGCGGCGCACAATTGGGCCAGCGTCGTCCGGGTTTGGCCGGGGGTAGGCTGTCATTGTAAATAAGAATTTGTTCTTAACTGACTCGCCTATCTAAATAAAGGTTAAATACGTTCCATCACTACGGGAAACCGGGCCCTGGTGCGTTTCCCCTCTTATGCAGAGACGTCTTTAAAGCAGACAGTCTTGAATAAGGAACAGGGTTAAACTGTTGAGGGGGCAGAATAAATTAGGCTTAATAGGACCTGAAGCTACTGTCTCTAAGCATTGTCTTGCCTGGTTGGCGATTTAGCAAACACATTCTGACAACACACAAATCTGTTCTACTGTCTCCGTATGCTGCTGATGAAGCAAGGTTAGACATTCTGGCCCTACAAAAGTCAGAGGAGAATTCCTGGTGACATGCCACACAAACATTTTCTCAACCATCCAATCTTAGACAGCAAACACAGTGATATGGATTGTATGTTGGGTGACGAGGACAAACTGACATATAGAGCTAATACCAAACGTGCTCAGATATGGAGAGGGCATGAAATACACATATACAAAAAAAATTAGCTCAGAAATGCATCTCTGTGGCAGACATTGTTATTGGCTCTCAGGCCTACCAGTACACACTATATAAGACAATCAGATATCCTGTTTATGTCGGAACTCTAACCATTTTGCCTCCCACACAACTTGTTAAGAGGCTTGCTAAACACTGCTTGCCTGACAGTGCATGCCAGGGCTGGGGCGGATTCAATGCACCAGGGCGACATTTCCTGTTCTTAATACAAACAGGCCCATTTCTCATTCCCACGTCTGTCATCATTACTCTGTGTAGCAGGGCGTACATAACAGTGATGTTACCCTGGCTGACTGGAGCTGTGCTATGATCAGTCATTTCAGCACCAGAGAGGAAGGGAAGAGAGAAGCTGCCTGCTTGGGATCAAAAGATGCTGCCTTCCCTTCTTTCCAAACAGCCTCTTTAAATCACATCTGCATGACAATGAAACTGAGACTGGTTGGCAGCAGTTTGCTTTCCTCCTCGTACTCATCAAACACAAGCACAGACAAACATCTCCCTCGCCTTTCCCCTGCTCCCACTCGAGACACGGCTTTGCTTTTATCAAAATAAATGTAAAAAGTACATTTAAGGGAAGGGACGGGGGAATAAAAATGGGAATTGAAGAGAAAACCTGCTACCTTTAGATAATTGCTTTTGGAATGGACTCTGGCGTCCAAGCCGCCTCAGACAAGGTGCAGGTGAACAGACATCCTCCCTCTGTTACAAAGCAGGAGAAGTGGTTTACTCTTACCAGCACGAACCCAATTTTTTTACCCCGGAAAACACAGTTAAAAGTCAGGGCACTCATGTACATTGGCCTATGTCTGAATAGCTTACTCCCTGTGTATATACGAGCAGACCTATTTGAGAGGTAGCCTATTTATTCTGCAATGGCTGTGTGGAAACGATAGAGAGACAGAGGGAGAGAGATAGAGCGGGAGAGAGAGGCTATAAGGGAAACAGTCATGAGAAAATTACCTTTCCCCTCGCTGCCCTCTTCGTGGATCTTCTTCACAGCTTGCAGGCCTTCCTCTTCAGAGTTCCCAGCTGGAGGAGAGGGGAATGATTAGGGGAAAAAAATAGGATGGATGGAGGGATGAATGAATGGGGTACTCTGGAGCAGCAAGTATCCTTCCCTCATCATAGAGACCAGGGAGAGCAGAGTGAAAGACTAAACCTATACTACTGATTTGGGTTTCATTGAAGCAGTGCCACTATTATGTCAATAATGATTTCTTTGCAAAACCCTATTAAATTTGATTGAGGAGTCAAATTTGATTAGGTTAGGAAATAACTGCCTTAGGCAGGAATGTGTTCACAACGTATCAAAGATTCCCTATGTACTGTAGTGAAAATCAGTGCAACTATACTTAGGCTACAATTCAACAAAACATTAACCTAAGGATGTTAGCACACAGGCTTCAACTATGTTGGATTGAGCAATTTAGAATGATTTGGGAGATTACGGAGTCATGACCAAAGGGTGTGTGTACAATACCTATAACCACATGCATGCCAAGGCTTGCCAGGTGTCTTGCAGTCTCATAACCCATTCCTCGGGCACCCCCCGTCACTATGGCAACCCTTCCATTTTGTTTGGGCAAAACTGTGTGAGGAAGAGAAAGAAAACTAAGGTCCATATGTTGCCATCGCCTTGCAACACAATGGAACATCTATGGGATGATACAAACAGGCGTATTTATTCCATCCAGTCCAACATATCACTGAGAACAACACAATTACGGGCAATCAAAACATAATTCCGCTGACTCCATTTTGTTTTGCCCATTATAAAAAAACACACAGTACTTCCATTTCGGGGCAATTTGTGTTGGGTCAGAGATTACATTGGGCTATAATCTGCAGTTATCAAAGTGTACGGTGTGGAGTCGGACTGAAGTTGAGTGAGTCACTGGTAAATAAGTCCGTAACGACCTCTAGTCCTGAAACATGAAGGGAGAAGGAAGAGCTCTTCATTATCGATGACACATAGATCCATTTTGCTTGACAACAACAGTTCCTGCCCCTGAAGATAAAATGACTTTGTGCAACAAGCACACAAAGCACAGCTTGCACGCGGCCAGACAGCTTAGCATTACTAAAATTAGAGCCACAGTAGTTATCGATGCACCGAGGGTAAACAGGACGGTTGAGATTTCAACTCTATTACATTTCTGCCAATCAGATTTGTATCACATTTGCTGTGGCGGCTGGTGAGTGGTTAAATGAGCAGTTCGTTGCTCATTTAGTTTCCAAAAAACTGTAACACTGAGGAGAAGCCTATAAATGCAAGTTGATACCTTCGTAGTACCATCAGGACTCATCTGAGGAAGTTGTATTGGACACATTGAACACAAAATGAACACGAGCAAGCAGAGATTCAAGTTATATAGGATATACTTTATGTTCTTCTGAGAGTTCAGTACAGATAACAAAGCTTGGCACATCAAAGCTAATCTCAAACGTACTGTAAAGACATCTAAAACAGTCCAAGGACTTCAAAGAGCAAAGCAAACAATGACTCAGAAATGACTTGAACATTGGGACAAAAAAAAGCCATTTAGCCCTACATCAAATAGTTAATTAAATAAAATTGCAGCATGATCAGAAATAGAAAATTGACCAGATGTTACACTCACATAAATCCTTTTTTACTAGTAAACAACTAAATGCCCTCAGTATATATTATTTTGATAAGTATTTCCTTTAGGATTAGGGTATTGTAACTGTTTGGTAGTGGGCAGTGGCCTGCCCAGTTATTCCATGGTCTGACCCAGAGTCCTGCTCCAGTCCCAAGCCCCATTCCCCTGAGTCATCCTCAATAGGTTCAGCCTCATTGCAGCGCCGTGAGTTTTCATAGAGAAACACCTGTTGGTCTACATGTGCCGGGGTGAGGCGGTTCCTCTTCCCACAGAAGAAAGTCCCTGAGGAACTGAACAGTCTGTGGGAGGGGACACTAGTGGCGGGGACACACCAGTACTTCTGGAGCACCTTGGGGAGAGTAGGGAATAAGCCCATACGGTCCGACCACCAATGGAGAGGGTCTTCGTTGAGACCCAGGATCTTCTGGGATTTGAAGTTGCTCAGCTCTTCCACGACCTGAGCGTGTAGCTCTTCTTGGTTCTCGTCATTGCCTGACTGGCAAAATATCACAGCCAAAGGGTTGCCTGCATTGCTACATGAAGGAGAGTGTTTGTCAAGAGTCTGTTTTTTGTTGGGTGGCTCATCAGAAAGAGGAGCCAATTCATCTGTGACCACATTCTCATTCCTCTGTTTCTCAAGAATGGCTTTGGCCTCCTCAATGACTTTACTCTCCACTTGGGAGCGGTCGTGGGGGGACAGGAAAGGAAGCCTCTTGTAACGGGGATCCAGGAAAGTGGCAACGTTGAGAAACATTGCAATCTCAGACGTCTGCGGGTAGGTGCTGGACAACACCTTGGAGATTACCTCTTTGGCCATGCCAACCTCTTTTGCGTCCCCTTCTTTGGCCTTGAGGGTTGTGTTCAGCAGCATGTGAAGGACAGGCCTCACCATACTAATGGTCGGATACCTACAGTCTGTTATCATGTCAGCTACCAGTTTGAAAGGTTGCAGAACTCCAATCAAGCCCTCAACCATGTTCCATTCACTGTCCTTGAAACTCAGCTGATGGTTGTCACTGTCCTCCATGAGTACCACACTGATAATGGCCTGCTGCTCTTTCAGGCGCTGGAGCATAGTCAGTGTGGTCACCCAGGATCGGACCCTGTCTCTGATGAGGACACACTGGGCTAAGCCTTGCTGCCTCTGCTTCTCTCGCAGCAAATACATAGCCATCACGGACTGTTGGAAATAATCAACAAGTTTGCGGCAACGTCCCAAAAAGCAGTCAATTCTGGGCAGCTGAAAGGCCTCATCCATCCCTCGATTTATAGTGTGGCCAAGGCAAGGCATCTGCACGGATAGATCCAGAAGAGAGCAAGCTTTCACAATGTCCAATGACCCGTTAGTGGTGGCACCGTTGACTTTGTGAGTTATCCCCCATTCGACAAATGCTTCGTACAATGCTCTGGTAATATTCTCAGCGGTATTGTCCTCTGGAACTTCAAAAGTTTTCAGGCATTTGGTACTCATGGAGAAACCAGAACCTAGTCCGTTTTGGTTCAGAGAGTGCATGGACAGGGAGATGTAGGTCCTGTTCTGGGTTTGGCTTTGCCAAAGGTCAGTTGAGACACCGCAGTTCACCACCCCTGCCACCTCACCCAGCACTGCATCTCGGATCTGATTGTACCTCTGTGGTAGGGCCTTCATTGCTACGTCGATTCTGCTAGGGGGCAAGTATCTTGGATCTGCAGTCCTTAAGAGGGCCTGAAAGGTGGGTTCTTCCACCACAGACACAGGGTACATCCCTTCACAGACAAAGCTGATGATCGCAGACGTCAGATCATTATGCCGTCGGTTGATATTTTCAAACGCTGGGCTCTGCTTCAGGATGGCTTCCTGACATTGCTGCTGCATAGGTTCAGTCTTTATCTTGGAGTAGGCCGTTGCGACCGCCTCACGCATCTGCTCCGTGTTGCTCTTCACAAACTCACAGAACTCAACTGGGTGGTTCTTCTCCAGGTGGTACGAGAGATTGGAGGTGTTCCCGGAATATGCTATCTGAGTCATACATATGCGACAGTAGATCCTCCTCCAGTGTAGTATACACCCGTCTGCATCGGTGTCAAAGCCAAAATACCTCCATACTTTACTTTTTGCCCTTGGATGTGCAACAAGGTGGAGATTAGATGAGGAAGCACCTTTGGCCTCCATTTTGTTCCTTTGACAATGATCCTTTTAGGTGCCTTCACTCATTACTGAGTACCTAACAAAGGCAGTGAGATAAAGGTAGCATGAGATAACAAAAGGTCAACAACAGGAAAAGAAAATGTCAGATAGTGGCTTTTACCTCAGTAATTAATAGGCTATAACTACGTTTTTTCTTATTTGTAATTCAACCTATTCTCTAAATAAAATATTCTAAGAGCCAGTACAGAATGAGCTTGCCTCTCCACTGCTGTGGAGGACATTGCGTCACCTTAAACATAAATCTAGGGGACACAATGCAATCTGCTTTGAGTATTGACAATTTTGTTGATCCAATCATCTCTCTAATTACTAGCCGGTCTTATCTTGATTGGGATACTGAAAATTGCCTGACCCAGTCTCTCACCATAAAGCCTAGGGTCCAATTACACAAGCATCTTTTGCCAAGGCTAAAACTAACTTCAGTACAGCTTAGGACCTAAATGACGCAACTGGATTCTTTGCATGCTTAGGTATGTTTGAGAGGTTTAGGCTAATTGGTCTTTTCTATAACAAGACATAATACAACACTGCTATTGTGTCAGTACAGGCTAAGCTACAAGTTCACATGAGAGGATTTCGACATTCTGATGTGATGTGAATAAGGGGGAATCTGGGCTAAAGGTCATTGATTACCCCTATCCTTCCAAAAGCACTATAGTTCACAGAAGGCAATGAAGACATGTAGTGAGATTATCATGACGTGTGATTCACTTTACAAGGCATGGTATTATGGCACACTATGAATTTTGAAAATGTGCATAGGAAAATATCAAAAACCCATTCCCATTACAGACATAGGCTACTATTGTGGGAGAATCCGTGAGCATGCAAACACTATACTCAAATGTATGATTAAAGTAGCCTAGGTCTGGGGTTGCCATTTGTGAAATGGAATGCTGATATATAATTAATATTTTGTGCTGGAAAATACTGGTTATGGAAAGCAGATCATATATCCTAACAACATAAAGGCTATAGGTAAATTACAGTAGCAGTCAACTATCGCATAACACTTACAGCTTAATTTTATGACAGTTATTTCAATTCCTTAACAATTTGTTAAACAGTGGTTGCATTTTGATATTAATTCGTTTGCTAGTCAATTCTCAGTCAAATTGGCTATTGTTGTTGAAAGCCTTCACTAGCTAGCTAAGTAGCTAACGTTAACAGGCAGCGCTAGCCAGCAGCTAACGTTATAGGCTAGGAGAAGTGATAATCACAGCTGCATTCAATATCTGTAATGAATACGGGGATGAACAGAAAAGTCTAACCTGGTAACGTAAATGACTTGTTGAACAGTTGATACAGAAGAACTTTAACTCCCACTAAATACAGCCTCAAAATTGGTAAAATGAAAGACAGTAGCCACATATCTGTGCCAGGTCTCTTCGTGTGTTTCAGTCCTTGGATTCCGTGCTACTCTGCACACTTGTGCTTCGCTTAAGTTCCTCCTGCTCTGTGAGTGCGCCGAAGCGCGCTCCGACCCTTGACATTAGTTCTGCCCCCTCAAATCTGTATCACGAGTAGGGCACGCAACTGGCGGAGAGAGAAAAAAAAGGCCTACCCTTATTAATCTCATCTCACGGTCTGTACAGTGCATCAAATATAACATCGTCAGTATTGATTTTTTTTAGACTTCTTACTTCACAAATCCAGTTATACAATATTAGCCCGATACATTTTTATAAATCATTTTTAAAATGAAGCATTGGCTTTGATTGTAAGGCTTTGACTAGTCGAAAATACTTGAGGTTCACTTCTGTTATAGGGGAGAGTGGGGTAAATTGAGCCAAATGGGTAAATTGACCCACCCTTGCTTCAAGGAAACCATACACAAAATTAATCATTTGACCAAATATTAAGGAAGAGGTCATAATTTCACGGAGTCTGCGAAGGAATTAACCACATTAAACTTTTTTTTTCAAATGTCAAATGAATGTATTGTGTTAGAGGTTTCATGATGCTTGTACTGTATCTAAACCAAATTAGATACTTTAAGATTGTTATATACATCAGGTGGGGTCTCTATAAGCTTCTATATGAGGTCCTAAACCTAACATGAAAGTGCATCTTTGTAGATGTGTGGGCTAATATAGTCTAAATGAGCCAATGGTTGAGCCAATGGTTGAGCCAATGGCAAGTTGAGCAAATTGAAGTGCTTTCTTCCTAAGCGTAATGCAAGGCATTATCACTGGGATATGAGGTAACAACAGGGCTTGGCCTATGTTGAAAGTGTTTTTAAAAAAGTACAAAGTGTTTGTTAGGTGTTAGGTGTATCCAGTGATACATAACATCCTGAAATATATGTAGATATCTTTGTTAGAAAGAATACTATGTTTCCCTTGGCGGTGTGATGCTGAATGCAAAAAATGGCTCAATTTACCACACTATCATCGAAGGAAGGTTTCATGTACATAATATTGCCTAAGGCCCAAGGCGTTGTGGCAACGCCAAGATTTAGGCTTTTGCTCAGTCCAACAAAGTCTTGAGTCAAGCAAACCACCTGGACTGATAGACCCTGTCGGTTTGCCTACATTGGTGCCGAGATCACACAGGAGTCTATCAGTTTATCCCAGCGTTTCCCAAACTAAGGGTCGCGATTTGTCTGATTTGAAAATGGGGTTGCGAGAGAAACTCTAAAATACGTTTTTTAATCATTGCGCATGGTTCATAGAACCAGGGTTACGTCAGTAACCTCTGGTAGCCACTAGATGCAGTTGTAATAAACAGAGCGGTTTCTGCTTTCTTCCTACAGTACAAATGTGGCTCTATCTTATGTGTCTTCTGTTTCCCTCTACAATGCCCACAATCCGAGCAGGACTAATTAGAACAGAGTGGACAAGACCAGGCACCAAATCAGACTGGGGAAAAAAGTAATTTATCAATGATGATGTCCTTTTCTACAAAGAAGGTCATACAAAATAATTGTCTTCTGAACTTCCCAATACCATTCTGATGCATTTCAGTCACTTCAACCCCATACTTCCTTCAGATTGAAGTCATGTCAAAAGTATAGTCAAACTGATTTGTAATAGGCCGTTGATTACATTGGCTGTTGATTACATTGGCCGTTGATTACATTGGCCGTTGATTACATCACTTTTTTTTACATGGTGGGTCGTGAAAACATTTTGATATCAAAATGGGGTCATGGGCCCAAAATGTTTGGGTACCTCTAGTTTATCCCTTTCAGTAGAGACAAAAACCCGCAAACTGTAGCATTCCACCAACTTTTCTTTCCGCCTACTGACCTAGTGATGATTGCGGCAGTGGCGTGTATGCATGGACGCCAAGTGAAGCGAGGCTAACAAAACATACAAAATAATTTAATATTCGTCTCTCTGTGCTTCATAGATTTCTTTCAATTCACAAGAGGCTGAATGTATCTCACCGGAGAAAGCATTCGGGCGAATTAAACAGCGTCCCTCTTTCTCAGTATGTGCAGAGTATCTGTCGGCTGCTGTAAGGTCAGAAAGAGTATGACGTTGTTGCCGCCCATAGCATTGAATGCAAGGGAAGTCAGCGAGCATTATGCATAGTAACTTTAATTACTCTACCTACATGTACATATTACCTCAATTACCTCGACTAACTGGTGCCCCCGCACATTGACTCTGTACCTGTACCCCCTGTATATAGCCTCGCTATTGTTATTTTACTGCTGCTCTTTAATTATTTGTTACTTAAATGTCTTACTTTTTTAGGTATTTTGTTAAAACTGCATTGTTGGTTAAGGGCTTGTAAGTAAGCATTTCACTGTGAGGTCTATTGTACCTGTTGTATTCGACGCATGTGACAAATAAAATCATAGCCAATCAGTGTTGAGCTAAACTGAGTGAGTACAGCTGTGAATGGTCCTGGTGCACCAACAAAAAAAGTGTCAAGGCTAATCACATCACAAGCCAAACATAATTCCTGACAGAGAAAACATGAATTGTTGCATCTCGTTGTGTTGTTGTCCTCTGGTGGCTAGCTAGCTAGCTAAAATTGTCCCTTTCTTAAATTATCCAAGGATTATTTCTCCGTACTGGTCAATGATTATAACGGTGGTTCTGATCCAACCATAAATTAATATATTGTGCCCCTGGCCTGAGAGAATGGAAGTTCAACATATAGCTAGATGTAGTATGCTAATGTTACCTAGCTGGACTGGCGTATCGTTGCCCATGAAAGGAAGTTGGGCTAGTGAGCACGTATCTTAGCCAGCTAGCGTAGGACAACAAAAACTAAAAGCGTGAAATACATAACAAGAGTCATAGACTGTTCAGACAACATGAAAGAGGAGGATGGTATTGGCATTTCTCTACAAGTGGGCTGAGTCAACATGTTCTTTTCTACTTGACACGCACGCACACACGCACGCACACACACACACACACACACACACACACACACACAGAAATCAATACCATGGATAGCCACATCATATTTAGCTTACGTTGTTTGGACTAAATCACTTTTGGTATATTTTAGTTGTCACTGTATTAGACTAAGCATAGGTGATGATTATATGATGTTGAAATGGTGCTGGAATAGTGGAGGCAGCTCCTGTTTTCTTTGCGACTCTCTGTGGTTCTAAAGAAACAGTTGTTTTGTGGTCTGAAAATGTTGGAAACATTACCTTGCTTGACCAGGCTGTAGGTCATGTAGGTTTGTTACATGCAATATGTTTTGGCCTTAGGCCTATATATCACAAGGCATATGAACTAAAAGGTTATAGAGCAAACAATGCAATTAACACATAGATTGTAATATGGCAGTGATTTACCAATGCACCGCTACTGGATTGCCGTAATGTATTTAAAAGTCCTCAGTATAAATGTTGCTTTTCATCTTACTGTCTTTGGCACGCATTCAATCTAGAAACACAAAAACGGCAGTCTGCATGACATCGCAACAGCCTGGTCCAAATAGCAACGTTACCTGTACATTTTTTTTGCACCAAAATAAACATGTTTAAAAATGTATTGAGAATATCTTAGTAGCAAGCCATGTAACTAAAATCTACTTTCAAGACAATGTGTTGGTTTGTTGCTAGCTTGGTAGCTGTCTACCATTAGCTAGCTAGCCAGCTCATTAAAACACGAGAACCATTGCCATAGAGGTCATAAGAGGTCTGGACATCTGTCATTTTTATTTTATTTTAGGAACTCGCTCAAGGTCTTAGTGTTGAGAGTTAGAATAATAGAATACACAAGGTGCAATTTCGAAAATTGGTTGTGTATCATGAGTTGTTGTTACTTGTTACTCACTGACAGTCACTCAATTAGCCATGACCTTCACTCAATTAGCCAATACCAGTAATTGTTTTTGAGTAGTTAAATAGTCTAGTCAGCTATCTAAACTTGTAGTAATTATGGCGTAATTCTGACCGGGCACACTTGTTTTATTTAACCTTTATTTAAGTAGGCAAGTCAGTTAAGAACAAATTCTTACTTACAATGACGGACCCGAACGAGGCTGGGCCAATTGTGCACTGCCCTATGGGACTCCCAATCACAGCCAGTTGTGATACAGCCTGGAATTGAACCAGGGTCTGTAGTGGCACCTCTAGAACTGAGATGCAGTGCCTTTGACTGCTGCGCCACTCGGGAGCACTTGCCCCGGGCCTCTGACCTCCAGGGGGCCCCAACTGATTTTGTTAGTTACTTTCACTCAGATAACATATTAACATGGCATAAATAATGGCAAAATGTGTAGAATTGCAGGAAATTAGCTGTACAACTGTACAAACTTTTTTTCTGTAAAGCAAAGGAATTTGTTAACCTTTTGTTTATTAAATACTTTTTTTTTGCTAAGAGATCCTTCTGTATTAAATTATAGTTTTTAATCCCGGTGCTGAGTTAATGTGAGTTAATGTGTAGGGGCTAATTGTATAGCTAATAGACTATGTATTTGTAGATCGACTGAATGAAGCTACAGCAGCCACGGTGATAATGGCTGGGGCCATTTTTGCTTGTTTTTACTGTTCTCCAAATAGCATTTTAGAGTGACTGACTCGCCGGTGTCATAGTGATAGAATGCTTCAGATTTTGGTTATTAAACACGGTCCTTGAAAAGTTACAAGACAGCATCACTGGCAGAGAGTCTACAGTCAAATCAAGTCAACCCATTGTTGTGTGTTTCGTTGATGTTGTTTACACTGTCAGGAAAGTGCACCGTCTTTGTGTTCTGTCAAACAGCAGGGAGCTCATTCCATGAAGGCCCCCTGAGGGATTGACAAACTTCAGGTTTACCTTTACTGGAATTATAGAGCAGTAGGCTAGGCTAGAACAGAGCAGGTGGGTAAGCTCCAACTTTAAAGTGTTATGCAAACACATTTCTCTCTATTTAGAGGTCTCCTTTTTAGAGGTCTCCTCTCCTCTGCGTCCCAAATTGCACCCTATTCCCTACATAAAGCTCTAGTCAAAAGTAGTGCACTACATAGGGAATAGGGTGCCATTTCGGATGTACCCAGTCAGTTCAGACTGCACCATTAAAAATAAAAGGTGCAAGTTGGAACCAAATAAGGTTCTTGAGAGCGAAGCCATGAGAAAACCATTTTAGGGTCTTTGAAGAACCATAAATGAGAAGGTTCTTTGAAGAAAAAAAACAGAAATGTCTCGGCCCTCCAGGACCGTAATTGAATAGCCCTGCTGTATGGTTTTAAGCCTGATCTGCATATTTCCAATGGTGCCTTTCAAGCGATTTTTTTTGCTAATGACAGAGACGTAGTTGTTGCATTCTTTCATATTAAGTCCTGTGGCCTTCATAAAGTGAGATCCTAAGTGAATATCTTGTCATTAAAATGAAATACCTTAAAGATGTGCTATGCAGAAATGTCACCGCCATTTCCTGGTTGCTAAAATTCGAATAGTTCGCCTAATTTAAGTGACAAAACAAGCAAGTATAGTGTAGAGAATCATTATACCATCTAAACAGCTGTGAAATATAGTTTTCATAACCAAAATATTATATTTACAGCTGTTTGAAGCTGCTGTACAAAACTGAAAGTAATATATGCAAAAAAATCAACAGTTTGGGGAAGGCCCTTTCCTGTTTCAGCATGACAATGCCCCTGTGCACAACGCGAGGTCCATACAGAAATGGTTTAATCGAGATCAGTGTGGAAGAACTTGACTGGCCTGCACTGAGCCCTGACCTCAACCCTGTCGAACACCTTTGGGATGAATTAGAATGCCAACTGCGAGCCAGGCCTAATCACCCAACATCAGTGCCCGACCTCCCTAATGCTCTTGTGGCTGAATGGAAGCAAGTCCCTGCAGCAATGTTCCAACATCTAGTGGAAAAGAGTGAAGGCTGTTGGGGCAGCAAAAAAAAAAAGGGGGGGGGGGGGGATGTTTGACGAGAAGGAGTCCACATACTTTTTGTCCTGTATTGCATGGTTTTGGTTAAACTCTGGTTATTAACACCAGCACTGGGGTTATTTTACACAACTGAGTTTTCATTTAACTCTCATTTAAATGTATGCAGGCTTCCATTTATTTCAAGAAGATTTTAGAATTATGAAGAACAGTAGATCCACATCAAGAACCCCATGCTTAAGTAAACTGTTCTTTATCAAGGCAAGAGTTATCCAAGGAACCTTAAAAGCTGAGGAAGAACCATTTAAGAACCTTGTTTTTTTCAGCATGAGTGGGAAGTTCAGACTGAGTGGGATTACTAAATAATATTTTTGATGTATTGTAGAATAGACTACTGGGGGCAGTAGGCCTAAATTGTTATCCAACAATATGAATAGGTTATATGCCGAGTGTCTGCATCAAAAAGCTTATCTTTGATTTCAACGCAAATATTTATAGAGATGGTTGGGATTTTGTTATTGCAATGTTAATACATCTAATGTTGGATACACAGGACACGGTATAAGGTCAAATGAAAAAAAATGAAAAAAAGCAGAGCTGTTTTAAAGGTAAGCATTTACAGGACATTCCGCAGAATTGAAATATTCATAGAATAAAATCAATCCCATCTATCCCCATCACACTTTCCAATTGTGGATGAAGCAAAATCAGAATCAGAACCAGAATGATTAAATATAATTTTAAATGTTATTGGTGCATCCTCATGTCTCTATGAATTGTCCACGGTGTTTTTGTTGGATGACCAATAACGGGACATTTGCGAGCGAGGGGGAAAAGGGTGACACAGATGCTTCAAAAACGTGTAGCCAGAACCGCCTTCCCGCCTTCTTTGTCACACGATAGCAGCTTTTCCACTAATATACGTTTTACTGAATTATAAAATATTACTATGAATACCAATAGTAATTAAGGGAAACATTTCCCCTGCTTTGCAATAGCCTACCTCATGCTAACACGAATGTGGCGCAACACGTTGGAGATCAAATTGAATAGGGTATTCAGCCTACACGATACACATAAAAGGAACTGCACATATTGTACTCAACATCACCAATATATACAAACGAATTCCATGTTACCGTTGGTTAAAAGATGCACCTTGAGCTCATGGTCAGAGCGGTCAAGACGCGCCTGTGGACTTACCAAAGGGTCACCCTGGCGCGTCTCCGTATAAGCCAAAGTCAGGGTATCGTCTGCTTTTCTCACGACAAGCGTCAGATACCGTGGTCGCAATCCACGTCTCGGCATATATACCATAGTATTACATAAAGAATGAGTAAGATGGCAAAAATAAACAAAGCCACTAAGATCGCCTTGTTAAATGGAGACAAGAAAGACTGCATGTCAGCAGCGAAGAAAACGAGGATGAATAAGCGGGCTCTGTTGCTCCGGCTCTTATGAATGAAATGATGGACACGTTATCTGCACTCTACAACACCCGAACTAGTCCTCCTTGGAATCTGCATTGATGCGTGCCAACTTGAAGAGTCAGACTCGCTGGCATCCACTGGCCTATACATTTGTCTTTAGAGACCTCAACATTCACTGAAGCAACACAAATATGATTATAAATCATTATATATAGACAACACTGACCATCCTCAGATGTTGATAAACAGAGACGATTTCAAATTTCATTATTATGTTGTTTTTTTTAATAATAAGGCAAACATTATTTCAATATCGTGCTCTGTTATTCGATGTTGGCCATTTTCCTATTATAGACTATGCATTACATCGATTAGGCCATAGCCTACTATACACTATTTTACAAGATGAGAGTTTGTAGTATAGCTGCCAATTACATTATTTCTCATTACCATTTTCACCATGGCCAGTTGCCACATTTTCTTTGCTTTTACGCACACCGCACAGTATGGAAAGGTACGTTACAAATTAAAGTGAAAACCATGACATCTCGCTAGATGGCACAATCGCCCCGTTCAAATAGCCAATGTGTTATGGGAGTACCACACATTTGGATCTGCTGAGGAGTATTTGGGAAATAATTTAACGTAGGTGTCTGCAGTGTTCTATTTTTTTTAACATCATAAACATGAAATTGATGCAAAATAGCTTTTGTGTAACCTATACGCATATGCTGAGAAAATAATAATTTCCCTTGAACAGAGACAGTTCATATAGCGTTTGAGTCAGGATAATTACATTCATTTTCAATCAATTGATGGTGATAGACAACAAGAGTAATGTCAATTTAGGCGTATGCCCCTCACTTCTCTCAGCTTGTGACCTGATGCGCGGCCAGGGTAACGCCTTTATTTTATGAAGTTACCGCAGCGCACCCACCCCGACTGCTCTTTCATTCTGTTGGAAAGTTGACTGCCAATCTGTAACTGGAGAACACTCGAGTGCTAGTAGGCACGTTGACACACCCTAAAGTTACCGATTTATTTTGACAAAGAACTCCGAGCAAGGAATTAGTTAAAATAGTCAAATCGAGCCTGCATCGGATAATTCAGGAAAACTTTTGTTTTCTTTCCTATTCAGCAGACATGAAATCTTGCTTATGGATTGCGTTGTTTGTAACTCTTGCTATAGGGACGAAAACACAAGGTAAGTTTTTTTCCCCCACCCAGGATACATAACTAAACCATTATTAGGCCTATTATGAATAGCTATTATGATAATGATATTAATATGATGATAATGATGATCATTGCTATTATTGTTGTTGTTTACTTGTTGTTTTGTTGTTATGTTGATGGTAACGTAGGCCTATTTAAAGTCTTCCTTAGGCCTATTCTTTGGACAAGGTACATACAAGATTGGCCTAGAAGTAGTAGAAATACGTTTATAGATTTAGGCAAGAAAATAGACTGGGAAATTCCATGTATGTGTTAGGGCACGGGCCTGTTGCATGCATTTGTTTCGCACGCCACTCACCCATGCAGTTTTTAGTTGAACAGCTAAGAATAACATGCATTTACCTTAATAAGGATCGGCCCCTTTTTTCCAATTTTTGACTAAAATGACATACCCAAATCTAACTGCCTGTAGCTCAGGCCCTGAAGCAAGGATATGCATTGTCTTGGTTCCATTTGAAAGGAAACACTTTGAAGTTTGTGGAAATGCGAAAGGAATGTAGGAGAATATAACACATTAGATTTGGTTAAAAAGATAATGCAAAGAAAAAAAAACTTTTTTGTACCATCATCTTTGAAATGCAAGAGAAAGGCCATAATGTATTATACCAGACCAGGTGCAATTAAGATTTTGGCAACTAGGTGGCAGCAGTGTATGTGTAAAGTTTTAGACTGATCCAATGAACCATTGTATTTCTGTTAAAAATCTTGTATCAAGACTGCCAAAATGTGCCTAATTTGTTTATTAAGAACTTTTTTCAGAGTTAGATCAACACGAATAAGCTTTCTGCCAATATGGTAAGCTTTCTGTCAATTTCTGGGAAATTGTCTTGTTACTTACAACCTCATGCTAATCGCATTAGCCTACGTTAGCTCAACCATCCCACAGGGGACCTTCTGATCCTGAAGAAGTTTTTAACAGCAAGGCAGTATAACACTTACAAACGTGTAGGCTACTACAACACTTGTGTACTTCTTGTACAGTGTTATAATCCTTGCTCTCAGAAGAGTTCTGACTCATCTTAGTGTGGTAGTATATGACTCAAGGGTGTGTCTAGTCTCCCCTTTATAATCAGGGTAGTGTCTTTGGCTCATAGGGAAGCACATGTGCGTGCAATTCTAACTGGCATGACTGGGCACAACTTTGAAAAACAAGTCTAAGGCACAGGAGAGAGTGTTTTGTTTTCTAGCAGGATTTAATTACTGAAAGGTAAGGGAGGTTTGCAGAACAGTTCCCTGTACTGCATACTAACAACTCTCTCGCTGAAGTTTTTCTTCTTTCAAGACACTTTCAAGCCAAGGCCCGCTCAGCCAACCTTGTTTTTTTTGTAGGCTCTCTGAGCTTGTGTGTCAGTTGAAAAATATCCAGATAAACAGTAGCTCCAACAAACTTAGTTGGCAATACATTTGCTAGTTGATAGTTTTTAATCAGATACTATCAGATACTGTTGCCTCAACCCAATGTTTCAGATCCTCTTTCCCACAATGCAATGTTTGTAAAAACAAATATAGGTTTAGGATCTTAATTTGATCACCCTGTTGCAGGAAGATTTACATCTGCAGGCCTGTAAGATATTGGACTTTGAAAGACTTTTCAGACTTATAGCTCCTCTGTGAGTTATACTCAGCACCCAATGAACGTAACATTCAAAATATATTTCCCACCCTGTGAATGGCTGTCTCTTGGCTTCCTGTATGAGGCTGCTCCAGGATTAGCTAGAGTTGACAACAGGCATGCAGCCCCAAACCCCTACCTAGATGGGCACGCTGTCTTCATGATGACACATGTGATGCCTAGATTTAAAAGCCAGACTGAACTGAAGAAAGACTGTTTCATACTACCCCATCATTGCCTCAAGTGTACAGTACACAGTGAAATAATTAGTACAAGTGGGTTATATTTAGTTAGTTGATACAGTTAATAGCTTGTTGGTCTTTCTTCTGAAAGTACACTGTAAAACCATGAAACATGTGACACGTTTATAACCCAAATGTCAGTGTTTAAATCTTAAACATTAGGCATTTAGATTAGCCAATAAAGCTTATCATCTTAATCAAGTGCATTTAGATTGCAAGATTAAACATGATAGTCAGCTTTTTCCAGTCAGTTTCCAACCAGGAGAACACATATATCTCTTAAGTATTCAGTTTTAAACACTACTGTTTACTTTCCCATCATCCTGTTTAGAGTGCATTTAGTTATTAGAAATTGATGTGACTTCCCATGCCTTATTCAGATCAGTGTTAGGAATGTCTGTCACCTTACTGGACAGGACATTTGATTCAAGAAATATTTTTAATCGCATGGTGTTGTTGTTACTTGGCTGTGTTGAGTTCATTTCTGGTAACTTTCTGAGTGAAAAAGACATGGGGAGGGGCCCTCATTATCATATTTCCCAGCATGCTTTTGCAGGTTCATTTTTAGAATAGTTTGTTTTAAAATCTATGTTTCCTCATACACATTGACTGATTAATTGATGTTATACTATACAAAGATAAATAACTTAATAAAACAAAAAAACGAATCCAATCTGTGAGGGGTTGGACTTATTGCATCCGTTACTGAGATGGTTGTTTTAGTTTAGATGGTTTAGGTCAGTGGTTCGCAGTCTTTTGCAGTTACTGTACCACCAACAGAATTTGCTCTGCCAGACTACCCCTGATTTACCTCCTTATGAGTATTTTATTAGTAGGCCTATGGTCTCATGAGTATTCTCAAGTACCCCTTCTGGCTAGGCCAAGTAGCCTCGGGGGTCCTAGTACCCCTGGTTGGGAACCACAGGTTCAGGTTGTCTTGTGTATTAATCTTACTTCTACCCCTTCCTTTTTCGAAAATTCTGTTAAAAATCGCGCAACTTTTCAGCGTCCTGCTACTCATGCCAGGAATATAGTATATGCATATGATTAGTATGTGTGGATAGAAAACACTCTGAAGTTTATAAAACTGGTTAAATCATGGCTGTGACTATAACAGATCGTGTGTTTCATTGAAAAACGCAAGAAAAACTGCTCTCTGAAAGCAAAAAATAATTTCCATAAGTCACTTCCACCAGTTGTTAAAAGAGAACAGAATTTAATGGGAATCTGCCTGCAATTCATACAAATTCCGCACGATGGCGCCATTGTACTAATTTTCAATTGAATTAATTGTTGGAAAATACATCTATCTGACCTCCATTTTCCCAGTCTTCACCCGGATGCAGTTGAGGGAGAGATCAGATGGCATTGTTTTTGAAGTGAGGACCTATTGAAGAGACATCGCCCTGTAATCATTTTGATAGATTATAAACGTTTACTAATACCTAAAGTTGGATTACAAAAGGATTTCGAAGTGTTTTGTGAAAGTTTATCGTCGACTTTTTTAATTTAAAAAAATTACGCAGCGTTTAAAAACGTTGATTTTTTCTGAATGACACAGCTTCCATACAAAGCTATTTTGGGTATATATGGACCGATTTAAACGAAAAAAAGACCCAATAGTGATGTTTATGGGGCATATAGGAGTGCCAAGAAAGAAGCTCGTCTAAGGTAATGAATGTTTTATATTTTATTTCTGCGTTTTGGGTAGCGCCGGCTATCGCAAAATCTGTTGTTTACGTGTCGAGCTGGCATTTTGGGGGGTGCATGCTATCAGATAATAGCTTCTGATGCTTTCGCCGAAAAGCATTTTAAAAATCTGACTTGCTGGCTAGGTTCACAACGAGTGTAGCTTTAATTCAATACCCTGCTTGTGAATTTTGATCAAAGATTGAGTTGTAACGAGTACATTTAGCATTTAGCGTAGCGCATTTGCATTTCCAGGGGCATACTTGAGACGTCTGCGTCTCAAGTATGGTCAAGAAGTTTTAAGTCATTCACCATAGCAGTCATTCTGTCTGCAGGTTGTGGGTGATACAATTTTCAAGTTCTTGGGTATCCTCCCTCGGGCTGGATTCTGATAGGAATTACTAATCACATCATAAACCAGCGTCCTGTGACTTGCAGGTCTGATGTGGCACATAAACCAAGATTTTCAGACTACAATGTCGAGGCCTTATGAAATGTATACTGAGTGTACAAAACATTAGGAGCACCTTCCTACTATTGAGTTGCACCCCCTTTTCCCCTCAGAACAGCCTTAATTTGTTGGGGCATGGACTCTACAACGTCTCGAAAGCATTCTACAGGGATGCTCCCCCATGTTAACTCTAATACTTCCCACAGTTGTGTCAAGTTGGCTGGATGTCCTTTAGGTGGTGGACCATTCTTGATACACACGAGAAACTGTTGAGCGGCAAAAACCCAGCAGCGTTGCAGTTCACCTACTACCATACCCCATTCAAAGGCACCTTAATATTTTGTCTTGCCTATTCAACCTCTGAATGGTGTAACGGATGTGAAACGGCTAGCTAGTTAGCGGTGGTGCGCGCTAAATAGCGTTTCAATCGGTGACGTCACTTGCTCTGAGATCTTGAAGTAGTGGTTCCCCTTGCTCTGCAAGGGCCGATGCTTCGTGGGTGACTGTTGTTGACGTGTGCAGAGGGTCCCTGGTTCTCGCCCGGGTATGGGCGAGGGGATGGTCTAAAGTTATACTGTTACAATGGCACACAAACACAATCCATGTCTCAATTGTTTGAAGGCTTAAAAACCTTTTAACCATACTCCTCCCTTTCATCTACACTGATTGAAGTGAATTTAAGAAGTGACATCAATAAGGGATCATATCTTTCACCTGGTCAGTCTATGTCATGGAAAGAGCAGGCGTTCCTAATGTTTATACACTCAATGTATAATATGTGGTCAATAAGGGTTACAGATTAATTTAGGTAGTTACTTGGACTGAACTTATTGCAACAACCATGTCTCTGTCACTAACCAACACAGTCATGGGTTGGCATTGCTCACATTCACTCGAGAGGCATGCTGGGAATATGAAAATACGGCTTTACTCCCTGCAGTGTTAAAGCAACACCCCCAGTGCTTAGTTTTTAAAACCTAAACGCCTTGTGCTGAATAAACGTGTTCATGTGGTTAAAAAGTGTTACAATGAATAAACATGTCCTGGTGTGGTTACAATCTAAACACTGTGATGTGTTTTCATTTCAATTCTAAATACCTTGATGCGCAGTTAAAAAACTGTCTCAGAAAAGTGTTAGTTTAGATATGTGTTCAGATCATTAACACTTGGTTTTACAGTGTAAGAAGCAACTATCTGACTTTTTTGCTCAGTTTCACTTGCGACCTTATTCTTATACAGTCGAAGGTTCCGACGCAGTAAGCAAATGTATTCAAACTGGGAGGCCTCTATTTTAAGTGGGTTGGCTAATTTGGTAATTAGTTAATTAGTTAGTGTGCTAGTTCACCCTTGGCCTGGTTAATTCCTAAAGGTTTAACTACAGCCAAGGCAGAGTAGAGAAAGCAGAGTGTTCAAGAAGACAGCTCTCCGGTTTCAGCTGCCTATGAGTCATTCAAACCTTCAAACTGTAACTGACTGTAGTCGCAACAGACTGCATGCCAAGCAAGGCCAGTTCCCTCATAACAAAACCTCACCAGGCAACCAATACAGGATGTCCTACCTGCTGTTAAGTAGCACAAACACTGTCACAATATCAAAGTCACGCACATAGCAACTGGTGGTTGCTGGTGGTTGCCATGGAACTTATTTAGGACACAGTTGAAAAAGCTAGTTGAGTTAGTTGAGTAGAAAGGGGTGCTAACTAAGATGTGTAGACAGCCAGTGTTGTGGGTGTGTTGGCGTTGTCTTGGAAATTGTGGCTGACCAATAGTATTTCATCTTTGTCCCACAGACTTTGATCTTGCTGATGCCTTAGATTTTGGTAAGTTTCTTGATCTTTTACATTTTTTTTTTAAATGTCTGTTGATAGGTAAGCCAACTGTAGATGTAGTTCATATTGATGAAACAGGTGTAATGGCTGTTCCTCACCGTGTTCAGGTGGTATGTCTTCCTCCTCTGCCTATCTGTAGCACTGCTCACAGCGCTGTCTGGCTCTGAACCAGTTGAATGCATTTTGCATAATGCAAATTGGTTAGTTATTACTGAACAGGATTTCAGGTCCAAATATAATGTAGGCCTTCGGAAAATCTTTTATATGTGATTAGAAATGACAATTATAATTCTTAATACTCATATCACATGATAATCCTGTTATTATAATACAGATGTTTGTTTTGTTAACATTTCCAGCCTTATAGATTTATATAGATTTATAGATATAATGTGATTAATGATTTTATGAAAGGCAAAAAAAAACTCTCTCTCTTTGTTTAGATAACCCTAAGGCCACTGCTATTCCAAAACAGCCAAAGAAACCTGCAAAGGATCCCAGTCCAGGTAGGGAAACTTATATCATAATATAACACTGACTGTGGGATGAAACAAACTCTGGAAGTCAACAAGAAGTCACTAGCAAGGGAAGATAGATATCTCATTAGTCACAACTCCTATGACTCAACATGAACCACATCAATAACCACTTTGAAGGAACAGAATATGAGCACAGCATGTGACTGCAGGGTGGCCCAGCCCCCGAAGGGGACTCTTATGCAAGGATTTCCTTTTGTGTTGTCACACTTCTTCAAATACCCCTCTACATGACCAGATTCTTCTGTGTTGACAGTGTTAGAATCATGCTATAAGCATAAATAAACGTCATTATATTTCTTCATCTCCAGGAGGTGGATTTGATCTAGTCGATGCTCTTGGTCCAGAAGGTAAAAGGGGACACGATAATAGGTGTAGCTAGCTCCCTCTTCGTCTAAGTTGGTGTTGGTTTTCCTCTCGAACTTTTCTATATATCAGACTTACATTTGGTTACCCTTCCCATTCAACAGACTTACTCTCATCAGCTCGTTGGTGCTGGGATAATAAGATTGGATCATTCCTTGGCTCTGATTTATTTTTCACTGATGTGCTTTAAGGGTTCATCCAGTTTGCGATTTGGGTGATAGATTTATAACTGCATCAAATTGTATAGTTATACTGTTGTAGTATTCAGTTATATTCAACCAGTAATAACTGGCTAAATGAAACACCCATCCCTTTCAGCAAATCGCAGCCTGGATCGCCTTCTTTTAGTATGCTATATTTTGAATAAGTTTTCCTTTCCTGGCTTTAAAATGGTTCAACTCAAGGGTGAAAATCCTGGGAATTATGGTTTAAAGTTGAGGCTTTTGAAATCCATCTTCCTTGATTCACCTTTCCTCTTCTTAGAGCCTGAGAAACCAGCTGGGATCCCTCCTAAAGAAGGTGGAACTAGTAAGGCATCTACGGCAAACAAATGTCAAATGAATGGATAGCTCACATGTATTTCAGCTAAGATTCTCTTTCTGTTCTCGGATTATTTAGATTTCATGGATACGTCAATGTGTTTATTTAATGTGATCTTAACTAAATATGTTCTCCAATCATTTGTCCAATCATTTCCCCAATGTGGAATACAATGCTCTTATAGTAGATATACTTCATGCCCTTTCCAGATCCCAAACCTGCCCCTCCACCTCCCGCACCTGTAGATCCCAAAAAACCAGCTGATGGTAAGTAAATGAACTCAACTAGCTGAAGTGACACCCATCACTTGTAATTACAGTATCCATCCTATTTGATCAGGATTCTAGCTATCAGATTATTGAACACAGGAAGACTTTCTGATCAGTGCATAAAATTAACATCCACTAAATGCTGGTAGATTTAGGTATTGGCAGGTAGGAATGTCTATTTCACCTGCCACGGTGTTCAATTTGCAGGTCTCTACAGTGCGAGCGTTACATTTGTGAATAATATTAGTCAAAAGTACAAGTGGCAATTTATTGCAGAAAAATGATGCAGTAGCTGTTTTCAAAGTATTTCTGCTGTTTTGTTTCATAGCTGCTAATCGCACAATGAAATATGAATCCTATATCCCAATATACCACATTACTTCTTACTAATACATTTCTTGTTTTAGAAACATTACAAAGCAAGGTCAAATGTTTTATTATTTTAAAAAAATAATGTTTTTGCTGGTAAAAAATCAGAGTGGCGAGTTCCACAGAGGCTGCAGACCAAACAGTTCATTTTAGGCCCTGGTTCTAAATCCTAAATCAAACCTAGTATTGACCTCAAGATGGGAGATGTCATCCATTGTAAATGATATTGTAAATGATACAATCATAGAATGTTTTCTGTTCTTTTTTCTCTTCATAGATGGGATGGGTTTTGACCTGTCTGATGCCTTGGGTCCAGGTAAAGCCAGAGTTATTGTTAGGTTCTCAGTCTAGGGAAGAAGTCTTTCTATTTGGTGCAGGTCTATATTGGGGATTCTCTCTTTGTCCCTCCCTCCCTCCCTGTTTATTAATCAATCAAACAAACAAACAATTAATCAATCATTCAATCAAGCAATCAACCGGGCTTGTGATGAATCATACCCACTGCTCTCTATGATTAAGCTTTTCTTCAGCAGCCTTTACATACCCAGCAATCACCTTTTGTCTTGAGACGTCTTGAGATGTCTTGAGACATGGGTATAGCTGCGTATGTAAAGGAGATTCCCCCTGCTTTGCGTCCAGTGACTCTCACACTCTCATCTCTCTCGATAAGAAGCTGGGCCTCTTGAGCCTTCAAAACCTGCTAAACCACACTGTCACGTTCACTTAAGAGCTTAAGTGATTGTAGGTGCTGATGTTTTCACATCTAATGTCGGAGGAAATGGTATGAGGGACTAGTGGCATGCTTCCCGGTGTGAAAGCATATTATAATGTTATTATAACGTGTTATAATGTAATATAACTTCCGACTCCTCTTCCTTGTTCTGTAATGTCTACCATCCATAGATCCCGTACCGGGTAAACCAGCTGTTGTTCCACCTAAAGATGGAGGCACCGGTACTAAGCATTGGATATATTCCTTCATTTCCTCTCTTTGATGATCACATACTATGTGTGTGCTACTGTGTCTTGTTATTATGGACTTCCAGGAGAACAATGCTAAGTGTTACTGACTCACTGTTGCTACACTGTTTTCATCTGTAAGGTGGCGGGTCCTTCGGAGACAATGACCTGTTTGATGTGAGCGACAACGGTGGCTACAAGCCTGATCCCGGCAAGGGAGGTGGAGGAGGAGGAGGAGGTAGGACATTTAGGGCTTTTATTATTGAATTTCTGTTATGAAATAAGTTTAGAAGCAGTGTCACAGGCCAGACAAAGGGTGCTGTTCAAACAAATGAGTTCATGGGTTTGACTTCCAACAGTAGGCCTGCAAACTGTTGAGGGAGAGTAGTTTCTACTCAGACTAAGGTACGTCAAAATACACACAATAGAGTATGTCGGGGAGGCTGGGGACCCGACAGAAATGGTCCATTGTTGCCATATTAAAATGAATTGCAGTGCTAAATTCACTGTGGGCTAAAACAGAACCGTTCTGTCTTAAAACTGTATACGCATTTCCTTTCTCTTTTTCCTCTTAGTCACTTAGAATGGAAGTAATTACTTGTTCTTTACAAAAGAGAGAAAAAAAAGCAGAAATAGGGAATAGAAAAACCCCTCATGGTTACCAATGTAATTAGTGCCATATGCCTGTTAGTCTGATGCTATCCTGCATGATACTGTGGAGAGTCCAGAGGAGCTGGAAACAAACTGAAATAACCTGTCATTAAAGTCGGTGTAAGGGGAAGATTTCAGCCCTCACAGTTAATGACTAGAGCCCCTTTGGAAGAGAGCTTCAGAAAGCTAAAGACGACATGTTGAATGGAATCTGGAAATATTTGACCAACTCTATGGAAGTCTTTATACAGTAAATCTCTGAAGTCTTCATGAACATTTGCACATACATGTAAATAGCACACACAGGCCTATCTAGCTACTTCTATGTACAGTATGTCTAGAAGTATATACTACAGATTCTACGAGGGAGTAGAAGTGCATCTCACTTCGCTCTGTTCAAAAAAATAAATAATATATATATATATACAGTGCCTTGCGAAAGTATTCGGCCCCCTTGAACTTTGCGACCTTTTGCCACATTTCAGGCTTCAAACATAAAGATATAAAACTGTATTTTTTTGTGAAGAATCAACAACAAGTGGGACACAATCATGAAGTGGAACGACATTTATTGGATATTTCAAACTTTTTTAACAAATCAAAAACTTAAAAATTGGGCGTGCAAAATTATTCAGCCCCTTTACTTTCAGTGCAGCAAACTCTCTCCAGAAGTTCAGTGAGGATCTCTGAATGATCCAATGTTGACCTAAATGACTAATGATGACAAATACAATCCACCTGTGTGTAATCAAGTCTCCGTATAAATGCACCTGCACTGTGATAGTCTCAGAGGTCCGTTAAAAGCGCAGAGAGCATCATGAAGAACAAGGAACACACCAGGCAGGTCCGAGATACTGTTGTGAAGAAGTTTAAAGCCGGAATTGGATACAAAAAGATTTCCCAAGCTTTAAACATCCCAAGGAGCACTGTGCAAGCGATAATATTGAAATGGAAGGAGTATCAGACCACTGCAAATCTACCAAGACCTGGCCGTCCCTCTAAACTTTCAGCTCATACAAGGAGAAGACTGATCAGAGATGCAGCCAAGAGGCCCATGATCACTCTGGATGAACTGCAGAGATCTACAGCTGAGGTGGGAGACTCTGTCCATAGGACAACAATCAGTCGTATATTGCACAAATCTGGCCTTTATGGAAGAGTGGCAAGAAGAAAGCCATTTCTTAAAGATATCCATAAAAAGTGTTGTTTAAAGTTTGCCACAAGCCACCTGGGAGACACACCAAACATATGGAAGAAGGTGCTCTGGTCAGATGAAACCAAAATGGAACTTTTTGGCAACAATGCAAAACGTTATGTTTGGCGTAAAAGCAACACAGCTCATCACCCTGAACACACCATGCCCACTGTCAAACATGGTGGTGGCAGCATCATGGTTTGGGCCTGCTTTTCTTCAGCAGGGACAGGGAAGATGGTTAAAATTGATGGGAAGATGGATGGAGCCAAATGCAGGACCATTCTGGAAGAAAACCTGATGGAGTCTGCAAAAGACCTGAGACTGGGACGGAGATTTGTCTTCCAACAAGACAATGATCCAAAACATAAAGCAAAATCTACAATGGAATGGTTCAAAAATAAACATATCCAGGTGTTAGAATGGCCAAGTCAAAGTCCAGACCTGAATCCAATCGAGAATCTGTGGAAAGAACTGAAAACTGCTGTTCACAAATGCTCTCCATCCAACCTCACTGAGCTCGAGCTGTTTTGCAAGGAGGAATGGGAAAAAATGTCAGTCTCTCGATGTGCAAAACTGATAGAGACATACCCCAAGCGACTTACAGCTGTAATCGCAGCAAAAGGTGGCGCTACAAAGTATTAACTTAAGGGGGCTGAATAATTTTGCACGCCCCAATTTTTCAGTTTTTGATTTGTTAAAAAGTTTGAAATATCCAATAAATGTCGTTCCACTTCATGATTGTGTCCCACTTGTGTTGATTCTTCACAAAAAAATACAGTTTTATATCTTTATGTTTGAAGCCTGAAATGTGGCAAAAGGTCGCAAAGTTCAAGGGGGCCGAATACTTTCGCAAGGCACTGTATATATAGCACGTGCCGCTGACCCAGCCCCCTCAGATCCCAATGGTACGCCATTTATAGGATTTATGCTTACTTTCTCGCTCTCTTTTTCCGTCTCCAGGAGGAGGTAATGCTCCTGCAGATCAACCTCAAGGTAAAACAATCAATCCATTTATTTCTACAATAAATAATGTTAATTATCAAGCGTCTCAGAGGAGGAATTATATGGGGTGCCGTTTGTCAAGTTGAACGGCTATTTCTCGGGCTATTTCGCACCAGATTTAGGTGGAATCTTTAGAGTCTGTATTCGCCCACTGTACCCACACCCAGTCCTTTCATTTAACTCTTACCACTCATCTTTACCATGGTGTCAAAGGCCTGCACTATGAAGAATCTCAGTCATAATGAATTCTTCCCACACCTCTTGAGGGACTAAGCTCCGTGCTTTTATAGTCATATCCGTTTCCTGTCTCACAGGAATTTGGCTGATTGTTTCCCTGGTTTTATTGTGTGCTCCTCACGGTCGGATTATGTTGCTCTATAGTCCCTGTTTCAATCCAAACACAGCACAGATATTGAAAATGAATAATAACAAAAGTGAAAGGGCTGCTCTGAGCGGATGAGGTCTATCAAACTAAATGTGTTGAAAAATGCTTAGAGGATTCCCTGATCAAATAGTGCAAGTGGATGCTTGACGATGGCAATTTTTTCCTAAGTAGCAAGATATATTTCTGTTTAACTTCTGGGTAAATAAGTACAGTAAGCTTTATGGGAACATTGGGAACTATTGGTTTGGGATGCAAAGGGGAATTAACTCTGATTGGCTTGATTGGGTGCACGCTATTGGCCATAGCCTAAAACCCAGGTACGATTCTGTGTCGTTGCAGATCTAGACCTACTGTGGGGCCAATTCCTGAAGATGCTAGATGCTAACATGCCAGAGGGCGTCCATGTTTGGATATCCAACATAAAGCAAGCAGTGTTGCCTCTGTTAGAGAAGGCCATGGAGCTTTTGGATGTGGGCCAATGAATGAGCCTCCAGTGACTTTCAGGAATCAGGAAATCATCTATCCACCTATGTTCTGATTGGTGCTCAGATATGAGGGCGTGTTCTTATTAGTTGTTTACATGGTCTTAAAGGTTTGAGGTGCTTTAAAACACCTCTCAGGGCTGATCTTACAAAGCAATGGTTTGTACACTTAGACAAAATGGTTCCAAAAGGTTTATTCGGCTGTCCCTATAGGATAACCCCTTTGGGGTCCATGTAGAACTCTCTTTGGTTCTACCTGGAACCAAACAGGATTCTCCTAATGGACAGCCGAATAACTATTTTAGGTTCTAGAGAGATCTTTTTTTTCTGAGTGTAGGCTCCAGTTTTCACTGGGTTAAAGCTAGGGTTAGTACAAAGTTCAGAGGTTTTATCCCTTAAGGAGTGGGTGTGCTCTCCATCCCCTCTTTGACACCCCACCCTTCTCTTTACTTTCTGAAGTCACAGTCTCTGAATCATCCCTGTGTGTTGAGCTTATGGGATTCTGTTTTGTAAAATGTTACAGCTATAAGCCTAACGATAGTGGTTACTGATATTATCAAGGTTATTTTTATTGGTCCCCCCCCCCCCCCCCCCCCCGTTTATTGCCCCCACCCCCCGTTTTCCACGGTTAGTGTGGTTTTTGAGGCATTCTTATGCATTGCATGTAGTTGTTTCATATGTGTGTTCCTTCTTGTGTGATTAGTCTTTCCGGATGACATGTCAATTAATGCAAAAAAATAATGAAGATATAAAAATGTTTACAATTTTTGACAATTATGGGTCATTGTCTCGGAAGGTCTTTGCTGAAATGTTTTTCCTGTGTCGCATCCTGTCATAACATGCCCATCATTACTATACCCTAAGCCTGTTACTTACGAAGGCTTTTGCAGCCTACCATTAACAGCCCCACACAGAGGCCTAGTCAGCACACATTCCTAGCGTAGCCAAACTTCGCAGCACTCGGTTGAAAGATCCAACACTTTTTTGCGCTAATGTGTTCCAGAACAAACTGACATGCAGTTCTCCCAGATTCCAATATTGACAACATGAATGACTTATTCTGAAACACTGAAGGATATATTTGTTCAGCCAGAAGAGGTTATACAATCTTGTGCGTTTACAAATGATTTATGTCTCATGGTGAATGTTCCTGTAAGGTTGACGGATGTCTTTTTCATTGGGGTATGTTTCTTTGGCCACTTGCATTCAAATACAAAATATTGTTTCCATTACAACGTGTCTTACCATGTTAGAAGTGCTACCTCTTTTTCTTGTGTGTGTTACAGCAGAGAGGTTAGCTATCAACACATTGCTATTGTCGTCTCTTTGTCTGTTGTTGTATCCCTTCAGATGTTAATAAAGCCTGCTGAACGGTGTTCTGATTTATGGTGTTCTGGTTTAACACATAGCGTGGTTTCTGTTGATGGAATCCATGCACCCGGCTCTTGAAGAATATAGCTTGCATGTGGGACTGTGAGTGAAGGTTATTGAACTGAACTGTACGATTGTAGCCACAGGCGGTAGGTTGCATTCTCCAGCAGTAAGTCACCGTTTGTTGGGGTGTCAACCAGTTTTTACCCTGGGCACCGCCCTGTTTCAATGCTTGATACACTATTACTCACAGTGGTTCTCTATGGGATAAACCAGTTTTTACTTGTATGTAAGGTTTATTCATCAACAGTTCAAGTGTTTGTACACTTTAATCCCATTGTGCATTTCTTTCTTTGTTACTTTCTGTGTCCTTGGAGTTGGGTTTGTGTCATGTCCTTCACTGTATCACTGGGTTGTGGCTTTCTCTGAGGTTTCATGTTTTTTTTTTTGTCGAGATAGTTTTTGATAGTTTTAAGATGTTTTTGAAGAGAAACTCTGGAATATTTGTGTTTCAGCCCCCATAGTGTTCTGTTGTTGCGCTATTTTCTACCCAGAAATACTTTGCCAGCACATTACAACCAGATGCCGTCATAAAAGGGCTCTCGTCCACCACCTTGTGGAATGATGGTATAGTTCCAAAATGTTTTCCGTTGGTGTGCAACTAGACTAGAGCCTTATGTTTTGGGGGGGAAAAAAGGCACGTTATGCAACATGAATAATAGCCTCACTCACTCGCACTTTCTTTAATAGACTTTAAACCTCCTGTTTCATGTTAATGAATTCTGTGTTCCCGGTCCAAAATTACCGCCCCATTACAGCTGATTATAAATCCATAATAATACATATATTATCACCTAATGTCGTGTTAGATCTTTTTAGCAACTTAAGTTCTTGTGAACATTACACGTTTTGAACTTCTATTTGCTATTAATGGCCTGTAGGCCTCATTGACCTGAGCTCCTACAACTTGTTTTTGAGTAAAGAAAGCATAATGTATGGATTATTTACAGATGAATTATGGATGAATAGTCAGATGAAACATATTGTGCTATTTATCACAGACTAATTTGTGTCAAAGTTTAACAAGGACTCTCTCCTCCTCACCAGTGTCATGATCAAAGATATGATCAAGAGCCTCACATACAGTTATCGGTTGGTCATTGCGCTGCCATGGAATGAATTGTGAGAAAGGCCTCAAAAAAGTGTAATATACCTGAGCTGCGAAAAAAGTTCTTTATATTATTGAAACAGTGTTGCAATTGTTTGCGAGAATGCCAACAGGTGTGGTTCCTGTTGGGGAAAGGTTCCTGTGGGGTTTGCCATGGAAGCCAAGAATGGGAGTGAGGTGTGTGTGTTTGTGTGTGTGCGCGCGCAAACACACATGCATATGGGGGTCTGGGAGAGGAAGTGTGTCCATCTGATGAATGGGCATGTGCCTGAACTCAATTTTATACACTAATTGTAGTCTCACCCATTAATTTCTAATGACCGGTAATTTTTGACCAGGAACACCACAGCTGTACAAAAGTTAAATAAAACATCAAATACATCTAAATGTATTTTGTGTATTCAGATGTCCTGTGTGGACAAAGTCATGGAACCTTATTACAATCAGATTAAATGAACTACAATTTTCAGAGATTAAATTTAAATCGGTCAAATTCGACAGGAAAAAAGCAAGAGGGTTAATAAGAATCAATCAGAGAGTAAACAACCTTATCAACTAAACAACAACGACAATGGATATTTTTTGTTGTGTAGATGTAGAAGCTGGATCTGGTCAGATCGCTGGCGTAGTGAGTGCAATAGGAGTGGCCCTCCTTGGTGCTGCCTCCAGCTACTTTGCCTACCAGAAGAAGAAACTGTGTTTCAAGATTCAGGGAGGTGAGTGAATGGGATTGGGATATGTACAGTACGGTATGTGTAGTAGTGGATTAAAGGTTGCCCTGGCTGTCGATCCCTGTATGGCATCTTATACAAGTCTACAACCATGTCTCAGGGCGAGATACAAGGGTCTAGAGGTCCCACTATAAAGTTGTCTGTGGCACATATGTTCTTCGATGTAAATGCTTATGTATTTCTCCATTCAGGTGTAGACCCAGAAAGTGGAAAGAACGCACGTGGAGCTCGGTCTGATCCCCAATGTAAGCACTAGCTATTACACGATCTCACTAGTGTCTCTCTCTCTCTCTCCCTTCTCCTACAATATACTACCCACTACTCCAATATACTACCTTACACTATCTACTACCTTCCTAAATACTCCCTACCTACTATCTCCATCTAGTATTCCTGTTCTGTTTTCCTGCCTTTTCTCTGGGTGCCTTTTCTTTCCTACAGATTAGGGCAAAGGAGCCCTCGCAAAAAGGGCTGCCGAGAAGGGTTTTAACTCCTTTTAAATTCCAATGTATTGTTTTTTTTGTTAACCTGACATAACCATTATTTCTGTGCTTCCTCTGATTCCAGCGATGAGCAACTTGCTGAGGTCATTCTAACTTCGATCAGGTCATCGTAGAGGAGCCTCACCTTTAGCAAAGAAACACCTTCTTCCATCAGCCGGTATCAACTGTCTGCTGGAGACGTCAGTGGGCAAAAAAACACAACAAAATCTCTATATATTTTTTTCATTTGTCTTTCATTTGTAATTTAACTTTGGGAGAATGTTAGTTATATGTTTTATTTTTGTGTGTGTGCCTTATCTAGCTGTGTAAAGACACTTAGATAGATATACAACTTGAATACATGTTTTTTGCTTTGAAGATCTGTCAATCATTTTCATTGTATATTGTACAGTACCAAACAATTGTCTTTCGACTTGCTGACTTTTCATCACTTTTCATTTCATTTTCATTCCATACTTTAGCAGGCCTAGCTAGTATCCACAACTACATTTTTACATTTGACTGTGTTTACATTCCACATAGCTTTCCTATTTGTTTGACTTCAACTGTCTCCACATATATTAAATTCTGATTGGCAGTAGGGTCTCTCTTTTCATCAAATAACAGCGCTTGTTTTTAAATATAATCCTTTACCAAAGGATTTAAAAATGTTTGAATAGATTAAGGTATGATGAAAAAATGTGCCTTAGAGAAAGGGATTCTTTTGGTGGATATGAAAAGAGTGTGTAGGGTACTATTTGGGATGAGGATTGGTTTCAGGCTGAACTTTTAGCTGCGTCGCGTTTTGCCTTCTAGTAAGTTAATTGTTTGGGGTGCAAGCCACTCGTTAGTGTTTATGTGAGGAAAGATAACATAAATGCATATGGTAAATAGACAGAAATATTGTATTTTTTATTTTTTATGCATTGTGCATGTTTATTTACAAAATAACATTTATACTGAGAAGTGGTTATTGTATGTTGTAAGTTATACTTGTTTAGGATTGTTATGAACGATTGCTTGATTTCTGATGCAATACAGATAAGAATAGAAATCCATACCTGGTGTTGATACCAAACTGGTAAACTAGAATGTTCTACCGTGTCACTTGTGCTGTAAATGCTAATGAAGAATGCATATAAAAGCTCTGCTGATTTTTTGCTGTGTGATATCTGCCATTTTTGTTCTCTAACTTTCAGCACATGTAATTAAAACCTTTTTAAGTAACTGTAACTGAAGAAGTGTTACTGCTTATTCTTTACCAATACAGGAAATCATTTGTTGACTTAGTTGATTGTAGTAAGTTAGTTTTGTGTGTTTTGAAGGAAGCTTGATTCCTTCTCTGAAAGACAATTGAGGGCTGTCGATAATGTACCTTATTGTTATCAATAAGGTTAACTTTTTACAATTGATTGGCATTTTTTTTTATTTCATGTTGTTTTCCATCAGGTTTCAACATCAGTGTTGTTGTCCATAGTACCATTCATTTGTATATCATGAAGATCGACCAATGGTTCTACAGTGAATTGAATGCACCTGCACATAGTACTATGCACTTAGTTCCAGGGGTTGGACTACTGCAGACTCTAGAGTACAGTTGTTGAAGGTCCTGCTTAAACCCTGCAGGTTTTCATTTTAGTCAAATGACCAGTGACACATGACCGAGAACTCAAATAGACTCACTCTGATTGGCTCTTGCTCTAAAAACATCAGATGTATTTGTGTAGCTACCAGCTTGAGGTTATACTCCCTGGCTTTAGATAAACTCTCATAGTACATTTACAAATATCGAAACGGCTGTAAAGCCAATCGAAATGGCTGTAAAGCCAATCGAAACGTCTGTAAAGCCAATCGAAATGGCTGTAAAGCCAATCGAAATGGCTGTAAAGCCAATCGAAACGTCTGTAAAGCCAATCGAAATGGCTGTAAAGCCAATCGAAACGTCTGTAAAGCCAATCGAAACGTCTGTAAAGCCAATCGAAATGGCTGTAAAGCCAATCGAAATGGCTGTAAAAATACAAATGGATTACTTTATACTGATCATTCTGTATCTATTGTTTGTGGGACAGTTACTACTGCTGGACTCGCTGGACTGTCGGATTACAGTATCATCAACATATTGGAGTTTCATTTTAGGGGAAACCAGTGCATTTTCTGCCAAGTCCTCTCTGCCAGTGGTGCGGGACCTGATCGATCACTTTGACATTTTTATTACCATTTATCACTTTTACCTCTGCCTCAAGTTGTTCATTCATTTAGAGGAGTCGCTGTCACACACCATGCCAGGTAAGTTCTCATCATTATATCATAACCATTTTAATATAACCTGTCAGTGTCAAGTTGATTGACATCACTCTCTAATTTAATGCAAGAGGGAAAAAGGAAGTGCTTGACTCTCGGTAAAAGAACTTGAGAAATGAACTACTTTTAACTCTTAAAGAACATAATGCTGATGGCACTGTAAAACTGTGAAACTCCCCTGCTGGGTGTTAGTCATCTATTTCTATAAACAACACCACCCACTCTTCCTTCCTGTGCCACCAGCGAACCAGGCCTTTGTCTTCCTGTGCCACCAGCGAACCAGGCCTTTGTCTTCCAGGCCACCACAGACTGCTACTGCATGGGGGCTCTGGTGGTAGGACAGTGTTTACGACGACACAGGACCACACGCCAGACTGTTGTGATGGTCTCCACTAATGTCTCTAGCCAGGCACGGTGAGAGAAGTCCCTGCATCTCGGACAGAAATATAATATGATATCGCTGAGTCATTGGAGAGTGATGCATGACCTATTCGAATGTGAATGAAAGTTATACTCTTTGTCTGTGACAGAGGTCCTTGAAAAATCAGACAAATGCAGTATGTTGTCTCATCGGTTAAGGGGGTATTAGATTCACTGGATGGAGTCTTTTGCAATCCTGAGTGCACTGCGGACCTAGTGTATTTTTTGAAGTCATGTAAAATCTGATTGTAGCTGTAGGAAATCCTGTGTTCTCTCCCCATAGGGCTGCCCTGGGCCATGTGTTTGACCAGGTCCTGGTAGTGGACGTGCTGGACAGTGGAGACCAAGCACATCTATCTTGGCTGGGACAACCAGAACTGGGGGGTCACTTTCACCAAGCTCCACTGTTGGACCCTCACCCAATCCAGCAAATGTGTGTTCCTGGATGCAGACACACTCGTGAGTGTACGGAAATCTCCCGAGACACCACTTGTCTCTAATATAAACACCCACTCAATCATCAGTTTGTTTTAAAGCCAAGGAACCAGTCTTACAATGGCAAAGCTTGATCTTTAACAGCAAATACATTTTAATGTTTGATTTAAAGTAGTAGTCCAACTGCATAGTTGGACTTCAAAGGTACATGGAGAATATATGTATTTTCCCATGTCTGTTGTTCTTTCGCAAAAGTACCAGAGAGAGAGACGAGAGTCCAGTACTCTTATCCCCCCTCTCTTCTCCTCTCTACACACCTCTACCAACGTACCTTAGGTGGTTCTCAACAGTACACACTCTCTTTCACAGAGCCAGGGGAGAGAAGAAGAGAAGGCAAAGGGGAAATAAAAAGGGTAGAGAAGAAGAGAAGCCAAAGGGAAGAGAAGAAGAAAAGCCAAAGGGGAGAGAAGAAGAAAAGCCAAAAGGGAGAGAAGAAGAAAAGCCAAAGGGGAGAGAAGAAGAAAAACCAAAGGGGAGAGGAGAAGCCAAAGGTTAGAGAAGCTACAGTGTCGTTGATAGAGAACCTCAAAGAATCATTACTCCGAGAAGTCACTCTGCTCACAGAGGAAAGGGAGAAGAGGCCCGATTACCCACAAAGCCAGGAGAAATGGTTAGTATTTAACAAAATGTGATATTGAGCTTTTGCCTATGCATTATCTATTCATTATGATTATTAAGTAGTTATGACTTAGGTGTCTGAGGGATTTTGGAAGTGATAAGTATTAGTTGTTAATTCTGATATCTCTTTAACTTGGTTAAGAATTCCGATCAGCTTCAGGGATTTTGCTCAACGGGTAAGAATTGAGAGAAATGAAGGTTATCGCACTGGCACAACTAAGGTTGCGATTCTAGAGGCTGTGCACGCCCTGTCAATGTCAATGCGTCATAGGAAGGAACAGTGTGAGAAAGTGACTAAAATCAGGGACCATTTTAGTCAATACTTGCAACCTGGTGTAAACCCATTAGCGGGTAATAATTACCCACTCTACGGGAGGAGCTGGAGACTCACGTGGACCCAGTGAGGAGGAGTCAGAGGTCACTGACACAGCCTTCAACCCCATGGAGGATCCTGCCACTGAACCTGTACGTCACCTGTCTACACTAACATATGCTGAGTGTACAAAACATTAGGAACACCTGCTCTTGACATAGATTGACCAGGTCAATCCAGGTGAAAGCTATGATCCCTTATTGAAGTTACTTGTTAGATCCACTTCAATCAGTTATGAATGGGAGGAGACAGGTAAAAGACAATTGAGACATGGATTGTGTATGTGTGCCGTTCAGAGGGTGAGTGGGCAAGACAAAAGATTTAAGTGCCTTTGAACGGGCTATGGTAATAAGTGTCTGGCGCACTGGTTTGAGTGTGTCAAGAACTGCAACGCTGCTGGATTTTTGACGTTCAACAGTTTCACATGTGTATCAAGAATGGACCACGCCCTAGAGGACATCCAGCCAACTTGACACAACTGTGGGAAGCATTGGAGACAACATCCCTGTGGAACTCTTCCAACAACTTGTAGAGTCCATGCCCCAATGAATTGAGGTTGTTCTTGCAAATCAATATTAGGAAGGTGTTCCGAATGTTTTGTACACTCAGTGTATATGTAAAACCTACTATTAGGAACTGATTTAAGAAATGATCGATCTATCTTCCATGTTTAAATGGTCAACATTACAGAAATTGATGGCAAAATACACATTCTACTGTACTAACACCCTCTGCCGGTGCACAACAGTATTAACATCTTTGACCTTACAACAAAATATCACACATGGTATTGCTTCAAGGCCTCCTGGTAACCATTCCTTAGCGATTTATTTTAATGTCCCTCATGTCTCCATCTTTAATTTTTCTTTACTCTTCCGACTGATGGTGAATGGAATGGCTGCCTAATCTATTTTTGTTATCATCTTGGTTATTTCTAATATAATTTATCATCTTGGATCCTCATCTATTATATCATCTTGGTTTTTAACATTCGGTTATTTCCTTGTTGACTGCTGCAGAGACAGAGGAGGATGATCTGGAGCAGCGCTGGCTGTGGGAGGAGGGCCAGGCGGACTACCTTGGCAAAGACGCCTTCGACAACATCCCGAAAAAAACGATTCTTAGATTAGAAGCATGTTTTGTGTGGCAAGATATTGTAGCAATAGTACTGTATTCTCATGTTCATGCTTATGTGTGTTATGTATGTAGTGTAGGCCACTCTAATAGTTTAAAAAAAATGAAATTGGAATCAAGTTTGTCCTTTTGTTGTAAAAATAAATAAAAATAAACTTGATTCCAATTTCATTAAAAAAATGTGTCCATTGAATTCAACTTGAAATGCATTCCATATGTTGATGTTATGCTGGAAATATCTGGAAGATTTTAAATTGTGTTTATGTTGCCACTAGAGGGTACTGTGGCTTTTTAAATAACGCACTTTTCCTGGCCAAAGTTAAAGTCACACTCAACTCCAGCAGCCCTATAGGGGTCATGCCAGTCTTTGCATAGACTCCAGAGACTAGGGAAGCTAGGGAAAGAAGAAGTCGTATTGGCCTCAGGGATCCTATTCATAGATGTTGTTGGAGCAACATTCATCCATAGGCTTGTACACACACCACTATTGTCCTATGAGAGAATGGTAGACCGCACTGAGAGGGTCTGGGAAGGGATGTGTAGTCCTACCAAGGCTAAGGAGATATAAGGTCAGTACAGAACTGTTAACGCTATCCTGAAAGACTAAACACAACCTCTAACTTAACAGAATAATAACTTCTTCCAAAACGTATATAGGCTACTTACATGAACAAGCCCACCTTCCCATTCCGCCTTCCAGCTCACTATCTCTCTTGTCCAGTCTGTTCCAGTCCTTCATCTTCCCATTTGGAGAACAGCAGCAGCCTTACATAACTTAAGGCTGCAGTAAAATTGACTAATCAGTGTGGCCAGCTGGCTGTATACTCTACCAGTTATTCAATAGCTTTGACATCACAATAACACTCCTAAAGAGTTTCAATACTGCCTGAGTCTATTTGCTTTGACAATTTGCTTTCATTTGACACCCAGATGTTTTCTCAGAATCCCATTGCTTTGCTGTCAGGTACATTAACTGTGCTATTCACCTAGCCAGGTTGAAACTCTAGCAAACTGCATGCACCGTTAAAAACAGGAGCTTCAGGCAATAACTTAGAGGGTGGAGGTGTGAGGAGAGAAACATATATATTTCAGTTTTTCCATTTGTTTACTCTCCCTTAAATATATTTCAGTGCTAGGCACATCTTCGTCCCGAATGGCAGCCTATTCACTTTGTAGTGCACTACTTCTACTGGCTATGGTCAAAAGTAGCGCACTATATAGGGAATAGGGTGACATTTGGGATGCATTAACTAGTGCCTAACAGGAAGAAACTGAGGTTATCATCTCTCTGCTCTTTCAGGAGATGGGGACAAAGTTTTCTTTTGGTTGTCTGATATTCTCCCAAGAAGAAAGTGCTCTAAGCTGTCTGCTTTTAGTAATAAAGCATTAATAAAGTTTAGAGGACAATCGCGTAGGCCTAGAGAAGGCGTACTGTTTTTAAATGTGTGTGTTTTGTGTGTGTGTGGGGGACGCCTTGATTGCATTGAAATGAAATATGATAAGTGCCGTGAACCCCTAGAAGCACCTCCATATGTTTTTGGTTAACTTTGAAGCTGACTTTGAGCCTAACCTCAGAGGTAGCGTCCTAAATGGCCCACTATTCCCTTAATAGTGCACTACATAGAGCATAGGGTGCCATTTGGGACACATCCAGACTGTGACTGTGTGGCAGTGGTTGCATGACCATTTTGATTTTGCTAGCAGTGCAAATTTGGTCTGCTAATTTGATCTGTGGTTTGACCGATAGGGTATGATTCTATTAGTGCACAATCCCTCCCATAAGGCTAATTGAGAATAGATTGCAGAAGTAATCATATTCAGATGAGGAGAGAGACCACAGGAAGCAGATCTAAGAAGGGTAGTATGCCAAAGGTTAAGGGAATTCTATGGATTTTTAAAAGTATGTTTTCAGACAGGTACCAGACACAACATTGTCTGAGGTAATACCGACAATTATATTTTAACTATAACACAGTTAATCACCATAAAATAAAAACCATAAGAAACTATAATGACTGCATGTTGCAATTAACATGTTGCAGTCTCTCACGTCAGACTGTTGAGATGACCAGCAGACACGCCAGATTTGATTCGGGGTCCCCGAGATTATGGAGCAATAAATACAACAACACTTGACTTAATGCTGGAGAAGACTATTGTATGGTACTGCCATGCTTGTCATAAAAAAAATACAAAAGTATCTGTTTGCTGTGTTTCTCTTCAGGTTTACTATTAGATTAGCCTAGATTCATCCCCTTGACCAATCTCCTGGTAGAGTGTGGGTGTATCTCAGTATGCATTCTGCACAGCAGTGACAGCCTCCTTGCACAGGGGGCCCAGTTTCCCATCTCCTCCTGTGGAAGGCAGGATAAAGGACTGTTACGCCATAAACATAATGCACTCGATGCTACTGTGACATCATAATCAGTGACTTTGACAATCTGATTAATCAGAACCCTCTATGAAGATGGCTTCATATAGATAGATGACTCTAGAAGAGGGGTTTTCAACCTTTCCTTGCCCAGAGACCCCCTCCCAGGCAAATTAGCGAACAAGGGACCCCCATCATACGTTAGCAAAAACAAATGCCACATCTTGTTAGGTGAATGATAATGTAAAGGACAAGTAATCAACATTTTACAATGAATAGATTTGGTTGATAGTTTTTCATTATTTTGACCTCCCAAAATTATACACTATATGTACAAAAGTATGTGGACACCCCTTCAAATGAGTGGTTTTGGCTATTTCAGCCACACCCATTGCTGACAGGTGCATGAAATCGAGCACACAACCAAGCAATCTCCATTGACAAACGTTGGCAGTAGAATGGCCTTACTGAAAAGCTCAGTGACTTTCAATGTGCCACCTTTCCAACAAGTCAGTTCGTCAAATGTCTGCCCTGCTAGACCTTCCCCAGTCAACTATAAGTGCTGTTATTGTGAAGTTGAAACGTCTAGGAGCAACAACGGCTCAGCTACAAAGTGGTAGGACACACAAGCTCACAGCACAGGACAGCCGAGTGCTGAAGCGCGCAGCACGTAAAAATTGCCTATCCTCGGTTGCAACACTACTGAGTTCCCTACTGAGTTCCAAACTGCCTCTGGAAGCAACGTCAGCACAATAACTGTTCGTCAGGAGCTTCATGAAATGGGTTTCCATGGCTGAGCAGCCTCACACAAGCCTAAGATCACCATGCGCAATGCCAAGCGGCGTCGGCTGGAGTGGTGAAGCTCGCCACCATTGGACTGGAGCAGTGGAAACGAGTTCTCTGGAGTGATGAATCATGCTTTACCATCTGGCAGTTCGACTGAAAAATCAGGGTTTGGCAGAAGCCAGGAGAACGCTACCTGCACCAATGCATAATGCCAACTGTAAAGTTTGGTGGAGGAGGAATAATGGTCTGGGGCTGTTTGTCATGGTTCGGGTTAGGCCCCTTAGTTCTAGAGAATGGAAATCTTAACACTACAGCATACAATGACGTTCTAAACGATTCTGTGCTTCCAACTTTGTGGCAACAGTTTGGGGAAGGCTCTTTCCTGTTTCAGCATGAAAATGCCCCCATGCACAAAGCGAGGTCCATACAGAAATGGTTTGTTCAGATCGGTGTGGAAGAACTTGACTGGCCTGCAGAGAACCCTGACCTCAACCCCATCGAACACCTTTGGGATGAATTGGAATGCCGACTGCGAGCAAGGCCTAATCGCCCAACATCAGTGCCCAACCTCACTAATGGAAGCAAGTCCCTGCAGCAATGTTCCAATGTCTAGTGGAAAGCCTTCCCAGAAGAGTGGAGGCTGTTATAGCATCAAAGGGGGGACCAACTCCATATTAATGCCCATGATTTTGGAATGAGATGTTCGAGGAGCAGGTGTCCACATACTTTTGGTCATGTAGTGCATGCAATTTTCTTAACCCATCTAGTGACTAAATAACAGCATAGGTTTCAAGTATCATGCTAGCTAGTCTTCGGTGTACGCCTGGGAGAAGTTATAGGAGAGACGGGTGAGACGAAAGTAACACAATGGAAACTGATGACCTGGAATCAAATAAAATTGCATTTTAAACACAGGTCATTGCCTCCTCTAGTTCATATTGCTTTTATAATGTTATCAAAATATCAACAAGTGACTGAATGTTTGAAAATTATATATGACATCATTAGAATTATACATTAATCAATTGATCAGCTTCTCACATACGCTTTTATCAAGAGGTCAGTGGTTAAACATATATATCTTTATGATTTGGGGGTCAATAACCTTGTATCAAGCCATGGAAATATGATACGCATGATGAGCTTGCCTTTTTAGAAGACATTTATTCTATCAAGACACGAGGAGCGCGCATGACAAGGACAACTGGAGCATAGCAAGACTAGTAATTCAAATGGTGAAAAACATATTCTACTACATTCTCATTCAAGTGAGATTAGAAAATTATGATTAATAGAGCTATTATGTGATCCATTTTAGTCCAATTCATATTGTAAGGTAAACTATTGTGGTTTCGCAACATTGCGATGTTGACGCATGGTTAATTTTCATAAATGTCGAACCTATAGCATTACTTATTCAAATTGGCACAGATATGAAATTATGGCTGATAGTACATTGGTTGAAATTAACAAGCATTACAACACAGAAACATGGAGACGAGACAAATATTGTGCACTTCTCGCCAACTGTTACTTCTGTCCCAAGGCTGTGCTACCCCTGCCCCACCGGCAGGTACAAAAGTAACATTGTGGTAGTTCTGTTCTCGGCCTATTTAATTGAAACTAATTTACCATAGAAATGAAATTACAGTTGCTAATGGTAGAGGACACATACGTACAGTATGGTGTCTCTAGCTCTATCGATCTCTGAGTAATTAGAAACAAAAACAAGTGTTACAATCGTCCCAGTTCTCCCCTATGTAATTGGCAGCTGAGAAATAAAGTTGACATCCTTAGAAATAAGATATTGTCCTATTTCCTACTGTAGGCATGTCATTCAAAATGTGTTTATTCTGTCGTTGCTAGCAATACTCATAAAAAAAAAAATGTATCGAGTTTTTTGTTGTTGTTGCTGTATTGATATATTTTCGCTGACCACTAGAGGGCCAGCAGGCTCCAGGTTGAATACCCCTGCTCTAGGATGAGGTTTTCACAGATGAGGTCACAATCAGAGAGTGGACAAGGGTTAAATCCATGTGCATTCAGTTACAGTATGCTTACCTCACTCTGTGAAAACGATAAATTAGTAATAATTATTTGCTGGTCAAAACTAGGCAACTCTGAAATGTCAGACTTGCTAACTGGTTGTAGTTATACACGTGCCGCATTCAGTTAGCTTGTCGGAAATGTACGGGTTTCCTAGATAAGACTAGCACATGAACTCGGCATAACACATGCTGCCTGTAAGATACAGTGTGAGTTATTATAAAATCATAGTTTAGTTTATGCGCAGACCGCAGAGTTTAACGCATTTATGACAGCATAGTGGCTGTACGTCATAATCAACAACATTATCAGCACATGGATGTTGCTGGCCTCTTTTGAAATACCCTTTACTGAGTCTTTGGAAAAACATTTCAATTTGGTTAAATGACCTTATGTCGTTGGCTGCCAGCCACTGTACTGTTGTGAGGGCTCTTCAGTTTGAACTGCCCTAGCAGTTATTCCCCAGACATTGTTTCCTATGTATGGTAAAAGGATGACATTTTACACTAAAGATGTTTTTGCGTTTACAGGTGCTACACTTTCCGGTGGTACTAAAGTAATCTATGGGCCATATGTTATCCTGCAAGCTCAGAGACTGTTAAATTATAAAGGTGCACGCACTGGTCACACCTCAACACGGAACACACCACTCCCAAAACATCTCCTGCTCTAGCCATAAGAGCGAATGACATCACCGCCCAGGCAGTCTTTTGAGTTGACTGGTTTTGTCTGTGGGTGAGGCAGGCAACTGCATCATGGGAAAACGTTTGAGGGATGTTGCTTGTCCTGAGATTGAGTTGATTGAATATCATGTAATTGGAGACCTTTGGCTTGATTTCATGAATTAGCAAAGACAGATCGAGGCATACATCACACACACACATAGGCCTACATGAATCACACACAACCCCCATGTGCATGGTCATCACATACACATGCAGGCAAACACACACACACACACACACACACACACAAACACACTACATCTAACAGTAGTTGTGAACATCTAAGAGACCACAGGGAGAAAGAGGGTTTTAGTACACTCCAGCTTTCATCATTGTGGAATTTAGCATTCACAGCCTGTTCCAAAGGGCCTGTATTCTGTTCCCATGACTCTAGAACACATGACACTGAGGATGATTGTCTCCTGTGATTAGAGTTGTTCTGAACACAGACTATTACTTGGAATCTCTTTAAAATGATGTCACATTTATGATTCTACAAACACAACACAGCAAAACGACCACATTTTGTAAATATTTAGCTGATTTTGTCTTTCAGATTTAGGAACCTCTAACACTAGTCTTCCCTATTCATTATCTAAAATCACTTGTATCTGTCACGCCCTGACCTTAGAGATCCTTTACTCTCTATTTTGGTTAGGTCGGGGTGTGATTAGGGTGGGCATTCTAGTTTCTTTATTTCTAGGTTTGCTTGGTATGGTTCCCAATCAGAGGCAGATGTCTATTGTTGTCTCTGATTGGGGACAGTATTTAGGCAGCCTTTTCTCACCTGTTTGTTGTGGGATCTTGTTTTTGGTTAGTTGCCTGTGAGCACGCCATTTGCTGCACGTTTCGTTTGCTGTTTATTGTTGTTGTGCATTTCATCTGAATAAACATGTGGAACTCTGCATACGCTGCGCCTTGGTCCGTTAATTTCACAAACGATCGTGACAGTATCTAATAAAAATATTTGATTGATAAGCATAGGGAAATGCAGGTAAATAAACCTATTAAAAGTGACACGTAATTTCCTCACTCAACTCAGTTAATCTTTCCACAATGTGCTCCACATTCTTTGTGTGTTTAATCAGATCATGGAAAGACCTTCCTCAATCACCATCCACTTGATTCTGTAACATCAACATAATCTGGGTAAAAGCTGCCTCTGGAATACAAATGATCTGTCTAGCTTCTCTCCCATCTCTCTCTCTCTCTCTCTCTCTCTCTGTCTCTCTCTCAATTCAATTTCAATTCAATTTAAGGGCTTTATTGGCATAGGAAACATATGTTTACATTGCCAAAGCAAGTGAAATAGATAATAAACAAAATTCAAATGAACAATAAAAAATGAACAGTAAACATTACACTCACAAAAGTTCCAAAATAACTTGTTTGTGTACACAGACATTTCAAATGTCAAATTATGTATATATATACAGTGTTGTAATGATGTGGAAACAGTTAAAGCACAAAATGGAAAATAAATAAATATACGTGGTATTTACAATGGCGTTTGTTAACTGGTTTCCCTTTTCTTTTTTCAACAGGTTACAAATCTTGCTGCTGCGATTGCACACTGTGGTATTTCACCCAATAGATATGGGAGTTTATCAAAATTGGATTTGTGTTCGAATTCTTTCATACATTTGGCAGGAGGTTAGGAAGTGCAGCTCAGCTTCCACCTCATTTTGTGGGCTGTGTGCACATAGGCTGTCTTTTGTTGAGAGCCAGGTCTGCCTTCGGTGGCCTTTCTCAATAGCAAGGCTATGCTCACTGAATCTGTACATAGTCAAATATTTCCTTAATTTTGGGTCAGTCACAGTGGTCAGGTCAATTATTTCCAATGTGTCAAGTAATTATCTTTTTGTTTTCTCATGATTTGGTTGGGTCTGATTGTGTTGCTGTCCTGGGGCTCTGTGGGTTCTGTTTGTGTTTGGGAACAGATCCCCAGGACCGGCTTGCTTTGGGGGCTCTTCTTCAGGTTAATTTCACTGTCGTGATGGCTTTGTTATGGAAGGTTTGGGAATCCCTTCCTTTTAGGTGGTTGCACAATTTAACGTCTCTTTTCGGATTTGGATAATTAGCAGCTATCGATCTAATTCTGCCCTGCATGTATTATTTGGTGTTTTACGTTGTACACAGAGGATATATTTTTGCAGAATTCTGCATGCAGAGTTTGTCCCATTTTGTGAATTTCTTGGTTGGTGAATGGACCCCAGACCTCACAACCAAAAAGGGCAATGGGTTCTATAACTGATTCAAGTATTTTTAGACAGATCCTAATTGGTATGTCAAATTTTATATTCCTTTTGATGGCATACAAGGCCCTTCTTGGGTTGTCTCTCAGATCGTTCACAGCTTTGTGGAAGTTACCTGTGGTGCTGATGTTTAGGCCGAGGTATGTATAGTTTTTGTGTGCTCTATGGCAACTGTCTAGATGGAATTTATATTCGTGGTCCTGGCAACAGGGCCTTTTTTGGAACACCATTTTTCTTTGTCTTTTTCTTTGACTGAGATTTACTGTCAAGGCCCAGGTCTGACAGAATCTGTGCAGAGGATTTAGGTGCTTCTGTAGGCCCTCCTTGGTTGGGGACAGAAGCATCAGATCATCAGCAAACAGTAGACATTTGACTTCAGATTCTACTAGGGTGAGGCCGGGTGCTGCAGACTGTTCTAGTGCCCTCGCCAATTAGTTGATATATATGTTGAAGAGGGTGGGGCTTAAGCTGCATCCCTGTCTCATCCCCCGGCCCTGTGGAAAGAAATGTGTGCGTTTTTTTATCAATTTTAACCACACACTTTTTTGTTGTTTGTGTACATGGATTTTATATTGTCCTATGTTTTTCCATCAATTTGTATAGCAGGCCCTCATGCCAAATTGAGTCAAAAACCTTATTTGAATACAACATAGCATGAGAAGACTTTGCCTTTGTTTTGGTTTGTTTGTTTGTCAATTATGGTGTGCAGGGTGAGTACGTGGTTTGTTGTACGGTAATTTGGTTAAAAGCCAATTTGACATTTGCTCAGTACATTGTTCTCACTGAGGAAATGTACGAGTCTGCTGTTAATGATAATGCAGAGGATTTTCCCAAGGTTGCTGTTGACACATATCCCACGGTAGTTATTGGGGTCAAATTTGTCTCCACTTTTGTGGATTGGGGTGATCAGTCCTTGGTTCCAAATATTGGGGAATATGACAGATGTCATGATGTTAGAGTTTAAGTATAGCCAATTGGATTTTGTGGTCTGTATATTTTATAATTTAATTTAGGATACCCCACAGGCCTTTTTGGGTTGTATTTTGTCCTGTAGTTCATTCAATGTAATTGAGAGGGTTCTGGTAGTGTTTAATAGTTGATTATAAGATTTGTATTTGTATTTGATCATGTACCTTATTATAGATCCAAAAATATTGGAGAATGTCACGTTCTGACCTTAGTTCTTTTGTTATGTCTTTGTTTTAAGTATGGTCAGGGCGTGAGTTGGGTGGGTTGTCTATGTTCTTTTTTCTATGATTTGGGATTTCTGTGTTTGGCCTGGTATGGTTCTCAATCAGAGGCAGCTGTCAATCGTTGTCCCTGATTGAGAACCGTACTTATGTAGCCTGGTTTCACTTTTGAGTTGTAGGTGCTTATTTTCTGTTCAGTGTTTTTTCAGCACCATACAGGACTGTTCGTTTGTTGTTTTATTGTTTTGCTTTAGTGTTCAATTATCTTATTAAACAAGATGAACACTTACCACGCTGCACCTTGGTCCTCCTCTCTTTCTCCCAACGACGAACGTTACAGAAGCATCCACCACCAAAGGACCAAGCAGCGTGGTAACGGGCAGTAGCAGCGATCTCAGGAACATGGGAGGAGACATGGGAGGAGATTCTGGACGGTAAGGGACCATGGGCACAGGCTGGAGAGTATCGCCGCCCCAAGGCAGAGCTGGAGGCAGCGAAAGCCGAGAGGCGGTGGTATGAGGAGGCAGCACGGCAGCGTGGTTGGAAGCCCGAGAGGCAGCCCCAAAATTGTATTGGGGGAGGCACACGGGGAGTGTGGCGAAGTCAGGTAGGAGACCTGCGCCACCTCCCCGTGCTTACCGTGGAGAGAGAGGGACCGGGTAGGCACCGTGTTATGCCGTGAGGCGCACGGTGTCCCCGGTGCGCAGGCATAGCCCGGTGCGGTACATAGCAGCGCCTCGTATCGGCCGGGCTAGAGTGGGCATCGAGCCAGGTGCCATGAATCCGGCTCAGCGCATCTGGTCTCCAGTGCGTCTCCTCGGGCCGGGGTACATGGCACCAGCCCTACGCATGGTGTCCCCGGTTCGCCAGCACAGCCCAGTGAGGGCTATTGCACCTCGCGCACTGGCCTGGCTACGGGGAGCATTCAACCAGGTAAGGTTGGGCAGGCTCGGTGCTCGAGACCTCCAGTGCGCCTTCACGGTCCGGTTAATCCGGTGCCACCTCCACGCACCAGCCCTCCGGTGGCAGCCCCCCGCACCAGGCTGTCTCTCCGTCTCCTCCCTACAGGTGCTCCCGTCTGTCCTGAGCTGCCAGAGTCTCCCGTCTGTCCTGAGCTGCCAGAGTCTCCCGTCTGTCCTGAGCTGCCAGAGTCTCCCGTCTGTCCTGAGCTGCCAGAGTCTCCCGTCTGTCCTGAGCTGCCAGAGTCGCCCGTCTGTCCTGAGCTGCCAGAGTCGCCCATCTGTCCTGAGCTGCCAGTCAGTCAGCCAGTCAGGAGCTGCCGGAGCCAGGAAATTGTCTAGAAGGGATTGGATATGTTGTTGCCTAATTCTTTTTTGGTAGATTTTCACACTACTTTCCTTCCATCTATAGCATTTCTTAATATTATTCAGTTTCTTTGGCTTTGATGCCTCATGACTGAGCATAGCTCTGTTCAAGTAGAGTGTGATTTGGCTGTGATCTGATAGGGTTGTCAGTGGACTGACTTTGAACGCTCTAAGAGACTCTGGGTTGAGGTCAGTGATAAAGTAGTCTACAGTACTACTGCCAAGAGATGAGCTATAGGTGTACCTACCGTAGGAGTCCCCTTGAAGCCTACCATTGACTATGTACACACCCAGTGTCTGTACCCAGTGTCCGATAGAGCTGCAGGAGTTGTAACACATTTTTGTTGGTTGTGTTGTTGTAGTTGTGTCTAGGTGGGAATATAGGGGAGCGAATGCTCTCACCTCCAGGTAGGTGTTCGTCCCCCTTTGTGCTGAGGGTGTCAGGTTCTTGTCCAGTTCTGGCATTTAGGTCGCCACAGACTAGTACATGTCCCTGGGCCTGGAAATTCTTGATCCCCCCTCTAGGATGGAGAAGCTGCCATTGTTAAAGTATGGGGATTCTATTGGGGGGATATAGGTAGCACACATGAGGACATTTGTCTCTGTTGAGATAATTTCCTTATTCATTTCTAGCCAGATGAAATTTTTTCCTAATTTAATAGAGTGGGTTAGGTCTGCTCTATACCAAATTAGCATACCCCCTGAGTCTCTTCCCTGTTTCACATCTGGTAGTTTGGTGGATGGAACTTCCAGCTCTCTGTAATCTACAGTAGAGGGCAACCAGTAGGTTCGTCTCCTAGGGCTGGGCGACATATCAAGTTTTTTCAATATATTCGAGTTTATGTTTTAGCTCGATATGGAAAGTGCCTGTATTGCATGAATCAAGGTTCTGTTATAATGTTATAAAATTTTACAAATGCAGCATCTTACTGTCTTACTGTCAACCCAATGTCTAATCATGTCCCAATTGCTTGACAACACATGCACAGAGGTTATCCACCAATCACAACCCTAGACAGCGTTTCACAAATTGTGACCACGACGGAGAAGTCTAGCGGCGGTAAGAGTTCAACCAAAATGGAAAGTGAGGAAGCCAGCTCAGCCTCTCGTGAGGATGAAATCATTCCCAAAAAGGGCAGCAATGTTTTTCCAGTAATATGGAAGTGGTTCGGGTTTAAGAGGTCTGATGTTCAGCATACGAAAAGACAATTGCTACGAAAAGCAGCAGCACAAACCTCTTCCATCACCTGCAACTGAAACATGCGTTGGAATGGGAGGAATGCGTGAGACTACGCAATGCCGAATCCAGTCGCCCGATTCCCAAAACGTCTGCTAAAAGACAAACTACCATAGCTGCATCCTTTTCGAACGTAATCCCTTATGACAAGAAAAGTTTGAGGTGGAAGGAGATAACGGACGCAGTGACCTATTACATAGCGAAAGATATGGTCCCAATCTTTACAGTAGAAAAGCCAGGCTTTAAAAAGCTGCTAGGTACAGATGACCACAAATAGCTGCCAAGCCGCAAATATTTCACGGAAGAAGCCCTGCCGCGATTATACACTGCTACCTGCGAAGAGTCACAGAGAAACTGGCTAATGTTTCTTATTTTTCCACCACAGTCGATCTATGGTCGAGCAGAACGTTAGAGCCACAGCTAAGATTGTCAGTCCACTACATAAATGAAGACTGGAAATTGCTAAATGTCTGCCTCCAGATGTCTTACGTCCCCGATGATCATACGGGTGAAGTAATAGCCCCGGGTCTCAAAGACTCTCTGGCATCGTGGAAGATGAGTGAAGACTGACAGGTGTGCATAACTACTGACAGTGGGAGCAACATAATTAAAGCATTGTGCTTGAACAACTGGACCGGCCTGCAGTGCTTAGGCACAGGCTTCACCTCATCACCAGTAAGTGTGACATTGGATAATTAAAGTGCATTCAAAAAATGTATGTTCAGGCCAGCTGTAGGCTAATGTGTTAGTAGTTGTGTCATTCTGCCAATCCAATAGCAAATAACCAATAATTAACTAAATTAATACATTTCCTTCAGCCAGAAGAAGAGAGACTTGTCTGTAGCTCAGGCTGAGCTCAGTCTACCCCCTCAACAGTTCATCACAGAGTCCCCAAATAGGTGGGGGTCAAGACAGAAGATGATAGAACGAATCCTGGAACAAGAAAAGGCCATAGCCTGGGCCCTGGGCTCAGAGAAGAAAAGCAGGCACCTGGTGCCCAACTATCAGGATATCGACGAGTTGGAGTCAGTGAACAAAGCCATAGGCTAGCGTCTCCTACCTCAAGCCTGTGCTAAACCTGTTCAACAGCAGGTGAGGGCACACTCACAAAGAAAATCAGAATTATGGCCTGTTTTCATTTGTTTAGAGAAAAACAAGAATAATCGAGATATATATCATGAATCGTCCAAACCTCTGAAAAAAATAGAGACATTACTTTTAGGCCATATCACCCAGCCCTACCATCTCCTTTATATGTTTCTTGTATGATGACAATGTCTGTATTTCAATTTTTTTTTAAATTAAGTCTAGGTTCCTGCTCTTTAGGCCAAAGGCAAATGACCTCCGCCTTTGTATATTCCAGGATGAGATAGTAAAAGCTTTGTGTTCCATAGTGTCTAGTGTTGTTTTTGTGTGGTTTAGGCCCGGACCATCACAGTAGGTGTGATCAGAGCATGTTGAGCATCTGATACATACTTCTTAGGTCACAGGATGAGGTTTGGGAGGGTGTAATAGTGGGGGTCGGGCCTGTTGCTCTGCTCACGGCCTGGGCATATGTCCTGCTGTCATGTTGAGGTTCTTGTTGCAGGGGCAGGGGGGCATGGGGTGGGCAGAAGGGGCAGAGGTCTGATATGGGGGGGGGGGGGGGGGGGGGGGGGCTATATAGGGTGTGGACAGGGTTTGCTTGGGGTGGTCTTAGCTGGTTTGAGTGTGGCTGATGATGCTGTGGTCTCGGTGCAGGTCCTTGATTTGAGTCAATGAGAAGCACAATATCTGGCTTTTGTGTGTCCTCAGTGGACGTGTGGGGTTTGTCGAGAGCTATTTGGTCCTGCCGTACATACCTACACGTACGCTACGGTCACAAGACGCAGGCATCCTTACTGTCCCTAGAATTTCTAAGCAAACAGCTGGAGGCAGGGCTTTCTCCTATAGAGCTCCATTTTTATGGAATGGTCTGTCTATCCATGTGAGAGAAGCAGACTCGGTCTCAACCTTTAAGTCTTTATTGAAGACTCATCTCTTCAGTAGGTCCTATGATTGAGTGTAGTCTGGCCCATGAGTGTGAAGGTGAACGGAAAGGCCGGTTCTTCTCTCTCTACTGGGATTCTCTGCCTCAAACCCTATTACAGGGCTGAGTCACTGGCTTACTGGTGCTCTTCCATGCCATCCCTAGGAGGGGTGAGTCACTTCAGTGGGTTGAGTCACTGACGTGATCTCCCTGTCCGGGTTTCCCCCCCCCCATCTTGGGTTCGTGCTGTGGGGGAGATCTTCATGGGCTATACTTGGCCTTGTCTCAGGATAGTAAGTTGGTGGTTGAAGATATCCCTCTAGTGGTGTGGGGGCTGTGCTTTGGCAAAGTGGGTGGGGTTATATCCTGCCTGTTTGGCCCTGTCCGGTGTTTCGTTAAACTGGGCCACAGTGTCTCCCGAACCCTCCTGTCTCAGCCTCCAGTATTTATGCTGCAATAGTTTATGAGTCGGGGGCTAGGGTCAGTCTGTTCTGTCTGGAGTATTTCTCCTGTCTTATCCGGTGTCCTGTGTGAATTTAAGTATGCTCTCTCTAATTCTCTCTTTCTCTCAGAGGACCTAAGCCCTAGGGCCATGCCTCAAGCCTACCTGGCCTGATGACTCCTTGCTGTCCCCAGTCCACCTGGTCGTGCTGCTGCTCCAGTTTCAACTGTTCTGCCTGCGGCTATGGAACCCTGACCTGTTCAGCGGACGTGCTACCTTATCCCAGACCTGCTGTTATCAACTCTCTAGAGACAGCAGGTGCGGTAGAGATACTCTGAATGATTGGCTATGAAAAGCCAACGGACATTTAATCCTGAGGTGTTGACCTTTTGCACCCTCTTCAACCACTCTGATTATTATTATCTGACCCTACTGGTCATCTATGAACATTTGAACATCTTGGTCATGTTCTGTTATATTCTCCACCCGGCACAGACTGAAGAGGACTGGCCACCCCTCATAGCCTGGTTCCTCTCTAGGTTTCTTCCTATGTTTTGGCCTTTCTAGGGAGTTTTTCCTAGCCACCGTGCTTCTACACCTGCATTGCTTGCTGTTTGGGGTTTTAGGCTGGGTTTCTGTACAGCACTTTGTGACATCAGCTGATGTAAGAAGGGCTTTATAAATACATTTGATTGATTGATTGATTGATTGATCAGGGGAGCTGACAGGGGGGGCTGTTAGGAGGGTGTTGGGTCAGTTGGGGTGGTGGGTCCTATGTTGTCTGGTCCAGATCTGAGGTGGGGTATACTCTCTGTCACACCTCAACTTTCTCACCTCCTTCAGTGCCATGTTGTGCCTCTAAGTTCTCTCACCTCAGTCCATAGAACTGCCAGCTCTCTCAGACAGCCGTCCATCTCCACCTCCTGCCCTCCGGGTCTTGTTGAGGGGGTGTTGTTGTGGGGTCTGTTTTGTGGGTTTGTTCTGTCTGAGTTGTGTGGACTGAGCTCCACCATGTCTCTGTCCAGCTCTGTGAATTTACCCCTCTCAATGATGGAGGAGCAGTGCAGTTGTGGGACATGGGTGTTAAATAAATAAATAAATAAATGGGTGTGTTCAGTACTGGGGGGGGGGGACTATTCTCGTCTGCAGGACAGTTTGAAGAGGTGTGATCAGACTCACTCAGGATGAGGGAGTCGTCACAGAGAGAGGGATTTTCCTGCTGTGCTCTCTCTTTGATCCCGTAAAAATCCTGCTGGAATTGCATGAGGATGCCCTGCACAATTACTGTCCCAGACTTGTACACATTGACAGAGGTTTTTTCAATTTCCTCAATGTCTAGTATGCAGAGTTTCCACCCTGGGCCAATACCCTCTCTCTTGACATAGGGGTAGTGTGCTCTTATAGCACTGTGCCATGCCAGGGGATGGTCTGTGTGGAAAATGACGTTGCTTACGTTCCCCTCTTTGAAGCAGTCAGCAAATAGTGTCTCTGGATTTATTCTTGATGAGCTTTTTTTCGCAGTGTTTTTTTTTATATCCATGGGGTACTGTATTGTAATGACCTCTGCACAGGGATAAGCCATGGGGGCTTCAAAGGCCCCTGCATTTGGGGGAGGGGGTGTGAAACTCTCCTGCCATTTTTGGGATCAAGAGTTTTCACACCTCTCACTTCACACTTCAGTGCTAATTGAAGTTGCAGCCAGGTCAGTTTTTGTCCTAACAGCTTGGTAGTTTAGTAGCCTTATTTAATAAGATTGATATAACAAAATGACCTAGAGATTATAGTCTAGGTTTGCACAATTTGGGGAATATTCAGAGGTGGAACTTTCTGTGGGAATTAACGGGAATATATGGGAATTAACGGAAATATACAGTGGCAAGAAAAAGTATGTGAACCCTTTGGAATTACCTGGATTTCTACATAAATTGGTCATACAATTTGATCTAATCTAATAACACACAAACAATTATACATTTTCATGTCTTTATTGAACACATCGTGTAAACATTCACAATGCAGGGTAGGAAAAGTATGTGATTCAATAACAGATTGACCCTCCTTTGGCAGCTCTTGGCAACTCTTCACATGGGATGATTTCACTGAACGACAAAAGAAAGGGAAGATTGAATGATCCTCAATGATCCATCGCATCTCCCTAAAATGTTTTCAACATACATCTGACAAAAGATAGTCTAGAAACTAAAGCTTTGGTTGTCTTCCTCTCAGGCTTCCATGTCTTCTCCCTGGACCTCCTCAATGTCCACCTCTTGAACATCAGACTCTGAGGCCTCATCTTCACTGTCACTTTCCAACCTTGTTGAGGATGGCTCATTGTCAGGCTCAAAAATCCTCAAATTTGTATGGGCTTCAGGCAGAAATCTTGACACGTTTTGATGTATTTCAGAACTGCAGTTTCCTCTGCTTGGAGCAACCGTGAAGTTGGCAGGGCAGTAGGATTTCTTCTCTTACATCTGCAAGCAGAGTCAGGATGAACGTCAGACAGGATGGCATTGTTTCCCTCAATCTGTGGAATGGCTACTGCTATACGTTTCAGGAGTTTCAGGCTGCTTACCACTCTCTTCCAAAATACATCATCCAGGAGGATCCTCTTGATGGGGCTGTCCATATCGGCAGACTGTGATATGGCCATTTCTTGGAGAGACTCCTTCCCCTCCTGGAGACTGTCAAACATGATGACAACACCAGCCCAACGGGTGTTGCTGGGCAGCTTCAATGTGGTGCTCTTATTCTTCTCACTTTGCTTGGTGAGGCAGATTGCTGCTATAACTTGATGACCTTTCACATACCTAACCATTTCCTTGGCTCTCTTGTAGAGTGTATCCATTGTTTTCAGTGCCATGATGTTCTTGAGGAGCAGATTCAATGCATGAGCAACACAGACAATGGGTGTGATGTGAGGGTAGGACTCTTCCACTTTATTCCTTGCCCACGAACATTCGACCACCCATCAGAGATGATTGCAATTTAGTCTGCTTTCGCTATGCTTTGCTTGACCTTAACTTGAACTCTGTTGAACTCTGCATCCAGCAAATGAGTAGATAAAGCATGTCTGGTTGGAGGGGTGTATGCTGGGCGAAGACCATTCAGAAATATCTTCCAATACACTTTGCCTGTGAGCATCAGAGGTGAACCAGTTGCATACACAGCTCGAACAAGACATTCATCAGCATTTCTCTGACTACGTTCCTCCATTGAGTCAAAAAACCTTCTGATTCCAGGAGGACAATGAGCTGTTGCTATTGATAAGGTGTCTGATTCATCATTTTCACCTCAAATAGAAGTAGAGGGGCTTTTGTCAGAGGTTGCTTGTTGTGAGCGCTGAGGGAACTTTATGCACTTAGCCAGATGATTCTGCATCTTTGTTGCATTCTTCACATATGATTTGCCATAGTATTTGCAAATGTACACAGCTTTTCCTTCTACATTAGCTGCAGTGAAATGTCTCCACACATCAGATAGTGCCGTGGCATTTTCCTGTAAAGGTGAGAAAAAAATGAGTAAAAAAAACCCAAATACAATTCCATGTACAAATAAATTGTTTAGCAGTTAGATTAAACAACTCCTTTGTAAGATACGTGTTTTAAAATGAAACGTACGGAAACAGGTGAATTAACACTCAGGCTCAAGCAAGCTAAAACCGACATGGTAGCAAAAACTAACTAGCAAAAATTGTTAACAAGTTAGAAATGATTTAAACATAGTTTGCTGTAGGCTACTATTTACTTGTTATTAACAAAAAAATAATGTATGTCATATAAAATATATTCACCCCACCCAGTATGGTACTCAAAACTTACCAATTTAAGAAAGATTCCCAAAATTCTCGGGCTTAACTTTCCGGAATTTACTGGAAAGTTTTCGACCCTTTGCAACCCTATTATAGTCTTTACATTTTTTGGCTTCCGAAGTAGGTTCAGACTGAACATTACTCACTCGGTTTTGTGTTTGATGGTGTTTCCAGGTTCCGCTGTGTTTCTTTTGCAGGTTTTGGTTTGTTAAAAGTTTTTTCTTGATAGTCAAATCAAATTTTATTTGCCACATGCTCCGAATACAAATACAATGTGTAGACCTTACCGTGAAATGCTTACTTACAAGCCCTTAACCAACAATGCAGTTCAAGAAATAGAGTTAAGAATAAACAAAATAAACTAAAGTACTTTTAAAAAAATAAAATAAAATAAAATTGTAATCAAAAAGTAACAAGAAATTACATAACAATAACGCGGCTATATACAGGGGGTACTGGTACCTAGTCAAAGTGCGGGGGTACGTACAGGTTAGTCCTTTGTAGTAATTGTCCATTCAGGTAATTTTAGGTATGGAATTTGGATTTGGATTGAAGGTTTTGATGTTGAGGTTAGTATCCTGTAGAAGTCCTTGCAAAACATTTCAAGTTGATCTACATTTATCCAACTCTATTTCTATCTTTTTGCAGAAGAACTCAGGAGCCCATGAGGTTCACTACCTCTCTCCCTCTTTCTCTCATCCTCTCTCTCTGTCTTTCTCACTCTCTCCTAGGATGTCATCAGTCTCACCATTTGCATAATAAGGTATTACGTTAACCATGTTAAAGACAGAGCAGAGCGGAGGTGGAAATGGAAAGAAATAGTTCATATAAACACAGCAAGACTGCAGTACTTAGTGCTGATGACAATATGGTACTTGTAATGGCAAATGGATGACTTCATCTCTATAGTACTGGGAGAGACAGGACCACAAGTGTGTCCAAGATGTGAGCAGCTGCCCTGGGTGGTTTTCTGCTTTGTGTTTGACCTGGGCATGGGTCAGTGAGAGACAGCTAAAGCCTTTACTTCTTTGATTATTTGAAACAAAAGAGGGAAAATGTATTCTTTGGGCTCAACAGCCAATTGTACGGGCCATTTCCTGAAGAGCAGGTCCGTCAATAGTCAAATAAACACATTTTCTATGTCATCCATGTCACAGCGGTACTGCACCACTTCAAGTTGTGAGTGGATTTCATAAATCATGAAAGCCGATTACAATTAAGTCTGTATAGTTAAAGCAATAATTCTTTCAGAGGGAAAACAGTGAACTAATAGGGGATTTCCCACACACAAACAGATGGTTCTCCTTTTAGCAAGAGAGGGACCATGACTGTATAATAATTCCCAGAGCTACGTTTGAAATGTTTACTCTTGGAAGACGGATCCTTAATCTGTCCTGACCTAGTTTGAAGTTCTTACCCCCTTCCCAAATTGCACCCTATACCCTTTGTAGTGTGCTACTTGGACCGGGGCCCATAAACTATGGCTGCACCTTAAAACGCACCCTATTTCCCATATAGTGCATTATTTGGGATGCATCCATAGTCTTTACTCAAACTTTACAGAAGTAATATTCTCCAAGATTACGATGGATTTTGAGCGTCTCTTTATTAAAAACGTGTAAAAGTCCTATACATCAGAGTCTGTTAAAGACAAATAATTTAATAATGAGGGTATGTAAAAACACATTAGTATTATTTTAGGAGCGGATGTTGACACCTATGAGGGTTGCAAGCAGATCTAAACCATATTGCGTGTACAATAATCACAGTAGCGGTACTGTGTGAGTCGCTCCTGTAAATAGCAGGGTTAGCGGTCCTTGAAAAATACCTTTTGGTTAAGATAGTAAGATAATATGGATGATTGTGAAGCAGTTATTCATAATTGTAACGCCTGCCGTTGTTGCTTGGACCCCTGGAATCGTCCCCATCGCAGCAGTATTGGATATTTTCTGTGTCAACAGTATATCATTTTGAATATTTTCATTAATCGAACGTAACAAGATATTTAGCTACGCTAATCTACACAGTTTGACACACAATTGTCATTGTCAGCGCAGGAGATGGAAAAGAGAAGCAGCCTAGATGAAAAGTCATATGCTCTCATATACAGTCTGTATAAATGCTACAAATAGTAATACTACAGTTTTTTGCTCTCTATTAAAGTCCTTCATTGCAAAGTGTTTTTTGATGAGTGAAAAATGGCTTTGTTGCAAAATGTTTGTTTTTTTTAAACGCAGCTGAAATATGGCCTTGAATGACGTCACACGACACATACAGCACAGCTACTGCGTACACAGAGGCTCGTTTGTTTAGCTACCGGTTGGAAAGTGTATCTTTACTTTGCGTAGACAGTGATGCAAAGTCTCTTCAACGTCATGTGGATGGATGAAAAGCATTGGCCGTGCTCAGCTCCTTTGGCAGTTTCTTGGGCATATGATAAAAAACAACTATTTGTCTAAGGCTAATCAGAATACATGTAGATAGGTGGCTTTAGTATCGACCCCTATCACATTCCTGGCGGTGCATTTGTAGGAGCCCTGGTCTCTCTGTGTGGGGTTCTGGATGATAAGAGAGCCTTGTGGGTGGAGGTACTTGTTGCCAAAGAGGCGTGGCTGGGCACTGACCGCTAGCCGCGCCCTATCCGGTGTCTCCCAGGCAATCTCAGCTCGGGGGATCCCAGTGGCAACACAGTTCAGCTGGACCGCCACGCCGCGGCGAGCATACATCACAGGAGGCGGGCCATTGGTGATGCGAGGCAGGTACGCGATGACAATGACGGGCACGGAGAGCAGGGCGCTGCCGTACTCGTTAGCCGCTCGGCAGACGTAGGAGCCGCGGTCGTAGACGGACGCCTGCTGGATGGCGAGCGTCCCATTGGCCAATACGGCGTAGCGACCGGCTCTCTGTGGCCGCCCCAGGACCACCCCACTGGGCAGGGTCCACGTCAGCCGGAGGGGGTCCCCCGTAGAGAGACAGTGGAGTTGGAGGCTCTCCCCATTCATAATACTGATGGGGGAGTTGTAGCGGTTATTGATCTCTGGTTTCCTCTCCGGGGCTAAAGTAATAGTACGTTCCACTAGCCCGGCTACATTCCTCGCCAGGCAGCGGTACATACCACTCTCAGAGACAGAGGGGTTAGTGATGACCAAGGAGCCGTCAGGTCGGTGAAAGAACTTGGAGAACTGGGCACCCCTCATGAGGGGGGAACCATTAGGGAGGATCCAGGTTACTGTTGGGGGTGCTGGGCCTCCTTCAAAGGAGCAGTTCAGGGTCATGGTACTGCCTACCGTTAGAGAGAGGCTCTCTGTTTTGGGCCCTCTGAGTTGCGGCCTCTCTACCATCCCTCTAACCTCCAAGTGGACTATCAGCCTGGCCTCCCCGCCCTCGTTGTGTGCGATGCAGGCCAGCTGAGCCGAGTCGGTCCCCTTCGGCGAACGTATATCCAACGTACCGTTACGATGCACCGTCATTCTGCTGCCGTAGTATGGCACCGGGAGGATGACGTTCTCCGGTAACACCCACATGACCCGGGGGATGGGTGTCCCCACAGCCTCGCAGGCCAGCATTGTTTGCTGGTCCCTTATAGCCGTCACTCTGATAGTGTTGACCATACCTCTCAGTCCGTTGATGGTCGGCGGCGTCACAAGGACATCCACCCTGGTGACTTTGCGGTCCTGGCCGGCACTGTTCCTAGCTGTGCAGGTGTAGTTACCAGCATCAAAGCGTTGCGCCTTCTTGACCACTAATGTGCCATCATTATGGACCTGGTACTTAGTGGGGGAGGAGGAAATGGCCCGGTTAGTGGGGGAGAGCCATGTGATGACTGGGGTCGGCTCTCCCTTGGCGCTGCACTTCAGAGACACGGTCTCCCCATAAAGAACCCTGACGACTCTCGGGCTTTGAGTTTTGTCTCTGATGATCGGAGGGTCCGCCACCACCTTGACGTGAACCTTCATCTCATCCTTCCCTATCTGGTTCTCAGCGTAGCAGGTGTAGTCTCCTTCCTCTCTCATCCCCACGTCGTTGGCGTACAATGTCCCGTTGTCGAACACCACGTATCTGGGGGGGGGGGGGGGGGATTGTTTGGAAATAGTGTTGTGGTTCTTATCGACTATGCAGTTAATGTGATTCAATAACAGATTGAATGTACATACTGTATTATGTCATTCAATAACATTTTACGGTATGTGTAAAGTTAAGTTGATGCCGATTCAACAAACACCAAGTACCTGCGGGTGCGCCCACCTCTAACACTACTATCCGTCTGTTTCAGTGTGTTGATCATGGTGCCGTCCGGCAGAGCCCAGCGGATCTCAGGGTTGGGGAGGCCAGACGCTACACAGTCCACCTTCAGTTCTCCTCCATACATCACCTTCAAATTCAAAAATATTTGTCTATCCAATCGTACATCAGACAGAAAACCGACCAAAATATTTGCACTCACATGCAACACATTAAAATATCACATTAAAAACACCAATGTTCTGCCCCATATGGCACCCTAACCCCTATATAGTGCACAATTTTTCACTAAGGCCCATTGGGCTCTGGTCAAAAGTAGTGCACTATACAGGGAATAGGGTGCCATTTGGGATGTAACCCATTATTTACATAGAAACCTAAGACAAAAGACAGACCTTCTGACTGGCCAGCAGCTGCTTCTGCTCAATCTTGGCCGGCTTGGTCAGGACGTTAACCCTCAGAAGCATGTAGTCGTCCCCCATCTTGTTTCGGGCCACACACAGGTAGTCCCCATCATCTTTCTCTGTCGTGGCCTGGATGGCCAGAGAACCGTTGGTGAACACCTTTATCCTGGGGTCAAAGCTGAACCCCCCCCCCCAAAAAAAAACAAGTTGTTATTGTTTGTGAATAACAGTTTTTCCTGCTGTTAATAGCAACCATGTTAGGTCTTCCTTTGATGGTTTTTCAGCTAACCTTTAGGGAATAGAAAATGTGCCTGTATGATTTCCTAGTAAACCTTCTCATTCATGATAACATCTGATGATGATAGTTGATATACAGTGCCTTCAGAAAGTATTCATACCCCTTGACTTATTCCACATTTTGTTGTGTTACAGCCTGAATTCAAAATTGATTAAATATTTTTTTCTCACTCATCTGCACACAATACCACATAATGACAAAGTGAAAACATGTTTTTAGACATTTTTGCTAATATATTGAAAAGAAAATACAGAAATATCTCATTTACATAAGTACTCACACTCTTGAGTCAATACATTTTAGAATCACCTTTGGCAACGATTACAGCAGTGAGTCTTTCTGGGTAAATCACTAAGCGTTTTGCACACCTGGATTGTACAATATTTGCCCATTACTTTTGAAGGAATTCTTCAAGCTTTGTCAAGTTGATCATTGCTAGAGAGCCATTTTCAAGTCTTGCCATACATTTTCAAGCCGATATAAGTCAAAACTGTAACTAGGCCACTAAGGAACATTCAATGTCATCTTGGTAAGCAACTCTAGTGTATATTTGGCCTTGTGTTTTAGGTTATTGTTCTACTGAAAGGTGAATTTGTCTTCCAGTGTCTGTTGGATAGCAGACTGAACCAGGCTTTCCTCTAGGATTTTGCCTGTGGTTAGTTATATATATTTTTTAATCATAACTTGAAAAAAAATGATGAGTGGTACTCAGTGATGTTTTGTGTTGGATTTGCCCCAAACATAACACTTTTTATAACAGGACCTAAAGTTAATTTCTTTGCCACATTTTTTGCAGTTTTACTTTAGTGTCTTATTGCAAACAGGATGCATGTTTTGGAACATTTTAATTCTGTACAGGTTTCTTTCTTTTCACTCTGTAATTTAGGTTAGTATTGTGGCGTAACTACAACGTTGTTGATCCATCCTCAGTTTTCTCCAATCACAGCCATTAAACTCTAACTATTTTAAAGACACCATTGGCCTCATGGTGAAATGAGTGGTTTCCTTCCTCTCCGGCAGGAAGGTCGCCTGTACCTTTGTAGTGACTTGGAGTATTGATACACCATCCAAAGTGTAATTATAACTTCACCATGCTCAAAGGGACATTCAATGTCTGTTTTTTACATTCTTACCCATCTAACAATGGGTGCCCTTCTTCGCAAGGCATTGGAAAACTTCCCTGGTCTTTGTGATTGAATCTGTGTTTGCTAGACTAAGGGACCTTACAGATAATTGTATGTGTGGGGTACAGAGATGAGATAGTCATTCACAAATCACATTAAACACTAATATTACACACAGTCCATGCAACTTATTATGTGACTTTTTAAGCACATTTTTACTCCTGCCATAACAAAGGGGTTGAATACTTATTTACTTTTCATTTTTTATTCATTTGTAAAAATGTCTAAAAACATAATTCCACGTTGACATAATGGGGTATTGGGTGACATAGCATCTCAATTGAATCAATGTTAAATTCAGGCTGTAACAGAACAAAATGTGGAAAAAGTCAAAAGTATAAATACTTTCTGAAGGCACTATACATACAGACAATGGCCTGAAGGGCATATTAGACAATGAGTGAAAAAGATGCCAGAAGATGCATACCTGTACTGGGAATCCACTAGTTTCTTAGAGGGGGTTCTCCAGACGATCCTGGGCTCTGGTGTTCCTGTGGCAATGCAGTCGAGCCTCAGCAGCCCCCCGTAGACCACGTCAGACCTCTGGGGAGATGAGGAAGTAATCCTGGCCTTGGTGGAGGATGGGAGTCTCAGTACTGTCAGAATGCTGGTTCTCCTGGAGGCTCCTACCGCATTACTGGCCACACACTCATATCTCCCCGCGTCGCCTTGGCCTAGCCCACGGACGTACAGGGTCCCGTTGGGGAAGACAAAGAAATTACGTCCGTTGACGAACTGCGAGGTGAGGAGCTGGACTCCATCGGGCGTGGTCCAGCGCATGACGGGCGTAGGGGCTCCTTTGGCGGTGCAGTGGATGTAGGCCGTGCTGCCCTCGGGGAGGGACATGTTCTCATAGCGAGGTTGTTGGATGACTGGAGGCAAGGCTGCCACATGGAGGCGGACAGAGACGGTGTCGGCTCCCGCCACGCTGCTGCCGATACATTTATAGATCCCTCTGTCTGTGTAGCTGGCCTGGGTTATCCGGAGAGTACCGTTACTGAGGAGTTCCACGTGCTTAGGGCCAGACTGTGGGCTGGGCTGGGGGCCACTGAATGGGTTGGCAGGGCCCGGGGCTGGGGGCGCAGCGAGGTGGACCCTGTCAGGTAGCACCCAGGTGACCCGGGGCATGGGATGTCCCTGTACCTGGCACTCCAGATCGATGCCGTCCCCGTGGTACACGGTAGCATCGCGGTAGCGCGGCTGGAGCACTCTGGGATGCTGGGCCAGGACCGTCAGGGAGACCACCATCTTGTCCACGCCATACTGGTTCTGGACCATACAGAGGTACTGGCCTCGGTCCTGGGGCTGGCTGTTACGGATGATAAACGTGCCGTTGGGATGGACCTCGAACCTCTGGACCCGAGTGTTCTGGGCTACTGTCGCTCCTGCATGAATCAAAATAATGTGTGTTTCAAGACATCAAACAGATTAAAACAATAAAGGGTTGTTTCTACAACATGTTGTCTGTTGAAACGCATAAGAATGGAGCATAGCTTATATCATAACAAATAGGGTTCTCCTTTTTTGTTACATTAACAGGCTTACATACAGCTGTGTCGTTCTGTAACAGAGGGTGAAGGAGGATGTTCTAAGAAGGGGAGAACAGAAAAGGAAGTACTGGTATACATACCAGTGGAGACTCTCGTCCAGGAGAGGAAAGGCTTGGGCTCCCCTACAGCCACACAGGGCAGCTGTGCATCCATCTCTGCATTCACTGTCACTGTCCGCACATCCACATTGGTGATCCGGGGCTTCCCTCTTACAACAGGCCCTGCTACGGGGGGTCTCTGACCACCTCCCGACACCCCACCTGATAACCCCTGTGTCTGGGTAGGGGTCTCTGTCCTCTGGCCCCCACCAGATGGACTCTGAGGCCTCGATGAAGACACTGATGAAGTCTGAGAAAAGCTCTTTGTGGTGGTGGATGCGAGAGTGGTTGTAATGGTCGTCTGTCTGACCATCTGGGTGTTTGTGTTTGTGACTGTCCTGTGGGGTGTTCTGGGTTCTGTGGTGGTTGGTTTAACACCGGTGACTGGATCAGGCTTGATGTCAGTTGACTCTAGTTTAGTAGTGGTGTGGGAGTCGGCTGGTGGTGGTTGTCTGTTGGGGTCAGATCTGGTGATTAGGATGGAGTCTCCTCTGTTGAGGATCGGGTTGTTCCTCTGGTCGGGTTGAGAGATGAGGACTCTCTCTCTGTGACTGTCTGGGATGTGGTTGGAGTTGGAGGGAGCCTCCACTGTTCTGGATGAAGGTTGGTTCCTGACCCTAGTGGATGGAAAGTTTAGTACAGGGATTTGAGGCCTCACCCTAGAGGGGAAAACTATGGATGTCCTAACTGATGTGGAGGTGACAGGTGACATAGTGGGAGTAACATCTTTTGAGGTAGTAGCAGCAACAGAAACTGCAACATTTTCCACTGGTGTTTGGTCTTTGCCAGTGGTGGAAGTGCTTTCTCTGATGTTATAGTGCCCATCAAAGGTTGTTCTGGGCTTAATAGCGGCTGTTTTATCGGGACCGGATCCGCGATAAGAGCTTTCAGATGTCACCAGCCTTTCAGTGGTGCTAACCCGAGCCTCCTCATGTTCTGCCTCCTCATGGAAGGACTCTTTTGTTGAGGCACCCGGGGCGTGTGTTGTGCCGTGTGCTCTGGTTATTTCATGCCGGATAGATGGGGACACGCTGTCAATCTCTTTGACCGGCGCCTTTTTAACCTCAGTAGTACCTGTTGTATATCGATCGTCTGGTGTGTTGAGCTGTCCATCTGCTGGCACTCCCGGGCGAGTGTTGCGATTCTCCGGGGACTTGTCAGGACTTGGAACAGGGTGAAGGTCTACAGTAGCGCTGCCTCCCCTTTGTGTTGTCTCGGTTGGTTTAACTGCAGGAAGGGGGATGCTTGTCAAATTCCCCTGACTGGCTGTCGTGTGCACAACCGAGTGCTCTGGGACTGGGCTCGGAGTGTTCGGAGTCTGAGAGGCTCTTTCTGGGGCTGCTCTGTGATGGCTGCTCTGGGACGTTTGTTTGTATGTTTCTGTTAAAGAGGCTGTAGGAGATGCCGGTGGGGCTGTTGTGCTCCCGAACAGTGGTTTGGCGTGTGGTGAAAGGGTGCCCTTTGTCTCGGAGCGAGTTGTAGGTTTCACTGAAGGGTCAATCCTGTCTTCGTATAAAGAGGCTACTGTGTTCTCTTCGTGACTCACTCTGCCTGATGACGTTGCTTGGCTGCCCGTTGATGGAACTGCGGTATTAAACCTGTCCGTCATGCTTTTGGCCTTGTCGAACGCTTCTATTTTAGTCCATGTGGCAGTGGTTGCCTTGGTAGTTGTTGGGAGCGCGTCCTTAGGTGTGGCTGCGGTTGTAAAATCACTTCTCAACGGATTATTAGGCTTTGGCTTCTTTCTGCCCGTATTGGGCCGTCTTCTCCTGCCCCCGCCCCCATTCCTCCTCCTGGGGTTCTGGTTTCTGAGTCGAGTAGCCACCTCCCCTGGAGTTTCCTTCCTCATATACACAGCTGAAGTGAGCTCGGTCGTGGGAGAGGGTGCGCTGAGTGGAAGATGGGTTATATTAGACCTTGTATGCTGCTTTAGCTGAGTATGTGTGTCTGGTTTAGCAGTTGTGGTCTGAGTCTCGGTGAGAGAGTGATCAAATTCATCTCTCTCTGTTTCCGATTCAGAGTACCCTCGAACTGTGGTGGTGGCGAGGGATGGGTCAAGTTCAGCTCTGTCTAAATATGCGTCACTTCCTTCATTAAAGCTGTTAACAACACTGGGTCCGTTAGCGTCTTTCGCCCCCTGATTATCCTCAGACGTGGGTGAGATATCAGACTCTGTAACCGCGTCAACATCTGTAGTTAAAGCAGTGGTGGGGGTGGTGCTTTGATTTTCTCCTTGTAAAGAGTCGTTGTGCAAAGAACTGGTCCAGACGTTCACATGCAGCTGACCCAGGGTCTGGGAGTGTGTGTGTGTGACTGTGTGCCTGCCTTGTGTCTCTGTGTGTGTGACAGTATTACTGAGCTGCTGGGGAACAGATGTGACAGGCTCTGTGACTGGCTGCGTGAAAAGTGCATGATTTGTGGCTGTATCCACATCTGAGTCTGTAGTGTAAGTAGTGTGTCGAGTGGATATATGCGGTGTAGTAGTGGGTGTGTATAGCTCCTCCTCCTCTTCCTCATGTAGGTTGTCTGTTGATCCCTCTATGTTGTCCGGAGACTGTGTCTGCTTAGCGCTAGCTGTTGTTGTTGACTCCTGCTTCTTCCTTGTGGTGAGGTGAGTTGAGCTGGGTGTTATGTTTGTGTTAGCCTGTCCGTTCTTGTCACGGATTTTGGCCAAAATGTCCGCCCACTTCTCCGGGTCTATATTTTTGTTTGCCACGTTAATCCTCCTTCTCATCTCCACTGTGTTTTTCTTGTCTTTATCATTTGTCCCTGTCGTGGTTGGTTTTCTTGGTACAGCAGGTCGCCTCCACGTGTTTCTAAATGGATGAGCACCACCCCTGTTTGAACTTTGACCTCTCCTCCGTTTCATTAGCTCCACACGGCTCGGGGATGAGGAGGAGGAGAAAGATGAGGAGGAAGGCGAGGAGGGGACTTCCTCCTGCCTGTCCTCATCGTCCCCTGATGCCTCCTCTGTGTCCTCCATGGGGGCTTTGACCCTGGTGTTGACCCCTGAAGCAGACTGTGGCCTCATTCTCCTCAGTGGTCGTATCTCTGCTCCTAACTGTCTGGTGAGAGTCACCTTAGTAGCCAGGGAATACACACCATGCTGGTTCATGGCCACACACTTATAATATCCACTGTCTGTCAGTCGACTCTCTGGGACTCTCAGAGTTCCGTTGGAATACACCAGCGCTCTAGAAGAGTTGGCTCTGTGACTCACTATGTTGCTGTCAGGAAGGATCCAGTTAATCTCAGGGTCAGGAGAGCCAGACACGACACAGTTCAGAGTGAGAGGAACACCGGTGAACCCCTCCACGAGGGTAGGTGCCATCTCATCCCCTCCAAGAGGGGGAGGACTGGAGGACTCCTCGACCGTCAGGCGGAAAGGGAGGACAGTGAGGTCGTCAGAGACCTGGGCGATACAGTAATATAGCCCTGAGTCTGAGTGTCCTACAGCTTTAAAATCCAATCTACCGGTGCTCAACACTGACACCCTGTTGTCTGGGCTGCTGTACGGTGCCTCCAGCTGGGTCCCGTCTGGCAGCATCCAGCGAACCGCCGTGTCTCCTGAGCTCAACACGTTACAGTCCATCACAGCAGGGCTGCCCACTACAACACTCAGCACTGTCCTAGTAGTGTTTGTGTTCTCTATCATGACCCATGTCCTACGGTGTCTGCGCTCCAGCTCAGGCTCCACGGTCTGTGTGAGGTGGGTGCTGAGGATCAGCTTGACGCTCTTCCCAGTGGACTGGGGCCTGTTCAACTGCAGGTCCATAGAGCTCTGCATTAGCCAGGATGGTTGAGCTACCATGTTAGCCTTAACCCCTGTGTAGTACAATGCATCTCTCTCCAGGTCCTGTCTGTACCTGGAGATCAAGAAGGAAAAAACACATAACATAAAACATAACATAGCAGTATGAAATGAGATGCTCTATATCACGTATTGAACTCAAGGCCCATTCATTCCAGCCTGCGGGTGGTTTAATCATTATTAATATATACAGTGCCTTGCGAAAGTATTCGGCCCCCTTGAACTTTGCGACCTTTTGCCACATTTCAGGCTTCAAACATAAAGATATAAAACTGTATTTTTTTGTGAAGAATCAACAACAAGTGGGACACAATCATGAAGTGGAACGACATTTATTGGATATTTCAAACTTTTTTAACAAATCAAAAACTGAAAAATTGGGCGTGCAAAATTATTCAGCCCCTTTACTTTCAGTGCAGCAAACTCTCTCCAGAAGTTCAGTGAGGATCTCTGAATGATCCAATGTTGACCTAAATGACTAATGATGATAAATACAATCCACCTACAGTGCCTTGCGAAAGTATTCGGCCCCCTTGAACTTTGCAACCTTTTGCCACATTTCAGGCTTCAAACATAAAGATATAAAACTGTATTTTTTTGTGAAGAATCAACAACAAGTGGGACACAATCATGAAGTGGAACGACATTTATTTGATATTTCAAACTTTTTTAACAAATCAAAAACTGAAAAATTGGGCGTGCAAAATTATTCAGCCCCCTTAAGTTAATACTTTGTAGCGTCACCTTTTGCTGCGATTACAGCTGTAAGTTGCTTGGGGTATGTCTCTATCAGTTTTGCACATCGAGAGACTGAAATTTTTCCCATTCCTCCTTGCAAAACAGCTCGAGCTCAGTGAGGTTGGATGGAGAGCATTTGTGAACAGCAGTTTTCAGTTCTTTCCACAGATTCTCGATTGGATTCAGGTCTGGACTTTGACTTGGCCATTCTAACACCTGGATATGTTTATTTTTGAACCATTCCATTGTAGATTTTGCTTTATGTTTTGGATCATTGTCTTGTTGGAAGACAAATCTCCGTCCCAGTCTCAGGTCTTTTGCAGACTCCATCAGGTTTTCTTCCAGAATGGTCCTGTATTTGGCTCCATCCATCTTCCCATCAATTTTAACCATCTTCCCTCTCCCTGCTGAAGAAAAGCAGGCCCAAACCATGATGCTGCCACCACCATGTTTGACAGTGGGGATGGTGTGTTCAAGTTGATGAGCTGTGTTGCTTTTACGCCATTGCATTGTTGCCAAAAAGTTCAATTTTGGTTTCATCTGACCAGAGCACCTTCTTCCACATGTTTGGTGTGTCTCCCAGGTGGCCTGTGGCAAACTTTAAACGACACTTTTTATGGATATCTTTAAGAAATGGCTTTCGTCTTGCCACTCTTCCATAAAGGCCAGATTTGTGCAATATACGACTGATTGTTGTCCTATGGACAGAGTCTCCCACCTCAGCTGTAGATCTCTGCAGTTCATCCAGAGTGATCATGGGCCTCTTGGCTGCATCTCTGATCAGTCTTCTCCTTGTATGAGCTGAAAGTTTAGAGGGACGGCCAGGTCTTGGTAGATTTGCAGTGGTCTGATACTCCTTCCATTTCAATATTATCGCTTGCACAGTGCTCCTTGGGATGTTTAAAGCTTGGGAAATCTTTTTGTATCCAAATCCGGCTTTAAACTTCTTCACAACAGTATCTCGGACCTGCCTGGTGTGTTCCTTGTTCTTCATGATGCTCTCTGCGCTTTTAACGGACCTCTGAGACTATCACAGTGCAGGTGCATTTATACGGAGACTTGATTACACACAGGTGGATTGTATTTATCATCATTAGTCATTTAGGTCAACATTGGATCATTCAGAGATCCTCACTGAACTTCTGGAGAGAGTTTGCTGCACTGAAAGTAAAGGGGCTGAATAATTTTGCACGCCCAATTTTTCAGTTTTTGATTTGTTAAAAAAGTTTGAAATATCCAATAAATGTCGTTCCACTTCATGATTGTGTCCCACTTGTTGTTGATTCTTCACAAAAAAATACAGTTTTATATCTTTATGTTTGAAGCCTGAAATGTGGCAAAAGGTCGCAAAGTTCAAGGGGGGCGAATACTTTCGCAAGGCACTGTACAATACCAGTCAAAAGTTTGGGCACACCTACTCATTTTTCTTTATTTTTACTATTTTCTATATTGTAGAATAATAGTGAAGACATCAAAACAATTACGTAACACATATGGAATCATGTAGTAACCAAAAAGGTGTTAAACAAATCAAAATATATTTTATATTTTATATTTTTCAAAGTAGCCACCCTTTGCCTTGATGACAGCTTTACACACTCTTGGCATTCTCTCAACCAGCTTCACATGGAATGGTTTTCCAACAGTCTTGAAGGAGTTCCCACATATGATGAGCAATTATTGGCTGCTTTTCCTTCACTCTGTGGTCCAACTCATCCCAAACCATCTCAGTTGGGTTGAGGTCTGGTGATTGTGGAGGCCAGGTCATCTGATGCACCACTCCATCACTCTCCTTCTTGGTCAAATAGCCCTTACACAGCCTGGAGGTGTGTTTTGGGTCATTGTCCTGTTGAAAAACAAACTAAGTGCAAACCAGATGGGATGGCGTATCACTGCAGAATGCTGTGGTAGCCATGCTCGTTAAGTATGCCTTAAATTCTAAATTAATCACAGACCGTGTTACCAGCAAAGCACCCCCACACCATCACACCTCCTCCTCCATGCTTCACGGTGGGAACCAACAATGCGGGGATCATCTGTTCACCTACTCTGTGTCTCACAAAGACACGGTGGTTGGAACCAAAAGTCTCAAATTTGGACTCATCAGACCAAAGGACAGATCTCCACCGGTCTATTTCCATTGCTGGTGTTTCTTGGCCCAAGCAAGTCTCTTCTTATTATTGGTGTCCTTTAGTGGGGGTTTCATTGCAGCAGTTCAACCCTGAAGGCCTGATTCACGCAGTCTCCTCTGAACAGTTGATGTTGAGATGTGTCTGTTACTCTGTTTCTGAGGCTGGTAACTCTAATGAACTTATCCTCTGGAGCAGAGGTAACTCTGGGTCTTTCTTTCCTGTGGCAATCCTAATGAAAGCCAGTTTTATCATAGCGCTTTATGGTTTTTCCGACTGCACTTGAAGAAACTTTAAAAGTTCATGAAATGTTCCAAATTGACTGACCTTAATGTCTTAAAGTAATGATGGACTGTCGTTTCTCTTGCCTATTTGAGCTGTTCTTGCTATAATATTGGCTTGGTCTTTTACTAAATTGTCACACCCTGATCTGTTTCACCTGTCCTTGAGATTGTCTCCACCCCCCTCAAGTTGTCGCGCATCTTCTCCATTATCCCCTGTGTATTTATACCTGTGTTCTCTGTTTGTCCGTTGCCAGTTCATCTTGTTTGTCCCCAGTTTCTCTTTTCTCGCCCTCCTGGTTTTGACCCTTGCCTGTCTTGACTCTGAGCCCACCTGCCTGCCAACACCTGACCGCCGACCTGTACCTTCGCCCTACCTCTGGATTATTGACCTCTGCCTACCCTGACCCTGAGCCTGCCGTCTGTCCGGTACCGTTGCCCCACCTCTGGTTTACTGACCCCTGCCTGCCTTGACCTGGCTATTGCCTGCCCCTGTTGGATTATTAAACCATTGTTAATTCGACGTGTCTGCATCTGGGTCTTACCTTGATTCCTGATACAAATAGGGCTATCTTCTGTATACCACCCCTACCTTGTCACAACACAACTGATTGGCTCAAACACATTAAGAAGGAAAGAAATTACACAAATTAACTTTTAACAAGGCACACCTGTTAATTTAAATGCATTCCAGGTGACTACCTCATGAAGCTGGTTGAAAGAATGCCAAGAGTGTGCAAAGCTGTCATCAAGGCAAAGGGCACCAAAGAACATGGCTGACGTTTTACATTCTCCCAACCAATTGTGCCATTTTATTAATTTATTTTCCGTTTGGTGTAACTTATTTTTTCACTTATTGTGTACATAATGTTGCTGCTACCGTCTCTTATGACTGAAAATAACTTCTGGACATCAGAAAAGCGATTACTCACCGCGGACTGGAAGAAACTTTTTCCTTTAATGAGTCCGACAAGAGGTATATCCTGCTTTCACTGGAACAGGTCCAGATCCAAGCCTTATGCGTGAAGAAAAGACGCCGGAAAAGGGGACGCAGATTGAGGATCTTTCTGAGAATCCGGAGGCGAGCGAGTAAACTCCCAATGCCTTCCATTCTTCTTGCTAACGTGCAATCATTGGAAAATAAAATTGATGACTTACTATTAAGATTATCCTACCAACGGGACATTAAAAACTGTAACATCTTATGTTTCACCAAGATGTGACTGAACGAAGATACGGACAATATAGAGCTAGCGGGATTTTCCATGCACCAGCAGAACAGAGATGCTACCTCTCATAAGACTAGGGGTGGGGAAGTGTGTCTTTTTGTCAATAACAGCTGGTGCGCGATGTCTAATATTAAAGAAGTCTCGAGGTATTGCTCGCCTGAGGTAGAGGACCTTATGATAAGCTGCAGACCACATTATCGACCAAGAGAGTTCTCATCTGTATTATTCGTAGCCGTCTATTTACCACCACAAAACGAAGCTGGAACTTAGACCGCTCTCAATCACCTCTATAAGGCCAAAAGCAAAGAAGAAAATGCTCACCCAGAAGCGGTGCTCCTAGTGGCCGGGGACTTTAATGCAAGCAAACTTAAATCAGTTCTACCAAATTTTTACTAGCATGTCACATGTGCAACCAGGGGAAAAAAATCCCTGACCACCTTTACTCCACACACAGAGATGCATACAAAGCTCTCCCCGCCCTCCATTTGGCAAATCTGACCAGAATTCTATCCTCCTGATTCCTGCTAACAAGGAAAAACTAAAGCAGGAAGTACCAGTGACTTGCTCAATGCGGATGTGATCAGATGACGCGGATGCTACACTACAGGACTGTTTTGCTAGCACGGACTGGAATATGTTCCGGGATTCATCCAATGGCATTGAGAAATACACCACCTCAGTCATCGGCTTCATCAATAAGTGCATCGATGACATCATCCCCACAGTGACTGTACGTACATATCCCAACCAGAAGCCATGGATTACAGGCAAAATATGCATCGAGCTAAAGGCTAGAGCTGCCGATTTCAAGGAGCTGGAGACTAATCTGGACACTTATAAGAAATCCCGCTATGCCCTCAGACGAACCATCAAACAAGCAAAGCGTCAATACAGGATGAAGATTGAATCCTACTACACCGACTCTATGCTCGTCGGATGTGGCAGGGCTTGAAAACTATTACGGACTACAAAGGGAAACCCAGACGCGAGCTGCCCAGTGACACGAGCCTACCAGACGAGCTAAATGCCTTTTATGCTCGCTTCGAGGCAAGCAACACTGAGCATGCACGAGAGCACCAGCTGTTCTGAATGACTGTGTGACAACGCTCTCGGTAGCCGATGTGAACAAAATCTTTAAACAGGTCAACATTCACAAAGCCGCTGGGCCAGATGGATTACCAGGACGTGTACTCAAAGCATGCGCGGCTCAACTGTCAAGTGTCTTCACTGACATTTTCAACCTTTCCTTGACCGAGTCTGTAATACCTACATGTTTCAAGCAGACCACCATAGTCCCTGTGCCCAAAGAAGAGAAGGTAACTTGCCTAAATGATTACCACCCTGTGGCACTCACATCGGTAGCCATGAAGTGCTTTGAAAGGCTGGTCATGGCTCACATCAACACATCCTCCTGGACACCCTTGACTCACTCCAATTCGCATACCGCCCCAACAGATCCACAGATGACGCAATCTCAATCGCATGCCACACTGCCCTTTCTCACCTGGACAAAAGGAACACCTATGTGAGAATGCTGTTCATTGACTACAGCTCAGCGTTCAACACCATAGTACCCACAAAGCTCATCACTAAGCTAAGGACTCTGGGACTAAACACCTCCCTGTGCAACTGGATCCTGGACTTCCTGATGGGCCGCCCCCAGGTGGTAAGAATAGGCAACAACACTTCTGCCACGCTGATCCTTAACACTGGGGCCCCTCAGGGGTGTATACTTAGTCCCCTCCTGTGTTCCCTGGCCACCCACGGCTGCGTGGCCAAACACGACTCCAACACCATCATTAAGTTTGCTGACGACACAACAGTGGCAGGCCTGATCACCGACAATTATGAGACGACCTATAGGGAAGAGGTCAGAGAACTGGCAGTGTCCCTCAATGTGAGCAAGACAAAGGAGCTGATTGTGGACTACAGGAAAAGGCGGGCCAAACAGCCCCCCATTAACATTGACGGGGTTGTAGTGGAGTGAGTCGAGAATTCAAGTACCTTGGTGTCCACATCACCAATGAACTATCATGGTCCAAACATACCAAGACAGTAGTGAAGAGGGCACGACAAAACCTATTCCCCCTCAGGGGCCTGAAGAGATTTGGCATGGGTCCCCAGATCCTCAAAAGGTTCTACAGCTGCACCATCGAGAGCATCCTGACCGGTTGCATCACCGCCTGGTATGGCAACTGCTCGGCATCTGACCGTAAGGCCCTACAGAGGGTAGTGCGAATGGCCCAGTACATCACTGGGGCCAAGCTTCCTGCCAACCAGGACCTATATAATAGGCGGTGTCAGAGGAAAGCCAGAGTTGTCAGAGACTCCAGTCACCCAAGTTATAGACTGTTTTCTCTGCTACCGCACGGCTTAGGTGTACCGGAGCGCCAAGTCTAGGACCAAAAGGCTCCTCAACAGCTTCTACCCCCAAGCCATTAGACTGCTGAACAATTCATAAAAATCGCAACCAGACAATTTACATTGACCCCCCTACCCTTTTGCACACTGCTGCTACTTGCTGTTTGTTTGTTACCTATGCATAGTCACTTTGCCCCCACCTACATGTACAGATTACCTCAACTGGCCTGTACCCCCGCACACTGACTCGGTACCGGTGCCCCCTGTATATAGCCTCGTTATTTTTATTGTGTTACTTTTTATTATTACTTTTTATTTTAGCCTACTTGGTAAATATTTTCTAAGTAAGCATTTCACAGTAAAGTCTACACTTATTGTATTTGGCAAATAAAGTTTGATTTGATTTGGCTACTTTAAAGAATCTCAAATATAAAATATATTTTGATTTGTTTAACACTTTTTTGGTTACTACATGATTCCATATGTGTTATTTAATAGAATTGATGTCTTCACTATTATTCTACAATGTAGAAAATAGTACAAATAAAGAAAAACCCTGGAATGAATAGGTGTGTCCAAACTTTTGACTGGTACTGTAAATGTATTTATTTTTTGTGGGAAAAAACGATCTCAACCAACATTTAAATGACTAAAACCAAATCAAGACTGTGTAGAAATGATAATGGACCCACATTTACAACCTCTTCACTCTGTCTAGCTAGCTAACAGTCATCGAAACGAAAGCTAGACAGTCAGGGAGCATCGAAAAATGGAGTGAAGACAATTTTTGCACATTTTGATGGCGAGGAAATATAATTCATCATAAGTGTGGCCCTCCGGACCTCGGTGAAGACCGAATGCCTTTGGGGAAAATGAGTTTGACAACCGTGCCCTATATCGAGGACCACTCTAAAATGAACACATAAAATCACATAATAATCACATATGGGCAAATCCTAACTTCCACAAATGTTCACGCGCATTGGTCTCATTGCATGACTAAGTGAAAATGTTACTCAAGTAGAAGTTGGAATTTGGCCCATAATGATAAATGAAAAAGCGTTTTCTTAATCCAGCCTACCTGTAGCTGGGCACCGGCTCCTTAGTCAGCATGATCTCTCTTTGCAGGTGAGCGGGCGTGTCGCTATAGTAGGCAATCAGCCTCCAGAGTCTCTCATAATTGTCCCTGTTGATGGGACACTCCAGATCCATGGAGATACTCACATTATAGGCCAGCTGCAGAGGGTTGACCTGCTCCCAGCTGACCTTAGACGACTCCCTGCGGGGCTCTCCGATGCTGCACTCCAGATCCACTTTGTTCCCATGCTCGTCCGTCAGGCCTAGGGTAATGTTGCCGAACGACCCCTTGAACTCCTCCAGGGTCATGACCTCGGTCTCTGTGTCCTCTTGGGTCGTAGGTCGATCAGGGGAGGTGATAACGGGGCTGGAGCAGACCAGTGTGTCCAGGCCCAGGACTTCTTTCATTCGTAAGCTCTTTGGGGAGTAACACATAAAGCAGAGCTGACCTCCTGGGTAGGCTCTGTCCTTTTTACACTTCAGCACACCTACGAAGAAAGGAAAATGAGAGGGAACATTAACACCATTATTCAATGTTTGAAATTCCAAATGTGAAGTTTGGTTAGGTTTTGGACATACATTTTCAAGGCACAAATGTGTAAAATGACAGCTGCATTATGCTTTGAGCATTGATCCAATTGTGTCTGCCATCACTGACGAATAGGTACATTCACTGAGTAGCTAGTAAATAAAATAAACTCAGCAAAAAAAGAAATGTCCCCTTTTCAGGACCCTGTCTTTCAAAGATAATTCGTAAAAATCCAAATAACTTCACAGATCTTAATTGTAAAGGGTTTAAGCACTGTTTCCCATGCTTGTTCAATGAACCATAATCAATTAATGAACATGCATGCACCTGTGGAACGGTCGTTAAGACACTAACAGCTTAAAGACCATAGGCAATTAAGGTCACAATTATGAAAGCTTAGGACACTAAAGAGGCCTTTCTAATGACTGAAAAACACCAAAAGAAAGATGCCCAGGGTCTCTGCTCATCTGTGTGAACATGCCTTAGGCATGCTGCAAGGAAGCATGAGGACTGCAGATGTGGCCAGGACAATGAATTGCAATGTCCGTACTGTGAGACGCCTAAGATAGCGCTACAGGGAGACATGACGGACAGCTTATCGTCTTCGCAGTGGCAGACCACGTATAACAACACCTGCACAGGATCGGTACATCCGAACATCACACCTGCGGGACAGGTACAGGATGGCAACAACAACTGTCCGAGTTACACCAGGAACGCACAATCCCTCCATCAGTGCTCAGACTGTCCGCAATAGGCTGAGAGTGGCTGGACTGAGGGCTTGTAGGCCTGTTGTAAGGCAGATCCTCACCAGACTTCACCGGCAACAACGTCGCCTATGGGCACAAACCCACCGTCGCTGGACCAGACAGGACTGGCAAAAAGTGCTCTTCACTGACTAGTCGCGGTTTTGTCTCACCAGAGGTGATGGTCGGGTTCGCGTTTATCGTCGAAGGAATGAGCGTTACACCGGGGCATGTACTCTGGAGTGGGATCGATTTGGAGGTGGAGGGTCCGTCATGGTCTGGGGCGGTGTGTCACAGCATCATCGGACTGAGCTTGTTGTCATTGCAGACAATCTCAACGCTGTCCGTTACAGGGAAGACATCCTCCACCCTCATGTGGTACCCTTCCTACAGGCTCATCCTGACATGACCCTCCAGCATGACAATGCCACCAGCCATACTGCTCGTTCTGTGCGTGATTTCCTGCAAGACAGGAATGTCAATGTTCTGCCATGGCCAACGAAGAGCCCGGATCTCAATCCCATTGAGCACGTCGGGGACCTGTTGGTTTGGAGGGTGAGGGCTAGGGCCATTCCCCTAAGAAATGTCCTGGAACTTGCAGGTGCCTTGGTGGAAGAGTGGGGTAACATCTCACAGCAAGAACTGGCAAATCTGGTGCAGTCCATGAGGAGGAGATTTATGTCTCAGTTGTTGAATCTTGTTATGTTCATACAAATATTTACACATGTTAAGTTTGCTGAAAATAAACGCAGTTGACAGTGAGAGGATGTTTATTTTTTAGCTGAGTTTACATAACCTGGTGAGTTTTTTTCCCAGTCGGCGAACCACTTCATCCTGCAGTCACATGTCCAGGGGTTCCCATGCAGGAAGAGGTTCTCCAGCTGGGGCATTCCTCCCAGCAGCTTCTGGGGCAGCGAGGTCAGCCTGTTCTCCGACAGGTACAGGTGCCTGATGTATCGATAAAGAGACAGGAGGGACATTATAACATTAGCTTCAGGAACATCTTGGCTCCATCTCAATTCCTCTTTCCGTGATTCCTCACATCATATTTCCTTGCCTCATTTTCAACTGCATTAGAAAAGGTACAAGGTCCTGCCCTTCTGACCTTCTTCTACAATGGGTTTTGAGAAGGCGGTGAGGAGAGAGGACGCAAATAATCTATGAAAGACGAATTGAGAAAGCGCCCGATACCAAGATAAAACCAAATATTGTCCAGAGCATTATGGGTACTGTAGTTCCTCATGCTAGGCTTCACCTGAGGGTGGAGACGTGGAAGTGTCCCATCACGGAGAAGGTGGAAAAGGTAGAGGGGTGGAGCTGCTGCAGTCTGTTCCCCTCCAGCTGTAGGAGACGTAGGGAGGTGAGGCCCTGGAAGGTGTCTGGGTGAATGAACTCCAGACGGTTGTGGTCCAGGTGGAGTCTGGTCAGAGACCACAGACCCTGGAGAGTGTGTCTGTTGATCTCCTTCAGTTTGTTATAGCTCATCTTCAGCATCTGAGGGGGAGAAAGGCAGAGGGGAGTGAGTTATCATCCTAATAGAATAGAGCAGGGTTTCCCAAACTTCAAATAACCAAAACATCGTCAAATTTGGATTATTTGAATCAGCTATGTAGTGCTAGGGCAAAAACCAAAACGTGCACCCAGGGGGGCCCCAGGGTGCAGGACCATGTTTGGGAAACTCTGGAATAGAACATAGTAGAATAGAGTAGAATATAATAATAGAATGGAACAATTGCCTGGTACTATACTCTATTTCCTACTGTACAGTACTGAGGTGATATTTCATGTTAATCAACATTTCCTGTTTATTACTGGAAGCACAGACACGAGCTGCCCAGTGACACGAGCCTACCAGATGAGCGAAATTACTTCTATATTCGATTGAGGCAAGCAACACCGAAGCATGCATGAGAGCATCAGCTGTTGTGGACGACTGTGTGATCACTCTCTCCGTAGTCGATGTGAGTAAGACCTTTAAACAGGTAAACATTCACAGACGTATTACCAGGACGTGTACTCCGAGCATGCGCTGAACAACTGCCAAGTGTCTTCACTGTCATTTTGACTACCGACCCATTGCACTCACGTCTGTAGCCATGAAGTGCTTAATAAGGCTGATAATGGCTCACATCAACACCATTATCCCAGAAACCCCAGACCCACCATAATTTGCATACCGCCTCAACAGATCCACAGATGATTCAATTTATATTGCACTCCACTCTGCCCTTTCCCACCTGGACAAAAGGAATACCTACGTGAGAATGCTATTCATTAACTACAGCTCAGCGTTCAACACCATAGTGCCCTCAAAGCTCATCACTAAGCTAAGGACCCTGGGTCTAAACACCTCCCTCTGCAACTGGATCCTGGACTTCCTGACCGGCCGCCCCCAGGTGGTAAGGACAGGTAACAACACATCTGCCAGGCACGACTCCAACACCATCATTACGTTTGCAGATGACACAACAGTGGTAGGCCGGATCACCAACAACAATGAGACAGCCTATACAGAGCAGGTCAGAGACCTGGCCGTGTGGTGCCAGGATAACAACCTTTCCCTCAACGTGATCAAGACAAATGAGATGATTGTGGACTACAGGAAAAGGAGGACCAGGCACACCCTCATTCTCATTGATGGGGCTGTAGTGTAGCAGGTTGAGAGTTCAAGTTCCTTGGTGTCCACATCACCAACAAACTATCATGGTCCAAACACACCAAGACAGTCGTGAAGAGGGCACGACAAAGCCTATTCCCCCTCAGGAGACTGAAAAGATTTGGCATGGGTCCTCAGATCCTCTAAAAGTTCTACAGCTGCACCATCGAGAGCATCCTGACTAGTTGCACCACTGCCTGGTATGGCAACTGCTCTGCCTCTGACCACAAGGCACTACAGAGGGTAGTGCAAATGGCCCAGTACATCACTGGGGCCAAGCTTCCTGCCATCCAGGACCTCTATACCAGGTGGTGTCAGAGGAAGGCCCTAAAAATTGTCTCTCTGCTTGTTCTCTCTGCTACCGCACATCAAGCAGTACCGGAGGGCCAAGTCTCGGTCCAAAAGGCTTCTTAACAGCTTCTACCCCCAAGCCATAAGACTCCTGAACAGCTAATCAAATGGCTACCCAGACTATTTGCATTGCCCCCCCCCCCCTTTTACACTTCTGCTACTCTCTGTTTATTATCTATGTATAGTCACTTTAACTCTACCTACATGCCACCAAAAGCACTCACAAACTTCTACAGATGCACAATCGAGAGCACCCTGTCGGGCTGTATCACCGCCTGGTACGGCAACTGCTCCGCCCACAACCGTAAGGCTCTCCAGAGGGTAGTGAGGTCTGCACAACGCATCACCGGGGGCAAACTACCTGCCCTCCAGGACACCTACACCACCCGATGTCACAGGAAGGCCATAAAGATCATCAAGGACAACAACCACCCGAGCCACTGCCTGTTCACCCCGCTATCATCCAGAAGGCGAGGTCAGTACAGGTGCATCAAAGCTGGGACCGAGAGACTGAAAAACAGCCTCTATCTCAAGGCCATCAGACTGTTAAACAGCCACCACTAACATTGAGTGGCTGCTGCCAACACACTGACTCAACACCAGCCACTTTAATAATGGGAATTGATGGGAAATGATGTAAAATATATCACTAGCCACTTTAAACAATGCTACATAATATAATGTTTACATACCCTACATTATTAATCTCATATGTATACGTATATACTGTACTCTATATCATCTACTGCATCTTTATGTAATACATGTATCACTAGCCACTTTAACTATGCCACTTTGTTTACATACTCATCTCATATGTATATACTGTACTCAATACCATCTACTGTATCTTGCCTATGCCGCTCTGTACCATCACTCATTCATATATCTTTATGTACATATTCTTTATCCCCTTACACTTGTGTCTGTCTATAAGGTAGTAGTTTTGGAATTGTTAGCTAGATTACTTGTTGGTTATTACTGCATTGTCGGAACTAGAAGCACAAGCATTTCGCTACACTCGCATTAACATCTGCTAACCATGTGTATGTGACAAATAAAATTTGATTTGATTTGATGTATATCGTATATTACATCAATTACTTCGACTAACCGGTGCCCTCGCACATTGACTCTGTACCGGTACCCCCTGTATACAGCCTCGCTACTGTTATTTTACTGCTGCTTTTTAATTATTTGTTATTTTATTTAAAAAAAGTTACTTATCTATTTTTTTTTTTTACTTAACACAAATGTTTATTAAAACTGCATTGTTTGGTTAAGGGCTGTTGTATTTGGCGCACGTGACAAATACAATTTGATTTGATTTGTACCTGTAAGGACATGAGATCCCTAAAGGCCCCGTTGGGAATGTTGTAGAGATCATTCCCATGCATCATCAGAAGCTCCAGCTTCCTCAACCCAGCCAGAGAGGTCTGAGTCACGTGGTGTATGGTGTTAAACCTACAGGAAACAACAATGACACAAGCAATTCATGACTGACTATTAACGTACTTGACTTGTTCTTTGTGGAGCAAAGTGCCTTCATTTCTGACTGTGTGAGGAGACAGTGTTAAAGACCCGACAGAATTTAAGACCTCGTGATCAAAACATTGTCAATTAAAAGTGGTATTGTAGTTGGGAACATATACAGTGGGTGGGCTTCTCTGTTCTTTTTAAGAAATGGCTAAAGCTCATAAGTGAAATGACTCAGTAAAAAGCATGGGGTATATAATAAGCATATAATAAGATTACATCAGACTTCACTGTAGGCATTATGCACATTTACTTGTGAGTTGCAGAGAGATTAATTTCAGTCACATGCTAAGCACATTTGAACAAGTACTTAATTGTAAACAATTCTAAAGGCCTTTAATGAAAAGTGACTTTTTGATTGCTTATTATTTATTTTTAGTGGTCTACAATGCACATGCATAAATAAAGATCGTATACTTTATGCACTTTACCCATACTGTACGTCTATCGGTATTATTGTGCGTGATGCTTGTTTTTTTAGGCCTACGGTCTCATTGCGGGTCATTGAATAAAGCCAATCCACCAGGCTTACCCCAGGTTCATGCGCTCCACTTGTCTGGATATGCCGGCGGGCACGGCGAGCAGGGAACGGAACGTGCAGTGCACCTCTGTGGCCTGAGGGCACGTGCACTGGCGCGGGCAGGGGAGACTTGTAACTGGCACCATCAGCATGGACAGTATCAATATGAATGCGGCGGGACGGGCCATCTTCAGCTGCGCATCCATCCACCACAAAGTGTTCCTATCACTGGAGCTGGTCGAGGGTTACAGATTCATTATAGGCCTATTTCAGTAGTACCCAAATACAAATGAAAAGATGATCTCTGACAAAATACTTCACAGTAGAGAAAATCGATAGACTATGCGCGAAATTAGGGACCACTGTATGAACGCATCGTTACGCACATCAAACATGGTATGACCTGAACCGAAAGGAAAATGTTAAACATCTCACCTTATAATTTGTATTAACCTTAATTTAGATCCAGACTCACTGTATCCCATTTTACCATGGCTTTGGCTTCTCCTCAATGCCACTCTTCACGAAGCGCAAAACTCCATAGTTATAAAGTCCTATAATGACAAACTCCCCAAAGAATAACATAGTTACAAGAAATTCCGATGTAAAATCCGTAGACAGAAATGCGCACAGGGCTTCGATAGACTGTTTGAAGTATCCGTTTTGTTTCGTGTGTAGCCCTTGAGAAACTTTGCAAAGAAAATTACACTTTTGCCCAAAACTTTACAGTGCAGGATGCGCCTTCCACCGACAGCAAGGGGTGAGTGAATGGCTAATCGTTTCCAACATACAGTCAGTTTGGAGAAACAGAAGGACCCAGTGAGGGGTGACAGAGTGAGATAGAGGTAAGAGACTGGCAACTGCTGAAGTCGGCTACAGTAGGTCGTTACAATAAGGATATCGTTTTTCCATTCAACTACGTGCATAATCATTGTGCCATCACATTGAATCGCTGCTTTGAGACTTTATCTTCATTAAATGAATGAATTCATTTATAAAAATAAAATAAGGGATATACCACAGGCTACTTCTTTTCTCTATTCTACTTCTCTGCTGTGGAGGGAGATACCAGTAGCCTACTCCTTTTCTCTGTTGTATTTCTCTGCTGTGGAGGGAGATACCAGTAGCCTACTCCTTTTCTCTATTCTACTTCTATGTTGTTGAGGGAGATACCAGTAGCCTACTCCTTTTCTCTATTCTACTTCTCTGCTGTGGAGGGAGATACCAGTAGCCTACTCCTTTTCTCTATTCTACTTCTCTGCTGTGGAGGGAGATACCAATAGCCTACTCCTTTTCTCTATTCTACTTCTATGTTGTTGAGGGAGATACCAGTAGCCTACTCCTTTTCTCTATTCTACTTCTCTGCTGTGGAGGGAGATACCAGTAGCCTACTCCTTTTCTCTATTCTACTTCTCTGCTGTGGAGGGAGATACCAGTAGCCTACTCCTTTTCTCTATTCTACTTCTCTGCTGTGGAGGGAGATACCAGTAGCCTACTCCTTTTCTCTATTCTACTTCTCTGCTGTGGAGGGAGATACCAGTAGCCTACTCCTTTTCTCTATTCTACTTCTCTGCTGTGGAGGGAGATACCAGTAGCCTACTCCTTTTCTCTATTCTACTTCTCTGCTGTGGAGGGAGATACCAGTAGCCTACTCCTTTTCTCTATTCTACTTCTCTGCTGTGGAGGGAGATACCAGTAGCCTACTCCTTTTCTCTATTCTACTTCTCTGCTGTGGAGGGAGATACCAGTAGCCTACTCCTTTTCTCTGTTGTACTTCTCTGCTGTAGACCATCATGTGAGGTAACCTACTAAGTGAAGGGAGCAGACAGACCAATGTAAAGTTTATGTTGGTTTTACAGCCCTGTCATTTAACATCTCCCCCTCTATCACACAACACACACAGTACTGTATCAGCAAGCACATGTGTAATTTGCAAGCATTCCAGGAACCACAAACAGTCTGTCACACTGGTCCCTCTATCCCCATATCCCCTGAGTTAATTTAGAACATGTAAATCAGATCAAGTGTGTGTGTGTGTGTGTGTGTGTGTGTGTGTGTGTGTGTGTGTGTGTGTGTGTGTGTGTGTGTGTGTGTGTGTGTGTGCGTGCTTGTAGGGTGAGGTCTATATAAAAGTTCAGAAAACCTGACCCCTGGAGACTGACCTCACAATAGTCCTTTAACCCACCAGTGGGAAGCCTTATGGTTAAGGGAGGCAGTGGACCCTATTGACCTGCTGTGTGTGATCATGTCAACCTTGAGGAGCGAAGAGTTCAAAGTTTCCCAGGGGGTCAGAGAGCTAGAGAAGCCTGTGTGTTCGACCAAACGCCTGAGATACGTCAGACTGTGATCCTGTCCTGACATCCATCACCATGTCACTTCAACAGCCAATAGCACACAGCTGCACCAAAGCCACATGTAGGTGCGGCCAATATCAAAGTGCCAAGAAGGGGAGCCTAAAGTACAGAGTCAACTCAGTCAAGTACCACACACATTGCGTCATCTTGACAAGTTGGCCCAAAAGTCAGATAGCTTGTGCAAGATATCCTCTAAAGGACATACATAGACATATAGTAGATTTCATTTGATGAGGGTTAATGCTCTGGGATTTCCACTCTGGAGATCTGTAAAAGAAGATGAGAAATGTATCGTGAAATTAATATTGGAAATACTTGATTGATGGCGAATGTGCATGCCATTAAAATGATACCTTCCCCTCATAGAATAATTACTGGTACCATACCCTTTGCCAAGAGTGGAAAGATATTGTGAATTATGGCTATGCACTTGCATTACTTTGCCTTTTGCAAGTCACTACAAAGTGTTATTTCTTAACATACCATTAATATTATTTTTGGCTTTCTAGTGTAGGTTCAGATACAGCATGATTAAAACTCCTAACTTGTATTTGGCATTTTCATTTTATGATGCAGCGCTATGCAGAAGGCGGAGAAAACACACTGTATTTACGATACACAAAGAAGTCTCCTGTAGAAAGGTATTTTGCTTGTTTAATTACAATAAATGTGTTTATTTAAGAAACCAATGTACTTGGGTTAATTGTGTTTACAGTGTTTAATCTTTGCAAAAGGACTTGTTCCTTTGTCTCTCTCTCTCTCGCAATCTCATGTGCCCTCGCTCGCTCTCTCTCTCTCTCAGTCTCGCTAAAGCATCGACCACAACAGGCATTCAGTTAGCTGAGTAAACAACATCAACATCTACCCTGAGACAGAATCCATAAACCCTTTAGGAAAGCTTTAATGACGGACAATTATAGAATAACCAAGCTGTCATTAAGGAGAGGGGAAATCTATAGCTTTGTTGAGGAAGAAAACCCAATAGCCAACTTAAAGGCCTTTATATACTATCATTAGGCCCAGTGGGATGATTAGCCTTATGGCATTATAATGAATAAATCAAGCTTACCAATCGAGGCAGACTGACAACAAATGCGTTATTGTCCATGCCATTTTTTACATGACAATACAGTACTGTCAGGCATGTGAAGGGGTTCTCATGTATGTTCTGTTGTCTTGGAATTGTTCACTTCCTGATTTGACTGAATTAAAATCAGTCTACCCTGGTATTTAGTCTTCTTCTTTGTCCACATATCACGGAGCCAGCAATATGTAAAAAAAACTCCATCCATACGATGGCCATAAAAAAAGTAAGGGAATTGATTATCCTCACCCCGGTAGATACCCATAGGGCCGTAGAGGTCAACTGAGCTAGACCAATCATACACCACGACTGTGTTTAATGTGTGTTGAATAGACTCACAGAGAGAGTCAGGATGCAATGGATGCCAGACTATTCTAGTTCCTCGTTCCTCGACCATGGCAGCAGTGTGGCCGGATACACAGAGGTACAGTGAATGAGCGGGCGTACTGTACCCAACAAGGCACCATGACGAACGATCCGAGAAAATAAACCAAGGGGGAGTGTCTTTTTCACCGGGACATATGGCTCTCGCATGTGTCCTAGTTACACTATTCAGAACTAGTCAGAAATAAGAAATCTTTGTATCTCACTGGCCGCGTGTCTGAAATGGCACCTATTCCCTATATTGTGCACTTCTTTTGGCCAGAGCAGTGCAGATCTTTTGGCCAGAGCATAGGCCTTAGGAATAGGGTGATGTTTTGGACACAGAATGTTTTGGACATGCATGGAAAAAGCCTGTTAGAACTAGAAGTCTCTCAGAGGCGCTGGCCAAATGTAGCGCACTATAGGTAATAGGGTGAGATGTTGGCTTGTTAGAGCAGAATAATTCTCCTAGAGGCTACTGAGTGTTTGGATTGAGTTCGGACATCACACAAACACCAGGGGAGAAGGGTAGGAGGCGAATGCTTGGAAAGAGACATGAAATCCTGCATTCTGCAGTCTCATACCTTTTAGTTGTTCCAATGTCATGATGTTGACAGGGGAGAAAGGGATCTATGACCTGTGCTATCATTCAAGTCCTGAAGAATATTTTCAGAGAAAGACCTTGTGTATGGTTGAAACAAGACCTTGGTTCAACACTGTAAAGCTGTGCTTGATTGAGCTTGCCTGTTGCAATGAAAACAATAGAAAAGTCGCTCTCCAGCCATGCTAAAGCCAACGCTGAAAGTAATTGAAAGATTTCAAATCATATTTGAACCCAGGTCTGACCGGGGCAGGTCCTTCCATGCGCTAAGTTGACTTTAACAAAGGGCACCGTTCTTCAGACACTCAAAACTCTATATAAGTCAGAGCCCGTCTGCAGAGCCTGTCTGCAAGTCTGAGTACGCAAGAGCGATGTGATTTTTGTGAAGAAGCATAAGACGCTACAGAGGCCAAGGTAAACTCTCCATAAATCTGTCATGTTGTAGAAACAGCCTTTGAATCATAGAGATAACAGAACCATATAGATCAGTGGAAAACTCTTGGTGACCTCCTCACCTTTCAGAAAGACCTTCATCACAACGCCCACCTGCTCAACGTGTGTTCTACCTCATCCAGAAAGGTCCAGAAACATCCCAGAACTGATTACATTTCTCACTTCTTTCCTGTTTGGGTCTTATGAAGGTTGTGACCTCATGTACAGACGTAAAACTTGACCAACCACCCAACCATGTCCAGGTGTAATGGGGTTTGACAGGTGTCATTCAGAACAGGGAGCTGCTTTGTGTTACCTGGCTGCACTAAATTGAATGACAGGATTTCCATTTGACATGCTACTTAATCTCAGAGCTGGCATATACCTCAGTATGTTCGACAACAGCCATTCCACATAACTATAGTTAAAACGACTTCTAACCAGGTTGGTGAGTAAATATAATTACCTAAATAAAGAGGAAATCTACAATAGTGAAATGCTTTTGCTTTTTTTTTAAAAATGTAACACAATGTACACACCTACATTTGAGTATATTTGTTGAATAAAACTTACTGGATGGGAAACTATTTCTTTCACATTTTAATTAGCATTCACAGTGTTCAGCGACTCTAATTTGATTTCCTGCGCACACAGTGTCTCTGAAAATCCTTCAATGTGTTTCTCGTTCCCCCCCCTTCTTTTGTCAGACAATGTTAAAGTTTCCACACAACAGGCAGGGTTTGATGACTGCTCTATGAGCTAGAAGGCCTGGATTCAAATAGTATTTGTTTTCTTTCAAGGGTTAAGATACACTTAATTGAGCTGGCGCGACGCAATTGAACCAATTGGGGTAGTTCCAAACATGTGAACCTCGCCTATCTGGCACTCCAGACAGGCTCGATCAAAATGCTCAAAGCATTTGACAGAAACCAAATACTACTTGAACCCAGGTCTGAGCCAGACCCAGACTCTCAACCACTAAACACATGCTATGCTCTCTCTCAGGAGAGACATCTGCTGCCATGATCTGACCCACCAACCACACAGCTCAGCAATAATAAACACTATTTATTCCCCAATACTATACAACCAAAGATTATTGCAGCTACTCATTCAAGCCGTTATGCTATTCTTGCACCCATGACATAATGCACCTAATGTTATGTCATTAATTTGCTGATTATTTTTACCAGTGCTATAATAACTAATAAACAGATGAAAATAATTTGTGGTGGATATTTCTTTGCGGAGAGAAGACAGACAGGTTTGTAGGTCAGTCATTCCATAGCTCTGAGTCAGCATGCATCCCAAATGGCACTCTATTCCCTATATTGTGAACTACTTTCGACCAGAGCCTGTAGAGGGGATAGGGTGCCATTTTGGACACACCCTGAGTCTGAACTACTGCCTTTCCCCCTTTTGTCTTCTACTGGCCCAGAGCCTTGCAACCTTCACATGGCTGTCGGCCGGGACTACTCAGCGATATCAACAGCCTGTTGGGCTGCAGCTGTGCTCTCCTCAGCTCAAGAAGGGATGGGCGGATACGCCACCTGAGGCTGGGGATGAGGTATAGGGTCGGGGATGTGGCTGGGAGGATAGGGTAGGGCTGAAGCTGCAGCTGTGGGTTGAGGCAGAGGCTGGGCCTGAGGGGGTTGAGGCAGAGGCTGAAGCCCGGGCTGAGGCTGGGGGCCAGTCTGAGCCCCAGCTGAGGTTGAGGCAGCGTCCACCACTCTAGCTGCCAGGTGTGGGAGCCAGTTACATGTCAGTAGTCTCCCTTCACCAGGGGATCTATGAATCATCTGTGCAGGGAGCGATACATCATGGCGATACATCATTATTTATAGTTATGTTGGGAAATTATATCATACGTTGTAAGTAACAGCAAACTTTCCAGGACACAGAGATGTGTTATATGGGCAGAAAGCTTTAAGTCTTGTCAATCTAACTGCACTGTCCAATGTACAGTAGCTATTACAGTGAAAAAATATCATGCTTTTGTTTGAGGAGAGTGCACAACAACAAAACTTTTATCACGGCAACTGGTTTGATACATTCACCTCTGAAGGTAAATAATGTACTTACATTCAGTAATCTTGCTCTGATTTGTCATTCTGAGGGTCCCAGAGATAAATTGTAGCATAGATTAACTTGATAAAATCCATTTTTATATTCAAATGTAGGAACTGGTTTCTACAGTTTGAACCCCTGCTGTCTCTAGCTCCACACCTACCCCCTAATGATCAATCATGTATGACATTCCTTGGAGTGTGTAAACTTACATTTTGTATCACCATACTATTTGTGTATGTTCTCTATAGTTATGTACTTGAAAATGTATCAATTGACCAATTCGGCAATTTGGGCAGAATTGATAAAAAATATTGTCCAGTATTGCAATGCTTCACTGGATCAATCTGAAACTTTGCACACACACTGCTGCCATCTAGTGGCCAAAATCTAAATGTCACTTAAACTACAAAATTATATTATGGCCTTTCTCTTGCAAATTATCTTTCACCAGATCTAATGTGTTATATTCTCCTACATTAATTTCACATTTCCACAAACTTCAAAGTGTTTCCTTTCAAATTGTATCAAGCTGTGATGTTCACATTATTTGAAGAGACTCCCTTGTTCATTAGTCCATACTTGTATGAAAGAAAGCACATCAGGCGCTATTTAAATCAAAATAATTTCCTCTTAAAATGTAGACAGTTTACATTAATAAAAGTAATGGTACCGGATATGAGGGGTGCTGAGGAGTATTTCTGTCTGTGGGGAAAAACTCATTCTGATTGGGCCTGGGCCTGGCTCCCCAGTGGGTCAGTGGGTTGGCCTATGCTCTCCAAGGTCCACCCATGGCTGCACCCCTGCTCATTCATGTGAAATCCATAGAATAGGGCCTAATCAAATCAAATCACATGTATTTCTATAGCCCCTCGTACAGTGCCTTGTGAAAGTATTCGGCCCCCTTGAACTTTGCGACCTTTTGCCACATTTCAGGCTTCAAACATAAAGATATAAAACTGTATGGGGTATGTCTCTATCAGTCCTACATTTAAACAGGTTGAATAGGCCTACATCCAAACTGGAGTACAGAGTTACAACTTCATTTAATTTCTGGTATGCAGTCAAATCTCACATTTCCCTTTCTACCCACAGTCAATTTTGAATCTCAAAATCACAGATGGATAAGTTCAGAGTGACACGAATTCCCCCTAGACTTTACACTGTTAATAACTCTATAGTTCCCTCAGAGCAGACAGTCTATGTCTTTGACTTTCTACATACAGTTAAAGTCAGAAGTTTACATACACTTAGGTTGGAGTCATTAAAACTTGTTTCTCAACCACTCCACAAATTTCTTGTTAACAAGAAAACAGTAACAGTTTTAGCAAGTCGATCAGGACATCTACTTTGTGCATGACAAGTAGTTTTCCAACAATTGTTTACAGATTATTTCACTTATAATTCACTGTATCACAATTGCAGTCAGACGTTTACATCAACTTAGTTGACTGTGCCTTTAAACAGCTTGGAAAATTCCAGAAAATTATGTCATGGCTTTAGAAGCTTCTGATGGGCTAATTGACATTGGAGTCAATTGGAGGTGTACCTGTGGATGTATTTCAAGGCCTACCTTCAAATTCAGTGCCTCTCTGCTTGACATCATGGGAAAATCAAAATAAATCAGCCAACCTCCACAAGTCTGGTTTATCCTTGGGAGCAATTTCCAAATGCCTGAAGGTACCATGTTCATCTTTACAAACAATAGTACGCAAGTATTAACACCATGGGACCACACAGCCGTTATACCGCCCAGGAAGGAGATGCGTTCGGTCTCCTAGAGATGAACGTACTTTGGTGCGAAAAGTGCAAATCAATCCCAGAACAACAGCAAAGGACCTTGTGAAGACGCTGGAGGAAACAGGTACAAAAGTATCTATATCCACAGAAAACGAGTCCTATATCGACATAACCTGAGGGGCCGCTCAGCAAGGAAGAAGCCACTGCTCCAAAACCGCCATAAAAAGCCAGACTACGATTTGCAACTACACGTGGGGACAAATATTGTACTTTTTAGAGAAATGTCCTCTGGTCTGTTGAAACAAAACTAGAACTGTTTGGCCATAAAGACCATCGTTATGTTTGGAGGAAAAAGGGGGAGGCTTGCAAGCCGAAGAACACCATCCCAACCATGAAGCACAGGGCTGGCAGCATCATGTTGTGGGGGTGCTTTGCTGCAGGAGGGACTGGTGCACTTCACAAAACAGATGGCATCATGAAGAAGGGAAATTATGTGGATATATTGAAGCGACATCTCAAGACATCAGTTAAAGCTTGGTTGCAAATGGGTCTTCCAAATGGACAATGAGCATACTTCCAAATTTGTGGCAAAATGGCTTAAGGACAACAAAGTCAAGGTATTGGAGTGGCCATCACAAAGCCCTGACCTCAATCCTATAGAATACTTGTGGGCAGAACTGAAAAAGTGTGTGCGAGCAAGGAGGCCTACAAACCTAACTCAGTTACAACAGCTCTGTCAGGAGGAATGGGCCAAAATTTACCCAATTTATTGAGGGAAGCTTGTGGGTGGCTACCCGAAACGTTTGATCCAACAATTCAAAGGCAATACTACCAAATACTAATTGAGTGTATGTAAACTTCTGACCCACTGGGAATGAGATGAAAGAACTAAAAGCTGAAATAAATCATTGACATTTCACATTCTTAAAATAAAGTGGTGATCCTAATTGACCTAAAACAGGGCATTTGTTTCTAGATTTTATGTCAGAAATGGTGAAAAACTGAGTTTAAATATATTTGACTAAGGTATGTATGTAAACTTCCGACTTCAACTGCATCTATCTACCATCCCCAGTGTACCAGCGCCTCCATTCCCCTCACTGTGGATGGGAAACCTCTAAAGGCTGATTTGTCTGCATCACAGACTGATTCCCATCTGGAGATGAACCCCCCAACCTTCTATCATAGCTTAGGGACGACAGTTTCACTTCACCTTGTACCGCTCTAGGTCTACAGTAGTGGGTGCCTGTTGTTGAAGCTTATGATTTAACTGTTGGTTTTCAGGCTCGCAGAAGGATGTAATCATTCTACATGGCGTGCAATATAGAACACAGTATGTAGCACGGCGGTCTTGTTTTCCCATCGTGTGATTACGTTGTACCCCGCAAGCTTTAACCTGCTATAGCCTGAGGGAATCGGATCTGTTGTTTTTGAGAACATGGAGAGGGTTGTTGAATGACCGTTGTTGGTTCAAAGAGGCAAGGGAAAATCAAGCCTTATCCTCCAGCCCCTTTGTGTGTGTGTGTGTGTGTGTGTGTGTGTGTGTGTGTGTGTGTGTGTGTGTGTGCGTGCGTGCGTGCGTGAGCATGCATGCTTACGTCTGTGTGTGTCTGAGCGTACGTGCATGAGTGTGTCTCAGTGTGTGTGACCGACCATGTGGGTCTGCCTGCGATTGTTTTTTACTGCTAATGAACTGGCCTGGGGAGGTGGGAGCCACACCTGAGATAATGAAAAACACAACATGATGAGAGCCATCTGTGGAATGGCAGTTTGATGCATCATTCCCATTCCATCTCTTCCTAGTCAAGGAGGTTAGCAGCAAGAGCCTCATTAATGAAAGCTTTTAAAAAGAAAGAAAACAAAAATATCAGCTTTCTTAAAGCGAACAGTTTTGAGTCAGGTTGGTTGGCCAGGGAAAATGTTTAATATTGAAGGAACCTTGGAGGAACTGAAGCTGCAGAACTGATACTGTTCAGAGTAATAGCTGTGAAAACCTTTTGGGCTCTGGGGTAGCTGACCTGAGGTCAGGGAGAGAGGACTAGAGGGAGGGGGAGAAAGATAAAAATGAAACTAGTTGATAATACATGCTGCAATAAGCTGTATACACTATACAGTATAAAGCATCCTGTTTACCTGTTAGGTAACCTGTCTTTTTAAATATTTTCTACATTGTAGAATAATAGTGAAGACATCACAACTATGAAATAACACATATGGAATCATGTAGTGACCAAAAAAGTGTTAACCAAATCAAAATATATTTTATATTTGAGAATCTTCAAAGTAGCCACCCTTTGCCTTGATGACAGATTTGCACACTCTCGGCATTCTCACAACCAGCTTCATGAGGTAGTCACCTGGAATGCATTTCAATTAACAAGTGTCCTTTGTTAAAAGATCATTTGTGTTCTATATGTGTTTGAGCCAATCAGTTGTGTTGTGACAAGATAGGGGTGGTATACAAGGTAGGGGTGGTAAACATAAGATTTACCCTATTTGGTAAAAGACCAAGTCTATATTATGGCAAGAACAGCTCAAATAAACAAAGAGAAATGACAGTCCATCATTACTTTCAGACATGGAAAGTTTCTTCAAGTGCAGTTGCAAAAACCATCAAGCGCTATGATGAAACTGGCTCTCATGAGGACAGGAAAGGAAGACCCAGAGTTTCCTCTGCTGCAGAGGATAAGTTCATTATAGTTACCAGCCTCAGAAATTGCAGCCCAAATAAATGCTTCACAGAGTTCAAGTAGCAGACACATCTCAACATCAACTGTTCAGAAGAGACTGCGTGAATCAGGCCTTCATGGTCAAATTGCTGCAAAGAAACCACTACTAAAGGACCATTAAAAGATGAGACTTTCAATGGACATTAGACAGGTGGTAGGTATCTGTCTTTGGTCTGATGAGTCCAAATTTGAGATTTTTGGTTCCAACCGCTGTGTCTTTGTGAGATGCAGAATAGGTGAACGGATGATCTCCGCGTTTGTGGTTCCCACCGTGAAGCATTGAGGAGGAGGTGTGATGGTGCTTTGCTGGTGACACTGTCTGTGATTTATTTTGAATTCAAGGCACTCTTAACCAGCATGGCTACCACAGCATTCTGCAGCGATACGCCATCCCATCTGGTTTGCACTTAGTGGGACTATCATTTGTTTATCAACAGGACAATGACCCAACACACCTCCAGGCTGTGTAAGGGCTATTTGACCACGAAGGAGAGTGATGGAGTGCTGCGTCAGATGACCTGGCCTCCACAATCACCCAACCTCAACCCAATTGAGATGGTTTGGGATGAGTTGAACCACAGAGTGAAGGAAAAGCAGCCAACACGTGCTCAGCATATGCAGGAACTTCCTCAAGACTGTTGGAAAAGCATTCCATGTGAAGCTGGTTGAGAGAATGCCAAGAGTGTGCAAAGCTGTCATCAAGGCAAGGGTGGCTATTTGAAGAATTTCAAACATAAAATATATTTTGATTTGTTTAACACTTTTTTTTCTTACTACATGATTCCATATGTGTCATTTCATTGTTTTGATGTCTTCATTATTTTTGTACAATGCAGAAAATAGTAAAAATAAAGAAAACCCTTGAATGAGTAGGTGTGTTCAAACTTTCGACAGGTACTGTAGTTCCCCAAACAATGTAGGCTACTGGCTAATTGGAATCATAAAAGGCAACAAAGGCCCTCGCACATAGAAGACAGTACAGAACATACTGTATGCATACTAATTTAACTAGAAACAGAGCCAGGGTCCATGTGTTAGTCAATGGAACACTACCTAATGGGTAATGGGTACATTAGAAAAATGACAGAGACAGACAACCGTGCAGGGCTAACTAACCCTCCGGCTGTTACCATGTGGAGCACAGCCTGATCATAAAGTTACCACGGACTCTGCTAAACTACTGAATTGGCCTGTTAAATAAATGTTACTGTACAGGCCATTGTATGCAGTGTGTTATAATGAGACAGTAATTGAAGATTTGTGGAGTGTTAATGTGGTGTTTACATGAATATACGACTGTATGGCAGTATGTGTCATGTGAGTAGAGTGGTGGAGGGATAGACCTATGGATGGCAACTGAACATCAATGGAAACTTACTCTAAGTAAATCTAAAGTATGGTCCTTCTTCCTCTAAGCTGGGTTCTTCACAGTATCGAAACTTCATTAGAAGCTAGTTCTGCAAATATATAGAGGGAGGGTCTGGCTTAAAGCCCCACTCCTGGAAAAGAAAGATCTAGACTAAGCCAGAACGGTTGTGTGGACACAGCACCACTTGCATAACCACAACAGTAACACATTGATACAGCGCTTCATGACAAAATATGTGATTCCAAAAAGACTGATGGAATAGTAGCCCAGTGCATGGGGACCTCAGCGGATGCACCTTTTAAACATAGCCACATGGGAGGATACCTCTCGAGGAACACTAATGGGTGAGCATATGGAAAGAGGATTGTGGGACCACCGAGAGAGAGAGAGAGAGAGAGAGAGGGAGCGAGAGGATGGCCCTCAGCTGGAGAATAACACTTCATTTACAGCTGACAGGTTAATGCTTTATTACTTGTTATAAGCCTGTATGAACCTTTATAACATCTTGTAAAGGCTTATAATATGTTACATATCGCGCTACATTTTCTCCAATTTGACGTCCCACTGGGCACAGATATCAGTTCAATGTCTATTTACAACGTCTACTTACATTTGGTTGAGTTGTCAACTAATCAAATCAAATAACATTTTATTTGTCACATGCGCCGAAGACAACAGGTGAAATGCTTACAGTGAAATGTTTACTTACAAGCCCTTAACCAAGAATGCAGTTTTAAGAAAAATAAGTGTTAAGTAAAAAAATTACAAATAATTAAGGAGCAGCAGTAAAATAACAGTAGCGAGGCTATATACGGGGGGTACCGGTTAGTCAAGGTAATTGAGGTAATATGTACATGTAGGTAGAGTTAAAATGACTATGCACAGATAATTAACAGAGAGTAGCATCAGCATAAAAGAGGGGGTTGGTGGGGCGACAATGCAAATAGTCTGGGAAGCCATTGGATTAGCTGTTCAGGAGTCTTATGGCTTGGGGGTAGAAGCTATTAAGTAGCCTTTTGGACCTAGACTTGGCACTCCGGTGCCGCTTGCCGTGTGGTAGCAGAGAGAACAGTCTATGACTAGGGTGGCTGGAGTCTTTGGCAATTTTTAGGGCCTTCCTCTGACACCGCCTGGTATAAAGGTCATGGATGGCAGGAAGCTTGGCCCCAGTGATCTACTGGGCCGAACGCACTACCCTCTGTATTGCCTTGCGGTCGGAGGCTGAGCAGTTGCCATACCAGGCAGTGATGCGACCAGTGCTCTCGATGATGCAGCTGTAGAACTTTTAGAGGATCTGAGGACCCATGCCAAATCTTTTCAATCTCCTGAGGGGTAATAGGCTTTGTCGTGCCCTCTTTATGATTAACGTGAAGTCAACGTGAAAGCAACAAAATAATTCACCATGACATTTGATTTAGGTTAAAAGATACAATTCCTTTACGCTGATTACTTTTTTGCAAATAAAATCAGTTTTCCGTGTTGATTCAATGTCATCACATAATATTTTTTGCTGTTGAAATAATGTGGAAACAACGTTGATTCAACCAGTTTTGCCCAGTGGAATGTTACCTAGTGAGCAACTCATACAAAGTCTTCCAATTTCTGAAAGATGCACCATCAATTCCCGTAAACCATTACATCACCTCGACCTCAACCACCTAATAACGCTCCTTCCTTGAAGTGTAATCAGGATTGATAAGACATCTTGAAGTGTAATCAGGATTGATAAGACATCTTGAAGTGTAATCAGGATTGATAAGACATCTTGAAGTGTAATCAGGATTGATAAGACATCTTGAAGTGTAATCAGGATTGATAAGACATCTTGAAGTGAACAGTAATACTTCAAAGGCCCTGGGAGAGCGAGTGGGAGAGCAAAACAGAGAGAGTGAGACAGACAGAGCAAGAGACAGAGAAAGACAGAGCATTTATGGACAACAGTCTCTGCCCAGAGAGTAACTGTTTATCAAAACTGGCCCAAAAACACACGATTGAAATTAGCACAAGTGATCTGGCCCCAAGGGCAACACTTAAGAGAAGCTGAGGTGAATAATAAGAATGCATACATCAACTATTGGTGGAGTGAGGTCAAAGGTCAGAGAAAGTTGGAATGCTACGGAACATTGGAAAGAGACTTCACTTTAACTGAATACTTAACCCGTGTACAAGACTCCAAAGGAAAACGTTAACCAAATACAGAATTAGAGATCATAGCCTGGCAATTGAAACCGGATGCAATCAAAAAACATGGTTAGCCATAGAGGACAGACTCTGTCATCACTCTGTGTCAGGAGAGATTAAAAAGTGAAGAACATTTTCTAATCACCTGCCCCAAATATCTATTAATTAAAGACTCATTCTTCCCCAAATTCAAAACGAAAAGTTCAACATTCACAGAACAATCAAACAAAGAGACACTTTGTCACGTTCTGACCTTAGTTCCTTTGTTATGTCTTTGTTTTAGTTTGGTCAGGGCGTGAGTTGGGGTGGGTAGTCTATGTTCTTTTTCCTATGTTGTGTTTGTGTGTTTGGCCTGGTATGGTTCTCAATCAGAGGCAGGTGTCGTTCGTTGTCTCTGAATGAGAATTATACTTAGGTAGCCTTTTCCCACCTGTGTTTTGTGGGTGATTATTTTCTGTTCAGTGTTTTTCGTCACCTTACAGAACTGTTTCGGTTTAGTTTCATTCTCTTTGTTATTTTTGTTTAGTGTTCTGAGTTTAAATAAATATATATCCTGAACACATACCACGCTGTGCTTTGGTCCTCCTCTCCTTCCACCGAAGACAACCGTTACACACTTTGTATATTTTTGGGGAAAGGTCTGATGTTACAGAGTTGGCAGCATGGTATGTCACAGCTTGCCACAAGCTAAGGGAGGAAACATAAAATGTACTATTTTCTCCATGTATTATAAGTAATAGACAATATACACTGAGTTTTCCATGACTAACCAGGTGAATCCAGGTGAGAGCTATGATCCATTATTGATGTCACTTGTTAAATCCACTTCAAATCAGTGTAGATGAAGGGGAGGAGAGAGGTTAAAGAAGGATGAAGCATTTAGATAATTGAGACACAGCATTTGTATGTGTGCCATTCAGAGGATGAATGGGGCAAGACAAAATATTTAAGTGCCTTTGAACGGGGTATGGTAGTAGGTGCCGACCGCACTAGCTTGAGTGTGTCAAGAACTGCAACGCCGCTGGGTTTTTCATGCTCAACAGTATCCCTTGTGTATCAAGAATGGTCCACCACTGAAAGGACATTCAGCCAACTTGACACACCTGTGGGAAGCATTGGAGTCAATATGGGCCAGCATCCCTGTTGAACACTTTCGACACCTTGTAGTGTCCATGCCCCGACGAATTAAAGTTGTTCTGTTTTTGTCTGAACGTTGACCATCATTACATTTCTGTATTGTATATTTATTTGTTATATATACAGTTGAAGTCTGAAGTTTACATACACTTAGTTTGGAGTCATGAAAACTCGTTTATCAACCACTCCACACATTTCTTGTTAACAAATAATAGTTTTGTCAAGTTGGTTAGGACATCTACTTTGTGCATGACACAAGTAATTTTTCCAACAATTGTTTACAGACAGATTATTTCCCTGTATCACAATTCCAGGGGGTCAGAAGTTTACATACACTAAGTTGACTGTGTCTATAAACAGCTTGGAAAATTCCAGAAAATGATGTAATGGCTTTAGAAGCTTCTGATGGGCTAATTGACATAATTTGAGTCAATTGGAGGTGTCCCTGTAGATGTATTTCAAGGCCTAGCTTCAAACTCAGTACCTCTTTGCTTGACATCATGGGAAAATCAAAAGAAATCAGCCAAGACATCAGAAAAAAATTGTAGACCTCCACAAGTCTGGTTCATCTTTGGGAGCAATTTCCAAATGCCTGAAGGTACCACGTTCATCTGTACAAACAACGGTACGCAAGTATAAACACCATGGGACCACACAGCCATCATACCGCTCAGGAAGGAGACACGTTCTGTCTCCTAGAGATTAACGTACTTTGGTGCGAAAAGTGCAAATCAATTCCAGAACAGCAAAGGACCTTGTGAAGATGCTGGAGGAACGAGGTACAAAAGTATCCATATCCACAGTAAACGAGTCCTATATCGACATAACCTGAAAGGCCGGTCAGGAAGGAAGCCACTGCTCCAAAACCGCCGTAAAAAAAAGACAGACTACGGTTTGCAACTGAACATGGGGACAAAGATGTACCTTTTGGAGAAATGTCCTCTGGTCTGATGAAACTAAAATATAACTGTTTGGCTATAATGACCATGGTTATGCTTGGAGGAAAAAGGGGGAGGCTTGCAAGCCGAAGAACACCATCCCAACGTGAAGCACGGGGGTGGCAGCATCATGTTGTGAGGGTGCTTTGCTGCAGGAGGGACTGGTGCACTTCACAAAATAGATAGCATCGTGAGGCAGGGAAATTATGTGGATATATTGAAGCGACATCTCAAGACATCAGTCGGGAAGTTAAAGCTTGGTCGCAAATTGGTATCTAAATGGACAATGATACCAAGTATACTTCCAATGTTGTGGAAAAATGGCTTAAGGACAACAAAGTCAAGGTATTGGAGTGGCCATCACAAAGCCCTGATCTCAATCCCATAGAATATTTGTGGGCAGAACTGAAAAAGCGTGTGCGAGCAAGGAGGCCTACAAACCTGACTCAGTTACACCAGCTCTGTCAGGAGGAATGGGCCAAAATTCCCCCAACTTATTGTGGGATGCTTGTGGAAGGCTACCCGAAGCATTTGACCCAAGATAAACAATTTAAAGGCAATGCTACCAAATACTAATTGAGTGTATGTAAACTTCTGACCCACTGGGAATGTGATGAAAGAAATAAACGCTGAAATAAATCATTCTCTCTACTATTATTCTGACATTTCACATTCTTAAAATAAAGTGGTGATCCTAACTGACCTAAGTCAGGGAATTCTTACTAGGATTGAATGTCAGGAATTGTGAAACACTGAGTTTAAATGTATTTGGCTAAGGTGTATGTAAACTTCCGACTTCAACTGTATGCATTTTTTCATTAGTATTATATCTACTATTCTCATGGTTGTCACTGTTGTTTTCAGAATTTTGTGTATCACTTCGCTTTGGCAACATTGACCTTGTCCTTCATGCCAATAAAGCATTTGGAATATGAATATAATAGACAGAGACAGAGCGAGAGTAAATCACCCAGCCAATAATAACAGGGTGTTGACAGGGAGAAGAAATGTCTGACTGCTTTGGGGAGACAAGATCAACCTGCCCAATATGATACTATTATGCAGGGAGGGAGTTCACATTCTGCTGTGTACTACTAGTCTATACAAGCGGGAAGTTCTAAACCTGCCACAACTATACAAGAGCATTCTCAAACCAGCCAGGACTCAATCCCCCACCGGCGGATGTCTGTCCTAGGTACAGCCCGGATAGTACAGTCGTGGCCAAAAGTTTTGAGAATGGCACAAATATTAATTTCCACCAAGTTTGCTGCTTCAGTGTCTTTAGATATTTTGTCAGATGTTACTATGGAATAATGAACTATAATTACAAGCATTTCATAAGTGTAAAAGGCTTTTATTGACAATTACATGAAGTTGATCCAAAGAGTCGATATATAGACCTCTGCTGTCAATTAACTTCTGGGCCACATCCTGACTGATGGCAGCCCATTCTTGCATAATCAATGCTTGGAGTTTGTCAGAATTTGTGGGTTTTTGTTTGTCCACCAGCCTCTTGAGGACAGACCACAGGTTCTCAATGGGATTAAGGTCTGGGGAGTTTCCTGGCCATGGACCCAAAATATTGATGTTTTTTTCCCCGAGCCACTTAGTTATCACTTCTGCCTTATGGAAAGGTGCTCCATCATGCTGGAAAAGGTATTGATCGTCACCAAACTGTTCCTGGATGGTTGGGAGAAGTTGCTCTCAGAGGATGTGTTGGTACCATTCTTTATTCATGGCTGTGTTCTTAGGCAAAATTGTGAGTGGGCCCACTCCGTTGGCTGAGAAGCAACCCCACACATGCATGGTCTCAGGATGCTTTACTGTTGGCATGACACAGGACTGATAGTAGTGCTCACCTTGTCTTCTCCGGACAAGCTTTTTTTTGGATGCCCCAAACAATCGGAAAGGGGATTCATCAGAGAAAATGACTTTACCCCAGTCCTCAGCAGTCCAATCCCTGTACCTTTTGCAGAATATCAGTCTGTTCCTGATGTTTTTCCTGGAGAGCAGTGGCTTCTTTGCTGCCCTTCTTGACACCAAGCCATCCTCCAAAAGTCTTCGCCTCACTGTGCGTGCAGATGCACTCACACCTGCCTGCTGCCATTCCTGAGCAAGCTCTGTACACAGCTGAATCAACTTTAGGAGACGGTCCTGGCGCTTGCTGGACTTTCTTGGGAGCCCTGAAGCCTTCTTCACAACAATTGAACCGCTCTCCTTAAGGTTCTTGATGATCTGATAAATGGTTGATTTAGGTGCAATCTTACTGGCAGCAATATCCTTGCCTGTGAAGCCCTTTTTGTGCAAAGCAATGATGACGGCATGTGTTTCCTTGCAGGTAACCATGGTTGACAGAGGAAGAACAATGATTCCAAGCACCACCCTCCTTTTGAAGCTTCCAGTCTGTTATTCAAACTCAATCAGCATGACAGAGTGACCTCCAGCCTTGTCATCGTCAACACTCACACCTGTGTTAACGAGAGAATCACTGACATGATGTCAGCTGGTCCTTTTGTGGCAGGGCTGAAATGCAGTGGAAATGTTTTTGGGGGATTCAGTTAATTTGCATGGCAAAGAGGGACTTTGCAATTAATTGCAATTCATCTGATCACTCTTCATAACATTCTGGAGTATATGCAAATTGCCATCATACAAACTGTGGCGGCAGACTTTGTGAAAACCTTTGGCCACGACTGTACATTTACTACCATCTCTGGTTATTAATTAAGAGTCGATTAAATAAGAGTCAACCCCTGCCTAAATCTAAGTAACATTCAAAAAAACAATCCCCATCAAAATCCCGAAGTTTAATCTAGGGATATTTTTGCACGGGCTGCGTCTCAATCCACCGCATCCGCTGATGTCGGCCTTCCACATCTGTGGTGGAAGGTGGTCGAGCTACAGTGGTGTTTGTCAGATCATGAGACATCCCGAAAATCGGTCTTCTCACGAAATCATCTGTAGCGTCTGAACGGTTTGGACTACAAACTAATATGACCCCATTATGGAAAGGGGAGACTCTCACGAATCTCTCCGTTTTGGAGTCGTCTGAAGGTAACCCATACAAACTAATGGAAATATGGTGGTAGTTTTGTGCCATCAAAAATAAGGGGTTAAATATGTGTCCAAAAAGTATTCCCTGGGCTTTTTTTATATCTCCTAGACATAGGACAGACACTTCAAAACCTTATTCCTTATGATTTATTTTTTACAATATCTTTTTCCCATTTATGAATGTGTTATTCAGTGTGTTTCTATGGGCTATAGTACTACATTTCCAAGATGGCGTAGCAGTCAGACGTCTTTGTCGTGTCGTGTATATATCTTTTTAGATTTTTTTTCTTCGCATATATTTAAAAAATATTTTTTCTAACCTCAACTTCAATATACTCTCCTGCAATCCGCCTCACCCAATGTGGTATGGATCTGCTATTTTCTTTACTTTTGAACCGGAACCCCCAACAGCAGCTAGCCAGCTAACTAGCTACTAGCTAGTAGTCAGCTAGCCACTGCTTGCGGTCATCAGCTAATCTTTAGCCCGGACATCTCTTGCCAGTCTGCACAGTGCGATTCAAACCAGAGCAAATCAGACTTATTTTTCTCCATGTCTCCCGATTCCTTCCGCAAGCTCTGAACCTTTTCACCTGGATCATCACAGCTAGCTAACTGCTATCCGAGTGGCCACTCCTGGCTAACGTCTCTGTCCCGAAGCAAGAACCAATTAACCTGGAGCTAGCCTTTGCTAGACCCATCTCCCAGCTAGCCTAAGAGGTCCATCAGCCACTCCTTGGGCTACAGACCTATTTTACCAATTGGCCTGGACCCCTTTTTCTAACGACATGGAGCCCCGCCGATCCATCAAGACTGGACTACCGACGTAATCTGCCCGAGGTTTTTTTCCAACTGGCTCCTCCGTCGCGACGTCCCCTGAATGTCCATCTGCTAGCCGCGTCCTGCTAGCTACAGCATATCAGACTGTTAGCTGAAGAGGCCCATCGGACAAATTCTTTGGCCATTATACCTAGCTCCACTCCCATTCCCCAGGCGCTCTCATTTGTTGACTTCTGTAACTGTAAATTCCTTGGTTTCATGCGTGTTAACATTAGAAGCCTCCTCCCTAAGTTTGTTTTATTCACTGCCTTAGCACACTCTGCCAACCCGGATGTCCTAGCCGAGTCTGAATCCTGGCTTAGGAAGACAACCAAAACCCCTGAAATTTCCATCCCTAACTAAACATTTTCCGACAAGATAGAACTGCCAAAGGGGGCGGAGTTGCAATCTACTGCAGAGATAGCCTGCAGAGTTCTGTCTTAATATCCAGGTCTGTGCCCAAACAATTTGAGCTTCTACTTTTAAAAATCCACCTTTCCAGAAACAAGTCTCTCACTGTTGCCGCTTGCTACAGACCATCTTCTGCCCGCATCTGTGCCCTGGACACCATATGTGAAATGATTGCCCCCCATCTATCTTCAGAGCTCGTGCTGTTAGGTGACCTAAACTGGGATATGCTTAACACCCCGGCCTTCCTACAAACTAAACTTGATGCCCTCAATCTCACTCAAATTATCAATGAACCTACCAGGTACAACCCCAAATCCATAAACCCGGGCACACTCATAGATATCATCCTAACCAACCTGCCGTCCAAATACACCTCTGCTGTCTTCAACCAGGATCTCAGTGATCACTGCCTCATTGCCTGCGTCCGTAATGGGTCTGTGGTCAAACGACCACCCCTCATCACTGTCAAACGCTCCCTAAAACACTTCAGCTAGCAGGCCTTTGTAATCGACCTGGCCCGGGTATCCGGGAAGGATATTGACCTCATTCCATCAGTAGAGGATGCCTGGTTATTCTTTAAAAGTGCTTTCCTCACCATCTTAAAAAAGCATGCCCCATTCCAAAAATGTAGAACCAGGAACAGATATAGCCCTTGGTTCACTCCAGACCTGACTGCCCTAGATCAGCACAAAAATATCCTGTGGCGTACTGCATTAGCATCGAATAGCCCCCGCAATATGCAACTTTTCAGGGAAGTTAGGAACCAATATACACAGGCAGTTAGGAAAGCAAAGGCTAGCTTTTTCAAACAGAAATTTGCATCCTGTAGCACAAACTCCAAAAAGTTCTGGGACTCTGTAAAGTCTATGGAGAATAAGAGCACCTCCTCCCAGCTGCCCACTGCACCGAGGCTAGGAAACACTATCACCACTGATAAATCCACGATAATTCAGAATTTCAAGTAGCATTTTTCTATGGCTGGCCAAGCTTTCCACCTGGCTACCCCATACCCCGGTCAAAAGCCCTGCACCCCCTATAGCAACTTACCAAAGCCTCCCCCATTTCTCCTTCACCCAAATCCAAATAGCGGATGTTCTGAAAGAGCTGCAAAATCTGGACCCCTACGAATCAGCCGGGCTAGACAATCTGGACCCTTTCTTTCTAAAATGATCAGCCGAAATTGTTGCAACCCCTATTACTACCCTGTTCAACCTCTCATACGTATCGTCTGGGATCCCCAAAGATTGGAAAGCTGCCGCGGTCATCCCCATCTTCAAAGGGGGAGACACTCTAGACCCAAACTGCTACAGACCTATATCTACACTACCCTGCCTTTCTAAGGTCTTCAAAAGCCAAGTTAACAAACAGATCACCGACCATTTTGAATCCCACCATACCTTCTCCGTTATGCAATCTCGTTTCCGAGCTGGTCATCGGTGCACCTCAGTCACGCTCAAGGTCCTAAACGACATCATAACCGCCATCGATAAGAGACAATACTGTGCAGCTGTATTCATCGACCTGGCCAAGGCTTTCGACTGTCAATCACCACATTCTTATTGGCAGACTCACCACCTTGATTTCTCAAATGACTGCCTCGCCTGGTTCACCAACTACTTCTCAGACAGAGTTCAGTGTGTACGGACATCTGGCAGTCTCTGGCAGTCTCTATGGGGGTGCCACAGGGTTCAATTCTCGGCCCGACTCTTTTCTCTGTATACATCAATGGTGTCACTCTTGCTGCTGGTGATTCTCTGATCCACCTCTACACAGACGACACCATTTTGTATACTTCTGGCCCTTATTTGGACACTGTGTTGACTAACCCCCAGACGAGCTTCAATGCCATACAACTCTCCTTCCGTGGCCTTCAACTGCTCTTAAATGCAAGTAAAACTAAATACATGCTCTTTAACCCGATCGCTGTCCATACCTGCCCGCCCGTCCGGCATCACTACTCAGGACGGTTCTTGACTTGATATGTGGACAACTACAAATACCTACCTAGGTGTCTGGTTAGACTGTAACCTCTCCTTCCAGACCCACATTAAGCATTTCCAATCCAAAATTAAATCTAGTATCGGCTTCTTATTTCGCAACAAAGCATCCTTCACTCATGCAGCCAAACATGCCCTCGTAAAACTGACTATCATACCAATTCTTGACTTCAGCGATGCCATTTACAAAATAGCCTCCAACACTCTACTCAGCAAATTGGATGCAGTCTAACACAGTGCCATCCGTTTTGTCACCAAAGCCCCATATACAGTGGGGCAAAAAAGTATTTAGTCAGCCACCAATTGTGCAAGTTCTCCCACTTAAAATGATGAGAGAGGCTGGTAATTTTCATCATAGGTACACTTCGACTATGACAGACAAAATGAGAAAAAAATCCAGAAAATCACATTGTAGGATTTTTTATGAATTTACAGAATAATTTTGCACGCCCAATTTTTCAGTTTTTGATTTGTTAAAAAAGTTTGAAATATCCAATAAATGTCGTTCCACTTCATGATTGTGTCCCACTTGTTGTTGATTCTTCACAAAAAAATACAGTTTTATATCTTTATGTTTGAAGCCTGAAATGTGGCAAAAGGTCGCAAAGTTCAAGGGGGCCGAATACTTTCGCAAGGCACTGTATTTGCAAATTATGGTGGAAAATAAGTATTTGGTCACCTACAAACAAGCAAGATTTCTGGCTCTCACAGACCTGTAACTTCTTCTTTAAGAGACTCCTCTGTCCTCCACTCATTACCTGTATTAATGGTACCTGCAGTATTTTAAAGTCTGGATGAAACATGTGCCCAAAGTAAACTGCCTGTTACTCAGGCCCAGAAGCTAGGATATGCATATAGTCGGCAGATTAGGATCGAAAACACTCTAAAGTTTCCAAAACTGTTAAAATAATGTCTGTGAGTATAACAGAACTGATATGGCAGGCAAAAACCTGAGGTAAATCCATCCAGGAAGTGCCATTATTTTGAAATTGTGTTTTTCCATTGAAAGCCTATCCCCCATATAAAGGGATATGACCCAGATTGCATTCTCTATGGCTTCCACTAGATGTGAACAGTCTTTAGACATTGTTTCATTGAATGACCCGTTTCAATGAGTGGATAGTGGAAAGTCCCCAACCTGTTTGGTGCGTGCTACCGAGAGCGCGCCGTTTGTTGTTTTTCTTTTATATTGACGACACTATTGTCCTGTTGAAATATTATTGATTATTTAGACAAAAAACAACCTGAGGATTGATTATAAACATCGTTTGACATGTTTCTACGAACGTTACTGGTACTATTTTGGATTTTTCGTCTGCCTGTAGTGACTGCCTTTGAGCCAATGGATTACTGAACAAAACTGAGGGTTTTGGACATAAAGAGGGACATTATCGTACAAAACAAACATTTATTATGTAACATGGAGTCTTGTGAGTGCAACCATATGAAGATCATCAAAGGTAAGTGATTAATTTGATCACTATTTCTGACTTTTGTTATTCCTCTACTTGGCAGGAAAATGTTTGTATGGTTTTGTGTGCTGGGCGCTGTCCACAGATAATCGCATGGTATGCTTTCGCCGTAAAGCCTTTTTGAAAACTGACACAGTGGCTGGATGAACAAGAAGTTAAGCTTAATTCTGATGTATTACACTTATATTTTCTTGAATGTTGAATATTGTAATTCCTGTAGTTTGAATTTGGCGCGCTACAATTTCACCGGATTTTGTCAAATCGATCCCGCTAAAGGGATTGGCGTGTGAAGGGATCCATAATGGTTGGTTTAAACTCAGTTTTTCACAATTCCTGACATTTAATTTTAGTAGAAATTCCCTGTTTTAGGTCAGTTAGGATCACCACTTTGTTTTAAGAATGTGAAATGTCAGAATAATAGTAGAGAGAATGATTTATTTCAGCTTTTAATTCTTTCATATAGATACTTTTGTACCGGTTTCCTCCAGCATCTTCACAAGGTCCTTTGCTGTTGTTCTGGGATTGATTAGCACTTTTCACACCAAAGTACGTTCATCTCCAGGAGACAGAATGCGTCTCCTTCCTGAGCGGTATGACGGCTGCATGGTCCCATGGTGTTTATACTTGTGTATTATTGTTTGTACAGATGAACGTGGTACCTTCAGGCGTTTGGAAACAGACTTGTGGAGGTCTACAATTCTTTTTCTGAGGTATTGGCTGATTTCTATAGATTTTCCCATGATGTCAAGCAAAGAGGCACTGAGTTTGAAGGTAGGCCTTGAAATACATCCACAGGTACACCTCCAATTTACTCAAATGATGTCAATTAGCCCATCAAAAGCTTTTAAAGCCATGACATAATTTTCTGGAATTTTCCAAGCTGTTTAAAGGGACAGTCAACTTAGTGTATGTAAACTTCTGACCCACTGGAATTGTGATACAGTGAATTATAAGTGAAATAATCTGTCTGTAAACAATTGTTGAAAAATGACTTGTGTCATGCACAATGTAGATGTCCTAACCAACTTGCAAAAAGTACAGTTTGTTAACAAGACATTTGTGGAGTGGTTGAAAAATGAGTTTTAATGACTCCAACCTAGATGTATGTAACTTTCTGACTTCAGTGTTTAATTGCTATATTGTATATTTATCACCTCCCTTATCCTACCTCATTTGCACACATTGTATATAAACCTTTTCTATTGTATTATTGACTGTATGTTTGTTCATTCCATGTGTAACTCTGTGTTGTTTGTGTCGCACTGCTTTGCTTTATCTTGGCCAGGTCACAGTTGTAAATGAGAACTTGTTCTCAACTAGCCTACCTGGTTAAATAAAAGTGAAATAAAAAAAATAAAAAAAATAAAATAAAGGCTAAATTCAATATTTTCTCAAATCATGTTTTTATATATTTTGGGGATACCTAAAGGGATCCTAAAATTCAAAATCAAACAGCTAAATGATCCATGGTGTGATCATATTAAAACTATTTCATATGTGAGCTTAGCTTGAGAGAGACAGCGGTGGAGGAGAGGGGAGAGGGAGAAGACAGTGGGCAGAAGAGAGGCCAGGCAGGCTGTGTTTGGACTTGTTCCTTGCCTGAGGGATGATACATTTCACTGCTGTCTCCCAGCCATCAGGCTCTGTTTAATGTTTCCTTCCTCCGTGCCAGAAAGATGTATCTTGGAGATGATTCCAAATCATACTTGACATTTATACATTGCACCGATGCCAGGGCGGTAGCCAAAACTGTGTCAATGGGTTAAAAAGCTACACAGCTTTCACTCAGCAACAAGCATGTATGAACAACCAAACATTCCTACAGCCGCTGTCTGAGCACCGTCTAAACGTAAGAACTGATAAGAATAAACAATCACAACTATGAAAGTAGACCTCAACTAATAAGGATAACTGTGCTGGAATTATATGCCAACATTTCAAAACACATTGAGATTCGAGGTATTTGGAGTTGTGAATAATTTAGCGCCATTGTGAAGCGCTCCAATACGGGCCTTCAGCACCAGAGGACGTATCTTAGGGACAAGACTTTGTGAGACACAATCACATCCAGCTGTTCAGCTGTTATGTTGATGGATACATTTTTTTGTGAAGCATATATATCTATTTACTAGTGAAAGAGTTAGGGCAAAATAGTTCAAACTTACACATATGCTCTCTATCTCCTCTACCTGTCTCTAACTTTATTAGGATAGGAGCAAACTTGAAGAGAGAGTGAGAGTAAATAAATGCTACTAAATATGATAAGATTTCAAACTATGCAGCAAGCAAAAAACACAATGTGTATCTACTTAACAAAAATATAAACGCAACATGTAAAGTGTTGGTCTCATGTTTCATGAGCTGAAGTAAATAATCCCAGAAATGTTCCATTCCCACAAAAAGCGTATTTCTCTCAAATATTGTGCACAAATTTGTTTACATGCCTGTTAGTGAGCATTTCTCCTTTGCAAAGATAATCCATCCACCTGACAGGTGTGGCATATCAAGAAGCAGATTAAACAGCACGATCATTACACAGGTGCACCTTGTGCTGTGTACAATAAAAGGTCACTCTAAAATGTGTAGTTTTGTCACACAACACAATGCCACAGGTGTCTGAAGTTTTGAGGGAGCGTGCAATTGGCATGCTGACTGCAGGAATGTCCACCAGAGCGGTTGCCAGAGAATTTAATGCTCATTTCTCTACCATAAGCCGATTCCAACATCGTTTTAGAGAATTTGTCAGTACGTCCAACCGGCCTCAAAACCGCAGACCACGTGTATGGTGTCATGTGGGAGAGCTTTGCAGATGTCAACATTGTCAACAGAGTGCCCCATGGTGGCGGTGGGGTTATGGTGTGGGCAGGCATAAGACAGGGCAGGCATAAGACAATGAACACAATTGTATTTTATCGATGGCAATTTAAAACCACAGAGATAACGTGACGAGATCCTGAGGCCCATTGTCGTGCCATTCATCCACCATCATCACCTCATGTTTCAGCATTATAATGCACGGCCCCATGTCGCAAGGATCTGTACACAATTCCTGGAAGCTGAAAATGTCCCAGCCTGCATACTCACCATACGTGTCACCCACTGAGTACGTTTGGGTTGCTCTGGATCAACGCGTACGACAGCGTGTTCCAGTTCCTGCCCATATCCAGCAACTTTGCACAGCCTGATCAACTCTATGCGAAGGAGATGCGTCGCGCTGCATGAGGCAAATGGTAGTCACACCAGATACTGAATGGTTTTCTGATCCACGCCCCTACTTTTGTTTTTAAGGTATCTGTGACCAACAGCAGCATATTTGTATGCCCAGTCATGTGAAACCCATAGATTAGGGCCTAATTAATTTATTTAAATTGACTGATATGAACTGTAACTCATGAAAATCTTAGAAATTGTTGCATGTTGAATTTATATATTTGTTCAGTTTTTTTATCCACCAACCTCTGAATAGTGATACTACCTGAGTGGTGAATCCTTGTAGGGAACATATGTCATGTAATTCAAATTCAGACCATTAACCGCTCGGCTATTGGCCCAGACATACGCTACCTCTCAAATTAAAGTGGTTCCTGCTAAGTGCTCCCATTAAAAGACCCCTGTAATTAAGGTCATTTGCTAGCTCAATCCTCCGTCTCAGGTATTCTTTCACAACTGACTGGACTCAGCATTCATCCACCAATAGGAGACCTAGCAGCCACCCTACACTGCCAGGCTAAGTCATAGTGAGTGCACCGCCTATAGGTTGCTATCACCAGAGACACAAGACCTAGTCTTCTTGATGCGTTCATTCAGTGGTTAACTAAAGTATAGCGTTGAGGAGGGTACATGTACTTGCAATGCTAAACTGATGACAGGTGCCGTTGACAATCTGACATAACAACAATGTTTAAAGTGTCGTCAGGAAGGACCTCTGCTTGTCATTAAGGGGTGGGTGGGGGATGCTCTTGAGGAGACTCTAGTCTTTTACTTGGTGGTCAGGCGTCCAGGCGGGGCTCCTGTTTACAACCGCCCGGAGGTGAGAGGTTAACGCTAAAGTGTGTTGTTAGGGCTCTAGCATTGTATCAATGACAGAGCAGAGGTACCTCCCAGCACTTATTGTCCTAAGGCTTGAATTCGAATTTTCGGAATGTCATCGTTTTTATAAGGGTTTAATTCAATTAACTTGTTCTCAATCATTCGTAATGAGGAATGATTCAGAGTTAATTTCCTTCAATGCCTTATGGGTGTCTATGGTAAGACTGTGATATGGTTGAGTCGCTGTGGTCGACTGGATCCCCTCTCCCCAGTCAAACATGAGTCACCGTTAGCATCTGCTGAACACAGAAACATAAATGGTAAACACAGATGTACAAACACCTTCACACGTCCATTAAAGAAAATAACAGGACATGAGCTGCACTGTGCAGCGGGTAGAAGATGTGATATTCACTGAGGAACACACATTTTCCTGGGATGTCAGGGAAAGTATGTCAGTCTCTCAACTGGCACCCTATTCTCTATATAGTTCACTACTCCTGACCCAAGCCCTATGGGCCCCGATGAAAAGTAGTGCGCTATATAGGGAATAGAGCGCCATTTGAAAAACAGCCGCGGAGTCTCAGTGGAGTCTCTCTGATCATAAGGGATACATTAGGTCGGTTATTACCGAGGCTGCTGCACTCTGCTATGCGTCTCTGGAGCAGCCTTGGATGTCATGCAACACAAGGTCCAGACAACACGAGTCACTTTCCACTGTTAACACTAATTACTTTCTTGAAATTATACCTTTTAGATTCATTTGGATGAATGAGAGCCTTTAAGAGAGGGGATAATGAAGCTCCTAAATCGATGACTGCTGTGCGGTTTAAAGTGTTCATGCACACACACAACTCAAATACAATGTTGTGTAGATACAGACTAGGCCGGTGAACTTGTAGACAAATTACCAACCGACTGAAACACTCCGAAAGCAAATTTGTCTGATGACTTGAAATAGTGGTAGCTAATACTTCTAAGGCCAGCTAAGAGCTACTGAATCATAGAGAAGATTAAAGGTTATGATACTCTTAATAGCGTTTGGCCAACCAGACAACCGTCAGTCACATCACCTACAGTATATACAAAACCATTGTGGAAATAGATAATCACATCCTACTCTGAATTACAAATCTCACCCTGGCTCCTACCACCACAAGTACTCTGATACATCTGAAACGATTACATCTGAAACGATTACATCAATGTAAGCAATATGGAGACAATTCTACCTAGCCTATCAGAAAGCGAACTATCGCAATTGCTATTAATACATTACAATATATTACAACCACACTTCGGAGAGGAAAGAGAATCGGTTGTTGAGTCAGTGGATAGGTGTTTTTAATCCTGGTTGTGTGGATCTTTTAAACAGTATCTCAAGAAGTTAAATACAGTACTGCAACATTAACAATATGAAAAGGCCATACAAAGTTTGTAAGGTAGGCTGTTAAATAATAATTTAAACAAATCTATACACTGACAAAAGGCATTGGTAAAATGGTATTGGGTATAAAATATAATTTGCTTGTATTGACCTAAAAGTACAGTATTTCTTCTTTCATATTCGTTTTCTTTTTGCTAATACATAAACATCTTAAAAAAAGGCAAAAGGCTGAGGATTGTAAAGCAAATTCCCTAAGATACACAACAAAAAGATGCAAAGAAACAATACACGCATTGACCAAAAGTCCTAATTATTCGGTCCGTTTGGTGTAAACTCACACTGAGTATTGTTTCATAATTGGTTAAGAAAACTACATAAAACATTATATACAAGCAATCAAATTGTTCAATTCAAATAATTTAAGTTTACTAAAAGGGACACAAATGACTTAAGTGTTACTAAGTAAGTGTGAGAGACAGTTTGTGATTGTACTATGATGCGTCTAGTCATGACGTGCTTTCTACTGGCCAGTGATATGATTGGTGGAGAGAAGACAAAAGTTTATTGGCTGCCTGAAGCCAACTTCCTGCTTGGCTATACATGAAACCAGCTGGAGATCTGTATTCTACAGTTCTTTATAGTACGTGCCAGAGACCTAGAGAAAGATAGACATACCAGTCAATATACAGGGACATTTCTTGTTATTGAGTGAACAGCAAAATAGGACAAAGTGGATGGAAGAAAAAGATGGGAGAAAACCCAATTCCACATATAGCAGCTAGCTACACTTCTTCCACACAACAATTATTCCACGTATATCATTATTAACAGTCAACGTTTTCAACGGCACAAGTATAAACAGTGTGTGTGATATAAATAAAGTTGGAAAAAGTACCACTCGCTTGTCAGGAGAAAAGAAGAAGACATACAGTATGTCACATCCAAAGGCACCTTTTACAAGAGCTTTCTGGTCTGGCCTTGATGCACACATGCACGGAAGTCTGGCCGATAGATAGCCAAGTACTTACAGCTCAAAATGACAAGTTTAACAGCCTATTTGACTAGCGGCCAGTCAATAAAATGATATCACAAAGCTTGCTTGGCATGATATTGTAGTATGTTCCTGTACAAGTTTGCTACTTTCTCATTGACAAATATCCAGTACAATCTACTAAGTAAGGATGTAGTAACCACACATGTAAATTCCATTTACTGTACAGCTCAATACTGAGTCTACTGTATGCGTGATCATTTTTGGATCATAAGCTTTGCTCGGTTGGTTGAGTCCCACAAGTTCCAACAAAGAAAACTGGAACCTTTTTGGCCCAACAAAATAGAAAAATTCCTGATTATTGCATTTTAAACATATTCATTTCAGTAACAATGTCCTTTGGTTCAAAGAGGACCATAATTGTATTTTTGCATAACAGGAGAAGGCTCAGAGAAACAAAGAAACTGAGGATTGAGGTTTTAGTTAAGTTGAAAATAACTTTCAAACAAAAATAAATGAATGATAGATAAATAGTGTGGTGATATGATGACGCTTTTAGTTATTTTTAGGTAAATTCTCTCCTGCTCTTCCACCCTATGTGGAACACTTCAATGTCTTTAAGCAAGATAAAGTTCTGGGACTTGGAAGCTTAGAAGTTCTCTTGCTGACCATACAATGGTGATATCTCAGATGATTTACCAGTCCTTCTGTTATTCAGCAAGATCCAGAAGTCTTTCTATATATTTTTTTTTCAACATCTAGAAGTTTGACTCACCTTTTCCAAGATCTAAACGTTCTCGAGTCTTTCTCTACAAGACCTATATGTTCTCGAAGTATTTCTGTCGTTACTTCCCCCTTTTTAAAATTGTTTTTTTTAGAAGTTCTTGAAGATTTCTAAATCCTTTGCTGGCACAGGTGCATCTTTCTTCCACTCTTCCTCGGGGTAGGCATCAAAGTTAGACGTGTCACCTTCGTGGGACACCTTGGGAACTATGGGTGGCTGAGGGAACAAAAATTATGTGACGCTGAATACATCAAAAATAGCTAAAAAAGCAGGTGTTTAAAAAAAAGTATATCAACTCTAAAATGGTGAGTTTAATGAAAACAGTATATGCTGAAAATAAAGTGTATGTGTTTTACGAGTGTTCCCATTGATGTGTCTGGATGATTGTGGGTGTAATATCGCCAACGTGACAGACCTTCAGTTTTCTCAGAGGTACACCATCCCAGTCTATAGACTTGAACCATCTGTGCTTTTTCACATCGTCTGCTCCGTTCTGCAAGAGAAGACACTGTGCATCAGAGCCGTCTGTGGGCGGTCTATTCCACACAATCTGGAATCAGGATAAATAAAGTATTTCTCTCGTCCGGAATAAACAGTTTGAAATAAGAATAATTAGAGCAAAACACTTTGTTCCTTCTAAACACTTTGTGGTGTCTGTGGTGATTCACCCGGTATACAGGGAGTGTGTGGCTAGACCACTCCATGAGTCAGCTAGCTAGTCAGCTAACTAGCACATTTTCCCCAGAAAACCCTTTGAGGCACAAGTCAATAACAGACTGTGTGCTGAATTATGTTTATTTAATCATTGTGCTTACCAACAGTTGTTTTATTGAAAAGAGCCTTCATATACTCCCCCATTGACTCTCATGCCTTTGAACGGTGTAATTCAAAACACTCAGACATCATCCTTCGATTGAACGTCAGTGCCAGACACATGCACGATTCCAATGAATGAATCATAAAATGGCGGTGGACTACAGGGACTAGAAGTCTGAAACAGATAAATACAAGTTGTTTTTTTCTTTCACGCCATCTTTCCATCTTAGGTGGATGAGTACAAACCAGGCCTGCAGTGTTCCTGAGGCACACACACACATACTACACACAACGGTGGCAAGCAATCAAGGAACAATCAGTTCGCCATGAGAGTTAAAGATGTGCATGGCGTCTACTTTGGACCGCTCAGTGTCTCGTAGAATGGGCAGCATTGTGCAGTTCAAGAAATAAAATCCCTCCTGTTATGACGGGAGAGCCAATTCATCACAGTGGTGTAAAAATACATTATTTCACACAAGAGGAATTACAGATCACTCCACTGAGTGACACAGCGTCCCAAATGGAACCCTATTCCCGACATAGTGCACTACTTTCAACCAGAGCCCTATGGGCCCTGTTCAAAGGCAGTGCACTATAAAAGGAAATATGGCGTTACCAAGAGACCGTGTTCATTGCGGAGGGAGTCTCCATTTCTCACTGTGCAAACACAGCTTCTCTGTTGCCTCCTATACATTTCCTGTGCAGATGGCTTGTGCATACTGGCTTCACTCCTACTACTACAGTGGACATCCTGGCTACCAGCAAGATGTAATTAATATTTGCATAGAATGCACAGTCATGCTGAAATGGCAGGACTAAGTAATGAACCGACACCCCATGTGATTAACTACTAAACTGACTTACTGACAGTGCATAGGAAGGGGAAATGCGTTTTTCTGTGATCCACCCTAAACCCCTGCCACCCCTATAACGGTGCAAACTACCTCTACAACAACTTCCTCTATGTATCCAGCTAATTGGAACCAAATGCAGACATTCAGTCACTTCCTAGGCCTTTTCCGTCTCAGTGTTGAGAGGGTGACGTCAAACTGCAGAATTCTCACTCCACAACCTGCCGAGTGAACAAAACACTTGAAATTCTGTTTAAGTAGTACTGTGTATCTGTTCTCACGTAACGTTTTAGTATAGCTTGGGATAATACACCTTTCTGAAATCAAATCCCAATAGTGATTTGATCTTGAAACTCACCTTCATATTGCCTAACCTCCTGGCTCGGTCAATGACGAGGAACTTCTTGATGAGATCTCTGGAAAACAATAGAAAGACAGTCAGGTAGAGAGTTACAATGACTTCACACTAACAATCTATCTCCAGACAGCAGTGTGTGTGTGTGTGTGTGTTCAGACAGCAGATCTACTGCATGTCTGCAGTTTCAGTCAGAAGCCAAGAAGTCCATTTCCATCCAAAAGCTGACAACAAGATGGATGAGCTTGGCCATTGGAACAACAGATAACCTGACGGACTCATAAAGGTGCCATGGGGTAACAGAGCGGTACATCCTGTGTGTGTGTGTATATATGCGAGTCGCATCCAAACAGAAACATCTCTCTCGCTCTTGCTCTTTCCCTCCCTCTCTTTTAATTGAGGGAAAGTGACAGGTTTTAAAGTGAAACTTTTCACAACTATGAAGATGCTGGAGTAGGCATACTTTAGGGATGAATTTGTCTTTAAAATGTCAGTGTAGGTTTTCCAATGATATGCGGCCGGCGCCGACAGAGTGAGCTTTCAATAAAGCTGACGTATATATTACAACCAACGAGACGCCAGCACAGACGTAAATATACTAGCCGAATATTGACAGTCGGCATTTTAGTGTCTTAAACCCAAACAACAACTTCACAATCCGACAGCCTCCGCTCTCATTCAGTGCCCTCTTTTACAGTTCCTAGGGAAAGGACTGAATTGGGGAAACAAATCCCAACTCCTATAATACTCCTTGGTCCTGGAACAAACTACAAGAGACTTTAAAAAGACTCAGAGTTTAAAGCTCTGATTAAAAGAAAATGTCACTGACCATTGTAATTGTATGTACCCAGTGGCTACTTCCTGCTGACCTCTCGCTAGGTCTCCCTCACAAAAGACATTTCTAACATCAACAGTTTTTTTCCTGGTTAAATAGAACCCCAATTGATTGCCCATTCTGAGACAATTCTATCTTATGCAATCGACAAACAATGGAAATGGAAATATACCACACAGCATGGCTTTTTTTTCTGGATCAAAATGGGGCTTAGGCGGTGGGAGTGGCAGGAGCGTGGCAGTGGGCGTGGCCAATGGTGAAGTCACCAACCAACATTTTTGTTGAATTCTACATATTTTTGCCTTGTGACGGAGATCATTTGTTTTGTTGCAGTTTTAAAGCACATTTCCTGCAAATCTACACATTTTGCCATGACTTATGCTATCTGAGTGACTCTAAAATTATAACAAAATCAAAAATGGGGGCCCCCTGCCATGAAACAAATACTCCTGAATGCATTGTTTTTTGAATTTTTGATTTTCCCCTGACTCGCTCGTTTTTATTGTTAGTCGACAGTTCTCTTATTTAAAAATACATAGGCCCATTATCTTTTCTTCATAGTTTATATCTGGTTTTAGTCGTTTAAGTTTACACTGAAAACACTTTGCATCTTTCTTTCTTTCTGTTTGGATTAAGGCGGCCTGAAAATAATAAGCTGGTCTTACACCTGTTCAGTAATACTGTAACACGTCTCATCTTCTCTGCGAAAGAAAAGAGTTACTGCAATGGACAGACAAACACAGCCAGAGCCAGAGACAGGCAACTCTGATGGATGGATGGGAGTGGGTCAAAGTGACAGTGATATAGCTGGAGGGAATATTTTAAAAAGTCTGGTGGCCAAAAGATAGACGGCTTAAGTGTTTGGGGGCTCTATTGTTAGTGTGTTATGTAGCAGTGGGACTGTGTGTGTGTGTGTGTGTTAGGTAACACTGTGTGTGTGTGTGTGTGGCCTCTCCCAGGTATCCGGTTGGGCCAGTGTGTCAGGGCTGATTGAGTGCGTCCCAGGCCCTCTCCTCCTAAAGCCGGTAATCTCCTCACATTACTCCAACCCCCAGCTGTTCTGAGGAGCAGTGTGACGGTTCTGATGGGTTTAAAAGGACGAGTTCCAACTCAGCAGGGTGTGTAATTAGTGAGGGCCCGCACCCCACATTAGGCGTAGCTAGCTCTTCATCTTCTGCATGGGAGGCAGATTGACCCGGTCGTTTGGGAGGATGGTTGCGCTGTGTGACGCAGCTGTTAGCGCGCACACACACACGTAGATCCGTTGTCTGCGTGCGCGGGCAGGCACACACACGGTCTCACACACACACGGTCTCACACACACACGGTCTCACACACACACGGTCTCACACACACACACATGGTCTCACACACACACACGGTCTCACACACACACACACGGTCTCACACACACACACACGGTCTCACACACACACACACGGTCTCACACACACACACACGGTCTCACACACACGGTCTCACACACACGGTCTCACACACACGGTCTCACACACACACACACGGTCTCTCACACACACACGGTCTCTCACACACACACACGGTCTCACACACACACGGTCTCACACACACACGGTCTCACACACACACGGTCTCACACACACGGTCTCACACACACGGTCTCACACACACACTGGATAGGTTAAATATAGGTAGTACATTCCCAGATGCACATACACAACTAAAGGTATTCACAATGCACCTCTGACAAATTCCAATTGTCAGGTCCTAATCATAAGTATTGGCAATAATGCATTTCCAAAACACACGGTTTGTTATGGGTAGAGAGTGTGTGGTGGTGCATGCGGTTGTTTCCAATTACAGTCTGGAGAAAGGCTTCTCAGGAACATTTTGTTTCCTGCTTGCCAAGACCGAAATCTAAAAATCTGATTGAAATGTGATGTGAAAAACAACTTCCATAAATTCTCCTCTCAAGTTGAAATGATATAAGACGGCTTATCGTACATTATGTATCATAATGGAATACATTTGTGCCAAGGTAGCGGTAGACTTTGGGTACTTTCCCTCCATGATTTCACCCACAATCCCCTGTGCTTGGGTGTGTACGACTTACTTTACATAGAAATCCAGATGCCGCGGGAATTCCAGCTTCCCGGCGAGGATCTTCTGATAAATACCAAAGGGATTGTCGTCAAAAAACGGTGGGTACCTGGAGGGGGAAATTAAAGAACATGTCAGAAAACAGTCATCGCTCCTCAACCGTCAAAATGTTTGCTCCTATTGGCAAACACACACACAAAAAAAAGAAAAAAGAATGAAATCACCGTGTAAAAATAAGGTTTCCATCCAACAGATTTTTGCGAGTCAAGTACGTCAGATTAAAATGTCACGACAGGCTTGATGGAAACAGCAAACTTGTCGGTAAACTTTCTAAATGTCCGCCAAGCAGAATACGCTATACAAGATGTGTCTGTAAAATTGATTGAGCGAGAAATGGCAGTGGAAATGCTTTTATGGCGCAAATATTGACAACCATTATACTGAAGTAAACTTAAGTGTCACACGGTGATATTTGGTGTGGTCCCGTGTGGCTCAGTTGGTAGAGCAGGGTTGTGGGTTCGATTCCCACAGAGGTCCAGTATGAAAATGTATGCACTCACTACTGTAAGTCGCTCTGGATCGTCGGCTAAAGAGCGTCTGCTAAATTATGTAAAATGTTGAAATGTCCTCCCACTACGGCATGGGAAAGCATGCAGTTTAGATTACAGATGTGATGCTGCTGTTCGACAAATAATCTCTTTTTTTTGTCCATTACAATCTCATAATGATGTTGCCTACCCGCACTCTGTGTAGTTGACTAGAGCCCAGCTGTCAAGACCAGAGTGGGCACATTTGCTATACAAAGCGTAACATTTGTTTGTGACAAAAACCATCAGTAGAGTTAAAAATGAGATGGAAACCCATTTACCTGTATTTATTTGTCGGTACATGGGAATTTAACCACAAAAGTTATTTTGATATGTCCGACGTCACCACGCACAGCTTTTTATCCGCAACAAATCAATTTGATGAAAACACATCTGTGGTGGGAAAATGCACATATTTTTATGTAGATTGTCGATGGATGGAAGCCTAGCTATAAACAGAAAATTGAAAGGGCTGCACTAAAGTACACGACAACACAAAGCAGTGAAACACGTGACCCTACAGTTTAAATAACTCATCTGGTGACCGGTGTGTGCCGTTTGACCCTGTGTGTGTGTGTGTGTGTGTGTGTGTGTGTGTCTGCGCACATGTATGAACACACTCGCCTACGTGTCTCTGTGCAGTACAGAGCCGTAGCTCCTCAGACCAATCAGCTGCATTCTGGTGACTCTTGATGGTTTAATGGTGAATGCTTCCCCAGCACTGCTCCAGCCTGGACAAGCCATTAACCGTGCAGGCCGCGTTACATAATGGGCCAGGCCAGCCGAGCTAAATGCATTACACATGCAGCAGACAGACGGATAATCACACCAGTTTGTCACAGGGGCTGCCGAGCTGAGCCTGTCAAAATGGAATCGGAAACCTCCTCCAGTGGAATGGAGGCCTGGAGGCTGTTAGATGTGTAACACAAAACAAACGTAACGCAGGTCAACTAATGTTGATTACCTATCGTTACCAGTGAGATTCCAGTAACCAATCACATTATACAATATTGCTATATGTTTAAGTTGACAGCTATTACAAATCAGCTGCCAGAAGCTGCATGACGAGCAGTTTATTTTGAGCCAATCAGAACTCAATATTCTCTTAGTCCCTCTCCTAACCTCACGCTCTACACCAGTTGGCGCCAACATGCATTAAAAAAATATTTAAAAAAAGAGCTAGAACGGAATGTGAAGAGCTACCGCCATTCCATGGAAGATAAACTACGTTTCAAATGGTTGAGAAGTTGTATGAAACTGAACTAAAAAGAGAGAACTGGATATTAACACTCAACTTATTTATACAAATGAGCTGTGAAGGGATTGAGGGAAAGATTGACGCCAGGATTTGGTCAGGTTTTTTTTTGCAACTATGGATTCATTTTTCACCAAGGATGGCGAGCCGCCCGAACCCAGGACATCAATAAGAAGATTTGCATGCGAAGATTTATTTTCCTTGGAGAACACCGAATTTGCACTGCCAACTATGGTGTGGTAGGATTTTTCTTGCAAGACATCATTGCATCATACATTGCAGTGGGATTGTTTTAAGCACATGCTACACTTAAAAACGCCTTACGGTGTTTATTGATAGGCACAGTCACGCACATTTGATCCCATGTCATAGTGGTTTATAAGTCCGTATTTGTCAATTGGGTTGTGTTTTTCTGTGGATTCATGTTTACTGTTTTTCTATTGAACAATGAAATCTGAGTGACCCTCAGATTAAGATAAGAGTTGGGTGGGCCCTAGGAAACTATAGGCAGGATGTACGGCCGATATCTAAGTCTATTGTGCTATTGATACATTTCATTCATATTGAGCTCATCGTACAAATTTCACATATCAATATTTACTCAAGGTGATTCATTCTTTTGAAACTATTTTTATTTATACAAGCCGGCATTCTTTTCCTAAATTATTCAAGTTGTGTGGTTTTAATTTCTCCGTACTTCTCCAGTAGCGAACCTGGTCCAATAGAGTTTAAGCTTAAACATTCGGTAGCCCATAGTGTTAAGCAATTGTTACATAAAAAGCCTGAGAGAACTGTGTCATAGATTCATTGAAGTAAGATGGTCAGACGAAAGCCAGATAAGACACATTGCCAACGATCAAAGGTTGAACTGCATCATGTGACCACGGCACGCATCAGTCAAAACCTGTCAATAAACGGAAATGACTAATACGAACAGGATAAGGAAGGGATAAATAATGCCCGGTAACGATTTTTTGGTCATGACCTGAGATCCGAATAAAGTCCTTCGGAGAAGCTCGTTGCCAAGGGGAATGTGATGTCTTAAGCAGGGACAGGTCTCTACAGTGAATGTCAGAGCAGAAGGGAGGGGAGGGAGGAAGAGTCTGGGCGTTGGTAGAATACGAAGGGAGCCAAAGGATGAATCAACAGAGAGCTGCTGTTCTAATGGCTCCTCCTCTTACTGGATGGTAGAGAGAGAGGGAGGGAGGCCAAGTGCAGACTACTCCCCCCCCCCCCCCCAGGCTACCACCCCGCTCCCCCAGGTACCCCCGCCAGCCTGCTGGTAGATTAGTCTAGGTCCCCGGTGATGGACAGTGAAAGCCTAGAGACTCGGCTCCTCTTATGCAACAGTAACCTACGGTTTACGTAACACCTGAGGTGTCGCCAAGATTCCACAGGGAGGAGGATGGGGAGAGGAGCGGATGGAGGATACGGTGAAAACAGGATAAATCAAAACAGGGAACTACTAACATGTTTAGCAGTAGGAGATCGTCTGTATGTAGGAGTAGGCCTCTGTGTTATTTAGTAGGAGTTAGGATAGTCCGTATGTAGGAGTAGGCCTAGGTGTTCAGGAGTAGATTTAAAACTAGCACAGCTACAGCAAGAAATCGACAAGAAGACTCTCAAGAATATCCATCTTCCATATATTGTAGAAAAACAGTTAGGATTATAAATCGAGAAATTAAAACGTTTTCCGGTTCACATGGAACTGGAATAGGCTAGATAGACCAGATAAGATGTTGTGATGTGAGTGTGAGGGAGGACCACACACAAAGACAGGGAGGTTTCCATTGAGGAGGGCAGGCTCCCCCTCCAGGCAGGATTAGATACAGAATGATACAAGCCTACTGGCCTGTCTATGTGTGTCGGTGTGTGTGTGGGTGTGTGTGTAAGATACAAGCGGGCTGGACTGAGGGTGTGTGTGGAGTTAAGTGCACAGGTGACCTCGTCATGACTATTCCCAGAAGTCAGGACCCTGGGGCAGATGGATGTCTGAGTGCGTAAACCTACCACACCACGTAACTTTCAGAAGCCCCCTCTACATTCTTCCACTACGGAAGCTACAGGACCTTTGACAAAACGGTTACGCGGCAGTCAACCTTTAGGGCGCGTTGTTCTGAAGGGAGCTTTTGTCTCCTGGAGCGCCGAGTGTGTGCGCACACTTCAAAAGGCCAGTGTGACAAATGCTATGGAGAAGGTCACATTTTTCCTCACTAGAAGCCAAGGCCACTGAATTCTCCACGGGTACATGAAGAGACTAGGGTGAGGTGAAGAGGCACGTACAGAACGACCTCTGATTCACTGACAACTTCCCTACCACTCTTGTCGAGTCGCAGGTTTCTATATTCATATAGATTTAATCAATATGTAAAATACAAAAAAAATATTTAATAAAATTAACATTCTAGGCCCATCCACTTTGATTTTATTCAAAAGGCGTAGATATGAAGTCAAATCTTAGATTTAACATTTTGACCCACTCTGGGGACAAGGGCTATGCTACATTTCCATAGCAAAACAAACACACACCCAAACCCATCCTGTGTACTGTACCGATGTCATAATAACTAGTGCCCTCTAGGGGCGCCTAATTCACATGATAGGGAGTGGTTCCCAACCTTTTTTCGGTTACTGTACCATCAACTGAATTTTGCTTGGCTGGAGTACCCCTGATTTACCCCCTCATGTCCATTTTACCAGTAGGCCTATGGTCTCCTGAGTCTTCTCAAGTACCCCCTGTGGATAGGCAAAGTACCCTCAGGGGTCCTAGTACCCCTGGTTGGGAACCTCTGTGATAGTGTTATGTTCAGTATGCTATCAGAGCCCTCCTCGCTTGCTTCCATGGATTGTATGAGCCAACGCATTATCTATGTAATATTATAAACCGGGTGGTTCGAGCCCTGAATGCTGATTGGCTGACAGCCATGGTATATCAGACCGTATACCACAGGTATGACAAAACATTACATTTTTACTGCTTTAATTACGTTCGTAACCAGTTTATAAATAGCAATAAGGCACCTCAGAGGTTTGTGATATATGGCCAATATACCATGGCTACGGGCTGTATCCAGGCACTCCGCGTTGCGTCGTGTGTAAGAACAGCCCTTAGCCGTGGTATACTGGCCATATAGGCCATATACCACACCCCCTCGTGCCTTATTGCTTAATAATATGGCACTTGGCAGACACTTATCGACTCACAGTTCAGTGAGTGCATACATAGGCTACATATACTAGGCTAAATATGTAGGGCCTAGGCTATGTGACGCCTGCAGAAATGCATGTGGATTATAAGCAAAAAGCAAGCGCTTAACTCATGTGTTGGCTGGGCTATATAGAACAAATCATTTAACTTGGTGCACTCGTCTTAAAGAGGAGCGGAAGAGCAGCCGGCCACATGAGTGATGCTATATGCTGCTAGCAGACATCCACTCAGTCAGTGAGCCATTTATTCATTCATTCAAGGCCAGTGTACTCTACAGAAGTACTGCTGAATTAGGATTTCTATAGACACCAGGCCGCAGATGTACCATAGCTAAATGGCCCAGCACCACTGCCTCTGTTCCAAATGGCACCCTATTCCCTATGTAGTGCACAACGTTTGACCAGGATTCTGTTCAAAAGTAGTGCACTACTTAGGGAATAGGGTGCCATTTGGAACACACACCCGGCGTCGTTAAGCTATGGTACAACTACGGCCTGTCTATAGAAATCCTATTTCAGCAGTACTTCTGTAGGCCTTGAATTAATGAGTGACTGAGTGGGGTTCTCAGACGAGAGAGCATAGCTTTAAGGCACCAGAGTTTGTTATTATGAAACCTTGGTCTCCACAGATCACGCATGTGGAAATGTGTCAGAATAAGTTACCTTTGACCTTTCTTCAATCTGTAACCTTCCTTTCATCCTTAAGACCGTCCACCTCTGTCATCACAGAAACAAAAGGCAGGCTGGTCTTGGAATTAAGCCCACTACAGAGTGACGTAACCTCATGAGGTCAACTCTCCGAATAACAGCACACTTGTCTTACCATTGACTCGCCACAGACATTCTGCTGGATACTACCCAATGTTCATAGACAGAGCCAATTGTCCATAGAGGATAGCTACTCTTCATACATACTACTACACTAGGAGGGGGTCAAGTCTATTTCAATTCAGGAAGTAAACTGAAATTCAGATTCCAATATTTTTTATTAAAAATCAATGAGGAGAAATGGAATGTTAGTTTACTTTCTGAATATAAATGAAATTGACCCCAAACCCTGCTACTAACACCCAGTCATCTTGTCCTCTGGTGGACTGGGGCCCCCTGGTGTTGAACCCTGCCATGTCAGGGGACATTACAGTATTCAGTTAAACCCCTGCTACTAACACACATTCATCTTGTCCTCTGGTGGACTGGGGCCCCCTGGTGTTGAACCCTGCCCTGTCAGGGGACATTACAGTATTCAGTTAAACCCCTGCCCAGTCAGGACTCATGACATGTCAGAGGACAGGACACTACTACTCACCCAGCCAGCATCTCAAAGATGAGGATCCCCAGGGCCCACCAGTCCACCGCCCGGCCATGACCTTTGCTCTGGATGACCTCTGGGGCCAGGTACTCCGGGGTTCCACACAGAGTCCACGTCCTGGATGGAGAGACACCGAAAGAGACAATAGAGAAACAATATCAGTTTGAACTACTTCAATTCTAGATGTTACGTTACACCAACAGAACACAGGAACATGCGCACACATACAACGCTTATTTTGGCTGTGTGTCCAATCATGTCTGACTGATGATCCTTCTAAGCCTAGGTTTCCCCAAGGGTCACCCTGTACGCAGCACACACACTGCACATTCCAATGAGTTCACCCTAGAAGAGGAGACTTCTGTTACATACAGGGAAAGACAACCCCAGTCTTGTAAAGTAATCACCCTGCCGTTTTATAGTAGTGTCCTGTATCAGCTGTCAGTCGACTGGTCCTTCAGTCAGTAGTAGTGTAGCCTATGTAGCCTGATCTCACAGTACTATCAGAGGGTATTTGGATCCAACAGAGTGACGGAGCTTTAGTTTGCTGGAAGTATTGGTTCTGGTTCTGTTATAGGTAGATCAATGTCTTTGGTTCAATAGTACAGCTGATTAACACTGTATGGAGGACATATACAACCCTGGATCACTATTATCAGGCCAGGGAGAGAATCTAAACTGGGGAGCAGAATATGACACAACAAATTATAATTTTTATCAGATGTTCTAATGTTCTGAATAAAACATTTTAAAAAATGGCCCTCTGGAAAATAACTCTTGTTCAGTTGCCGTGGTGATGGTTCATTTGTATGCAAATAGTTACTCTGTTTAAGGGGCAGGCTCAAGGTCCCTGATTTCATTTCCATCTTTATTATACATTTTGAAGTGAACGAGAACGGGACACTTTGGTTGCAATGTGGAAAATGCAGCTTGCATTGTAATTATAGATTTTTTTGTCGCATTGAAACCTTTATCAGATAGGCATACAGTACCTACCTCAGACTCCTCTCTGGACAGAGTGCTGCTCTACGACTGGGAACGTTAGTCTCATAAACCGGTAACCTCTGAGCACATCCTAGAACCTAAAGCGGGTTCATTCTATTGTGCCACTAGGTGGCACTGTGGAAGCATCAACAGTGTGGTGTGATAATGTTTCACCTTCTAAACTGATCACACACACACACACACACACACACACACACACACACACACACACACACACACACACACACACACACACACACACACACACACACACACACACACACACACACACACACACACACACACACACACACACACACCAGTGGCAAGGCAGCCAGCTCGCTCATTCGTTTGTTCTTCACACTCTCGCCGCATTCGAGGCAATTTCTTTTGCCTTCCATTTCTTTAAGTGGGTCACAAGTTGCACATCAGAGACACATCTACTCTAACTCTGTTTTACTCTCCCGGCCAGAGAAAATGTAATCTTAGTCCATTCTGTTTACATGTCAGTGGGTCAGTTTTTGTGTTCAGCGAGGCTCCCTGCAAAACACTAGCGCTACTGCAGTATCACTACGCTACTGCACTGCAGATACAAAACTATTTTAACCTGAGTGCTGCAGCCTTCCAATCCTACTGAGGTTACCAAAGAGGACTAGCTGCTTGTAACGCGAATATAAAAACAAAATAACGGCAATTTCATCTGAGCTCTGCATTTTTGGGGATTCCGTCTTAGAGCGAGGATTCCCCTCCATACATTCTGTGAATATTGTATGGCCGTGTAATATGACAACTCCCAGAAGGATATCTATATCCCTACTGTGCCAATCAGGCAAATGTGTCTGTATGGCTACAATTCCTAAACGTGATATAGTCTTACAATGAGACAGAAAAACAAACAGCATTCACTCCCACAATTAATATGGCAGTCTAATATTATCCTGGTTATGACTTGTTAGGGGGAATAGTGTCTAACAATTAAGGATGTCCTGGCTGTGCAGTACACCTGCTCCCAGATGGAATGATACCTGTGGGGACGAACAGCTCATACTGGGACGCTGCTCTGCGGCTGACCCTGTGCTGCTTCCAGTCTCTTGGGTATGTGTGTGTGTGTGTGTGTGTGTGTGTGTGCGCGGTCTCAGGGAGGCTGGAAATATAATAACACAGTCCATAGAGACATTTCCGTTTCGATGGACAACAAAATTGCACCCTACGGCATGACATCATACCTGTCCGAGAGCTTCTTAGCGAAGCCGAAGTCCGTGAGGCGGATGTGTCCCTCGCTGTCCAGCAGTATATTCTCCGGCTTCAGGTCTCGGTAGACGATCTCTTTGGAGTGGAGGTACTCGATGGCACACACGATCTCCGTGGAGTAGAAGAGGCCCGTGGTGTTGCTGAAGCGCCCGCGGCTACGGAGGTAACTGAACAGCTCCCCGCCTGGAACGTAGTCCATCAGCATGTAGAGTAAACGATCGTCATGGTGGGTCCAGAACCTGGAAGGTATAAACAGGAAATAAACACACGGGTACATTTGAACAAGGTGACTCTATTCAAACACAAATATTTGTCGGGTAACAGTGGTTGGATTTAGAGAGCTAAACTACACGGTAGTCTGGGCAGTGTTTGCTCAGCTTATAGTATGTGGCATGGACCTTGTCAAAACAGCTGTAGAGGACAAGTGGAAAGTGGCCCTGTGTGGCTTAGTCGGTAAGAGCGTGGTGCAATCAACACCAAGGTTGTGGGTTTTCAATACCCCTAATCACATACATATAATAGAAACGTAAACACTCACTGTAGGGGAGGTCACCTTGGAAAAATACTTCTGCTTAATGGCATATGTATTATTTATACACTACCGTTCAAAAGTTTGGGGTCACTTAGAAATGTCCTTGTTTTTGAAAGAAAAGCAAAAAATAATGTGTCCATTAAAATAACATCAAATTGATCAGAAATACAGTGTAGACATGGTTAATGTTTTAACTGACTATTGTAGCTGGAAACGGCAGATTTTTTATGGAATATCTACATAGGCTTACAGAGGCCCATTATCAACAGCAATCACCCCTGGTTTCCAATGGAAAGTTGTTAGCTAATCCAAGTTTATAATATTAAAAGGCTAATTGATCATTAGAAAACACTTTTTTGCACAACTGAGCAAGAAGACAAGTTAGAGTGTCTAGTTTGAGAAACAGGTGCCTCACAAATCCTCAACTGTCAGCTTCATTAAATAGGACCCGCAAAACACCAGTCTCAACGTCAACAGTGGAATGCTGGCCTTGGTGTTTTGCAGGTACTCTTTAATGAAGCTGCCAGTTGAGAACTTGTGAGGCTTCTGTTTCTCAAACTAGACACTCTAATGTACTTGTCCTCTTGCTCAGTTGTGCACCGGAGCCTCCCACTCCTCTTTCTATTCTGGTTAGAGACTGTTTGCGCTGTTCTGTGAAGGGAGTAGTAATCAGTGTTGTACGAGATCTTCAGTTTCTTGGCAATTTCTCGCGTTGTATAGCCCTCATTTCTCAGAACAAGAATAGAATGATGAGTTTCAGAAGAAAGTTCTTTGTTTCTGTCCATTTTGAGCCTGTAATCAAACCAACAAATGCTGATGCTCCAGATACTCAGTCTAAAGAAGGCCAGTTTTATTGCGTCTTTAATCAGAACAACAGTTTTCAGCTGTGTTAACATAATTGCAAAAGTGTTTTCTAATGGTCAATAAACCTGTTAAAATGATCAACTTTGATTAGCTAACACAACTTGCCATTGGAAAACAGGGGTGATGGTTGCTGATAATGGGCCTCTGTACGCCTATGTAGATATTCCATAAAAATCAGCCGTTTCCAGCTACACTAGTCATTTACAACATTAACAATGTCTACTCTGTATTTCTGATCAATTTGATGTTATTTTAAATGGACAAAAAATGTGCTTTTCTTTCAAAAACAAGGACATTTCTAAGGGACCCTAAACTTTTGAACGGTAGTGTATATTAAATCCACCTCCAGCAGATCAGTGGCTGATGATGGTGTTGAGGTCATCAGACACTCACAGTCTGATGAGGAAGGGGTGGTTGACTTCGGTCAGGACTTCCTTCTCGTTGTGGACGTGCTGCTCCTGCTTGAGCCGGATCACGTCAGGGATCTTCATAGCCTTTAGAGCGTAGAACGCCCTGCTCTTCTTGTCTTTCACCAGGAACACCCTGCCAAAGGTCCCTGTGCCTGAAGCAAGGAGAGGAACAGTCATTAGACAAGGCGTTAAGTTCTCTGTCACACACACACACCCAAATGTCATAGAGCAACATTCAATTCAGATTATTTCTGCAACAAATCAACCACAATTATTTTTTACGTAACACTTATTTTTCTTAATACTGCATTGTTGGTTAAGGGCTTGTAAGTAAGCATTTCACTGTAAGGTTTACACACCTGTTGTATTCGGCACATGTGACAAATACAATTTGATTTGATAATCAAGAATTGATCTGTGGTTATGTCAGATCATGACATCAGAATGCTATATTTGCGATGTTTTTGACATTCAATTATCTCTGACATGTCTTCAACCCGTCCATCAATTAAAGAGGTCGAATCTGGAAGAACTGGCCAAGATTCCTAGAGTTGTCTTCTCACTCTTTCACAAGTCTGAGCTCATTATTTCAGGTCAACAATTCAGATTGTTTCTCTATTCCCATCTCCAGGTCAAGAGGAGTACAAAATAACACCCTAGGTCTAGTCATATTTCACTGTGAGTAAGGAGAGAGGGAGTAGACAAACAGAGCAAACAGAGAGATGGACTCACAATCCCCCGATAGAGTCATGGAATGTTGGCTTCTAGCATGTTTGGGCTTACCTCGTACAAGGGGTCTTTGTCCTTCCCTGTTCTCAGTCTCCATGGTAATCTAATAGGAGCGAGCAAGCAAACAAACAAAGCCCAAACCCTTTCTTTGTCTTTTTACTCATCATATTTTTTTAGTTTTACCTTTATTTAAAATAGGCAAATCAGTTAAGAACAAATTCTTATTTCAATGGGTTAACTGCCTGTTCAGGGGCAGAACAACAGATTTGTACCTTGTCAGCTCGGGGGTTTGAACTTGCAACCTTCTGGTTACTAGTCCAACACTAACTACTAGGCTACCCTGCTGTCCCAATATATGATAAGACAGAGGTTAGATAACGGTCAGGTTTGACTCGGAGTTCAGCTGCACTCCTATATCTGAAAACATTGCTGGTGTAATATTTCGCCTCAAGGCAGATATGTTCTTGTACACTCAGCACAATCAGATGGATATTCTATGGATGTTTGTCCTCTCCTCATGGGCCTAGTACTACTTATCTAGAGATTCCCAACAAGCAGGCTTTAGGCCTACACTACTAAAGCACCTTGCTCAATATAAATGAGCTAATAATGACATGTGCGTAGTCTTTAGGCAACAGCTCAATCAATATTTTGTTTCTATTCAGAAGGAACCGTTGACGCAGAAGCCAACTGTCTAGAGAGATTAGGACTACTACCTGTCTGCACAGTAAAGACATATGGCAATGTCCTTTTCCGATCACCGTTTGTTGCTCCCTCAAGTAGCCTAATCTTCCTGTGGAAGCATCTGACATTTTTCTTCCGCTGATTTTGTAGCATTTTTAGATGTGTGTATGTATATACTATTTTCATCAAATTGAGTGATTACCACCAGAAATATCCCATGATTTTGGACATGTGACACAGGTTTTCCTCTGCAAGTAGGTCACGCCTGGTTTGTCCTTTTCTCTCCAATAGAGCAACGCCTGAGGCAAGGTGATATGCACCAAATACTGCACTGATTACTTGAACGGTGTACTGAATACTGAAGTGTTTCCAAAAAAAGAAAGAAAAACAGCCAGGCTATGTGATATCAAATGGCACAAAATGGATGCTTCTCTCAACACCAACGTGTTGATATGTTTCATGGAAACAAACCAGAGATCTAGCTAACATGGAAAAGAAGGGTAAAATAGCTGACCGATTTTTTTTCCCTCCACACCTGAATCGAATCAATTAGTGGGAAACAGTGACACTTATTTTCACAGCTACGGTGTGTTATTTGGTCAAATTCTTGGTTTGCTGGATGCTAGCCTACATGTATTTGAATAGAATACAGAATGTTTCTTGTTCTAAATTTGTGGGAGCAGAAATAGATAGGCCCGTGTTTTTATTTGATTTGAATGGCACTACATATTTGATGGAACAAGGCCAGACGTGGAATAATAAGAGCATAGCTTGTTGATGCTACTCAATGCACTTGGCCAGCGGCCACATATCTTGATGTAGGCTTAGGACTCACCATTTTTTGCCTCAGCACCAGAAAACATTTCATATGCACGAAAGATGGGCAAAATGCCTGTAAGCTTCAAATGTCACGTGAGAGCCAGGTGCCTCATTATTTCAATGACCATTAGACAAAAGCAGTCCTCAAGACATGTAACTGATTTGACATAAGCAGTAAATCCCTCTCATCATCATCTAACAAAAGGTTTTGCATATTGGATGATTTTATCTTGGGATTTTAAGCTTCATGCTTTCCCTGATCACGTGGGCTTTGAATGAGATGGGAATTCTCTATTAGCCAAGTGTCCTCCTCGTCATGAATCAAATATGAGAGCGCTGTAAAAGACTAAGTGGTTTTCGTGATCAGAAGCCTGTGTTCAGTCTTGAAGTAGTGCATGTTGTTTTAACATTCTTGGTTTCTGGCATTAGACTCACCACAGAGTGGACTCCACCCATGTGAAAAAAAAACACAGTTCAACAGCTGAGTCTGCTGACACATTACCCATGCAGTGAAAGGACTTACATGCCCAGACAAGAGTGAGCAGAACCAAACATGAACTTTGACATTCACAGGGCACTGCTCACAATAACAACAGGAACATCTGACACCTCACCTTACTAATATAGCTAGTTCCTTTTTACAAAAAAAAAGATATACTCATCCTCTCTAAACTCCTGCAAAGGGTTTCAATGTAGCAAAAGTCTGATAAGGAAAGTAAGAGTTTCCTCCATTAAGCTTTCACTTCTCAAGCTGGTTATTTCACGTGTGCAATGAAACGATTAATCCTTCTTGATCCCTGAGATGCACACAGATATTTTCCCTAATGCCATGTCAAGAAAATGTTGACCATCCCAGCAACTGTGTGGGATCATGAATTCCTCAATGATTGGCCACAGAGCGGGCCATAAACCTATGGGTGAGCTTGACTGAAACCGAGAACGTCCTTGTCCACTTCCGGTTGACAGATTAAGTAGCAGAGCGAACAGTCATGACAGCTATCTTCTGACTCAAGAGTTGAATGTTTCATGGTCAGCATATCCCCATGTCATATTCCATGAAATGGCTGATCACATAGTCGCCTTGGCTTTCATTGCTTGTGCTGTTCTGCACGAGCCACACATGTACCAGTAGTAGCTTATGCCCTATAGCCTAGTTGATATGCCTGGATAGTGTGAGAAGCCAGTCAGACAGGCCAGTTTCACCAGTGTGTGTACTGTAACATACTGTCTTGCTGCCTACACTTACCAACTGTGGAAATGGTGTCCAGGTCATCGAGTGAGTATGTCCTGTTGTTCAATGTTAACGATGCTGCTCCGGCCAACAACATGGGACTGCTCGCGCAGGTCTTGGCACTCTCGCGAATGGAGTTGCTTTCATTAATTATCCCAACCTTTGCCTTTGTTGATGCCATTTTCCGTATGCATCCAAATGTAGCTATGCTAGCAATCACTTTAGCCACTTTACCAAACCGGTTTCGCCGAGGATAGATAGCCAATGACGGCTACAGTAGCCAATTCTCAAGATCAGTGTCCGCCTTATTCCCTATTACCAACTACGGTTTTAAATCAAATGTGGCTACTTCCCTTGGACAAGCGAGCATCTTATTTGTCTTGATTGCTGGAAAACAGGTGACGATCATATCCACGGGGAATCGCATGATGTAGCTCGAGCGGTCACTGCTGTCAAATGCAGAAGCTAGCTAGCCATAGCAAACGGAGTAGCTATCAGGCTATAGCTAAACACAAAAGAAAACCATCCCACACCTCGCGTCTGAATGAATGACCAACGTTAGCTAGCTAATGTCAAACTACAAACTCATACTGCCCGTTTCCGTACGAGCCTCCGCTTGAGTAGTTAGGGGGTCTCGTGTTGTCTCGCTAGCTTAACTTCCGTCTTAGGAAGCTAGTTGGCTAGCAAGAAAGACATGAGACATTTAAATAATTTACTTCTCTCCTTCGTTCGCAAGTAGAACCTCACCCAGTTCAACAACACACAGACAGGGCAAGGGAGAAGTGGGGATGCTTTGTGTTGACAAAAAACAGACCAATGACTAAACACCCCATGTGCAAATTAAACCAATGGTATGATTAAATGGGCGGAGACCCGTTTGACAGACAGCTCGAAAACGGCCGTAAATTTTCTTTCCACATGTAGTTTGAAGACATGCCACTCAAATGAAACACGGTCTGCTTTCCACTGTGAGATTAGACTGATACAGACAGTAAAGAGTACAAGTACACAGCACTAGCTAAATGTAGTCTACATCTCAAATTGCAAGGTTTTAGATAGCGAACTAATCTCCACTCTCTGTAAACCCTTGACACAGTGAAACCTGAATGCTCTGAGTAATGGGGTGTGTATTACTTGCTCATGGACTGCGGTGGGGATGAGATGCTGCGTGTGGAGTGGAGAGTGACTAGTGGAGTGCCTCACTGCCTTCTCAATTTTCAAAGGAAATGACCAACTCTCAAAATTCCCAAATTAGAACAGCTGTTTCCGGCCCTCAGATGATTTGTCACTTGACACATGATACACTAAGGGGCCAGGCTCAGGTTGGCGCGCACACACACACACACACACACACACACACACACACACACACACACACACACACACACACACACACACACACACACACACACACACAGTATGATACACCTCTACCCACAAGTAATATTGGAGCCATAAGTGTCTGCACCTACTTTTCCCCCACATAATAAATACTACAGTTTACTATAGAATATTACAGTTTAATATATGATCATACAGTTTACCATAGAATACTACAGTTTAATATATATTACTACAGTTAACTATAGAATACAGTTTACTATATACTACTACAGTTTACTATAGAATACTGCAGATCTTACTATATAATTATATACAAAAACACTACACTTTTTATCTGTAGTAAACACCACACAAATAAATGTGCACATACCTGCCATTCACCTCCCCATATCGTAATTTGTCCCACCCATAAGTGAAAAACCTACAGTACGTGTCAAGTATAGACCATATACAGTATTGTGTTTCCTAAAGTTTATAGAAAAGTGCAGAAGCTCTGAACTATCCATTTAGACCAGAGTCCTACCTACAGCTTATGGAAAATGTGCTCTTTTAGTATTTATCCAGGATGGTTCCTGAAATAGAAAACTATTTTTTGTTTTTATATTTACAAAAGGTAATATGTGCTTTTAATTCTGGTGCCGCTCTGCAAACACAAGCTTGTTAGCTTGCTATCTCAAGTTCTAGAATCTAGACCAACTTAGTAGACATCTAACTAGAATATACAGTAAATCTATCTAGGCTGTTGGTTTTACATTTGCTGGAGGTGGATCCCCTAGGGGGCCTGAGGGTGAAGAGGAAGGGGGTAGAATGACCCATAGAGAGCTGCAAGAAAATAAAAACAGGACATTGCAAATAAAATTGTATTAGTCAAATGCGCCGAATTCAACCTTACAGTGAAATGCTTACTTACACGCCCCTAACTATCAATGCAATTTAAAAATATGAATAAGAAATAAAAGTAACAAGTAGTTAAAGAGCAGCAGTAAAATAACAGTAGCAAGACTATATACAGGGGGTACCGGTACAGAGTCAATGTACGGGGGCACCGGTTAGTCGAGGTAATTTAGGTAATATGTACATGTAGGTAGAGTTATTAAAGTTACTATACATAGATAATAACAGGGAGTAGCAGCAGCATAAAAGAGGGGGAGCAATGCAAATAGTTTGGGTAGCCATTTCATTAGATGTTCAGGAGTCTTATGGCTTGGGGGTAGAAGATGTTTAGAAGCCTCTTGGACCTAGTTCCGGTACAGCTTGCAGTGCGGTAGCAGAGAGAACAGTCTACAACTAGGATGACTGGAAAAAAATAAAGGAAAAAACCGACTTAATAATAAGTAAGCATTTCACTCTGTCTGCACCCGTTGTTTTACGAAGCAAGTGACCAATAAAATTGTATTTGAATATTTCGCAGGCGTTCGCAAATAGTAGTAGATAGTTTTGTTAGCAGTAACATTGGAATGTTTACACCATCCCTTGCCAATTTAAAAGGTCATGTCATGGAGGTAAGTCAGGATAGATTTATATCTGTGACATCATCACAGTTCTGGAATTGCAAATAATAATAATAATAATAATTCATTTCATTTGTATAGTTATTTTTGCAGACCCAAGGCGCAAAATACATAAAACATAAATGAATAATCCAAAACACAGAACAAAACTGTATACATGAGTCACCAGATCCGGAGGACATGAGAACAGAATTAGCAGAGGTTCTTGAAAGCGTTTCTCAAATATCAATATGCCAACATTTTAGATGATGTAATAATGATAGGCCAACATCAGTGGCCTCTACAATAATAGTACAAATACATAAAACACACAAAACAAACAAAGCAAAAAAGCAAAAAAAGAAGAATCAACACAGCTCAGATCAGCTTTCCCAACCTTAAGCATTAATCGGGAAAATGCTAATCTGACCACAGATCAGCGTAAGAAGTTCTATTCATTTAGTATACCCTGCAACAGCATAAGGGTAACATCCAGGTAACTTGGCACACGAGACACGAAAAGTTGTCATATTAGCCCAACACATTAAACTATTGGCTCTCTGACAGACCTATTTTCTGACAGCCTACAGGCTTTTCTTCCTCATACTACTACGTAGATACAAACTCAGAATGAAAGAGGACAATAGACATTACTGTATTCCCCAGTGTGTTTGCGTTGGTGTAGTAAAAGCAACAATGTAACAACGTTTGCATCGTAAAAGGGCGTGGTGAGGTCATGCTGGAGCTAACAGAGAGACCCTGTCATCATAGCTATTGTAGAGTAATGTTCACCCTTCAGGGACTGGAAATATACAGCGCATAGGAAGACAGCACACTGTGTTATTTGTATAACAACGATGACACTTTGACTGGGCTTTGGAATGGAGAGCGGAATGCTACAGTAGGTAGCAGTAGATTAAAAAAAAACACAGTATACAACTTTATAGGATAAAAAACTGGTGGAAAAATATTTTTTTAAATAGGGTAAAGGAACGACCTTGCATGTCTAGAAGGGGTGCTAACCAGCAGGAAAATAGTCTACTGTAGTGTCACGATTGAGGTTTGTAAAAAGACTCCTGCAAGCACAAGGAAGCAGAGGAGAACCACTTCGCCCGATAACTGTAGTTGTTTGAGTTATCTTCACCCGATGGAACACATGTTGACAACAGTCTGTTACAGTCAATAGTAGTGAGCTGCATCTAAGGTAACTAGTGAGAGCTGGGATATCCCTACTCTTCAGGGCCTAATATCCTGCAGGGAATAGAGATTTTTTCCAAAACATAAGGCCATGATCCAGTAGAACAGGAGCTGCATATATGAATCATCTTAGAGTAAGAGTGCTGATTTGGGATCAGATCTTCATAACTAATGAGATTGCATCAACATGGGGACTTGATCCTAGATCAGCAGTCCAACTCTGACCAACACTAGCACTAAGAACAACTTGTGCGTTTGTATTGAAAGTGGTGGATGGCTCTCATAAATACCCTTAAGATTAACTATAATATTCCTAAAGGGATTTTTAGGACAGCCACCAGTGTTTAAAATGACTGCAATTATCCCTTCTCTCTCAAATCCCTCTCCCATCTGCTGGAGTCACTGATAATATAGCCAGTCGACTGTGTCATTTGTCATCTTAAACTAGCTTGCTGTAAGTCTGTGAGTCTATGTGTGTGAGTCTTTCTGTGTGAGTCTTTGTATGTGTGTGTGTGAGAGAGAGAGATAGAGAGAGAGAGAGAGAGAGAGAGAGAGAGTGAGAGTGAGTTCAGACTTGGTTGTGTCTGGAAGAAGCCATCTGTTAGTTTAGTTATGTAACTTGTGTTGTTGTTAATACGGTTACCCCCCTAGCTGGAATATTAGGAACTGCACTCATGTGCTGCTCTTTTCATCCAATATAATCAAGCATTGATCTGAGTCAAAACTCTGTCATGTGTCCAACTATGTGTCTGTATTGGCCACAGTGTTAGAGTTACCTGCAACACTTCTACCTCCAGTTCACCTTGCCTGCCCTCCCATAACACACCAGTCTGTCTGTAGAAACAATGCGTACCAAACCAGTCTGTCTTCTTATCTCCCCATAGACCTCCTGAGGTTATGATTGGTTGCTGCAACCAGTGGCTGGAACTGATAGAATGGATAAAGCTTCATGCACGCTCTCTGACTGTATATGCTCTAGTCAGAAGGAAAGAGTCCCATATGGTGTATTTCAAGCTTCGGAAGACATCTTATTCATGTGATTGTGTGTAATATGCAACGTCAGATCCCTCATATTCATGTGTGTGTGTGTGTGTGTGTGTGTGTGTCATACATAGCATCACCTTGCAACATTAACTCCTTTAACTTGTAATACATTCAACCAAGTTAACATTGACAGTTCAACCTCAGTAGACTAGGTAGGCAGTGAGGCTGATATATGCATTACAGCTAAAAGGTCTTCTATCATTCAAGGTTAATGGGTAATAAACATTTGCCAATGGACTGGTGCTGTGTGCTCAGTGTTTGCAGAAGGTAAAGATGTTGACTTTACTGCACTGGCTCACATAGAGTTCAACATTTGCTTATAACCAAGGGTTTAGGATGAGCATTAGTATTGAAGGTTGAAGTCCAGGCCACAAGTCTGGCCACACTAGCTTTTGACCTTCCAAATGCACATTACAATGTAGGCTGATGACATTTGCATAACATAGCCTATTCACTGAAAACGGATCAAACACACTGCATTCCAACTTCCCCGGGTTGTGCCGTGGCGGAGATCTTTGTGGGCTATACTCTGCCTTGTCTCAGGATGGTAAGTTGGTGGTTGAAGATATCCCTCTAGTGGTGTGGGGGCTGTGCTTTGGCAAGGTGGGTGTGGTTATATCCTGCCTGTTTGGCCCTGTCCGGGTGTATCTTCGGATGGGGCCACAGTGTCTCCTGACCCCTTCTGTTTCAGCCTCCAGTATTTATGCTGCAGTACTTTATGTGTCAGGGGGCTAGGGTCAGTCTGTTATATCTGGAGTATTTCTCCTGTTTTATCCGGTGTCCTATGTGAATTTAAGTATGCTCTCTCAAATTCCATCTTTTTTTTTTCTCTCTTTCTCTCAGAGGACCTGAGCCCTAGGACCATGCCTCAGGACTACCTGGCATGATGACTCCTTGCTGTCCCCAGTCCACCTGGCCGTGCTGCTGCTCCAGTTTCAACTGTTCTGCCTGCGGCTATGGAACCCTGACCTGTTCACCGGACTTGCTACCTGTCCCAGACCTGCTGTTTTCAACTCTCTAGAGACAGCAGGAGCGGTAGAGATACTCTCATGAAAAGCCAACTGACATTTACTCCTGGGGTGGTGACCTGTTGCACCCTCGACAACTACTGTGATTATTGTTATTTGACCATGCTGGTCATTTATGAACATTTGAACATCTTGGCCATGTTCTGTTATAATCTCCACCCGGCACAGCCAGAAGAGAACTGGCCACCCCTCATAGCCTTGTTCCTCTCTAGGTTTCTTCCTAGGTTTTGGCCTTTCTAGGGAGTTTTTCCTAGCCACCGTGCTTCTACACCTGCATTGCTTGCTGTTTGGGGTTTAAGGCTGGGTTTCTGTACAGCATTTTGAGATATAAGCTGATGTAAGAAGGGCTATATAAATACATTTGATTTGATTTTGATGTGATATTCATATGCTATAAGAGCAGGAGACAATAGAACATACCCGTCCATTTAATCAAAACACAATGCAAAATCAGCTCAGTTCTTCCCTTACGTATGCTTGGCTACTACAGTACCACACCTCCACACTCCTCTCCCCCTGCCGTGCCCACTATGTGGGTGGCAGTGGCACCTCTGCTCTCTGTCTGCAGCAGACTGCAGACAAACACCAACACAGTGACATAGGCTACAGTACATAGTTGGAAACACTGACAGGCTCACTGCTACCAGGAACTCAAAATTGCAGCATGTTACACAATGACGACCTGTGTTTCTGTCACTCTGTAGACACAACATGACTAGGCTGTCAGGGCTGCATAGAGAGAGCACCACACCTGTTTGGCTGGTGTTTGAAATGGGGAAAGACACTGAGGTATGGTAGAAAATGTCAGACTTTACTTTGCACCACAGTATTGTGACATGACAAAATGGAGACCCATCTGACCTTATGGCAAACACACGTATGCACGCTTGCATGCATGCACCGGCACCCACAAACAGACGGACAGACACAGACAGACAGATGCACACACACACTCATGCATGCGTACACACAAACAAACAAAAAACAGTTGGTCCGTGAAAAATATTAGCATGTCTCTGAGGCCAGATGGTCATAAAACACTATGAGCAAACACAATTGATAGGCATATCTTCAAACAAGATACTTCTGGTTTTAATGAAAAAATCCAAGATGCATCAATAAACAGAGTCATAAAGCTAGGATAGAAGGCTCCGGAGACTGTGTTCCTATTCGCTATTTAGTGCACTACTTTTGACCAGGGTCTATAGAATATGGTGCCAATTTGGACCCAGTCACAGACAGACATACTCTTTAGAGCACACAAGTGCAGAGCAGACGACCCCTCGAGACCGGCGTTACTGATAAGCCTGAGCATTTGATGGGTAAACGGTCTTCCTGCCTTTTATCAATCTCAAAACAGAGAGCTTTTTTCCCTCCATTATTTTGTGGCAAGTCTAACTGATAAGAGGTGGATCCCAGAGTGCCCTGAAAGACTTTCCACTGACCAGCGTCCACCGAGACAAAATGTGATTGCAAAGCTAAGACGGGAGCAGGAGGGCGCACCGCTTGAGTGTTTGTCCTGCTGCTTTGTATGACTTCCTTATTCTAGAGTATTGAATTCTACTCAGCCTCTGATGCTTGTTCTAAGTGATAGGGAGCGTTATGGGTTAGGTAGGGCCTTGGTGTTCTTTTTTTTATCCTTAATCTCCCATGGAAGAGACACTCGTCGATAAAATGGACCTGTTTGTGCAAAATCTATTTGTCAGCCGCATTGGTTATCAGCTGCCATTGAGCTGCCATGTCATTGAGATACCAAGTAATATCCTGTTTGATAATGGAAACAGTAGAAAAATAAAATAAAATAAAACTTTATTTGTCACATGCGCTGAATACAACGTGAAACCGTGAAATGCTTACTTTACAAGCCCTTAGTAGGCTAAAAGACAGTTAAACTGTGCACAAACAAACTCCTTTTCTGGTTCTCCGTAAAGGAGAGAGAGAACTAAACTGCCCTCTCGGTAATTAACATCTGCTTTCTGTAACGAAACAGAATCCTAGACTCAAGTTGTAACCTCAATCTCATTTACAGTCTAGTGTTTTGTAGTGTAAAACAACACAATCTCCAGGCTTCTCCCTGGAGGATCTCGTTTCAAGTAACGTGGTGATTATTTTGTTCACACTGTTCCCCATTTCACTCTTACTACAGTGTCTACTCTCCACACGAGTAAAATGCTGTGAGAAAACTGAGCTGCTCAGATGAGAGTGCGACGATAAAGATATACAATTGTTCTGGGGAGGGGGGTGACGGTAATCCGGCAGGATACAGGAACCTGTCAGAGCCGGCTGAAGATGAGTAAGATATGAAGCAGGTCTGAAGTGATTTTATCCTCTCATCGTCTGTCAATGAAAAGACAATAACAACTTGATAAGTGTCTGGTGCTAGATCCTAGTGTCATTGTACTCAGTTGTCACCATGCAGGGCTTGGGGTTAATTACATTTCAATTCAGTTCAAGTGAAATGACAATTCAAGAATTGAATGTGTATTTTTGAATTGTAGTTTCAACTCACTTCCCAAGTGAACGGAATCTAAATACAATTATACACCAACGCTTGAGGACATAATGTTAGTTATACATATTTGCATTTACCAGTTGGGTACCACTAGACACCCAGTGTCATAACACGTTATGACACGGTCATAACCATGTCATAATATGGTCATAACACCGTCATGACACATGTATTTAGACCTGCTGTGACATATATTGCGTTATTTTATGGCTGCTTATGACACCTACATAAATGTTTAACCTTTATTTAACTAGGCTTAAGAACAAATTCTTATGTACAATGACGGCCTACACCGGCCAAACCCAGACGACGCCGGGTTTGAAAAAGTTGTTGTTTTAAAAAAAAAATAAGAGACAATCTCCAGAAAATGTAACTGTGAAAAAGACTTGTTTGTCAAGCTGTACCTGTCTCATTAGACCACAAAGGCACTGACATCATTCCACAGAGTAGTAGGCTAACCAGTCTTTCTCTTTCCCTCTAACCATGACCAAGACAAAGAAAAGGATCTCTCTTTCTCTCTGTCTGTCTCTGTAGTTTCGTGACAAGGGTTGGGGAGTAATTGATTACATGTAATCAGTTGCATGAAATACGATTCCAAAAAACAGTAACTGTAAACAGTTATGTTACCAGCTAAAATATTGTAATCAGATTACAGGTACTTTTTAAAAACTAGATGATTATTTCTTGGATTACTTTTCAATTCAGAAAAGGTGTTTGCTAAAAAAAACACGACACCTTTCTGTTTACTCAATATCATTCAATTCAGCATTGAAAAAGACACAAGTTTAGGTTTGTTTCACGTGAGCGAGTCTGACAACAAGTCAGAGACCACTATGATGACACACCAAATTCATTTGATGTATCCTTTCTGTCTTCTTCTAATGTCTCTTAACAGGAAAGTCATTTGAAAGTAGATGAAAGTAATCAGATTACCTTACTGAGTTTAGGTAATCCAAAAGTTACGTTATTGACAAAAATGTTGGACAGGTAACTAGTAACTGTAAATGATTACATTTAGAAAGTAACCTACCCAACACTGTTCCTGACTGACAGTACATTTATATTCTAGCTGTCTGTGAAATGGATGGAGTGTGTTATAAAGGAAAGCTTACGTAATAGCTTCTGAGGTTCTGTATTTTAGCTAAACATAGCAAAACACCTTTGGCTATATGGCTGAGCTCGGTCTGCTTTAATAAACAGCCTGTTGCCTTTGAAACTTCTGTAATGCTGCATCCATCAATGAGACACTTCCCCAGATAACCAGTTGGGGGCACTGTGGAACTGTCACTTCTCCACACAGCATGCAGCCCCCTGTTGATTTTACTTTGCAGTGATGGTTTAAATTAAACATTAAACATTGAAGCAAGTGAGAGAGGAGGGGGAGTGAAATAGCCAGACATAGATAGAGAGAGAGAGAGCAAGACATGGGAAAGATGAGGGAGCTAGAGAGATATATAGAGAGCGATGAGGGAGCTAGAGAGAGCTAAAGAGAGTGACAGAGAGAATGAGAGGGCGCTAGAGAGAGAGAAATTGAGAGATAGAGAGAGTGTGCAAAAGGTACCAAAGTAAGAGTGATGCGCTACGTACCTTTATAGCCAGATCTACAGGAAGTGTACAAAGAACACATTCCTAACTATTTTTGCCTTCAGAACAGCCTCAATTTATCGTGGCATTGACTCGACAAGGTACCGAAAGCGTTCCACAGGGATGCTGACCAAGGTTGACTCCAATGCTTCCCACAGTTGTGTCAAGTTAGCTGGATGTTCTTTGGGTGGTGGACAATTCTTGACACACACATGGAACTGTTGAGTGTGAAAAACCCAGCAGCACATCTTGACACAAACCTGTTCGTCAGTTACAGTTGAAGTCGGAAGTATACATACACCTTAGCCAAATACATTTAAACTCAGTCTTTCACAATTCCTGACATTTAATCCGAGTATAAATTCCCTGTCTTAGGTCAGTTAGGATCACCACTTTATTTTAAGAATGAAATGTCAGAATAATAGTAGAGAGAATGATTTATTTCAGCTATGATTTTTTTCATCTCGTTCCCAGTGGGTCAGAAGTTCACAAACACTCAATTAGTATTTGGTAGCATTGCCTTTAAATTGTTTAACTTGGATCAAATGTTTCAGGTAGCCTTCCACAAGCTTCCCACAATAAGTTGGGTGAATTTTGGCCCATTCCTCCTGATAGAGCTGGTGTAACTGAGTCAGGTTTGTAGGCCTCCTTGCTCGCACATGCTTTTTCAGTTCTGCCCACACATTTTCTATAGGATTGAGGTCAGGGCTTTGTGATGGCCACTCCAATACCTTGACTTTGTTGTCCTTTAGCCATTTTGCCACAACTTTGGAAGTATGCTTGGAGTAATGGGAAGACCCATTTGCGACCAAGCTATAACTGATGTCTTGAGATGTTTCTACAGTATAGCCACATCATTTTCCTCCCTCATGATTTTTGTGAAGTGCACCAGTCCCTCCCGTAGCAAAGTACCCCACAACATGATGCTGTACCCCTGTGCTTCATGGTTGGGATGGTGTTCTTCGGCTTGCAAGCCTCCCCCTTTTTCCTCCAAACATAACGATGGTCTTTATGACCAAACAGTTCTATTTTTGTTTCATCAGACCAGAGGACATTTCTCCAAACGGTACATTCTTTGTCCTCATGTGCAGTTGCACATTTTTATGGCGGTTTTGTAGAAGTGGCTTCCTTGCTGACCGGCCTTTCAGGGTTATGTCGATATAGGACTCGTTTTACTGTGGATATAGATACTTTTGTACTTGTTTCCTCCAGGATCGTCACAAGGTCCTTTGCTGTTGTTCTGGGATTTATTTGCACTTTTCGCACCAAGGTACGTTCATCTCTAGGAGACAGAACACGTCTTCTTCCTGAGCGGTATGATGGCTGCATGGTCCCATGGTGTTTATCCTTACGTATTATTGTTTGTACAGATGAACGTGGTACCTTCAGGCGTTTGGAAATTGCTCTTAAAGATTAATCTGATTTGTGGAGGTCTACAATTTTATTTCTGAGGTCTTGGCTGATTTATTTTGATTTTCCCATGATGTCAAGCAAAGAGGCACTGAGTTTGAATGTAGGCCTTGAAATACATCCACAAGTACTCCTCCAATTGACTCAAGTTATGTCAATTTGCCTATCATGACATAATTTTTTTGAATTTTCCAAGCTGTTTAAGGCACAGTGAACTTAGTGTATGTAAACTTCTGACCCACTGGAGTTGTGATACAGTGATTGTTAAGTGAAATAATCTGTCTGTAAACAATTTTTGGAAAAATTACTTGTGTCATTCACAAAGTAGATGTCCTAACCGACTTGCCAAAACTATAGTTTGTTTACAAGAAATTTGTGGAGTGGTTGTAATGACTCCAACGTAAGTGTATGTAAACTTCCGACTTCAACTGTACCTACTACCATACCCCGTTCAAATGCACTTAAATCTTTTGTGTTGCCCATCCTCCCTCCTGAATGGCACACATGCACAATCCATGTCTCAATTGTGTCAAGGATTGAAGTGGATTTAACAAGTGACATCAATGAGGGATCATAGCTTGGCCAGTCTATCTCATGGATAGAGCAGGTGTTCTTCACCTCTACGGGATTGGTGTCCCTAAACCGGGACGGTTGTTGCTAACGTGTGCTAATGTGTTTGGAATGACGTTGTAACTAACAGCCAACTTTCCAGGACATAGACATGTCTTATATGGGCAGAAAGCTTTAATTCTTGTTCATCTAACTGTACTGTTGAATTTACAGTAGCTATTACACTGAAAAAAAGACAATTTTATTGTTTGAGGAGAGTGCACAACAACAAAATGCATTTATCACGGCAACTGGTTTGAGACATTGACCTCTGAAGGTAAATAGTGTACTTACATTCAGTAATCTTGCTCCATTTTGTCGTCCTGAGGGTCCCAGAGATACAAGGTAGCATAGTTTTGTTTGACATAATCAATTTGTATATTGAAATGTAGGAACTGGGTTCCACAGTTTGAACCCCTGCTGATTTCAGTTCACGTAACAGGGTTGACCTTAACATTTGGGACAGATGTAAATTAATTGGGGCAGCAGGTAGCCTAGTGGTTAAAGCGTTGGGCCAGTAACCGAAAGGTTGTTGGATAGGATCCCGAGCTGACAAGCTAAAAATCAGCCGTTCTGCCCCTGGACAAGGCACCCACTGTTCACTGGTAGGCCGTCATTGTAAATAAGAAATTGTTCTTAACTGACTTGCCTAGTTAAATAAAGTTTTAAAATCACTAATCACATAAAATAAATGATCTTCAGAAATGACCGCCAAAGCAACAAAATAACTCAGGCTTTACAATAATGGTGACATGTTGGGGTTAAATGGGTTAAACCCTTCCTAGAAATCAAAATGCTGAATTGTTTTCTCATATTATAAGTCTGATTTATTGAATTATCAATGTTGTCTATATTAAATGGCATTTATTTTAATATAACAGTGTCACGTCCTGACCTTAGTTCCTTTTTTATGTCTCTGTTTGTTTTAGTTTGGTTGGGGTGGATATTCTATGTTTTGTGCTCTATGTTTTCCATTTTTATGTGTTTGGCCTGGTATGGTTCCCAATCAGAGGCAGCTGGCAATCGTTGTCTCTGATTGAGAACCATACTTAGGCAGCCTGTTTTTCCCACTTGAGTTGTGGGTAGTTGTTTTCTGTCTCTCTACCAAACAGGACTGTTTCGGTTGTTCTTTTATTTACTTTGTTCAGTGTATCGAATAAATCAAACATGGACACTTACCACGCTGCATCTTGGTCCTCTCCTTCCAACAGCCATTACAAACAGGCTGTTAAATTAAATATTGGTGCACAATTTCTACTTTAAAAAAATCTGTGGAAAAACCCCACTCTTTTCGTGGAACGACCCGTCTAGTATGCAGCTCTCTTCATCACAACATTCCACATCCACCACGTCCAGGATCACATACCGCATACCACATTCATTGCGGAGTTGTTCCAGGAAATGCAAACGATTTTGGCACCAACCACTGTAAAGTTGTACCAGATACATTGCAAGGTAAATCCCCAAATCGAAGCAATCCTGGATAACGTTAGATTCTCTTTACATCCAAATAACCTTCAGTGAACCTGATTTGTTTAGCAATAAGATCAAGCCTTCCTTCCCACAGTCTGTAAAGCCAAGACAACGTGGACATATTTATACATTAAAAAAAATGGATTCAAGTCTTCTCATTGAAATAATGCAGTAATAAACCAAACAAATAATTGATCAAATGTATGACAGACGTGCGATACAACTGAGCTTCACACACAGTGAAAATGTCAGGAGCGGTGGCGGTGATCGAGGTGGCAGTGACTCGGTGAGGCAGTGCGGTGACATTGTGGATGGATTAATGCAGTGCTGGGAGGCACGCAGCCCCCTTTTGCTATCATGACCTTGCCGACTGACTGCCACTCCACTCGGCCCTCGGAGGGGTTACTGCTCCTTAGGTAGGGCCTCAGCCGTGTCTGTCAGTCCCAAATCCTGCTTCCTTCCTGGGCTGCTTCATGTAGCTGTCTGTCGGTCAGACTCTGGGGATCGGAGAAAGCACGTTGTAGTGCTCTGTGACAGAAGACTGTAAGGACTGAAACATGGTCAGGAGAACTTTGAGGAGTTGATGTGACATGTCGTCCTGGAACGATAGATTAGGGACCCTGTACAATCAACCTTAAAGGTACAATCTTGGATGCATTTTTTTTTTTTTTTTTCAGAAAAAAGCCAGGGCCCACCACATACAGCTAAGTTTAGGGACTCTGTTCAAACAACCTTTTAGGAAAGGAAAGGCCTTTCCCTCCTGGAGGGAATCCGCCGCACTGGAAAGGTTTGAAGGACTGGTCTGGTGACCCACATTGAAAGTATCTGACTATATGGAAAAGCAGTGCTTTTGAATGAAAGTCCTGCTCACCAAAATGGTGCTAATAGGCCTACCATATTTTGACATAGAACACGAGACAGCGCTTAAGCACTTGTCACGAATACCCAATTAAGATCAGTTAGAAAGCATGGGCTTTTTCAGTTAGAAAGTATGGGCTTTTACAACACATATAACAAAATGTTCTACTCTATGATAACCTTGTTTTAATTACGCAATTACATGGCCAACTTACAACCGCTCTCCCTCTCTTCGGGGCGTCGTTTAAACCAGCCCCCATAGTCGAGGCCATTTGTTCGGCATAGCGATCACTTTGAACTTGCAGAGAAATGTTATGCAAAAATCGTCTGCTTTGAAGCGGAGCAAAGAGCGCTGATTGAACAATTAGCATAGTTATTCTGGTCCTAATCATCCGGAGACTACAGCTGGCAAGAGGGGGTTTAAAATAGAATAAAACATATATTTTACAAGCTGCATCTTAATACCTGATTACATGCCCTAAGGTAAATGCATTGATTACTGTGGTGTTCCCAAAATTACCCCATTGGGGGAATTGACTGTCTCTCTAAAGTCACTTTTAGGCATTCCTGTAGAGCAACTAGTTAGAATAAAACCTTGCTTGTTGCACATCACTGTGGGAGAGAGTGGGTTCCATTATACTTTTGGATGCAATCTTTATTGAAAACAGTCACAAAAGGTACATATTAACTTGTATTCATGTGTACAACAGTGGTTATATAAGCTACTAGTGGATATCAACTAATTTGACTTTTTAAAAAGCTATACAAGACAATACTCTCCCAACAGGGTATTTCAACCTGTATTTACCAAATGACAGTTCAATACTGCATGATGGCTGACTGCCATCATGCAGCCATCATGGATAAATGACTGCTATAGAAAAGAGTCCTCTCACTACAGCTGTCGCAGAGAGGGGGGATAGGAGTCCGGCTGTTAATATGTCCTGTGTAGCTCAGTTGGTAGAGAATGGCAAATGCAACACCAGGGTTGTGGGATCAATTCCCACAGGGAACCAGTACAAACAAATATGAAAATGTAGGCGCTCACTACTGCATGTCGCTCTGGATAAGAGCATCTGCAAAACAACTCAAATGTAAAAAAAAATGTTAGTCCTCTCATTTTAGTTTGTTTATGCCTTCCATATAAATTAGATTTGTTTTTGTTCTTCTTCGTTCCCCTTCTCTGTGAGTGACTCATACAAGCTGTAGATCATTTTTAGAACATCACAACCCATTAGTGTCATGGAAAACCACGCCCACCTGTCACTGACTGGCTAAAGAAGCACAGACATTCAGAAAGGTCTTTCGAGTAGATTGAGCTTTCGGATGCGTATTGACTACAAATGGTGTGTAAATGGATGGTGGACAGTCAGTCAGAATATAAGAGAATACCCAGGGCCGTGATTATCAGAGCTCTGCTGCTGATGCTGAAATGGGTGCATCCGAGTTGACGTGTTCTGTTTTTATGAGTGCTAAGCTATTGCTGAGGATGACCTTGAGGGGGGGGGGGCTGAAAAGTGTGTGCGCGTCTGTGTGTCTGAAGAGTCTTTGGGTGTGTGTGTGTGTGTGTGTGTGTGTGTGTGTGTGTGTGTGTGTGTGTGTGTGTGTGTGTGTGTGTGTGTGTGTGTGTGTGTGTGTGTGTGTGTGTGTGTGTGTGTGTGTGTGTGTGTGTGTGCGTGTGTGACAGTTTGTGTGTCCAGTTTTTACAGCTTCTATCCGTCCTCTTTTACATAAGCCTGCCACGTTTGGACTACATACTCTTGTAGTCACGGCAACACAGGCAAACCGATGAGAAGTGCAGGCAGAATCCCTCATCATCTTTGGAGAGACATTTCAAAAACATATATTGTTGTTCTTTCTTTCTTTCTTTCTTTCTTTTTATTTCACATTTATTTAACCAGGTAGGCTAGTTGAGAACAAGTTCTCATTTGCAACTCCGACCTGGCCAAGATAAAGCATAGCAATTCGACACATACAACAACAGAGTTACACATGGAATAAACAAAACATAGTCTATAATACAGCAGATCAAAAGAAAATAAAAAAGTCTATATACAGTGAGTGTAAATGAGGTAAGATAAGGCAATAAATTGGCCATGGTGGCAAAGTAATTACAATATAGCAATTTACAATTACAAATTAAACACTGGAATGGTAGATGTTCTAAACTTCTAGAAAGAAGGGTTCCAAAAGGCTTCTTCCTGTGTCCCCATAGGAGATCCCTTTTTGGTTCCAGGTAGAACTCTTTTGGGTCCTAACGTAGAACCCTCTGGAAAGGATTCTACATGGAACTCAAAAGGGGTTCTTCAATGGGTTCTCCTATGGGGACAGCCGATTAATCCTTTTTGGTTCTAGCTAGAACCTTTTTGTTCTAAGCGTTTATATGCTCTTCTATTTACCTATCATTGTTCTTTCAGGTTACCAAGGACAAGGTCTATTGTATGTTGGGTTGAGCCATTGTCAGTTATCTGGGTGCCTTTGGTACAGTGGGGCAAAAAAGTCAGCCACCAATTGTGCAAGTTCCCCCACTTAAAAAGATGAGAGAGGCCTGTAATTTTCATCATAGGTACACTTCAACTATGACAGACAAAATGAGAAAAAAAATCCAGAAAATCACATTGTAGGATTTTTTATTAATTTATTTGCAAATTATGGTGGAAAATAAGTATTTGGTCACCTACAAACAAGCAAGATTTCTGGCTCTCACAGACCTGTAACTTACTCTTTAAAAGGCTCCTCTGTCCTCCACTCATTACCTGTATTAATGGCACCTGTTTGAACTTGTTATCAGTATTAAAGACACCTGTCCACAACCTCAAACAGTCACACTCCAAACTCCACTATGGCCAAGACCAACGAGCTGTCAAAGGACACCAGAAACAAAATTGTAGACCTGCACCAGGCTGGGAAGACTGAATCTGCAATAGCTAAGCAGCTTGGTTTGAGGAAATCAACTGTGGGAGCAATTATTAGGAAATGGAAGACATACAAGACCACTGATAATCTCCCTCGATCTGGGGCTCCACGCAAGAGCTCACCCCGTGGGGACAAAATGATCACAAGAACGGTGAGCAAAAATCCCAGAACCACACGGGGGGACCTAGTGAATGACCTGCAGAGAGCTGGGACCAAAGTAACAAAGCCTACCATCAGTAACACACTACGCCGCCAGGGACTCAAATCCTGCAATGCCAGACGTGTCCCCATGCTTAAGCCAGAACATGTCCAGGCCCGTCTGAAGTTTGCTAGAGAGCATTTGGATGATCCAGAAGAAGATTGGGAGAATGTCATATGGTCAGATTAAACCAAAATATAACTTTTTGGTAAAAACTCAACTCGTCGTGTTTGGAGGACAAAGAATGCTGAGTTGCATCCAAAGAACACCATACCTACTGTGAAGCATGGGGGTGGAAACATCATGCTTTGGGGCTGTTTTTCTGCAAAGGGACCAGGATGGCTGATCCGTGTAAAGGAAATAATGAATGGGGCCATGTATCGTGAGATTTTGAGTGAAAACCTCCTTCCATCAGCAAGGGCATTGAAGATGAAACGTGGCTGGGTCTTTCAACATGACAATGATCCCAAACACACCGCCCGGGCAATGAAGGAGTGGCTTCGTAAGAAGCATTTCAAGGTCCTGGAGTGGTCTAGCCAGTCTCCAGATCTCAACCCCATAGAAAATCTTTGGAGTTGAAAGTCCGTGTTGCCCAGCAACAGCCCCAAAATATCACTGCTCTAGAGGAGATCTGCATGGAGGAATGGGCCAAAATACCAGCAACAGTGTGTGAAAACCTTGTGAAGACTTACAGAAAACGTTTGACCTCTGTCATCGCCAACAAAGGGTATATAACAAAGTATTGAGAAAAACTTTTGTTATTGACCAAATACTTATTTTCCACCATAATTTGCAAATAAATTCATTAAAAATCCTACAATGTGATTTTCTGGATTTTTAAAAATCATTTTGTCTGTCATAGTTGAAGTGTACCTATGATAAAAATTACAGGCCTCTCTTATCTTTTTAAGTGGGAGAACTTGCACAATCGGTGGCTGACTAAATACTTTTTTTGCCCCACTGTAAGTCAACTATGTTGTTAGCAGAGCTGTACAAACAGCCATTGAAATTGTACCGTTTGAAAAATCTGTTCACAATTCACATGTTCTTCATTTTGACAACTCATCATAGAGACATAGTGTTGTTAAATTACAGTTAATATATCTCTCTCCGGTCCAGTGACCTGTGATAGCTCGGTTTCATATTCACTACATAACGCCTGATGTTTGCGAACAGTTAACTCATCACATCTTATCAGAGCGTATCTCCTGTAACTGAGATTAATTACAAAAGGTCCCTCGTCAACAAAACTACCGAGCTCAAGTTGCAAGTGATACATCAGCTATATACGCCAAGTACAGCACAGCCATGATGGCATAAATCTCTCTTGTTTTCTCTGTCCTACTTTCTTTTGCTGCAGAAGATAGAAAACAAGTCTTGCGACGCAGTCAGTAATCGTGTTGTCTGCCTCTGTGCTGGTGTGCCAGAGCCTGGTGCTCACACAGAGGGAGATGTACCTTCAATTATTGATTGCAGCTATTACCGACCAAACCTCTGCTGGGTTATTTTGGAACCAACATGGGATAAACAGGCCGCAGCCTCCAAAAGAACCCACAAGACCAGCTTGTTGTTTTTGAAGACATTAGCATTGTAGATTTGAGCTCGGGGTGCCACCCTAACACCTGTCTAGTAATGCATTAGCACCTTGAAACATCCCCCCCCCCCCCAGAAGATAGCTACATTTTCATGGGTTTCTCACTCAAAGGCAAGCAGCTAGGTGCCAGGGCTCAGACTCGCAGTAGTTATACTGTATTTGCTCCAGCAAACACAGGCCTAGTGGCATCAGGTATGGCTTTTCTTCCTTTCCTAACTTAGGAAGCAAATGCTCCATTTTAACAATCCTGCTCCAAATGCTCAATTTTAACACTCAATATTGTATAAATGTTTTACTTTCTTACTCCTAGTTGCAAGTTTAAAAAAAAGGCATGGTAGGAAATAGACTGTAGCAATTTAGATGCTCTCGTAGAGGATAATAAATTATTTATTTATTTATGGTTAATAAATGATTTACTTATGATAGAACAAATTTGTTTCTTTGAATGCCAAACAACAACAGTTCCAGTCCATGAGGTAGCCTAGGTTTTTTATTTTGCAGTTTATTATAGCTTAATAGCTTCAATCTAGGTTTTTTTAAGGATGGGCTGGCCTGCCTGCTCTGCCCTGTATCTTCTGATGAACAGGGAATTGCAGGTTCGGTTCCCATAGGCTACCGTACCATCTGCTGTTCAGCCGTGGAGTGGAGTGGAGAGGAGTGGAGTGGGGGATGGGGGCTGTACTACATTTTGCCTGCCATCAGTTCAGGTCCAGCTCAGCAAAGCACACACCCAACTCCAGTATGCCTATTAGGTGCGCACTGTGGTGTGAAACAAGCTTTTGCACCTGTCGAAGTGGTGCTCCCCAACACCCCCCTGGGACGCGCCAAGGTGAGAGTCTCTCAGAGTCCCCCGGGAGTTAGCTCGCTCACAGAGAAAACATTTGGAACAGATGTGTTAAGTTCTTTCTTTCTACCTCTTCTCCCCGCCTCCTTTGCCACCGCCAGCATGTTGTACTCCTCTAGCCTACCACTTCCCTGAGTCAAGCAGTTTTGTCTATGTCTAGGCTACCGCAGCAAGGTACCACCGGCCTACTGTTACGGGGCTCTCTAGCCCACCACCAAGCTCATCGTGCAGTCATGATACACCACATATCTCTGACCCTGATGCCATCTTTGACTTGTTTAATCATTGAAAACAAAAGGCAAGATGGTTCAAAAGGAATTCCGGAAGGGTCAGTCCCCTCCAATCCATTTCTCTTTTTCTTCTAGCCAGACTGCTGGAGTAATGAGGAATATTAGTGGCTGTTCCAGATAAAAGGAGAACACTCAGAGAGCATTTAAGATCCCTATCTCATTGACGAGGGATAGGGAGAAGTGCTGAGCCCAGATCTGGGATCAGAGATAAAGCTTCAGCTTTGATCTGGGGATGGGTCTGAATTCTCTAATCTCTAGCACCAGTCGTGGAACGAGTTAGCCATTTAGCGACCACCCCCACTCACAACACAAGATTCACGCCATGTCCCATTATACTGAGAATGACATTGCTAGCAAAAAGACAGCAAGAAAGATGGACTTGGCTGGTAGTTACAGTAATTATTGTTTAACCCCACAACGTCTGTTACATTCTAGTATATTATGAGACTGATCTGACAGTGCTGTCGAAACGTGTAGTATCATTATTAGTGATTTGGGTGGTTTCTACCTGACCTGAGGCCATGATATTTATCCATCAGATCTTTGGTCCTTTTAGTTACTATATGTTCTAGTCTCATTAGACCCAAATGATCTCACACACCACCGCACATTTGTATGAACACTTAGACACATTATTGAATGGGATAGGGTAACACTGTCATCCTAATTAGGAATCAGAGTACATCAAAAGACACACTATTCCCTTTGTAGTGCACTACTTTTGACTAGAGCGCATAGGGGTCTGGTCAAAAGTAGTGCACTATATATAGGGAATAGGTTGCCATTTCGGACACAACCAGTGGCAAGAATTTGGTATTTAAAGTGTTATTGATTTGTGTAAACCGCTGCTGAGTCTTTGATTTCGAGGCTTGACAAAAAATGCTACAGAGGAAGTTTTTTCTTCCCCTCGTTGAGCACGGACAAATCCTGCAAACGATGATCGAAGAAAAGCTCATTTATGCAAATAAGTCAGTGGAATGCCTCACCTTAACTACTGTGATTGAACCAGTCAGCGAACTTTCTCTCTTCACCGTCTTTTTTTGTTGTTGTGTGAGACGGCCACTATTGTTCCTGTACCCAAGAAGGCAAAGATAACTGAACTAAATGACTACCGCCCCGTAGCACTCACTGCTGTCATCATGAAGTTCTTTGAGAGACTAGTCAAGGATCATATCACCTCCACCTTGCCGGCCACCCTAGACCCACTTCAGTTTGCATACCGCCCCAACAGGTCCACAGACGATGCAATCGCCATCACACTGCACATTGCCCTATCCCGTCTGGACAAGAGGAATACATATGTAAGAATGCTGTTCATAGACTACAGCTCAGCATTCAACACCATAGTACCCCCTGGGTCTCAACCCCGCCCTGTGCAATTGGGTCCTGGACTTTCTGACGGGCCGCCCCCAGGTGGTGAAGGTAGGAAACAACATCTCCACTTCGTTGATCTTCAACACTGGGGCCCTCAAGGGTGCGTGCTCAGCCCACTCCTGTACTTCCTGTTCACCCATGATTGCTTGGCCATGCATGCCTCCAACTCAATCATCAAGTTTGCAGACGACACAACAGTAGTGGGCTTGATTACCAACAACGACGAGACAGCCTACAGGGAGGAGGTGAGGGCACTCAGAATGTGGTGTCAGGAAAACAACCTCTCACTCAACGTCAACAAAACAAAGGAGGTGATCTTGGACTTCAGGAAACAGCAGAGGGAGCACCCCCATCCAGTCCGAAGGGACAGCAGTGGAGAAGGTGAAAAGTTTTAAGTTCCTCTGCGTACGCATCACAGACAAACTGAAATGGTCCACCGACACAGACAGTGTGTTGAAGAAGGCGCAACAGTGCCTCTTCAACCTCAGGAGGCTGAAGAAATGTAGCTTGTCACCTAAAACCCTGACAAACTTTTACAGATGCACAATCGAGAGCATCCTGTTGGGCTGTATCACAGCTTGGTATGGAAACTGTACCGCCCTCAACCGCAAGGCTCTCCAGAGGGTGGTGTGGTCTGCACAAAGCATCACCGGGGTCAAACTACCTGCCCTCCATGACACCTACAACACCCAATGTCACAGGAAGGCCAAAAAGATCATCAAGGACAACAACCACCCAAGCCACTGCCTGTACACACTGCTACCATCCAGATGGCGAGGTCAGTACAGGTGCATCAAAGCTGGGACCGGGAGACTGAAAAACAGCTTCTATCTCAAGGCCATCAGACTGCTAAACAGCCATCACTAACTCAGAAAGGCTGCTGCCTACGTTGAGACCCAATCACTGTCCACTTTAATAAATGGATCACTGGTCACTTTAAACAATGCCACTTTAATATTGTTTACATATCTTACATTACTCATCTCATATGTATATACTGTATTTTATACCATCTATTTTATTTTACACCTTGTATTTTACATCTTGCCTATGCCGCTCGGCCATCGGTCATCCATATATTTCTATGTACATATTCTCATTCACCCCTTTAGACTTGTGTGTATTAGGTAGTTAGGTAGATTACTAGATATTAGATATTACTGCACTGTTGGAACTAAAAGCACAAGCATTTCCCTACTCTCACATTAACATCTGCTAACCATGTGTAGGTGACCAATAAAATTTGATTTGATTTGATTTTGAGACCAGTGAAAGATATTTACACAGAGTTAATGGCATGCCCTAAGACAGATCAGTGAAGAAGGGTATTATTAACCTGTAGGCTTCCAACTAATCACATCACTGGTCTAACTGCACCTTTTTGGACACGCTCAGGGTATGCATCGCAAATTGCAGCCTATCCCCCATAGGGCTCTGGTCATAAGAAGTGAACTATATAGGAAATAGAGGGCCATTTGGGATACAAACGTGGTCCTTTAACTCTCACGTGTGGGGCATGGCTTGTTTTATTTCATTTGACATCACATTTCTGAAGGCCATTCCCTGTAACCTACACTTGCACTCAGTGAATACTCACAAATCCATTTAAATTGAGCCCAGTTCAAATTCAGGATCACACTCCCTCTGCCCCCACATCCTAGAGTCCTGGCTAGCACTCACAATAATGACAGTCTGTCTGCCACTTCAGTACACAGGATACACACACGAGTGCACACACACACACACACACACACATGCACACACACATGCACACACACATGCACACACACACACACACACACACACACACACACACACACACACACACACACACACACACACACACACACACACACACACACACACACACACACACACACACACACACACACACACTGCAAAGGGAGGGTATATTACTGGAAAGTTTACCAGTAAACTACCAGAATGTTGGTTTTTGGGAGGAATTTTGTAAGATGACAGTTAATGGCCGTTTTGGGTACTTCAGATTATCACAGGTGTCTGTAATTAACCAGGATTTGGGTGTTTCAGGGGAAAGGGGTATACCTGACCTCCATCATCTAGGATGTGACAAGGGTTAATAACATCTCCCCATTTCTGCCAATTTGTTTTGCACAGTTTTGCAGGCCTTCTCATACAGCTGCAACAGTATATGCATTCGTAAATCAATACCTTTCTTGAGTTGGGCTCTGGGATGGTGCAACTGTTGAGAATGTGAGTCTATGGTTTTTGTGGGGGAAAGTGGTTGAGTGTGTATGAGTGTAATGAGTGCGTGGGTATGTGTGTATCCCACAAATGTTGCGAGGGAGTAAAATATGTCAGGGAAAATATAGGATGATTCACAACAATTGTTTTCTCATATATTAATTGCTTGCCATAATGTCATTTTGGTAATGGTGAGACTGGTGAGATGTAAAAATCCTAGCTAATTTTGGAAAATAAGAAACAGGATTTTTTAAATAAATGTATAAGTCGGAAGTATACGTACACCTTAGCCAAATACATTTAAACTCCGTTTGTCACAATTCCTGACATTTAATCCGAGTATAAATTCCCTGTTTTAGGTCAGTTAGGATCACCACTTTATTTTAAGAATGTGAGATGTCAGAATAATAGTAGAGAGAATGATTTCTTTCAGCTTTTATTTATTTTATCATATTCCCAGTGGGTCAGAAGTTTACATACACTCAATTAGTATTTGGTAGCATTGCCTTTAAATTGTTTAACTTGGGTCAAACGTTTTGGGTAGCCTTCCACAAGCTTCCCACAATAAGTTGGGTGTATTTTGGCTCATTCCTCCTGACAGAGCTGGTATAACTGAGTCAAGTTTGTAGGCCTCCTTGCTCGCATATGCTTTTTCAGTTCTGCCCACAAATTTTCTATAAGATTGAGGTCAGGGCTTTTTGCCACAACATTGAAAGTATGGTTGGGGTCAGTGTCCATTTGGAAGACCCATTTGCGACCAAGCTTTAACTTGGTGTTTTGAGATGTTGCTTCAATATATCCACATAATTTTCCTGCCTCATGATGCCATCTATTGTGTGAAGTGCACCAGTCCCTCCCTAGCAAAGCACCCCCACAACATGATGCTACCACCCCCGTGCTTCACGGTTGGGATGGTGTTCTTCGGCTTGCAAGCCTCCCCCTTTTTCCTCCAAACATAACGATGGTCATTATGGCCAAACAGTTCTATTTTTGTTTCATCAGGCCAGAGGACATTTCTCCAAAAAGTATGATCTTTGTCCCCATGTGCAGTTGCAAACCGTAGTCTGGCTTTTTTATGGCGGTTTTGGAGCAGTGGCATCTTCCTTGCTGAGCGGCCTTTCAGGTTATGTCGATATAGGACTTGTTTTACTGTGGACATACAGATACATGGAGATACTTTTTTACCTGTTTCCTCCAGCATCTTCACAAGGTCCTTTGCTGTTGTTCTGGAATTGATTTGCAATTCTCGCATCAAAGTTTGTTGATCTCTAGGAGACAGAACGTGTCTCCTTCCTGAGTGGTAATTATGGCTGCGTGGTCCCATGGTGTTTATCCTTACGTACTATTGTTTGTACAGATGAACCTGGTACCTTCAGGCGTTTGGAAATTTCTTCCATGGATGAACCAGACTTGTGGATGTCTACAATAGTTTTTCTGAGGTCTTGGCTGATTTCTTTTGATTTTCCCATGATGTCAAGCAAAGAGGCACTGAGTCTGAAGGTAGACCTAGGCACAGTCAACTTAATGTATGTGAACTTTTGATCCACTGGAATTGTGATACACTGAATTAAATGTGAACTAATCTGTCTGAAACAATTGTTGGAAAAATTACTTGTGTCATGCACAAAGTAGATGTCCTAACCGACTTGCCAAAACTATATTTTTTTTCAAGAAATTGGTTGAAAAACGAGTTTTAATGACTCCAACCTAAGTGTATGTAAACTTCCGACTTCAACTGTATATATATATACCTATATTTAATGGCTATATATATTACAAATCGAGATGAGAGAGATGGAAATGCATTTGGTGGTTGATCTGCTCCTGTTCTGTGGGTGGCACTGTGTGTTCTTTTTGAAGGATGGATCCCGGTCTCTCCGGGGCTATGGGATCCGGGGGCTCAGGTGTGGTCCGCCGGTCATTGGGATGACAACTCAACTCGGGATGAGGAGGGCTTTTAGCAGGTGGAATAGTGGGGACCAATTGCCGGTTTACTTAGTAGCAATGCAAATATCATGGTACAGCTATATAGACACAATCATCATGTTACTTTTAAGTATAGCCAGTTATAATTGTAATGGCTCAGCAGATAATAAGAAAAGAACATCAGTATTTACCTGGCTAAAAGAGAAGGAATATAATATATATTGTTTACAGGAAATTCAATCAACAATTTTAGATGAAGTTTTGTGGGAAAAGGACTGTGGGGGTGAAATATATTTCTCTCATGGGCAAATAAATTCAAAAGGGGTGATGATATTAATTAACAGTAATTTTGATCCAAATGTGCAAATTGTCCAAACAGGTCATCAAGGTAGATGGGTTATTTTAAATATGTTATTGGACAATAAACAGATATGGCTTATTAACCTCTATAGTCCGAATAATGATGATCCAAGCTTCTTTGAAAATATATATATAATGATGATCCAAGCTTCTTTTAAAATATATATAAGAATCTATCAACTGTACGAGCAACACTAGACTGTATTATTATGGTGGGAGATTTTAATATGGTCTTAAATACCTTTATGGACCGTAAAGGAAATCACACTACAAACTATCACCCTCAGGCACTTAAGGAAATCATGAATGTCATGGATATATTGGAATTAGTGGATATATGGAGGCTTAAATACCCTGACCTAGTGAGAGGCTTAATCAAGCTAGTCGTCTTGATTACTTTCTTATGTCATTCTCTCTGGCACCAAAAGTAAAGAAAAGCGTTGAAAGGGGACAGAATGCGGTCATCACATAATTGGCATATATATTACTCTTACAGAATTTCCACGTGTGCGAGGATATTGGAAATTTCATCAAAGCCTACTGGATGATCATTTGTTTATAACTAGGACAGAATCATTTATAACTGACTTTTTCAGACATAGCTACAGCAGATCCCCTTATTGTATGGGACACTTTTAAATGTGCCTTTAGAGGCCATGCAATTCAGTACTCATCTATAAAATAAAAGCAATTTAAATCAAGAGTACATATTAAAAAAGGATATTGAAGGACTAACAGTACAGCTAGATAGCAATAAAAACTGTACCATAGAGGCACAGAATAAGTTAGAGGAAAAACTAAAAGAAATGGAAGAACTTATTCAAGAAAGATCCAGTGTAAGTATATTGTAAAAAATAAAGCGAACTGGATGGAATATGGGGAAAAAATGCTCAATTTTTCAATCTTCAACATAGACATGCTACCAAAAAAAATATACTGAAAGTTGTTACAAATGATGGAGCCACGCATGATTCATCAAATGATATTTTGAAAGAGGAAGTAAAGTACTTATATGTTTTCGTTTCAGTCTCCTCTATCTCCACTAACCGAAGCTAATTGTATGAATTATTTTCCTTTTAATAATGTAAAATTAACATCTGCACAGAAAGGCTCATGTGAAGGCCAAATTACAGAGGAGGAACTTCTTGATGCTATTAAAGCCTTTAAAGCTGAGAAAAGTTCAGGGATGGATGGCATACCAGTGGAAGTATGCCAACGTTTTTGTTGATATAATCAAAGGACCATTATTAGCATGTAGTATTTCATTTTTGGATGAAAAACGTTCCCGTTTTAAACAAGATTTTTTGTCACGAAAAGATATTGTCTGTGAGTGCCACAGAACTAATGCTACAGGCGAAACCAAGATTAAATTTCATACAGGAAGTGAGCCAGATTTTTGAGGCGCTGTGTTCCAATGTCTCCTTATATGGCTGTGAATGCGCAAGGAGAGAGCCTACACTTTCTGTCGTTTCCCCAAGGTGTTTGCAGCATTGTGACGTATTTGTAGGCATATCATTGGAAAATTGACCATAAGAGACTACATTTACCAGGTGTCCGCTCGGTGTCCTCCGTCGAAACTATTGCGTAATCTCCAGGTGCGCGCATTTTTTCCATTTTGAACAGAGGAGAAACCAAACTGCCACGAGTGACTTATCATCGAATAGATATGTGAAAAACACCTTGAGGATTGATTCTTGTCACGTTCTGACCTCTATTTCTGTTGTTTTGTAATTATTTAGTATGGTCAGGGCGTGAGTTGGGTGGGCAGTCTATGTTTGTTTTTCTATGTTTTGGTCTAGTTCTATGTTCGGCCTGATATGGTTCTCAATCAGAGGCAGGTGTTCGTCATTGTCTCTGATTGGGAACCATATTTAGGTAGCCTGGGTTTCACTGTGTGTTTGTGGGTGATTGTTCCTGTCACTGTGTTTGTTGTCACAGGATAGGACTGTTTTGCGTTTTCACATTTCTTGTTTTTGTTAGTTTGTTCATGTGTAGTGATTTATTAAAACATGAATAACCACCACGCTGCGCTTTGGTCCGCTTCTCTTCCTCCTACAGACGAACGCCCTTACAGAATCACCCACCTACCAAGGACCAAGCGGCGTGGTAAACAGAGGCTGCAGCAACAGCAGCAGCAGGAGAAGCGACTGGTGCAGCAGGAGCAACAGCAGCAGCAGCAAAGGCAGCAGCAGGAGGAGCAACAGCAGCAGCAGGAGAGGCGACTGGTGCAGCAGGAGCAACAGCAGCAGCAGCAAAGGCAGCAGCAGGAGGAGCAACAGCAGCAGCAGCAGAAGCAGCAGTGGGAGAGGCTGCACTACTTGGAGAGATGGACTTGGGAGGAGATTCTAGACGGGAAAGGACCCTGGGCAGAGCCAGGAGAATATTGCCGCCCCAAGGCCGAGCTGGAGGCAGCAAAAGCAGAGAGGCGGCATTATGAGGAACTAGCACGGCAGAGCGGATGGAAGCCCGAGAGTCACCCCCAAAAATTTCTTGGGGGGGGGCACAGGGGGAGTGTGGCAGAGTCAGGAGTCAGACCTGAGCCAACTCTCCCCGTTTATCGTGAGGAGCCAAGGAGGAGCTCAGAACCAGAGCTGGTGTTGGAGGTGAGCGAAGCAGAGACTGTGAAGGAGTTAATGGGGAAATTGGAGGAGAGTGATATGAGGGACTTGCTGGTTTGGTGCATGAGGCACGACATTCGCCCGACGGAGCGTGTCAGGGATTTAATGGCACCGGGGTCAGCTCTCCATACTCATCCTGAGGTGCGTGCGAGGGGTCTGGTGAAGACTGTGCCAGCCTCACGCACCAGGCCTCCTGTGCATCTCCCTAGCCTTGCACGTCCTGTGCCATCTCAGCACTACAGTGCTCCTAGCAGTGCTAACTGTGGCGGGCGTGGTGCTGGTCAGGCACCGTGTTATGCAGTTGTGCGCACGGTGTCCCCAGTACGCGTGCTTAGCCCGGTGCGCTACATCCCAGCTCCCCACATCTGCCGGGCTAGGGTGAAGATCCAGCCAGGGCGGTTGGTGCCAGCCCTGCTCTCAAGATCTCCAGTACGCCTTCACGGCCCGGTCTATCCGTCACCACCTCCACACCCCAGCCCTCCGGTAGCAGCTCCCCGCACAAGGCTTCCTGTGCGTGTCCTCGGCCCAGTACCACCAGTGCCAGCACCACGCATCAGGCCTACAGTGCGCCTCGCCTGTCCAGCACTGCCGGAGCCTCCCGCCTGTCCGGCGCCATCGGAGCTTCCCGTCTGCCCAGCGCCATCTGAGCTTCCCGTCTGCCCAGCGCCATCTGAGCTTCCCGTCTGCCCAGCGCCATCTGAGCTTCCCGTCTGCCCAGCGACGCCAGCGCCGCCCGTCTGCCCAGCGCCGCCAGCGCCGCCCGTCTGCCCAGCGCCGCCAGCGCCGCCCGTCTGCCCAGCGCCGTCCGTCTGCCCAGCGCCGCCAGCGCCGCCCGTCTGCCCAACGCCGCCAGCGCCGCCCGTCTGCCCAGCGCCGCCAGTGCCGCCCGTCTGCCCAGCGCCGCCAGTGCCGCCCGTCTGCCCAGCGCCGCCAGTGCCGCCCGTCTGCCCAGCGCCGCCAGTGCCGCCCGTCTGCCCAGCGCCGCCAGTGCCGCCCGTCAGCCAGGGGCCGCCAGTGCCGCCAGTCAGCCAGGGGCCGCCAGTGCCGCCAGTCAGCCAGGGGCCGCCAGTGCCGCCAGTCAGCCAGGGGCCGCCAGTGCCGCCAGTCAGCCAGGGGCCGCCAGTGCCGCCAGTCAGCCAGGGGCCGCCAGTGCCGCCAGTCAGCCAGGGGCCGCCAGTGCCGCCAGTCAGCCAGGGGCCGCCAGTGCCGCCAGTCAGCCAGGGGCCGCCTGTGCCGCCAGTCAGCCAGGGGCCGCCAGTGCCGCCAGTCAGCCAGGGGCCGCCTGTGCCGCCAGTCAGCCAGGGGCCGCCCGAGCAGCTGCCCCTCTGTCCCGAGCAGCTGCCCCTCTGTCCCGAGCAGCTGCCCCTCTGTCCCGAGCAGCTGCCCCTCTGTCCCGAGCAGCTGCCGCCCCTCTGTCCCGAGCTGCTGCCGCCCCTCTGTCCCGAGCTGCTGCCGCCCCTCTGTCCCGAGCTGCTATCGCCCCTCTGTCCCGAGCAGTTGTCCCTCTGTCCCGAGCAGTTGTCCCTCTGTCCCGAGCAGCTGCTTCACCTCTGTCCCGAGCTGCCCCTCTGTCCCGAGCAGCCCCTCTGTCCAGTGGGGTCATTGAGAGGGGTGGTCATGGTGAGTAAGCCAGGGAGGCGGACAATAAGGCGGACTAAGACAATGGTGAAGTGGGGTCCGCGTCCCGCGCCAGAGCCGCCACCGCGGACAGACGCCCACCCAGACCCTCCCCTATAGGTCAAGGTTTTGCGGCCGGAGTCCGCACCTTTGGGGGGGGGTACTGTCACGTTCTGACCTCTATTTCTGTTGTTTTGTAATTATTTAGTATGGTCAGGGCGTGAGTTGGGTGGGCAGTCTATGTTTGTTTTTCTATGTTTTGGTCTAGTTCTATGTTCGGCCTGATATGGTTCTCAATCAGAGGCAGGTGTTCGTCATTGTCTCTGATTGGGAACCATATTTAGGTAGCCTGGGTTTCACTGTGTGTTTGTGGGTGATTGTTCCTGTCACTGTGTTTGTTGTCACAGGATAGGACTGTTTTGCGTTTTCACATTTCTTGTTTTTGTTAGTTTGTTCATGTGTAGTGATTTATTAAAACATGAATAACCACCACGCTGCGCTTTGGTCCGCTTCTCTTCCTCCTACAGACGAACGCCCTTACAATTCTAAACAACGTTTGCCATGTTTCTGTCGATATTATGGAGTTAATTTGGAAAAAAGTTTGCTTGTAATGACTGAATTTTCGGGGGGTTTTCTCAGCCAAATGTGATGAACAAAACGGAGCGATTTCTCCTACACAAATAATCTTTTTGGAAAAACTGAACATTTGCTATCTAACTGAGAGGTTCCTCATTGAAAACATCCGAAGTTCTTCAAAGGTAAATGATTTTATTTGAATGCTTTTCTTGTTTTTGTGAAAATGTTGCCTGCTGAATGCTAGGCTTAATGCTATGCTAGCTATCAATACTCTTACACAAATGCTTGTGTAGCTATGGTTGAAAAGCATTTTTTGAAAATCTGAGATGACAGTGTTGTTAACAAAAGGCTAAGCTTGTGAGCTAATATATTTATTTCATTTCATTTGCGATTTTCATGAATAGTTAACGTTGCGTTATGGTAATGAGCTTGAGGCTATAATTACGCTCCCGGATACGGGATTGCTCCTCGCAACATTAACCACTCCTATATAAATGGTAGATTATCGGACACGCAACAAGAAGGTCTGATTTCATTATCGCTAAAACAGATCAAAGTGGTATATGCAGTCGTGGCCAAAAGTTTTGAGAATGACACAAATATTAATTTCCACAAAGTCTGCTGCCTCAGTGTCTTTAGATATTTTTGTCAGATATTACTATGGAATATTGAAGTATAATTACAAGCATTTCATAAGTGTCAATGGATTTTATTTACAATTACATGAAGTTGATGCAAAGAGTCAATACTTGCAGTGTTGACCCTTCTTTTTCAAGACCTCTGCAATCCGCCCTGGCATGCTGTCAATTAACTTCTGGGCCACATCCTGACTGATGGCAGCCCATTCTTGCATAATCAATGCTTGGAGTTTGTCAGAATTTGTGGGTTTTTGTTTGTCCAGCCGCCTCTTGAGGATTGACCACAAGTTCTCAATGGGATTAAGGTCTGGGGAGTATCCTGGCAATGGACCCAAAATATTGATGTTTTGTTCCCCGAGCCACTTAGTTATCACTTTTGCCTTGTGGCAAGGTGCTCCATCATGCTGGAAAAGGCATTGTCGACCACCAAACTTTTCCTGGATGGTTGGGAGAAGTTGTTCTAGGAGAATGTGTTGGTACCGTTATTTTGATTTCCCCATGATGTCAATCAAAGAGGCACTAAGTTTGAAGGTAGGCCTAGGTAGGCCTGTGTTCTTAGGCAAAATTGTGAGTGAGCCCACTCCGTTGGCTGAGAAGCAACCCCACACACGAATGGTCCCAGGATGATTTACTGTTGGTATGACACAGGACTGATGGTAGCGCTCACCTTGTCTTCTCCGGACAAGCTTTTTTCTAGATGCCCCAAACAATCAGAAAGGGGAAACATCAGAGAAAATGACTTTACCCCAGTCCTCAGCAGTCCAATCCCTGTACCTTTTGCAGAATATCAGTCTGTCCCGGATGTTTTTCCTGGAGAGAAGTGGCTTCTTTGCTTCCCTTCTTGACAAGCCACTTCTCTCCAGGAAAAACATCAGGGACAGACTGATATTCTGCAAAAGGTACAGGGATTGGACTGCTGAGGACTGGGGTAATGTCACGTTCTGACCTTAGTTCTGTTATTTTATCTTTGTTTTAGTATGGTCAGGACGTGAGTTGGGTGGGCAGTCTATGTTTGTTTTTCTATGTTGGTTTTTGAGTTCAGCCTAGTATGGTTCTCAATCAGAGGCAGCTGTCTATTGATGTCCCTGATTGAGAATCATACTTAGGTAGCCTGGGTTTCAGTTTTGGGTTGTGGGTGTTTGTCTTCCGTGTCAGTGTTTGTCACCACACGGGACTGTTTCGTTGATGCACGTTATTTTGTTTTGTTCCAGTGTTCTGTTGTTTTTATTTAACACTACGGACACGCTGCGTTTTGGTCCCCCGATTCTTCTCGTTACTCCTCCTCAGAAGAGGAGTATGAGGTCCGTTACATGTAAAGTCATTTCCTCTGATGATTCCCCTTTCTGATTGTTTGGGGCATCTAGAAAAAAGCTTGTCCGGAGAAGACAAGGTGAGCGCTACCATACCGTATGCCATACTCGGTATAGAAATCACAAAATAAAGAAATAATCTCACTCCAATACATTTTTATAGAAAATGATCCATAACAGATAATATCTTGCTACCATGGAAAGGAAAATACCTGTCTATTTGTGGAAAAACCACCCTGATTAACTCTTTAGTCATATCACAGATGACCTATTTACCTATTTGCTTATGGTTTTACCTACACCTAGTGACCTGCTTTTTAAATTATATTATATTTATAATATATTATATTTATTTGGAATGGCAAGCCAGACAAAATTAAAAGGGCCTATTTATATAACGAATATGAATTCGGTAGGGCAGAAATTATTCAATATTAAAGCATTAGACCTCTCACTAAAGGCATCAGTCATACGAAAGTTATACGCAAATCTGAAATGGCTCTCTAGTAAATTAGTAAGAATGTCTCACCCCATGTTCAAGAATGGCCTTTTTCCCTTTATTCAGATTACAACTGCTCACTTTCGGTTGTTTGAAAAGGAAATAATCTCCAAAATATTGTTATTTTTTAAACAAGCCTTAGAAAGTTGGTTGTAATTTCAGTTTAATCCACCTGAAAAGACAGAACAAATAATTAAACAAATATTGTGGTTAAACTGAAATATACTAATTGATTAAAAAAACATTGTTTTCAATTTTTTTTTTTTACAAATGATATCATAAATAGGACTGGTGGAGTTATGTCACACATGCATCTAACACAGACATATGGAAATGTCTGCTCTCCCCAAAATTACAACCAACTAATTGCAGCATTACCACAAAAATGGAAGAGGCAAGTAGAAGGGGGAAAACGTAAGGAACTTGTCTGTCGGCACTGCATTAAAGACCATAAATGGTGAAAGAAAATGATAAATAAAAACATACCAATTTCATTTAAGGACCAAACAATTGACAGGTGTGCCATATAAATTGCAAAATAGTTGGGAAGAGATTTTCGATGTACCCATTCCATGGCACATGGTTTATGAATTGACACGCAAACAACGACGGATTCAAAACTTCACATTTTTCAATTTAAATTATTATTCAAAATTCTTGCAACCAATAGAATGTTATTTTTATGGGGGATACAATCTTCTCAACTCTTTTGCTGTGAGGAGGCAGAGTCATTAGATCATTTATTTTAATACAGTCTATATGTAGCTCGTGTTTGGTCACAGGTCCAGGAATGGTTGAAGAATTGCAACATTTGCCAAGAACTAATGCTGCAGATAGCTGTAACGTCCGTCGTTAGAATGAGACCAAGGTGCAGCGTGGTAGGCGTACATCTTTCTTTATTTTATAATGACACCAACCAAAAAAAAAACAACACACGAAACGAACGTAAAGCTCTGTATCGCTTAACAGCAACTATACAAAGACAAGATCCCACAAACTAGGATGGAAAACAGGCTGCCTAAGTACGATTCCCAATCAGAAACAACGATAGACAGCTGTCTCTGATTGGGAACCATACCCGGCCAACAAAGAAATAGAAAACTAGAATGCCCACCCAAATCACACCCTGACCTAACCAAATAGAGGAATAAAAAGGCTCTCTAAGGTCAGGGCGTGACAGTAGCAATAATGAGTTATTTGAAAAGTCATAGCCAATCAATAATATAATAATTATTTTAGCAAACATGTTTATCTTTAATTTCCAATCTGTTGAAGCTATGAGAATAGAAAGGTTCAGCACTTTTGTGAAGCATCACAGCACAGTTGAAACATAGATGCCAAATAGAAATCCAAAATGGATGGTGTTAAGAGATAGATGGGAGGGATCGAATGGAGCTGAAGGGTGGAACTAATAACAAGACAACCGGTGTAAAATGTATACAGGTTCAGAAAGGTTGTGAAATAGCACAGTTACAAATAGAAATCAAGTTGGATGGACATCAGAGATAGAGAAAGGAATAAAAACAAACAAAATATAACTATTGTCAAATAGATTGTGTATAATATATATAAACTGAAGGTAGAAGCCTAAGTGTCATTGTTTATTAGTTCACACCACTTGGGGGAGGGGTGGTAGGGTTTGCAGGGAATACTAAAGGTATATTCTAAAAAAAAGTATGTATATGTGTGTATGTATGCACTGTATATAGATATATATACAGGTATTTACCCCCAAAATATATGGGGGATTGGAAATGAGGCAGACATTTACATTGATGGAAGCAACAATCTTTCTGTGATATTAAAGCTGATTCACCCTTTAGAAAAAAATATATATAAAAATGTTTTAACACCAAACTGGTGGCAGGTGTATAAAAGGTCAATAGTTGGAAGAGTTCATTCAAAATAATGCCATTGTTGATTAGATGCTTTTAAAATTAATTAGACTATTTTGAATATAATAAATGAGTAAATATGAATGAATAATTTTTTTAATTTAAGTATAATTTACCAAAGTTACCATAGATTACAATAATCATTACATGTTAATTACCAAAATTACTGAAAATGTAAGTAACTTTGGTAAATTACCCCTAGCTTTGAAACCCTACACGCACGTGTGCGCACAAGCGCACACACACACGCACACGCACACGCACACACACAAGCTCAAGGATAAAGGCACTGCAGGACTGTGAGTCTCTGAGTCATGGTGGGAAGAACTCCTCTGACTGTCGAGGTGTTACACTAAAGTTTGAAACTCAAAGGGTGTGTGTTACTGTCAGTTCAGACACCTTTTTACTTTCTACCGTTTCCACAGTGGCTGCCTTCAGTGGACATCACCCAGGACATATATTTTGAACTCAACTTGTCTTGGCGTATAGTAGGATGTGTGTGTGTGTTCGCACCCAATAAACATACCATCTGCGCTTCTATGAATTTCGACATTCAATTGTGTTTCCACAAGAGTAAATCAATGAATCATATGTACACACATTTTCTCCAAAGTGCCACTGCATTAGGTTGATCTTTTTTGATGTCAGTATGTGTTGGTGAGGAACACTCCGGCAGGCAGCGAGCCTTCACTTAAGTCCTCCTGACATTCAGGCAAACAGGAAATTACTTCAGATGATCAATATTGCCATTGACGGCTCAGGAGAGACCTGTCGTATAATATACTGTATATGCTTTTTTCCAGCTGAAGCCGCCTGCCACATAAGTATACAGGACACACACACGCACGCACACACACACACACACACACACACACACACACACACACACACACACACACACACACACACACACACACACACACACACACACACACACACACACCATGCAGCAGCGTTGGGTAAAGTTGACAGCGTGTTTTTCCCAGATGATGTGGCAGACAGATTGCATTCACTGCTGTAAATAAAAAGTGGAATAGTGAAGCCAAAGCAGGCCTGACAGCCAGACCATCTCATCTAACTGTGTGGTAAAACACAAACACATCCAGGCACCACAGGTCAATATCAGCAATACATAACAATGTAGTGTTTCAGACCAAACCCACTCACTTCTCCTCAAAACTGTAGGTGTATTAGAAGCATGTTCACCACAACTCAGATTGTAAGTGTTGTGGTTGAACGACATACGTTCAATGTGAAGTTACAGTGCCTTGCAAAAGTATTCATTCCCTTGGCGTTTTTCCTATTTTGTTGCATTACAACCTGTAATTTAAATAGATTTTTATTTGGATTTCATGTAATGGATATACACAAAATAGTCCAAATTGGTGAAGTGAAATGAAAAAAAAATAATATGGAAAAGTTGTGAGTGCATTTGTATTCACTCCCTTTGCTATGAAGCCCCTAAATAAGATATGGTGCAACCAATTACCTTCAGAAGTCACATAATTAGTTAAATAAATTCCACCTGTGTGAAATCTAAGTGTCACATGATCTGTCACATGATCTCAGTATGTATACAACTGTTCTGAAAGGCACAAGAATCCGCAACACCACTAAGCAAGGGGAACCACCAAGCAAGCGACACCATGAAGACCAAGGAGCTCTAAAAACAGGTTAGGGACAAAGTTGTGGAGAAGTACAGTTCAGGTTAGGGTTCCAAAAAAATATCTGAAACTTTGACCATCCCACGGAGCGCCATTAAATCCATTATTAAAAAATGGAAAGAATATGGCACCACAACAAACCTGCCAAGAGAGGGCCGCCCAACATAGCTCACGGACCAGGCAAGGAGGGCATTAATCAGAGAGGCAACAGAGAGACCAAAGATAACCCTGAAGGAGTTGCAAAGCTCCACAGTGGAGATTGGAGTACCTGTCCATAGGACCACTTGAAGCCGTGCACTCCACAGAGCTGGGCTTTACGGAAGAGTGGCCAGAAAAAATCCATTGCTTAAAGAACACATTTGTTGTTCGCATGTGGGATACCAAAAAGCATGTGGGAGACTCCCCAAACTTTTGGAAGAAGGTACTCTGGTCAGATGAGGTTAAAATTGAGCTTTTTGGCCATCAAGGAAATGCTATGTCTGGCGCGAACCCATCACCTCACATCACTCTGAGAACACCATCCATGGTGGTGGCAGCATCATGCTGTGGGGATGTTTTTCATCATCAGGGACTGGGAAACAGTTCAGAATTGAAGGAATGATGGAAATTCTTGAGGGAAACCTGTTTCAGTCTTCCAGAGATTTGAGACTGGGACAGAGGTTCACCTTCCAGCAGGACAGTGACTCTAAGCATACTGCTAAAGCAACACTCGAGTCGTTTAAGGGGAAACATTTAAATGTCTTGGAATGGCCTAGTCAAAGCCCAGACCTTAATCCAATAGAGGATCTGTGGTATGACTTTAAACATTGCTGTACACCAGCGGAACCCATCCAACTTGAAGGAGCTGAAGCAGTTTTGTCTTGAAGAATGGGCAAAAATCCCAGTGGCTAGATGTGCCAAGCTTATAGAGACATACCCCAAGAGACTTGCAGCTGTAATTGCTGCAAAAGGTGGCTCTACAAAGTATTGACTTTGGGGGGGTGAATAGTTATGCACGCTCAGTTTTTTCGTCCTATTTCTTGTTTGTTTCACAATAAAAAATATTTTGCATCTTCAAAGTGATAGGCATGTTGTGTAAATCAAATGATACAAACCGCCATTTTAATTCCAGGTTGTCAGGCAACATAATAGGAAAAATGTGAATACTTTCGCAAGCCACTGTACCTTACACGTGGAGAGCAAACTCATCTCGTATGCTATGTGGGCTATTATGGGGTGTTTTTCACGTAGGCTGAGGCGCGATGAGGAAAATAGTGACTGACATGTTGCAATGACGTATCATTACGATACTTTCTGTGATAAATTAGTGCTAAAAGCAAAACCAACAGAAACAAAAGCCTGCACGTCCATCATTTTTTTTATTGTCTCTCAAAATCTTAAGAGTATAAATCTGTTAAAACCCATGAGGAGTATGGTGTGGTAGAGGAGGAGGGGCGGCAGGGGGGAGGACGATGAGGGTTGGAGAAGGTGAAGGTGTTGGAGGAGTAGGATGCTGTGCTATCTTGGCAACCTCTGCGATCACAAGCTAGCGAGGCCTTGGTGGACCTGTGTGCCCGACTGTGTTTCAGTTGCACCTACAGTATGTCTCATGGGATAGGCTTCCTACTGAAGGACAAGAGCAAAGTAGAGGAAGGACAAGGAAAGGGATATAGCCTTTCTCTCTCTCTCTCGCTCTCTCTCTCTCTCTCTCTCTCTCCACAAATCTATATCTCTGTCTCTCCACAAATATATATCTCTGCTTCCTCTCTCTCTCTCTCTCTCTCTCTCTCTCTCTCTCTCTCTCTCTCTCTCTCTAATTTATATTATATAATGGTATTGATCGTGTCTGGGGCAGTTCAGTATCCAGTCACATAATGATCAGCAAAATAAATCATTATTACTAGACTGATTTGGCTAAAACGAAGTGTCTGGTTTAGTTAGTTCTCATTCTATTGTATTACTTAGACATCAGAATGATGACTTGCACTTTCTTCTAATTGTTCCATCATGTCACGGATCCCTCTGGAACTTTCATTGCGCACACCTGGCAAATATTCCCACTGATTGTATTTGTACATATGTGCCCTTTGTTCACCATGGTGCTTCGATTATTGTTCCAATGTCCGTTGGTGCGTGTGAGTACCTGTGCTGTGTGTTTTGGGCTTTCGTGCCCTTGTGGACTGCGCAGATGATTACGGGCCTCGTCCCGTGTGATAATCATTGGGCGCTAGTGTTATTTATTCGAGGTACTCCTCTCTCTTTTGTTTGGGTTACAACCCTGTGTTTTTGGTACGTGTTTGTTTGGTCTTCGTCCCCAAGCCTTTACACGGCACGCCGGGGCTTCATATAAAACCTTATTACGCATTCCTGTGCCTGTCTTCTGAATCATTTATGCCAACGTGACAGAATAATCGACCATTGAGGGAGACAGGGGAATGGCCCGTCCTACGCTGCCACAACCGGTCCATCCGACGCCACCACTACTGGTCCGTCTGACGCCGCGGCAACTTCGGCAGCAGCAACTGGCCCGTCCGACGACGAGGCAACTTCGGCAGCTGCATTGGGTCCTGATCGACCCGCACTGCGTTCCTGTGATTGTCCTCGAGCCCGGTGTCATTGCGCTGCTGGTGCAGGGGTGTAGAGGCTAACGCTAATGTATGGGGTTTGCATATAGAGTATTACATTATAATTGGATAGTTTTATATGTATATATTTTTATTCCATTCATTTACTTAGATTTGTGTGTATTGGGTAGTTGTTGTGGAATTGTTAGATTACTTGTTAGATATTAATGCACTGTCGGAACTAGAAGCACAAGCATTTCTCTACACTCACAATCACATCTGCTAACCATGTGTATGTGACCAATAACATTTGATTTGATTTTATAAATGCTGAAGGAGAGAGAGTGTTAATGTACCAAAGCCAGAGTGCTGTTACGTAGAAGGACAACATCGACTGGTTCTGTGTCCATGGCCAGAGGGATCAAACTTATGGCAACTGTAAATGCAACTGAGATTCCTAGAGATTCCTGTATTATTGACGGAACTTCATTTATTCTGTTTCTACAGATCTCGCAGCGGAAGGGAAACCCTAGGGAGAAGAGTCCTTCATGTACTACATCATTCAGCTATGCGATGTTCTTGGCTCAGATGATCTGTCATCAAATATCTAATCATTGCCTTTTAATTCAGCGGGTTCATGAAATATGCATTGCGGCAACTTTGGAATGGAGAGTGAAGTGGTGCTCTCTGTTCGGCTTGAAATCTGGGCCAGATTTCTACAGCCGTCTCGGCAAGAGCCAAAATATCAAAATATTGTGTGCAGTGCGATGACATTTAATAAGGCACTGCTGGACTGACCTCCACTGATGGGCTGTGGCATATATTCCCGAATTAGCTGTCACCCCGACTGTAAATACGAACCTCTCCAAAGTCTGAGGGGGGATTATTTATCCATTCTCTGGGGTTCTGTCCCAAATGGCACCCTATTCCCTACATAGTGCACTACTTGTGCCCAAAGCCCATACGGCCCTGGTCAAAAGTAGCGCACTACTGTACAGGGAATAGGGTGCCGTTCGGGATGCCCAGGTGTTACATGGCCCAAGGCCCAGAATATGGATGCTAAATGTTGTTTTTGCTTTATTGTTGACTGATGCATAGTCACCACCATGCACAGCAATCTGCAGTAAGCAGTGGTGTCTCACTTTATAGATGACCCACTAGCTAGTACATTTCACAATGTTCTCATTCAGTACTCTGAGGTACAGAACATATGAAATGTAATTAGCAAACCGTGTGGCTGGTAATTGGTTTCTTTCTACGTGTATTTATGCCTCATACATGTCTCAAACTGCCCATGGCACGTGACTGTAATATAGCATGAAAACATGGGTATGAAGCTTTAATATTGCTACATAGTTCAAGGGAAAATATCCCCAATTGACTCAAATTGTTGTTGTTAGATCCCTATTACATTAGGCTATTGTAAGTTAAGGAGGATGAGGATAACGACGTACTATTCTGGAAAAATAAAAAGTGTTTGAACGCTAGATGTAATGTCAGGCTAACAGCTATACCGAACAGAGGACCATTGATTTAACATAAGGTGCTTGGTGTTATCAATTAGTGGGTAGATCACTGGTACAAATAGCAGTTGTAAATTCATCCAGCTTTTGAAATTCCAATTCTAATGTACAGGCCTATTTCTAATGCCCTTGCCTATTGAGAATAGTATGAGTAAGGCTTTGCCTAGTCACATTTAAGCTTGAGATCCTCCATTAAATGTTAATCTGAGAGAGCGTTTGAGAATTCATTGGCGCTGGTAATACTGCATGTTCTATGATATGCTTTCCCTGGGATCTGCTCATGGTAATGTATAACTCACTCAGTCACCATGGGAGAGCTAGCTGGATGATCATATTTTCATGTGTTTGCATGCATGTTAAATACATTGGAAATGCGTAGTGTCGGGGGCTTGGAGCGTTGCCTGTAAGTGATTGAAGAACCACCCTGGTAGATTGTAATGATTTTTTTTGTCTTATGATTGATTTGTGTGCTTTGTTTTTGTTGTGGAAATGCCTGTGTTTCAAACCGAGCTTCAAGTCTAGAAACAGTTTCTTTCTTACTGTATAAGAGCTACCCTGTATCCAAATTAATTTTGCACGCCCAATTTTTCAGTTTTTGATTTGTTAAAAAAGTTTGAAATATCCAATAAATGTTGTTCCACTTCATGATTGTGTCCCACTTGTTGTTGATTCTTCACAAAAAAATACAGTTGTATATCTTTATGTTTGAAGCCTGAAATGTGGCAAAAGGTCGCAAAGTTCAAGGGGGCCGAATACTTTCGCAAGGCACTGTACATACCAGTTATCATCAGCTAGCTACATACGTGTGTCTCAAACGATTTAGAAAACCAACAGAGGGTGATGCTATGATACATTACTCACTGATATCTACACAGGCTATAGGCTTTTTCGTCATACCTCAAAATGAGACCAGAATAGACTTTAGCAGGCAATTGGACTGGTGAGCACAACTAGGGCAACTGGCAGGCTATTTGCTATTCCATCTTTGGAGAGGAACTAATACAGGAACTAATACAGGAACTAATACTAGTTTGGACATAGGGAAGCACTTTAGAAGACCTGGTCCCTCAAATGAAACAACCTGCCCACAGTGTAAGTGGAGCTGGTTTAAAGTTCAGTATAGGTCGATAGCTAGCAGGGTGCGGAATTACCTCCTCTTGCCACTGGCTCGCCTTGCACCACACACTGATATGTCACTTAGAAGTTAGCTGAAGGGAAGGGGAGGGCCGGGAAGAGGCCGGGACCCGCTTGGAGGACCCCCACACCCGTGTAATAAAGCCTCCTGACATTCAGCGCTTCTAAAGGAAGGCAGGGAGAGCATGAGAGTTCTTTTCGTAAAGTGCCACTGAGATTGAATGTCTGTCTGGACAGCACAGAGAGAGCCAAGTCAGTTACTGGAGGACTCTGGGGAGAAATGTTTTTATCGATTCCAGCCATCCTCCTCTTCTCCTGACTGAAACCATGAGGGAATAAGAGGGAGCAAGAAGTGGGAAAGAGAGAGATGAGAGAGAGAGGGGCAAAGAGGGAGAGGGGAGAAAGGGAAAGAAAGAAAGAGAGAGAGAGAGAGGGCAGAGAGGGAAAGAGAGAGAAATAAAGAAAGAGATAAGTGGAAAGACAGGGGAGAGAGAGGGAAAGAGAGAGCGAGATAGTGGTGCCACCTCAGCCCAAAGCATTGTAAATATTGTGAGTGGTTTTCAATGGTTCTGCTTAGACTATACTAACTCAATAGCAGTGTATTGCTGTCATTTAATCTCTTACCAGGTGGTCATGGGATGCCACTATGACAGGATATACAGTATGAGGTTTCCCTCATTAAAAATGTGTTTTCTCCTTCTATGAATTATGTAGTTGGGAATGTATAAAAAAACAACAAGGACATTTCTAAATGACCCCCAAACTTTTTGAATGGTAGTGTGGAAACTCCACCTAATGTGGGTGATTGAGGATCTGTAATATATTTAACTAAAACGATCCTTTAAACCTAAGCCATTTGTTCTAATAGTAGTAAGACATTTATCCGTGTATCACTTTTCATGCAGCAGTTCAAAGCGCTGTTTGAAAAGCGCTTGTATAAAGGATTCTGGAGACAGGCGCAGGAAAACACAATCGTTTTTTTTTTTAATACACCCGAAACGAATCACGTATACAAAAACACTGGGCTGTACCCAACCAAAAGAGCGAGGGTAAACCTCGTTGAACGACACGGGACGATACCCGTAACCATAATATATAGTATAGCACCAACGCATAGGTACTCACACCACCAACGGACATGGGAACATAAATCAACCGCCCAATGGAAACCAAAGAGCACATACAGTGCCTTGCGAAAGTATTCGGCCCCCTTGAACTTTGCGACCTTTTGACACATTTCAGGCTTCAAACATAAATATATAAAACTGTATTTTTTTGTGAAGAATCAACAACAAGTGGGACACAATCATGAAGTGGAACGACATTTATTGGATATTTCAAACTTTTTTAACAAATCAAAAACTGAAAAATTGGGCGTGCAAAATTATTCAGCCCCTTTACTTTCAGTGCAGCAAACTCTCTCCAGAAGTTCAGTGAGGATCTCTGAATGATCCAATGTTGACCTAAATGACTAATGATGATAAATACAATCCACCTGTGTGTAATCAAGTCTCCGTATAAATGCACCTGCACTGTGATAGTCTCAGAGGTCCGTTAAAAGCGCAGAGAGCATCATGAAGAACAAGGAACACACCAGGCAGGTCCGAGATACTGTTGTGAAGAAGTTTAAAGCCGGATTTGGATACAAAAATATTTCCCAAGCTTTAAACATCCCAAGGAGCACTGTGCAAGCGATAATATTGAAATGGAAGGAGTATCAGACCACTGCAAATCTACCAAGACCTGGCCGTCCCTCTAAACTTTCAGCTCATACAAGGAGAAGACTGATCAGAGATGCAGCCAAGAGGCCCATGATCACTCTGGATGAACTGCAGAGATCTACAGCTGAGGTGGGAGACTCTGTCCATAGGACAACAATCAGTCGTATATTGCACAAATCTGGCCTTTATGGAAGAGTGGCAAGAAGAAAGCCATTTCTTAAAGATATCCATAAAAAGTGTCGTTTAAAGTTTGCCACAAGCCACCTGGGAGCACACCAAACATGTGGAAGAAGGTGCTCTGGTCAGATGAAACCAAAATTGAACTTTTTGGCAACAATGCAAAACGTTATGTTTGGCGTAAAAGCAACACAGCTCATCACCCTGAACACACCACACCCACTGTCAAACATGGTGGTGGCAGCATCATGGTTTGGGCCTGCTTTTCTTCAGCAGGGACAGGGAAGATGGTTAAAATTGATGGGAAGATGGATGGAGCCAAATACAGGACCATTCTGGAAGAAAACCTGATGGAGTCTGCAAAAGACCTGAGACTGGGACGGAGATTTGTCTTCCAACAAGACAATGATCCAAAACATAAAGCAAAATCTACAATGGAATGGTTCAAAAATAAACATATCCAGGTGTTAGAATGGCCAAGTCAAAGTCCAGACCTGAATCCAATCGAGAATCTGTGGAAAGAACTGATAACTGCTGTTCACAAATGCTCTCCATCCAACCTCACTGAGCTCGAGCTGTTTTGCAAGGAGGAATGGGAAAAAAATTCAGTCTCTCGATGTGCAAAACTGATAGAGACATACCCCAAGCGACTTACAGCTGTAATCGCAGCAAAAGGTGGCGCTACAAAGTATTAACTTAAGGGGGCTGAATAATTTTGCACGCCCAATTTTTCAGTTTTTGATTTGTTAAAAAAGTTTGAAATATCAAATAAATGATTGTGTCCCACTTGTTGTTGATTCTTCACAAAAAAATACAGTTTTCTATCTTTATGTTTGAAGCCTGAAATGTGGCAAAAGGTCGCAAAGTTCAAGGGGGCCGAATTCTTTCGCAAGGCACTGTATATACAAATACAATCAGTGGGAATAGGGGCCAGGTGTGCGTAATGAATGTTCCGGAGGGATGCGTGACAGCTAGAGCAAAATGTTAAAAAAAGATATTTCAAAATACACAAGCGGGTGCTAATTGTATGACGTGGGTGGAAGTAAGATAAGTGACACATCAGTGAAAACATCAGCCACACGACACAGTGTGAGGGAGATTCAGGAGCAGCACGGTTGTTCATCACATAAGCCCGTTCTGTTCATATGGCACATTGTTAGTTAGGACGACTGTTAACAATTACAATCATCTTCAAGCCTTCATAAGGGAATGGCAATGTACTGTTCTCGTGAATATAAATCTTACCATTGTGTAGAATTTTTTTTAATAAATTATTTCTGAGTTTAAATGGTGCCATTAATCAGTTTATTTTGAACTTGCAGTACAAATTAATTAACTGTGACCTTCAGAAACACAACACATAAGGAGTGGTTCGAGTGTGTAAGGAGGTGCCCCAAATGGCACCCTATTCCTTTATAGTGCACTACTTTTGATCAGGGCCCTGGTCAGAAGTAGTGCACAATAAATGAAATAGTGTGCCTTTTGTGACACATCCTAAGTGTTTCCTGGCCTCTCACCAGTAGCATCTGTTCTTGATAATAGGCTACTATATAATTCACTATTAGCAGAGTGACCAGTGTACAGGGTGATAACCAGAGACCAACACTCATGTACTACAGGCTCCCCAGAGCAAATGAAATGGGCACACACACACACACACACACACACACACATACACACACACACACACACACACACACACACACACACACACACACACACACACACACACACACACACACAAGGACACACACAATACACATGAGAGAAAGAGAGAGAAAGAGAAAGGGAGAGCAGAGAGAGAGAGAGAGAGTGTGAGTGAGTGAGTGAGTGAGTGAGAGAGAGGGGGGAGAGCAGAGAGAGGGAGAGCAGAGAGAGGGAGAGCAGAGAGAGAGAGATGGAGAGCAGAGAGAGAGAGACGGAGAGCAGAGAGAGAGAGACAGAGTGCAGAGAGAGAGAGAGACGGAGAGCAGAGAGAGAGAGACGGAGAGCAGAGAGAGGGAGAGCAGAGAGAGAGAGACGGAGAGTAGAGAGAGAGAGAGAGGGAGAGCAGAAAGAGAGAGAGAGAGGGAGAGCATAGAGAGAGAGGGAGAGCAGAGAGACAGAGAGCAGAGAGAGAGAGAGAGAGAGGGAGAGCAGAGAGAGAGAGACGGAGAGCAGAGAGAGGGAGAGCAGAGAGAGAGAGAGACGGAGAGCAGAGAGAGAGAGAGGGAGAGCAAAGAGAGAGAGAGAGAGAGGGAGAGCATAGAGAGAGAGGGAGAGCAGAGAGACAGAGAGCAGAGAGAGAGAGAGAGCGAGGGAGAGCAGAGAGAGAGAGGGAGAGGGAGAGCAGAGAGAGAGATGGAGAGCAGAGAGAGAGGGAGAGCAGAGAGATAGAGACGGAGAGCAGAGAGAGAGACTGGGAGCAGAGAGAGAGAGACGGAGAGCAGAGAGAGAGACAGAGAGCAGAGAGAGAGACGGGGAGCAGAGAGAGAGGGAGAGCAGAGAGAGAGAGGGAGAGCAGAGAGAGAGAGAAAGGGGGAGAGCATAGAGAGAGAGGGAGAGCAGAGAGAGAGAGGGAGAGCAGAGAGACAGAGAGCAGAGAGAGAGAGAGAGACGGAGAGCAGAGAGAGGGAGAGCAGAGAGAGAGAGACGGAGAGCAGAGAGAGAGAGAGGGAGAGCAGAGAGAGAGAGAGAGACGGAGAGCAGAGAGAGAGAGACGGAGAGCAGAGAGAGAGAGAGAGGGAGAGCATAGAGAGAGAGGGAGAGCAGAGAGACAGAGAGCAGAGAGAGAGAGAGAGAGGGAGAGCAGAGAGAGAGAGACGGAGAGCAGAGAGAGGGAGAGCAGAGAGAGAGAGACGGAGAGCAGAGAGAGAGAGAGGGAGAGCAGAGAGAGAGAGAGAGAGGGAGAGCATAGAGAGAGAGGGAGAGCAGAGAGACAGAGAGCAGAGAGAGAGAGAGAGAGAGAGGGAGAGCAGAGAGAGAGAGGGAGAGGGAGAGCAGAGAGAGAGATGGAGAGCAGAGAGAGAGGGAGAGCAGAGAGAGACGGAGAGCAGAGAGAGAGAGAGATGGAGAGCAGAGAGAGAGAGGGAGAGCAGAGAGAGAGGGAGAGCAGACAGAGAGAGAGGGAAAGCAGAGAGAGAGACGGAGAGCAGAGAGACAGAGACGGAGAGCAGAGAGAGAGACGGAGATCAGAGAGAGAGAGACGGAGAGCAGAGAGAGAGAGGGAGAGCAGACAGAGAGATGGAGAGCAGAGCGAGAGAGAGAGACGGAGAGCAGAGAGAGAGAGGGAGAACGGAGAGAGAGAGAGGGAGAGCAGAGAGAGAGGGAGAGCAGAGAGACAGAGAGCAGAGAGAGAGGGAGAGCAGAGAGAGCGACGGAGAGCAGAGAGAGAGGGAGAGCAGAGAGATAGAGACAGAGAGCAGAGAGAGAGATGGAGAGCAGAGCGAGAGACGGAGAGCAGAGAGAGAGACTGGGAGCAGAGAGAGAGGGAGAGCAGAGAGAGAGAGAGGGAGAGCAGAGAGAGACGGGTAGCAGAGAGAGAGGGAGAGCAGAGAGAAAGACTGGGAGCAGAGAGAGAGACGGGGAGCAGAGAGAGACGGGGAGCAGAGAGAGAGGGAGAGCAGAGAGAGAGGGAAAACAGAGATAGAGTGAAAGAGAGCGAGAGCTCTGTTCATGTTAATTGCTGCGGCTGGATGCTTGACAGTGACATGTATAGCCCAGTGTAGGCCAGACAGGCCTGGGAACTGGGATTGTTGATGGTAATTAGATAAGACCATTATTATTATTATTGTTATAATGCTCATGCAAAGACCCTGTGGGACCACATACTGTACAGTCCAGCACTCACCATCATGCTTCAAATGACAGGCAGTATGCAGATGGACAGAGGGAGTGGGAGTGGAGGCCTGGAACGTTCATTCCCATCTCCTCACTCTTGCTGAGTGGTAGGCTAAGGCTGCATCCCAAATGGCACCCTATTCCCTATATAATGCATTTCTTTTGAGCTGAGCACTATCAGCCCCTGGTCAAAAGTAATGCACTTTAAAGGGAATAGGGTGCATTTTGATGACTTGTCGATGACTTGTCTTTCTGAGCCATAAATCCTAACACCTTGAATGTAAGAGGAACTGGCTTTATTCATGGTTTGCTTAAGAGGCCTGGCTTTGTGTAAATGTGCACTACCGTTCAAATGTTTTGGGTCACTTAGAAATGTCCTTGTTTTTGAAAGAAAAGCAACAGTGAAGAGGCGACTCTGGGATGCTGGCCTTCTAGGCAGAGTTATATCTCAGACTGGCCAATACAAAGAAAAGATTAAGATGGGCAAAAGAACACAGACACTGGACAGAGGAACTCTGCCTAGAAGGCCAGTCGCCTCTTCACTGTTGACGTTGAGACTGGTGTTTGCGGGTCCTATTTAATGAAGCTGCCAGTTGAGGACTTGTGAGGCGTCAGTTTTCAGCTGTGCTAACATAGGCGCAACGGTAGTGTATGTTCAAGTCCTAGTCTGGAGATTGATGATCGGTTGATGGGTTGTTGTTGTCCTTATGTATCTTTCATGCCATTCTTCATGGAGCGCCCTTGTTATGGTCCTATTAATCACACTGTCACTGTCTCTTTCTCTCTCTCTCTCCCTCTCTCTCTCTCTCTCTCTCTCTCTCTCTCTCTCTCTCTCTCTTTTTGGTCTCTCTCTCTCTCGCCCTCTCTCCCTCTCTCTTACTTGGTCTCTCTCTCTCTCTCTCTCTCTCTCCCTCTCTCTCTCTCTCTCTCTCTGTCCACCATTTACAAACATACACACACATTTACAAACATACACACACATAACCACACAGTACATGGCATGCACACACACACACACACACACACACACACACACACACACACACACACACACACACACACACACACACACACACACACACACACACACTTATACACACCCACACCTCGACTATGCCTTTGAAACGCTATTCATTTACATTGTTAAGCCACGTGGAGCGACAGGTCCGAAATTCTACTTGTGGAGACAGCAGTGGCGGTGTGTGTCATTCCATGTTAGTGTGTTAAGCCTTTGTGCCCTGTGGCGGCTGGCAAGGATTGTACAGTATAGAATGAATTATATTTAAGGTGGAAAAAAATACACTGCCACTTTCATGTAATCTAGCTAACACAAGTTCCCTATACTCTAGGCATTAGCCATTTGTCATATTTCCCCCTGTGCTTTAAAAAAAAAGTAATTCATTAAATCCAGTGATTTAAACACTTTGTAAGTGCCATGCCGTTTGTTCTATAATTGAATCAAGTTTTTTTTTTTCTTACTTCAGTTATCTCTTTCTCTCTTCCATTTTCTCTGTCTTTTATTTTGGCCCCCTTAGCCAAGGAAACGATCCACTTATGACAAGACAATTCATCTCTCTGAATAAAGATGCAGCGACGAAGATCTGACTCTGCAATGTCTAATTACTGAAGTGTAAATAAGGGAACTCGTGTTACCAGACTGATGCATTTAGCTCTGGTAGATGTAATGAGGCAGACGGATATCTGATGAGGTTTTGTAGTTCCAGTTATTTAACAGTGGGAATGAAATACATGGGAATCAGCTAATTGAATAGATTCTTAAAAAATTTAATAAAAAAAACATGTAATTTTTACATTTCGTTTATGTAACACATGGCTGGTCCACTGTACCCACTGATCATTGTGTCTGCACATTAGTGACCGCTCTTTACAGTAGAAGAAAAGGATCACATCACTTATCATAAATAGTCTTTGACCAACACCTTTCGGAGGGAACATTCTGTTAATTTGATGCTGTACATACTGTATATTAATCAAATTGTTGGTTATTATTTGATCCCTTACCTCCCTTCAAACACAATTAACATAGCCTTGCCTTTGGGATTTTGTTGATCGTTTCTAATTAGAACCATACTATTATAATAATATTATTCCTGCACACCACATGGGGCTTAATTTAAACACATTACATTGTGTCCAAAAACCATGGGCTATTGTGATTTCTCAACAATGCTTTTGGACATCTATTTCCAACAGGACATTGGTCTGCGGCCGGTGTGCTATTTATTTATTGTAAAATGTAAAAGAGAGAGAGAGAGAGAGGGAAGCCAACATTTCACGGAGAGGCAGATCGCCAGGACAGATGCAAAGTCGTACGCTGGTGTGCCCAGCAAAATATATGAATATTGGATCGGAGTGCTCAGGGGTCGGTGCATGTCATCCGTGACAAGGGCACGTAAATCAAGCAGCCAGGGAATGCATCTGAAGAGTAGTGGACTGAAACCACTGTTCTTTTTACAGTACAGAGATAGCTGCAGTGGCCAGGTCTCTACGTGTGTGTGTCTCTCCCTCTCGCTTTCCCTCGTACTTCCTCTCTTCCTCCCTCTTTCTCTGTCTCTGGCTCTAATTCTCTCTTACCGCAGACTTTCAATTAGGCAGCTTTCCCTTGTGTTTGCAGTAGAGGACATACCCACCACTCACTCTCAACGACATAAGCCAGATTGTACTCCATGTCGCCTTGGCACAATTACAAGAGCCGTCATCTCCGTGTACCAGCAAGGACACAAGCGATTGGGGCTCATCATAGAAGCTATAACAATAATGTCAAGTGTGCTATTCCGACAACAACAACCTCTGAAAACAATCCACATCCCCTCCAGGTGGTTGTTACTCAGGGAAATAATATCTGATACTGTTTAATGCAGTATGTCTTCACTCACAATATTTAGTATTAGTATTTTGTTTGAGAATATATTCAGCCCTCAGGTACAATTGGTAACTTCTCCCATTGCTTAAAACCAATGACTTATTCTGGAATTCTGACCAAAAGTGTTTAAGTGAGATGTAGAAGCAGTGGTTTAGTCTAATTTTATGAAGGACATTGACATCCTCATTGGCCATTTCCCTCTGTGAGATGTTTTGTTTGTTTCAGTGACAGTTGTATTGATTTTGCGGCGTTTTCAAAACAAAACACATACCTTGGTCTTTCATAGGGTGGCGTCTACTTCGGACTAGAGCGCTATGGGCCCTGGTCAAAAGTGATACATTTCAAGGGGGAATAGGGCCCATTTTGGATGCAGTCGTGGTCTTTTCTTGATCAGCAACACACGGTAGCAGAATCCACTATAATACCCATGTCTCTATAACAGGAATGAAACAGGTTGCACAATAACTAAAGCCACGTGGGGAGAGCTCTGTTCACAAACACATTATCCATCCTAGGGATTCCCTTTGTAATTGAAATCACCTCAAAGCACTCAGGTCTGTCACAGGATGGCATGTTCTGATTCCACATCGATTTAAACAAAACAGACACGGGAATAGGGATGCTATTTGGAACACAAACCAGTGAGAAGTGATTGTTGTCCTCTGAGAGGTATAGTCAAAGGTGGGGGTTCATTTCACATGAACAGTGTCATGTCATCTTCATGTCAATTGTTTTCTTTTCCTTACGTTTGGGAAGTATGCAATGACTCTCATAATATGACTGGTTGAGGTTGGAATGACCAAAATACAGACCTGCATTTTTAGGTTGATAGGTTAATCTGCGTGGGTATACTTATGAGGACCAATATCAATGTAAACAATGGTTATTTTTGCCAGAACAGTTACTATTTCAGGCAAATGTATTTTGTGGCACTCCGACACTACAATGTCCTTGTCGACATTGTAGACAGACAGGCATTGGGGCATAGAATTAGGATCTTACCTTTGCAAGACTTGTCTATCTAAACTGAGAGTGACCCTCGAAGTTGAAACACTTCCTGTCGGCACAAGTTGACAGGTCCAGGCATTCGTCTACATCTGGGCAGAAGTCAAGAAAATACGAGTGCTTGATATCTCAAAAGTCTAAAGACGCTGGAAAGGTTCATTCTTCACCTTGAGGAACTGCCTTCATCGATAGGCTACATGACGTGGATCTCAGTGACGTGATGATGATGTAATAGCGAGTGATTCGTACCTTGGGACTCAAAGTGTTAGAGTGTGTCAGACCTGGTTTGTAACCGTGGTAACCGACACTGCTACCTATTTACTAAATGTCAGTAGTCTCAGAGTCTCTGATCTAGGATCAGTTTAGATCCCAATGAATAAGATAACATGGACGGGAGGGGACCTGATTCTAGATCAGCACTCCTACTCTGAGATGCTTTATAAATACGGGTTTGTAACCAACACTGGCACGGTTTCTCTCTTCTTGATGATGTACTGCTTCCTGATTACTGCTTCCTGATTGACATTCAAGGGATCTGGGGAAGATCTGAAGACTTAATTGCGCCGCTGTGAAGGCAACAGAGACCAATTACAGACAGTCCTGCTGTGCGTTTGAAACCTATCAAACCTTTCGCCTTCAGAGGAGTGGCTTTTTGGAGTGTGGTGTCAAAAAAGCAGAGCATCTCTTTATTATGGCTAGACCTCTCCACATTTTTTACAACCATTGAATCTATATGTTTTGACCATGACACTTTACAATCTAAGGTAACGCCAAGTATTTTAGTCTCCTCAACTTGCACAACAGCACCATTCATTACCAGATTCAGCTAAGGTCTAGAACTTAAGGAATGATTTGTACCAAATACAATGCTCTTAGTTTTAGAGATGTTCAGGACCAGTTTATTACTAGCCACCCATTCCAAAACAGACCGCAACTACGTATTTGTTAAGAGCTTCAGTGAATTCATTAGCTGAGGTTGCTGATGCGTATATGGTTAAATCATCAGCATACATGGACACATATGCTTTGTTTAATGCCAGTGTCAGGTCATTGGTAAAACTAGAAAAGAGTAGAGTGCCTAGAGAGCTGCCCTGCGATACACCACACTTTACATGTTTGACATTAGAGAAGCGTCCATTAAAGAAAACCCTCTGAGTTCTATTAGATAGATAGCTCTGAATCCACAATATGGCAGAGGTTGAAAAATCATAGCACTTACGTTTTTTCAACAACAGTTTATGGTCAATAATATCAAAGGCTGCACTGAAATCTAACAGTACAGCTCCCACAATCTTCTTGTCATCAATTTCTTTCAACCAATCACCAGTCATTTGTGTCAGTGCAGTCAGTACATGTTGAGTGCCCTTCTCTATAAGCATGCTGAAAGTCTGTTGTTAATTTGTTTACCGAGAAATAGCATTGTATTTGGTCAAACACAACTTTTTCCAACTGTTTGCTAAGAGCTTGCAGCAAGCTTATAGGTCTGCTGTTAGAACCAGTAAAGACTGCTTTACCACTCTTAGGTAACGGAATTACTTTGGCTTCCATCCAGCCCTGAGGACAAAGACTTTCCTCTAGGCTCAGATTAAACATAGAGTCAGCTACCATCCTCAGTAGCTTTCCATCTAAGTTGTCAATGCCAGGAGGTTTGTCATTATTGATCGATAACAATAATTTTCCCACCTCTCCCACACCAACTTTACAAAATTCAAACTTGCAATGCTTTTCTTTCATTATTCGTTTTTTTATGTATGAATACAATTACTCACTGTTTGTTGCTGGCATTTCTTGCCTAAGTTTGCCCACTTTGCCAATGAAATAATAATTACAATTATTGCCAACATCAAATGGTATTGTGATGAATAAGCCATCTGATTCAATGAAAGTGGAGTTGAATATGTCTTTCTGCCCTTAATTTAATTTAAAGTACACAAAAGTTTTTTTTCCATCATTCTTTATATCATTGATATTGGCTTCATAATACAGTTTCTTCTTTTTTGTTGAGTTTAGTCACATCATTTCCCAATTTGCAGTAAGTCAGCCAGTCAGATGTGCAGCCAAACTTATTAGCAACTCCTTTTTCCCCACCTCTTTAAACCATACAGTTTTTCATTTCCTCATCAATCCATGTAACCTTAACAGTTCTAACAGTGAGTTTCTTAAACAGGTGCATGTTTATCAACAATTGGAAGAAGCAATTTCATAAATGCATCAAGTGCAGCGTCTGGATGCTCCTCATTAATCACATCAGACCAACAAATATTTGTAACATCATTCACACAAGAGTCACAGCAAAATCTTTTGTATGATCTCTTATACACTATTTTAGGCACCAGCTGTTAGAACTTTGGCTTTCCTGGATATAGCCACTATATTGTGATCACTGCATCCAACGGGTACGGACACAGGCTTAGAACAAAGTTCTACAGCACTAGTAAAAACGTGATGGATACATGTGGATGATCTTGTTCCTGTAGTGTTTGTAAATACCCTGGTAGGTTGATTAATAACCTGAACCAGATTACAGGCACTGGTTACAGTAAGAAGCTTCCTCTTGATTGGACAGCTTGATGAAAACCAGTCAATATTCAGGTCCCCAAGAAAGTAGACCTCTCTGTTTACACCACATACACTATCAAGCATTTCACACATGTTATTTAGATACTGACTGTTAGCACTTGGTGGCCTATAGCAACACCCCAAAAGAAAAGGCTTTAGATGTGCCAAGTGAACCTGCAACCACAACACTTCAATAACACTTGACATAAGATCTTCTCTAAGCATTACAGGTATATGGCTCTGAATATATACAGCAACACCTCCCCCATGAGCATTTCTGTCTCTTCTATAGATGTTATATCCTTGTATTGCTACTGATGTATCATCAAATGCATTATCTAAGTGAGTCTCAGAAATGGCTAATATATGAATGTTATCTGATGTTAGCAAGTTATTGATTTCATGAACCTTATTTCTAAGGCTACACATATTAATATGGGCTATTTTCAGCCCTTTCCTGGGTAGCCTATCAGAGACAGACATTATACTGGAGAGAGCAAACAATGTAAGAGAAAAAATTATACATTCAGCATGTCATTAATCATTTGGTGTGTGTTTGTGATGCGGGGTTGAAGTTACGAACCCATAGGCTTGGCTCTCTCATCCCTTCCAGGCTTCTGGGAGGGAGGGTGGACAATGAGCCTGTCATAGCGAATGTAAGCAATGTCCCCACGTGCTCTGGCAGCTTTCATGGCTGGGATCAGTTCTTTCCTCTTCTGGCACACAGCTTCAGGATAGTCCTCGTTGAGGAAGCCATACGTTCCTCTCAAGTTCTTGACTCTTTCCAGAACAGCTACCTCGTCCTTGAACCTCAGGACCTTGTGGTGGGTTTTCCAGTCCTGTGGGAACGCTCCACCTCAATCTTCCTGTGGTCCATCTTCAATTTCTCAGAGATAATTTCCCTCACGTTGTCCTCAGACTCCATCCAGGTCTCATGTGGAGATTCTGCAATTCCGTCCACAATCATGTTGTTTCGCCTTGATTGTCCCCCGAGTCTGATTTTTCTGTCATTGTTATCATAGATTCTCACACAGAACTGATGTCCTCTCTCAATGACTTACAGATTGCTGTCATCTTGCCGTTCTCCTGTTTCAACTCATCGAGCTGACCCTGGGAGACCTGCAAACTGTTCTTCAGGTCCTGGACCTCTCTGGTCTGGTCATCCATTCTTTTATTAGTAGAATCCACGAGTATTTGGACAAAATGCTTGAAACTATTTTGTTGTTGTTGAAACAACTCCTTGTAGGTCTCTCTTTTGCCCCCCTCTTGAGGCTAGCGGGCGGAATTTTCACTTTTGGATAAATATCAACTTGGATAAATAATCAACTTCCTGCTACTCATGCCAAGAATATAAGATATGCATATTATTCATAGATGTGGATAGAAAACACTGAAGTTTCTAAAACTGTTTGAATCATGTCTGTGAGTATAACATAACTTATGTAGCAGGCAAAACCCTGAGGACTAACTGTTCAGATTTTTTTTTCCTCTCTCTGTTCCCTGAGATGTTATTGCCAAGGGATATTTCTTAGGAACCTGTTTTCCTACCGCTTTCACTGGATGTCACCAGTCTTTGGAATTTGGTTGAGGTTATTCCTTTGTGCAATGAAGAAGTAGGCCAACTAGGAACTGGGTACAATTTTGTGAGTTGTGCAAGACGTGAAAAGTGGCACTGGTTTGTTTTCATTCCTGTATTGAACACAGATTGCCCCGTCTACAATTTGATCGATTATTAACTTTTAAAAATACCTAAAGTTGTATTACAAAAGTAGTTTGAAATATTTTGGCAAAGTTTATAGGTAACTTTTGAAATATTTTGTAGTGACATTGCGTTTTTTGTAAGCTGTAAATGCTGTAAATGTCACGCCCTGGTCTTAGTATTTTGTGTTTTCTTTATTATTTTGGTCAGGCCAGGGTGTGACATGGGTTTATTTATGTGGTGTGTTTTGTCTTGGGGTTTTCGTACGTATTGGGATTGTGGCTTAGTGGGGTTTTCTAGCATAGTCTATGGCTGTCTGAATTGGTTCTCAATTAGAGGCAGGTGATTATCGTTGTCTCTGATTGGGAACCATATTTAGGCAGCCATATTCTTTGAGTGTTTCGTGGGTGATTGTTTCTGTCTTTGTTGTCACCAAATAGGCTGTATAGGTTTTCACGTTACATTTGTTGTTTGTTTTTTCTTCTTCATTAAACATGTTTCAAGAATACCACGTTGTATTTTGGTCCGACTCTCTTTCACCCGAAGAAAACCGTAACAGTAAATTTATAAATGGACATTTTGGATGTATATGAACGGAATTAATCGAACAAAAGGACCAATTGTGATGTTTATGTGACATATTGGAGTGCCAACAAAAGAAGCTCGTCAAAGGTAATGCATGTTTAAAATTTTATTTCAGCGTTTTGTGTAGCTCCTGCGGGTTAAAATATGCTAACCCCTTTGTTTAATGCTGGTGCTATCATCAGATAATAGCTTCTTATGCTTTCGCCGAAAAGCATTTTTAAAATCTGTTGGCTGGATTCACAATGAGTGTAGCTTTAATTGAGTATCTTACATGTGTGATTAATGAAAGTTTGAATTTTATAGTATTTTATTTGAATCTGGCGCTCTGCATTTTCCCTGGCTATTGGCCAGTTGAGACATTTGCGTCCCGCCTATCCCTAACTAGTTTAAAATAACCTTCAAGTGTGACAGAGACACCACTGCCGGCTTTGGTCTTTGTCATGGTAGCTAGCAACGTAGGTTATGCTGTTACTCCTCGCAGTTCCAGACAGGGCAGGTCATTGGGAAGATTGAAAACAACAAACGGCAGGGATCTAGACAGCCACAAACCTGGGACAATCCGCAGTCCCAGCCACAATGGCTAACTGCGTCATGGGCTGCGTTTAAGATTGATATGCAGCTAGCTAGCACCTAGGCTAGCTCCCCAAATAGCTCCTCAGACCCGTCCGTGGTCAGCAGGATCACTGGAAAGAGACAAGCAGTCCCAGCAACTGATGCCAACTGTGTTGCGGGATCCAAACTAAGAAGCTAGTTACCAGAGACCAAGATGAGAAGAACAGGATCTCATGTCTTTATTCACTAGTGTGTGTAAGATGGAATAAAAATAGTTCTACCTCTGTTATCCTGCTAGTTAACCAGATAAAACCCTTAAACCTCTTCTCCACTCCAGCCTACAGTAATGTTGCCATAGTCTTACCATAAACCCTGTAATTGAAAATCAGGAGAAGCCAACATGTGACAATTGATTGCCTTGATCACCATTATTATCAATGGTGTGTAAATTAGATCACACTTCAGTTTCAAGTCCTTAGTGTCTCTGTGTGGCTAATTAGGCTATTAAAGGGGAAGAGGAAGAGGCTGAAGATGCTCCGAAATCATTTGTATCGTGCTTTTTGGGGGTGGGGGTATCTAGCATAGTATATGGCTGTCTGGAGTGGTTCTCAATCAGAGGCAGGTGTTTATCGTTGTCTCTGATTGGGAACCATATTTAGGCAGCCATATTCTTTGAGTGTTTCGTGGGTGATTGTTCATGTCTTTGGGTTTGTCACCAGATAGGCTGTTTAGGTTTTCTCACGTTTATTGTTTTGTTAGTTTATTCATGTATAGTTTTTTCTTTATTGAAGAACCATGAATAACCACCACGCTGCGTTTTGGTCCGCCTCTCCTTCACCTAAAGAAAACCGTTACAATAAGTAATTTCAAGCCTTAGTCACACAATTTTGTTGAATAGGGAATACATCAAATAAAATATTTCGTATTTGTAACATATTTGTACTGTATACTTGAGAATGTGTCCTCAAAAGAGACTACACTGCAGCAATTTATAACTATTTTTTACCAGAAAGGTGAGATTTTACCCTTGAGTATGCAGCACTAATTACTTTTGGGGATTAAATAGATTACATTTTCCGTTACATTTTACTGCTCAAATCAGGCTTGGAATACTGACTATCCAAACAGCAAGTTACAAGTGACCAAACGGATAAGTGTGTTCAGACACAAATCCAATTTGGTCACTTGTAGTTTTCTGTTTGGACAGTGTGGACGAGGCTACGCTAGTTGTCATAGCAACGACGGGTGTGTGCACAGTGGTGTAGGCTGGTTGGTGCTTGTGCTTCCTGTCAGTCAGAAGTTATGTAGCAAGCTAAGGTGACAACAATGGCTGCCATGGACGTTTCCCAGTTACTTTGAATGTTCAAAATCGAAGTGTAAAAACACGTTTAAAGCCTCAAAGGATAAGATGGTAACTGTTTAGCTTTCTAACAAATTCACAAATGTTCTTTGTAAACAATTACCAAGCTAGTTGACGTGTTCTTGTCAAACTGTAACCAGAGTAACCAGATATGCCAAATAAGTCTAAAAACCACTTGAGGGCACTTGAGGGCAAATAAATCAGATTTGAACGTTCATACACAAGTCGCACAACTAGGAATCAGATTTGCATCTGACTTCAAACCACCTCTGAAAGTAATTTGAAATGTGGCTTGAAATATCTGATTCCATGTACTTTTTGGCTATTCAGTCTGCTGGAAAAAGAACAGATTCGAATAGGGATATGCAGAAAAATTGCATTTGAGTCACTTCAAACTGCCAATGTGAACATGGACTAAGAGTTTTGCACACCTGGATTGTACAACATTTGCACATTATTATTTAAACAATTCTTCCAGCTCTGTCAAATTGTTTGATCATTGCTAGACAGACATTTTCAAGTCTTGCATTGGTTTTCAAGACGATTTAAGTCAAAACTGTAACTAGGTCATTCAGGAACATTCAATGTCGTCTTGGTAAGCAACTCCAGTTTATATTGGCCTTGTGTTTTAAGTTATTGTCCTGCTGAAAGGTGAATTTGACTCCCAGTGTCTGTTGGAAAGCAGACTGAGACAGGTTTTCCTCTAGGATTTTGCCTGGGCTATTCCGTTTATTTTGATCCTAAAATACTCCCTAGTCCTTGCCGATGACAAGCATACCCATAACATGATGCTGCCACCACCATGTTTGAAAATATGAAGTGGTACTCAGTTATGTGTTGTGTTGGATTTGCCCCAAACATAATACTGTATTCAGGACATAAAGTACATTTCTTTGCCATTTTTTTTCAGTTTTACTTTAGTGCCTTATTGCAAACAGGATAGATAGGATGCATGTTTTGGAATATTTATTTTTCTGTACAGGCTTCCTTCTTTTCACTCTGTCATTTAGGTTAGTATTGTGAAGTATTTCAATGTTGTTGATCCATCCTCAGTTTTCTCCTATCATTAAACTGTGACCATTTTAACGTCACCATTGGTCTCATAGTGAAATCCCTGAGACGGTTTACTTCCTTTCCAGCAACTGATACAGGATGCCTGTATTTTTTTGTAGTGACTGGGTTTATTGATACACCATCCAAAGCGTAATTAATAACTCAGAGGCACAGAGGCACATGTGTCAAATTCATTCCACGGAGGGCCGAGTGTCTGCGGGTTTTCACTCCTCCCTTGGACTTGATTGATGAATTAAGGTCATTGATTAGTAAGGACCAGTGCAAAGTACTTAAGGCCAGTCATCACAGGCTGATAGATTTTTCCCCCTTTACTCTTATCAGACTGAAACTTTACCAGTTGAATGTATAAATAAATACAATATATTTTTGCATTACAAGTTGTATTTAAAAAAATAAAAATATGCAAATGAGGCTAAACCTCCTTAAAATGCATTACTTTGCGTATTACGAGAATCTGTTTTTCAACACATTGCTTCACGGAATAAATATTTTTTTTGTTTTATTGTGAATAGACACTCAACGGTCAGATGTTTACGGAACAATTGTGTAATTTCATGGAACACTATTCACATGAATGACGGATGCATATTTTGCACATATTTACAGATACAATTAACCTGTTGAGTGTAGGGGGCAGTATTTTGATGTTTGGATGAAAAACGTACCCAAATGAAAATGCCTATTTCTCAGGCCCAGAATCTAGAATATGCATATAATTATATGAACTGATATTGCAGGCGAAAACCTGAGGAAAATCCAACTAGGAAGTGCCTAAGAGAAACAAATGTCCCTGTTCCATTGCATGCCTTCCCTCCATTTAAAGGGATATCAACCAGATTCCTTTCCCTATGGCTTCCACACAGTCTTTAGACATAGTTTCAGCCTTTTATTCTGAAAAATGAGCGAGAACGATCACGTTTGAAATGTTTCTACGAACTTTTCAGATACTATTTGGAATTTTCGTCTGCCTGTCATGACCTGCACGAGCCTGTGGATTTCTGAACAAAAGGCGCAAACCAAATTGAGTTTTTTGGATATAAAAATAATCTTTATCAAACAAAAGGAACATTTATTGTGTAACTGGGAGTCTCGTGAGTGCAGACATCCGAAGATCATCAGCTGATAGCTGTTTGTAATGTTTTGTCTGCTGAGAGAGATGTCCTAACATAAACGCTTGGATAGCTTTTGCTGTAAAGCTTTTTTGAAATCTGACACGCCAGGTGGATTAACAACAAGCTAAACTGTGTTTTGCTATATTGCACTTGTGATTTCATGAAAATTAAATATTCAAATAAAAAAATGTAACATATTAATTTGAATTTGGCACTCTGCAATTCAGCAGATGTTGACAAATGATCCCGATAACGGGATGGGTGTGCCAAGAAGTTAAACTTAAAATCAAAATTACACAAGATATAAAAAAGCCTCTGTAAAAGTTTGACTATAAGATGTAAGAATCTGTGTGGAATAATGTGAAAGTACGTTCATTGAAGACTGAGAAATTAATTGGCTCACGGGAAACTGGAGAAAATGGACGATAAAAGATAGTCTAATGGAATTAAAATGTACTTTCCATAAATATGACCATTTATGTCACATTACTTAATCTCTTATTTATATATCACTTCAAAACGGACAAATAATCATCCAATATGCCTTTTACAAATACATTAGCACATTTTAATACATTTCTTTCAAGCAATAGAGCACATGATTTGAATACTGGTCTGTTGCGCAAATCTGCAGTTTTGGGCAAATTATCAAATCATTTTGCTCAATTTCTCAAATACAAGGCTTTTGTATGGCTGTTGAAATGTACAGAACATGAATCAGCCTTGCCTGCCCCATATGTAAGGCCCTCTTTGAGTTGTTGCTGGTGCTGAGGGAGGTGAGTGTCTCCTCCGTCTACGCCAGAGGTCCAGGACAGTGTATGAGTATGCTCTGGATTTCCGGACGGTGGCTGCGTCCACTGGCTGGAACGACCAGGCCCCGTTGACAGTTTTCCGCAGCAGGCTACAGGCGGACGTCCAGACCAAGCTGGCCTGTCGCGATGATGACCTCACCTTCAGCTCATCACCATGGCCATCCGCCTGGATAATCACCTTCCCCCAGAGGAACGTCAATGCCGCCGTTAACAGGGTCTGCTCCTACAGCTGGGAGTCGGACCATCCCTGGAACACCTGTCCCAGAAGGAGAACCAGGCGAGGAAGCGACAGGCCGAGGAGCGCTCCTGCACCTTCCCAGGTAGGCGTGGACGTGTCTTGCTCCTCTCTGTCCACCCAGCCCGTCTTCCTTCCCTCACAGTTGCTCCTGCACACCCCGTAGTTTTAGGTTTCCCCTGGTTACAGTTGCATAACCCCAGGATATCGTGGACAGAGGAGACCTACTGCCTGGGCCTACCCTCCCGTGGGGGCACATCTACCCTCTCTCACATGCAGAGACCTAAGCCATGGAGGTCTATGTCCAGGAGGCGCTGGCCCAAGGATTTTTCTGTCCGTCTACCTCTCCGGCCTCCTCCAGCTTTTTCGTGAAGAAGGACAGAGGTCTCCGCCCCTGTATCGATTACCGGACACTGAATAAGGCAACTGTTAAATTCAGTTATCCCCTGCCTCTCATACCCACTGTGATCGAACAGATACGTGGTGCTCAGTACTTTACCCAATTGGATTTACACAGTGCCTACAAACTGGTGCACATCAGAGAGGGGGATGAGTGAAAGACCACCTTCAACACCAGCTCCGGGCAGTACGAATACAGGGTAATACCCTACGGCCTGACAAATGTACCCTCTGTGTTTCAATCCTTCATTAACAAGGTGTTTAGAGACATGTTGGGTCACTGTAGTGGTGTACATAGAAAACATCTTGGTGTACTCCACTACACGTGAGCAACATGTCTCATGTCACGTCCGTTTTGGAGAGGCTGATAGGGCATCACCTGTACGCCAAGGCATAGATGTGCCTTTTCTTCCAGCAGGTGGTCTCCTTCCTGGGCTATCAGGTATGTGGAGTGGAGCTGGAAGAGGGTCAGTGCAGTGCCGTCGTGGCCTGTTCCATCCAACATAAAGGTGGTGCAGCGCTTCCTAGGTTTTGCCAACTATTTCAGGCACTTCATTGGGGGTTCAGCACAGTAGTGGCCCCTCTAACCTCCCTCCTGAAGGGAGGTCCTAGACAGCTGCACTGGACTGCGGAGGCCAACGAAGCCTTCCGTGTGCTCAAGGAATGTTTTACTGACGCACCTGATCTGGCTCATCCTGACCCTCCGAGGTTAGAGTAGTGGCTGTTCTCTCCCAATGCACTGGCTCGCCACTTAAATTCCATCCATGCGCCGTCTACTCACGGAAGATGTCTCCCGCGGAGTGGAATTTCGTCGTGGGGGATCGTGAGTTGCTAGGTGTAGTTCAAGGAGTTGGGATAAAATGATACAAATCAAGTATTTATATACTATTGCCAATTTATTTGTACATTTCATGAAAGTATGGAAGTTATTGTTGCAAAATATCCCATAATCAAAAAATTGACAGATGGAAGCAAAATCACACATTTTTGCCTGTTTTGCCTGGCCTTGAGCAAAAATACTTTAAATACTACTTAAGTAGTTTTTTGGGGTATCTGTACTTACTATTTATATTTTTGACTACTATAATTTCTACTCCACAACATTCCTAAAGAAAATGATCTACTTTTTACTCCATATATTTTCCCTGGCATTTTGAATGCTAAGCAGGACAGGAAACGATCCAATTCACACTCTTATCAAGAGAACATCCCTGGTCATCACTACTGCCACTCATCTGCTGGACTCTCTTAACACAAATGCTTAATTTGTAAATTAGTGTTGGAGTGTGCCCCTGGCCATCAGCAAATTGTACAAACAAAACAATTGTTCCATATGTAAATGAGAAATTAAACAAGTGTCTGTTTTTGCTTAAGATAAGGAATTAGAATGTATTTATATAGTTTTTTAAACTTTTGATACTTAAGTATTTTTTTTTTAGCAATGACATTTACTTTTGATACTTAAGTATATTTAAAATCTAATACTTTTAGACTTTGACTCAAGTACTATTATACTGGATGACTAACTTTTTTAATTGAATCATTTTCTATTAAGGTATCTTCACTTTTACTCAAGTTTGACAATTGTGTACTTTTTCCACCACTGGTAAGGAACTCCCCTCACCTGGTTGTCTAGGTCTTGATTTAAAGGGGGAAACAAAACAACAGCAGGCAAAGGGATATTCAACGGATAACTTTTATTTTCACCCACAAACCTCCCTGGTCTTTGTGGTGGAATCTGTGTTTGAAATTGACTGCTCGACTGAGAGATCTTACAGATAGTTGTAGTCATTCAACAATCATTATAAACACTATTATTGCACACATAGTGAGTCCATGCAACTTATTGTGACTTGTTAAGCTCATTTTTTACTCCTGAACTTAGGCATGCCATGCCATAACAAAAGGGGTTGAATACTAATTGAGTCAAGAAATTTCAGCTTTTAATGTATTCATTTGTTAACATTTCTAAAAACATAATTCCACTTTGACATCAAAGGGTATTATGTGGATGCCAGTGACAGAACATCTCAATTGAATCCATTTTAAATTTAGGCTGTAACAGAAAAACATTTTAGAAAAAGTCAAGGGGTGTGAATACTTTCTGAAAGAACTGTATGTCTCATCATAATTCTATCTTTGAGACCTACGGACAGTTTCTTGGACTTCGTGGTATAGTTTCTGCTCTGACATGCATTGTCAACAGGGGGACCTTATACAGGCAGCTGTGTTTCTTCCTAAATGATGTCCAAACAATTGAATTGGTCATAGGTGGGCTCCAATCAAATTGCAGCGGCATTTCAAGGATGATCAAAGGAAATTGAATACACCTGAGCTCAATTTAGAGTCACATAATTTCTTTGTATATTATTCTCAATACATTTGCAAACATTTCAATAAACATGTGTTCACTTTGTAATTTTGGGGCATCGTGTGTAGATGGGTGAGGAAAAACACATATTGAATTCAGGCTGTAACACAACAACATTTTGAATAAGTCAAGGGGTATGAATACTTTCTGAAGGCACTGTATGTATTTCAAAATAATTGCTTTGGCCTTGTGGTTAAAGAGTCAATCCTGAGATTGAAAGGTTGGCGATTTGATGCCCAGTTTAGAATGGGACCTGATGTCTCTGTGCTTGGCACTCTGCATTAAGGAGATTGGTTGAATTTATTATACAATTAATGTCCTGTCCAGCGGGTGTACTGGTAGATCTAGCTGCTTCATACTACAGAAGATAATCTCTTGCCGCTATGGGCCATTCTGGCTCAGACAAGGCTTACTTGTCCAAGGCTTTTACATACCTTCTTACCAAGGCTTGTTTTATGCCTGGGCCTGGTTATGGATAAAATGCTATACAGACAGATTAGTAGAAGATATCTGCTCCATTTTTTTCACAGAATATTGATCAACAGAGCATCTTTGAATAGTCATTTTCATATGCACCTCAAAAAACAAACAAGGGGTTTTAATATCTTGTGTGGCAAATTAACCAAATTAAGTTTCTTCAATAAAAAAAAATGCTTTGACGCTGAGATTTTATTGGTACAAATTTTCACAACCACTGTATTTCATGTATTGTCCTTAATACGTCCCTCAATTTTTTATTTCCTATTTTTTACTATGGTTTCTACCAACCTTCCAGAGAGGCCATGAGTAATGGCAAATCTTAAAGGCCGGTTCAGTCAAAATTCAGTATCATAACCAATTTTGTGTCATATAGCACATCAACTGATCTTTTCAGCTGTTATTTCCTAATAGTTGCTAGTTGAAAATATCAGCAGGTTTTGGAGGTGCCCTTCCCCTTCCTGCTCAGACCACTCCCAGACAATCATAGCAAAATTCTTGCTTGAGAAATAGTTTTTAGCAACAACAAACAACAATGTTTATTTTTGACTACTTTTTAAAAATTGTATTAGTATTTTTTACCCCGTATGGACTCAGGAGAGGCAAAGGTCGAAAGTCATGGGTCCTCCAAAACACGACCCTGTGATGGGGCAAGGACATCCTGGCCAGCCAAACCCTCCCCTAACTCGGTCGACACTGGGTCAATTGTGTGGTGTCTCATGGGTCTCCCGGTCACAGCCAGCCGCGACACAGCCTGGGATTGAACCCAGACAGTAAAGTATTACAGTAAGGTACTTAATTGTTACCCAGAAATGATTTGATATTGAGATGAAAACAGCTGCATTGGGCCTTTAAAATTCCAGAAATTCGTTTTCAATTTATTGTTTTTAAATCTGGGGGAGGCCCCACACAACAGCACCACAATGGGTCCCCCCAATGTTCAAAAACCGACAACACCCCTGGCCTGCAATGACATTTATTTTGGGTGAATGAAAGAGGACATTAACTTTGGTATAGCCTATAACACAATAGTATTTAATAACAATGAATTAGTAGTAGAAATAAATCCAAATAAAAATAAGTAAAATTGTATTGGTTGCGTACACATATTTTGCAGATGTTATCGTGGGTGAAGCTTAAAACTTATGTTCCTAGCTCCACCAGTGCAGTAATATCTAACAATACAAAACAATATCCAAAATCCTGGAAAATAAATATACAGTATATGTACAGTATATGATGGTGTGTATAGACATTATGAACAGTATATGAATAGAAAAGGTGTGTACAGCAGTAGTTATATAGGATGAGCCTCGACTAGAATACAGTGTGTGTATATATATATACACACACACACACACACAGTGGGGAGAACAAGTATTTGATACACTGCTGATTTTGCAGGTTTCCCTACTTACAAAGCATGTTGAGGTCTGTAATTTTTTTATTATAGGGACACTTCAACTGTGAGAGACGGAATTTAAAACAAAAAATCCAGATAATCACATTGTATGATTTTTAAGTAATTAATTTGCATTTTATTGCATGACATAAGTATTTGATACATCAGAAAAGCAGAACTTAATATTTGGTACAGAAACCTTTGTTTGCAATTACAGAGATCATACGTTTCCTGTAGTTCTTGACCAGGTTTGCACACACTGCAGCAGGGATTTTGGCCCACTCCTCCATACAGACCTTCTCCAGATCCTTCAAGTCTCGGGGCTGTTGCTGGGCAATACGGACTTTCAGCTCCCTCCAAAGATTTTCTATTGGGTTCAGGTCTGGAGACTGAGTAGGCCACTCCAGGACCTTGAGATGCTTCTTACAGGGCCACTCCTTAGTTGCCCTGGCTGTGTGTTTCGGGTCGTTGTCATGCTGGAAGACCCAGCCACGACCCATCTTCAATGCTCTTACTGAGGGAAGGAGGTTGTTGGCCAAGATCTCGCGATACATGGCCCCATCCATCCTCTCCTCAATACGGTGCAGTCGTCCTGTCCCCTTTGCAGAAAAGCATCCCCAAAGAATGATGTTTCCACCTCCATGCTTCACGGTTGGGATGGTGTTCTTGGGGTTGTACTCATCCTTCTTCTTCCTACAAACATGGCGAGTGGAGTTTAGACCAAAAAGCTCTATTTTTGTCTCATCAGACCACATGACCTTCTCCAATTCCTCCTCTGGATCATCCAGATGGTCATTGGCAAACTTCAGACGGGCCTGGACATACGCTGGCTTGAGCAGGGGGACCTTGCGTGCGCTGCAGGATTTTAATCCATGGCAGCGTATTGTGTTACCCAGCTCTCTTCAGATCATTGACCAGGTCCTGCAATGTAATTCTGGGCTGATCCCTCACCTTCCTCATGATCATTGATGCCCCACTAGGTGAGATCTTGCATGGAGCCCCAGACCGAGGGTGATTGACCGTCATCTTGAACTTCTTCCATTTTCTAATAATTGTGCCAATTGGCCATTGTGGAGAGGTTGGAGTCTGTTTGATTGAGTGTGTGGACAGGTGACTTTTATACAGGTAACAAGTTCAAACAGGTGCAGTTAATACAGGTAATGAGTGGAGAACAGGAGGGCTTCTTAAAGAAAAACTAACAGGTCTGTGAGAGCCGGTATTCTTACTGGTTGGTAGGTGATCAAATACTTATGTCATGCAATAAAATGCAAATTAATTACTTAAAAATCATACAATGTGATTTTCTGGATTTTTGTTTAAGTTTATGTCTCTCACAGTTGAAGTGTACCTATGAATAAAAATTACAGACCTCTACATGCTTTGTAAGTGGGAAACACTGCAGATTTTGCAGGTTATCAAATACTTGTTCTCCCCACTGTATATGAAGTGTGTAAAAGTATATAAACATTATTAAAGTGTTCAATGACTATGTACATAGGTGCGCAGTCTCTAAGGTGTAGGGAAGACTACTTGGTGCTAGCCGGCTAGTAACACGGCCTGGAGATGGCCTGAAGCTGTTTTTCAGTCTCTCTGTCCCAGCTTTAATAAACCTATATTGTCTCTGCCTTCTAGATGGTAGAGGGGTGAACAGCCTGTGGCTCGGGTGGCTGAGGTCCTTGATCTTCTTGGCCTTAATGTGACACCGGGTGCTGTAGATGTCCTGGAGGGCAGACAGTATGACCCTGGTGATGCGTTGGGTTAAACGCACCACCATCTGGAGAGCCCTGCAGTTATGGACGGTGCAGTTGCCGTACCAGGCGGTGATACATCCCGACAGGATGCTCTCAATGGAGCATCTGTAGAAGTGTGTGAGGGTCTTAGAAGCCAAGACAAATTTCTTCAGCCTCCTGAGGTTCTTCACAGCGTTGTCTGTGTGGATGGACCATTTCAGGTTGTTAGTGATGTGATGTGCATGTTAGTGATTTTGACCATTTCCACTGAGGGTGAATGGGAGCATGCTCCCTCTGCTGCCTCCTTATGTCCATAATCATCTCCTTCGTTTTGTTGACATTTAGGGAGATGTTCTTTTCCTGCCACCGCTCCACCAGGGCCCTCACCACCTCACTGTAGGCTCTCGTCATTGTTGGTAATCAGGCCTACCACTGCTGTGTCTGTAAGTTGGAGACGTTTGTGGCCACACAGTCATGGGTGAACAAGGAGTACAGGAGGAGGCTGAGAACCCACCCTTGTGGGGCCCAACGTAGCGGCGGTGTTGCTGCCTTACAGTACCTTTACCACCTGGGGTTGGCCCATCAGGATCAGTCAGGGTTTTCCCTCTGCATTAGCGTAAACTACCTGTGAATGTTCTACCTCTACTATGGTTTCATGCCTGGCCTTTGCTGAACACTTACTCATCAAGGACATGGCTGAGTTTGTCTTCGCAATAGGTCCTCTGCTTAGCTTTCCCCAGAGCAAACTCTATTGATCTTAGCTGCTGAATTTGCATTTCAGTTCACTTTTCCTCATTTAAAAGGGTGATTGCAAATATCTCGCAGAGGCCAAAAAATGACGGGGGAATTGCAGCGAAGGTTGATACCAATCAGTCGCCCAAAATTAATGAGCTTATCAGCATAATGTAAATAGTGCAGATGTTAATTGCTTAAGACCTTCCCCTTCTATGCAAGTGTCATGTTTGTATCTGCAAGGTAATGCAATGATTAAATAAATAGAATTAACTTCAGTCTAAAATGTAGGCCTTTACTAATTTCTGTGAGAAAAAAAGTGGCAATTAGATTTACTGGCCTATAGCTGTAAAGCATAAAGCTATAAAGAGTGTAAACCACATGAAATTGTATGATTACAATATATAGTAGGTAAATGCATTACAGCAAAGATATGAATGTCAAGCTATGTAAATCAAATATTTAAAAAAAATGAAGGTTCCCCGACTTTTCTTCTTCCCTTTAGTGCTCACTTTGTGAACAATTAGGTAGAAAAATAATTGAGTGTTCGGTCTGAAGCAATTCCCAAAAAGACACAAAGGTATGAAACACAATTGGTAAAGAGAGGCAAACTCACCCTGAAGGACTCAAACAAAAGGTATGTCCCAAATAGGTATGGGCCCTGGTCAAAAGTAGTGCACTATACAGGGAATAGGGTGATATTTTGGACCTAAGTCTGGGCCTCAGCTATTCCCAATTAGACCGGAATCCATAGCCTCATTAGCTCGCCCAGGTTGGAGGGCTCATTCCCCCGTTGTCTCTTTCTCTCACCTTAACAAGACAAACATTGAGGTTCCAATTATTCTGTAAAATGTGGCACTAGAACACAGGTCCACAGGCTTTGTTAATTTAATCTGCAACAACGAATCCACCTGTATTGTGTGATATAGACTACCCCCTTGGAATGCGGATGAATAAATCAACATAGTTCATTTTAATGAAAAATAATTTAGGCTAGAATCGGCCTAGACTACAGTCAGGGTTTGGTGTTCAGCTAGCCTATATTTATTGATGGATTGCTTTAGGGGTGGTGTGCTTTAGGATTGTCTCTGATAGTCTAATGAAGGCTAGGCCTTGTGATGATGAGCCAATGACGGCCAAAAAAAGGTGCATAGTGAGTTACATCTAGTTTTTTGAAAATCATTTCTCAATATGAAAGTACAGTTTCCAAAACTGTATCACAAGCGAGGATTATTAACGTGTAGACAGAGCATTGGGACTGTACACATTGGCGGCGCCATTGTGGGTGACGAACGAGAGTTATCCTGGCCTCACCCAGAGCCGTCACCGCATAATGCTAAATAATGTTTATAACCCTGTGATAATTAATTAATTAATTGAAAATATAGACAATATTTGAAATATTAAATGCTGCCTACATATAAAGATTGACAAGTGAAAAGTAAGCCTACATTCATCAGTTTACATCGATGGTTTAGGTCCAACACTGCTTGTCTGTTTGAATTAAAAAAAAGTACATTTTTGTAAATTTTTTAAACATTTTACCTTTATTTAACTTGGCAAGTCAGTTAAGAACAAATTCTAATTTACAACGACGGCCTACCAAAAGGCAAAAGGCCTCCTGCGGGGACAAGAGGCTTGGGATTAAAATACATAAATACAGTTGAAGTTGGAAGTTTACATACACCTCAGCCAAATACATTTAAACTCAGTTTTTCACATTTCCTGTCATTTAATCCTAGTAAAGATTCCCTGACAGTTAGGATCACCACTTTATTTTAAGAATGTGAAATGTCAGAATAATAGTAGAGAGAATGATTTATTTCAGCTTTAATTTATTTCATCACATTTCCAGTGGGTCAGAAGTTTACATACACGAAATTAGTATTTGGTAGCATTGCCTTCAGATTGTTTAACTTGGGTCAAACGTTTTGGGTAGCCTTCCACAAGCTTCCCACAATAAGTTGGGTGAATTTTGGCCCATTCCTCCTGACAGAACTGGTGTAACTGAGTCAGGTTTGTAGGCCTCCTTGCTCGCACACGCTTTTCAGTTCTGCCCACAAATTTTCTATAGGATTGAGGTCAGGGCTTTGTGATGGCCACCTCAATACCTTGACTTTGTTATCCTTAAGCCATTTTGCCACAACTTTGGAAGTATGCTTGGGATCATTGTTCATTCGGAAGACCCATTTGCGACCAAGCTTTAACTTCCTGACTGATGTCTTGAGATGTTGATTCAATATATCCACATCATTTCCCTCCCTCATGATGCCATCTATTTTGTGAAGTGCACCAGTCTCTTCTGCAACAAAGCACCCCCACACTATGATGCTGCCACCCCCGTACTTCACGATTGGGATGGTGTTGTTCAGCTTGCAAGCCTCCCCCTTTTTCCTCCAAACATAACGATGGTCATTATGGCCAAACAGTTCTATTTTTGTTTCATCAGACCAGAGAATATTTCTCCAAAAAGTACAATCTTTGTCCCCATGTGCAGTTGCCCACGTAGTCAGGCTTTTTTATGGCGGTTTTGGAGCAGTAGCTTCTTCCTTGCTAAGCAGCCCTTCAGGTTATGTCGATATTGGACTCGTTTTACTGTTGATATAGATACTTTCGTACGTGTTTCCTCCAGCACCTTCACAAGGTTCTTTGCCGTTGTTCTGGGATTGATTTGCAATTTTCGCACCAAAGTGCGTTCATCTCTAGGAGACAGAATGCGTCTCCTTCCTGAGCAGTATGACAGCTGTGTGGTCCCATGGTGTTTATACTTGCATACTATTGTTTGTACAGATGAACGTGGTACCTTTAGGAGTTTGAACCAGATTTCCTTTGATTTTCCCATGATGTCAGGCACACTGAGTTTGAAGGTAGTCCTTGAAATATATCCACAGGTACACCTCCAATTGACTCAAATGATGTCAATTAGCCTATTAGAGTCTTCTAAAGCCATGACATGATTTTCTGGAATTTTCCAAGCTGTTTCAACTTAGTGTATGTAAACTTCTGACCCACTGGAATTGTGATACAGTCAATAAGTGAAATAATCTGTCTGTAAACAATAGTTGGAAAAATGACTTGTGTCATGCACAAAGTAGATGTCCTAACCGACTTACCAAAACTATAGTTTGTTAATAGGAAAATTATGGAGTGGTTGAAAAACAAGTTTTATTGACTCCAACCTAAGTGTATGTAAACTTCTGACTTCAACTGTAAATACAATATAAATATAGGACAAACCACACATCACATCAAGAGAGACAACACTACGTAAAGAGACCTAAGACAACAACATAGCAAGGCAGCAACACATGACAACCCAGCATGGTAGCAACACAACGTTTTTAACAGCACAAGACATGGTACAAACATTATTGGGCACAGTCAACAGCACAAAGATCCAGAAAAGGTCAAAGCACAATATTTTGTATGTGATGTTATCTAAAAATAAACAGTGACGTAAATGTGTTTTAAATGTATAAAATCACATTTAGATTAGGCCTACATTTCTGTCTAAGTAGGTTATTACGAGACTGATTCTTCTGAGTGAATAGGCAGAAGTGGGTTCTGAGAATAAAACTACATTACCCATCAGCCATTACAAAATATTGGACGACTAAAGAATCACCTTTTATTTGCGGCAGCTTCATTTTTGTGAATCTAAATTCATTTGATGTTGTGTAATGTAAACAGTATGTTCTAGAAATGAATAAAAGCATACATTTAGTTTTCTACGTGATAGTTGAGATTTTGGTACCAGTTGTCCATCTTCTTGCTAACCATAACTAACGTTAGCTTGCTAGCTAGTTGGTTCTTCGATTTCAAGATTGGATTTTGTTGTGGTGTTGGCAGCTACTGTAATTGTCTACACAATCAAATTTTAAACCGGTGACCCATGTTATTTTCGACAGCTGTAATCGCAGCAAAAGGTGGCGCTACAAAGTATTAACTTAAGGGGGCTGAATAATTTTGCACGCCCAATTTTTCAGTTTTTGATTTGTTAAAAACGTTTGAAATATCCAATAAATGTCGTTCCACTTCATGATTGTGTCCCACTTGTTGTTGATTCTTCACAAAAAAATACAGTTTTGTATCTTTATGTTTGAAGCCTGAAATGTGGCAAAAGGTCGCAAAGTTCAAGGGGTCCGAATACTTTCGCAAGGCACTGTAGCTATCTAACTTTTATTTTGCACTGTTTTGAACTTGCAGATACAGAGAGGCTGTACACGGTGTCATACCAGAGAGTACGCAACCGGTTTGGAAAGAAATACACCTGGGATGTGAATGGGTAAGAAAGCTATGGAGGCTTCCACCATTATATGAGACTCCCTAGAACTACCAATGACACCAGAGGAACTTCTCAGTGAGACTAGAAAAATACAGGAGAGGATACTTCCTTCAGCTCAAATGATGCAAAGTAACCAGTGTGTGTGTGTGTGTGTGTGTGTGTGGTATAGTTGTAGTTTGAACGTTTTTATAGTTACCATAACATGAACAAAATCATTTATTCTCACCTATGAAATATCAGTTTCTGATGAGTTTATTGACAAACAAATTTTAACCCCATGTTTTCATTCATCAGGTAGAATAGAAGATCAGCAGGCTCTGGGCTTCATAGTGTAAGTTGAGTACCCCTGCTATAAGGCATGAGGCAGAGGGAGTGTGATCCTGTATTTGAACAGGGCTCAATTTGTTTGGATTTGTTAGTATTCACTGTGTGTAGGACTAACCAATGATGTGTACTGTACAGTACCAGTCAAAGTATTGACACACCTACTCATTCAAGGGGTTTTCTTAATTTTTTGTACTGTTTTCTACATCGTAGAATAATAGTTAAGACTCATCCCAAACCATCTCAATTGGGTTGAGGTCGGGTGATTGCGGAGGCCAGGTTATCTGATGCAGCACTCACACACTCTCCTTCTTGGTCAAATAGCCCTTACACAGCCTGGAGGTGTGTTAGGTCTTTGTCCTGTTGAAAAACAAATGATAGTCCCACAAAGCGCAAACCAGACAGGATGGCGTATCGCTACAGAATGCTGTGGTAGCCCTGTTGGTTAAGTGTGCCCTGCATTCTAAATAAATCACAGCCAGTGTCACCAGCAAAACACCTCTACACCATCACACCTCCATGTTTCATGGTGGGAACCACACATGCAGAGATCGTGTTCACCTACTCTCCGTCTCACAAAGACACAGCGGTGGAACCACAAATCTCAAATTTGGACTCATCAGACCAAAGGACAGATTTCTATCGGTTTAATGTCCATTGCTCGTGTTTCTTGGCCCAAGCAAGTCTCTTCTTCTTATTGGTGTCCTTTAGTAGTGGTTTCTTTGCAGCAATTTGACCATGAAGGCCTGATTCACGCAGTCTCCTCTGAACAGTTGATGTTGAGATGTCTGTTACTTGAACTCTGAAGCATTTATTTGGGCTGCAATCTGAGGTTCAGTTAACTTTAACAGATCCTCTGCAGCAGAGGTAACTCTAGGTCTTTCTTTCCTGTGGTAGTCCTCATGAGAGGCAGTTTCATCATAGTACTTTATGGTTTTTGCGACGGCACTAGAAGAAATGTTCAAAGTTCTTGAAATGTTCCGTATTGACTGACCTTCATGTCTTAAAGTAATGATGGACTGTCGTTTCTCTTTGCTTATTTGAGCTGTTCTTGCCATAATATGGACTTGGTCTTTTACCAAATAATGTTATCTTCTGTATACCATCCCTACCTTGTCACAAGGCAAAGGGTGGCTACTTTGAAGAACCTCAAATATAAAATATATTTTGATTTGTTTAACACTTTTTTGGTTACTACAGTTGTGGACAAAGGTTTTGAGAATGACACAAATATACATTTTCACAAAGTCTGCTGCCTCAGTTTGTATGATGGTAAATTTGCATATACTCCAGAATGTTATGAAGAGTGATCAGATGAATTGCAATTAATTGCAAAGTCCCTCTTTGCCATGCAAATGAACTGAATCCCTCCCAAATTTCCACTGCATTTCAGCCCTGCCACAAAAGGACCAACTGACATGTCAGTCTGGAAGCAGGAGATCACTCTGTCATGCTGATTGAGTTCGAATAACAGACTGGAATCGTCAAAAGGAGGGTGGTGCTTGGAATCATTGTTCTTCCTCTGTCAACCATGGTTACCTGCAAGGAAACACGTGCCGTCATCATTGCTTTGCACGAAAAGGGCTTCCTAGGCAAGGATAATGCTGCCAGTAAGATTGCATCTAAATCAACCATTTATCTGATCATAAAGAACTTCAAGGAGAGCGGTTAAGTTGTTGTGAAGAAGGCTTCAGGGCACCCAAGGCACCCAAGTCCAGCAAGCGCCAGGACCGTCTCCTAAAGTTGATTCAGCTGCGGGATCGGGGCACCACCAGTACAGAGCTTGCTCAGGAATGGCAGCAGGCAGGTGTGAGTGCATCTGCACGCACAGTGAGGCGAAGACATTTGGAGGATGGCCTGGTGTCAAGAAGGGCAGCAAAGAAGCTACTTCTCTCCAGGAAAAACATCAGGGACAGACTGATATTCTGCAACCTCTCCCAACCATCCAGGAACAGTTTTGTGATGAACAATGCCTTTTCCAGCATGATGGAGCACCTTGCCATAAGGCAAAACTGATAACCAAGTGGCTCGGGGAACAAAACATTGATATTTTGGGTCCATTGCCAGGAAACTCCCCAGACCTTAATCACATTGAGAACTTGTGGTCAATCCTCAAGAGGCAGGAGGACAAACAAAAACTCACAAATTCTGACAAACTCCAAGCATTGATTATGCAAGAATGGGCTGCCATCAGTCAGGATGTGGCCCAGAAGTTAATTGACAGCATGTCAGGGTGGATTGCAGAGGTCTTGAAATAGAAGGGTCAACACTGCAAATATTGACTCTTTGCATCAACTTCATGTAATTGTCAATACATGCCTTTGACACTTATGAAATGCTTGTAATTATACTTCAGTATTCTATAGTAACATCTGACAAAAATATCTAAAGACACTGAAGCAGCAAACTTCGTGGAAATTAATATTTGTGTCATTCTCAAAACTTGAGGCCACAGCTGTACATGATTCCATATGTGTTATTTCATAGTGTTGATGTCTTCACTATTATTCTACTATGTAGAAATTGTACAAATAAAGAGAAACCCTTGAATGAGTAGGTGTGTCCAAACTTTAACTGGTAACCAGGAGTGGAGAAGCTCATCCACCATCTCTGTAAACACAAGGTGCCCATCGCCATAGTGACAAGCTCAGCAGGCCTGATGTTTGAGATGAAGACCAGTCATCACAAAGCCTTTTTTGACTTGTTCAGCCACATCATCCTGGGGGATGACCCCAATGTGAAAAACAGCTAACCTCAGCCTGACTCCTTCTTGGTGTGTGCCAACAGGTTCACTCCTCCTGTGCCTCCAGGCACGGTAATAGGGACAGTAGCCTACAGTGGGTAGTGGAGTAGACTATTGCCCTATACTTGCCTCATGAATAAATAAGCTAAGCATAAAATAACCAGCCACAATAAGAGAGACAGACCAGTAGACACTCTAAGATACTCTCATACACACCTAGTAATGTTGGAGGGGGAAAGCAGCCCGAAGGTCACCAATTCTTACCAATCATGGCTCAGATGCTATAAATTATAGGAAAAGGGACAGGGTAGTGGACAGTAGGCTGGCACAACTTATAACGCTGAAAAAGAGCAACCCCTAAAAGTTGTACACCAATTCCGTTGTTTTTCATTTGTTACTTAGTATATTCATTCGTAGGCTAATCATTGACCAGATAAACTAAATAGTTTTTATTGGACCCTGTGGAATTGCGTTTATACAGTACCTCCAAGAAAGTGGGTTACCTCTTAAGCCCATAACCAATTCTGTTGTTAGGAAGGTTACCAAGGCTAATGTCATCCTGTCATGCTTCAATGCCCCAGCTATCACCTGTTCTTAAGACATGTTAAAGGAATTATTATCTAGACACTGACTAACTGACTGATCGACTGTAGCAGATCCAAACTAGGCTATCGAAAGTTTAGCTTCTATTTATAAGAACCTATGGAATTTTATTTATTTACACATCCAGAAAGTGAGGGAAATGATTAAGCCTATAACCGACTTCATACTCTCTCATGCATTTCCATTTTCAATGCCAATGTTTTGGCTTATTAAGGGTAGCTGTAAGTAACAGATCTGTGTTGTCAACACCAGCCATGAAAATACCCCCAACACTCCCACAACACTGAGGAATCACACTGTGTACATTCCCGAATGGCACCCTATTCCCTTTTATAGTGCACTACATTTGACCAGGGCCCATAGTGCACTCGTCAAATGTAGTGCACTATACAGGGAATAAGGTGCTACTTGGGATGCAGCCACAACCATGTTTAATCACCTTCCTTCCATGCCTGTTTTAGCAAACCCACCTATGAAATAGGTCTACAATCATTAGGGTTAGAAGACTACATTCAGTTCGTTTTAGAGCGCTATCAAATGGAAAACGAAAAATGGGAACCCGAAAAGAGAGGTTAATAGCTTTGGATTTGTTGTTTTCCTTTTTGAGGTAAATGAATCTCCCTAACAGGTGCAGGGCTGTAGATTTCTCTGCAAATGGATCTGCTGCAGCAGTAGCCTTCAATACTTGTCGGCCTGCTTTTTTTAATCTTGGAGGCTTCCAAACATACCCAGTTAGGACTTGCGTTTTTCTTGATGAGATATGGAACTGCGGCTGAGAGGGGAATCGGTTCAGTGTTTAGTGGAATAACGAATGATGATGCATCACACCCTGGCTCCTCTCTCCGTGACAGTTTTGCCTAAGCACAGAGGGAGAGAGAGAAATAGGGAGGGAGGGGACAAATTGCGGTTCAGGATCGCAAGGAGGAGACAGAAGAAAGACAGAATGCAAGGAAAAGAAAAAGGGGAAGGTGTATTAACATTGTGTTCGCAGCGTCTCTCCTACCCCCAGATTAGTAGAAGCAGTGATGAATTTACAATGAGTTGAATTCATTGTAGTGAGGCATTTCACAGAAACTGCAGCGAAGACGGGCTTAGGTGATACATTTGAGTTGTATTTTTGTCCTTTTTACCTCTAAAATGTAAGCATTATTTTAAGCTTTCCCTACAACTGTACATGTTCAATAACAGTCATGCAGTGAAATTTCAATCCATTTCTCAGGATGCATTTTTCTTCTTGTGCTTTAAAGGTTGCTGTTTATATTAACGTTATTGGGAGGAAGGTTTCCTTGGAATACAGGCATGAAGTGACGTGAGGCATTTTGAGGGCTCTGATGATGCTATGCAACACTGCAGGTAATACGCCTGGCAGACTGCTTAAAACCCTCTCACAAGTGAGTAATGTGCCCAGCCCAGTACTCTGTCTCTATGGTGACCAAAGGCAAGGAAATAGTCCTCCACCTCCTCCATTTTTCACTTTCTCCCCAGCACTAAAAAATACTATGACATAGAGAGAGTGAGGGAGAAAGGGAGGGAGGCCGAGGGAGATAGAGAAAAGGTTTTCACTAAAGGTGTGTGTGCTCAGCCTACCAACTAAGATTAATGAAGTAGGGTTCAATTTGGGACATACATTGAAAGGCAGGGAGAAAAGTAATTCCGCTACCATTAATCATAAATGACCTTACACCAAGGAAAGGTTTATAGCACCAAAAGCGGTACAATTAGGACATGAAATGAACTTGTGTAAAATGAAATAGGCCCATTATAGCATGGATCATCTTAAAGATATTGAAAGAGAGACTTGTTTAACTGTTGTAGGTAGTTGAGTTAGATACTGAATTATGTGCATGGGAAAGAGTCGTGCCTTAAAGGCCAATGTCTTCACACTCCTACTGCGTCTAATAACCCTGTGTAGACTATAGTTAAAGAAACCCAACCAACCTTATTTAAAAACAGTGAGGCGACAATAGGTTTCAGAAAAGACCCACTTACATCCCAAATGACAATATATTCCCTCTTCATGCAGTACTTTTGACCAGGGGCCATAGGGCTCTGGTCAGAAATAGTGCACTGTGTAGGGAATAGGGTGCCATTTGGGTCTAAGTCACAGAGAGGCTCACACAGAGGGTGTAAAGAGTCAGTACAGAGACCGTATTGACTCCAGAGCTTGGATCTGTAGCTAGCCTATATAATGATATTACAACAACAACAACAACACAACGCTGATTTAGGGACAACCAGTCGCCTCGGCTACACCCCCGTATTTTATGGGCGTTTCAACTATCGGGACCCAGTGGGCCTCTCTGCAGTGCAGATGCACCAACCACATCATAAATTGTAACTGCTGCTATAATCCCAAAATAGACACATTGTTCAATATTTCTCAACCACATAGTCCATTTTTAAAAATTGTATTCTTCAATTTAGCTATCACAGTGCGAACTGTGATGCGTTTGTGGTGCCCAGTGTGTTTGGTGCTGGTGGATTGAAATGGTCAGGGACTAAAACAGGCTTGATCTATCTATCTGAATAGTGAAGGCTGTGCTATTCTACAGCCCTAATGATGTTCCTTATGAACAGACAGTCAGCCATGTGCTTTGACGGAGAAGGTAGGGCCTCGCTGTGAGTAAAAATGTTTTTAAAAACAGGAGTGTTTTTTTTTAATATCAGCTCTATGAAATATTCAATACTTGAGCTTTGAAGTTCTCTGCAAAAAATATTATGGACACAGTGGTGCTTTAAGTGGTCAGAAGGTCTGTTCTTAATAGCAGTAGATGTAATTCCGCTTGCCCTATACTCAGCAGTAATGTGCTTGTTTAGGTTTTTATGTCTAGCGCCACATTTTAGTGGCCTAAAACCCTGCGAACTCCCATTCATTTCAGATGCACAATATTATTTGATTTGTTAAAGTCCTTTCTGAACACAGACTTCCGTGTTCGTTTTTCACTGAGCCTGTTGGGTCCTTTTCTGTCCACGCCAAATCAGGAACGGGGAGAATACATTGTCAGCGGGTCTGTCTGAGTTTATGAGGAGATTTAACAGTATTGATTACTCCTTTTATTCTGTTGGAAAGAAATCCCAACACTGGCATGGAGATGTAAGATTTACGGACAGACACTCGGTCAATGGGGATTTTTATGAGCTCCCGGGGAGTGTCACTGTCACAGCCGTTATACAAGTTAAAGGCTATTTCCTGGGGGTCTAGTTCGCTGAAATATCATGGTTTGCTAATGATTTTCTTATCTGGAAGGTAGTTGTGGAAGGATGGTGCGGGAGAGAATTGACTTCACTCAATCATCAATAGGTATGTCTTTACCTTGACCTTCTATTTCCGCCATTTCTAGATAACGTGACCCTTACCTAGGGTTATTTATGAAGTCTACCTATTCCATAGCCTGCATGTAGCCTAAGTCTTTCAAAACCTAATCTCTCTCAACCGATTCCGGGCGCTCAGCAAACACAGTGGCTGTTAGAAAAATACTAGATTTAGAATAGTCTCCTCTGAGTAAAAGATGAAAACGGGTCCTCACTCCTCAGACACCAAATGAAAGCTATTCCGCACCTGTCTGCCATCCGTCCTAAAATGACGAACATCTGACTGACCTCTCCATGTGATTTTTCTCATGGTTGACCAAACCACTCATTAGCCTTGTGAACACAGCACTCTGGAGGCCAATGGATTGCCCTGTTATGCGTTTATACTGTGCCCTCCAGGGTTGCATCCCAAATGACACCCTATTCCCTTTATAGTGCACAACTTTTGAGTGCACCACAGAGCCCTATGGACCCTGGTCAAAAGCTGGGCACCGTAAAGGGAATAGGGTGCCATTTAGGACGCAAACCTCCATGACCTCCAGATTTTTTAAACGATGGCCTGCATTTCCTGTTTCCTGTGTATAACAAAGTACCCCATAACACAGATGATGAAACGTTACACATCCCTGTAGTCAGCCTGCCCTGGGCTTAGATGGTTTAGAAGAGGTAGCAGTCAATCTATCACTGTCTCTTCCCTCACTCAACAACCCACGTTGCCGGCTCGAATATACACACTCGCACAACTCCTCACTGTGTGATGTGTTAGTTTCAGGTATTTTCTTGCTACGGTACCGTTCATCAAGTTTGAGAATGCATCAGTCTGAGACCGACTGTTTGATGTATGAACGCACGCACTACCTCTCTTAATTGCATTAAGCTCAGACCAGATTGGTGTCGGAGCATGACGAGAGGCAGAAGGACTGTTTTATTTACCCGACATAAACAAAACATCAACTGCTCTGGTTAAATATTGAAGGGAAAGAGACTGTACAGGCGCTGTTATTTCAGTGAATGGCTGTGTGACTGTGACAAGCCCCGTCTTAAAGCCGTGCGAAAGTTAACAGACACACAGGCACTCTGGTGTTGACATAGTTGGTTTGCCTTGTCGTGTCAGACGTTGACAAAAGCGACAAGGGAAGTAATATGTTGGAGCAGAGGATCAGCCTCTTTAGGATATGACACCTGAGGAAAAAAGAAAATGATTTGTTGAATGGATCACTGTCAAACAACTGTGTCAAAATTCCATTCAAAATACGTTGTTTTTTTTATCTCCCTTGATGTGTCCTTCCAGGAACATAAAAATGACACAAAATGACATACAAAAAGACACAATAAAATAGAAAATGACACAGTAAAGGTAGTATTTAGTAGTAGTATTTATTGGGAAAAAAAACAACTGAAATACATAATATACATAATCTGCCTCTGTCTCATGCTTCAGGAACAGGAGATGTCTCCTGCCCTATGAGCCATTCTGACTCAGACAAGCCGTGGCTTGTGCAAAGCCACCCACCTACATCATTCAATACACAACAGTGCAAATTACAATACAAAATATATCAAAATGGCTCTCTTCACAGTCCCCGTTGTGCCGTAAGGTGTTCTTTTATCTGTTTTTTTAATGTTTTTTAAATCTGTTTTTATTGCTTTCTTGAGTTACCGGAGGTGGCAGAGAGCTCCATGTTGTCATGGCTCAATTAATACTGTGCGTTATCCCAGCCTCTGTTTTGGACCTGGTGACTGTGAAGAGACCTCCTGGTTGCGTGTCTCGTGTTGTACCGATGAGTGTCCGAACTGTGTGCCGACTGCTTGAACAGACAGTTCAGTAACCTTCAACACATCGATATCTCGCAGAAAGACCGATAGTGATGCAGTCAGTCTCTCCTCTACTCGGAGCTCGGAGAGATTGACATGCATGTCACTGACAATCGCCATCTGTGTACATCTACATGCAATTACGTGCTGCTCTGTTCTGGACCGACTGTCATTGACCTATGTCCCTCTTTGCCGCACACGACCCCACGACTGGGCCATAGTCCCGGTGCGACAAAGGCCTGTAGGACCTGTCTGGTCGACTGAGGTGTCAAGAAAGCAGAGCAACACCTCATCATGTTTTAGTAACCATTGAGTCCATATGATTTTACCATGATATTGTAGCTTGCTATCTAGGGTTACAGCCAGAAGTTTAGTCTCTAAGTTGCTCAATCGCCACATTATTCAATAATAGATCTGGAGGCGCTTTAGGGTTGATTTGTCCCAAAAACAATACTTTTAGTTTTTAAAAGCTCTATGTTAAGCTCTATGTTTTAGAGCTCTATGTTAAGGGTGTCAATTACTTATTTTACTGTCGTAGCCGACCTCCACTGAGTGCACAAAACATTAGGAACACCTGCTCTTTCCATGACAGACTGACCAAGTGAAACCAGGTGATCCCTTATTGATGTCACTTGTTAAATCAACCTTAATCAGTGTAGATGAAGGGGAGGAGACAGGTTAAAGAAGGATTCTTAAGCCTTGAGACAGTTGAGACATGGATTGTGTGTGGGGGGAGAAGTCACCTTAGGAGTGTTTAGGCAAGAGGCCTGTAGTATTTACTCTGTCTATGCACACTAGGTAAGACCTGGGCGAACCACCCCCTGTATTTTGGTTAGTGTGCCAGGTGGTAGGAGAGGGGGAACATTAACTTTCTTTGCTTTGGTTCCTTCCAGCCCCGTTTCCCCACCTTGCCGTGTGAAGGAAGAATAAATTCCCTGTAAACGGTAATATTCTCTCCCTCTGTCATCCTTACCCGCACCTACAATCACATACCTTTTTCACTCCACGGGCAATTGAGTTGTAGCAGGGTGTTGCGTTCCCTCCTCCGAGAGGCGTACGTGACAGTACACTCAGTGTATATTCTGTGAAAGGTCGTTTAATAGAAACGGAAAACAATGGCCCAAGCCGGCTGCCCTGCAGTACACCGCACGCCACTGAATTTGCATTAGAGAGGTTTCGATAAAATAAAACAACTCTGTGTTCTATTAGATGGGTAACTATCTATTCATGATTGAGAGGATGCAAATCCATAAAACTTAAGTGTTTTTTTTTCTTTCAGCAATAGGTTTTGATCAACGATGGTCTAACAAAACCGCTTCTTACTACCAATTGCTTTCATCCAATCATAAGTCATTTGTGTCAGTGCCGAGCATGTTGAGTGCTCTTCTCTACATGAATGCTGAAAGTCTTAATGTGTTTTCTGTGAAATAACTTTTGAGCTCCACTATACCTTCCCTATCCTCATTCATCTGTGTGTAGATTTAGTAAACCCAGCTTTATTTCCTAGTTTCCCTGGTCCATGTCTAGGTTGAGTGCGTATGGCGACTGTGACCTACGGTTCTCTGCTTCTCCATCTGGGCCGAATGGCTCATCTAAGGAGGATTCCCCAGGGACTGACCATGCTGCCAGGTCAAGTCTGACAGATCCAGACCCTGCTCTCTGTTTACAGTAGCATGTGCCTACTGTCTAGCAGCATGCCTACACACTCATCTGCCATAACACACAGTACATATGATTCCATCATATAACATACATACACTACATGACCAAAAGTATGTGGACATACTTGTCGAACATCTCATTCCAAAATCATGGGTGTTAATATGGAGTCGGTGCCCCCCCCCCCTTCCCCAAACTGTTGCCACAAAGTTGGAAGCACATAATCGTCTAAAATGTCATTGAATGCTGTAGCGTTAGGATTTCCCTTCACTGGAACTAAAGGGAAAACAGCCCCAGAGCATTATTCTTCCTCCACCAAATTTTACAGTTGGTACTATGCATTTAAGCAGGTATCGTTCTCCTAACATCCGCCAAACCCAGATTAATCCACCGGACTGCCAGATGGTGAAACATGATTCATCACTCCAGAGAATGCGTTTCCACTGCTCCAGAGTTCAATGGTGCCGAGCTTTACACTATTCCAGCCAACGCTTGGCATTGCGCATGGTGATCTTAGGTTTATGTGTGGCTGCTCGGCCATGGAAACCCATTTCATGGAGCTCTTGACGAACAGTTCTTGTGCTGACGTTGCTTCCACAGGCAGCTTGGAACTCGGTAGTGAGTGTTGCAACCGAGGACAGACAATTTTTTTTTGTACTCAGTGGTCCTGGTTCTGTGAGCTTGTGTGGCCTATCACTTCGCGGCTGAGCCGTTGTTGCTCCTAGACATTACCACTTCGCAATAACAGCACTTGCAGTTGACCGGGACAGCTTTAGCAGGGCAGCACTTTGTCGAACTGACTTGGAAAGGTGGCATCCTATAATAATGCCAAAAAAAGTCACTGAGCTCTTCAGTAAGGCCATTCTACTGCTAATGTTTGTCTGTAGAGATTGCATGGCTGTGTGCTCGATTTTATACACCTGTCAGCAATGGGTGTGGCTGAAATAGCAGAATCCACTCACTTGAAGGGTTGTCCACATACTTTTGTGTGTATATATAGTGTATCTGATTAAATCACCTAACATACACTACCGTTCAAAAGTTTGGGGTCACTTAGAAATGTCCTTGTTTTCCATGAAAACACATGAAATGAGTTGCAAATATAGTCAAGACTTTGACAAGGTTAAAAATAATTCTTAATGGAAATAAAAATTGTGTCCGAAAAGATTTCACCCCATGCTTCCTGAAGCACCTCCCACAAGTTGGATTGGCTTGATGGGCACTTACATACCATACGGTCAAGCTGCTCCCACAACAGCTCAATAGGGTTAAGAACCGGTGACTATCCTGGCCCCTCCATTATAGACATACCAGCTGACTGCTTCTTCCCCAAATAGTTCTTGCATAGTTTGGAGCTGTGCTTTAGGTCATTGTCCTGTTGTAGGAGGAAATTGGCTCCAATTAAGCGGCGTCCACATGGCGTTGCAAAATGGAGTGATAGACCTTCATCAAGATCCCTTTTACCCTGTACAAATCTCCCACTTTACCACCACCACAGCACCCCCAGACCATCACATTGCCTCCACAATGCTTGACAAATGGCATCAAGCCCTCTTCCAGCATCTTTTCATTTTTTCTGCATCTCAAGAATGTTCTTCTTTGTGATCCGAACACCTCAAACTTAGATTTCTGTCCATAACACTTCTTTCCAATCTTCCTCTGTCCAGTGTCTGTGTTCTTTTGCACATCTTAATCTTTACTTTTAATTGGCCAGTCTGAGATATGTCTTTTTATTTGTAAGAAAATATATGGCTTTTTCCAGCATCCCGGAGTGGCATCTTCACTGTTAACGTTGAGACTGGTGTTTTGCGGGTACTATTTAAGTAAGCTGCCAGTTGGACTTGTGAGGCATCTGTTTCTCAAGCTAGACACTAATGTACTTGTCCTCTTGCTCAGTTGTGCACAAGGGCCTCCCACTCCTCTTTCTATTCTGTTTAGAGCCAGTTTGCGCTGTTCTGTGAAGGGAGTAGTACACAGCGTTTTACGAGATCTTCAGTTTCTTGGCAATTTCTCGCATGGAATAACCTTCATTTCTCAGAACAAGAAGTTTCAGAAGAAAGTTCTTTGTTTCTGATCATTTTGAGCCTGTAATCGAACCCAGAAATGCTGATGCTTCTTTAATCAGCACAACAGTTTTCAGCTGTGCTAACATAATTGCAAAGGGGTTTTCTAATGAGCAATTAGCCTTTTAAAATGTCTAACTTTGATTAGCTAACACAATGTGCCATTGGAACACAGGAGTGATAGTTGCTGATAATGGGCCTCTGTACACATATGTAGATATTCCATAAAAGATCTGCTGTTTCCATCTACAATTGTCATTTACAACATTAACAAATGTCTAAACTGCATTTCAGATCAATTTGATGCTATTTTGATGGACGAAAATTGAGCTTTTCTTTCAAAAACGAGGACATTTTTAAGTGGCCCGAAACTTTTAAACAGTAGTGTACATACTTATGACTCAGTCAAATAACATTCTCCAGTCCCAGTCTCTCTGAGGGAAACTTTTCTCTCCTTGTTCTAAGTGTCCCGTGATAGTCCTGTAAACTATTAAACGTCCTGGTCCGTTCTGCTGAAGTAGCTGCTGCTGGCTGCCAAGCAGGCCCTGGATCTGCTCCATAACAACACTACGCTGTGTCCTGTCATCTCCCCGTAATACACCGTTGTAAAGGGAGTGTGTGTGACGTGCTGCTGAGCTGGCTATTCACAGTAGTCTTGGCACCAGCCACTGTAGTCTGATGTGCGTCCCTAATGGCATCCCATTCCCTATGTAGTGCACTACTTTTGAGAAGAGCCTGGTCAAAAGCAGTGCACTATGTAGGGAATAGGGTGTCATTTGGAAAGTATCCACACACACACACACTGAGTCTCCCCCTCTCTTCGTGTTGTGGCATTGACTGCCTTGGGTACACTGTGAATACAGATTAAATTGGTTCTGATGAATGTTGCATGTGTTTGGGTGTATGCCTCGGGACTGGTTGTTAATCTTCCATGGGGCTGGCTGTTGGAGGCCTGCATGGTGAACGACTTTGGGTTCTCTGTCTGTTCTCCGTTCACTGTTCCCAATGCATGGAATAGCAGGCCTGTAGTTCAACAATAAAATATAGATTTTTGAAGCAAACTTCTTAACAATGAGAGGGAGAAAAGACCCTTGACCCTTTATAAGGCAAATCACCACCCCAATCTCTCTTTGCTGCTGTGACTTGTAGCCTGGTCACAGATCTGCTTGTGTCCTTGCAAACTCCATTGCTCATTGTCAAGCCAAACATGTTTGGCATGACAATGAGTGACAAGGAGTTAGTCTGAGTGCCAGTCTGTTTGTGCTATCATGCCATGTGCCTTCCTCCTGAGCCTAATGCAGTGCATTTGAGTCCTGTTTCCCTCTCGTCCATTACAATGCAGCCATTGAACACTGATTTAAGGTTAATTTGCCTGGCTCGTTGCCTAATTCAGAGTCTTAGTTGCTCCCAATTAAGGGGCATTACCTAGCGAGGGCCCCTCGGTTGCCTTGCTGCTCTGTGTTTCCATACTTATTGTCCCTCTCCTAGGCTACTTCTAGGCAAGAGTCAGTTAGTCAAATCTTCTAGAGTCCTCGAGTCGGCTTCTATTGTTCCACCTGGGAACCTTTTAAAGTTATTTTAGTTCCATTTAAGAATTAGAGAAGAGACTGACTGGTAGTCAGGGCATTTAGGGCATTTCCGAAGCTGCTAGGTCAATCTGGTACAATTAAATTACATTGTCTGTCACTATTAGTGTGTGTGGTAAGTCAAAGGCAAATTGGAGGGAAATCATGTAGAAGAAAGAACATTGCAGAAAATAGTGCAACTGTGTGATTCTTTTTGTGCACTCATTCAAATTATAGGGATTGATTGAACCTTGAATTAGGTAGTGGCGGGAGACGTCTTTGGAGGGGGTGTTTTGTTTGAAAAGCCAGGAAGCATAGCTATTGAGGTTCAAAAAGCGCAGGATGTCGGAAGTTCCCAATGAATAAAAAGGAAGCTCTGGTCACTCAGTTCTTTGTCCATTCTTCTCAACACGGCTTCCATATTGGCTTTTAATTCGTATGCTGCCTCTATTCATGCATCTGTGACGCAAAAGTAACAGCCAGAATCATACTGTGGGTCACCTCACCTCAACACGAGTTCTTCAGTATGACAGCCTTCCTCTGCTCTGTTTTCTCCACCAGACACTGAGTTGCAGGTCATAGACATAGGCTTCTCAGTCCAAAACATTGTGCTTTGTGCTGTGTCAATAGACTGTACTGTTGTATGTTGTGGTTGCATAATAAGGCACCATAAATCTTGTCTTACTTCCTCTTTTTTTTTAAATGGATAACTTCTGGTATTTTGCCTTCAACCTCCTGTAGTGGACACACAAGGTTATAATACATAATTGACTGTATAGCAGAATTACATGAACCATTGTTCACTCCATTATGCCCCCATGTGAATTTAAAAATCCTTTTGTCTCCTTTCACTTTTTATTTAACACTGTTTGACATCCAGCACCTGCTTGTCTTGTTTCCTGGTGTTTGAGGATGCTCCTATGGGTGTTAAGGCCGGCCTAGCGGCTGTGATGCAGGTGGTAATGATCCCTGATGACAAACTGGACCGAGGCCTTACCCAGGAGGCCACACTGGTCCTGAGGACCATGGAGGACTTCAAACCAGAGATGTTCAGCCTGCCGGCCTATGACTGAGCTCCATCTGCTTCCTGCTCAGGACTGAGAACCTCCAATTCACCCCTTCTTTTTACCCCCTATTTCCACCATTTAGCCAAATCAGAGCAATGTAATGATGCTAATCACAATGATCACAATGCTGATCCAAATTATGCAATGATGCTGAATTTGATTGTTACTTGGAACTTGTGATCAAGTTGTTGTTAGTCAAATATTTACATTTTTGCTTTGGCCAAGTAATGAGAACGGCTGAGAATAATGGTTGAATTGAACATATTGAGATGTCATTTTTTTTTTTCTCAACCTTTTACATAGGTTGGTATTGTAAGCAACTCGTTGCCGATCAGTTTGAAGGCTTCTATTGTGATACGGTGTGCATCCCAAATGGCACCCTATTATCTACATAGTGCACTACTTTTGACCCGAGTCCAACACAGTCATTCTAGGTAAAGATGTATCAGTCTCTGAGTCTTAATGTCCTTGAACAGCTTTCTTAACCAACTGGAGATGAAGCTGTTGGATTCTCCCTCTTTTCCCCGCGTTCATACCTTTTGCCACTCGTCTTCGAGCGGGGCCTATTGAAATGCCAAAGACACTTTTCCCAGCTTGGATGTGTAATCCAATAAAGATGGCGAGAGAAATCTTCAGCTCTTTCATCTTCACTCATGTTTGCCTCAGCAGTGCTGCTGGAATTCACATGTTTTCTTCTTCCCTGAGAGGACCCCTGAAACGACTGAACACAGGAGTAGAGTTACTGAGCGCTAATGCAGAGCCCTGTTCCCTCACCTCCCTCAGGCTGTTGAAATAGGATTTCACTGCTGTTGTATCCTTCCGTCCGCTAACCTTCTTCCTCCTCCTGGCCTCCATGCATCCCTGGCCTTTCATCCTCAACTTGGGCTAATCTCTGAGGCTTTTCCTCTTCTGCTCCTCATCACTCAGCCATTTTACAAGTAATTTACCCCCTCATGCCCTGAAGTGTGTGTGTGTGTGTGTGTGTGAATATACACTGAGTGTACAATGCATGAGGACCATGACTTAGACAGACCAGGTGAATCCAGGTGAAAGCTATAATCCTTTATTGATGTCACTTGTGAAATCCACTTAAATCAGTGTAGATAAAGGGGAGGAGGCAAATTGAGGCTGTTCTGAGGGCAAAAGGGGGTGCAACTCAATATTAGGAAGGTGTTTTGTACACTGTGTATATGCATGTGTGTGTCTGTACATTATGTGTGTGTACTTAGCAAAAAGTGTGATGGTGTTAGAACATCATGTCTGAAAAAATGTAGGGAGTTCAGGGTATGATTGGTACATAATGGCCATTGCCATTTGCCACAGTCTAAAGGAATTATATATTTTGCGGTTGGAAATGCATTTTCTTTGAATCTAATAATTTACTACAGAGAAATGTTTTATTGTGGTAAATGGTAGTAGCTCAATGCATATACAGTTTTCACCAGTATTGTTGTAAAATGCACATGGAGTTACCAAGTGGGCATTCAACATTCAACATGCATTTTCAATTGTGTTTCTGTGAAATGCACTGAAAAGTCCATCAGTGTACCGTTGCTATTCACAAAGCATATTGTCCTTTTGTTGTGACATAATAGCGCTTTCTCTTCTCTTCTGCTAGCATTCATCCTCCCCCTCAAGGTCTATGACTACGCTGGTGAGCAGACACAGAGAGAGGTGCTTGGTCCGCCCAGGAGCAGCCTATTGGCTATGTCTCATCTGGGCAACCAATCACCACCGGTTTAGCTTCATGATCCAGCCACTGCCTGCCTAGGAAAAGCACTATAGCCAATAACGGTGATATCAGAGCTTACTCTTCCACCTGTAATGCCAGTCCACCTGAGTGCTTGTGACTAGAAGGGCTCCAATGGCTCCTAACTCTCCTAGGAAATTAGCAGTCTCTACATCTACTGCCAATAACTATTATTTTATCCCTCCCTATTGACCTTTCAACTCTCATTCTGCCAGAGACAAAGTGAGGGGGAGAGAAACCGAGAGGGAAGCGAGAGCAAGTGAGGGAGGGGGGGAGAGAGGGTAGCTAACATGTTTCTCAGGTTCGTCTTCACATTGTGCTGGGGAGGGCAGAAGAGGGACCGTGAACCCCCATTCATCTTCAACGTCAGTTGGTTTTCTATACAGGATTTTATCAGACGAGTGTCCCTCAACAGGGGGAGTTTTAAAAACAGACATTGTATGGAATGACCTCATTTTAGAATGTTATAATAAAGCTTTTCTTTTTTTTTCATCCGCTTACTGGCTGACAAGCCCACTGGTTGAAGCTCAATGAGAAAGCTCCTCTGATAATGGCAGACAGTCCTTGTACATTTTCACTGTCATGCATTATCAAGAGATACACAGTATGTGGTGGCTGTCATTAAAAAAAGCATAAATCAGTTATGTCTTTCCTTTTAGGGATTGAGACAGTCATCGTTAATGTGATAAAACACCTGAGAAAATGAAAGCAATGGATTAAATAGACACAGAGACTTGTGCATTATTGCTTTGGGATATACTCCTAAAAGTAATTGATTTTAGTTATTAATAGCAGCAAGGGCCAACAAACTGTTTAGGGTAAACATTTGGGTGCCCATATTCACATCAGAGTAGGAGTGCTGATCTAGGATCAGCTTCCCCCTCATATTTGTTATGATCTTTAAGGCAGAACTGATTCCTTCTCAGTCTCTGAGACTTTGTGATTATGGGCCTTGGTCCTCAAGATATTTCTTATCCGAAAGTTCCAAGTTCGTATTGAACAACATAGAAAACCATTACTATGCAAAGAGCAGTTCAGCGGTTGAGGAAGCCATGTGCCAAGTCACGAGGCTGACTTTGTGAACGGAATTAGTTCATTGGAGTAGCATTCCATGATAGTGACAATAAAGAAAAACCTCTTTGTTTGTTCTTACTGACAAGAATATTCTAAACAAATAACTGCACTGTGTGCAAGGTGGGTCACCCCCAAGACGACTTCAAAACAGATTTGGTGTGCAGCAGTTAAGCAAAAACAGCATCCAAAGTATGCCTATCTTTGGATTGCAGCCTGCATTTGAATCGGGCAAAAGAAGGGAGCACAAAATAATGCTTGATCTGATTGAAAAGCTCTTTATGGATGCAGTTGATCCATTGTCATATTCCCACTCACTAAGTCCACTGCCTTAAAGGACAAATCCACACAAAAAAATGGTATTTATTTCATTAGTCCACTGTTGATGCAGTGCCAAAATGTTTAGCATTTTAGCAGTCAAGTCTTCAACATATTGGACTTTCGGGAAGCAAAGTATCACTTGCGCCGTCACCATGATGATCAGTTTTGCGTTTTACACTTTTCCTTTAAAACGGTAGACTTGGGAATATGAAAATGGAGAAATGTCATTCATCGGGGGTTCTTCAATCAGATCTTGGCATCCAAAGGATCTCGTGGAGCTCAGATTGAGATATGAAAGACTCTGCTGGCCAAGAGGAGCCGGTCTTCTGTAGCAGAGGATATGGAGATGAGTGCTTTGCGATCTCTACAAGACCAAACAATCCTTCAAAGATGCAAATATATGGGGCTACACCTCATGGTTTATGCATTATTGTATGATGTTATTACACGAGCAGGTAGCTTGTTACAAATGACAACGTCGGATACACGTCTGTGCATGCAAGGAAACAAGAAATGCATGTTTTAAATAGAACAATGAAATACTGATTAATCTATTTGATATGATGTGAGCGCAAACCTGGAACATTTGGTTTTTCTTTTGAAATTCATTGCAACATTCAATTGAATCATATCAAATGTTAATACCGTCGTATGCTTGTAATTTCATCCATTCTGCACATACTAATTCATCTTGTGAAGTGATTCATTATTTAGACTTTAATCACACTCGTTTGATCGTTCTTCAGTGTGCCACCAGATCATAACAATAAGATAGGATTTGTCTCAAATGGCACCCTCTGTGTCCTGTATAAGGCTCCGGCCGCAAAACCTGAACCTATAGGGGAGGGTCCGGGTGGGCATCTCTCCGCGGTGGCGGCGCTAGTGCAGGATGTAGACACCGCTCACCCCACTTTGGTGGCGCCCCTGGTGCGGGGATCCTCGTCGTCGACCCCGGACTGAGGACCCTCACTGCCGGCCCCGGACTGGGGACCGTCGCTGAAGGCCGTCGTTGGAGGCTGCGTGCCATGGGTCATCACTGGAGGCCAGTGGTGCTGAGCCGGGCCCATCCGTCCTGGCTGGATGCCCACTCTAGCCCGGCCGATGCGGGGAGCTGGGATATAGCGCACTGGGCTGTGAACGCGCACTGGAGACACCATGCGCTCCACCGCATAACACGGTGCCTGACCAGTACCACACTCCCCACCGTAAGCACGGAGAGTTGGCTCAGGTCTATAACCTGATTCCGCCAATCTCCCCGTGCCCCCCCCCAAAAAATAAAATAAATTGGGGGGCTGCCTCTCGTGCCTTCTTCGTTGCTGTGACTCCTGGTATCGTTGTAGTTCCTCCCTCGCTACTTCTGCCTGTTTCCATGGCAGGGTCTTGTCCCCTGCCATAACCTGCTCCCATGTCCAAGATGTCCTCCAGTCGCTCTTCTCCCGGGCCCAGGATCCCTGCTCCTCCTGGCCACACTGCTTGGTCCTTTGGTGGTGGGAAGTTCTGTCACGACCGTCTGAAGGAGAAGTGGACCAAAGCGCGGCGTGGTGAGCGTACATTTCTCTTTATATGAATGAATGTCGCCAGCAAAACAAGAAACAAAGAAAACGACGTGAAGCTTACGAGGGCTATAGTGCCACTAACAAAGACAACTTCCCACCACCTAAGGTGGCAAAACATGCTGCCTAAGTATGATTCCCAATCAGAGACAACGATAGACAGCTGTCCCTGATTGAGAACCATACCCCGGCCAAAACAAAGAAACACAAAACATAGAAATAAAGAACATAGAATGCTCACCCAAATCACACCCTGACCAAACCAAATAGAGACATAAAAAGGCTCTCTAAGGTCAGGGCGTGACAAGTGCACTATAAAGGAAATAGGGTGTCATTATGGACGCAGGCATAGAAATAGGCTGCACGTGTCAGTAGTCATTTTCACGTGTGGGTTGAAAACAAAGACTAAGGAAGATGAGACAACACGTATAGTCTGCCTTGACAAACAGAACTTCAGATATTATAGTTGGGTAGTCATCACAGCTCACATTTTGCTAAATCTTTGCGTAGGAGGATAGAGTTGAAGGAGGTGCCACATGTTGCACATGGCATTGGAGCCACCTTATATGAATGTATACGATCATATAATACATGGCAACAACACATCTCTTTTTCACAGTTCACCAAATACCAAACGCCCACCCTAAAGCTAAGAGTAAGGATCAGATTTTTGTTTCAGTTACAAATGCAAATAAATCCTTGTCCAGTAGATGCAGTGGTGTAAAGTATTTAAGTAAAAATACTTTATAGTACTACTTAAGTATTTTTTTTTAGGGTATCTGTACTTTTAGTATTTATATATTTAACAACTTTTACTTCACTAGATTCCTAAATACAATAATACACTTTTTACTCCATACATTTTCCCATAATACCCCAAAGTTCTAATTCCATTTCGAATGCTTAGCAGGACAGGAAAATGGTTCAATTCAGGAGAGCATCCCTGGTCATCCCTACTGCCTCTGATCTGGCAGACTCACTGAACACATGCTTTGTTTGTAAATTATGTCTAGTGTTGGAGTATGCCCCTGGCTATCCATAAATGTAAAAACAAGAAAATGGTGCAGTTTGGTTTGCTTAACATAAGGAATTTGAAATGACTTATACTTTTACTTTTGATACTTAAGTATATTTGAGCAATTACATGTACTTTTGATGCTTAAGTATATTTAAAACCAAATACTTTTATACTTTTACTCAAGTAGAATTTTACTGGGTGACTTTCAATTTTACTTGAGTCGTTTTCTATTAAGGTATCTTTACTTTTACTCAAGTATGACAATTGGGTACCTTTTCCACCAGTAGATGTGACTACCGAATAATGCTCTCTCCGATGCCACATGTAGTGTAAGCTATTGAAAAACATGTGCATATCATATTTTGTGTAGTGGAACACTTATACTTATGAGAAGGTGTTAACAGATGTTAACAGATGATTTCTTCTTCAGATGATCGATGCACCTCTCCTCTCTATCCTTAGTTCAGGAACACTAACAGAGAAACACTGACAAGTGGGCTTCATCCGTCACAGTACGAAAGTTCCAAACCAGCACTAGTCTCACCGAGGAGCCCCACAAACAGTCTGCGCGCTGTCTGGTGGTAAGACTAGATCCCCTATCTTTGCATGTAATCAAATACTCACAAACCTTTTTATACCTAACCGCCCCCCGTCTCCATCTCCTCATCCACAGATCTCTCTAAGAAGAAGCCACATTAAAAGATATGTAAGCAACTGAAATGTAAATGCATTTAGGGCTCAAATCCATTTAAGGAGTTTAAGCAGTGCAGTAAAGAGTCAGTAACACCGGGCTGCCGCTTACCCCTGATATACTGCATTATGGATGTGCATCAGTTTGCCTACTGTGTAATGTGTAATGTGTAAATTCCCAATCTGGCCATCAAACCATCACGGTCTCTAATAATCCCCAGCTTCCAATTGGCTCATTCATCCCCCTCCTCTCCCTGTAACTATTCCCCAGGTCGCTGCTGCAAGTGAGAATGTGTTCTCAGTCAACTTACCTGGTAAAATAACGAATAAATAAATGCACATGTTGGTGGGGTGTGTGTGTATGGACACGCGTGCATGTAGACTACACATGAGTATTTATACACATGCGCACGCAAACACAACGACGTAGGTTTCACACACACTCACTATACAGTGGTTCCGAATCGTTTGTGAGTGTTCTACCACAGATCATATGTGCTGTACAGTGTGGAAATATAGCAGGTCGCTAACAGTCTTGTATTCACTCCCTTCCCCTGGTGCCTGGGGTAGACTGTAAGTAATGCCCCCATAGCCTGTCTGTCTGATGGGCATGCTCTGCTGGCTGGACAGAATGAACGGAGACACACACACACACCAGAGATGTGGGAGATAGTCGCTGTCCCTGGTGCTGAAATCCCAGAGGATCTTAGGTGTTTTTGGTCTAATATTGCTATGTTTGTTTCAATAAATCTTCAAAAAGATGTATAATAAAAACACATCTATGAAAGAACAAAATGAGTCTGCTAAACCTTTGAACAAATGTTTTTTTATTAAAAAGAAGAAACTAAACACCAAAAAAATGTAATTGATGTCCAAATAAAGACATAATAGAATACTTGAGTTTCTGAAATAAGGGTTCACATTCTGAACAGATTGAAATACTTTATTAAACCGGGGCCGTGACAGCAAGGAGGCTACAGAATTCAACCGAAATTCATTCAGCTGAAAAAAATCATATTTTCAATATTGCCTTTAATGTTGTGTTGTATTTGTTGGTTCAATACATCAGCGCTTCAAGGATGCATTTCAGCAGCAAACAGCAAACTACCATTTGTACAGGCAAAGGCAAACAAATCCATCTGTGACCGTTTGAAAAACACAAATCATGAATGTGTGTCACGTTCTGACCTTAGTTCCTTTGTTTTGTCTTTGTTTTAGTATGGTCAGGGCGTGAGTTGGGTGGGCAGTCTATGTTCTTTTTTTCTATGATTTGGGATTTCTGTGTTTGGCCTGGTATGGCTCTCAATCAGAGGCAGCTGTCAATCGTTGTCCCTGATTGAGAACCATACATACGTAGCCTGTTTTCATCCTTGAGTGGTGGGTGATTCTTTTCTGTTGTGTGTCTTCACCAGACAGGACTGTTTCATGGTCGTGTCATTCTTTCACTTTGTTGTTTTGTATTTCAGTGTTCAGTTTGATTCATTAAATAATAACATCTTGAACACATACCACGCTGCGCATTGGTCCTCACCTTCTTCCACCACCAACGGCCGTTACAATGTGTGCCTTCCAACTGTCACCGTTTCCCTATATAGTGTTCTAGGTCAAAAGTAGTGCACTATATAGGGAATAGGGTGCCATTTGGGACACGCACAACATGTTTGGTCTGAATACGAAGTGTCTCTCTCGCTTCCCTGGGAGTAAACAAAGCCTCGTCAGTGTCACTGACACAGAATGGAGTGTGAATGGAGTGTCTGTCACTCTGAAAGGGGATTTGACATTGAAACCAGAGAGCTGTATAGGAGCTTTCTGTAGGAGCACTGGATGGTCCTGGCTGCATGTCTGTTGGTTTATTATCTACGTTTATTTGCATTGCGGTCGGTCTGAAAGGAAGGCAAAGGATAGAAAGGACACAGTCCTTTTGTATTGAGATGTCGATGGAGTTTTTGTGATGTAACTCAAGAGTCTCGAGACTGAATGAATGTTCCAAGGTGACAGCTTTTGAATGAAATATGTCACATAACAGGGTTGACAAGCAACCATTCAAGATGTTTTGATATACAGTGTTTGAGTGCACCACTTTCAACATTTATTCATCCTGAAGTTCTGGATAAATATGCTAAATCAGTTCAATTGTATAGATTAGTTATTTAATTTAAAGCAGTAAAATGTCCCCTTGATGTTTTAATATAGCCAGAAATCATTTAAAAAAAGAATAATGAAATCGACGAGAATGAACATGAAACTATGAATCTTTGCCTTCCAACATGGAATGAACAGCCAGCATTATTTTATTTAACTTGGCAAGTCAGTTAAGAACAAATTCTTATTTACAATGACAGCCCAGGAACAGTGGGTTAACTGCCTTGTTCAGGGGCAGAAGAACAGATTTTTACCTTGTCAGCTCAGGGATTCGATCCAGCAACCTTTCCGTTACTGTCCCAATGCTCTAACCACTAGGCTACCTGCCATCCCAAACAGATGTCAGAAGCGGGATTAAATGGGGATGAACTGGTAAATCAGTAGGCCTTAACCCAAAGGTCCTGAAATCATTTTTAAGGGTATATACATCTAAGAGCAATATACATCTAAGAGCATTCAATCAAATAAACAATCTGTCAAGGCCAAATCCGAGTTAATAGGTCCATATAAATACCTGATATGAATATTTTTGCTTTCATGAAACTACCAGGGATTGGTTTGTGCTCTCTGTTTTTACAGTATGCTACATGATGACTGTGTGCACCACAGGCCCTCTGAAGGCCAGGGTCTAAGGAGAGGAAATCATTTTTAGTTGGTTTTAGTACGATTCTATTGCTTTCCAAATAGAAAGCTGCCCTTTGCACAGTGTGAAGCTGTAGAAAAATAGAACTTAAGAAACAGAAGCAATGTCCCAGGTAGTTGCAATTATGTACAATTGATACATTGTGATTTTGTTTCTAGAGAAATAGTCACTGAGGCACAACGTATGGCTGTATAAGGCTACGGGACTGCCTGACTGTGATCCCCCTGTGTCTGTCTGGCCCAGAGCTCGTTCCTCGGTGGTACACCCTGACAAAACGGAATTATCACTGGGATAAATTAGCGGCCGTCCCTGATGGTGTGGCTCACCAGGATTACATTTTTCCTTGGCCTTTTGTTCTCGCCGCAGGGGACTCAACCTCCCGGAGCCTCTACCACCCTGCCAGAAACTAAACACTGTGGGAGTTGGATGTGTGTGTGTGTGTGCGAGCTTATGGGTCTTTCTATGAATAATGGGGCCAATGTGTGACATTGGGATCAACTTTTCAAAAATGGTTTGAAACAAATGTATTTTTACCCTTTAAGCAGCGTTCATACAACCACTGGCAAGTCAAATTCATGGATTTTCAGGGACTTTTTCAAGCACTTAATTGTAATTTACAAGATTCTCAGTGTTAAACAATAGTATAATTTATATAATTATACATAGAGCCTAATTCAGAACCCTCCTCCTACCCCCAAAAGCATGCAAAAAGTGTAAAAAAAAAAAAAAGTAGTGAGAATAATGTGGACTTCCTGACTAAATAGATTGGATGCATGCATGGCGATTTTTCTGTAGCCTAAAGCCATGAATAACGGTAGCATTCATCTCACCATTTTAATCTCACTATCGCTGTTTTTATAATGAGAACGTTACCAAAAACCAGGTTCCTTTTTTTAATGAAAGGATTTGTATGTAAAGCCAAGTTGAAGCCAACAGTAGATGTTGAAATGGCCGGAAACAAACGAAAGTGGCCACGTCTATCACAAAAACAGATCAAACATGTTATCACAGGTAATTATAAGGGTGCAGGAGAACTTCAAAAATTCTCTGCAATAATTATAAGGATTTTTAAAGCAGGAAAGGTATTCCAGTAAGCTTCTTGGATTTCTGAGCTCCAAATTAAAGTACTTCAAGCCCCTTGTATTGCAAGTGTAACATGGAAAACTTGACAAGTACAGTGCGTTATTTCATGACATTTACATTACCAGATCATGTTGTGAATGAGCCCACTAGGCTATGTAATGTGTTGTCATTATATAACACAATTAAAAGGAATAGTGTTGGGTGTTACGCAACAGTCTATCCTACACAATTGCGCACAGTAAACCTCGACTCGGTGTCCAATCCAAGGCACCGAAAACATGAAATCCTTATCTTGATGCTTTCACTGTTAAATCTAACAAGACCCTGCTGTAAATCAAGCAGACAACAGATGATCAACATCAATTCGCTAGGGATATTAGATCCAACATGGATCCAGGCACAACTGCAAAAAGACATTGCTTGCGAACAGCTTTTTTCCAGCACTTGGGCTGTGGTCAAATATGGTGTAATTGCAGACTGCAATTTGGGGAGTTTCTTGATGTGGGTGTTTCCTGCTATTAGGAAACTCCTATTGATACCTGCCATTGGTCAATTCCGGTCTTACGAGATTGATGGTTTCTCAACACATATGATTTGTTTACAAAGCAGGTTAGGATAACAAATGTGGCAGGTTAGGATAATTCACATAGCAGGTTAGGTGAATTAGTGTGGCAGGTTAGGAGACTGAGGTTAAGAAAATGGTTTCGGTTAGGCTTAGTTACAATGCTACAGTTGTCAACAACTGTTGTCTCCGACGTGACGAAAACAGCCATGGACCAATAGCGAACATCAATGGGTTTAACTTGATATCAAGAAAAGCTTACATCAGAAAACACCCCTAATTTCAATGTGCAATTATACCCTTCTCCTGTTGTTGCATTACATGTGCTATCACAACAGCTGTTCGGCACTTGACTGGCATTCAGAAATGGTTATTTGTGTGCCCCGTGAAAACTCTTTTCACCCCATAATGTAAGGAGACACGAAGTGTTACGTAGTTACACTGCACTTCTGATATCTCTATACAAAAAAAACTGTCCAACAGCGTCTGTAGATCCAGGATTCTTATAGGGTTTCAAGTTCAATATCTAATTTAACTGATTCATGCATAATATATGATATAGCGACAAATTCTACTGCCATAAACGCAAGGACAGAAAAGGAATGTCTTATGTCACACGATTTTGGACAAATCCGTCAAAACAACAACCATGATCAAGGGTTAAATCAACTCGTGAATTTTATTGAATATAGTTATCATCCTCTTTATATCTTAATGTAATGACGTGATTTTTTTGTTGTTGCAGATTATTATCGATGACTTACCAACAGTTGTAACAAGTTGTCCAGGAAATCCTCACTGGTACCCTAGTTTATAGAAAGACCCTCATGGCTTCCCCGTTTCCCACATCTCTCTCTGCACACAGAAGGTGCAGGCTATCACATCACAGGGCGCTTACAGAATGGTTTTTAATGAGCCATCAGAAGAATTAAGGCTGATATAAAAAAGCCCCATATCCCCTAATTTCCCCTCATTAATTAGACGGAAATTGCACTCATCAAAGGGATCCTGGGAGCTTCCCTCTCTGTGGGAAACATGGAAGGGGGGAGTTTAGTTCCAGGGCGCTTCGTGTTCCTGCATGGAGCTAGCTAGGGTGCTTAGTGTGCGTCCCAAATGGCACCCTATCCCCTATATATTGCACTACTAGGGCCCATGGGGCTCTGGTCAGAAATATTACACTATAAGGGGATAGGGTGCCATTTGGGATGAAGGCTATGCCTAGTGTTCCAGCTTGAAGCTAGCTAGCCTCCAGACATGGGCCTAGCTCTAGCTGCCAGCCAAAGCAGGCTTTGTTAGCACACAACGCTATGGCCTGTGAACAACAGTACATTATGCACATACACCAAGTTGTTTCACTGGTTGGGTTTAGAAGGGAATTATTTTAATTGATGAATCGACAATGAGACCTCATTGTACACTATGTTAATTACAATGACTTGACTTAGCTACTTGACTTGTTCCTTTTAGCTCCTTGTGGAGCAAAATCCTTCAACAGTGCAACTACAGTGTGTTAATGGTAGTCACACCAGATACCGACTAGTTTTCTGATCCACACCCCTACCTTAACATTTGCATTCCCAGTCATGTGAAATTCATAGATTAGGGCCCAATTAATGAATTTCAATTGACTGATTTCCTTGTATGAACTGTAACTCAGTAAAATCTTTGAAATTACATGTTGCGTTTATATTTTTGTTCAGTATATAGACTGTACGTCTTATCACAATGAGAACATTGAAGTCGTAGTACTGTTCCAGAGTTTCCAGAAATGAAAACTGCCAACCTTACATGTTCAAATGCATCCTACTCAGTTGGGAGAGGCTAGACGGACAAGTCTGGTGACATCTCCTCTGAGTGTACAAAACATGACATACACTGACCAGGTGAATCCCTTATTGATGTCACCTGTGAAATCCACTTCAATCAGTGTAGATGAAGGGGAGGAGACAGGTTAAATAGGGATTTTAAAGTCTTGTACAATTGAGACATGGATTGTGTATGTGTGCCATTCAGAGGGTGAACAGGCAAGACAAGATATTTAAGTTCCTTTGAACAGGATATGGTAGAAAGTGCCAGGCGCACCGGTTTGAGTGTGAAGAACTGCAAAGCTGTTGGATGTTGTTGTGTTGCCGGCTTGTAGCGCAAACTCTCCCCAATGAGCAGTCGACTGTATCACGTGACATCGTGACACGTGATATCATCTAGATTGTTACTATACTACCAAATGCCAATATTACAAGTTGTTTTTCTTGTAGGCAGCTATCCTACTCAAAATATAATTGAGTGGGATGGAAAAAATTGCCCACGTTGCTACCACCAGTGACACATGATACAGCTGCCCGGTGAACAACTGCTGCCCAGTGGAAAGCAACACTAGTGGGAACTGGGAAGCACCTCGATACAACATTGTTGCACTGGTCATTCACACCAGCTTGTCATTACGTTAGCTAATTGGCATGTCACAGTGATACTACAAGTTATTTCTCTCTCACCCATCGAAATAAACATAACTTTATTTTGCAAGCGCCATTATGCTGTTGTTGCCAGCTAGCCAGCATAAACTAGCTAGCTGGGAAGGGCTCATCAGGATGATTGATTGAACTGACTGAACCGAATCATTCGTCTCGACTCAACTCTCAGCTGCGCGACACACGTCATCAATTTGGGCACCAGGCGTGTCTGTATAGCCTCTCCCTACTCAGTTCAGTAATTTCCCACAGTCTATTGGTCAACAACAATTTATCCTTCGCTACTGTCATTTTCCGTGGAAGACCAATTCCCCATTCCTTTACCTTTAAACAGGTCAACATTCACAAGGCCGCAGGGCCAGACGGATTACCAGGACGTATACTCCAAGCATGCTCTGACCAACTGCCAAGTGTCTTCACTGACATTTTCAACCTGTCCCTGCCAGAGTCTGTAATACCAACATATTTCAAGCAGACCACCAAAGTCTCTGTGCCAAAGAACACCAAGGTAACCTCCCTAAATGACTACCGACCCATAGCACTCACATCTGTAGCCATGAAGTGCTTTGAAAGGCTGGTCATGACTCACACAACACCATTATCCCAGAAACCCTAGACCCACTCCAATTTGCATACCGCCCACAGAAAGATGCAATCTCTATTGCACTCCACACTGCCCTTTCCCACCTGGACCAAAGGAACACCTACGTAAGAATGCTATTCATTGACTACAGCTCAGCGTTAAACACCATAGTGTCCTCAAAGATCATCACTAAGCTAAGGACCCTGGGACTAAACACCTCCCTCTGCAACTGGATCCTGGACTTCCTGATGGGCCACCCTCAGGTGGTAAGGGTAGGTAAAAACACATCTGCCACGCTGACCCTCAACACGGGGGCCCCGCAGGGGTCTGTGTTCAGTCCCCTCCTGTACTCCCTGTTCACCCTTGACTGCATGGCCAAGCACGACTCCAACACCATCATTAAGTTTGCAGACGACACAACAGTGTTAGGCCTGATCACCGCCAACGATGGGACAGCATATAGGGAGGAGGTCAGAGACCTGGCAGTGTGGTGCCAGGATAACAACCTCTCCCTCAATGTGATCAAGACAAAGGAGATGATTGTAGACTACAAGAAAAGGAGGACCGAGGACGCCCCCATTCTCATCAACGGGGCTGTAGTGGAGCAGTATGAGCGCTATCACCATTAAACTATCATGGTCCAAACGCACCAAGACAGTCTTGAAGAGGGCACGACAGCGCCTATTCCCCCTCAGGAAACTGAAAAGACTTGGCATGGGTCCTCAGATCTTCAAAAAGTTATACAGCTACACCATCAAGAGCATCCTGATTGGTTGCATCACCGCCTGGTATGGCAACTGCTCGGCCTCTGACCGCAAGGCACTACAGAGGGTAGTGCATACGGCCCAGTACATCACTTGGGCCAATCTTCCTGCTATCTAGGACCTCTATACCAGTCGGTGTCAGAGCAAGGCCCAAAAAAATCACCAAAGACTCCAGCCACCCTAGTCATAGACTATTCTCTCTGTGGTACCGGAGCGCCAAATCTAGGTCCAAAAGGCTTCTTAACGGCTTCTACCCCCAAGCCATAAGACTTCTGAACAGCTAATCAAATGGCTACCCGGACTATTTGTATTGTCTCTGTTTATTATCCATACATAATCACTTTACCTCTACCTACAGTACATGTACATATTACTTCAATTACCTCGACTAACCTGTGCCCCCGCACATTGACTCATTGTACTGGTACCCCCTGTATATAGCCTCGCTACTGTTATGTTATTGTTGCTCCGTAATTATTTGTTATTATTCGATTTTTTTTATTTAAAATGTTTTATTTAATTGATTTTTTTTTTACTTCAGTTTATTTTAGTAAATACTTTTTTTAACCCTTTTTTTTTGTCTTGAAATTTCACTGTAAGGTCGTATTCGGCGCATGTGACAAATTATTTTTTTATTTGATTTAATATACAATGAAATCAAACACAGACTAGCCCTTGCTAATCAGGAAACAACTGTGTTTGTAGTGTGGCTCTGAATTCACTGTCAGCATGCAGTCAATGCTATAACCACTTTTGGAGCCAACTAGTCCTCTCAAATGGTATCCTGATGTCGACAGCAGATGGGAGTTATACTCATAACATTGCCAACTTAGCTAGCTAACATATATGTTGAGAAAACAAGTTATATTAATTAAGTATTGGAACCGGTTCAAGGAACAGAAACAAAAACCAGAAAAAAACAAAATGATTTGAGGAACAGAACCTGAACCTGAAACGAAAGTGATCTATTTCATTTTTATTTTAAAAGCATGGGAACTAGTTAATAAGATTATTTTACGTTCCAGGCATTGTTTTCCAGTCACACAAAAATCACAACAAAGCACCTGTGCAAAGCCCACACTTTCACTAACAAACTTGTTCCAGCATCTGCCAGCTGGAAATCTTTGTGTGTGTGTGTATATGTGTGTGTGTGTGTGTAAGCTATCTGCTCCCCCCTTCTTCACATTGGATTTATTAACTACTAAAAGGTAAGGTGTTTTTAAATGATAGTGCTACCACCAGTGACAAGCTCCCTTGTGTGTAACAGTGATAACGCCAAGTAAAACTGAAATGATAACTTAAAAACACAAAATATAAATATTCATTAACAAACTTATAGCTTATTAGACACAAGCTTGTTAGCTAGCTAGTATTTGCTCAAAAATTCAGGCTCTGCATTTCAGGAATCGCAGTAACAAGTACTCCTGGTACACTATTAAATTATTTAACCATTAAAATGTCATTTTTGAACCAGTTCAGAACTTTATTTTGCTGCTCGAAACAGTGGAACAGAGGGGAAAAAAAACATTCTGTTCAAAACGAAACGATTGGAAAATAATTTTGGTTCCAACCCCTGATATTAAGTGGCTAGGTAGCTAGCTTTAGCAACGTTTGATGGCCAATGAGACTGAGAGCTTGCTAACCAGCTGAGCTAGCAAACAATGTAACAAAATGATAATTTCGGATTCTAAAAAAAATACTCCATTAACAGGCTTTGCATTTCAGGAATCACAGTAGCAAGTACTCCTGCTACACTATTCAATTATTTAACCATTAGAATGTAGCCATGAAAACTCTCTGGTTTTGCCATTGCCCTGACACTGGTTTCCATGCGAAATTTAAACGTGACCTTGTCCGAGGTGTCGGACTCGACGACAGTTACTATCCATTGGAGCGCTGCAATTGGTTGCCCAAAATTCTGTCCGGTGGTTGTGTATTCATGTTTATACATCATTGGTTACAATGGCTCACGTACACTGTGAAATGCATCTACAGTAAATCAAAATGATGACACAATGATTAATACAAATGTGTGCACTCTAATGTATTAATATTTCTAGGTATTTACTATCGCCTATTAGACTGACATCAACATACAGCACCAGTGTGCAGGACAAAGTAATACTAAAATCACTGATAGAACAATAAGCCAGATGTTTTAACCGGATGTATAAATCTAAAGCATCCGGTTGGCATTTCCACTCACCACCAAATATGGTAATGAGAGGAAACCCAGCGGCTGGCAGGGGGAGAATATGGAGTGAGATGGGTTTTGGCCGTCATTTTGCTAATTTTGTAGTCGATTATACATTTGCCAATACAGTTTTCTGTTCGCAAGACTAGAATATGTTAAGAACAGACTGGACTAAATTTAGTAGACTTGACCCTTTCTAAAAATGGTGTTGTTTAGAAGGAGTGCATGGGCAAAATGAGTTATTGCACTTCACAGAATAGGTGTTCCCTAATGGAAATATCCAAATACATGCTAGGATGCCAATAGGCTCGCTAGTTCGTGCTTGGCTCTGCCCACCTCCTTGCTTGTTCTGTCCACTATAAAAAAGCTCTGGTGTAATCTTGGGTTAATTATAAAAAATCTTTGCAACAATACTGCAACTTCAGGTCTATATGTAAATTATATGTTGTATAGGTTTTTGCAGTTGTTGCTCTCTTAAGTTTTTTAATATATTTATGGTTTACCAGACTGCGAATAATGTTATGGTATGTACTATGTGACAGGTGTGAAAAAAGTATTGAAAATGTATCCTTTACTCAAAGCTTTCTTTTCTTATACGAGCTGCTTGTTCAGATCAAAGTCTCCACTATTCAACCTTGTTGCTTAAACCCGGGGCTGTAGCTCTCTCTTTGTCTGTGTGCTTTAATGTTTTAATGGCTCCTACTGCTTTCTTTGATTATTGCAAACAAAATTGATGTTGATAGAACATAATCCTCCACTGGATTCGTCTCACTCTGCCTTACCCAATTGTTTTTGCGCTTCTGCACCTCTTTTCAGTCAGCCATCTCCCAGTGGTGGAATTGTACCTATTTTCTGTTGTTCTCCTTCCTTTCTTTTCAATATCTGTTTCCCTAAGATAGCATAATAGCCACGAGAGAGGCTTGCGACGACAGCCTCTCAACAATTCCTTTTACGGGGAATTGATAGCTAGTCGAGAATAACATTAATGTAAAATTAATATACAGTGGAAGTCGGAATTTTACATAAACCTTAGCCAACAACCTTTAACCTCAAGTTTTTCACGATGACTGACTTTTAATCCTCGTAAAAAGTCCCTGTCTTAGGTTAGTTAGGATCAGCACTTTATTTTAAGAACGTTAAATGTCAAAATAATAGTAGAGAATGATTTATTTCAGCTTTTATTTATTTCATCACATTCCCAGTGGGTCAAATTAGTATTTGGTAGCATTGCTTTTACATTGTTTAACTTGGGTCAAACATTTCGAGTAGCCTTCCACAAGCTTCCCACAATAAGTTGAATTATGGCGCATTCCTCCTGACAGAGCTGGTGTAACTAAGTCAGGTTTGTAGGCCTCCTTGCTCAACACGCTTTTTCAGATCTGCCCACAAATGTTCTATGGGATTGAGGTCAGGGCTTTGTGATGGCCACTCCAATATTTTGACTTTGTTGTCCTTAAGCCATTTTGCCCCAACTTTGTAAGTATACTTGGGGTCATTGTCCATTAGGAAGACCCATTTGCAACCCAGCTTTAACTTCCTGACTGATGTCTTGAGATGTTGCTTCAATATATCCACGTAATTTTCCTCCATCTTAGCAAGGTCTGTTGCTGTTGTTCTGGGATTGATTTTCACTTTTCGCACCAAAGTACGTTTATCTCTAGGAGACAGAACACGTCTCCTTCCTTAGCGGTATGACGGCTGAGTGGTCCCATGGTGTTTATACTTGTGTACTATTGTTTGTACAGATTAAAAATTTACCTTTGGGAGTTTGGAAATTGCTCCCAAGGATGAACCAGACTTGTGGAGGTCTACAATTTTGTTTCTGTGGTCTTGGCTCATTTCTTTTGATTTTTCCATGATGTCAAGCAAAGAGGCACTGAGTTTGAAGGTAGGCCTTGAAATACATCCACAGGTACACCTCCAATTGACTCATTTGTTGTCAATTAGCCTATCAGAAGCTTCTAAAGCCATTGCATCATTTTCTGGAATTTTCCAAGCTGTTTAAAGGCACAGTCAACTTAGTGTATGTAAACTTCCCAACCGACTAGAATTGTGATGCAGTGAATTATAAGTGAAATAATCTGTCTGTAAACAATTGTTGGAAAAATGACTTGTGTCATGCACAAAGTAGATGTCCTAACCGACTTGCCAAAACTATAGTTTCTTAACAAGACATTTGTGGAGTGGTTGAAAAATGAGTTTTAATGACTCCAACCTAAGTGTATGTAAACTTCCGACTTCAACTGTACAATGCCACCATATAGATAGTTATGTATGTCTAGTTACGTCTCAAAAACTAGACTACAGCCTATATGTACCATAAAACTGCTCTGTATAACCTAGAGGTCATTTCATGCTGTGAAAATAGTCACTTTTATATGTATTATGCTATGCTGGGGTACATGCGTCAACCAACATTGTATCTAGTATTCAACTACATTTAACATGTTAGTTCAGAGGTTGTACTAAGTGGCAATATATCAGCTGAATCATCCATGAATCTTTGCTGACACTAGTCAGTACGCCATGACATCAATTTCAGAACATTTTTCACTTCAGAAAAGCCACCGGAGTTTTGCCAGATGTAATATTTAATTTGTCATCAGTATCTTAACGTCGTACCATTTGTTTCCATCTCTAGCTCCATCTATTGTCACGTCCTGAACTGACAAACAGTTGCCCAACAGTCCGGCTCCTTGATGAACGAACAACTTCAAGGAACAACCTGCTAAATGTGGATCCAGGATCCTCTGTCTTGCAGCAGAGAATGTCTATTTGTGGTGCGGTTTAGACATGAATTAATTCACTGATTTAGAATTCATGAGGAATGGCTGCTAACATCTTTCACCAGGCAACACGGTTCGTCTTCTCATCCCTCTCCATCCTCCTGTTGTACCTGGCTGACAAATGAAAGGACTAATTCATATATATATATATATATAAATGAGAGAGAGAGAGACTTAAATGCCCCAAAAAACTTAAGGGTCTCTAAATAATGCTCATTTAACCATTCTCCTATGAAACAACCCCACCACCCCTTTACCCTCCTCATGTCGCTGCACTTGTCACCCCGGGACAGTCCTGTATTGCAGACCCTTTTCACGTGTCCCAACTTTTGTTTTATATAAAAAGGTAATTTTGTCAGCAAGACGCATCAATGAATTCAGCCTTCAAGAGTGTAGACCTGGGGCTCTCCAATCCTGTTCCTGGAGAGTTACCCTCCTGAGGATGTTTGCTCTAACTCCATTTGTAACTAACCTGATTCAGCTTCTCATCCAGCTAATTATTAGAATCAGGTGTGCTAGATTAGGGTTGGAGTGAACTTACGGACGGTGGCTTTCCAAGAACAGGTTAGGAGAGCCCTGGTGTAGATCCATTGACAATCATTCATCAAATGGCCCGAGTGCACAGTGCACTGTTTAGATGCTGGAATTATTTAGGAATGGATGAACATGCGCAGGTAGCCTACTTTTTGAAGTGATTTGTTTGACAATATGATGAAAACATCATGGCTGGTTGTGTTCATGCCAAATGAAAATGTAAAATTGCATCTTTATTATTAGACGCTACAGAGAAAATAAAAAGGTTTGTTTTAAGATGTAGTATTCTGTTCATGTACAGTATCTGAGGAGTGCTATACTGTCTGTTCTGGTGCTGGTTTCCCCTCTTTTTAAATTCAAACTCGCCCTTCTTTACTCTCTTTTCTATTTCAACTCCCTCTAATTGCAACCCATTCCTCTGGCTAGTTTAACTTAATTCCAGTAGACAGTGGCTCTTCTCAAAATTCAGCTGGCAGAGACCTTTGTAAATAAAGGGTTGGCAGAGAGGGGGTGTACACGACCTTGGTTCTGGTGAGTCAGGACATGATGAATTTAAAAAGCTGCTAGAATCCATGGCTGAATGTTTGCCATTGTACATGAAGATGCGCGCAACAATAGCAGAATATGCCGTCTTCACTTGAACTGAACAGTTGCTATGGATGCGTGACTGGAACAGTACTATGACCGTCACCAAACATACTGTTGGCCTGTGTCTGCTTCATTTCAAGTGATCCAATCACAGGAGGTTGGTGGCACCTTAATTGGGGAGGACGGGATCGTGGTAATGGCTGGAGCAGAATAAGTGGAACGGTATCAAACATGGTTTCATGTGTTTGCCGCCATTCCATTAGCGCCGTCCCAGACATTATTATGAGCCGTCCTCCCATCAGCAGCCTCCACTGGATCCAAGCAATGAAGAAATAGGTTGATTTTCTTAACCTCATGCAGTGCGAGGTAAATGCAGCACGAGGCATATATTTCGCATAGAGTTGATCAGGCTGTTGATTGTGGCCTGTGGAATTTTGTTTCACTCCTTTCAATGGCTGTGCAAAGTTGCTGGATATTGGCGGGAACTGGAACAGGCTGTCGTACATGTCGATTTCAGAGCATCCCAAACATGCTCAATGGGTGACATGTCTGGTGAGTATGCAGGCCAGGGAAGAACTGGGAAATTTTCAACTTCCAGGAATTGTGTACAGATCCTTGCGACATGGTCATGTGCACTCTGAAACAGGTATGAATGGCACGACAACGGGCCTCAAGATGTCGTCATGGTATTTCTGTGCATTCAGTTTGCCATGGACAAATGCAAATGTGTTTTTATTTGTCACATACACATGGTTAGCAGATGTTAATGCGAGTGTAGCGAAATGCTTGTGCTTCAGGAGCAATAGTCTGTTTGAGGGCTTCTTGAAGCATCCACAATGCAGTAATAACAAGTAATCTAACTAACAATTCCAAAACTACTGTCTTGTACACAGTGTAAGGGGATAAAGAATATGTACATAAGGATATATGAATGAGTGATGGTACAGAGCAGCATAGGCAAGATACAGTAGATGGTATCGGGTACAGTATGTACAAATGAGATGAGTATGTAAACAAAGTGGCATAGTATTCACATAGTATAAAGTGGCTAGTGATACATGTATTACATAAGTGCATACCGTCGATGATATGTAGAGTACAGTATATACGTATGCGTATTTGAGACCTGAATAATGTAGGGTAAGTAACATTTATATAAGGTAGCATTGTTTAAAGTGGCTAGTGATATATTTACATCATTTCCCTCAATCATGTCTAGTCTCCCAGTCTCTGCCTCTGAAAAACATCCCCACATTATGTTTCTGCCACCGCCATGCTTCACCGTAGGGATGGTGCCAGGTTTCCTCCAGATGTGAAACTTGGCATTCAGGTCAAATAGTTAAATCTTGGCTTCATCAAATCAACTAATCTTGTTTCTCATGGTCTGAGAGCCCTTTAGGTGCCTTTTGGCAAACTGCAAGCAAACTGAACATATTATTTAGTATAAATTAAGAATACTCTGATGGGTGACAATAGTAGCCTATCACTTATGAATTATATATTATCACTTGTGAATAACGCCCAGGTTAAGGCAAGAAACAATGCATACCTTTTTTTTGTGACTTTTTCAAATCATATTTCCGCACCTCATGTAGCCTAGCCCAACTAAAGTGGCCAAATAACTTCTTAAAATTAAGCACGTTAATCTGCTTTACAATGGGTGTAGAGCCTAACTGGCATACATAAGCAGCACGTGAGTTTGTGGAAGATAATTGTCACCATAAAAACGCACCTTTTATAATAAAAGCATTACATGCATATCGCATTTGCTGTCACTTTTGATGGTGTTTTCCACGAATGGAACATTTGCATTTATAGCATACTACCATGTGCGCATTGTTGCTCATTGAGTAAAAAAGTTATGTTAAGTTAAAAGCATTATGCCAGACAAAGGGATGCAGCTGGGAAATTTGAGGCATTATTAAGTGCCTGTCAAATTGTGAATGAGAGACTGATGAAGAGTGTATAGCCTGCGTAAAAAAACAAAGCAGAGCTCATGTCTTTCATGCAACTTTTTTGAAATCATCAATATAAAGAATGCATTAAAAATCTAAACATATAGCCCAACGTTTGCATCACAACTAAAGTTACATAAATACCTCTAAATAAAGCATATAGGAGTACCTGTTTCTTTGTTAACTGCTCAACACAGAATAGTGCACACTACCTCAAATTGTTTGGTGAAAATATCCTTTCTATTTTATTCAGCTTTGTTCAATTGTACTCTTCGTACTATAAAATACTACAAAATAATGCCACGTTATTCTAAGCAAATCTTGTCTGCTAAATTAACTAGGGTAGCCCACAGCCATATGGCATAGCCATTTTCTATTATTTATTTAACCTTAATTTAACCAGGAAAACCCATTGAGAACCAGAGTCTCTTTTTCAAGGGAGACCTGGCCAAGACAGCAACAATCAATACATTACATAATTACATACAAAAATACAATGCAACAACATGATCCAGTCTAAAAAAAAAGCATTTACACTCCTCTGTGAGAGGGAGAGTCTCCTATCAATATTTGAAATTCATTCAGTGGCACGAACATATCTAGATGACGCATGGAATGTAGATTATTCCATGCATCTGGTGCACAAGCAGAGAAGGCAGTCTTGCCTAATACTGTGAATATAGTGGGGACTTTAAGTAGCAACCACCTAGCAGACTGTGTATGGTAACTGCTGGTGGAGAAGGAGAACAGACTACAGAGGTAAAAAGGGAGTTTACCCAAAAGGGTTTTGTAGATGAACACATACAAGTGTATCTTTCTGCACATATAAAGTGAGGTCCAACCTACCATTTGGTACAATGTGCAATGGTGGGTGAGTGACTTGGCATTTGTAATAAAGTGCAAGGATGCATGATAAACAGAGTCCAGTCTCTGTAAGACGGAGGAGGTTTTATGCATATACAACAAGTCACCATAATCAATTACAGCGAGAAAAGTGGCCTGAACAAGTTTCTTTCTAGCCATAAGCGAGCCTTATTACGAAGCTTTATTATGAAAATAAAAACCCAATTTTAATTTAAACTTTGTCACAAGATTATCCACATGAACTTTAAAGGACATCTTGTCATCCAACCAAATACCTAGGTATTTGTAGGATGACACTTTTTCAATGGATACCTGATGTGACAATGCTAACGTTCTCTGGCAGAGTTCTAGCTCTGGTAAAGGTCATGAATTTAGTTTTTTGTACATTCAAGACCAGTTTGAGACCATAAAGGGAGGCCTGCAGTGACTGAAAAACAGTCTGGAGCTCTTCAACAGAATGAACCAGACAAGGAGCACATGAATATATGACTGTATCATCTGCATACAGATGTCTTTGCTGTTTGCATCCCATTTCCCAAATCATTAATAAAAATTGAGAACAAGACAGGAGCTCAAATGGAACCCTGAGGCACACCTCTATTCATCTCAAGAAAGCTAGACTTGTGATTGTCTGTATATACACATTGTGTTCTGTCAGAAAGATAGTTCCTAAACCAATTTACTGCCCCTTCACTGAGTCTAGCTAGCAACAATTCACGGTCAACTGAATCAAAGGCCTTTGACAAATCCACATACAGAGCAGCACAATGCTGCTTTTCATCAAGTGCATTAATGATGTCGTTTGCCACGGCCGTAGCTGCAGTTGTGGTGCTGTTCCCCGATCTAAAGCCAGACTGAACCCGCTCAGTATGTTCTTTCCAATTAAGACGTTTAGAAAAGAAGAAAAAAAACGTAAGGACAACTCAGAGTATGCTACTCTGTTCTTCTGAAATAGACTACTTTCTCTTCATATCATGTTTTTTTTTTATTTATTTTTTTAGACATGGCTAAAATAAATAATGGATTTATTGTGAAGGTCTACATGGATTTATTAGACCGTAGATGTTCCAAAGGTCTGCATCCGCGGCTTGCAGGCTATGTGTGGAAGCCAAGGAGATGCTAAATGTGTTTAAGTTATTTAGCGGGCAATTATCGTGAGACTGGAAGTTATTTGCTTGACAACCGCCGTTTGGCGAAATGACATGACAGCCACAAGCCTACCTGCATATCTGTCAACCATCTAGAGTTTCTACTACTTTGTACAGAATGTGTTGAGAACTGTGCCTTACAGTTAACTTGGCTTTTGGGAACATCTGTATTTCTCTCTCTGCTGCCCACCCAAATGACTATGCTTGAGTCATGTTAAACTGTAAATTGCAGGATATTAGCTCAGAAACAGGCCAAAAAAAAAAAAGTGTATCTCTGCCCTGTGCCCGCCCAGAAATATCATCCTAGAATCAGCCCGGCCTATGACCATTCTGTATGGTCAGTAACAATGCAGAAGAAAAAGTAAGAATGAAATTAAGAGAAGATACTTGAGGGAAATTGTCCCATTTTTAAAACAGAATCACTGAGAGCAATAACACAAAATAGATCTCTGAATAAATAACCCTGCTGTGATGATGTGGAGTAAGGAGGTTAAATCTGGCTGTATATGACACTTTTATAAAGTGGACCATGATGTTCTGAAGTGGATTCTATTGTCCCTTAGTAACGACCACTGATCTCCACCCATGTTCAAGGTAGTTACAGGAATCAATAATAAAAGGACAACCACTATTCTGTTTTGACACCAACAGAGAGCCACTGATATAGAGACTAGATACAATATTGGTTGACGTACCACAGCAGTCTTTTTACAGCACAGAATAATCTGTGCTATAAAATGTGTGGCCTGGATGGATAGCCTTTGAGAACACTAACGCTGAAAGAGCCAAGGACTGTTGATCAAAACTTTAGTCTCTCTTCTCTCCTTCAAACTCCCGACTTCACGTCACTGCTAGGGTTTATTTATTCCATTATTGGTGTATTTTTTTTTTCAATACACAGAAGGAACCGTTGAGTGCGTTTCTGAGGAGACCTATTTTGTGTTTATCACAACCCAATGATGTCTGCCTGAGCCAATGACTCACTTTCTTATTTCCATTGTTCAACACAAAAAGGACCGTGTCTAACAACTGCTGCTCAGGGCACGTCCATGACAACAGTGACTGTATGGGGCTGTAGCTATGGCTTAGTTTACTCTGCAGACAGTGAAAACCCAGTGAAAGAGAAAGGACCGCCACTCTTCAGGTTGTTCCAGCTAGCACAAATGCATAATGTGAAGAACATTATTATTTATTTTTTAAACAGACTTTACATTTATACACTTGAACGGAAACTTGCCATGAGTGAGCCACTATATGTTCAAGCATATCTTTCCATATATTGAGTGACAAACTGCTGTGGATTGAAAAGCATAGTCCTAACAGAGCTGTAACTAACCTCAGCCAACATCACTAAATAATGTTCCCACGGATGCACAGTATGTTATGTTCTCTCTCTGTTGATATAATTGGTGCCAAAAAGAACAAAGTCTCCAACTGCACTGTGGTAGCTCTCTGTCTCTGTCCCTGTCCCTCTGGTTCTCTCTGTCTCTCTCTGTCTCTCTCTTTTCTCTCAGCCTCTCTCTGTCTCTGTTTTCTCTGTCTCTGTCCCTGTCCCTCTGGTTCTCTCTGCCTCTCTCTGTCTCTCTGTTTTCCCTCTGCCTCTCTCTGTCTCTCTGTTTTCCCTCTGCCTCTCTCTGTCTCTCTGTTTTCCCTCTGCCTCTCTCTGTCTCTCTGTTTTCCCTCTGCCTCTCTCTGTCTCTCTGTTTTCCCTCTGCCTCTCTCTGTCTCTCTGTTTTCCCTCTGCCTCTCTCTGCCTCTCTCTGTCCCTCTGTTTTCTCTCTGCCTCTCTCTGTTCTCTGCCTCTCTCTGTCTGTTTTCCCTCTGCCTCTCTCTGTCTCTCTGTTTTCCCTCTGCCTCTCTCTGTTTTCCCTCTGCCTCTCTCTGTCTCTCTGTTTTCCCTCTCCCTCTCTGTCTCTCTGTTTTCCCTCTGCCTCTCTGTCTCTCTGTTTTCTCTCTGCCTCTCTCTGTCTCTGTTCTCTCTGCCTCTCTCTGTCTCTGTTTTCTCTCTGCCTCTCTCTGTCTCTCTGTTTTCTCTCTGCCTCTTTCTGTCTCTCTGTTTTCTCTCTGCCTCGCTCTGTTTTCTCTCTGCCTCTCTCTGTCTCTGTTTTCTCTCTGCCTCGCTCTGTTTTCTCTCAGCCTCTCTCTGTCTCCTCTCGGCCTCTCTCTGTCTCTGTTTTCTCTCGGCCTCTCTCTGTCTCTCTCTCACTCTCCAATTCAATTACATTTGCTTTATTGGCATGACGCAACAATGTACATATTGCCAAAGCTTACTTTGGAGATTTACAATATGAACAAAATTTAAATTTAAATAATCAATATTGTCATCGGGACAACAGTAACAACAATAATCAAGGGTCAAAATAACCATACATTGAACAATAACAATGGCATAGAGGACATATGCAGGTTGGTTGGTCTGCCAACCCACAGCTCTCTGAGTCCTCCCCCAACAGGATGGGTAGTCTAAGGGTTTCAAATTTGTGGAAATGACACTCTAATTGTTTTATATTTTTTTACATTTTGTCAGGAAATGCATCTCCGTCTCGGGTTCTGCTGTGGTGCAATGGGTGAGCAGCCTTTCCTCTACAGGGGACCAGGTTTTCCTGTGTCTACCCTTCCCAATGGCAAGGCTGTGCACACTGAGCCTGTACTTTGTCCAGGATTTTGTTGTTATTTACCCCCTTTTCGTGGTATTCGTGGTATTCAATTGGTAGTTACAGTCTTGTCTCATTGCTACAGGCGAAGCTCGAGAGCCGTGCATCCTCTGAAAAACAACCCAACCAAGCCACACTGCTTTTTGACACAATGCCCACTTAACCCGGGAGCCAGGCGCACCAATGTGTCGGAGGAAACACAATACCCCTGGTGACCATGTCAGCGTGTGGGACAAGTACTTCCCTGCCGGCCTAACCCTCCCCTAACCGGGACAACGCTTGGCCAATTGTGCACCGCCCCATGGGTCTCCCGGTCGCGGCCGGCTGCGACAGATCCTGGAACCCAGAATCTCTAGTGGCACAGCTAGCACTGTGATGCAGTGCCTGAGACCACTGCGCCACTCGGGAGGCCCGTCAAGATCTTTCTAAGGTTTCGATCAGTAACCATGGTCAAATAGTTTGCCAAGGCGTACTGTTGATTTAAGGCCAGATAGCACTGCATTTTGCTTTGTGCTTCCCAGTAAGTGATGTAGTTTTGTTTTGACTGTGTTGTAATTTGGTTTATTCTCTCTCTCTCATTGTTCAGGCAGCAGCAAGAGAGTAGGCAGTTGTTCTGTGCTAATGCTTAAACCATGTATTGTTAATTGAAGTCTTGAAAGGAGTTATTTCCAATGGGCTGTGTTCCTTCACGTCACCCACTGCAAAAGTAGCACACTACATAGGGAATAGGTTGCCATTTGGGATGCAGAGGAAAGAAGCCAACCCAGGAACTTGGGTAGCAGAGAGAGTGCATTCATAAATAATGCAGAAATGATCTTTAATTAAAAGTTCTCCCCGTGTGATCCCAGCTCAAGTAGAGCTTCCTTCCTTCCTTCCTTCCTTCCTCCCTTCCTTCCTTCCTTCCTTCCAATGGCGTGGGTGGGTAATCCAAGGAGAGAGGTTTCATGTTTTAGAAGTGGGGACCAACAAATACTTTTTGCCTTTATCAATGAACAGTTAAGACTGTTTCCCTGGACACAGATTAAGGCGAAAAAAACACTTTCAGTGGAGATTCTCCATTGAGTTCGCTTTCAGTGGAGATTCTCCATTGAGTTCGCTTTCAGTGGAGATTCTCCATTGAGTTTGCTTTCAGTGGAGATTCTCCATTGAGTTTGCTTTCAGTGGAGATTCTCCATTGAGTTCGCTTTCAGTGGAGATTCTCCATTGAGTTCGCTTTCAGTGGAGATTCTCCATTGAGTTCCCTTTCAGTGGAGATTCTCCATTGAGTTCCCTTTCAGTGGAGATTCTCCATTGAGTTCCCTTTCAGTGGAGATTCTCCATTGAGTTTGCAGGACTAGGCCTAATCTGTAACCAGGAAACTGCACCTTTGCTTTTCTTTCTATTAATACGTCTTTTCAAAAAGTGCTTGATATTATGGTGCTTGTTTTTTTATTGTTTGACATGGAGTTATCACTTGTTTCAATGAATCATGGCTACATCTACTTTTCCAAACTCAACCTGCGCGTCAGATCGCATATTTTTCCATTGGCACTTTTGGGTAGCAAATGTTTTCTTCCGTTTTGATAGAGACCTTGAGACTTTGTTGGTGTCTGCAGAAGCCATTGGCTTTTAATGTGCAAAACAGACAATGCATGTTGTATTCATGACCAAGACCGGATATATTTGAAATGGATGGATGTACAAATTGTAAACAAATTGTAAGCAAACTTGATCACTGCAGCCAACAAACACACACAGCCCATCCCCACCTCCTCAAGTTTTAGTCACGTCAATTGCCTTTTACTGTACAGACCGTTCATCAAACATTCAATTGAATCCAGCCTGTCTAAACCTCCTCACCAATGTCACATATGGCATACTCTCCGCCAAATCTTGATCTGCTATGAAAAAGCCAATGTTCCATCATGGCTTACAAATGAGTTTTGTGCCATCGGCCAGAGAGCGAGGCTACTGTTCAGATATCGGCTGTGTACCAAATGGCATCCGTAGTGTTTATAGACACTGTTTGCAGTCGCTGCTTCAGCCTCATGCTCTAACTCGGACTGAATTAGACCGGCTTAATGCCAGAGAGCACTGGATTTGGGGAGGCTTTTCACACTGTTGCAGATCTAGAACAATGCAAAGCGAATGAACAAAATAATGAATCATCTTCTTTCTGAGAGTTTGGAATGGATATTTCAATGAGAATAAAATGGGCCGGCTTAATGAATTATTATTCAGAATAAGAAATACTTCCGTTGGGCTATTCTGTAACTTAATAGTATAATGAAGCAAACGAATATCCTTGTTTTTTTCTCTCATTACAAGCAAAATAAAGTATTGTTGGCTTGTGAGTCATTTGTTGGTCTGAGACTAGGCTAGTTTAGAGACCAGCTGGTGGAACATGGTACCCAAGCCAAATTGAATTATTCTAAAATGTAGACAGCCATAAGATCAATAGCAATTAAATGCCTATTACAATTCACTTTATTCAGGTTGATTAATAATTAGAATACTGCAGGAACGTTTACAAGGTTGAGTCGAGTTTAATGTGATGATGGATGAACTTGATAGTTACTTCAAAATAAAGAATAGAACGCAAAGCACATTAGTCCACACATACTTTTTGCATTGGTGGAAAGAATTGAACCCATGATCCTGGCATTGCAAGTGCTATGCTCTACCAACGTAGCCACACAGGTGTAGGATCTGAAGTTGACTTACACTGAGTACAGTATGCCAACATTAGGAACACCATCCCAATATTGAGTTGCATGCCCGCCATACCCTGTTTCAAGGCACTTCAATATTTTGTCTTGCCCATTTCACACTCTGAATGGCACAAACACAATCTATGTCTCAATGCTTAAAAATCCTTCTTTATCCTGTCTCCTCCCCTCCATCTACACTGATTGAAGTGGATTTAACATGTGACATCAATAAGGGATAGCATAGCTTTCACCAGAGAGAGAGAGAGAGAGAGAGAGAGAGAGAGAGAGAGAGAGAAGCATTCAGACTGTGACAGACTGAGACTTAGACTGAGAGAGAGGCAGCTCAGCTCAACAGAGAGAGAGGGAGAGACCAGCTGCAACACTACTGTCAGCCAACAGTCCAGCTCAGAGATATTATTGTCAACCATTCACTACGACTTAATCATGAGGAAAAGCATGGGATCATTTTCAGCACAATTAAAATAAATATTTGATGATTATAACCTGAAGCATCATAATTTAAATGGACGGTCTCTTGAATTGTGATGACTAATGTGTCTATTCACTGTAACATAACACAAAAAGCATTGAATCATTTTGAGAATAATTCAAAATAAATGATGTGTTGATTATTTAATTGTGTTGTCTGATGTGTCCTTGGCTGTGGAAGACATTTCAGGAAGACGGGGGGAGGCAGCATCTGCCTGTCTGTCTTTTGTAATAACCCTACTTCATGGCTGTCAAATCCAGGACATGTTCTGTAATTGTTGACAAATCCGCCTAGCAACTACTATAGTCCAAGTGAGGATTAGTTTTCCACCTGTGATCCAATTACTTATTTGCCCATAGGGTTCTGAGTGAGTCTCACTGGAACTCCTGAGCATGGGCAGTTCCAGGCACGGTTGAACCGAGTTCATGTAATATCAGACTTTTCACATATTAAACTTACAATTGACACGTTTTAGACACCGAACTATAAAGCTGATGGAACTTACTCAGTGGCACTCAGGCACGCACATGCGCACACACACACACCACACAGAGGTGACTGTTCTAATCTCCACACACAATTTCCACCTTCAAATGAAGACATCATTGGCAGCATCCCCATGGGTTGCACTGCAACCACAGTATTTCTAGATAGATCCAATGACTGACCATTACTGGATTGGAGAGTGTATCTGGGGACACTATGGTCAGCCTCTCCTTACGATCCTGTGGCTAGAGTTGGATAGAGTAATCAGTAATGCCTGTGAAGGATTGGGACACACACACACACACACACACAGAGATTGTGATTTATGCAATCGCCAAATGTCTGAAAAGTCTGTTTAGGCCCAGTTAAATGGTTGCTATTAGCCGGAGGCTAGTTCAATACTTAACTGAACCTCCCAGCCCATGGAGTCTACTATGATTAATCAATCAGAACCCTGTTAAGATGTTTCTGATTGATATTGCATGACTTCCACACTCTCCTGTTAAAGTGATGCCTGTTTCCTGATAAAACATGTCAATGAGTGAAGATTTGTTAGTCTGAAGAGATAACAAGTGGCGGATAATTCAGAAGCTTCATTTGGCATGAATGGTTCAATGAAATGTGTCCTTTCGAGTCTAGAAGTCACCAGAACACCTCCGTCTGAATGGAAGTAATGTGCTGTACTACTGCTTCCCTCAACATAGGCTCCTGTAGCCTATAAAGATAGTTTGGTAGAGTTGATGGACGGTCCAAGCTAAGGCTCCCTTCCTAGCTCAGCAGAATGGAGACGTTGTATTGGCCAGGTTAGCTCAGAGGGCAAGGCCTCCCTCCCATCACATGGTTCACATATCTGACACCCATTCAAAAGTAGTTAAGTATCTTTGTCTATATGTCACATTTTAAAGAAGCTCATTTCAGTAATGGGAGATAAATTATGAAGCATTTTTCTTACTTTATTTCTCCAAGATTGATTATGAACGCACATTTCCAGAACAACAACAACTACAAAACAGGAACCAGCGTCACGAAGACGCAGGGAGTTAGGAAGCAAGTGCAGTTGGTGAGTTTAATAACAAGAACATGAAGATATAGAAAACAAGAGACACGTACTGGACATAAAAACAAAACCAATACCGCCTGTAGACTGAGGCCACTGAGGGCCTGTGGTTAGTGGACCGGCGACGTTGAGAGCCGGAGCAGGCGTGACAACCACGTCCAGAGCCATGACTATATATTAAGGCTATATATGGCTCTGACCCCGCCATTGCCCTCTTAGCAGAGGAAGTTGTAACTGCTTGGACAGTGAGCTTTCTCCAGGAGAAGCTGCAGGGTTAGACAGGCGGCACACAGGTGTTAACGTGAGGGATGGAGCCAGCAACACATTACAGATGGGCAGCAGGTGGTGACTGCATCGACCCGAACCAAAACCCATCAAGTCATTCCAAGAAAATGTCCCATGGATCCAACACCCTGTTCATGGCTCGTTCTGGATGTATCCCAATTGGCAATACAATAATACACTACTTTTGACCAGGGACCATAAGGGGATGAAGGGGCTCTGTTGAAAAGTAGTGCCCTAAGTAGGGAGTAGGGTGTCATTTGGGAAGCAGCCTCTGATCTGTTGTCCCTTACTGATGTGCACTCTGCTGTACATCATAAAAGGACATAAGCCAAGCTATTCTATCCTTCTTTGATGCGTTTGGTTGAATGATTTTTCTCCTACTTTGATCAGCTTCTGTGATCCTAGAGTAATATCCACAAACATACAGAAAACGACTCGTGTACAATATCTAACATCAAGATGTCATATTACTGCAGACGCTACATACAATACACTACATTGAATGTACCCAACAGCAGAAATATTCAATACTCTCATTAAATATAGAAACAAATACAAGCCAAGTCGTAAAAAAACAGTTTTTTTTACACTACAACTCCCAACATGTCCAGCAGCATATCCTTTCCTCTCTTGTTTTATAAGAGGTTTTCTGTGTCAGTGAATTTTCTGCGTCTGTGCCCTCGTCCACACACTAACCTCTGGGGCTCAGATCAGTCTTGTTTTATGCATGTCCTCTCTCGGCGCGGGCGGGCGCCGAGAGAGGACATGCATAATGCTTTCACAACGGGAGGGAGAAGTGGGGCAGTGCTGCGAGCCAGTTACATGGGGTGTGGAGAGCCATTGGTTGTGGAGGGATGCTGCATGTCAGAGTGAGTGTTGCCCAAAGCAGAGCCTCTGAGTCTGAAGTGAGGGGTGGGCATTCTCTGCCTCTCTCTTTCACGGCCTGGATGGCTCGGAGTCAGTCATGGGCCAATCATGGGCCAGTCATGTCCTCACATCATGTCATGCACAGTATGAGAGCACAAGGTTAGAGACAACAACAACCAAAATAACAAGAGAAACGCAATGAATTCCCAGAGCTAGACAACTACAGTTACATTGTCCCAGACACATGGAAGACCTAAGAGGTTTCAGAGAGTTGATGAATAAAAAAAACAGAGAGAGAACCTCAGGGAAAGGTGTATAGGTTGGACCCTGTGCACCTTGGCTGGCCAAGTTCACATTACCAAGCCATGTGGAAGAGCAGTGTACATTGTGTGTGTGTCACGTGAGTTGAATCTGTACTCCATGTTAGCTGGTTGTTATGTTTAATTAAACTGACCGTCATCAATTCACTGGTACACTAGGCTACTATTATGCTTTAGCTTTGCTTTAAAGACCAGAACCCATGAGCCCACTAGGTTCTCTACCTTAAAGATCTTCACAGTTGAAGTCTTAAAGATGAATTGTGGGTGATATAACTGGTTTGGTGATGTCATACATGACCAACTATCTGCTCTTTTATAAAAAAATGCATTTTATAAATAAAAAGTTGGTTCCCTGTGTGTTCGACTGCAGCAAAGAGAGCAGGAAGGGTTGAGGCTGTGCTACAGAGTATTTGACCAGGTCAGAATGTTCTGCGAGATATGAGAAAGCACAGGTTGCGTCACAAAATGGCACCCTATCTCATATGTTGTGCACTACTTTTGAACAGAGCTCTATGGGTTTCCCTAAAGGCTCTGGCCAAAAGTAGTGCACTAAATAGGGAAAATGGTTCCATTTGGGACACAGACACAGTCTATTACACAGGTCTCTGTGACATGTATAAAACATGGGAGTGAGATGGACTCCTACAGGAATAGTATACAGTATGGGAATGCCTCAAACCTTACCATTAACACATTCACTGTAACGACTGTTGGTGGAAGACGGTGAGGACCCAGATGCAGCGTGGTAAGTGTTCGTCATTATTTTAATAAGCTGAACACTAAATACAACAAGGAACAAAAGAAACAACCGAAACAGCTCCGTCAGATGCAAAACACAGTAAACAGAAAATAACTACCCACAAATCATAGTGGGAAAACAGGCTATCTAAGTATGGTTCTCAATCAGAGACAACGATTGACAGCTGCCTCTGATTAGGAACCATACCAGGACAAACATAGAAATACAAAACCTAGAACAAAAACATAGAATGCCCACCCCAACTCACGCCCTGACCAAACTAAAACAGAGACATAAAAAAGGAACTAAGGTCAGGACGTGCCATTGACAATGTGAAATACATGACAAGAAGGGGTTGAGGGGTGATGGTTCTTTTTCAGATAGACTCTTAGTCCCAATGCAAAAAAACACATGCTGGTGAAGGATTTCATGCTTGGTGCCCATATCTAAATATACTGTAGCTTCAGTGCCATATTTCATGGTATTTCACTGTAAATTGATACAGTCATTGATATAGCAGTAATTGTTTTATGTAATATCTGTCTTTCATAATAGGCAATGGATTTCTTCTCAATGAGTGGAATAGTGTTGCCAAAACAGACAATTACGGCAGATGACAAATTGGAACCATGTATTTAACGGTGTTTGGTGATCATACTGTATTTTGGTTTTGCTTGGAAAAAATACAAGGCCTGCAGCTATGTGTTTAGGAACCCCTTTCCCTGATTCACTTTCAGTGGGAATCTCTTTTTATTCCATATATAAACAGTGGGGAGAACAATATTTGATACACTGCCGATTTTGCAGGTTTTCCTACTTACAAAGCATGTAGAGGTCTGTAATTTGTATCATAGGTACACTTCAACAGTGAGAGACAAAATCTAAAACAAAAATCCAGAAAATCACATTGTATGATTTTTAAGTAATTAATTGGCATTTTATTGCATGACATAAGTATTTGATACATCAGTAAAGCAGAACTTAATATTTGGTACAGAAACCTTTGTTTGCAATTACAGAGATCATACGTTTCCTGTAGTTCTTGACCAGGTTTGCACACACTGCAGCAGGGATTTTGGCCCACTCCTCCATACAGACCTTCTCCAGATCCTTCAGGTTTCAGGGCTGTCGCTGGGCAATACGGACTTTCAGCTCCCTCCAAAGATTTTCTATTGGGTTCAGGTCTGGAGACTGGCTAGGCCACTCCGGGACCTTGAGATGCTTCTTATGGAGCCACTCCTTAGTTGCCCTGGATGTGTGTTTCGGGTTGTTGTCATGCTGGAAGACCCAGCCACGACCCATCTTCAATGCTCTTACTGAGGGAAGGAGGTTGTTGGCCAAGATCTCGCGATACATGGCCCCATCCATCCTCCCCTCAATACGGTGCAGTCATCCTGTCCCCTTTGCAGAAAAGCATGCCCAAAGAATGATGTTTCCACCTCCATGCTTCATGGTTGGGATGGTGTTCTTGGGGTTGTACTCATCCTTCTTCTTCCTCCAAACATGGTGAGTGTAGTTTAGACCAAAAAGCTCTATTTTTGTCTCATCAGACCACATGACCTTCTCCCATTCCTCCTCTGGATCATCCAGATGGTCATTGGCAAACTTCAGACGGGCCTGGACATGCGCTGGGTTGAGCAGGGGGACCTTGCGTGCGCTGCAGGATTTTAATCCATGACGGCGTAGTGTGTTACTAATGGTTTTCTTTGAGACTGTGGTCCCAGCTCTCTTCAGGTCATTGACCAGGTCCTGCCATGTAGTTCTGGGCTGATCCCTCACCTTCCTCATGATCATTGATGCCCCACGAGGTGAGATCTTACATGGAGCCCCAGACCGAGGATGATTGGGGTCATCTTGAACATTTTCCATTTTCTAATAATTGCGCCAACAGTTGTTGCCTTATCACCAAGCTGCTTGCCTATTGTCCAGTAGCCCATCCCATCCTTGTGCAGGTCTACAATTTTATCCCTGATGTCCTTACACAGCACTCTGGTCTTGGCCATTGTGGAGAGGTTGGAGTCTGTTTGATTGAGTGTGTGGACAGGTGTCTTTTATACAGGTAACGAGTTCAAACAGGTGCAGTTAATACAGGTAATGAGTGGAGAACAGGAGGGCTTCTTAAAGAAAAACTAGCAGGTCTGTGAGAGCCGGAATTCTTACTGGTTGGTAGGTGATCAAATACTTATGTCATGCAATAAAATGCAAATTAATTACTTAAAAGTCATACAATGTGATTTTCTGGATTTTTGTCTCTCACGGTTGAAGTGTACCTATGATAAAAATTACAGACCTCTACATGCTTTGTATGTTGGAAAACCTGCAAAATCGGCAGTGCATCAAATACTTGTTCTCCTCACTGTGTATATATATGTCTCGCTAGATCTTCTTCCCTGGTGTCCTCTCCCTCGTCTCTCTTTCTGTGACACTTCACGCTGTTTTGAGGAAGAGACATCAACGTGAAGACCATTATAGTCATTAATAACGAACAAACCAGAAAATCACAGCAACAGTAAAAAACATGTACAAAAGGCAAATTTAACTGTTAAGTGCAATTAAAAGCTTTAAAAGCTATATCACATTTCTCTGACGTTTATCTGTCACACCCCAATCTGTTTCACCTGTCTTTCTGATTGTCTCCACCCCCTCCAGGTGTCACCCATCTTCCCCATAATCCCCTGTGTATTTATCCCTGTGTTCTCCGTTTGTCTTTGCCAGTTCGTCTTGTTTGTGAAGTCAACCAGCGTTTTTGTACTCAGCTCTTGCTTTTTCCCAGTCTCTCTTTTCTCATCCTCCTGGTTTTTGACCCTTGCCTATCCTGACACTGTACCTGCCTGCCTGACCACTCTGTCTGCCACTGACCCTGAGCCTGCCTGCCATCCTGTACCTTTGCCCCACCTCTGGATTATCGACCTCTGCCTGACCTGACCCTGAGCCTGCCTGCTGTCCTGTACCTTTGCCCCTGTTAATGTAATAAACATTGTTTCTTCGACACGGTCTGCATCTGGGTCTTACCTTGATCCCTTATATTATCGGTGTTCACAAATGTGAAATGAATGAATAAATGAATAGGTATAGCTGTTTTGCTATTTAATTCAGCACCTGCAGCATTTTGACATCCCTAGATAGACACCACCAATAGGCTTCAACAAATTAGCTATCAGATTGCTTAAGGCAAATAAATACATAAAATATAATTGTTTTTCATGGCAGTGGCAATCATAACATGTTTTGCATAGAGCCGAGGGTAAGTACATGAGCATTTCCATGAACAGTCTGTTTTCCATGGCTACAGTTCGTCAGGAACCACTCCAAGTTGCCATGTTTGTCCCGCTGCCCCTCAATGATCTTGACATCGATGCTACTGATCCAAAATAAACACCCTTAAACAAAAACTCTAGGGCCGGTTTGCCAGATACAGATTAAGCCTAATCGTAGACTAAAAAGCACTTTAAATGGCAGAAATCCATTAAATATGCTTCTTGCTAGGCTTACTCTGGGTCTGAGAAACCGTTTCCTAAAACAGTGAAAGACAGGAACTCTGAGGATAAATGTTGAACGAAGCTGTCATCCACTGAGGCCCACTATGTAAGACCTTCTCAGTTTAGCCTTTTAGATCTTAATGAATAAGACTATATTGACAGAGAAGACCTGATCCTAGTTTTATGTATACAGGCTCAGGTGTTCTGCAGACTCCTCATGCAGGCAACAGAACCTGAGGCCTCCTGTGCATTACACACTCCATAGTCACCTAGGACAAGAGGTGACTTAAGGGCTTAGATAAGAGCATTGCATGTTATATTAGGTAATCACCGACTGAAGTGGAAGGTACAAGGGTATAGCGCGAACATTACTTTTAGAGGTTGGTTTACACTTTACACTACAGTAATGTTCGAAAAACAAAGTATGAAACCATACAATTAAACAAATCATCACAAAAATATGGATATGGGGAAAGATTGACGGCTACCCCTGTGACAACAGAAGTCATTGCTACTAATGATTTTTCAATGTGTTCCCGAGTCTAGTCAATCATCATAAACCCCATTTAGGAGGGGATTTTGAATCCACATGGTCAACATTCCTCGTCATCTCATTCCCTTGATTAACAGAGTCCTTTATTGAGCATCCCAGGCCTTATTCACAGTCCAACCATTGAAGGGGCCTCTCGTTGACAAATTAGCTAGGCTAAAGACTTCCTAATCACCCTCAGAATGGAGGAATTTCACACTCCTCCCCACTGTGTTATAGATCAGGGATCAACATAATCTGGCTGAAAGCCATTTTACCAGACATACAGAGAACTTCATTAATTCACCACACCGTGATCCAGTATGTTACTGTAGGATCCAGATTCAGTCATAGAAGAGGGTGTGACTGGAGATGATTTGTGGTGATCATAGCCAAGTTGATTGGGAAATGGTGAGTCAGTAGAAGTCATATTTGACCAGGATCCAACATGTACACTATAGTCAAGACATCGTAGATGCGGCTGAAGGGGATCAGTGGCGCAATAAATGACGAGAGAGAATCCAGTAAGAAATACCTAACAGCGATAGTCAGAGGACTTTGACCTTTCTTCCTTATTGTGATCGTGGTCCTTTGTTATGTTGGATATCTACCAAACCTATTTCTATCTGAGTGTATAATAAACCATTTGCCTTTCGTGCTCACTTGCTGTGGCAGCTGCCATTTGTGATTTTGATCAAAAGGTCTGGACTTTCCATGGTCAGAGGTGGGGCTGGGGAAACCCTGATGGGCATAAAATCACTCCAAGTTCATGAGGCTCAGAGTCGTCTAGGCAACTCACTCTCCTCATTCAAATACAACGATCACAGTAAGATCAAGGAGGAGCCAAGGCCAGAGTCAGGAGAAAAAGAACACAATTGAAAATCCAGAAATAGCTTTGTATTTTAGAGTAAACAGACCACTGACATGCAGGGGCAGATACCAAGCAGTTTACAAAGCCACTTAGCTCCTTACTGTATGTCTACCGGTGTGACCATGGACCTGTTGTGTTCCTGTTCATTTTAAAAAGGAAAATGACATGAATATTACATCATTACAGTAGCTTTAGCAACTCTTACCTCCAGTAACTGTTTTATTTAATCATTTGCATAACATTAGAATCCGAAAGAAACCTATAACTGTTGAATAATTTCTTGCATTAAAGAATCCCCTTTAATTTATCTAGGCAGAGCAAGTAATTATGAATTCATTCATATTTAACAGACACATTAACATTCATATAGCAGCTCTGCATTTCTATATTTACTAAGCCAAGTAGATACCCAAACTCAAGGCTGTAAGTAATTCCTGTTTCAATATAACTTAGACTGATGTGCGGCCTGGTGTTCAATGCTCAACCCAAATGATACATCTGTTGCAAGTTTTTTCAAACATTATTGTGGAGATAGACTCCAATTCTATGTTTTATGTAAATCACTCCTCCGAAATAGGAAAAAAAGGAAAAAGGAAAAAGTTGTTATAATTTACGCACAATGCCGTTGGCAATGCTGCATTTCTTGGAGAAACTCAAACATCCCAAATATTGTATGAGTGAATCTATGTATGGTGGTAGATGCAGTATACACCAGAGGCTGGTGGGAGAAGCTACAGGACGGGCTCATTGTAATGGCTGGAATGAACTCTAGGGAGTCAAACACACTGTTTCTATTTGTTTGATGTGTTTGGTACCATTCCATTCCAGCCATTACAATGAGCCCGTCCTCCTATAGCTCCTCCCATAGATTCTGCAAGAAGGGGAACATTTTTGTTGAGATAAGAACTGTGCATTCAAAGAGTAAAGAGAGAGAATGGTTGTCATCTACAGACTAGGCAAACTTTCAGTTTGCAGCAGGTAATTGGCTAAAAATGATTATCAGAACACATCGGATTTTGTATTAACAACATTTTTTAAAATTATGTAATTGTTAACAAAATTATGTAATTGTTAACATGTGATGAGAATGATCATGTTTATATTTCTGACTAGAATGTTGGATGGTTCTGCATGACACTTACCTTACGTAGATTGTGCAGGTGTGTGTGTGTGTGTGTGTGTGTGTGTGTGTGTGTGTAAAGGGATAGTTAGGGATTTTGGCAATGAAGCCCTTTATCAACTTCTCCAGAGTCAGATGAACTTTGTGTCCAGTATGAAGGAAATTAGAGCGGTAGAACTATCCCTTTAAGGCTAGCTGTTTCCATAGACTTGGAGTAATTGCGCTAATGCTAGTTGGCAACTTCCTTCAAACTGCACGCAGTGACATTAAAATGATATCCACATATCTGACTCTGAGGAAGTAGATAAAGGACTTCATTGCCAAAATCCCTAACAAAAATAGTGCACTATGTAGAGAATAGTGTGCCATTTGGGACACAAAGTACGTGATTCTGTCCACACTGACCTCTGACTGGGACACCCATGTTGTGTTGAGGTGTTGTAGTGATTATGAGGAATTTGGCAACACAACCCTAGGGGGAAATGGTAAACATGACTTGAAGGCAATTCATTAGCCTACTATAGTGACGTTTCCTTGTTTAGAAAGTTCAGATGTGTAGGCCTGAACATACAAGCAAACAGTGGTGAGAGGTTATTTCAGCACCACGGACAGCGGCAAAATTTGGATCCCGCGATCTAATGTTCAGCTCCAAAGGACGTTGGGCAGCGACCGTAAAGTGCAGTCAGAGGATCCCCGAAGAGAAGTACAGGAAGTATTTACCTTTCATAAACTCATTCAGCACAGGCTACATGCCTTGGTGAATTAGAGACTGACTTACACAAAATTCATTGACATATTGACTACTTTGTAGGCTAATCTCTGCCTTAAATAGACAGAAATGTCAAATGATTAGACATAGGTTCGGTGCGCTAGCTCGCTCAGTGGGACTGAGGGAATTGAGGGTTTCCTTATTTCCTTATTGCCGTCTCAATAAAGCTGGGCGATGGGCACGGAATGGGCACGGAAGAGAGAACCGCGTGGGACCAAAGTTGGGGAAAGCTGAACTTTATACAAATACTCCGTGACATCGCGTTGCTATTGACCAATCGAAGCTCACTATAGTTTCCTGCCCCTACTGGATTGGCTATTGATACCTAGCACTACTTAGCTTGCTTGCTAGCACCAACATGTTGGCAAAGCAAGCTTGGCTGTCCGTATTTACGTTAGTCTGCCCGAGGCGACCGCATTCATCTATGCTGGAAACAAAACTCAGAGGGAGATCTCCTGGTCCCTTTGATCATGTCTTATGTAGTCTGTCTTTCTGTATGTGTGTGATAATCCATACTGTACTTAACTGTGACATGTTTTCTCTGCAATGCAGGATAAAATATGTATAGCGTTGGGCCAGTAACTGAAAGGTTGCTGGTTCGAATCCCCGAGACAACTAGATAAAACATCTGCCGATGCGCCCTTGAACAGGGCACTTAACCCCAATTGCTCTTCTAAATCGTTCTGTGTTTAGAGCGTCTGCTAAATAACTAAAATGTAAATGTGGGTTTCCGTATAATTGTTTCTTGCGTTTTGGCTCTGTTGGCTTCTCTCTGCTTGTTGAAAATCCCAAATTACTTTTCACTTTGTGTTATTATTCAGTTATTGATAGCTATAGGGCACGGTGTCTCAGCCAGTTTAAGGGCAGATTACCTCCATTTAACCTTAATGAAATATATAAGAAAACACTAACAGTTCAAATAAGATATGTTAATGCTTGGCTACTGGATCGAAACTTTGCTTAAGCTGAATTCATGTTGCATATCAGGTGTAATGAATTGGCTCATTGTAAAGCTGAATGGTTGGTTAATAGATTTTTGATACACGTTTCATGACAGGTACCTACATGGGTATAACAGCCAGCCTGGGTGAATATGATCAGCAAAACAAAACTACAGTATGCCCTACTACACCTGCTACCCTCCTGTCCTTTTCCTCACGGATGCCAAAACTGGTCCATACTGGCAGCTGGTTAACAGTGATGGAGAGAATGCGGCAATCCATTGGCTGCAGGCTTTGTACATTTCATTTAGTGTAGTCCAATAGCAACTGGAGCTAGAGAGAGGGAGAAAGTGAGAGAGAGAGAGAGAGAGAGGGGCGCGCGACTGAACAACCCTGGTCTATCTATCCTTAATCTCTCGTCATTGCTGTCCGATCTCTCCGCGCTTTCTCTCTATTACGGCAATTAGATTCTGCACAATTGACCGTGCTACTACAATGACTCACTGAAATTACCGTATAGGCTATGTGTGTCATTAACAAACGGAAAACTACATTTTTCTTTTCTGCATAGAACCTGAAGCGGAGTTTGACTGTTTTTATCTGGACCGCACTATTGCGTTGGGATTTTCAGAGGAACGCACACTGTTGAGATTTATTTTTTTCCTGTGTGGTGGTGTATATTTAATTATGACATCCCTTGAAGTCAGGACTACGAGCTAAATTCATACAGTGGGAATAACGCAAAGGTAAGTATTGTTATTAGCCTACAAATAGTCAGTAAACCCATTTTCTCTTTTACACAGTTTAGTTTAATTTAGACCACCTATAATGTGTTTGTTTTCTGGATGTTTTCTGGCGGCTTTCCAGTTATATGGCTTGTCCGGACTCGCGCTGCAGACATTTTGAGAAGAGCTTGCTACCACTGGGAATTCATTCTGTCATTTGCTTAAAGTGCGTGGCGCGCAACCAGTTTTTCAGAAATGTGTATGATCATCATTCAATGTAATTATGAAAACAAGCCATGTGTTGAACAAAATCGCTTGGCATTGCAAAGACGATTGATCCATGTTCTACGCACTTTATAGACGTGTTGAGGGGTTTCTTTGCTCAAAGCCAGAATGATCAAATTGGGGTTTATTCGCTTGTTATGTAGAGCCACAGCAACATGCGTTGGATTCGATAATGACAAATTGGTTATGGAGACAAACGCGCAAAAACGCATTATAGCCTAAGGGACATGACATTCATAACCCTAATCGCCTGTGGCCACATTATTTCACACAAGCCCTAGGAAAGGGCTATCTGTGTTTGAACAGAGAGCAGCACCCATGATGTCCAGTGCTATTTAATCCCTGCAGATGACAAAGCGGCTCTTGGCAGCACTGCTATGGAGATGCCATAATTAATGCCATTTAAGAAAATAGGCTGCTATGAGTGCAACTGTAACCATACACTCACCATCAGTGTTGAGGGGCCAGGTCCACTGTCTGTCTGTCTGTCTGTCTGTCTGTCTGTCTGTCTGTCTGTCTGTCTGTCTGTCTGTCTGTCTGTCTGTCTGTCTGTCTGTCTGTCTGTCTGTCTGTCTGTCTGTCTGTCTGTCTGTCTGTCTGTCTGTCTGTCTGTCTAGATTCCATACAATAGCAGACTTTTAGAATGGAAGAGGAGCGTCTTGCAGTGAATGTGTGTTTGACCCACCATTCAGCATAATTGGAACTCCTCCGTATACCTATCAAAAGGTGCGAGGTGCATTGTAGACTGCAGATTCCCATCCAGTGAGTTCAGCGGAGAACCACAAGATGGTACTGTGGATATCTGGTGGATATTTGGGGATGAGACAAATTGGGTAAAATGCGCTTTTGCTACTGTTTTGAACATTCACCTTAAAGAATCCTGCTATGTTCTGCTACCTTGCACACTGGAAACCTTTTTATAACATTTGTATCTCAGTTGCATTCTAATGAGCCATTTAAAGATGTTTAATCTTTGGGAAAGCAAGATATCATATTCTCATGTCTACGTAGGCAGCAACCTACAGTATGTAGGTGGGAAAGCATGAGAGAAGGCTGTCACTCTCCTATCAATGATTCGTCAAGCTGTCTTCAAGTCTATTCCACCAACCCCTTGCCTTCCGCCAGACTACAAATCGGCGTGCGCTATTCGAATTGACACTGAGAATAACATTATAGACATGGTTATAAATGTAACAGGGTTGAACAGTATTATTTGTAATGAATGAAATGTCGAAATTCTAATATTACGTCAATATAAAGGCAATCACAACCAATACATTCAATAGGTTACACCTGTTCCCTAGTACTACAGTATTGCATGCATGCATTTTGATTAGATGTGATGGTTGACTGAAAGCTTTGGAGAGGCATCCGGGTCTCAACCCAAATACTTATTGTAAATAATTGGTCTAAATTGTCATAACACATTATAAGTGTATTGATGCACAAAATACGTTACAAAGCATCATGGGTATGTTCTTTATGGAAAGTTTGACCAAATACTCCTACTTTTGACATTATTTGAACATTAGGCCTATTTCAAATACACTTGACATATTTGGAGTGACACACTGTTATCATAGCTCTCCCAGTTGGTGACATCATTATAGGCCTATTTGAGTCAGTCAGTCAGGCCTCCCCATCGGAAAATAAGACATTTCATTCACAATTGGGAGACGTTTTACCTCACTAGTGCAATTCTCATCAGGAATAGGCCTATGGGTGACAGGCCTATGGGTGACAGGCCTATGGGTGACAGGCCTATGGGTGACATCCTGGTTATAATATGGCATAAGTGTCAAAATAGAGCGTAGGCCTGCCTATCCAAATATTCTGTGCAGCATTTCAATTTGGAATCCAATGTTAGGCATAGTCATTCACTGCAAGACTGCATAAAACAACTGTATTATTATAATATACAATTATACATCCTTTAGCTAACATTTTTCTCCAAAGTGACTATTGTGCCTGCATACATTGTTGTATGGGTGGCCACAGTGGGAATCAAACCGACAACTCTGGCAAGTGCCATGCTCTACCAACTGAGCCACACAGGACCTACACAGTGTTACCCTACCGAAGTAAAGTTCAATAGTTCAACAACTTTGTTCCATGTAGCCATGTATATTTGGACGTTACTGGAACACACATTTGACCCGTGTCTGCTGGCATGGTTACACAGAGCAAGGTTATTACAGTATCACAACGTCATGATCTATCCTTATCGAATCGTTCCTGTTTAAAAAAAACAAGTGTCTGCTCTGACCAAGTTCAACATGAATTGTCAACAAAACTATCATTACAAATGGCACACGCACGCACACGCACGCACATACACACACACACACACTTTTTTTGAGTGTGGGCTCAGCGGTTGACAATACCTTTGTGCTCAGTACTGTCACCTTTGATAAATATCATTCCTTTATTGGTTGTCAAGGGGTCTCTGTTGGCCCTCTATCTCGTTTTAGTCAGGGAGGAAGTCTGGCTTCCTTTCTATTGTGCAGTGCTTATCACCATCTTTAAGAGGCCAGTGAAAGATGTCCTGTATGTGCGTCATGAGAAGGTCAAGTAAAGTTCATGTTGAGTTTTGTTTTGGGGCTCATGCCCCAAATGGCACCCTATTCCCAATGTGCCCTGGTCAAAAGTAGTGCACTATATACGGAATAGGGTGCCATTTTGGACGTCGCTTATTGATGTTTTATTTTTTGGTCCGTTCAAGGACATTGGCAACTGAAGAGTGTTACAAGATTTTCTACCGGCTACCTACTTCAGTGAGGAGATACATCTCCCTGAACCACATGTTTTGGAATAATTAAAATGCAAATGATAGATTCAGCCTTTATTGAAATTCAAAAGACTTATCTCTTGTAATCTTACCGAGAGTGCGAATAGTATGCCCCATCTCTCCATCTCTTCATATTCCATCTCTCTCCTCTTCTCCTCACTCTCTCTTTCTTGTGTGTTACTGGCAAGGAGGCAGACTGGAATGTATTGCATTTATACAGGAACTGCTGAAATATATGAACATAGTCCATCCCATCTTATTATTTCCTCAATCAACATTAAACTGGACCATATTCTTGGATCACATTCTTTATCCTGTCTTTGTTAAGATTCTGGTTCTGTTTCTCACGTTAAACTTTTACTTATTTATTGAATTATTCCATTTTTGATGTCAAACAGAATATATGAAGTCATCAATGGCAGTTAGGCAACGGATGTAATCCCCCCTGGCAGTGTGAGTACCATTGTCATGCTGTGTTACGAGAGTGGGAAAGTAATTCATCGACGTCCCTGATTTGACTAGCAGACCACCATCGTCTCAGTCTCAACCCCATCCGAGGGCATGCAGGGGAATGAGGCGAGAGAGGAGAGTCTCTTCTTCCTCCTCCGAAATGAAATTACCTGCTGCATGCATAAGCCATCTGCTTCTGACACAAATGTCTGTGAGAGGCTTCTTAACCGGCCAGCTCTCCTATTCATGAGGCTTCACACATAAGCTCCTTGGTGGACTAAAGTACCCTAAGAGAAATAATCTACTCAGTAGACTGGAGTATATTCCCCCCTTGCTTGGCTATGATACTACTAACATAATACTGATAGGTTGTATTGAAGTGAAGGAGGACCTAGGTTGGCTAGTTTTGTGAATGGGGTGCTCTAGATTTATATGGATAACCACGAGGAAATGTTTCCTACACTATGTAGTGATTAGGCACCTTCTCATATGAAACAAAATAATACTATAGTGTAAGTACTATGGTAGGAATACAATAGTATTCACTGTAGTGTTTTTGCGACTGAAGTCCTCAGTATATGGTATAAATACTGTAGTAAAAAAAGAGTAGTATGTACTATAGTAATTACTATAGTGTTTTTTCGGACTATAGTGCGGTATACTGTAATATTTACTCGAGTGTGTTTGGGGACATTACTGTAGTATTTAGTATAGTGTTTTTGTTTTATTATATTTTACATAGTAGCGGGGGGCTTTTTCCTAGAGGAAACCTACCGGAGAAATGCTAAACACTGTATGCAAATGTTCCATAACCTGCAGGTAGGTAGAATTGGGTTCTGAACAGAGATTTCAGAGCTTATTCTCCTTTCTATAATCATAGGTTACACAATATATGGTTTATACTTGGCATGCAGGTTTGTCACTTACAGATGGCACAATTTGGGATATGGGAGAGGGGAATGGGTAGGGTATATGCCAATTAAATACTGTCATATTTACTATAGTTTTTTTTATAGTGCTTTTGTGGACTGTAGTGTTTTTGTAGACATTTCTGTACTATTTACTACAGTTTTTTTTGTGTGGATAATACTATTACTAGTATTACTAGTAAGTATTAGTATTATAATACTAAGTACTATAGTACACATGATCAAGGGATACTACAGTGTGTAGTAATGTATTCTACAGTATCCTACAGTTAACTACAGAATTCTATAGTAAGTACTGTAGTATTCTATAGTAAACTGTGTCCTTTTTCTGCCCCCTTTTCCAGAAGTGTGTACTTGCAGACTTCCTGTCATGAATTTGCAAGCATTGGATTGCTGTAATCATTGGCTAGAGAGTTTCCACCATTGTTAACTCCATAATGGCAAGTGTGCAAGTGCACACTTTGGGAAATGGGTTGAGAATCATCGGGATGCAGCCTTGGAGTTTTCTTTTATTGAAACTGCTGCTATGTGCAACATTATCCTGACCATAACGATGACGTCACACAACAAAATAAAGCAGTTTGACAATATAGTATCTCTGTTGTTGATTCCACTCGAAACCACACTTTTATGTTGTTGTCTTTTCCAGGCTATTGATTTGTTAGAAAGATACAATTTCATGCCTTGCATCCCTTGCACATTTTGATCATACACAGAGGGGACTTGCAGTGATATATTTGCTATATGCTCAACAAGTGGACATCTATTGGAAGGGATTTGGAAATCATACTGTATGTAGCCTTTGATGTGTCGAGGATTAATTTACATGTCCCATTCTGTCTTCCCTGCAGGGTAACCAACCAAGCTGGAATTGGGTCGACGAGCAAAGGCATCTGGAGACAAATACAGGCACTGCTCCCGACCAACAATCTATAAGTAGACCCACTCTCTTAGGATGGGAGGCACCGAGTTGCACAAAGCTGCTCTGATTGGCTGGAGCTCTGTCTGTCAGTTATTAATCACAGCCTGAGGAGCAGGTTATTGGTCTGGGAGCTGTGGAGGGGTGGGAGAGGAGTTCCAGAATTTCCAGGACCACAATCTGCTTGGCTGACCGCAGCAGGAGCATGTTGAGAGGAAGCAGGCCAGTGGGAAGCAGTACCTCTCCATGGAGCTCTGGAGGAGCCAATATGGCCCATGGAATGGGGATGGTCTACCTATCCAAGGTCTATCTTCTCTTATGGATTGGCTTCCTGTTAGAGTCTGTGTGTATGCCGGTCGTGACTCAGACCCCAGTCCACCCTGTTGTCACCACGAATTACGGGAAGCTGCGGGGGTTAAAGACGACGCTGCCCAATGAGATCCTAGGGCCCGTGGAGCAGTACTTGGGGATCCCGTACGCTTTGGCCCCTACAGGGGAGAGACGCTTCCAGCCCCCCGAGCCTCCCATGTCCTGGCCTGGGATCAGGAATGCTACCCAGTTCGCCCCTGTGTGTCCACAGTACCTGGAGGAAAAGTTACTCAACGACATGCTGCCGGTGTGGTTCACAGCCAACTTGGATACAGTGGTAACCTATATGCAGGATCAGAACGAGGACTGCCTGTATTTAAACATATACGTGCCAACTGAGGATGGTATGTCACACCTTGATTAACACAAATATCTTGTTATCATCTGTTTGCCTCTGTGTTTGCTTTGGCATTTCACTTTGCAGGTCCATTTGTTCTGAAGCAGCTCAAAGTGGCTGGAATAACTACTTGAACCAGAAACGTTGGTGCACTTTTGATCATAGTGCGATACTTTGACCAAAGGGCAAAATGCTTTTTTTGACTGAAGGCTTGAAATGAATGTGGTCTAATAGAGAGAGAGAAAATAGATATTTAGACCTCCCTACTGTCTGAGGGCGTAGGATGTCCCACTCCTGTCTATTCTATTCTGTAGCAGTTAGCCTTCTCTCCTGTTGATAAGGTGCAGTGCAGAGTGAGCACTCCTGACTCGGAGTAGTCCTGACACTTACACCACTGATGTAATGCACTTACCCCCTTCAGGCCCCACTATCAGACACCTACAGCAAGATAAAATGAAACGAAGAGTTGGTTAACTTAGCGCAACTGGAACACAGATGTTGAAGGTCGAACATGAACTGTTGCTGGGCTGTCGCTGTCTCTTCTGAAGAGACAGACTCTTTCTGGTCTATGAAGATCAATGTGAAGAGAATTCTTTAATGTATTCATACAGAACTCTAGACCTCTCTATGCTACATTTAGTCTGAGCTCTTGCTAGACCACAGGAGGGGATAGATAATCTGACAATCCCAGTCCGGATGCACAGCCTGGGTTGTTACTCTGACATACTATTCCACAATCTCCAGAGACTTTTGAAGAAAAGTTACTATAAATCACTGACATGAACTGAAATCCCTGTGTACTTTTTTTTTCATTTACATGTAGGCAATTGGACTCAAATACGTAGGATGTCCAAGTTTATCCATTATATCCAGTCAATTCTGTTGTAGTGTGGCATTAGCAATAATGTGATAGGAAAGCGACGTAGAAGTGGAGTGGATGGACCAAGGGTTAGAATTCTTGTGGACAGACAGTGCTGCTGTCTATCCATTGGTTTAGCAGAGGCATCTGAACTCCTTGGTCTGTGTATTGGTAGTATTAGACCTTCAGGTGATATAACTAGCCTCAGGTATCTTTCATTTGGATACATTATGCCTTTTAACCTGAATTCATAGATGTCAATTACAGAATGAAGGCAGTTTCAGTATCAGTATATTACGATACGTTTGCTGGCATTAAAATGTATGAATGCAGAACATGAATGTTGATGTATTGAAAATGAACAGACCTAAAGCTACAGTTCTTAGCTTAATGTAATTGGCCTGAAGGAAAAACTCAACAGCTCTTCTTCAGGAGTCAAGACGACATCTCTCTCCATATTCTTTTTTTGTTCTGCATCCCAAATGGCACCCTATTCCCTACACAGTGCACTACTTTTGGCCAGGGCCCTATTCCCTACTACATGGCAAACGTAGTGCACCATTTGGGACACATGCTCTGTCTCCTCTTGAGGAGTCAGTCAGTGCTTCATGGAAGACATCTCTCTCTCCCTGTTCTGTTCATCTTCTCCTCCTCCATACTGCCCGGCTGCCCGTCATCCTTACAGACAGTGTTGGCCTTTTCAAATCCCGTGTAACGTGGAGACATCCTGCCAGCCCAGGATCAGAAAAGAGGATTTATAGTTTTATAGTTGTCCTCTTGAAATGGACTGACGGATTAAGAAAAGGCATTCCATTGTGTCGTCTGATTTAAGTACAAAAGACTATGCCATATATGGTTAAGTCTTGTATCACGACACAAGGCGAGACCCAGATGCAGACACAGGAGGCACATGGTTTGAGCTCTGGTATTTATTATAATCCAAGGGATAGACAAAAGGCAGGTCGGGGACAGGCAAGCGCTCATAGCCAGGGCAGAGTCCAAAACGGTACAGGGCGGCAGGCATGCTTGAGGTCAGGGGCAGGCAGAGTGGTCAGGAAGGCGGGATCAGAGTCAGGACAGGCAAGGGTCAAAACCAGGAGGATGAGAAAAAGAGAGACTGGGAAAACCAGGAGCTGAGAGAAAAATGCTGGTTGACTTGGCAAACAAGACAAACTGGCACAGACAGACAGAAAACACAGGTATAAATAGCCAGGGGATAAGTGGGGAAGATGGGTGACACCTGGAGGGGGGTGGAGACAAGGACAGGTGAAACAGATCAGGGTGTGACATATTGATAACCTGCACAAGTTCTGTTCTTTTGTATCCTTTTTGATTGTGCAGTGTGGGTGGTGAATGACATTTTGTCTAGCAGGGGTTGGCTTGTGAAAAGTGGCACATTTGGGATTGTATTTTAATGCCAGAGCTACTTAATTTTGGATGCTATGTTTGTCTGTGCAGACAAAAAGCTGCAGTGTCTCTGTGTGTGTTTGTGTGTGTGTGCGTGCGTGCTAGCTCCTGGAGCTGTTGCTGGAGCTGGCTCTATCTGCATCTGCAGTGGCTGCAGACTGGGTACTACTGCGGAGACCCGCGAGGTGATCCTGTTTTATTGTGAATTAATCAGAGTGAATATGGAGCCTCTTGAGGGCTCTTCTGGGTGAGAAGACAATACCACAGCAGGGCCGCGTCCCAAATGGTACCCTTTTCCCCTATGTAGTGCACTACTTTTGGCCAGGGCCCATAGGGCTCTGGTCAAAAGTAGTGTACTATGCAGAATGCATGCCAGGCCTCATCTCTTTCTCCGTCCATCTTTAATTATGAACACCGTCCTACATTAGTTCTGTTTTAGTATTCAACACTGGAACAGAAATAGAAAGCAGAAATTACAATAAATCTACTGCTTGTTACCTTCATGTGTGCTCCCAGAGATAATGGCCTCTCTACAATTCAATGGCGAGCTGTGATTTATCAGATCTTTGTTGGTTATAGGGGTGTATGGCTGTGGCCCACACCTTTGCTACAGTACATCCAAAATGCCCCCCTGTTCCCTATATACGGTACCGGGCTCTGTTCATGAGGCTCTGGTCAAAGGTAATGCGTTCTATAGGGAATAGGGTGCCGTTTCAGACTCACATCCATCAATAGGATAGTGCAGCAAATAACTTGAATTATTGTATTTCATTATGAATCTAATTCTCCTTTGCATAGAAACAGAGGAGGGAGAAAAGCTACAGTGCATTGAAGAAAGAGAACAAATACATTGACAGGGCTTGAATGACAGCTCAATACAGTATTATAGTAGGTTTACCTTGCTCTAATGCTTTTTCTTGTGTGAGTGGCTTGTGTAAGAGAGAGTCGTGCTCTTTGGGTCCTTCCCAAATGGCACCCTATTCCCTATATAGTGCACTACTTTTACCAGGACCCATAGGGAATGTCCACTAAAAGGGAATGGGGAGCCATTTGGGACGCAGGCCCTTCACTGAGCATAAGTAGCATGCCAATGCCAGTTGGGTTCACAGCACTGGAGCCTGAGCTATTAGCTTCCAGTCTGTCTGTTGTGAGTGTGTGATTCAGACAGCCAGTCATGTGCATGGAGAGGCAGGCAAGACCAGGCAGACAGAGAGGGGACAATATCTCCAGGCTAGGTCATGAGGCAGCACAATTGTGCCACAGAGGGCTCTGGTCAAAAGTTAGTACACTATAAGGACTAGAGGTCGACCGATTAATCGGAATGGCCGATTAATTAGGGCTGATTTCAAGTTTTCATAACAATCGGTAATCGCATTTTTGGACACCGATCATGGCCGATTACATTGCACTCCACGAGGAGACTGCGTGGCAGGCTGACTACCTGTTATGCGAGTGCAGCAAGGAGCCAAGGTAAGGTGCTAGCTAGCATTAAACGTATCTTATAAAAAACGATTAATCTTGACATAATCCCTAGTTAACTACACATGGTTGATGATATTACTAGTTTATCTAGCTTGTCCTGCGTTGCACTTAATCGATGCGGTGCCTGTTAATTTATCATTGAATCATAGCCTACTTCGCCAAATGGGTGATTTAACAAGCACATTCTTGAAAAAAGCACTGTCGTTGCACCAATGTGTACCTAACCACAAATATCTTAAAATTAATACACAAGTATAGATTTTTAAACCTGCATAATTAGTTAATATTGCCTGCTAACATAAATTTATTTTAACTAGGGAAACTGTGTCACTTCTCTTGTGTTCTGTGCAACAGAGGCAGGGTATATGCAGCAGTTTGGGCCGGCTGGCTCGTTGCGAACTGTGTGAAGACTATTTCTGCCTAACAAAGACAGCCAACTTCGCCAAACGGGGGATGATTTAACAAAAACGCATTTGCGAAAAAAGCACAATCGTTGCACGACTGTACCTAACCATAAGCATCAGTGTCTTTCTTAAAATCAATACTCACAATACACAGAAGTATATTTTTTCAAACCTGCATATTTAGTTAAAAGAAATCCAGGTTAGCAGGCAATATTAAACTAGGGAAATTGTGTCGCTTCTCTTGCGTTCATTGCACACAGAGTCAGGGTATATGCAACAGTTTGGGCCGCCTGACTCGTTGCGAACTATTTTGCTAGAATTTTTACGTAATTATGACATTGAAGGTTGTGCAATGTAACAGGAATATTTAGACTTATGGAAGCCACCAGTTAGATAAAATACGGAACGGTTCCGTATTTCACTGAAAGAATAAACGTTTTGTTTTTAAAATGATAGTTTCCGGATTTGACTAAGACTCGTATTTCTGTGTGTTATTATGTTAAAATTAAGTCTAGGATTTGATATTTGATAGAGCAGTCTGACTGAGCGGTGGTAGGCAGCAGCATGCTCGTAAGCATTCATTCAAACAGCACTTTTGTGCGTTTGCCAGAAGCTCTTCGCTGTGCTTCAAGCATTGAGCTGTTTATGACTTCAAGCCTATCATCTCCCAAGATTAGGCTGGTGTAACTGATGTGAAATGGCTAGCTAGTTAGCGAGGTGCGCGATAATATAATTTCAATCGGGGACGTCACTCGCTCTGAGACCTTGAAGTAGTTGTTCACCTTGCAGAGCGATGTCTAACAATGCTTCGAGGGTGGCTGTTGTCGATGTGTTCCTGGTTCGAGCCCAGGTAGGGGTGAGGAGAGGGACGGAAGCTATACTGTTACACTGGCAATACTAAAGTGCCTATAAGAACATCCAATAGTCAAAGGTATATGAAATACAAATGGTATAGAGAGAAATAGTCCTATAATTCATATAATAACTACAACCTAAAACTTCTTACCTGGGAATATTGAAGACTCATGTTAAAAGAGACCACCAGCTTTCATATGCTCTCATGTTCTGAGCAAGGAACTTAAACGTTAGCTTTTTTTACATAGCACATATTGCACTTTTACTTTTTTCTCCAACACTTTGTTTTTGCGTTATTTAAACCAAATTGAACATGTTTCATTATTTATTTGAGGCTAAATTGATTTTATTTATGTATTATATTAAGTTAAAAAAGAAGTGTTCATTCAATATTGTTGTAATTGTCATTATTACAAATATATAAAAAATATATAAAAAAATTGGACGATTAATCGGTAACGGCTTCTTTTGGTCCTCCAATAATCGATATCAGTATCGGGGTTGAAAAATCATAATCGGTCGAGCTCTAATAGGGATTAGGTGCCTATTTAGGAAAGAGGAAGAGGACTCTGGTCAAAAGTAGTGCACTATATGGAATGGGGTGCCATTTGCGATTCAGCCTTCAAAGACGTGCATCACTACAAACCTTGGACAACTCTGCATGCTCTCAGTTTTCCCTTTGACTTTTACAAGGGAAACCAACAAACTAAGACTCAGTCAAACACAGAGACTCAATTCTTCTTTCATCTGTTCTGACAGATGTGCTGGGTGTCTGTCTGATGGTCGTAAAGTGAGTGTGTGCACGAGTGCATGCATGTGTATGTGCACGTGTGTGGGTGTGTGTATGGACATTCTGTACAGGACAGATGTGGGAGTTTATGCTTTGCTGCGTTAAACTGACATGCCACTTGCCTTTGTTTGTACAGCTTGAGATACCGTTAACTGTGAGATTACAGGCCTGTTCAGTTGTGTGTGTGTGTGTGTGTGTGTTGTGTTAAGCCTTAGGCCTCATTATGTACCAACCAGCTAGCGATCTAGCGCCTCAGAGACACCAGACCAACATAGTGTCAAAACAAACAGTTATCATAGCAATATTTGCTGCTTTTTTAAAATGAGATAATATTTTAATTGGTACTAGGATACAATCCAAATGGCATCCGATACCCTGTATAGTTAACTACTTGTCACCAGGGCCTATAGGGCTTTGGTCAAATGTAGTGCACTATATAGAGGATAGACCCTTCTGGAAAGACCACATGAATTTCACATGAACACGTGAAGTGTTCCAAAAACACATGTTTTCATGTGATCACGTGATCTTATGTGAAGTTATTGTGATAACGTGACAACATGTAAAGCAACACTGTGAAACGACATGTGACACTACATGTAAAAACTACACGTGAAAACATGTGATCACATCCCAGATGTCAACTCAACGTCTATTCCACACGGGTTGAAATGACACTGATTCAACCAGTGTGTGCCCAGTGAGATACAAAGTGTTCCAAAAAAGACGTTTTCACATGTCAAATCATGTGGTTTTTTTCTTGAAGGCGGGTGGGATGCAACCGCAGTCTGAGACCAGCAAAGTGGCTACTCAATGTTACAGGATGCTACTCCTGTCTCAGCTGTCTTAATCTTAACGATCATTGTTATTACTCTGATGGGTCTGTCAGTGAGTCAATCTGTAGTGCTTATCTGAGAATTAAGTCTATTATCAACCAGGTACACCACAGCAGGCTAACGGTCCAGTTGAAGATCTAGCAATGGCTAATCACGTCATCTAAATTTAAAAACACGCCCACCTCAACACGCCCACCTGTAGATAAGGGGTCTAACACTACCTGCACATGACAGTACAGAAAATATTACAACCCATTCAATCCCTGTATTCATAAATCGCACAGTGTCTCTAAGGCCATGAGGTCATAACACTACTAAATCAAATCAAATATCATGTGTCACATGTGCAGAATACAACAGGTGTACAACAGGATGTACCAGTGACTAGAACCATTCAACGCTGGTCTGACCAATCAGAATCCATGCTTCAAGATTGTTTTGATCACACTGACTGGGATATGTTAAGGTCAGCAACAGAGTACAACATCAATATATACGCTGACTCAGTGAGTGAATTTATAAGGAAGCGCATTGGAGATGTTGTACCCACTGTGACTATTAAAACCTACCCTAACCAAAAACTGTGGATGGATGGCATCATTCGCACAAAACTGAAAGTGTGAACCACCTCATTTAACCATGGAAAGAGGTCTTGGAAAATGGCTGAATATAAACAGTGTAGTTATTCCCTCCGCAAGGCATTCAAACAAGCGAAATGCCGGTAAAGGGACAAAGTGGAGACGCAATTCAACGGCTCAGACATGAGACGCATATGCCAAGGTCTACAGGAAATCACGGACTACAAAAAGAAAACCAGCCACGTCACGGACACCGACTTGACGCTTCCAGACAAACTAAACACCTTCTTTGCCCGCTTTAAGGATAATACAGTGCCACCGTCACGGCCCGCTAATTAAGGATCGGTGTCCCGCTAGCAGGACAACTTCCAGTGAAACTGGAGGGCGCGTAATTCAAATATATTCTAATAGTTAGTATGGATTTTAAACATTTAGGTACATTTAGGTGTCTTATATAGGCTGAAAGCTAAACTTTTTGTTAATCTAACTGCACTGTCTGATTTACAGTAGCTATTACAGCGAAAACATGCCATTTGATTGTTTGAGGACGGCGCCCAACATAAAAATATTTTTCCACCTCCACAGGTTTCATACATTCACATATAAAGATGAGATATTCACTTACTTTTTGAAAATCTTCCTCTGATTTGTCATCCAAAGCATCCCAGCTATAACATGTAGCGTTGTTTTGTTAGATAAAATCCTTCTTTATATCCCAAAAAGTATGTTTAGTTGGCGCAATCGATTGATTCAAAGGAATCCAAAAATCTACCCCTAAACTGTGTTTCAACAAGTCAAAATATGTTTCTATTTATTCCTCAGATACCCTAAAATGTAATCAAACTATAATATTTTTTTCGGAAAGAAGTATGTTCAATAGGAGCTCATCATCAAGTTGGAGGCCATGGGTCTCAACCACGCCCTGTGCAATTGGGCCCTGGACTTTCTGACGGGCCACCCCCAGGTGGCCTCCACAAGGTTGCGTGCTTTGCCCCCTCCTGTACTCCCTGTTCACCCACGACTGCGTGACCATGCACACCTTCAACTCAATCATCAAGTTTGCAGACGACACAACAGTAGTGGGCTTGATTACCAACAATGACGAGACAGCCTGCAGGGAGGAGGTGAGGGCACTCTGAGTGTGGTGTCCGGAAAACAACCTCTCACTCAACGTCAACAAAACAAAGGAGATGGTTGTGGACTTCAGGAAACAGCAGAGGGAGCACCCCTCTATCCACATCGAAGGGACAGCAGTGGGAAGGTGGAACATTTTAAGTTCCTTGGTGTACACATCACAGACAAACTGAAATGGTCCACCTACACAGACAGTGTGGTGAAGAAGACGCAACAATGCCTCTTCAACCTCAGGAGGCTGAAGAAATGTGTATTGTCACCCAAAACCCTGTCAAATCTTTACAGATGCACAATCGAGAGCATCCTGTCGGGCTGGTAAGGCAACTGCACCGCCCTCAACTGCAAGGCTCTCCAGAGGGTGGTGTGGTCTGCACAACACATCACAGGGGGAAAACTACCTGCCCTCTATGACATCTACAGCATCCTAAGTCACAGCAAGGCCAAAAAGATAATCAAGAACAACAACCACCCGAGCCACTAGCTGTTCACACAACTACCATTCAGAAGGCGAGGTCAGTACAGGTGCATCAAAGCTGGGACCAAGAGACTAGAAAACAGCTTTTATCTATCTCAAGGCCATCAGACTGCTAAACAGCAACTCAGAGAGGCTGCTGCCCACATTGAGACCCAATCACTGGCCACTTGAATAAATTGATCACTAGTCACTTTAAACAATGCCACTTTAAATAATGCAATTTTAATAATGTTTACATATTTTACATTACTCATATATTATGTATACAGTCGTGGCCAAAAGTTTTGAGAATGACACAAACATTAATTTCCACAAAGTTTGCTGCTTCAGTGTCTTTAGATATTTTTGTCAGATGTTACTATGGAATACTGAAGTATAATTACAAGCATTTCATAAGTGTCAAAGGCATTTATTGACAATTACATGAAGTTGATGCAAAGAGTTAATATTTGCAGTGTTGACCCTTCTTTTTCAAGACCTCTGCAATACGCCCTGGCATGCTATCAATTAACTTCTGGGCCACATCCTGACTGATGGCAGCCCATTCTTGCATAATCAATGAATGGTCTCAGGATGCTTTACTGTTGGCATGACACAGGACTGATGGTAGTCCTCACCTTGTCTTCTCCAGACAAGCTTTTTTCCGGATGCCCCAGACAATCGGGAAGGGGATTCATCAGAGAAAAGTCCAATCCCTGTACCTTTTGCAGAATATCAGTCTGTCCCTGATGTTTTTCCTGGAGAGAAGTGGCTTCTTTGCTGCCCTTCTTGACACCTGGCCATCCTCCAAAAATCTTTGCCTCACTGTGCGTGCAGATGCACTCACACCTGCCTGTTGCCATTCCTGATCAAGCTCTGTACTGGTGGTTCCCCGGTCCCGCAGCTGAATCAACTTTAGGAGATGGTCCTGGTGCTTGCTGTACTTTCTTGGGCGCCCTGAAGCCTTTTTCACAACAATTGAACAGCTTTCCTTGAAGTTCTTGATGATCCGACAAATGGTTGATTTAGGTGAAATCTTACTGGCAGCAATATCCTTGCCTGTGAAGCCCTTTTTGTGCAAAGCAATGATGACGGCACGCATTTCCTTGCAGGTAACCATGGTTGACAGAGGAAGAATAATGATTCCAAGCACCACCCTCTTTTTGAAGCTTCCAGTCTGTTATTCGAACTCAATCAGCATGACAGAGTGATCTCCAGCCTTGTCCTCGTCAACATTCACACCTGTGTTAACGAGAGAATCATGATGTCAGCTGGTTCTTTTGTGGCAGGGCTGAAATGCAGTGGAAATGTTTTTGGGGGATTCAGTTCATTTGCATGGCAAAGAGGAACTTTGCAATTAATTGAAATTCATCTGATCACTCTTCATAACATTCTGGAGTATATGGAAATTGCCATCATTCAAACTGAGGCAGTAGACTTTGTGAAAATTAATATTTGTGTCATTCTCAAAGGTTTTGGCCACAACTGTATCCTGTGTTTTATACCATCTATTGCACCTTGTCTATGCTGCTCGGCCATCGCTCACCCATATATTTATATGTACATATTCTCAGTCACCCCGTTAGATTTGTGTGTATTAGGTAGTTGTTCTGGAATTGTTAGATTACTTGTTATACTTGTTGATATTACTGGACTGTCGGTACTAGAAGCACAAGCATTTCGCTACAATCACATTAACATCTGCTTAACCATGTGTATGTGACCAATAAAATATGATTTGATTTGGTGTGGACCTTACCAGTCTACCACGTCTTATATGAAGACAAGGGACAATACTCGCATAGCATATGGTGATTTACATTTTTTAAACATGGAATTTGACCTCGGGATATTTGATGAGTTAGTGATAGAATCTGATTATATTTAATCATTGATCCAATTTAGGAGGAAGATTGGAGTGGACTTGATTAGCCTTGATGCTGTTCTCTACTTATCAGTGTCCTTCGCATGAGTTCTTAGCATGTTGTTGTGATTTCTTCCCTAGTGTGAGGTGTGTAGTCTATACAGTATCGTGTCTCTGACTATGATTAGGCGATACGACATGCTATTTTATCAAATTGATTACCTAACGTTTAATTGATTACATGATTGAATTAAACCATGCAACAATTAAACCATTAATAACCTGGGGCACCACAGAAGCATTCATTTATATAGAGCAGTTATCTTCCGAATCCACTCTCTTAAAGATCTGGAGATCTTTAATATCAATAGCAGTCAATTATTAATCGTCACCTTATTATTCAGTCTCATTCTGATGGTCGTAAAGTACTTGGTACTGCACAAACCCTGACTAACAAGTTGAATCAGCAATACACAAATTGACTTAATTATTTATTTACTAAATACCGAAATAATCACACAGAATTACATATATATACACAGGATAGATCATACATCGATTGCTAATCATGTCATGAAAAGCCCCTAGTGTCATAACCCGATATGAAGGCTGGTTACACAAAGGAAGGGGGCTGGGTTTGAATGAAAGAGCGGGAAGACTGACGGACAAAGGGATTGGGTCTCTATTGGACCTTTAGAAGCTATACTACCGTAAATACAGTATCTTATGCATTCAAATAACCGGCCATTCGGAAAAGAAAAATGCAAGATATATATTTACTCTGAGCTGCGCTTCGATAGATGGGTCGAAGATGAAAGACTGGTTTACCCAGCAGAGATCACCATTGTCTTTTGAAGAATCTTTTTGGTCGTAGTGTTGTAGAGTGGATATGTTGAAGTGCCCTGTCATTCTTAGGAGATTGTCTGTCCTTTCTTAGGCCACATACGTTTACAGCTGAAGCTGATAACTTGACTTCTAGGATGTATCACTTCTTCTTTAGTGAATAATAGTTTAAAGTTCATACCAAGTTGCCATAATCTGCTCGTGCTGTATTCTGGCTGGTCTAGTCAAAGTTCACCATTCCAGCGTGGTGATCGTCACCTCCACGTGATCTGGTCTCATGTACATTTTGTTAGACAGAGTAGTCGTTCGACCATTTGCATCCACAGCTCACACCGGGGTTTGCTTAGTCCAATGTGAATTTAGGTCACGGGGGCTTTTGTACTGGAGAAGAGAAGGGTATGATTCATCCCTCTCCAACCAATTTCTGTTCACTTGGGCGTGACCACTGAAGTTAACTTATGAAAACAATTCTCTCATTTAGGAGCTAAAATCACATTTAATCTTCTCTCAAATAGTGTCATCTTTAAACATTTAAATTACACAAAAATGTCATGTGAATCTGATAACTAGAATGTGTAGACTTTCCAAGATTCAATTTGTCTTCCTATCATCAGATATAATGTCTCAGACAACAACTGATCTGACATCATATTCTTTAAGTACCAACGGACACTTTCAACTGGTTGAGAAAGGGAAATATTGTTCCATTCCCCAACCTTTTGATGTTACCATACTTTCTCTGTGGTAACACAGGGCTTTCCAAGAGTCCATTCTGTAGAGTGGAGAGAAAAGAGGGAAAGGTATTTATGGGGGGGTCATAAATCTCACCCAACAAGGAAACGTCATGACAACAGTGTCCCTAAGGGGCAATTCATTTTAAAAGCTCCTATGCCCTTTAGGGCCACCATATCTATTGTCTAATAGGAAGGAGAGTTGTTCATTAGATATACTTACCTGTACTAAACAGCTGTGTTTTGTGAACAGTTGTTATTAGAATACTGTGTTGGTGCTCCTAATTTTGTGTGTCATGCTATCCAATTGGTTGAACCACTTACTGTTAGAATGAATATGTTTCCACAAAAAAAAAATGTTTGGGTTTTTATAAGCCTGTCTCCCCTCATCCCCTCTACTTTTCTCCCTCCTGTTGTTGACAGTAGGAGCCAACTCAAACAGTCAAGGCGGTGATTTCACCAATAATGATGGTGACGAAGACAAAGGTATTTTTCTGTCTTTTTCTATTTTTGACCCCAAAAAAAGAAAAGCCTGATATTCGTGCATGCACAAAACTATTTATAGATACATTTTTTGTGACTTTTTTTGTTGATTTTTCTTCTTCTTTTTAACCCTTGAAGTGCGTATCAATGGGCACCTCTGGGATCTTCCTTTTTTTTTTAACAACCTCTTTCCTCTTTGGAGATGCAGATCATAATTTACAGCGAATCAGAAGATCGTGTACCAAGGGTAAAAGGTCACCTCTAAACGGGGAATGAGGTGTATGCTCCAATAGTCACCACTTACAAGAATCTCCCGCCTCACTCCCCCTTTGCTGCAAAGTGAAAGATGTTAAATTGAAACTCTGCATGTATTTTCTCTGGCCTCCTCGGAGGTGAAGTTATTAAACAGTCTTGTTTTCCCTTTAGTTTATTTTCTTCTTTCTTTGTCTTCATTGCTCGGTGAAGCATGAGCACGACACTAACCCACGTTTGTTCCGTTTTGACATTTGGAAACCTTGTTCATTTGTAACTCTGTCAAAATCTCTGTCACATGTTTTCTGCTCGCTTTCTTGTGCATGGTACTATTAACCCAAAATGGTGGTTCGATTGTGTTTCTCTAAAGATCTGGGGATGGCTAGGAGATGAGTGAAAGCACTGGGGAAATGTTTCAGGGATGTTAAGGCACAGGTTGTCTTCATGGTTTTAAAATCAAAGGGCAGAGCGCTGACATTTTTCGATCACTGTGCTACGACGGTTGGCATTCTCTTTCTCAAAAGCTGCAACACTAGAAAGTGTCCTTTTTATCTCCTCAGTACATACCAGGCTTTATCTAGGCATTTTCTACCTCTCAATGATGTACTGTAAAACAAATTAATCCAGATTGCCTTCTTATAGCCGCCTTGATGATGTGAAATGGTAATAGGCTTAGATAGGTAGGAGTGAAAGCTGTGAATACGGTTCACCTTAAATCCTTATTAGGGGAGATTACTAAAAGGGCATGTTGTGTGCATTACCTTTTCTTCATAACCTTTTTCTCTTGGCATTATCAGCTACGTTTCTTTCTTCTTTTTGTTCCCCTCAGAAATAGTCAAAGGATTTTTCAGAAAGATCTATTGTAACCTTTAGAATCTACTGATCATTACCACGAATGCATTTATAACTGTTTTCTCAATGTGTATTGTCTGATCAGCTGGGTGAGAATCTATCTTTCGGTGTGTACTTGTGTGTACAGCTACATCATTTTGACTAAACGTTCAGACTAACTAAACGTGCCTGGATTTTAAGAACTACTCCCGTGTCGTGTCAAACCCACGCCTGTGCTTTCAGGAGTGCTACGACCAGTGCAGGCGGAGGATCGATGCTCACTGACTGTTTGAACGTCTGCCCTGGTGATGAATTACACCCCCCCCACCCTCCAGTTCCCCTGAGGTTATAACTCTGCTGCCATAGAGTACAGTGAGACACCTCATGTGAATGCACGCGCGCAAACACACTGGCGCATGGAAAGGACGCACGCGGACAGGCACACTGGCGCACGGAAGGGACACACACATGCACGCATGCACACCTCGCTCACAGCACAGCAATGCAGCTCACTGAGTTCCTCCTTCCTCTACTCTCTACTCCCATCTCCTCTGCTGCAGTTCCCTCACTAAAAAACCTCACCGCAGGCTTAAATGAGGTAGAAGCGTATTCCTATTCTCTTGGAAGTTTTAAATGGCTGCATTTGAAAAACATTGTTTTGCTCTGCCCTCAAGGAAACTTTGAAATGAGCGATCAAATATATCCTTATTATTTCATGACTTAGTTTGGAGTAAGAAAGAAAGGGTATTATTCCAAATGTCTCTGTAATTGAGACCATGTCTAAGTACATTAGAGGTGTGGAGTGTGTACGTACATACTTCAATACTCTATAGTGTGGTAGCTAATATAACGCCTTAAAGACATCTGACACTAAGCTTTCTTTTTGGAATTCCTCTTCTGTTTTCCTTGACAGGTCTCGGTATGGCACATGGAGACGTGTGTAGAGATTGTGTGCAAGATCGTATCCATTAGGCACCAAACTGGAAAAAAACACTAGTTAACGGTTGCGAAACATTTTGCTCCAATGTCCTCTCATGATTACGAACCAGATCTATCAAACAGGAACAGGAAGAGTGACCAGCTACTTCCTGTCTGACTGTGGGGTTGGAGGAGTTCACTGTTCCCCCTGCATGGTCATTAACTGCCATCTTCCAACCCTCCATCCCTTCCTTCCATCTCTCCCTTTCATCCCTCCCTTTCATCCCTCTATCCCATTACTAACACATGGAAAATGCTGAAACCAATGGAAAATTCTGATGACTCCCCCCCCCCCACTCGATCCCTCCCTTCTCCCCCTTTCTCCCACCTCTCCCTCTCTCCCTCCTCTCCCTCTCCCTCCTCTCCCCCACCTCTCCCTTCTTCCCACACCATGTAGAGATGAGTAATGTGTGCGGCGCCGCTGTGCCCGTGGAGGAATATATTATCCCCCTGGCCCGGTGTGGCAGTGATGAATATCTAGGGCATGCTCACTGCAGTCACCCAGCCAGGCAGCTCTCAGCTAGGCAGCTCCATGCAACTCCTCTACAGAGAGAGCACAGAGAGAAGAGAGAGAGAGAGAGAGAGAGGTGTTCTCTTCTCTCTTCTCTCTTTCATGGCGCTCTCTCTCTCTCCCTCATCTGTCTCCACTCTCTTTTTCCTCTCTCTCTCTCTCTATTTATCTGTTTTAAGTGCTCTGCAGTGACCGGATGGGGACACGCTGGGACAAGGAGACCCTAAGACGACCCGAAAAGATCAAAAATAAAAACCATGTTCCTAAAATCTGTCATGGTGTTTTGGAATGGATCAAAGTTGCTTATCTGTCTTAATCTGTTCCAGTTCAACCTCCCCAGAGCAAATCAACATTCGAGATGTAGAGTGACAGCCAATTTGCCTTCTATGTTCGATCGAAGGCCCGCCAAATTCCATCTCAGAACATAGAACTCAGAGCCTAGCTTTAAAGAAGAGCCTGCATCAGATCAGTATCTGTTTTAGACTGGGGCCACTGACCACTTTATGTACTGCCCCTCTTGTTTAATGTGCATCTGGAATTTTCCACTTGGTTTCAGCAGCTCCTATCCTACCAATGAATAGTAGTAAGAACCTCAGCGTGGAATGGAGAAAGTGACCCATTAAATAAGTTAGAAGATATGAGTTAGTTACCCTTCCTCCAACTTGTCTCGTCGACCCAGTCTATCTGTAAAGTGCACTGTATTTGGCCGCCTGCCCAAGAGGAGCGTGGCGGAGGTGAAGAGGGGGGGTCCTTCTCAAGACGGCCTCGGCCACGACAGCAGACTGCAGGCTACACACTGCACAGGCTAGGCTGGTGCTAACATGTGAGGAGTTGTGAAATAGATACATTCACATTGTCGTAGCATTAGGCGCCCACTCAGAACACAGCAGAGATTAATTACCACCGTGGGTTGTTTTTCACCCCTCCTTTCTATATATTGGTGTTTTTTTTTTTGCCGAGGAGGGGAAGCGATATAAACACACGCACGTACACAAGCGTACACATACACACCCACACACACTCAGCTGAGCTCCAATGCAAGGCAGTCGTCTGTCTGCCCATAGGCCCTGCTACTCACTGCCAAGCCTGCGGAGGCAGAAGCAATGTGACCTAGAGGCCAGCCAGGCAGCTGGCCCCCCCCTTGCCGCAGCAGCCAATGGCGGATGCAACAGAAACCAATAATCGGAGTGTACTGAGAGAGCCTTGGTTGAATACCAATTACATAGTTCGGGTCATGGCTGGGTAAACCCTGACTCGTTTAGCCCGCTGCCTGCTTCCATGACCAATAGTTTGGCCCCTGCAACACTAGACCAAGTGGAATCTTATTTATTTGGAATTCTATGATTTGAAATAGCATTGCAGTACACAGACATTTACATTGCTGTACACGCTGACTAACATTATGTCACACATACTCACATTGAGGATCATCACACATCCTCAAAAATACATTGGTGAGTCACACATACGCACACTCACATTGAATGTTATCCAATCCTGTGGAGGGGCCGTGCTATGATTTTCCATCGTTGATGTTCTCATCCTTGGTGACATTTTGAAGAATGACATAGAGCCCTGATGATATGGTCACGGATGATGCATAACCCCACTTGTTCAGCCAGTGTAGTAGATATTTACGAGATACACTACAAGGTCAAAAGTTTGTGGACACCTGCTCGTCGAACATCTCATTCCAAAATCATGGGCATTAATATGGAGTTGGTCTCCCCTTTTCTGCTATAACAGCCTCTACTATTCTGAAAAGGCTTTCCACTAGATGTGGGAACATTGCTGTGGGGACTTGCTTTCATTCAGCCACAAGAGCATTAGTGAGGCCGGTCACTGATGTTAGGTAATTAGGTCTGGTTGGCAGTCGGCGTTCCAATTCATCCCAAATGTGTTCGACGTTCTTGAGGTCAGGGCTCTTTACACCTTCACTGGAACTAAGGGGCCTAGCTCAAACCACAAAAATAGCCCCAGACCATTATTCCTCCTCCACCAAACTTTACAGTTGGCACTATGCATTCGGGCAGGTAGTGTTCTCCTGGCATCCGCCAAACCCAGATTCGTCCGTTGGACTGCCAGATGATGAAGCATGATTAATTATGACAGAGAACACGTTTCCACTGCTCAAGAGTCCAATGGCGGCGAGCTTTACACCCCTCTAGCTGAAGCTTGGCATTGCACGTGGTGATCTTAGGCTTGTGTGAGGCTGCTCGGCCATGGAAACCCATTTCATGAAGCTCCAGACAAACAGATATTGTGCTGAAGTTGCTTCCAGAGCCAGTTTGGAACTCGGTAGGAAGTGTTGCAACCGAGGACACATGATTTTTACTCACTAGGCGATTCAGCACTCGGCGGTCACGTTCTGTGAGCTTGTGTGGCCTACCAATACAAGGTCATTGTTGCTCCTTGACGTTTCCACTTCACAATGGCAGCACTTACAGTTGACCAGCTCTAGCACGGCATAAATGTTTCGAACTGACTTATTGATAGGTGGCCCGGTTGAAAGCCACTGAGCTCTTCAGTAATGCCATTCTACTGGCAATGTTTGTCTATGGAGATTGCATAGCTGTGTGCTCGATTTTATACACCTGTCAGCAATGGGTGTGGCTGATATAGCCGAATCCACTAATTTGAAGGGGTATCCACATACTTTCGCATATACAGTGCATTTGGAAAGCATTCAGACCCCTTTCCCTTTTCCACATTTTGTTACGTTACAACTTTATTCTAAGATGTATTAAATCAAATAAAAAATAATCATCAATCTACACACAATGCCCCATAATGACAAAGTGGAAACAGGTTTTTAGAAATGTTTGAAAATGTATTTAAAATAAACAGAAATACCTTATTTACATAAGCATTCAGACCTTTTGCTATGAGTCTCGAAATTGAGCTCAGGTGCATCCTGTTTCCATTTATCATCCTTGAGATGTTTCTACAAATTGATTGGAGTCCACCTGTGGTAAATTCAATTGATTGGACATGATTTGGAAAGGCACATATAAGCAACTTTTATCCGAGACAGGATTGTGTCAAGGCACAGATCTGGGGAAGGGTTCCAAAACATTTCTGCAGCAATGAAGTTTCCCAAGAACACAGTGGCCATCATTCTTAAATGGAAGAAGTCTGGAACCACCAAGACTCTTCCTAGAGCTGGCTGCCGGGCCAAACTGAGCAATCTGGGGAGATTGGTCTTGGTCAGGGAGGTCACCAAGAACCTGATCGTCACTCTGACAGAGCTCCAGAGTTCCTCTGTGGAGATGAGAGAGCCTTCCAGAAGGACAACCATCTGCAACACTCCACCAATCAGGCCTTTATGGTAGATTGGCCGACGGTCAATGAAAGGCACATGACAGCCCGCTTGGAGTTTGCCAAAAGGCACCTAAAGCACCTATGGTGGTGGCAGCATCATGCTGTGGGGATGTTTTTCAGCGGCAGGGACTGGGAGACTAGTCAGGATCGAGGGAAAGAAGAACAGAGTAAAGTACAGAGAGATCCTTGATGAAAGCGCTCAGGACCTCAAACTAGGGTGAAGGTTCAACTTCCAACAGAACAACGACGCTAAGCACACAGCCAAGACAAAGTAGAAGTGGCTTCGGGGCGTCTTTGAATGTCCTTGAGTGGCCCCCAAAAATTCAAAAAAACTATTTCATCCATTTTAGAATAAGGCTGTAATGTAACAAAATGTGTAAAAAGTCAGGGGGTCTGAGTACTTTCCGAATGCACTGTAAATCGAGGTTTAGATAGTTGGTTTGCACTGTATAGTATTTTTACCCAGAGGCTAGAAGAACACCTTTTATTTTTTGTGTTGAAGTAAGGAAATCCTTGAAAATCCCTCCTTCCCCAAATCATTGATTCTAAACTCATTGCTTCTCCACCATGTCCTAAGGAGGTAGAATGTGAAAAGCAGTGGTAGAATGCTGAGCGATGACTTCTGCGATGCTGGACCCCATAGGAATCAACTATAAGTCATTGAACAACACCTTATTGAGGCCCGTGACTGCTGGCTGAACTGAATTGTGATTTATCCTGCTAGCAGGCTGGTTGTTTGTGGAACATGATATCCCTCTCCAATCTTCTCTCATGCTAAGGCTCTACCCTTTTCATTTATAATCAACTCCTACACATGTACTAATCACCAGCTTTAATCAGAACCAGAGTAGGGACGTTCCGTTAAGTACTCACCCTGCCTAATTGTACTGTAGCAGTCATGTTTGTACGCATCTCAAATTACACCCTATTCCCAATATACAGACTCTGTTCAAAAGTGGTGCACTATATAGGAAACATGGTGCCATTTGGGAAACCGTCCTTGTGTGTTGGTGTAACTCCAAGAACATAGACCCTGATATCTGCAGAATGATGCCGCTATCACATACCAAATATGGCAAGTTTCGCCTCTTACAGTATCTCCAATACCACAGTACTTACAGTGGACCTATCACGTCAAATAGCGTTTACATATGACACCCACTTTGAACTACCGATATTCCATTGGCCTGCTGATTTTTAAAATGTCAAATAAACGTATGCATCCAAAGTAAAGGGTGTGGCTGGCAACCTTCCTAAGCACCCAAATGACACCATATTCCCTGCGTAGGAGCCTACACTACGATGGACAAAGGTCCATAGGGCAATGGTCAAAAGTAGTGCACTATATACGGAACCGGGTGCCATTTGGGACGTACCACCAGACTCAGTGTTATCTACAGGCGCTCATGCTCGTTGCTCTTCTTTCCAGACATCCATGATGAGAACGGGCTGAAGCCGGTCATGGTGTACATTCATGGTGGATCCTACATGGAGGGAACGGGGAACATGATCGATGGGAGTATCCTGGCGAGCTACGGAAACGTCATCGTAATCACCATAAACTACAGGCTTGGGGTGTTAGGTAAGTCACAGCATAACATTTGGGTATTCTTGGCGCTTTGTGTTGTGATTTCTATGGATTGATGGATTCATCCATGTTGTGCGTTTGATGTGTGTTTTGGTTGGCTGTAGTTCTGTAAATGCTGGCGTTTTAAAATTGTGAGGTTTATGTGGTACAATTAGTATTTTTCAAAATGTGTGTTCTTTGTAAAATGATGTTGGATTTCAGTATTTTCTCAACTGATGGCACAGCAGGAAATAAACCCATACAAATTGAATGGGGAGTAAATATGTTTTGTTTTTACTTCTACCTGATTTGGTAGAAGTTGACATCTCATATAAGATTGCTCTAATAGTACAAGAGAGGAGAATGTGATGGCAGGAGATAATATTTATCATAGGAGAGGTTTCTGGTAAAACAACGTTAAATGTTCCGACATGGAATTAAACTATTTTACTCCAGCATATCAAGTCCTGTAACTCCAGTATGAACTCTGGGGATGATGGTGTCGGAGAGGTTATCAAGCTGATAGGCTTTGTCATCCCAGTCCATAGTGATACTGTGCATGTTTTACCAAATTATACCAGACCTACGAATTGGAAGATAACCAAACACTCAAGCTATATTAGTCAGAAGCATCTGCAAAATGTATCCATGTTTATTTTTTAAATCCACTGTACAGTACATTTCGCAGTTCTTTCTGCAGTGTTCGGATAAACTCCTAATCTCGTCCACCAGCCGGCTCTGTCTCTGTCACACCTCTCTGTCTATGACTACTACACCTCACTGTCTATATACGGTAATAATTGAGCCTGGGGACGAGCCGAGACTAAACCTGGTAGTTTCATGGAGGCCAAGATGCTGAAGTGTTGTTAAGCCCATAAGAAAACCAAAGCTACATCCAGGGTGTTCAATTCATATTCACACCCCGGGATCCACTGCTGCTCTGCTTTCCATTTGCTATAAAGCTGAGCTGTCTGCACTGCTCGCTATATTTAGTTTCGCGATTGAGAGCCAGGGGGAAAAGGTGTTCTGGAAAAGTATGCACTGCGGAAGAAAGAAGAAAAAAAATGTGGAGAGAGGAGAAAGAAGGCCCTTGTTAAGTCTGTCTCTCTGCTTCTTTGATAGACTGGGTGAGGAGAGAGATGAGGTGTGTGTGTGTGTGTGTGTGTGTGTGTGTGTGTGTGTGTGTGTGTGTGTGTGTGTGTGTGTGTGTGTGTGTGTGTGTGTGTGTGCGTGTGCGTGTGTGTGTGCGTACATTTTTGTGGGTACCTATAAATGCACGCGTGTTTGTGTGTCTCTCAGAGTAGAGGTTCATGCTAGAGCATCCCTCAGCTACATGGTCTCTATTCTGCCATATAAATAGAAATGTATTCATCCCAGATAAAGGTAAGGACCAGAATGTAAATTCTCCTCAGACACTCACCACCTTCCTCTCCCAGAACATTGGGCAGTCTCTTGATAGATAGTCTGACGTCTGAATAGTGTGTTCAGGTAGTCTGATGTCTGAATAGTGTGTTCAGGTAGTCTGATGTCTGAATAGTGTGTTCAGGTAGTCTGACGTCTGAATAGTGTGTTCAGGTAGTCTGACGTCTGAATAGTGTGTTCAGGTAGTCTGACGTCTGAATCGTGTGTTCAGGTAGTCTGATGTCTGAATAGTGTGTCCAGGTAGTCTGATGTCTGAATAGTGTGTTCATTTATTTCAAACTAACTCTAAGACTCTGCTTGGTTTGAAGAAGCAATTCATTTTATTAACAAGATAAGTGTTGTATTATGTAACCAACCAGTGCTATATTATGTAACCAACTATCATGGTGACGGATGGTATCTTTAGCCTCTTAATCTCACAAACACGCAGCAGGATTGCATGGTGTCCGTGCAGCAGAGTGTGTGTGAGATGGAATTAAGAGCAGTAGGGGGGTCGTGTGTGTGTGTGTGTGTGTGTGTGTGTGTGTGTGTGTGTGTGTGTGTGTGTGTGTGTGTGTGTGTGTGTGTGTGTGTGTGTGTGTAGCATCTCCGGCTCTGTATCCAGTGGCTGGCCCTGGCTGTGACCGCGTTGGTACCATGCCATGCTGCCACGCTGTTTTCGTAACACTGCACCATCTGTGTCCAAGCTCCACATGGGCCGATCTGTTTGACGAGCTCTCCCTGAGCTCCATTACTCTGAGCTGGGATGTGTCAGAGCCACATGGCACTTCGCTCCTCTCCTCCTCTCTCCATCCCATTATGGCGAGACGTGATGGGCCTGCTGATGTCTCCCTGATTCAGACGCATGTGTCTTGGCTGCCTACACTTAACCCTCTCTATCCTTACCTTCCCCCACACCTTCTCTGCCTATCTCTCTCAGTCTCTATTTCTGTCTCTCGTTCTCTCTCTCTATCTGTCTCTCTCTGCCTGGTAAACACAGGTTCTGAGTATTTGGCATCTAGGTCTTAAAATACAATTAAATACTGACTTAATCCAGTCCAGATATAGGTCCAGACGAGGGCTTTTACACCCTTACAAGGTCTGGAAACATAACGGGGGATTTACCAATAGTTTGTTCTACTGGTGAATCTGGAATGGAATGGACATATTGTTTTGGGAACACAATATGTCCAAGATTCTAGGCCTATTCAGTCGGACGAGGAGAACAATTTTAGCACAATATTATTTTAGCTGATTGATCTCGATACAGTGTCCATATTAGGATAGCCTCTGCCTCAGCAGGACTTGTCAGTCTCTGTAGATCTAATACAGCCTGAAGCCTCTTTTCCTCCTTGCCCCTGCTGATTGTGTCAGATGACACATATTTAACTGCAGTTTCCTGCACTGTGAAGAGTGTTACGAGAGAGAGCATTACATTTATTCAATGCTATTATAGCAAAGAAAATGTAATGTAAAATTGTGTGTCTATCGTAGTTTTGTGTTATATATATATATATATATATATATATATATATATATATATATACCGTATGGTATACAGTGCATTCGGAAAGTATTCAGAACCCTTGACTTTTTCCACATTTTGTTACAGCCTTATTCTAAAATTGATTCATTTGTATTTTTTCCTCATCAATCTACACACGATACCCAATGATGACAAAACCAAAACAGGTTTAGACATTTTTGCAAATGTAATAAAATGTACATTTAAAATGTAAAAAATTTCCTTTGGCAGTGATTACAGCCTCAAGTCTTCTTTATGACGCTACAAGTTTGGCACACGTGACTTGACCCGAAGCCACCCCTGCGTTGTCTTGGCTGGGTGCTTAGGGTCATTGTCCTGTTGGAAGATTAACCACTCTGAGGTCCTGAGCGCTCTGGAACAGGTTTTCATCAGGGATCTCTCTATACTTTGCTCCGTTCATCTTTCCCTCGATCCTGACTAGTCTTCCAGTCCCTGTCGCTGAAAACATCCCCACGGCATGATGCTGCCACCACCATGCTCAGGTTTCCTCCAAACGTGATGCTTGGCACACAGGCCAACGAGGTCTAAGAGTCCTTTAGGTAACTTTTGGCAAACTCCAAGCAGGCTGTCATGTGCCTTTCATTGACCGTCTGGCCAATCTACCATAAAAGCCTGATTGGAGGAGTGCTGCAGAGATGGTTGTCCTTCTGGGAGGTTCTTCCATGTCCACAGAGGAATTTTGGAGCATTGTCAGAGTGACCATCGGGTTCTTTGTCACCTCCCTGACCAAGGCCCTTCTCCACAGATTGCTCAGTTTTTCCGGGCAGCCAGCTCTAGGAAGAGTCTTGGTGGTTACAAACTTCTTCCATTTAAGAATGATGGCCACTGTGTTCTTGGGGACCTTCAATGCTGCAGAAATGTTTTGTAACCCTTCCCCAGATCTGTGCCTCGCCATAATCCTGTCTCAGAGCTCTACAGACAATACCTTCGACCTCATGGCTTGGATTTTGCTCTGACATGCACTGTCATCTGTGGGACCTTATATAGACAGGTGTGTGCCTTTCCAAATCATGACCAATCATTTGAATTTACCACAGGTGGACTCTAATCAAGTTGTAGAAACATCTCAAGGATGATCAATGGAAACAGCATACACCTGAGCTCAATTTCGCGTCTCATAGCAAAGGTTCTGAATACTTACGTAGATATTTTTATACACTTGCCAAAATTTCTAAAAACCTGCATTCACTTTTTCATAATGTGGTATTGTGTGTAGATTGATGAAGAACATTTTTTATTTAATCAATTTTAGTATAAGGCTATAATTTAAAAAATGTGGGGTTCTAAATACTTTCCGAAGGCACTGTAAGTCTGTAATGTCTATGTCAACAACTGAGAGAGACAGTGAATGATGTGTCTCACAACAACATCTCATAGTATTTATGTTTCCACTATCTACAGATATACTGCTGTGTTTTTTATGGTTTCTCTATGCTGATGTGATTTATTAGGTCTGTTGTTGGTCTTTGGTTGTGGCCCTAGGGCCCCCCCCCCCCCCAGAGGGCCTAAAGGGGGCCCCCCAGGGGGCCTAAAGGGGTCCCTGCTTGACTTCACTCACACTGGGTCAAGGACAGCTAGTGCCAGGAGAAGATCTGAACCCCCTGTTGATTTCCCCCAGCTAGTGAGGGTTGAAGACATGTCGGCCATATCACCCTTGTTTGGGAAGAGAATATGTGTGTGGCTGGGAGGCTGTTCGTGACATATATTGTACAACACACTAATTCTGAGTCACGGAAAGGAGAGAGGAGAGGCCGCTTTGACGTGACAGAGAAGAGAACAGAGAGGCAGCCCACTGCCCCAGTGTTGATGCCTGGTCAGCTCTCTTTCAGCAGCCACAGCTCATTTAAAAAGGAGAAAACAAACAAACACACATACATTTCCTTTAGGCCTGCACACGCAAGGAATGGGCCGGGGCAGGAAAACAAGGGCAAAGCATTCGTTAGCATGACAAATGGTCCTCACTCACTACACTCCTATTGAAAATGTGCACCGGTCTCATGCCTACTCCTTCAAAAGCTTTTATATCAGATTCAGCTCTGATGTGTCTCAGGGACGATGACGGTGTGTGATAGATAGAAAGAGAAATTGACGTGCTCAGCTCAAAAGTTTGTAGCAACAAGTCTTCGGGTGCCGGGTTCAAAAGGCACATCCTGGAAGAAAGTGAAAACATATTCTTTACTTTGCAATGTATTTTTTTAGCAGCATAGGTCAGAACATTCTGAAACCATTAAAATGTCATATTTCAATGAGTGAGTTTTTCCTTTCTTATGGTGTGTTATGAACCACATTGAGCTACTGTTTGTTTGACTTAGTGCTCCACTAGGCTAGTTCGTTCTTTATTTCACACTAGTTGATTTGGACTTAAACTGTAGTAATGGTAAATAACTGTAAAAGAGAATACATTCTCAGTCAACTTACCTGGTAAAATAAAGTGTATATAAAAATGGCATTGGGGTCATGTTGACTGTTTGTTTGTTATTTAATGGTTCATTCAGATCCATGTATAACAATTAACTATCACTATTTTTTTGGGAACTGTTACCTTTTTAGATAAGAACGAATAAAGCGTATGTGTCACACTCTGACCATTACTTGAGTTGTTTGTTTCAATGTTTTGTTTGGTCAGGGTGTGATATGAGTGGGCATTCTATGTTGCATGTCTAGTTGGTCTGTCTCTATGTGTTTTGGCCTGATATGGTTCTCAATCAGTGGCAGGTGTTTGTTGTTGTCTCTGATTGGGAACCATATTTAGGTAGCCTGTTTTGTATTGTGGTTGGTGGGTTATTGTCTATGTTATGTTGCTTGTTAGCACAGTGTTTATGTAGCAGTCACAGTTAGTTAGTTAGTTAGTTAGTTAGTTAGTTAGTTAGTTAGTTAGTTAGTTAGTTAGTTAGTTAGTTAGTTAGTTAGTTAGTTAGTTGTACTTTGTGTTTTTTTTCCGTCTTTTCATTAAATCATGCTTTCACACCACGCTGCGCTTTGTTCTACTCAATACGACAATCGTGACAATATGACTGCAACAACAAAGGAGTTGTTAAATGACTTTGCAAATCAGAAATGAAACAAGTCAACAGTTACTTCTGAGTAATTGTCAGATCATTATGGATTACGGTTGGCTTTTTATCGTGAATATGAATAGATTGTTTTTGTTCGGAAGACCTTTAGAGGAGGGAGGTGATTGAGCTTTTCACGTCCTGCTTTTTGTAACAATATTTAGCAAAACAAGGCTGATCGCAGACAGGTTCACTTTTAAAGGTCATTACCATCATGATGGTTCGGTAGAAGAGCGCCCATTGTAATTGTAAACAAAACACTGAAATGTATTGATATTGATATCTTCTGTCTCTTCCCTATGGTCTGTAAATATTCTTTTCATGGGGATTTTTTTTTTTACTTGGCCAAAAATAGTGGCCATTATTTTCATGTCCTCATAAAGCACATAAATATAAATAATAGGCAGTAGCTCAACACACAAGCCAGCTATGTTTTTCTGAAAGTGGGCATGCAGGCTCTCTCCAAGACCGCCATACAGAGATACTTTATCACATTCACATTCATTCACCTTTAAGTGTTTTTCTTAGCTTTTGAGCTGACACAGTTGTGTCATGCAAAGCAACAGTACACCAGATGCACTGGAGAGATTTGGGTAGTGCCACACAGGCCCAGATGGAGAGATGGGACATGGACATCATCAGTGTGTGGATCAACACACACACGCACGCACGCACAAACGAACGTATGCACACACACACACACACACACATGACATACACATACAGATACACACATTACACACATTACACACACAAACAGACACACACACACACACACACACACACAAAAAGAGTTGCACTGAGGACAGCAAATACTGAATCTCAGAAGAGTAGAAAGATTGAGGGATAATAAAAAGAAAGAAAGTTGGGTGGTATTTTAAATTGATTTGGTCAGTGGCTCAGTAAATCTCCATGCTCTCTGAGTGCATGGCCGATGCCCTCCTCTCTCACCCTCTCTGTCTTCCTTTCCTCTCCCTAATTCATTGTTTATCCTGTACAGTTTGTTTTAAGTAAGTGGTCTGGTACACAGAGTATAGTGAATGGAATTGCACGCTGCATTGACTTTTGGCAATTACAATCGGTTGATATGACCGGGCATCGCTCGCTCATCTCCCTCCATGGTTTAAAAAAGCCTCAGCCGCCGCTATCCAGTCTGGTGGATAATGAGGCCGGATGGAAAATGCCACGGTAAACATTTTTAAATGAGACTCAGACTGCCGAAAAAATGACTGATTTGCAAATGGCTAAGTGGAATGGCAGGTTGGCCGTAATAGCTGTTAAGTTTTGACAGTCACAACACAATGGGGGAGTTGATTTGGTTCTGCTGGGGGCTAGTAAACGGGTAAGGATGGTGGAAATGTTTACACCTCTGGGTTAACCACTATGGTGGACTGTGCGGCTGAACAACACCAGGTCATCACAGTCCATTTCTCCCTGTGACTCCTTCCGTGTTTGGAGGTCGCACATTTCGCGACCCACACGTTCCAGGTTCAATTGCTATTATACCAGCTGTAATGTGAAGCAGTAGAAGCCTAGGAGAGTGTGGGTGGGTGGGTGTGCCTGCATGTTTCTTGTGGATACTGTTTTCTATAGTTGCAAATATATATCATGTGTCTCTTTTACAGTTTTATGTAGGAAGGTAATTGTCAGAGAGTAACAAAAAGAGCCTAAAACCATAAGACAGGTTTAACATAGCAAACGCGCCATCAGTTGATGAGCACGGTCATTCTGAGATTACAGTAAGTCCGTTGACCCTAGAAGACGTCAAGAGACAGATTAAATCAAAACCCACCCAGCCAAGCAACAATAAACGTATATCGCTCAATGTTATGGTTCCACAGAATGGGACTTCACTGTAGAGTGGCTCTGAATTGCATATGCATACAGATTCAAAATATCTGTGACGTTACAGCTATATTAAGTCGCATGAGTTGCAACCCAAATATGATTTCCTGTTGCAGTTTACTGATATATGGAAGAAGAATAGTGAATAGTGAATAGTGAAGAAAGATTGTCATATTATTGTTATTTTATATTATGATGACGATGATCATCATCATTATTATTAATATTATTATTATTCTGATTTGTATTATTATACTAGTACTGATGCGGTTCATTCCTGGTCAGCTGTGCTGTAGTCTTATTGTAAAAGCTAAGAAATGAGAGAAAATGTTTTGTGTTTGACCTTCTCTTAAGCATTATTCAATTTTTAAAGGTTTTGGGAGCCTCTAAGCATCACAATTTAGCAGTGTAAAATGTTTTGCATATCCATGTTCAGAGTTTATTTATTTGCAAAGCTCAAGGTGTTAAAATTCTTCAGTTCCTGAGGTGGCGATGAAGACTCAATTTAACAGTAACAGACTGGCAATGTCTAACATTGAGGAAAGGAATTGAGCAAGACTAGATAATGTAATTTTACACAAAATTACACTAATTACACTGCATTATGTATACTGTAGGAGGCAATCCTATTCTAGATTTTCTGCTACATTTAGCTATTGACACGACCAACATCTACATATTTTAATTGTTAGATGCCTTTTTATCATCCTCTTCTCTCCCCTACATGATTGACGAACGGGCAGTGTGAAACATCCCATATCTCACTTGGTTGGATACTATTCCTTCAAATAGTCTACTTCGCCCTTAACATCCAGGGGCGCAACTTTCACTGGGGACGGGGGGGAAGATCGAATCCCCGAGCTGACAAGGTACAAATCTGTCGTTCTGCCCCTGAACAAGGCAGTGTTATGGCAAGGCGATCCCCAAGGGGAACTCCACCCCCCCATTCAGCTGAAAAGGTGGTGCAGGGAATTCAAAAATATTCTTTAGAAATATTTAACTTTCACTCATTAACAAGTCCAATACAGCAAATGAAAGATAAACATCTTGTTCATCTACCCATCATGTCCGATTTTTAAAATGTTTTACAGCGAAAACACAACATATATTTATGTTAGACCACCACCAAATCAAAGGAAAAACGCAGCCATTTTTTCCAGCCAAAGATAGAGTCACAAAAGCAGGATTAGAGATAAAATGAATCACTAACCTTTTGAAAATCTTCATCAGATGACACTCATATGACATGTTACACAATACATTTATGTTTTGTTCGATAATATGCATATTTATATCCACAAATCTCAGTTTACATTGACGCCATGTTCAGAAATGCCTCCAAAATATCCGGAGGAATTATAGAAAGCTACGCCAGATAACAGAACTACTCATCATAAACTTTGACTAAAGATACACATTCTACATATAATTAAAGATACACTGGTTCTTAATGTAACTGCTGTGTCAGATTTCTTTTAAACGTTACGGAAAAAGCCTACCATGCAGCGCTCAGACGTAAAAGTATTTCTCCGCCATGTTGGAGTCAACAGAAATACGAAATGACATCATAAATATCCCCTTACCTTTGATGATCTTTCATCAGAATGCAGTGCAAGGAGTCCTAGTTCCACAATAAATCGTTGTTTTGTTCCATAATGTCCAATACTAGGGTCCAATTAGCTGCATTTGCTACCACTTTCAGCTCACGTGCCCAAATGCTGACGCTGGTCCAGGACAACTCGCACGAAAACTTCAAAAATATATATTCCAGGTCGAATAAACTGGTCAAACTAAGTAGAGAATCAATCTTCAGGATGTTATTTTCATATATATCCAATAACGTTCCAACCGGATCATACGTTTTCAGCTGCAGCCAAATGGAACGACGGTGGCACCCACAGAGAAATGCACCACAGGGAAATTGCATTCTGTCGGGACAGTGACTATTTCCCCTCCCATTCGGTCAAAGTTCACACCAGAAGATCCATTCCACATTCTACTGAATGAGGACATCTAGTGGAAGGCGTAGGAAGTGCTACCAGATCCATATCTTATTTGGAAGTGGATAGGCGATGACTTGAAATTAGACATGTATTCAGAATTTCACTTCAGGTTTGGAAGATTGCCTGCCCTATGAGTTCTGTTATACTCACAGACATAATTCAAACAGTTTTAGAAACTTCAGAGTGTTTTCTATCCAATAGTAATAATAATATGCATATATTAGCAATCTAGGACAGATTAGGATGCAGTTCACAATGGGCACGCAATTCATCCAAAGTGAAAATACTGCCCCCTATCCTCAACAAGTTTTAACCCACTGTTCCTAGGCTCTCGTTGAAAATAAGAATTTGTTCTGAACTGACTTGCCTAGTAAAATAAAATGATGAGATGTCATTTTTGTCCCCCATCAGTTGTATAATTGGAATGTGATAGAAAACTAGGAAACGTGTGCTTTAGGACCATGAGGACGCCTTCGATCGGTCGGGTAGGGTGTTTGGAGTGTTTATCCGACTAGATAAGAACAATTTAAATTATGTCCCCCCCCCCCACTTGCGCCCCTGGTAACATCAGAGACACAGCGCTTCATCCAGTGTAGACTTCTTAAGCTTCTTTTAGAGGATATTACAAAAATGCCCTTATCTGTTCACGCTTATTCCTACACTCAGGTGCAAGTGGTATGGAAATAAGAGAAGGGATATTTCCTGCCATAGCCATATAGCCACAGGGATTATTTGATCAGGTTGTGAACTGTACATGTACCTGTGGGGACAGCCAAAGAACCCTTTAAGGTTCTTGATAGCAATGTTTTCATAAAAGTGTTGTCAACATTGCTGTGATGTTCTACACAAGTAAGGGATGAAGACATTTTGAATTATGACAGTACAACAGCACCTAGATGAGCACTTTAATGACAGAAAAGCCACACGCAGTATGGCCTGGCTGTATAACTCTGGAAATGAGGAGAGAATTGATTATTCTTGATATCTGAAACATTATGGCACTTAAGTACCAGGGAGACGCAACAGGTACTTCCCGCTTTGTGTCAAAACAATTCACTGTTTTGCAGATGATGGATTTTTCCAGATCGTGCTTGGTTAAAGATGTGTTTGATTTGTTGATGAGCAATGGTATTCCCATGTCAGGGGATTATAGTTGATGTGCCTTATGTGTTCTCATAACACATGTCGATGTAGGACGTGTATGGTACTCTGATTAAAATGAAGTCTGTAGTGCTATTCGGTTTGTGTAGGATGTTCATGATTAAAGTAAAGTCAATGTTTAAGTATTCAGTTAACAGACATATAAAAGAAAGTTAATAGCTTGACACTAATTACAGCCTGATCCCTGCTGAGTCATTTTAATTTCATGAGCTTGAATCCGATTAGCACTTCTCCTGGATGCGTGCTGGAAAATATTGATCCTGCCGGGCTTTTAAGTATTGTTCAAAGAAGCTACTTGTTGAGAACTTGTTGGAAAAAAAAAAAAAAAAAAACGCAATGAAAAGATTATTTAAAGACAAAGTTTAAGAATGTGGATTTATGCCTGGCTGTTAAAGGGTCGCGTTTCATTGCTAATTAAGGACACTTGAGATATTCTCTTTGCACGCTTTAAAAGTCTTCTAAAATGCTATGTTCTTTACTTCGGGTGACAAGAGTTTACTATAGCAGTTGGGTACTAAGTCAATGCTATACTGCAGACGTTTTAGATATGCCTACTTAATTTTTAAAAAAATCTTATTTTGAAAAATGTTGCTACTGAATATAACGTTTAGCAGTTCTCACTTGGAAACACCAAGCAACAACATTTGAACCCCAGTAAGGAACAAACTGTATTCAGTGTTACAAACTAAATACAGTGTTATCTCTGCTAGTCTGTTCCTTCCTTTCCCACTGTGTTCAATGGGTAAAATGTGATAATGAGCTGGGCACAAACAGTACAAGACGTGTATAACTCTAACGGTCGTCGTGGGAAGAATAAGGTGAGGACCAATGTGCAGCGTGGTGCGTGTTCATCTTTTTAATATAGTAAACTGAACACTGAATAACAAAACAAAGCAACAACTGGAACAGTTCTGTCTGGTGTAGACACACAAAGACTGAAAAAAAAACACCCACCAAACACAATCGAAAACAGGCTACCTAAATATGGTTCTCAATCAGGGAAAACGATTGACAGCTGCCTCTGATTGAGAACCATACCAGGCCAAACACAGAAATAGAAAATCATAGAAGAACTAACATAGACAACCCACCCAATTCACACCCTGACCATACTAAAACAAAATACAAAACAAAGGAACTATGGTCAGAACGTGACAATAACCTGAAAGAAAAGTCTTAAAAAGGTTTAAATACAGCCCCAAAATACATCTTTGAATCCATTTTAAGATGCTATCTAATGGTTCACTCTGTCCTCCGCAGTTAAACAAACATTGGCGACACAATTATCTTTGCCCTCATACTGCTCTGACATTTCAGGGCCATTTTGTTTTATAATATCTTCAGAGAGGATATGATATTGTGTTTCTTCAGGCTCTTCCTATACGGATAGGAACATCTAGGAGGTCATGGCTTTATTCTGTCTGGAGCATTTGCCAGTACATTCTGCTGGGGCTTGCTATTGTTGGCCATCGACACACCACTAAGACTTGATAGACAAGGGGGAGGCACAACAAGCCAATGCAAGCATGCTCACTGACCCAGGTGGCCACCCACACTGTGTGCATGCGTGCATGCGTGTCCACCCGCCTGACACCTCTCTGGAGAGGAGCGTCGGATCACTTTCGCTCCATCCAGCTGGAAGCTCAAACAGGCCACCCCACTATGCCCAGAGCTAAATTGGTGGTTAAGGGGTACATTTCTGTTCCTCTAAGGCTGGGGAATAACAGAGTCTTATTGGTCAAACTTAACCTGTGCAACCAACCTATGATATTATGTCCTCGCACAGCTGGATACAGTATATACAGTATGTATATTTAACAATACTTTCTGACAAAGATATAACGTGAAACTTTGAGTACCAACCAATTAACTACAGTCTTTGCCACAGTGATTCCTCAGATTAAGAAGTCAATGAAGCAAAGAGTTTTGGGTTGGGTTCATTTGCATCAGAATTCTTCAGGGTAGAATTCTCCTCCCCAAATGAAAAGCTTATTAAAATGTAATGTCGTTCAAAAACTGGAGGGAAGATGGGGAGAGAGAGAGAGAGAGAGAGAGAGAGAGAGAGAGAGAGAGAGAGAGAGAGAGAGAGAGAGAGAGAGAGAGAGAGAGAGAGAGAGAGAGAGAGAGAGAGAGAGAGAGAGAGAGAGAGAGAGAGAGAGAGAGAGAGAGAGAGAGAGAGAGAGAGAGAGAGAGAGAGAGAGAGAGAGAGAGACTGAGACTGAGACTGAGAGAGAGAGACTGAGACTGAGAGAGAGAGAGAGAGAGATACTGAGAGAGAGACTGAGACTGAGAGAGAGACTGAGAGAGAGACTGAGAGAGAGACTGAGAGAGAGAGAGAGACTGAGAGAGAGAGAGAGACTGAGACTGAGAGAGACTGAGAGAGAGAGAGAGAGAGAGAGAGAGAGAGAGAGAGAGAGACTGAGAGAGAGAGACTGAGAGAGAGAGAGAGACTGAGAGAGAGACTGAGAGAGAGAGAGAGAGAGAGACTGAGAGAGAGACTGAGAGAGAGACTGAGACTGAGAGAGAGACTGAGAGAGAGAGAGAGACTGAGACAGAGAGAGACTGAGAGAGAGAGAGACTGAGATAGAGAGAGACTGAGAGAGAGAGACTGAGACTGAGAGAGAGACTGAGACTGAGAGAGAGACTGAGAGAGAGACTGAGACTGAGAGAGAGACTGAGAGAGAGACTGAGACTGAGAGAGAGAGAGAGAGAGAGAGAGACTGAGACTGAGAGAGAGACTGAGAGAGAGAGAGAGACTGAGACAGAGAGAGACTGAGACTGAGAGAGAGACTGAGAGAGAGAGACTGAGAGAGAGAGAGAGACTGAGAGAGAGAGAGAGACTGAGAGAGAGAGAGAGACTGAGAGAGAGAGAGAGACTGAGAGAGAGAGAGAGACTGAGAGAGAGACTGAGAGAGATAGGCAGAGAAGGTGTGGGGGAAGGTAAGGATAGGAGAGAGAGAGAGAGAGAGAGAGACCACCTAAAGTAGAGTCTTGGATGTTCAGAGACTGTTTGTACTTTCCCTAATTAACCAGACTGAATCCAAATGAATGCGCATACATACATACAGTACATTCTCACCAGATTGCTTTTCCTCTCTGATAGATATTAATTTGGTTAGGAACTCATGTAAATGTTCTCTTTTACAAATAATGCATATTTGTAAAATCGTATTTATCCTTTCACTGTAGTGGGCTAAATCAGGGTCACACAGAGGGATTATAGTTAGACTTAAACAAATCTACTTTTTAACAAAAGTGTACACCTCACACACATGGTTACACACCATGTCAGATATAGAGTTGAAATGTATTCCATTTTGAATTTGCATGCCAACATTACACTTTATATACATCACAGAAGACTGAAACATAACAAAACCGTTTGATAAAGAAACACCAGATTTTCAGTGTTTAAAAAAAGAGAATGTTTATTAATTATGAAACCCATGAGGACACGAGAGGGTAATTTGATCATGTGACTGCAGGAAAGGCCTATGCTCACTCAAACAGATTTGATCTAGCTTATCTAGCTACTGTTGTAGCATATTTATTTATATTTATCATTAAATTGTCAATTGTTGTTTATGTTGCTTAACAAGCGCTTTGAGATTGTCTGTAATGAAAAAGCGCAATAAAAGTTTAAGAAATTATTATTATTACTCAACGTTATAACATGTTCTCATTCACAGACAGCGACAAGTGAGCCTAGCATTCGTCAGTTGTCATATACAAAGAAAAGGCTGTCAAAAGCAACAGTCTTTGTCAATCACATCAAAACAGTGCAAAGGTTGTGTGGAGGAGAGTATGAGGTGTTCCAAGAAAATGATCTGTGCTTCACCATGACAATGTCACCATGAAAACATAAACTCAGCAAAAAAATAAACATCCTCTCACTGTCAACTGCATTTATTTTCAGCAAACTTAAAATGTGTAAATATTTGTATGAACATAGCAAGATTCAACAACTGAGACATGAACTGAACAAGTTCCACAGACATGTGACTAACAGAAATTGAATAATTTGTCCCTGAACAAATGGGGGGTCAAAATCAAAAGTAACAGTCAGTAGCTGGTGTGGCCACCAGCTGCATTAAGTACTGCAGTGCATCTCCTTTTGCCAGTCCTGTCTGGTCCAGCGACGGTGGGTTTGTGCCCATAGGCGACGTTGTTGCCGGTGATGTCTGGTGAGGACCTGCCTTACAACAGGCCTACAAGCCCTCAGTCCAGCCTCTCTCAGCCTATTACGGACAGTCTGAGCACTGATGGAGGGATTGTGCGTTCCTGGTGTAACTGGGCAGTTGTTGTTACCATCCTGTACCTGTCCCGCAGGTGTGATGTTCAGATGTACCGATCCTGTGCAGGTGTTGTTACATGCGGTCAGCCACTGCGACGATCAGCTGTTTATCCTGTCTCCCTGTAGCGCTGTCTTAGGCATTTCACAGTATGCACATTGCAATTTATTGACCTGGTCACATCTGTAGTTCTCATGCCTCCTTGCAGCATGCCTAAAGCACGTTCACGCAGATGAGCAGGGAACCTGGGCATCTTTCTTTTGGTATTTTTCAGAGTCAGTAGAAAGGCCTCTTTAGTGTCCTAGGTTTTCATAACTGTGACCTTAATTGCCTACGGTCTGTAAGCTGTTAGTGTCTTCACGACCGTTCCACAGGTGTATGTTCATTAATTGTTAATTGAACAAGCATGGGAAACAGTGTTTAAACCCTTTACAATGAAGATCTGTGAAGTTATTTGGATTTTTACGAATTATCTTATAAAGAGTTTATAACTAACAGCAAGAGAAGACAGGGTGTTTTTACAGATTTGTGTTTTTACAAATTACAGTTTGATTATGGAAGGGCAAGTATTTTTTTAACATGTCGAAAGGGGAAACCAAGGACAAACAACAAAATAAACAAATAACCATCTATGCAATTATTGTATGACAGGCTTTTTTATCAATCAATTAGAGCACTGTGGCACATTGATTTTCTAGAGAGGGTTTTTGGAAGCCTCCTCTTCACCTCATTTACACACAGCGCTCGTTCCATTCCAAATGGCACCCTAGTCCCTAGTGCACTACTTATTACTAGGTTCAATAGGGCTCTGGTCAAAAGTAATGCACTTCGTAGGGAATAGGGTGCCATTTGGGATGCAGACAGCCATCAGACAGTGTTGTTGTTGGATTGAGTCACTGTAAGAGCTGTGTCTCTTGTAGACAAAAAGGATTATACACTTCTTGACATGGTTATGTATTTGCTTAGTATCGATTCCTTGTGTAATGTGTTCTCTGCCTCGATCCCAGGCACCTACTTCTGTTGACTAAACATCGGTGGAGAGGATGTGTGGAGTTGCACCCTATGTACTGCCAGGCAAGCCAATTAAAAAAATACTGCAACAACCAATGACACGTGCACACTTCGATCAGTGTCACTTTGGGGTCCTTTAACCCCAACGATTCACATTTTAGATAAAGAGTTTGGTCGTATTCCTTTATGTTTTGCAGACAGTTGCTTGATGTTTTTTATTGTTTAAACTATTTGGGGTAAATCATTCTCAGTGTGGGTCTTGGAGAACCACCCTGAAGGTGCTATAATGGTGCTATAACCCACTATCTGGCAGCATGCTGCTTGGGGCCTCGCATCTACAGTACTTGGGCCAATGCCTGGTTGAGGAAAAACAGATGCATTTCTGTGTTAAGGGTTTGGATGGATGGACCAGTCACAGCTAACTGGTAGTACACCATTGTCAAACAGCATTTTATGTACAGCAAATGTATAATTTGGTTGCAGACAATACTGTGTCGTCTTATAGTCTTGTCTGTATAGAAAAGATAGTGATTACTGCTGTTTCATGTTTTCTAAAAACTCGCTCCCCTCATCCTGACTGGAACAAATAGATGTATAACTGCTGTACCCCAAATACACAATTTCTCGATTCCAAAGGAAGGACATTTGGAGTCCCTTATCTCTCTTTGAGCTGTGGCGGAGGTGACAATCCGTAGGAGTTCCTCTTTCGACGTGTTTATGTGCCGCTAAACCATTAACTATCTTACTCTGCTGGCTGGCTTGCAAACCTGTTTGCTTTGAAGGTGACAGAGACACTGAACTCCCCCATGCGGTTGAGCTTGAGCTGCAAGATAATGAGGCTGTGCTGGTTCTCCTTATTATGCTGGGGGGGAAAAAACATTACGCAAGTTGTACATTTAAGTTAGCTTTTTGCAATGCTTTTTGAGTGTGAACTTACTGTATTTTTGTATTTCTGGATTAAATGGTTTAGCCTAAACCAACTAAGAGAGGTCCTATGTACAAGCCTGGGAGAGTGTGATGGTTTCCACTATGTAGATATTGATCTATTTAGGACTCCAGTTATAAACGAAAAGCAATAGCATGGCTAACAGAGGTGTGGATTATCCTTATGATGCCCTTTCATTTATTTTCTTCAAAAGCCAGTGGGTGTATATTATATATATTATTGAAATGACTATTGTACCGCTATAAATATTGCTAATTGTACCTATAACTGGGAAAGTGGACTATTTTGGCCTTGTATATTGTAGCATGGCTAACAGAGGGGTCACGGTAGTTTTAGCTGTAGCATGGCTAACAGAAGGGTCAGGGTAGTTTTAGCTGTAGCATGGCTAACAGAAGGGTCAGGGTAGTTTTAGCTGTAGCATGGCTAACAGAAGGGTCAGGGTAGTTTTAGCTGTAGCATGGCTAACAGAAGGGTATGGGTAGTTTTAGCTGTAGCATGGCTAACAGAAGGGTCAGGGTAGTTTTAGCTGTAGCATGGCTACCAGAGGGGTCAGGGTAGTTTTAGCTGTAGCATGGCTAACTGGTGGTGTAATGGAGGGTATACGCAGGTATATGACTTATATACACTTTTTTTGCAGGCATTGTGTATACTCACATCCCCCCAATGCGTATCAAAGTAGTGTAGTGGAGGTACAGTGCCTTGCGAAAGTATTCGGCCCCCTTGAACTTTGCGACCTTTTGCCACATTTCAGGCTTCAAACATAAAGATATAAAACTGTATTTTTTTGTGAAGAATCAACAACAAGTGGGACACAATCATGAAGTGGAACGACATTTATTGGATATTTCAAACTTTTTTAACAAATCAAAAACTGAAAAATTGGGCGTGCAAAATTATTCAGCCCCCTTAAGTTAATACTTTGTAGCGCCATCTTTTGCTGCGATTACAGCTGTAAGTCGCTTGGGGTATGTCTCTATCAGTTTTGCACATCGAGAGACTGAAATGTTTTCCCATTCCTCCTTGCAAAACAGCTCGAGCTCAGTGAGGTTGGATGGAGAGCATTTGTGAACAGCAGTTTTCAGTTCTTTCCACAGATTCTCGATTGGATTCAGGTCTGAACTTTGACTTGGCCATTCTAACACCTGGATATGTTTATTTTTGAACCATTCCATTGTAGATTTTGCTTTATGTTTTGGATCATTGTCTTGTTGGAAGACAAATCTCCGTCCCAGTTTCAGGTCTTTTGCAGACTCCATCAGGTTTTCTTCCAGAATGGTCCTGTATTTGGCTCCATCCATCTTCCCATCAATTTGAACCATCTTCCCTGTCCCTGCTGAAGAAAAGCAGGCCCAAACCATGATGCTGCCACCACCATGTTTGACAGTGGGGATGGTGTGTTCAGCTGTGTTGCTTTTACGCCAAACATAACGTTTTGCATTGTTGCCAAAAAGTTCCATTTTGGTTTCATCTGACCAGAGCACCTTCTTCCACATGTTTGGTGTGTCTCCCAGGTGGCTTGTGGCAAACTTTAAACGACACTTTTTATGGATATCTTTAAGAAATGGCTTTCTTCTTGCCACTCTTCCATAAAGGCCAGATTTGTGCAATATACGACTGATTGTTGTCCTATGGACAGAGTCTCCCACCTCAGCTGTAGATCTCTGCAGTTCATCCAGAGTGATCATGGGCCTCTTGGCTGCATCTCTGATCAGTCTTCACCTTGTATGAGCTGAAAGTTTAGAGGGACGGCCAGGTCTTGGTAGATTTGCAGTGGTCTGATACTCCTTCCATTTCAATATTATCGCTTGCACAGTGCTCCTTGGGATGTTTAAAGCTTGGGAAATCTTTTTGTATCCAAATCCGGCTTTAAACTTCTTCACAACAGTATCTCGGACCTGCCTGGTGTGTTCCTTGTTCTTCATGATGCTCTCTGCGCTTTTAACGGACCTCTGAGACTATCACAGTGCAGGTGCATTTATACGGAGACTTGATTACACACAGGTGGATTGTATTTATCATCATTAGTCATTTAGGTCAACATTGGATCATTCAGAGATCCTCACTGAACTTCTGGAGAGAGTTTGCTGCACTGAAAGTAAAGAGGCTGAATAATTTTGCACGGCCAATTTTTCAATTTTTGATTTGTTAAAAAAGTTTGAAATATCCAATAAATGTCGTTCCACTTCATGATTGTGTCCCACTTGTTGTTGATTCTTCACAAAAAAATACAGTTTTATATCTTTATGTTTGAAGCCTGAAATGTGGCAAAAGGTCGCAAAGTTCAAGGGGGCCAAATACTTTCGCAAGGCACTGTATACGCCATATCAATTAATAAAGGCTGATGAAGCAGATCAGAATGTTTAGAATGTTGGTCAACTATTATTTATTCACATTTAGCAATGTGCTAATGGACACATCCAAAATACAATTTGTGGGAAAACACCATTCTAAAATGTACACTGCACATGCGAGCATTTTCATGGACAGCGATGGAAATTAAAAAATAGGGGAGATCTAAAGATGCAACAACTATCATGGGTTGCTAATGTGACTAGGATAATGGCTTTGGCAGCTTGAACAACAATTTTTCTAAAGGCTACTTTGAAGCATGGCAGAATGATATCATGATTATTTGCACCAATCCAGTGGCCATTTGTTTTGCAAACTCCATTTTATGTATGCTACAGAAACACCACTAACCAAACAACAGTGCTAGATGTCTTGGTAGTTGAATTAAAGAGTAACTACAAAGAAATAAGTCAATTTCTTGGATTTTTCCAAGACCTCAAAAGTGGTCCCCTGATGTGGTTTAAGCATTGTTGTGTACTTAGAACATCCATTTGTGTTGTTTTTCTATTAGAAAGTGTGACTTTCTAATCAGAAACCTGGGAATTTCTGACAGACTCATTTATGTTTCGATAGTAGGCCTACTATTAGCCTACTTGCAAAGTACAGCTTGGGTTGGCCTGTCTGTGAAAGACCAATATGTGGGATTTATTTCCAAATTAGAGTATACCCACTTCTCCAGGAACCACTGCACCACTGCGTCTAACAGATAGTTCAGAGTAGTTCTGGCCGCAGCATGGCTACCAGAGAGCCCAGGGTGTCTATCAGATGGCTGGTTCATGAGTTCTGTTCCTGCAGAGGGAGAGAGACCTGTCTGTGATGCCGCATTCACGTCATGTTGGAAACCCTGGACTTCCGAGTTCAAATTAAAGTAGGTAATTTGCATAGAGCTTCCTATTGGTTGATTCTGATACTTCTTAAGTGGGAAACATGGTATCATCTTTCTTTCTACAATGTCCAAGTTTCCGAAATGTCGTGAACGCTGCATGAGGCCCTAATGGATTTTGTAGCCCAGCTTTGGAGGACAGATGGTGTGCATTGAGGTGATGGGCTGTGGCTGTGGTTGTGGTGTGTGTGTGTGTGGAGGAAGGGGATTTAATGCTCCATGACCCAGATCCGCACTGAGCAGTGATGTTTCCCCAGCATATGTGTGTGTGTGTGTGTGTGTGTGTGTGTGTGTGTGTGTGTGTGTGTGTGTGTGTGTGTGGTGACACTCAAATAAAGTGAAGGAAGAGTGACATAGACATTGTGTGTGTGCATGAAATGGTGAAGCTGAAGGGAGGAGTGACTGGGACAGCTGTGAGTGTGTTTGTATGTGTATTTGGGTGTGTGACTTCTGGGACGTGTGGCCTAGTGTGTGTGTGCTTGAGCTGCTCTGTATCCCTCCTCCTCCATCACTGTCACACAGCTGTCCCCTTCCTGGACGACCTGTCACTCCACAGAGTCTGTCATCATATATATATATATATATATACTGTATATATATATATATATATATATATATATATATATATATATATATATATATACAGTATCTCTCTCTCTCTCTCTCTCTCTCAAATCAAAGTTTATTGGTGAAATGCTTACTTACAGGCTCTAAACTAAAAAGTGCAAAAAAGGTATTAGGTGAACAATATGTAGGTAAAGAAATACAACAACAGTAAAAAGACAGGCTATATACAGTAGCGAGGCTATATACAGTAGCGAGGCCATATACAGTAGCGAGGCCATATACAGTAGCGAGGCCATATACAGTAGCGAGGCTATGAAAGTAACAAGGCTACATACAGACACCGGTTAGTCAGGCTGATTGAGGTAGTGTGTACATGTAGATATGGTTAAAGTGACTATGCATATAGGATGAACAGAGAGTAGCAGTAGTGTAAAAGAGGGCTTGGCGGGGGGTGGTTGGGACACAATGCAGATAGCCCGGTTAGCCAATGTGCGGGAGCACTGGTTGGTTGGCCCTACTGAGGTAGTATGTACATGTCATACTACAATACTGTTTTGTCATACAGTACATGCCATCTGTAGTTACAGCCTCAGACCACATGTACTGAGCATGTGGAGAAGCTGTGTTCAGTCACAGAGTGTGTGGATGCAGCGCATCACCTGGCCAGAATGGTTGATAACCTCTCTTTATCGTGTCACAATGACAAGCACAATAAACTAAACAAAACAGAAGCAAATGGAAATTTATTTTGTAAACCCTTTACATTTGTCCTGCATGTCATTAACTATTAATTATCTACCACCATCTACGTATACGATTTTTAAAATGACACTAAGTATTGAGATCTGTTTGGGATTTTTTTTTTACTGAGGGATTTTTAACAGCTAAATAGGGATTATCATTTTATTCGACTTTGGGTCCATTACTCATGCAAAACTCACAGAACAGATATGTATGACACCGTCCAAATCATCACAATCATCTCTGTGTTCTTGTGGAAGGTCCAAAGGGTAATTCTGTCTATATGACTAACCGGCTCGCATCATACCCCCGATGTTATGGAAAAGGAACAGGGCTAGCATGTTAGAGGGCCAGGGCTTCCGAAGCAGGGTAGAGTCAGTCAGACAAGTGGGTGGCTGAAGGAGGCCATTCCTTCCTCTTCAGTGATCGTGTTTGGAAGTATGGAGGTTTGTCAGAGATACAACATACTTCATGTTCTCGGTCTCTTGGCAGAATATCATCAGTCACGTGGAGTTCTGTTCTGAGACTGATGATTCCACAAGACTCGATATCATGTGAGAGTCAAAATTAGAGGAGAGCAAACAGCCCTGCCTCAGGCTAAGGGGTAATGGATGTGTCATAGGTGCCATGCAGGCACAGAATGACAATAAATAAGTAGGAAGTGGCATTGACTCAGGCATGGAGAAGCGGGGTCGTCAATACTTGATTTACATGGCTATTTTTAGTGTAGGGCAACACTTGAGAAGTCATAACTTGTATATATTGATTCATCTTTGGTTATTCTTTTATACATTCACAGTAGGCATACATAAATTAGGCTTACAAGCTGTTGAACACACTATACTTGTGTTGTACCTCATACTGCAGCATTTCTTGTAAAACAGTTGCTATTGTAATGCAGTTCAGAGCTGTGCGGCCTGGGGAATGTTTGTGCAGTTCTGAACTCTGCAAGCAGTGCAAATGTCTCTGGTCTGGTGTCTGATAGATTCTAATTACCTCTGCACAATTTAATGAACATACGCTGGTGGATCGCAGGGGTTGTACCCTAACTCCGTGGATGTAACCAATTGCACTCTTCACGGTTGGGAGAAACATACTTCTCTCTCTCTCTCTCTCTCTCTCTCTCTCTCTCTCTCTCTCTCTCTCTCTCTCTCTGGATGTTATTCATTAAAAAGCATGAATGAATATTATTAAATCTGTCAAAAAGCCAATCAAAATGTTAATTTCCTCTTGAACCTAATGTTGCCAAATCCATATATTTTCATGAAGGTAACAGAAATGCTGCCGTTTTGACCAGTGAGACATTTGGGTTCATACTGTGAGAGAAGTCAGCTCTCATTGAAAGATGTGTCTTCAAAAACCCATATCAGGTATGCATTGTTCAGCAACATCAAATTGCTTCCAGGAAATAACCACATCTACATGTCACAATAATAATGTAACTCTTAGGAAGAGAGTTTTCCAGGTTAATGAATCAGTCATCAATCCCAACTTTCCATCAAAGCAGAACACGATGACAGGATGTTTTTTTTTCTTCATTTATTGTTACTATTATGAATTGTTTACTCTTGATTTGACAACCCAGAGTGACCTGTAATCTTTCCCCTCATCACAAACCTCTAATATGGCGGCTTTAATCCAAATGATTCTGTTTAGCCCCTGGCCTGCCTGCTTGCGCAAACTGAACACACACACACACAAACGCGCAGCAACAGCAGCAACCACATTAGGGCACAGCCTACTGAATGTGTAAACGATGACGGCCGGGGAGGAGAAGAGAAAAAAGAACTGGGAGGAAAATGTCCACATTTGTCTTTTTCACTCATAATTATAATGCCATTTGGAGTGTGAATAATCGCTCTGCTGTTATTTTAAATCCGCCAACACTAATATGGCCAAATTTACCAGCATCAGTGAATGCACTTTGACAGCTGCTATGTTTTGCTTCCCCGGGTCGCTGTCTGTCAATCACTGGGGATTATGGGTAAATACAACCAGCCCACCTGCCTCTGGTGTACTCTAATTCTGTACCATGATTATAGATTCAAACTGAACAAGATAGATAGAAGGACAACGCCTGTTTCCTTTGTATGGATTATCTATTACGTTCCCATTTTGCACATTTCCACATTTTCACACACATTATTCCATTGCTATATTAAACAAACAGATACAGGCTCTAACATAGCCACTTGACAAGATAGACAAATATAGAGTACGCTGGATGCAATGTCTTTCATTGTGATGGGGTTATTTGGTGGCTTGCAGATGTACATCTATAAAGGATTCTAAACCACTATACATACATTTGCGTAATGAGGGTTGATATGACAGACTGGCCAGTGATGGCAATGTTGTGAGAGTTCCCAATTCCCTGGAACTCGCCAGAGAGATTCATTTTTGACAGACATACAGACAGAGGTTGGTTTGTAGATATTCACCTCTTTGTGTCCCTAATGGCACCCTATTGGCACCCTATTCCCTATATTCCCTACTACCTTTCACCAGAGCCCCATGGGATAAAGGGAATAGGGTGCCATTTGGGATGCTAGCCAATCACTGGCTTTCACTGAGCTAGCTATAGCTGTGACCTGACCTCCTTGAGCAGCTAATTCCAAACATTCCCCGTCACATCTCTCCCTTTGATAATTACCACTTCATCTGGGAGCCACGGGGTGGATTATTCTCTGGACAGAGAGCACAATTAGACACAATTTCCACCACAATGAATGTCTGGATAGATGGTTAGACGCCGGTCAGAGCTTTTTTCTTCCTTGCTCCCATGTGTTCTGTTGATACAAAGAAAGTCAGGCTTGTCAATTCAATACCAACTATGTTTTTTTTGTCTTGGTGAAAGACTAGGCTTGTGAAAATGAAAAGACTTGTCTCTCTCTATTAATAAGAGAGGTGTACAATAGGAATGGCCAGTGCTATTAACTGGTCAGATCAAGGTGTAGGTACAGGCTATGAGCACCAGCTGAAGGCTTGGCAAAAGGCTTGAAAAAACACTGTCATGTTTGGAGTCAAATCAAAATATATTGCTCCAGAAATATAGCAACTTCATATTCTCTGTGCATTGACTTCCATGCATTTACAAACGTGATCCAGCAGTGTACTATACATTGAGTGTACAAAACATTAAGAACACCCCTTTTACCCTCAGAACAGCCTCAATTCATCAGGGCATAGACTCTGCAAGGTGTTGAAAGCGTTCCACATGGATGCTGGCCCATGTTGACGCCAATGCTTCCCACAGTTGTGTAAAGTTGGCTGAATGTCCTTTGGGTGAGGGACCATTCTTGATGCACACAGGAAACTGTTGAGCGTGAAAAACCCAGCAGCGTTACAGTTACATCTTTGTTATTGTCCATTCACCCTCTGAATGGCACACATTCAGTGGCTTGTGAAAGTATTCACCCCCTTGGCATTTTTCCTATTTTGTTGCCTTACAACCTGGAATTAAAGTAGATTTTTTGGGAGGTTTGTATCATTTAATTTACACAACAAGCCTACCACCTTGAAGATGCATTTTATTTATTTATTGTGAAACAAACAAGAAATAAGACAAAAAAACTGAAAACCTGAGTGTGCATAACTATTGACCACCCCAAAGTCAATACTTTGTAGAGCCACCTTTTGCAGCAATTACAGCTGCAAGTCTCTTGGGGTATGGCTCAATATGCTTGGCATCTGTAGCCACTGGGATTTTTGCCCATTCTTCAAGGCAAAAACTGCTCCAGCTCCTTCAAGTTGGATGGGTTCCGCTGGTGTATTCCCCTTAAACCACCCAAGTGTTGTTTTAGCAGTATGCTTAGGGTCGTTGTCCTGCTGGAAGGTGAACCTCCGTCCCAGTCGCAAATCTCTGGAAGACTGACACAGGTTTCCCTCAAGAATTTCCCTGTATTTAGCTCCATCCATCATTCCTTCAATTCTGACCAGTTTCCCAGTCCCTGCCGATGAAAAACATCACCACAGCATGATGCTGACCACCATGCTTCACTGTGGGGATGGTGTTCTCAGGGTGATGAGAGGTGTTTGACTTGCGCCAGACATAGCTTTTTCCTTGATGACTAAAAAGCTACATTTTAGTCTTATCTGACCAGAGTACCTTCTTCCATATGTTTGTGGAGTCTCCCACATGCCTTTTGGCAAACACCAAATGTGTTTGCTTATTTTTTTCTTTAAGTCATGGCTTTTTTTCTGGACACTCTTCTGTAAAGCCCAGCTCTGTGAAGTGTACGGCTTAAAGTGGCCCGGCTTAAAGCGGGCCTCTCTTGGCAGGTTTATGGACGGATATTCCAATCTCTGCTGTGGAGCTTTGCAGCTCCTTCATGGTTATCTTTGGTCTCTTTGTTGCCTCTCTGATTAATGCCCTCCTTGCCTGGTCTGTGAGTTTTGGTGGGCGGCCCTCTCTTGGCATGTTTGCAGTGGTGCCATATTCTTTCCATTATTTAATAATGGATTTAATGGTGCTCTGTGGGATGTTAAAAGTTTCAGATATTTTTTTTTATAACCCAAACCTGATCTGTATTTCTCCACAATTTTGTCCCTGACCTGTTTGGAGAGCTCCTTGGTCTTCATGGTGCCCCTTGCTTGGTGGTGTCCCTTGCTTAGTGGTGTTGCAGACTCTGGGGCCTTTCAGAGCAGGTGTATATATACTGAGATTATGTTACAGATCATGTGACAGTTAGATTGCATACTTTATTGAACTAATTATGTGACATCTGAAGGTATTTGGTTGCACCAGATCATATTTAGGAGATTCATAGCAAAGGGGTGAATACATACACACACACCACTTTTCTGTTGTTGTTTTTTCTGAATTATCTGATACAAGTACTTTTTTTTTCCATTTCACTTCACCAATTTGGACTATTTTGTGTATGTCTATTACATGAAATCCAAATAAAAATCCATTTAAATTACAGGTTGTAATTGAACAGAATAGGAAAAATGCCAAGGGGTATGAATAATTTTGCAAGGCACTGTACACAATCGATGTCTCAATTGTCTCAAGGCTTACAAATCCTTCTTTAACCTGTCTCTTTCCGTTCATCTACATCTACACTGATTGAAGTGGATTTAACAAGTGGCATCAATGAGCAATCATAACTTTCACCTGGATTCACCTGGTCACACTAAGCCATTGTTTTTAATGTTCTGTACACTCAGTGTGCTCTTAGCCTACATTGCATCTGGACAATAGGCTAGCACAGTACATGGGAAATATGCAGACCCATGGTGTGTAATCGGTGCAATCGTCCTGTCAATGCACAGCATGGCTCCACAGGATCAATACCATTTAGGTAAAGTGTCCAACACAGGAGGTTGGTGGCATCTTAATTGGAGAGGACTGGCTTGTGGTAATGGCTGGAGCGGAATGAGTGGAATGATATCGAATACATAAAACACATGGTTTGATGCCATTCCATTCGCTCCGTTCCAGCCATTATTGCAAGCCGTTCCCCCCTCAGCAGCTTCCACTGGTGTCTAAACATATCCAATAGACAGCAGCACCAAATGGCCTGAACATGGAAAGGATGTGTGTGTGACTACAGTATCTTGACATTTCAATGAGAGTACATGCATTTGTCATAGTCCTGTATTATACTGTAGGCCTTTGGCACACACAGTATCAAAGAAAAACAACTGCATGAAGATTGTAGCTTGTACTTCATTTTAATGCTTCATTCACCTTCATACTCACAATAATTCTATGTCTACACAAAGCACAGGAAATGCATTCTGGAATAAATACCCCTCCCCCAAAAAACCTCCTTAGGCAATGCATGTGTCACCCAGTATCATGCAGGGGAGAATGAATGCTTTATTGTCCCAAAGAGACATTTGCTTGGTAACATCCCATTTTACCAGTGGCTCTTATCCAGCGCAACTAGGGTAAAGTGCCTTGCTCAAGGGCATATCGACAGATTTCTCAACTAGTTGGCTTGGGGATTCGAACCAGCGATCTTTACCTGCCCAACACTCTTAACCGTTAGGCTACCTGCCGCTACATGCTTGGTAACATGGATGGAGCCCTTTACTTGCCTATCAAAGTGACAGTGTGGCCAAGCAGACCTCTTATGTCACTGCTGCCTTTCAAACCCAGATCTGCGCAGACCAGCTGGCCGGTGTGTTTACGGACATATTCAATCAATCCCTATACCAGTCTGCTGTTCCCACATGCTTCAAGAGGGCCACCATTGTTCCTGTTCCCAAGAAAGCTAAGGTAACTGAGCTAAATGACTACCGCCCCGTAGCACTCACATCCGTCATCATGAAGTGCTTTGAGAGACTAGTCAAGGACCATATCACCTCCACCCTACCTGACACCCTAGACCCACTCCAATTTGCTTACCGCCCAAATAGGTCCACAGACGATGCAATCTCAACCACACTGCACACTGCCCTAACCCATCTGGACAAGAGGAATACCTATGTGAGAATGCTGTTCATCGACTACAGCTCGGCATTCAACACCATAGTACCCTCCAAGCTCGTCATCAAGCTCGAGACCCTGGGTCTCGACCCCGCCCTGTGCAACTGGGTACTGGACTTCCTGACGGGCCGCCCCCAGGTGGTGAGGGTAGGCAACAACATCTCCTCCCCGCTGATCCTCAACACTGGGGCCCCACAAGGTTGCGTTCTGAGCCCTCTCCTGTACTCCCTGTTCACCCACGACTGCGTGGCCACGCACGCCTCCAACTCAATCATCAAGTTTGCGGAAAACACAACAGTGGTAGGCTTGATTACCAACAACGATGAGACGGCCTACAGGGAGGAGGTGAGGGCCCTCGGAGTGTGGTGTCAGGAAAACAACCTCTCACTCAACGTCAACAAAACTAAGGAGATGATTGTGGACTTCAGGAAACAGCAGAGGGAACACCCCCCTATCCACATCGATGGAACAGTAGTGGAGAGGGTAGCAAGTTTTAAGTTCCTCGGCATACACATCACAGACAAACTGAATTGGTCCACTCACACAGACAGCATCGTGAAGAAGGCGCAGCAGCGCCTCTTCAACCTCAGGAGGCTGAAGAAATTCGGCTTGTCACCAAAAGCACTCACAAACTTCTACAGATGCACAATCGAGAGCATCCTGGCGGGCTGTATCACCGCCTGGTATGGCAACTGCACCGCCCTCAACCGTAAGGCTCTCCAGAGGGTAGTGAGGTCTGCACAACGCATCACCGGGGGCAAACTACCTGCCCTCCAGGACACCTACACCACCCGATGTCACAGGAAGGCCATAAAGATCATCAAGGACATCAACCACCCGAGCCACTGCCTGTTCACCCCGCTATCATCCAGAAGGCGAGGTCAGTACAGGTGCATCAAAGCTGGGACCGAGAGACTGAAAAACAGCTTCTATCTCAAGGCCATCAGACTGTTAAACAGCCACCACTAACACTGAGTGGCTGCTGCCAACACACTGACACTGACTCAACTCCAGCCACTTTAATAATGGGAATTGATGGGAAATGATGTAAATATATCACTAGCCACTTTAAACAATGCTACCTTATATAAATGTTACTTACCCTACATTATTCATCTCATACGCATACGTTTATACTGTACTCCATATCATCGACGGTATCCTTATGTAATACATATATCACTAGCCACTTTAAACAATGCTACCTTATATAAATGTTACTTACCCTACATTATTCATCTCATACGCATACGTTTATACTGTACTCTATATCATCGACTGTATCCTTATGTAATACATGTATCACTAGCCACTTTATACTATACTATGCCACTTTGTTTACATACTCATCTCATTTGTACATACTGTACCCGATACCATCTACTGTATCTTGCCTATGCTGCTCTGTACCATCACTCATTCATATATCCTTATGTACATATTCTTTATCCCCTTACACTGTGTACAAGACAGTAGTTTTGGAATTGTTAGTTAGATTACTTGTTATAGATCTGTCCGAGCTGTACTGTGGTGAGGCTGAATGATGGCTGTCCGACTTCCATTAAGCTTGCAGCCCCTTGCCCTGCCGCAGCATCAGCATTAGTACAAGGCTGGCTGAGAGAAAGAGCGAGAGAGAGAGAGATTAGTCTGATGGTGCAATCTCCCTCTAAAGGAGTCGGCATGCTTCAGTTCGGCTGGCAGCTAGCCGAAGTCGGCTAGGCGAACCAAACTAGTGTGCTCGCAAACTCTTTTAAAAGACCTTCGCTTGAAAAAAAAAAAATGTCAATAGTACTGTTTAGCCATTTTTAGACACCGTAGCCAGTATACACTTTCTCAAAGAATGATCATGGACTCCATCCACATCGACGGGACAGTAGTGGAGAAGATGGAACGTTTTAAGTTCCTCGGCGTACACATCACGGACAAACTGAAACGGTCCACCCACACAGACAGTGTGGTGAAGAAGGCACAACAGTGCTTCTTCAACCTCAGGAGGCTGAAGAAATTTGGCTTGTCATCTAAAACACTCACAAGCTTTTACAGATGCACAATCGAGAGCATCCTGTCGGGCTGTATCACCGCCTGGTATGGAAACTGCTCTGCCCACAACCGTAAGGCTCTCCAGAGGGTAGTGAGGTCTGCACAACGCATCACCGGGGGCAAACTACCTGCCCTCCAGGACACCTACACCACCCGATGTCACAGGAAGGCCAAAAAGAACATCAAGGACAACAACCACCCGAGCCACTGCCTGTTCACCCCGATATCATCCAGAAGGCGAGGTCAGTACAGGTGCATCAAAGCTGGGACCGAGAGACTGAAAAATAGCTTCAATCTCAAGGCCATCAGACTGTTATACAGCCATCACTAACATAGAGAGGATGTTGCCAACATACAGACTCAAATCTCTGGCCACTTAAATAAATGGACTTAATAGAGGTAACGCCAGTCACTTTAAATAACGCCACTTTAGTAATGTTTACATATCCTACATTACTCATCTCATATGTATATACTGTATTCTACACCATCTACTGTATCTTGCCTATGCCGCTCTGCCATCACTCATCCATATATTTATATGTACATATTCTTATTCATCCCTTTACATTTGTGTGTATTAGGTAGTTGTTGTGAATTTGTTAGATTACTTGTTAGATATTACTGCATAGTCGGAACTAGAAGCACAAGCATTTCGCTACACTCGCATTAACATCTGCTAACCATGTGTATGTGACCCGATAAAATTTGATTTGATTTGAGACTTCGGTTCCCAAACTTCGTCTGGCCCTCGAGATAAAATGTTGTGTGCCCGAACAGCCGAAAAAACCCCTACCAAAGTTCAAAACTAACAAAAACGTCACAAAATGTCTGGGATGCGTGCGGATGCCTTAAGCCAGAGATGTGAAAAATGCATTGGAAAGACATTGTCGACCCTGTGATATTGTTGTTACAATATTAACATTCTGCACATTGTGAGGCCAACCCTGCAAATAACATTTTACTCAGATGCATTCCCGGGCAGAGTAAGATCAATACTAATATATTATTGCTCAAGGAATATTTTATTTCTGAAGAGCATGTTTGATTAGCTACATTTTTATGGAGGTTTAAGCTGTGTTGTCTGTGACAGTGAATTTAATCAGGCATTGTGTTGCACTTCTTTTGATACAGATGAAGATAGGCTCTTCCATGCAAAACATTGATATTGATGTTAAATATACTAGCATAGCGTATTTTTACAAGCTTTGTAATATCGTTATAGCAGTTATCAATATCAGTTCAAATAGTAGAAAATAGCTTCAAAGCTCATGTCCATAAATACATCTTAATGCAATGTTCTCCGTAATATCCACAGCAACTTCTTGAAATGGAAGCTTTCAGTAATCTTTTCACACACCCTGAGGAGTTACTGGTGGGCTATCCTCTCTGCTCACCTTCTCCCCGGCTCCTCTTCTCAGACAGGGGTGGTGAGTGGAGACTGAGGAGAGAGAGAGAGAGAGAGAGAGAGAGAGTAGGGGAGAGAGAGGACCAAGCTGAGGCCTGGAGGTCATACACCCAGGAGTGTGAGTCCTGCCAGGGGCCTTGTAATCCCACAACACCCTCTGCTGCTTTCCCCTCCACCACCCGTCTGTCCTCTCCCTGTATCCCCCTATCCCTCCTGCATCCCCCTATCAACTCCTCTACCCCCACCTCCATCCCTTCTACTCGCCCCTCCATCTCTCTATCCCCTCCACCTCTCATCCAGCCCCTCCACCCCTCCTCCATCCCTCTATCTCCTCCACCTCTCCTCCATCCCTTCCACCCTTCCTCATCCCTCCATCCCTCTATCCTCTCCACCTCACAGCCAGACCATGACTAACTGGATCTGCTCCCTATCACAGGGCCACAGGACATCTTTCCTCTTCTCCCTTCTCCTCCTTTTCCTCCTTCTCTCCATCCTTTCATCCGATTTGTCCTGTAGCCTGTAGACTGCTCTGTCTAGGCTCTCCCCCCTGGGATGGAGGCCGAGAGCTGAGCCTGAGTCCCAAAGGGAACCCTATTCCCTACATTACCAGTGCTCTGGTCAAAGTAGTGCACTATGTAGGGAATAGGGGACCATTTGGGACACTGCCTGGGGGCTGTCTGTGCCAGGGACTCGGCTAAGACATCCAAGGCCTGGCGCTTGCGAGGACCAGACACCCCGGTGGCCGTCTCTCGCAGACTCTAAAGGCCCACCACCTAATGGGTTTAGACTAATCAGCTAATTTGTCAACAAGTTTCTGATTTCGACAAGCATATCAACAAGCTTGTCTGTCTGGCCTGACACTCGGCTGTATAGAGTCAAATCCAAGTCAAAGCCGTGTGGTTGAATTCAGACTATGAAAAGGGAACTTTCCTTCTCTCTCTGTCTGTCTCTCTATCTGCACATTCGACTGTATAGTCGAAGCCAAACCAAGTGAATGTTGACTATGAAAAGGAGCTTTGCCTCGCTCTGTCTGTCTCTTTGTCTTCTCTTCCGCTACTCTCAGTATAATGGTGGTTCGGTTAGAATCACTCCTGCCAGCTCAGGTTGAATGACTGAGGGAGTACAATCTTACATTATCCTACATTATTCTCTTGATCTAAACAGCAAGGGATGATTCCCAGGTCATTAGGAACCACTGTGACTTACTGAAGAGTTTTGCTATTTGACTGGATAATAAGACTAGAAGCACGCGGGTGTTGCTGACTCGCTGAGTGCTTAAATTATTATAGAACAGTGACAATTGGTTCCATAAGAATGCCAGGTAACTCCCTTTGTGTTGTGTTGTGCAGGCCATTTATCCCCGGGGGGGGGGGGGGGGGGTCATCCATTATTTCACTGATCGTTGGAACTTCAATGTATTCACGTCACATTTACCTCCATTCGTTGTGGTGATAAATTTTGTCTAAGACGGGCTATTACTGTATGTAGTGAGACACCCCCTAGCGATGTAAGTACTGTTCTTTGTGTGTGACTCTAACTGTACTGTGTTTCCTTGTCCCATGTTCCCAAAGACGACAATATCTACATTGAAAAGTGTTAGCAGGTGCAATAATGTATTCATTTAAATTCAATTTCATTGCATTTACACTTTATGCTTTATTTATTTCATTTGCTTTATGATACATTTGTAAATCACCACCAGGTACAGAATATTGTCCAATAGGAATTGTCCCTCTGTCTCCCCTCTGTTTCAATGACAAGCTGTTTTTTAGAGGGAGATCAAGAAGGAGGTGATCAATGAGTTTGTTCCCGTCTCTTGTTGTTCACACAGGCTTCCTAAGCACAGGGGACCAGGCAGCCAAGGGGAACTATGGACTGCTGGACCAGATCCAAGCCCTGAGGTGGATCAAAGAGAACATTCAGGCCTTCAAAGGAGATCCAAAGAGAGTGACAATCTTCGGCTCTGGTGCAGGGGCATCGTGTGTTAGCTTGCTCACGCTCTCTCACTACTCAGAAGGTGCGTATGGTCCCCAAAAATATTCCCTCACCTCCTTGGAAATCATTGAGATGAAATACTATTTTTTATATAAGTCAGTGACTTCTGAATCAGAAACTGAATGATTCTCGGCGTCCACTGTGAGATGTATACACTGGACTGAATGATTATTAATTCAATTCATATGGTCATATGAACTTCAGTAATCATTTTAGATTATGGTAATTAAATAAATACCTGTGCCAACATGTTTTATTATAGGCATTGCTTTATTTGATAGATATCTACAGAGGGATTTTGTTTCAAACAGGAATATCTCTCTCGCTGGGAGGGTATTTGTGTGTCCCAAATGGCACCCTATTCCCTACATGGCGCCTGATCAAACATACTGCATTACATAGGGAAAACAGTTCCATTTGGGACGCAACCTATGCGTTATTTAAACAGTCAGGATGCACCCCCATGACTGTTCAGAGAACGCAGCGTCACATTTGATGGCCACATAGCAGAGATAACAACTAGAGTGTGTTCACAGGTTCTCTCAAGTGTACAATATTGCCTACCTCAGTCACTAGATATTTGTGCGACCAGCCAGAGAAAAGTGGTAGGTGGATATCAAGAATATTAGAATGGCTCACCGCCGTAACATTACAGTACGTTTACATCTCACTGTTTTTTTAAAATTATAATTAGAAAATAGTATCCTAGAAATGTGAGTGTCATTAAGTGTCATTGTTGTTCTCCTCAGCCCAGTGCACAGCACATTGTAGAGAGGCAAACAAAGTTAGCATCCCAAATGGTACCATATTCCCTATAGTGGTCAGAAGTAGTGCACTATTTAGGGAATAGGATGTCATTTGGGACGCAAACGGAGATAGACAATTGAATAGCTAGCTGTACTTTCTCGCTCTCTTTCTCTGCAGCTGAATCTCACCAGGAGCTATTTGAGTAAATGACTGTGAAAACAGCATTACCTACTCAGTCTCCAGATGGATCTTAACCCGGCACATCTCGCAACTTCAGGCTTTATTTCCGTCAATATAAATCAATATCAGTTACGGCAGGAAATGGACATGTTTTGCACTAGTCAATGGACTTTAATTTCTCTCCATGCCCGCTGCTGCTAAAAAAAACATAAATCCTCTGCTTAGGAAAACTGTCTTATTTGATCGCCACAGAGTTATAGCTGAGTTATAGCTGAGTCGGTTCAAACATAGGTTAATGATACTCTTTGCTTACTTTAGACACACACACACCATTCTTCCACAATGGCTATCATTTCCAATTACCCCTAATCCATGCTACATAACCTCTTTCTTAGGAACTAACATTATTATTATTATTAATAACTAACATTATTATTATTATTATTTATTTGTACTTTTTTAGAATTTTACCCCGTTTTCTCCCCAATTTCGTGGTATCCAATTGCTTAGTAGCTACTATCTTGTCCCAGTTACGACAGAGCCTGGGCGCAAACCCAGAGTCTGGTGGCACAGCTGGCTCCAGGAACTAACATTATTAATCAGATATTGTAAAACAGGGTAGAGTTTAATTAGTTATAGTTCTGGCTACATTGAAGACTCTCAAATATAAAATATATTTTGATTGGTTTAACACTTTTTTGGTTACTACATGATTCCATATGTGTTATTTCATAGTTGTTATTATATTCACTGTTATTCTACAATGTAGAAAATAGTCTAAATAAAAACCCTTGAATGAGTAGGTTTTTGGGACTGTATCAAAAGTGGACTAATGAAACAAATGATTCCTTTAAGGAGAGACAACTACTGGGCTAAAAGGGACAAGAGAGTTCTTGAGTTGATTATTTCTTTAACATCCGCCAGCCTGGTTCCATCACTCACACTAGGCCAAACATTTTACCAATGGATTTGCTAGGGCTGTTGTTAGTCAGACAGCTATGTTCCTGCATCGCTCCCTTTAGCCAGACTCAGGTGGCATGGGAGCCGTAGCCCCTCGTCGCTGCTCCCTTTGTCGGACATGATATGTTTCTGTTTCACGGCTCCACCGGCACGCCTCAGCAAGCAGAATGAGGTAAACACAGGAGGCAGATGCAACATATTTAAATTAACTTCTGGTGAGTCAGGCTTTAACTGATATTCTTTAACCAGAGGAAATGGGGGGGGGGGGGGGGCTAAATAAACCTCTGTTGCTAACTAGGCCTTGAGGGAGACTTCATCTTCTGCGGCTCGGAAACATACTTTTCAAGTCGTCCTTGTTGAGTCACCATCAAAAGGATATAAATAGAACTTAGAAAATACTGGGGGAAAAATGTCACATACAAGAAGTGTTCCTAGTGCGTTGTGGCCTATTTGCAGAGTGGCAGTGGTAGACAGATCGTGAAGCTACATGCAGCTCCAACATAATTCAGGATGAATAATTGGCCCGAGGCCTCATTTCAGAATAAACAAATGTGTCTTTTTATTTTCAGTCTGATTCATTTATTATGACCAGGGTTGACAAGATGTGGAGTCCTTATATCATGTCCATGTCCTTAATCATCCTTTTACTGCATATTTTGTCAATACCGGAGGATATGCAGTAAACATGTATCTATGTCTGACCATAACTTCCGTGACGACAGAGATGGCCGCCTCGCTTCGCGTTCCTAGGAAACTACGCAGTATTTTTTTTTTTTTTACGTGTTATTTCTCACATTAGTACCCCAGGTAATCGTAGGTTTCATTACATAGTCGGGAGGAACTACTGAATATAAGAGCAATGTCAACTCACCATCATTACGACCAGCCAGCGAACCTAAACAACGTCGCCGTAAAAGGGGCAAACGAAGCGGTCTTCTGGTCAGGCTCCATAGACGGGCACATCGCGCACCACTCCCTAGCATTCTTCTCGTCCAGTCTCTTGACAACAAGGTTGATGAAATCCGAGCAAGGGTAGCATTCCAGAGAGACATCAGAGACTGTAACGTTCTTTGCTTCACGGAAACAGGACTCACTCGAGAGACGCTATCGGAGTCGGTAAAGCCAGCTAGTTTCTTCACGCATCGCGCCGACAGAAACAACCATCTTTCTGGTAAGAAGAGGGGCGGGGAGGTAAGCCTTATGATTAACGAGATGTGGTGTGATCATAACAACATACAGGAACTTAAGTCCTTCTGTTGACCTGACTTAGAATTGCTCACAATCAAATGTCGACCGCATTATCTACCAAGGGAATTCTCTTTGATTATAATCACAGCCGTATATATTCCCCCCAAACAGACACATCGATGGCCCTGAACAAACTATATTTGTCTCTATGTAAACTGGAAACCACATATACTGAGGCTGCATTCATTGTAGCTGGGGAGATTAACAAGGCTAATCTGAAATCAAGACTCCCTAAAATCTATCAGCATATCAATTATGCAACCAGAGCTGGTAAAACCCTGGATCATTGATAACTTCCACGACGCATATAAGGCCCTCCCCCTCCTCCTTTCAGAAAAGCTGACCACGACTCCATTTTGTTGCTTCCAGCCTACACACAGAAACTAAAACAAGAAGCTCCCATACTCAGGTCTGTTCAACGCTGGTCCGACCAATCTGATTCCACGCTTCAAGACTGCTTCGATCATGTGGACTGGGATATGTTCCGCATTGCTTCCAACAACAACATTGACGAATATGCTGATTTGGTGAGCGAGTTCATTAGAAAGTGCATCGGCGATGTCATACCCACAGCAACTATTAAAACATTCCCAAACCAGAAACCGTGGATTGATGGCAGCATTCGCGCGAAACTGAAAGCGCGAACCACTACTTTTAACCATGGCAAGGTGACCGGAAACATGACCGAATACAAACAGTGTAGCTATTCCCTCCGCAAGGCAATCAAAGCTAAGCAAGCTAAGCGTCAGTATAGAGACAAAGTAGAGTTGCAATTCAACGGCTCAGACACAAGAGGTATGTGGCAGGGTCTTACCATCAATCACGGATTACAAAAAGAAAACCATCCCCGTCGCGGACCAGGATGTCTTGCTCCCAGACAGACTAAATAACTTCTTTGCTCGCTTTGAGGACAATACAGTGCCACTGACACAGCCCACTACCAAAACCTGCAGACTCTTCTTCACTGCATCCGACGTGAGTAAAATATTTAAACGTGTTAACCCTCGCAAGGCTGCAGGCCCAGACGGCATCCCCAGCCGCGTCCTTAGAGCATGCGCAGACCAGCTGGCTGGTGTGTTTACGGACATATTCAATCAATCCTTATCCCAGTCTGCTGTTCCCACATGCTTCAAGAGGGCCACCATTGTACCTGTTCCCAAGAAAGCTAAGGTAACTGAGCTAAACAACTACCACCCCGTAGCACTCACTTCCGTCATCATGAAGTGCTTTGAGAGACTATTCAAGGACTATTTCACCTCCACCCTACCTGACACCCTAGACCCACTCCAATTTGCTTACCGCCCCAATAGGTCCACAGACGACGCAGTCGCAACCACACTGCACACTGTCCTAACCCATCTGGACAAGAGGAATACCTATGTGAGAATGCTGTTCATCGACTACAGCTCAGCATTTAACCGGGGACCCTGGGTCTCGACCCCGCCCTGTGCAACTGAGTACTGGACTTCCTGACGGGCCGCCCCAGGGGGTGAGGGTAGGTAACAACATCTCCACCCCGCTGATCCTCAACACTGGAGCCCCACAAGGGTGCGTTCTGAGCCCTCTCCTGTACTCCCTGTTCACCCACGACTGCGTGGCCATGCACGCCTCCAAAACTTCCTTCCATCAGCAAGGGCATTGAAGATGAAACGTGGCTGGGTCTTTCAGCATGACAATGATCCCAAACGCAACGAAGGAGTGGCTTCGTAAGAAGCATTTCAAGGTCCTGGAGTGGCCTAGCCAGTTTCCAGATCTCAACCCCATAGATAATCTTTGGAGGGAGTTGAAAGTCCGTGTTGCCCAGCAACAGTCCCAAAACATCACTGCTCTAGAGGAGATCTGCATGGAGGAATGGGCCAAAATACCAGCAACAGTGTGTGAAAACCTTGTGAAGACTGTCATTGCCAACAAAGGGTATATAACAAAGTATTGAGATAAACTTTTGTTATTGACCAAATACTTATTTTCCACCATCATTTGCAAATAAATTAATAAAAAATCCTACAATGTGATTTTCTGGATTTTTTTCTCATTTTGTCTGTCGTAGTTGAAGTGTGCCTATGATGAAAATTACAGGCCACCTCATATTTTTAAGTGGGAGAACTTGCACAATTGGTGGCTGACTAAATACTTTTTTGCCCCACTGTATATATATATATACTGTACTCTACTGCATCTTGCCATCTTTATGTAATACATATATCACTAGCCACTTTAAACTATGCCACTTTTATGTTTACATACCCTACATTACTCATCTCATATGTATATACTGTACTCGATACCATCTACTGCATCTTGTCTATGCCGTTCTGTACCATCACTCATTCATATATCTTTATGTACATATTCCTTATCCCTTTACACTTGTGTGTATACGGTAGTAGGTGTGGAATTGTTAGGTTAGATTACTTGTTGGTTATTACTGCATTGTCGGAACTAGAAGGACAAGCATTTCGCTACACTCGCATTAACATCTGCTAACCATGTGAATGTGACAAATACAATTTGATTTGATTCTATGGATATGTGTGGATGTTACAGGAGTAATCATGCAAAACATTTTTTACTGACTATAGCACTCACCGAAGATGTTACATCAGAATTACTTAAATAATACTGAATTAATACTGAATTTAATTACATTTTACTTTTGCGTCAGATCGCCAATTGGCAACCCATCACCTATGGGATTAATTGACACATTAACATACATTACAATAATTCACTATGGTAATTACATGTTAATTCTTCTTGTGGCATTCTCTGCATTGAGCATCACATAGAATGAAAAGAATACAATACATAATAGTCCGTAAAGTTATCCAAACAATATTTACATCCCTAGAGCAGTACAATGATATACACATACACACTGCATACATACATACATACATACATACGGCATATATACACATATCTACCATAAACAGAACAGAAAATACAAATGATTAATATACTGAGTAAATACCAATGTGGCTGTTCCAGGTGTGTGTATTTTCTTTTAGTAGTTTTATTGCAAAAAATGTTTTACATTTGTGAAAAACACCAAACACCATGTGTGAGATTTGTTGTGTCTAACATCAGTTTTCTCCCTTTCAGATCTCTTCCAGAAAGCCATCATCCAGAGTGGTACAGCTCTGTCCAGCTGGGCAGTTAACTACCAGCCTGCCAAGTACACACGGATGCTGGCTGAGAAGGTGGGCTGCAACATGCTGGACACCATTGACCTGGTGGAGTGTCTCCAGAGCAAGAACTACAAGGAGCTGATCGAACAGAACATCTTACCTGCAAAGTACCACATCGCCTTCGGCCCCGTCATCGACGGCGATGTCATCCCGGACGACCCCCAGATCCTCATGGAGCAGGGCGAGTTCCTCAACTACGACATCATGCTGGGGGTCAACCAAGGCGAAGGGTTCAAGTTTGTGGAGGGCAGCGTGGACAGCGAGGACGGCGTCTCGGCCAACGACTTCGACTTTGCCGTGTCGGACTTTGTGGATCACCTCTACGGCTACCCGGAGGGCAAGGACACACTAAGGGAGACCATTAAGTTCATGTACACTGACTGGGCCGACAAGGAGAACCCCGAGACAAGGAGGAAGACGTTAGTCGCACTCTTCACCGACCACCAGTGGGTGGCGCCGGCCGTAGCCACAGCGGACCTCCATGCCCAGTATGGTTCGCCGACGTATTTTTACGCCTTCTACCACCACTGCCAGAGCGACATGAAGCCTAGCTGGGCTGACTCGGCACATGGAGATGAGGTGCCCTATGTGTTCGGGATCCCAATGATCGGACCCACGGACCTGTTCAACTGCAACTTTTCCAAGAACGACGTCATGCTCAGCGCGGTTGTTATGACTTACTGGACTAACTTCGCCAAGACAGGGTAGGTTGTCCAATTCTGTTTTTACTACTGTCTGTCAGTTTATTTATTTGAAGTGGATAATTGTCCGTCGTGGATCGAGAAGACGCGTAGAAAGTTATGGGAGCATAGCTTCAACTAAACGGAACAAATCAGTGCTCCTACAAGTCTTATAGAGGCTTTGGTTTTCATTAAGGCTGTGCCGTTTGCAGATATCACTTGATATTTGGATCACGTCTTTGTTTCCTGAACCCTGGGATTAGCCAGGTAGCAGGATGTTTGCGACCCAGTCACACTGAAAATTAATTTTAAGGTGAATAAATAAATTCTTGAACAGCTTCATAGGCTGTACCATTCCCTCCCCCAGCTCTCCGGCTTGGCTAGCGTCCAACTGATCCCAGTTCAGCAGGGGATAGATTGGCAACGTTATTGACACGGGGAGGCTCTTTTACTCCGAGTGCTTTTTGCTTTCCCATAGTGCTGCTTCAAACAAAGCAGGAACCCAAAGCAAATTCATGTCATTCGAGAGTGTCCGTTTTTCACAAGAGTCTCTCCAACTGCAGGCAAATGCTCCCGTTGCGATCCTCAATTTCCTCGCTCGATTGAGGGTTTTCCAGAAAAACGGCTCCCAACAACAGACAGGGGATTCGGAGGGATGAGAGGCATATCATTAACTACTCATCTCAGTGCTTTGAAATGGGGTGATGTACAAAATAGAAAAGTACAATACACAGGGAAGCCTTCTTCTTATTCGTAGTGGATAGAGGACTGAACAATGAGTGAGGCTTGTGTGTATGTGTATCCGTGCGTGTTTCTTAGTATACACTGCACATGCAGGCTATAGTCAACTAAAAATGAAGACAGCTGGGAACACATGGCAGACTGGAAAAGCAGATGTTTTATTTCACTTGCAAAGAGAGGCTCTGTGTCAAACAGAGGGAGATAGGATTGGATACATTTGTGAGCATCTGAGCTTGCTATACATGTAAGTAGTATGTGCAAGCCATCTCCCCCTGGCGAAAAAGCAGAGGCTGGGTAGACTGACATGCGGTTTATTTATATCTATGACTTTGCTATTTCCATAAACCTGCGACGACGAAGTCTCTTAGGAGGTGTAGACTAGCCCTCCATCTGAATGTACTTCTGTTATCACACAAAACAGACTGACAGCATGGTGAAAGCATATGTTTTATGGACCTTCTGAGATACATGTGAATAGCTTGCTAAGTATTTATCAGTCCGATGGGCATGGGATGCCTGGAGCGTTGTCTTTATTCCAAGTCTTTGGTGTCGGCATATTGTTACAGCAGACGCTTCCATATGCTACTATTAGGGCTTAAGTGATATTGTACTGGGATTCACATGCTAGTTGGAACATATGCACATACACTATGTATGTAGCTATTGCTAGACAGTTACTGAATCCATTTCAGGAAGATTAGCTTAATTTACCAAGAGGTGACATTTCGACAGTGTAAAACATGTCAATGGGAAGATGTTACTAACAAAGACTGTAGTGAAATATTCAGCAAGGCACTAGGGTTTGACACAAAGTACTGCGAGCAATATACCCATTTTGGAAACGTCTTTGCAATTGTGGAATAGTTCATGTGGCCCATGACGTTCAGAGTGATGCAAACAAATATACAAGTTCTCTCGAATAGAATGACATAGCAAAATGTCACAAGATTAGCTTTGTATTGAATAATAGCATATTGAATCAGATCTAATTGAATCCTACTCTCCAGGGATGCACAGACATAATTTCCTATTTTTTCTCTCTCTGTCCATCCTTCCATTTACAAATGAATGACATACTTAGATCCTGCTGTGATTGGTAAGGACAGGATTAAACAGTGATCCATCAGCCGGAGATACTGTCATGCTGGATTAGCCAGTTAAATGTATCCTGATCCCCTGAGACCACTGTTATCTAGTAGGCCACCTGATGGGACGGATGGAGCTGTGATAAAAGCAGCCTTCTCCCAGTCTCCCAGTCTCTCTGTACTCGAAGAGCTCGTTTCGTAAGCAGAGCAGACCTCTGGGTACATACCTATTTTGACGTCTATCAAATGTATTTTAGCATTGGCTCTAGTCTGCCTGGAGTGCCAGGTGGGGGGAGTTGCTGTTTTCCTCCTAATCAATCAGTTTTATTGGATCGGGCAAGCAAAATCAAACCCAGCTAAAGTATTTTAGATGATCTCAAATAGTATTTGAACCCAGGTCTACATCCGAGGTCATCTTGAATGGTCTGATGGGTCCAGTGTCCCCTGGTGCCTGAGTGCAGTGTATGACTCAAGATAAGGCCTTTTTTTCTGTTCAGCATTCAGCTGGACATTCCCCCTTCCCATTCCATTCCTTTTACGCTTCCACTCACTCAACAGTATCAGGCTCCAAGGTTGTCGTCTCGATTGTGCTCCTTACCTCTGCCTCCCTTTGAAAGTTAATGAAATCACAGTCACAATGTCACAGAAAAGTTGCTCGATTCCAACTCTGAGGCAGTCCACTATAATATCTACTTTAAAATGTCAATGGGAGAATAAAAAGGCTATGCTACAGTAAAATGTTAACATGATCTAGGATATTGGGACATTTCATACTATTGCAGATTTGTTCTATGAATAACAGAGGTGTTTGTTATGAACGTTTAACATGGGGGCACAGGATATGCTTTGAATTAATCAATAATATGAGTCTTGTACAGACTGTACAGTAGGATGACTCAGCTCTAAAGTGAATCTAATGGGTAGTTTTAGTGGCCATTTGTGACTTCATCTTCTTTTTACTTTAATGAAGATTCCCTTCAGTGGGCTTAAAGAAAAAAATATATATATATATATTACAGAGGTAATAATGACCACATTGACTCACTTGGGAGGAATATAACATAACATGTCTTTCTAGTATATTTTAATATTTTGGGTCAATAATTTTCAATTTCACGAGCATTGACTTCACAAGCCTAGAGATAAAATAATGCTTAGGTGGCCATTATTCAGAATGCTGTCCTTTTTCTCTACATTTTTAAAAACATTTTGTAGAACACTGTCCTGGAAAGGACAATTGTATAATAATTTCACAATGACTCATGTCTTTTTATCTTCTCTATTTCAGAGATCCAAACCAGCCCGTTCCTCAGGACACCAAGTTCATCCATACAAAACCCAACCGCTTTGAAGAGGTTGCCTGGTCGAAGTACAACCCCAAGGACCAGCTCTACCTGCACATCGGCCTGAAACCCAGGGTCAGGGACCACTACCGGGCCACTAAGGTAGCCTTCTGGCTGGAACTAGTTCCACACCTCCACAACATAAATGAGTTGTTCCAGTATGTATCCACAACAACCAAGATACCGCCGCAGGACACCACCCCGTTTCCTTACACCAAGCGTTTCCCGGGGAATCGGCCTTCTACCACCCGTCACCCTGGGGTTCCCTCCGCTAACACCAAGCAGACCACCGACCAGCGGAAAGGTGAGGACCTCACCGACGAATCAGCCGTGGTTATCGAGACTAAACGGGACTATTCCACGGAGCTGAGCGTCACCATCGCCGTGGGAGCCTCGCTGCTCTTCCTCAACATCCTGGCGTTCGCCGCGCTCTATTACAAGAAGGACAAGCGGCGGCACGAGTCAAACCGGCGTGGGCCAAGCCCACAGCGTATCTCCGCCGGGCCGGCCAACGCGGCGGCCAACACCAATGACATCGCCCACCTGCAGAGCGAGGAGCTGATGTCCCTGCAGATGAAGCAGCAGCAGCAGATGGATCACGAGCACCACCACGAGTGTGAGTCGCTCCAGGCCCACGACACGCTGCGTCTCACCTGCCCGCCCGACTACACCCTCACGCTGCGTAGGTCGCCAGACGACATCCCCCTCATGACGCCCAGCACCATAACCATGATCCCCAACTCGCTGGCCGCCATGCAGCCGCTTCACAACTTCAACACGTTTGGCGGCAGTCAGAACAGTACCAACCTGCCCCATGGACACTCCACCACCAGGGTATAGCTCTTTGTGGAGAAGTCAAACGTCCATGTTGCCTGGCCTATGTTGGACAAACACTAAGGAAAGAGAGCAGAGTGACTGACTGTGTTTCACACAGAACTCGTCTCCGTGGACGAGATGTTATTTTGCTACCATGCCTTCTTGAAAAGTATATATCAAAGTCAAATATGAACTTCTAATGACGTGTTTGAAAAGTGACCGTTACCATAGTAATGCCGTTTTCGGAGTGAAGCTTCTCGAATGAATCGAAAAGAGTTTTACCAAAAGAGCAACACCTGAAGACAAGTGGAATAATCTGCTGTAGAATGCTTGAATAGACAATACAAAACATGGTGGGTTACAGTGATGATAAGGAGTTCTCCAAAAGCTTTTTGTGCCATCAAGTACATCATAGGACAACAACACACAATTGTACAGTGAATTACCACTCTACTGCATTGGTAAAGTGTGACAGACTAGTCATGGGCACTGAATTTAAAACTCCCCCCAGTCTGACATGTATTTATGAAAACTTTGTAAAAAAAAAAACAGTATATAGTTGTGAGTAAAAATAAACAACAAAAAAAATAGACATTTAAAGAGCTTCTATTGTTGTTTGAGTTTAACTATGGCTTTTCCAAGCGTGTTCTTTCTGTTGAGGTGCATGTAAATAAACAGTATCAGTCATTATCCATTGTTTTTGTATTAAAATCTGTGTTTCATTGTTTTCACAGCCAGCAGATAAAAAAGTGCAAACACTATCCATTTTGGGAGCATACTGTGCATCGTCTAGACAACCATGACATTGTCCTGTGTGTCCTTCGTATCCATTTCTGACACAACGCATGTCCGGGAACTGCTTTATAATCTACATTTTCAGACAGCATTCTGATTCTGTCTCAAAATGAGGTTCGATAGCGTGAGTCCATGTTTTGTCACCCAAATTCAACTTGTTCTGCTTTTAATCATTTTGTTTGTAGGCTATTTATGTCTAGAGGCAATCTCACCACTGTCTGAGCTTCAAATGTGACCAGCAATGTATTACTTAGAAAAAAGGCAGTGGATTTTGGTATCAATATTAGTTGGATATGTTTGTAAAGAAGTATATGTTAGATATTTCAAATTGTCATATGCTAGCAATATGTAAAGTATTGTGCCAGGCTTTTGATATGTTGGGTTACTACAACACAAGTGAATGAGTGTAAATAATAATACATGCTATTATTAATAATAACAATTATATGAACAATAAAAAGTCAACATTAACCCAAATTATTTCCGTTCCGCATCCTATTACAGAAAAAAACGAAAGCAAGTCCATATTAAAAGGTTTATAATAATGCTACATTTGTAAATTCAATGAAAGATATATCCTTACCATTGGTCCATCAACTGTCAAGATACCAAGGGTTTTGATGTAGGATTTGAAATGATTTAGTTTGTCTGATATTGTTTGCAGTTTTGCCTTCAGTGATAGATGATATTTCTGGCTGGACACCTGTATAAAGATTTTCTGCAGCATTTTTAATAAAATATCACAGTATTTTCTAAAGAAAAGCTTCATGGACATTTTTGAAACGTGAGTGTGCCAGTCTGTGTAAGAAATGTTGGATGATATGCAGGATTTGGAACACGTGCCTTTGAATAAGACTCCTTCATTTGCTATCTAACACAATGAAGACATGTATTTCCATATAAATGGATATACTGTGTTGTGTTGCAATTCCGTCCTCTACTCCTATTCACTTTGTGCAGATGCACTCTTCATGAACCTCATGAAGTTAACAATTTAGAGTTTATCAACACTGGCAATTTAAATTTAACAACCAAAACTTTAACTTGGAATTTGTAAATAGTTTAGCCAAGAAAAAAACACTGACTTACAGACTTGATAAATTGCCACTTTGCTCAGGAAGGGGAAAGAAAAAACAGACCCACTTATGAGCTGAATAGCCAAGTGTGTAGCTGCATTGGATTTGCAGGCTCTCTAGTGGTATTTGCATTCAAGGGTTTGCATCCTGTATGGTGTAAAATTGCTGTGCAATGCTGTCCCTCCTTCCTACGGGTCAATGTATGATCTCTCTTCAAGCTAACTTGACAGAAGGAAAAATCTACATTTGTAATCTTTTTTTTGTGCAGTTACTGGTGCGAAGTAGATCTCTCTATACAATCTCGTTGACATTTGTAGACCTACAGTATAATATGTTGTCTTCATTATCTACAATATCTGTCTAGTCTGGTTATGTCTCAAACTGCAAGTTAAAATATGTATCTTAAGAAAACCAGTGAAAACACACGACCATGCATGGAGTGTGTCTGGAGAGTAGACCAGGGTTCCGTCCCAAATTGGACCCTATTCCCTTTACAGTGCACTACTTTTGAAGAGCCCTATGGCCCTATAAAGTGAGTAGGGTATCATTTTGGACGCGCAAACAGCTCTTCTTCTTAATTGGTAGGTTGTTTATGCTAGGGGTAATGGGGTGGGGTTCACTGAGCATGAATACTCCAGACTCGACTGGAAGTTAATTAAGCCAGCTACAGCGTTCCATCACTCAGTCAGGCAGCTCAGCCTGGGACATGCTCAGCTCGGTCCCACCACTGTCTGTCATTCAAGTCCCTCAGCTCTTCCAAGGAGCCATTACCGAGTGGTATTGATCGCCACGGTGACAAGGTAGCGAACCAAATAAAGAGTGGGCAGGAATGAGGGAGGAGTCTGACTCAATACCATTGGGGAAGGGCCCATGAAGGCATAAAGTCAAGCCCACTGTGACCAGCCCATAGCTCGCTAGTACACAGCTATTGCTACTACTACACCCCCCCCCCCCCCCCCCCTTCACAATATTGCTGTGTGTGGTGTTTTTCTTCCAACCATGAATTAAGATGCAGGTAAATACCTCTTGCATCGAAGTCAGTTGATTGCATTCCCTCCCTAGGTGGCAGGACCCTAATAGATGAATATGAAATCTTCTGAGCCAATATATATGCTGAACAGTTAAGTGGAGAGGAACACTCATCTGTGTGTGGTGAAGACCTGACCGGCTGCCAAGGTAATGATAATGGCCTAGAGAAAATTCCCTTTAATGGTTTTTATGATTTTTGCTTGGAGAAAAATATTGTCCTCTTTTCACATTCTCAGTACTTGTCAATAGTTTTCAAATCAGTTGTGCAGAGAGAAAGAGAGAGATATGGTGCTGTTTCAGTGCCAACTAAAATTGTATTTGAATTCCATAATGTCGATTTTATATTAGGATGTTAAATAGAATTCCACAATTTACTATTTGTATTAGGATATAGAATTATAATTCCATAATTTTGAATTTGTATTAGGATATTGCATTTGAATTTAAAACCTTTTAATTTGTAATGCCCAAATCTAATCATTGAATTCATAAATCAAGCTTGAATGAACATTGCAATTGGTTTTAAAATTACATGTGTCCCGTTTTAAGAAGCTAGGCGTATGTCGCACGTATTCACAGGAGAGCCATTTGAAAGTACACTACCATTCAAAGGTTTAAGGTCATTTAGAAATGTCCTTGTTTTTGAAAGAAAAGCTATTTTTTGTCCATTAGAATAACATCAAAATGATCATAAATACATTGTAGACATTGTTAATGTTGTAAATGACTATTGTAGCTGGAAACTTTTTCTATTTAATCCATTTTTAATGGAATATCTATGTAGGTGTACAGAGGCCCATTATCAGCAACCATCACTCCTGTGTTCCAATGGCACATTGTGTTAGCTAATCCAATTTTATCATTTTAAAAGGCTAATTGGTCATTAGAAAACCCTTTTGCAATTATGTTAGCACAGCTGAAAACTGTTGTGCTGATTAAAGAAACAATCAAACTGGCCTTCTTTAGACTAGTTGAGTATCTGGAGCGTCAGCATTTGTGGGTTCGATTATAGGCTCAAAATGGCCAGAAACAAATAATTTTCTTCTGAAATGTGTCAGTCTATTCTTGTTCTGATAAATGAAGGCTATTCCATGTGAGAAATTGCCAAGGAACTGAAGATCTCATACAACGCTGTGTACTACTCCCTTCACAGAACAGCGCAAACTGGCTCTAAACAGAATAGAAAGAGGATTGGGAGGCCCCGGTGCACAACTGAGCAAGAGGAGAAGTACATTAGAGTGTCTACTTTGAGAAACAGATGCCTCACAAGTCCTCAACTGGCCAATAAAAATAAAATATTAAGATGGGCAAAAGAACACAGACACTGGACAGAGGAACTCTGCCTAGAAAGCCAGCATCCTGGAGTCACCTCTTCACTGTTGACGATGAGACTAGTGTTTTGTGGGTACTACTTTATGAAGATGCCAGTTTCTCAAACTAGACACTCTAATGTACTTGTCCTAATGCTCAGTGAAAGTTTCAAAACCCACATTTATTTCAATTATTTTTTTCCTGCCAAGAAGTTTCCTTTTCTTTGTTCTGACACTGCCAAGAAGCATTATGACCAACCATCCTGTGTCATTTTACCTGGACTAAGAAAATACACTTCATGACACTGTCAAGAAGCATTATGACCATGTTAATGGCAGATAGGCCCATCACGTGCATGCCCTTATATCAGTCATCAGTCAAAAAGAGGGTGACTTGTCATGCTCCTGAAATCTGCTCCTGCATTCATCCCGGCCATCAGAAATGTAGATAGGCACATGTCTGACATCAATGTGTGAGCAATTACAATTATCATTTAAAACGGTCAATTTACATCCTGTTGACATGTAGGTTATGGTGTAATGGAATGTTTTGCATTGTGTGGTAGGTTTTGTGGGTTTTGACACTCTTTTGTAGGTGTCATAACCAGTCATAAAATAATTACCGTATTAGGTTTTGTGGGTTTTTACACTCTTATGTAGGTGTCATAACCAGCCATATAATAACACAAAATATGTAACAACAGGTCTAAATGCACTACCAGTCAAAAGTTTTAGAACACCTACTCATTTAAGGGTTTCTCTTTATGTTTTACTAGTTTCTACATTATAGAATAATAGTGAAGACATCACAACTACGAAACAACACATATGGAATCATGTAGTAACCAAAAAAGTGTTAAACAAATCAAAATATATTTTGTATTTGAGATTCTTCAAATAGCCACACTTTAACTTGATGACAGCTTTGCACACTCTTGGCATTCTCTAAACCAGCTTCATGAGGTAGTCACCTGGAATGCATTTAAATTAACAGGTGTGCCTTCATAAAAGTTCATTTGCGGAATTTCTTTCCTTCTTATTGCTTTTGAGCCAGTCAGTTGTGTTGTGACAAGCCCAGGTCCATATTATGGCAAGAACAGCTCAAATAAGCAAAGAGAAATGACAGTCCTTCATTACTTTAAGACATGAAGGTCAGTCAATACGGAACATTTCAAGAACTTTGAAAATTTCTTCAAGTGCAGTCGCAAAAACCATCAAGCACTATGATGAAACTGGCTCTCATGAGGACCGCCACAGGAATGGAAGACCCAGAGTTACCTCTGCTGCAGAGGATACATTTATTAGAGTTACCAGCCTCAGAAATTGCAGCCTAAATAAATGCTTCATGGAGTTCAAGTTGCAGACACATCTCAACGTCAACTGTTCAGTGGAGACTGTGTGAATCAGGCCTTCATGGTCGATTTTCTGCAAAGAAACCACTACTAAAGCACACCAATAATAAGAAGAGACTTGCTTGGTCTGGAGTCCAAATTTGAGATTTTTGGTTCCATCCAGCGAGTCTTTGTTAGATGCGGTACCACAGCATTCTGCAGCAAAACGCCATCCCATCTGATTTGGGCTTAGTGGGAGTATCATTGTTTTTCAACAGGACAATAACCCAACACACCTCCAGGCTGTGTAAGGGCTATTTTATCAAGAAGTAGTGATGGAGTGCTGCATCAGATGACCTGGCCTCCACAATCACCCGACCTCAACCAAATGGAGACGGTTAGGGATGAGTCGGACAGCAGAGTGAAGGAAAAGCATGTGCTCAGCATAGTATGTGGGAAATCCTTCAAGACGGTTGGAAAAGCAGTCCAGGTGAAGCTGTTTGAGAGAATGCCAAGAGTGTGCAAAGCTGTCATCAAGACAAAGGGTGGCTATCTGAATAATTTAAAGTATAAACGTATTTTGATTTGTTTAACACTTTTTTGGATACTAGATGATTCCATATGTGTTATTTCATGTTTTGAAGTCTTCACTATTATTCTACAATGTGAATAAAGAAGAAAAAAATAAGACAAACCCTTGAATGAGTAAGTGTGTCCAAAATGTTGACTAGTACTGTATATGTGTCATGACAGTGTTAATACCATTGTTATATTTATTTTTTTATATTTCACCTTTATTTAACCAGGTAGGCTAGTTGAGAACAAGTTATCATTTGCAACTGCGACCTGGCCAAGATAAAGTGTAGAAATTCAACACATACAACAACACAGAGTTACACATGGAATAAACAAAACATACAGTCAATAATACAGTGGAACAAAAGAAAACAAAAAGTCTATAAACAATGAGTGCAAATGAGGTAAGTTAAGGAAATAAATAGGCCATGGTGGCGAAGTAATTACAATATAGCAATTAAACACTGGAATGGTAGATCGGCAGAAGATGAATGTGCAGGTAGAGATACTGGGGTGCAAAGGAGCAAAATAAATAAATAAATACCACTATGGGGACGAGGTAGGTAGATAGATCGGCTGTTTACAGATAGGCTAAGTACAGGTGCAGTGATCTGTAAAATGCTCTGACAGCTGGTGCTTAAAGCTAGTGAGGGAGGTGTGAGTCTCCAGCTTCAGAGATTTTTGCAATTCGTTCCAGTCATGGGCAGCAGAGAACTGGAAGGAAAGATGACCAAAGGAGGAATTGGCTTTGGGGGTGACCAGTGAGATATACCTGCTGGAGCGCGTGCTACGAGTGAGTGCTGCTATGGTGACCAGTGAGCTGAGATAAGGCGGGGCTTTACCTAGCAGAGACTTGGAGATAACCTGTAGCCAGTGGGTTTGGCAACGAGTATGAAGCGAGGGCCAACCAACGAGAGCGTACAGGTCGCAATGGTGGGTAGTGTATGGGGCTTTGGTGACAAAACGGATGGCACTATAATAGACTGCATCCAGTTTGTTGAGTAGAGTGTTGGAGGCTATTTTATAGATGACATCACCGAAGTCGAGGATCGGTAGGATGGTCAGTTTTACGAGGGTATGTTTGGCAGCATGAGTGAAGGATGCTTTTTTGCGACATAGGAAGCCGAATCTAGATTTAATTTTGGATTGGAGATGCTTAATGTGAGTCTGGAAGGAGAGTTTACAGTCTAACCAGACACCCAGGTATTTGTAGTTGTCCACGTATTCTAAGTCAGAGCTGTCCAGAGTAGTGATGCTGGACGGGCGAGCAGGTGCGGGCAGCGATCGATTGAAAAACATGCATTTAGTTTTACTTGCATTTAAGAGCAGTTGGAGGCCACGGAAGGAGAGTTGTATGGCATTGAAGCTCGTTTGGAGGTTAGTTAACACAGTGTCCAAGGAGGGGCCAGAAGTATACAGAATGGTGTCGTCTGCGTAAAGGTGGATCAGAGAATCACCAGCAGCAAGAGCAACATCATTGATGTATACAGAAAAGAGAGTCGGCCCGAGAATTGAACCCGGTGGCACACCCATAGAAGTGTCAGAGGTCCAGACAACAGGATTTGACACACTGAACTCTATCAGAGAAGAGGTTATAACAGGTTATGTATGACAAGTTATGTCAGCTGTTATGACATATTATAACTTGGTTAAGACCATGTCATCACGTGTTATGACACTGGGTGTCAAGTAAATTGTTACCAATTTCTTTCCTTATGTAAATTGATTTTTCTTTATTCTATCAGTGCAGCTTCTGTCATAACAAACACATTCACACCCCCACAGAATAACCATTAGCCGACTGCCTGCTGTTTGATGACTCAGATAGTAATAAATCAGGTGTCTGTGTATATGTGTGTGTGTATGTGTGTGTGTGGGTGTGCTTGTGCATGTGTAAGTGTGTGTATGTGTGTATGCATGCATGTGTGTGGTGGTGGGTGTGCACAATTTTCATTGACATTTGCAAGTGTTTCTGACTGGTATGTTGTCTTAATGAAAGAATCTGCAGCATTGCAAACTAATGACACTCCCTGAAAGCTTTGTCTGTCTCATCGAGGCCTCCCAGCTTGTCTGTTGTTGTCTTCCTAGCTGACAGGCTTCTGAGGAACACAGAAAGCGCTAAAGTGATGTAGATGTTGATGTAACTGGATGTGGTTTCATACCAAGTGATATCGAAGGATCTAAAGGCCTTTCATGTTCTCTCTTTGGTTTGCCGTCATTCACCATTACACAGTGCATTCGGAAAGTATTCAGACCCCTTGACTTTTTTCACATTTTGTTGTCTCATTTACCTTATTCTAAAATGTATTAAATTACATTTTTTTTCCTCATCAATCTACACACAATACCCAATAATGACAAAGTGAAAACAGGTTATTAGACATTTTGAAAATGTATTGTAAAAAAAAACAGGAATACCTTATATACATAAGTATTCAGACCCTTTGCTATGACACTTCAAATTGAGCTGAGGTGCATCCTGTTTCCATTGATCATCCTTGAGATGTTTCTACAACTTGATTGGAGTCCACCTGTGCTAAATTCAATTGATTGGACATGATTTAAAAAGGCACACAACTGCCTATATGTAGTCCCACAGTTGACAGTGCATGGCAGAGCAGAAAAATCAAGGCATGAGGTTGAAGGAATTGTCCGTAGAGCTCAGAGACAGGATTGTGTCGAGGCACAGATCTGGGGAAGGGTACCAAAAAATGTCTGCAGGATTGAAGATCCCCAAGAACACAGTGACCTCCATCATTCTTAAATGGAATAAGTTTGGAACCACCAAGAACCTAAAGCTGTCTGCCAGGCCAAACTGAGCAATCTGGGGAGAAGGACCTTGGTCAGGGAGGTGACCAAGAACCTGATGGTCAGTGTGACAGAGCTCCAGAGTTGCTCTGTGGAGATGAAAAAACCTTTCAGAAGGACAACCATCCCTGCAGCACTCCACCAATCAGGCCTTTGTGGTAGAGTGGTCAGACAGAAGCCACTCCTCAGTAGAAGGCACATGACAGCCCGCTTGGAGTTTGCCAAAAGGCACCTAAAGGACTCTCAGACCATGAGAAACAAGATTCCCTGGTCTGATGAATCCAAGATTCAACTCTTTGGCCTGAATGCCAAGTGTCACGTCTGGAGGAAACCTGGCACCATCCCTACGGTGAAGCATGGTGGTGGCAGCATCATGCTGTGGGGATGTTTTTCAGCGGCAGGGACTGGGAGACTAGTCAGGATCAAGGGAAAGATGAACACAGAGAATGAAAACTTGTTCCTGAGCGCTCAGGACCTTAGACTGGTTGCGAAGGTTCACCTTCCAGCAGGACAACAACCTTAAGCACACAGCCAAGACAACGCAGGAGCGGCTTCAGGACAAGTCTCTGAATGTCCTTGAGTGACCCAGCCATCTGACAAACATGATAGAGGTTGAGAGGATCTCCAGAGAAGAATGGGAGAAACTCCCCAAAGCGTATAGCCTTGCCAAGCACACAGCCAAGATTTCTATGTTCAACGCAGGAGCGGCTTTACAGAATCAGTCAACAGGCAGGAGCAGCGCGAGGAGAAGCGCAATAAGGATTTCTGGACATGGGAGGAAATCCTCGACGGGAGAGGACCCTGACAACTCTGGAAGCTGAACCGGGTGGGGGGGGGCTAACAGGGAGTGTCCTTGAGTGACCATGGCACCAGCCTTGCGCTCGGTGTCTCCGGTTCGCCTGCATAGCCCAGTGCGGGCTATTCCACCTCGCCGCACTGGCAGCCATCTGGAGAGACCTGAAAATAGCTGTGCAGCAATGCTCCCCATCCAACATGATAGAGGTTGAGAGGATCTCAAGGAGCTGCCAGAGAAGAAGAGCTGCCAGTCTGCATGAAACTCCCTGCAAGGAGCCGCCAGAGCTGCCAAATACAGGAGTGCCAAGCGTATAGCGTCATACCCAAGAAGACTCAAGGCTGTAATCACTGCCAAAGGTGTGTTTATACATTTGCAAAAATGTCTAAAAAACTTGTTTTGCTCTGTAATGTGAAAAAAGTCAAGTTGTCTGAATACTTTCGAAATGCAGTAGTGTGACTGTACACTCACAAGTGGATAAAACAAGTCTTGTTTGTGTCTAGTACAGTATTTTCTTTATAAACAATATATTTGAGCCTTGGCTCAGGGATTTCGCTTGTTATTCACAGCATTGTTACTGAAAGGATACTATCATGACTACACAGTAGCTTCTGATTTCCTGTTGTAATGATTTGCTTGGTATTAAGTAGTGAGGCTGAGCAAATACTTTTTGCAGGACATTCTGCTGAAAAATGTTGAGATTGACCATGCATCCCAAACGGTATCCTATTCCCTATATATTGCACTACTTTTGATGAGAGCCTTGTGGGTCCTGTTTAAAAGGAGTGGTAATATGGTACCATTTGGAACGTATAGCTCTGGGCATATGGACAGACAGCAGTGCCTCCTTAATGTAGCTCGCTCCTCTCAATGTTTTACTTTCCCACCGTCTCATCATAGCAACATTCGACTAATACCAGTCAATTAAATAATGTATAGCATACATAGCAAATGCGGAGAGAGAGAGAGAGAGACAGATGGATACAGAGAGAGGGAGAAAATGAATGAGAAACGTTTTTTCAGGGGAGATGAAATATAATTATGTAATTGGAAGGGTGTGACTTCACAGCACAGATGCAGTGCCATCTTGTGTGCTAAGCAGCTCTGTCATGGATCTGATCCAACTTTTTGCTTTAGCGGATGGCAGACATGTGTGAGGCGTTAAAGAGAGATAGACTGTATTATTATGGTTTGCTCTTCCATTTCTATAGTTGTCAGAAGAATTGCATCTGCTTTTGAGGATATCTGTCTGAGCAGCCTGGTCTCATAGACTAGACGTAACATAGTAAACTAAATCCGAGTCGCTTAAATTGTACTGAATAAAACTATAAACGCATATTTTCATGAGCTGAAATAAAAAATCCCACACATTTTCCATACGTACAAAAAGCTTATTTATCAAAAAAATGTGTACACAAATTTGTTTACATCCCTGTTAGTGAGCAGTTCTCCTTTGCCAAGACAATCCAACAACCTGACAAGTTTGGCATGTCAAGAAGCTGATTCAACAGCAAGATCATTACACAGGTGCACCTTGTGCTGGGGACAATAAAAGGCCACCCTAAACTGTGCAATTTTGTCACACAAAACAGTGCCACAGATGTCTCAAGTTTTGAGGGAGTGCGCAATTTGGCATGCTGACTGTAGGAATATCCATCAGAGCTGTTGCCAGAGAATTGAATGTTAATTTCTCTACTATAAGCTGCCTCCAACGTTGTTTTAGAAAATTTGGCAGTGCGTTCAGCGGCCTCACAACCGCAGACCACGTGTAACCACGCCAGCCAAGGACCTCCACATCCGATTCTTCACCTGCGGGATTGTCTGAGACCAGCCACCCGGACAGCTGATGAAACTGTGGGTTTGCACAACCAAAGAGTTTCTGCACAATCTGTCAGAAACCGTCTCATGGAAACTCATCTGCGTGCTTGTCGTCCTCACCAGGGTCACCAGGGTCTTGACCTGACTACAGTCTGGCGTTGTAACCAACTACAGTGGGAAAATGCTCACCTTCGATGGCCACTGGCATGCTGGAGAAGTGTGCTCTTCACAGACAAATCCCAGTTTCAACTGTACCGGGCAGATGGCTTTGTGTGGGCGAGTGGTTTGCTGATGTCAATGTTGTAAATAGAGTGCCCCATGCACAGAGATACCGTGACGAGATCTTGAGGCCCATTGTCATGCCATTCATCCGCTGCCATCACCTCATGGTTTCAGCACGATAATGACCCCTGTCGCAAATGATCTGTACAAAACAAGCTGAAAATGTCAAAGTTCTTCCACGGCCTGCATACTCACCAGACATGTCACCCATTGAGCGTGTTTGGGATGCTCAGGACCGACGTGTATGACAGCGTATTCCATATCTAGCACAGCCGTTGAAGAGGAGTGGGACAACATTCCACTGGCCACAATCAACAGCCTGATCAACTCAATGCGAAGGAGATGTGTCGTGCTGCATGAGGCAAATGGTAATCACAACAGATGCTGACTGGCTATCTGATCCACTCCACAAATTTTTTTGTTAAGGTATATGTGACCAACAGAGGAATATCTACAGTATATTCCCAGTCATGTGAAATTCGTAGATTAGGGCCTAATTAATTTATTTCTATTGACTGATTTCCTTCTATGAACTGCAACTCAGGAAAATCTTTTAAACGACTGCATGTTATGTTTATATTTGTTATGTTATGTTACGTTTGGTATGTTACATAAGACAGAAGGTTACTTAGGGCAAAATTGAAAGTAGGGTGGTTGGTCGGGGTGGATGGGTGGCAGTATAATGAAGACGTTGTTCGAATCTCATCGTGGACAACTTTAGCATTTGAGCTAATTAGCAACTTTTCAATGGCTTACTACTTTTTTAGCTACTTGGTATGTTAGCGAACCCCACCTCTAACCCTACTCCTAACCCTTTTAGATAATTCCTAACCTTAAACCTAACCTTAACCCTAACCCCTAACCCTAACCCCTAGCCTAGCTAACGTTAGCCAGCCAGCTAACGTTGACATTTGCCAGCTAGCTAACGTTAGCCACAACAAATTGGAATTGGTAACATATGTTTACCAACTCATAACATATTGTATGTTTTGCAATTCATAATATATCATACGAATTGTAATTCATAACATATTTTAAATGGATCCACAAATGAATACATGCCATAAGAAACGCAACAAATCATACTAAATTGGGTGTTTCGGATTTACGTGTTGAATAATATGAAATGCTCTGAGACTAAGTTGGTCTGAGACCAAGAATGTCACTCATTAGATAAGCTCTTGTTGTTGTTTTGTGTGTCCCATTTGATTCTTAGACACAGCAGGGTTTTTTTATACAGATTATGCTTAGCCATTTTAAACAATAACCATTTAACGTTACACATCAGTCAAATGTGTCTTAATATAGTTTTAATTGTGATGGAAACATTCAAATGAATTCTGATGTGATCAAAATCAAGTACCTGTATAAGTGCACCTAAAATGCACACACTGAACGACAAAAGGGTCGCCAGGGATTATTTTTGTCCTGTCACTTTCCACAGTGAGATAAAATGGCGGCTATGATTTATGTTGTATCTCAGGATGACAAGAGCACGGCGAACAACTTTGCAGTGGCCTAGCAGATGCAACAGAAAATTGGGTTACTCACAAAATGCAAAGGGTTCTGTCTCAGGCTAACAAATTCAATCAGTCATTCCTTCCCGCGAGGTCATTTTAATATTGCGGGATGACAGGGAGCTCTCTGGCCACACAAAATGTAATCTTTCCTCTGCCTCTTTCGGGAATTCAAAAACATGATTTTTTTTGTTGTTGCCCTAGCTGGTGTGTGATCTGTGGATGTTTGTTGGGTGTTGGTGTGTCTTTCACATATTGTAAAACATATCACCGACAATGACGAGCGTATTAATTCAAATCTTCACTTATAGTATCCTCTCCATACAAATATTAAGTCATAGGTATTTCTTGTACTATTATCTCCATTCATATGTCAGTGTCTGTTCATTTTGCTCAAATGGACATGGAATTGAGCAAATGCAAGGCAGTTAGTGATCATCTGTCTAAGCTTATCTCACAGATCAAACATTCCAAACAGCCCTACGATACTGGTCTTGATGAGCGATCTAATTAATACATTTTTCACTACTTTGCAACTACCTAGCACTAACCTTAACCCTTTAATCTAACTCCAAAAATGAACACTAACCTCTTGTGTAATTTAGAATTCTGGCCACTTCAACATTTGCTTAATGTCGGCTTCCGCAGCAAGGGACAGCTCTTTCACAGAAACTCAGAATCAACCCTGGTAGGTTACTGTTGTAGTCAAATGCCTGTAGTGGATTAACCTCATTGCAGGTATTACAAAATTGCAGGTATTACAATGATATTTGTCATGGTCTTACAGGCTAACAAATATCTCCTCTCTATATGTAAGGCTTGGGTGTGAATGAATATTATGGCACTTATTTTCAATCCATATTTGCTATATTTTTTTTATTAAATCTGATAAACCGTGCTCTCAGTGACTGACTTCAATTTGCAGGATCAGAATACTGTAATTACCTGGCTTTGATCGTCTCAGGGATCGTAAAGATCACCCATACTACACATAGCAGTCTCTCTCTCTCTCTCTCTCTCTCTCCCTCTCTCCCTCTCCATAGAGGGAGTAGTGAGTAGTGTGTTTGTGAGATTAGAATACTTTTCTTTCATTTCAAAGGGCCAATTCTATCGTTATAAAATAGGCTTTTGGAAATAAGAGGCTGTATCATGCAAGTTCCATTCGCTACAGTTGTTCCATTCTATTCTATTATATTTAGGGGATTGGAGTGTTTTCTAGGGCCGGGTGTCAACCTCATTTCATGGAGGGCCTAGTGTCTGCAGGTTTTAGTTTTTTCCTTTCAGTTAATAAGCCCTAAACAACCAGGTGTGGGGAGTTCCTTACTAATTAGTCACCTTAATTCATCAATCAAGTACAAGGGAGGAGTGGAACCCACAGAAACTTGGCCTTCCCGTGGAATGAGTTTGATACCTGTGTTCTAGGGCTTCCATTCAACAGTAGCTTTAGTTCAATGTTCTAAGTTATATCACAGTAATTGAAAGCTACTGTACATGTCAACATGTTTACAGCTATTGCTTGGCTTATGGATAGTCTATGTAAAATGCAATTGGTATTGTAGTCGCAGAGTGCTGAGTAAGGCCTCGGACCCTGTCAATAGACCGACGGCATGGTCACATGTAACAAGTAATAAGGAGAACAACTTTTAAAAAAGGAAGGATTCACATGTGACCAAAAGAGGTCTTATGCGTTCTCGTTTAATTTTTGGGACATTTAAAAAAATATATATTTGGCAGACATACTGTATATTCCATTGAATCTCAAAGAAATTGATATTTTGTATACCCAACTGATATTTCAGCATTCCAATTGCCAGAGTATATGCAGACCGATATATTTTCTGGACACTAAGTTGGTTTTAATATTGATACTGAACAAAGATTAGGATTGAGGGAAACATTTTGCATTGCTATGTCAAAGGTGGAGGAATACATGCATTATTAAATCCCCACAAAATGTTAATTTCTTCTCCTTTTCATTACGAATGAAACTTTAAGAGTTTTAGGATGGATTAATGAGTGCAGTGAAAACCCCTAGAAAGGACATTATCATCTAGAGCTTTTCTTCACTCCCATAGAACTACCCTGTGGTTAATGGGGTCACCCGCAATTATCATACCAATAATGTAACGTCGTGCCCCTTCCTGTATCTCCAGATGAAGAGAGAAGAGGGAAGCAAGCAGCAATCCAACAAAACGATTTGAAAGGTTCTTAACAGAGGACAAAGTTGTTGTCCTTCTCTTTCTCACTTGCTCTCTTTCTTTCTCGCTCTCTCTTCACCTGAGGCCCCTGTTCGCTCTTCGAGATGGACAACATTATCATGCACGCGAGCCTCGCCCTTAGGATGCCAAGGGATCTAATCAGGGCCAGGTAAAGACCTGTCAAAGCGGGAGGAAGACAGGGAGGTAGTGACAGCCGGAGGAGATTGTATTGATTTTCAGTTCACCACCTCCCTCTACGTGTTTAATGTACACAAAGCTCCTGTATATGCAGAAGAAAACAAATGGCAGTGAAGAGGCGCGAGGAGGAAATGAACAACACTGTCTCACAGGTGTACCCAATAAATGAAAAGTGCTAACCCCAACATGAATTGAAAGTAGTTAGATGTGTGGATGTGTGCCACGAATCTATCCCCAGCACCATCTTCACCATCCCCATCAAATGTAACTAAATGCAAAGTTGAATTTTCACACCCCGTGCGAGATACACCTCATGTGTATCTGCGTATAGAAAAATGATAGCACCAGGACGTTTACAATCATGTGGTTTCTCTCCATGGGTAACGTGTAAATATGTATGACCTGGTTTGGATGTAGCCGTACCCAGTTGTTTAAACAAATGGGAGATGCTCCATTGATATGATCACTTATGATCATCTCATTATCTACATTTTTTTAATGAATTTGTTATTGTCTTTTGCAGTTCATCTCCATTATTCCTACATTAATTTGTCAAACGCTCTATTTTATGGCACGGGAAGGATACTTATGGGTTGTATATGCTAGATACTGTATAATTGCACAATATTTTACTGTACTATATTAATATACAGTGGGGAGAACAAGTATTTGATACACTGCCGATTGTGTAGGCTTTCCCACTTACAAAGCATGTAGAGGTCTGTAATTTTTATCATCATCATTTTATTGCATGACATAAGTATTTGATACATCAGAAAAGAATAACCTAATATTTGGTACAGAAACCTTTGTTTGCATTTACAGAGATCATACGTTTCCTGTAGTTCTTGACTAGGTTTGCACACACTGCAGCAGGGATTTTGGCCCACTCCTCCATACAGACCTTCTCCAGATCCTTCAGGTTTCGGGGCTGTCACTGGGCAATATGGACTTTCAGCTCCCTCCAAAGATGTTCTATTGGGTTCAGGTCTGGAGACTGGCTAGGCCACTCCAGGACCTTGAGATGCTTCTTACGGCGCCACTACTTAGTTGCCCTGGCTGTGTGTTTTGGGTCGTTGTCATACTGGAAGACCCAGCCACGACCCATCTTCAATGCTCTTACTGAGGGAAGGAGGTTGTTGGCCACATCCATCCTCCCCTCAATACTGTGCAGTCGTCCTGTCCCCTTTGCAGAAAAGCATCCCCAAAGAATGATGTTTCCACCTCCATGCTTCACAGTTGGGATGGTGTTCTTGGGGTTGTACTCATCCTTCTTCTTCCTCCAAACAAGGCGAGTGGAGTTTAGACCAAAAAGCTCTATTTTTGTCTCATCAGACCACATGACCTTCTCCCATTCCTCCACTGGATCATCCAGATGGTCATTGGCAAACTTCAGACGGGCCTGGACATGCGCTGGGTTGAGCAGGGGGACCTTGCGTGCGCTGCAGGATTTTAATCCATGACGGCGTAGTGTGTTACTGATGGTTTTCTTTGAGACTGTGGTCCCAGCTCTCTTCAGGTCATTGACCAGGTCCTGCCGTGTAGTTCTGGGCTTATCCCTCACCTTCCTCATGATGATTGATGCCCCACAAGGTGGTATTTTGCATGGAGCCCCAGACCGAGGCTGATTGACCGTCATCTTGAACTTCCATTTTCTAATAATTGTGCCAACATTTGTTGCCTTCTCACCAAGCTGCTTGCCTATTGTCCTGTAGCCCATCCCAACCTTGTGCAGGTCTACAATTTTATCCCTGATGTCCTTACACAGCTCCCTGGTCTTGGCCATTGTGGAAAGGTTGGAGTCTGTTTGATTGAGTGTGTGGACAGGTGTCTTTTATACAGGTAACGAGTTCAAACAGGTGCAGTTAATACAGGTAATGAGTGGAGAACAGGAGGGCTTCTTAAAGAAAAACTAACAGGTCTCTGAGAGCCGGAATTCTTACTGGTTGGTAGGTGATCAAATACTTATGTCATGCAATAACATGCAAATTAATTACTTAAAAATCATAGAATGTGATTTTCTGGATTTTTGTTTTAGATTCCGTCTCTAACAGTTGAAGTGTACCTATGATAAAAATTACAGACTCAAATCAAATCAAATGTATTTATATAGCCCTTCGTACATCAGCTGATATCTCAAAGTGCTGTACAGAAACCCAGCCTAAAACCCCAAACAGCAAGCAATGCAGGTGTAGAAGCACAGACCTCTACATGCTTTGTAAGTAGGAACACCTGCAAAATCGGCAGTGTATCAAATACTTGTTCTCCCCACTGTATATGATTTACAACTCTCCTGATTTGGTTGACAAACTGTAATGTCTCTGACTCTAGTAGTAGTATAACTTTTAACCAATCATTGTACAACACACAATTCCCAGGAAGGATCTCTCTTTAGCACAGCGCCTGCCTTTCTCGCAAGAGAACCCATCGAGGAGCAGTGTAGCAGAATAAACGGCTGTTACTCCATCTAATGTCCTTGAGCTGCTCAGAGAGAGACCTCTGGTCTTTAAACATGGGATCCACTGCAGCTCACAAGTAAAGCAAGCCGCAGTACGAAGGAAACCTGTCAACTAAAATCAAGACATTGCATTCCCAGGTCCTGTTCCAGCTGTGTAGCTCCACAGAATGGAAGGCCCTGTACATTTCCACCGAGATTCTGTTGATTGGGAAAGTAAGAAAGGAATATTACATGCTATGATGTCAGGCCATATCAGTGAATATGATTTCAATTTGTTAAATCATGATTTAATAAAATGTTAAATATCAGATATCTTGTTTAGTCGATTTGAAGTTAGTAGTCTTGGTTGAGCATGGCACTTGCAATGCCAGGGTTGTGGGTTCGATTCCCACGAGAACCAGTATGAAAATGTATGCGCTCTGGATAAGAGCGTCTGCTAAACGACGTAAATGTCAAATGTAGTACATGGATGTTACTCTTAGGCCTACGATTGATTGAGAGATAGGTGTGTGAGTACCCTCACCAAGGCTTACATGTATCCATTGGAAATGGCTGTGTGTTCAGACATAAGATAAGGATACGCAGCTTGGGAGCTTTGTTGACATGGCCTACGATTCACATAGAGGAGGCTGGTGGGAGGAGCTATAGGAGGACAGGCTCATTGTAATGGCTGGAATGGAATCAATGGAACGGAGTCATTGCATTCCAGCCATTGCAATGAGCCAGTCCTCCTATAGCTCCTCCCACCAGCCTCCTCTGAATTCACAGTATTTATTGAAAAATCTATGTCCATATTTCCCCGGGCAAAAGTGTTGTCTTAAATGTTCTACAATCATAACCATACAAGGCCTACACGCCTGTATGTAATAACTATAATCACTAATATCCTTCTTTCAGGGCCTTTTATGGTTCAGCATAAACACCACTCACTGATAAAGAGGCATTACCCCTCTCTGAGGGTGTCTTAGGGGGAGTGGGATATGCTAGAAACATATTTCCATTTCACACCACACACTTGTACAGATTAATACTTGTACATGTTGTCGCACCCTAATCTGTTTCACCTGTCTTGTGCTTGTCTCCGCCCCCCACCAGGTGTCTCCCATTTCTCCCCATTATCCCCTGTGTACTTATACCGGCGTTGTCTTGTCAAGTCTTACCAGCGTGTATTCACGTTTTCCAGTATCTCCAGTTTCTGTCTTCTAGTCTTACTGATTCTGAACATTCTGCCTGCCCTGAGACTGCCTGCCGTTCTGCCCATGATTAACGTTGCCTTGGATTACTGACCACTGCCTACCCCTTGACCTGCCGTTTGCCTGCCCTCTGTTTTGTAATAAACATCTGAGATTCTAAATGTCTGCCTCCTGTGGCTGCAACTGGGTCTTATCACCGGTCGTGTTACATGTATGAAACAGGACAAATATAAGCACCCCCTATTTGAGCTTTGATAGAGAACAGTATGTCAAAAACGTCATCACCTCGGCTTTCAAACCTCTCCGGGGGGCTATGATCTTCTGGAAGATGGACCAGAAGAGAGAGACGAGAGGAAGACAGCCTTTAATACACCATTTGGACTGATCAACACTCCTGCAGTGTTCCAGGCCCTTGTTAACTCTGTTCTCTGTGACATTGAACCGGTTCTCCTGCAGCTGCAACTCTTCCTGGGTTTGCTCATTTCTATTGCCGCTTCATCCAGGGTTACAGGACCCTGGCTTCCCCCCTTTCAGCACTCACCTCTCCCAAGGTCCCGTTCACGTGTTCTCCAGCTGCTGATCGGGCATTCTCGGACCTCAAGCAGCGATTCACCACAGCTCCCATCTTAATCCACCCGGATTCGTCCCGGCTAACCAGATGTTTGTCCCAGACTCTTCCCGGTTCCCCGGTCCTGGAATGGGCTCATTTATCTCTATCATCCTAGCTCCCGTCAGACCCTGGCCTTTGTACAACAACATTTTTGGTGGCCTCCTTGGTTTCTGACGTCTCTGCATTCATCTTCACCTGCACTGTGTGTTTAGAATAAGACTCCGCGGCAAGCTCCGGCGGGCCTCCTTCAACCACTCCCTGTTCCTCACCACCCCTGGTCCCATTTATCCCTTGACTTCGTTACCCTCCATCAGATGGCAACACCACTATCCTTATGGTGGTGGATAGGTTTTCCAAAGCCGCCCATTTCATTCCCCTGCCCAAGTTACTCTTAGCCAAGGAGATTCTTAGCCCCTCTGCTGTTCGTCTTCTGTTGCCTCACACCCTCCGTATACATCCCAATTTTCTTGTGTCTAGGATTAAACCTATGCCTCACAGCCCTTTGTCTCCTGTTTACAGGCCCTCTCCCGCATCTCATCAAAGGCCATGGTGAGGCGCCTCCTGAGTGCTCGACCTTGGGGCAGGGGATTCCAGTACCTGGCCGACTGGGAGGGTTATGACCCAGAGGACAGGTGCTGTCCTTGGTGCCACCAAGTGTCTCCCATTTTTCCCCTGTGTACTTATACCTGCGTTTTCTGTTGGTCTGTTGCCAGTTCGTATTATCTTGTCAAGCCTTCCCAATGTGTGTTCTGTATCTCTAGTTTTTGTTTTCTAGTCTTCCCGGTTCTGACCGTTCAGCCTACCCTGAATCTGCCTGCCGTTCTGCCCCTGATTGACGTTGCCTTCGATTACTGACCTCTGCCTGCACTTGACCTGCCATTTCACTGCCCCTGTTTTGTAATAAACATCTGAGATTCAAACTGTCTGCCTCCTGTGGCTGCATCTGGGTCTTATCACGGTTTGCGTTACATGTATGAAACAGGACAAATATAAGCACCCCCTATTTGACCTTTGATTAAAGGAGAACTGTATGTTATGTAATGTCATAAAGTTAATTATATTTCCTTGTATTGTAGGTAAATGCTCTGTGCTTTCTCGATAATTCAAAGCAGAGGAAAATGTTTAATTTACTGACTTAGATTACCGCCATAATGTTATCATTTAGGGATATTCATCAAAAACCATAGCAACAGTGGCAGAAAACATACAGGGTAAAGAGGTAACTCACAGTATGAGTTGGGATTCCTGAAACAGTTTTCAGTACCCGAGATTAAAATAATGTTCCTTTCTTAAAAAATATAATTCCGTTGAGTCATGACCTGACAAATAAAATTCAAAACAAAGATTTCAGGAATTGTATGTTTTTTTGTGGCCAATTTCTTTTGCCTTGCGCTCTTGGATGTCCTTGCCAGGCTTTTCAAGAACACAAGCTAATGCCACCATATTGCCCAGTAAACACATTACTTCGGACAAAAAACAGAATGAGAGCAAGAGCAAGTGAGCAAGAGAGAGAGAGGAGAGAGAGTGAGAGTAAAACAGACTAATTAGCAATTTGGAGTATGTGTTAATTGCTACAGAGACACAGTGTGAGTCCTAATCAACACTTTACTTGCCTGAGCTACTCATCTGAAAACACGTACAGGCTTGCGCACACACTCACAAACACACAACGCACACAGCCACACACAGGTAGGCACAAATACACACATGTACACAAAAAACACAAACAAAGTAGGACAGAGCATCTTTCATCTGTGTCTACACTGTACCCCACCCTCACAACAGGGGGTAGCTTTTGTTAAATTAAGGCTTAGTACTGAGGCTGGGTTCTAAACACACACACACACACATATACACACACACACCAAATCAATTACCACAACACTGTGTGTGAGAATTTGTTGACAATCTGCCAATATTATCACAGATGTGGATGTTGAGGGGGACAATAATATGTGACACAGGGCTGCTAGAAAGATATTACTCTGTTATTTTAACATTTTGCAAATGTTTTTGTTGTTTGTACTTAATATGCACAAAGACCATAACTATGTGTTTTTACTGCCTGGCAATCATCCAGCCAGCTCCAGAATGAGGATAATTGGGTGAGTGTCAGACCATGCTGTCCACTGGCTGAGAGGAGGCTAGCAGGGGGCACACATAATCTATGATAGGTTGAATCAAGGTCACTCAGAAGGTCAACTCTAGCTTGACAGCTGAGTTATTAGTCTGGGTATGGGAAGGTAGGCCTGCTGTACTTTTTCCACATTTTGTTATGTTACAGCCTTATTAAGTATTTTAAGTATTTAATTTTTTCCCCCCTCACCCCCTACATACAATACCCCATATTGACAAAGCAAAAACATTTTTGCAAATGTATATAAAATAAAAAAAAATTGAGAATATCACATTTACCTAAGTATTCATACCCTTTACTCAGTAATTTGTTGAAGCACCTTTGGCAGCATTTACAGTCTCGAGTCTTCTTGGGAATGACGCTACAAGCTTGGCACAGCTTTATTTTGGGAGTTTCTCCGAGTATTCTCTGCAAATCCTTGCAAGCTCTGTGAGGATGGATGGGGAGCATCGCTGCACAGCTATTTTCAGGTCTCTCCAGAGATGTTCGATCAGGTTCAAGTCCGGGCTTTGGCTGGGCCACTCAAGGACATACAGAGACTTGTTCAAAAACCACTCCTGCATTGTCTTGTCTGTGTGCGTAGGGTCGTTGTCTGTTTGGAAGGTGAACCTTCACCCCAGGTTTTCATCAAAGAACTCTGTACTTTGCTCAGATCTGCTTTCCCTCGATCCTGACTAGTCTCCCAGTCCCTGCCGCTGAAAAACATCCCCACAGCATGATGATGCCATCACCATGCTTCACCGTAGGGATGGTGCCAGGATTCCTCGAGACGTGATGCTTGGCATTTAGGCCTCTGTGTTCTTGGGGACCTTCAATGCTGCAGACATATTTTGGTACTCTTCCCCAGATCTGTGCCTCGACACAATCTTGTCTTGGAGCTCTACGAACAATTCCTTCACACTCATGGCTTGTTTTTTGCTTTGACATGCACTTTCATCTGTGGGACCTTATATAGACAGGTGTGTGCCTTTCCAAATCATGTCCAATCAATAGAATTTATCACAGGTGGACTCCAATCAAGTTGTTAAAACATCTCAAGGATGATCAATGGAAACAGGATGCACCTGAGCTCAATTTCGAGTCTCATAGGAAAGGGTCTGAATTCTAATGTAAATAAGATATCTGTTTTTTATTTTTTTAGAAAAGTGCAAAATGTTTTTAAAAAATCGATTTTTGCTTCATCATTATGGGCTATTGTGTGTTGATGTATGAGGATTATTACTATTTTTGAATCAATCTTAGAATACGGCTGTAATGTAACAAAATGTGCAATAAGGGAAGGGGTGCACTGTATATATGGTTAGACAGGCAGCCTTAGAGATGACCAAACTGAAGCTGTACTCAATTCCTCTGGCATCTGGTCCAGTTTGTAAACTGGCGCTTTGTGTTACTTGTTTCACGCGGTTGAGAACAACAGAACAGACTGAAGGATGACCAAAGCGTATTGATTTGAGTAACCTCGGTTCTCTGAAGGAGAGAATGATATGTCAGCCCTGACGTCCTTACATCCAATTCAATTACAGTTTTTCTCAATTGCTTAGGCACAATTCTTGAAACAACTCACCATTTGCTCAAATCTTCACACACAATTTTAAAACTCACACACAACAGTACAAACATGTAACTTCTGCGTCCCAATTCAAACTTTGCCCTCAGACAACACACACAAGCTGTCAAAAACAGACTACATGACTGTTTTTTACACACTGGAGGGATTCATTCAAAACACTGCCACCAAAATGTTTAGAATAGGTTTTCAGATAAAGAATTTGGAACTTTGTCAAATCACAGCACTGAATATCCAGAAAATCCTTTCAGGAACACCCTGGCAAGAGACATTCAAAACAGTACTGTAATAAATACCTCTTACATTAGTGCATTTGGGAATACTACTGTATATGCTGTTTTGGCCAAAAACCTGACCTTTGAAATGTCACACTGACAAAACATGTAAGGAAGAGTCCAAAAGCTATATTTCCAAAAACAGCAAATGTTAAGGTTACTCAGCATCAGCATCAGCATTCTCATCATCTCATCTCAGGTCTGGGTCAGGCCATAATATCTCATCAAAGTCACACATTATGTTTGCTCTTGCCAGGCAGCATGGGAAAAATGCTCTTGTGTGCCTTAGAAAACCCTAGATAGACTCCAGACATCACCACAGGCGTCCACCAATGCCTCCAGGAGGTTTTGCTGTGCCTAGGGGTTGCTGTCATACACTCTTTACCGCCATGCTGAATTATACATTTTTGGGGGGGAATATGCTGGCAAAAAAAGAAGGGTGAACCTGGGGTGGTCATTGAACCAGGCGCGAACCAGAGCAGCCAAATGGAAACGCGCATGATCCCAAATGACAACATATTGGGCTTGGTCTGGTTGCCCTGGCTCCCCTTCCTGTTGAATAAGGTTGTGCAGCTGATCTAGAAATTGAAGGAGTAGTGCCGTGTTGTATGGACCCTCTTTGACATGGTGGAGGAGGACGCCACGATTGCTGCACATAGGGTGACGTGGCCTCCCCTCTGGCCAGGAACTTGTATGATGGCACGGTGACCAATGTTGCGCCCCCTTTTGCGCATTTTTATTAGGTTGAACCCTGCCTCGTTGAAGAACATGTACTCCTGTGGGTCAGCCATAGCATCCAGCTCAAAGATTCTCTACAGAAGTCCAAAAACACACATTTTACTGTACTACAAATACAGTACTGTAGTGTGCTACTGTACTGGAATGAAAGATTGTGTACTGATTGTGTACTGTAACACATTACTACACAGTACAGTATTGATATGCTGGAGAGATGGGCCATACTCTACATACTGTCAAAATTCTGTACAGAATAGCAATTACCTGGACATCGTTGCTCTTTAACTCTGTTTGAATTCCTTTCAAAAGGCACACATTACAGCTGCTTTGTCCTTATGTGGTTCTTTTGAACGATCCAGTCAATGGTGGAAATGATGATGGTGTCAATTCCCTGGAAGACTACCTGGTCTTCAACTATTTGGGTTTGAATTCCCCTCAAAAGGATGGCATTATTGTCAGTCACCAGGGCAGTCTCCTGCTCAGCTGTGATATGTCTCCGCCTGACCATTACTGACCTATCATCCATTACTGTGGTAAAAGCTACACTGAGAACAAAGTGGAGATTCAGTCTATATGCACTACAACATTACATGTATCCCAGTAACAACAAGGTAAACAACCTGTTTTCCCTTCTGAAAGTATGGACAATGGATGCAACCTAGTAATGGCTTAGGTTGGGTTGCACTAGCTGTCCAGCTTTTCTCATAGTCCTCCCATGTACGAGCACATGATGAACTAGGGTGGCACGGATTTCATCTGAGATGAATTATCTTTTGTTGTTGTTGTTATTGTTGTCGTCCTCTTCCTCTCTGTTGTCTTGCAACTTCGGCATTGTTAGGATCCATTGTTCCGAAGCACATTGACATGCATCTAGGCCATATTTACTGATCCTGCAATTCTGATTGGTGTGTTAACAATTTTGAGGCTTAGTGTTTGCACCTGGAGAAAGGTGTGCTCTTTGAGTTTAGTTTGTGATGACTTGAGTTAATTATGTTGAGAGCATGTGGCTGCTGAATGAATATATAGTGCAATGAATGATTTATGAGGCCACTTTTGTGTAAGGTTTTGCAGAAAGAGTTTTGAATATTAAAGCGTGTGAAAACAGGTGAATCGTGTTTACGGTTATGGGAAATGTGTGTGTTTTTTGGGAATGGCGTAAAGGTTTTTGTGCTTCAGGAACCAGTTTTTGCGTTTAAGCAAATGAGAAAAACTGTATAAACATCTCAGGTAGCATGTGCACCACCCTCAGCAGGTTGGCAGAGACGGGATGCAACCGGTTTTCAGGGAAAATGTAAAGAGAGCCTGTGACATCACATCCACTTTTGGACAGTAACAAGGTCGACACTCCATCTTAACTCTTCATCCATATTTACTGAATTGGTTGAACAGTGCAGAAGAGAACCTCCCTGGACAGTTATTTTTTGCTCATCGGGAAAAGAAAGAAAGAAACGCCGCTATGTTAGGTTAAATATACACTTGAAACAAGCCTTCATCACAAGGTCCACGATCTCTTGAATGTAATCCTGAAAGATAAAGTCTACGGTTTTTTCTTCATTCTAGGACTTGTGAATAATGATGGCCACTTGTGATTTAGCAATACAACTTGGTTTTAGCTTGCAGACAGAGGAAAGGTCATTGTCTTACAGCTCCTCTTGAATGGTAATGAGCAGCTTCTTTGCTCTCATGTTCTTAATTCGTGTGATTCTTCTGTCTGTAGATGCATCCCAAATGGCACCCTATTCCCCTGATAGCACACTACTTTTGACCAGGGCCGATGGGGTTAAGGTCAGGGAGTAGGGTGCCATTTGGGACACAACCCATATCTCATTAATAATCCGTCACACCTGATTGCCTTCTAGGCTGGAGATCTAGAGGTTATTTGATTCAATCTTTCATGTCACGATGTCAACTACCTGTGAGTAGTGTGATGCAAATTATATATACAAAACAAAAGAAACACTAACATTGTGTATTGGCATGGATATTCGTGATGTTATGAGCATTGTTTTGTAAATGTTGTGTTATTTTTGTCATTTGGTTTACAGAGCAGCTGCAATGTGTCCAGTCCTAGTGCAGGTTATCATACTATGTGATTTTACTCTGGACATGGGTGATTGATCTCTCAAAATAACGCAATCCCTCTCATCTATGACATGGTACTTATTTCAGTCAGTGGCAGTGCTGCTGGTGATATCGCACCATGGTCACAGTATCACACATGCCAGTGAGACTTAAAGTGAGTAAAATGGCCCCTGGGAGAAGCATTGTTCTCTAATGGTGCAGAAGGAACAGACAGACAGGCAACCTGTCGCTGCCCTCTGGCAGCTTCTGACACTTCCTGTGTGGAAACTAACGGCCATGTTGGCTTTGCCTGGGGAGCTGCAGAGCCAGAATGGCTGGTCATGGAGTCGATCTTGTCTGGGATCTTCCCATGAAATGTAAATGCTCCCTGACGGATCCGTTGGTGCAGCAACACAATTCAACTTGAACAGAAAGTAAACCCGCTCAAGGCTCAGTGGTAGTTGTAGTAACTGTGGCACACTTGAAAGAAATCAGATCAGAGGAGACATTTGGGAATACTGTATTTCCAGCAAACTGGGAACATTCCTGGATAATTTGCAAAGATTCCCATTAAGTTCAAGTTAGGGTTTTATCTAACATTAGGATGATAACATCCTAAAAACATTAAAATAATGTTTTTGGATTCAAAAGAATTACATCTGGAAATGTTATAAATGAAATATCCTTGAAATATTGTCCTAACATTCACTAAAATGTTGTGCGCACAACATCTGTAGCAACCACCACAGACCATCACCATTCTCCAAACGTTCTCATTGGGTATCCAGGTAGTGAACAGATTGAATGTGTTCGGAGAACGTTCTTGCAACATCAGGCAAATGTTTAATACAAACGTTGTATAATCATCAGCACAGTTGGACAGTTTTTTTGTCATGAGAATATTTGCTGCTGTAACAATGTGTGCTGAGAGTCGGGAAGCAAGTTCAGGGAGTGAGTGTTTTAATAAATCAACGTAACATAATCCAACGCACGAAAACACGAACAACGCACAGACAAGACACAGGAACCGAAACGATGATGCCTGGGGAAGGAACCAAAGGGAGTGACATATACAGTGCCTTGCGAAAGTATTCGGCCCCCTTGAACTTTGCAACCTTTTGCCACATTTCAGGCTTCAAACATAAAGATATAAAACTGTATTTTTTTGTGAAGAATCAACAACAAGTGGGACACAATCATGAAGTGAACGACATTTATTGGATATTTCAAACTTTTTTAACAAATCAAAAACTGAAAAATTGGGCGTGCAAAATTATTCAGCCCCCTTAAGTTAATACTTTGTAGCGCCACCTTTTGCTGCGATTACAGCTGTAAGTCGCTTGGGGTATGTCTCTATCAGTTTTGCACATCGAGAGACTGACATTTTTTCCCATTCTTCCTTGCAAAACAGCTCGAGCTCAGTGAGGTTGGATGGAGAGCATTTGTGAACAGCAGTTTTCAGTTCTTTCCACAGATTCTCGATTGGATTCAGGTCTGGACTTTGACTTGGCCATTCTAACACCTGGATATGTTTATTTTTGAACCATTCCATTGTAGATTTTGCTTTATGTTTTGGATCATTGTCTTGTTGGAAGACAAATCTCCGTCCCAGTCTCAGGTCTTTTGCAGACTCCATCAGGTTTTCTTCCAGAATGGTCCTGTATTTGGCTCCATCCATCTCCCCATCCATTTTAACCATCTTCCCTGTCCCTGCTGAAGAAAAGCAGGCCCAAACCATGATGCTGCCACCACCATGTTTGACAGTGGGGATGGTGTGTTCAGGGTGATGAGCTGTGTTGCTTTTACGCCAAACATAACGTTTTGCATTGTTGCCAAAAAGTTCAATTTTGGTTTCATCTGACCAGAGCACCTTCTTCCACATGTTTGGTGTGTCTCCCAGGTGGCTTGTGGCAAACTTTAAACGACACTTTTTATGGATATCTTTAAGAAATGGCTTTCTTCTTGCCACTCTTCCATAAAGGCCAGATTTGTGCAATATACGACTGATTGTTGTCCTATGGACAGAGTCTCCCACCTCAGCTGTAGATCTCTGCAGTTCATCCAGAGTGATCATGGGCCTCTTGGCTGCATCTCTGATCAGTCTTCTCCTTGTATGAGCTGAAAGTTTAGAGGGACGGCCAGGTCTTGGTAGATTTGCAGTGGTCTGATACTCCTTCCATTTCAATATTATCGCTTGCACAGTGCTCCTTGGGATGTTTAAAGCTTGGGAAATATTTTTGTATCCAAATCCGGCTTTAAACTTCTTCACAACAGTATCTCGGACCTGCCTGGTGTGTTCCTTGTTCTTCATGATGCTCTCTGCGCTTTTAACGGACCTCTGAGACTATCACAGTGCAGGTGCATTTATACGGAGACTTGATTACACACAGGTGGATTGTATTTATCATCATTAGTCATTTAGGTCAACATTGGATCATTCAGAGATCCTCACTGAACTTCTGGAGAGAGTTTGCTGCACTGAAAGTAAAGGGGCTGAATAATTTTGCAGGCCCAATTTTTCAGTTTTTGATTTGTTAAAAAAGTTTGAAATATCCAATAAATGTCGTTCCACTTCATGATTGTGTCCTACTTGTTGTTGATTCTTCACAAAAAAATACAGTTTTATATCTTTATGTTTGAAGCCTGAAATGTGGCAAAAGGTTGCAAAGTTCAAGGGGGCCAAATACTTTCGCAAGGCACTGTATATGGCAGGTAATCAGGGAGGTGATGGAGTCCAGGTGAGTGTCATAATGTGCTGTTGTGCGTAACGATGGTGACAGGTGTGTGCCATAACGAGCAGCCTGGTGACCTAGAGGCCGGAGAGGGAGCACACGTGACAGCCGCAACCTAACCAGCCGCAACCTAACAAATGTTCTGAGAACTAACTGGGTTACCTCTGACATACAGGTACAATAACTGCCAAAATAAAGGAAACACCAACATAAAGTGTCTTTAATAGGGCGTTGGGCCACCATGAGCCAAAACAGTTACAATGCACCTTGGCATAGATTCTACAATGTGGAACTCTATTGGTGGGATTCTCACTTTAATATTCTTCCACAAGAAATTCTATAATTTGGTGTTCTGTTGATGGTGGTGGAAAACAATGTCTGAGGCGTCTCTCCAGAATCTCCCATAAATGTTAAATTAGGATGAGATCTGCTGACTGAGACGGCCATGGCATATGGTTTACATAGTGTTCCTGATCATCAAACCATTCAGAGACCACTCGTGCCCTGTGGCTCAGGGTATTGTCATCCTATGGGGGCAGAGCCATGGTAGCTAAAATAATGGTCTAAATTAACTCATGAACCACACCTGCTTTCAATATACATTGTATCCCTCATGTACTCAAGTGTTTCCATTATTTTGGCAGTTATCTGTAAACCTCCAGTGATCATTACATAACTACAGTGTTCTACAAGGGAGACGTGCCCAAAGAAGACACCGCTATTTACTATAATCAGTGAGGTTTTAAACAAACATCACAAATATTTCAGGTGTGAAAGCTGTATTTTTCCAAAATAGAAAGATAGTCCTATTCATTGTAAAATTGTTACTTGGTCACACTTTTTATTTGGATGGTCCGGATTGTCCATCTAGAAATATTAGACAGATGGTCATACTATCAACAAACTATCTGTTGATAAGCAACTGGTTGCTAAGGTTACAGTTAGGTAAGAATAGGGGTTGGTAGATAGGTAGTTGAAATGTTACTGATAGTTTGTAGAGCATCTACAGATGGACTATCATTTTTATTTTACCTTTATTTCACTAGGCAAGTTAGTTAAGAACAAATTCTTATTTCTTATCAAATTCTTATTTTACATTCTTATTTTATGGACGGCCTATCCTGGCCAAACCCTCCCCTAATCCGGACGACGCTGTGCCAATTGTGCATCGTCCTATAGGACTCCCAATCACGGCCAGTTGTGATACAGCCCAGGATCGAACCAGGGTCTGTAATGATGCCTCTAGCACTAAGATGCAGCGCCTTAGACCGATGCGCCACTCGGAAGCCCCAAATAAAGTCTTACCTTATTTTGTAGTAAGACTGTTTATAAGGTGAACATCCTGTAGTGAGAAGAATTCAGTGCCTTCTGAGGCATTCTGGTTCTAGATACTAGATTGTAAGGTTCATTACTGTAGGCTTCCTGCATCTAACGGTGACCTTGACGCTCCATTTACTGGTTGACATGCTTGGCGCATACATAATGTCCAGAGGGAGTGGGGAAAAAACACAAACAGGGGAATCGCAAGAGAGACCCGAGACAAGAGAAGGAAAAACGAATGTGCTAAAATAAATCAAAACAGCCTTTTATCGTGCCGTGTTCACAAAGCAAATGTCTGCAGGCTTTACGTATGGAAGCTCAACAGGGAAACGGTAAAGTAAAACAAAATGGGATTTCGACCGACAGCAGAATACAGTCTGTCCCTCCAGGTGAAACAGCACAGGATCATGTGTGTGCGTGTGCGTGTGTCAATAAGTGTGTGTTTGGCATGTTGGTGTGTGTGTGTGTGTGTGTTTGTGTGTGTGTGTGTGTGTGTGTGTGTGTGTGTGTGTGTGTGTGTGTGTGTGTGTGTGTGTGTGTGTGTGTGTGTGTGTGTGTGTGTGTGTGTGTGTGTGTGTGTGTGTGTGTGTGTGTGGAAATCTCAAGTCAGGGGTTTGCCTTTAGTGTTGAAGAGGTGAACACATGTATTACTACCCAGATGAATTACTACACGTTGGTATAGTAGTCAGATCTTAATTAAGTTGACCACCAACTCTATGGGCCTCATTATGACTGACACGTTACATTCACTTCCATTCAATCAACTCAGTCAATTTAAAGGACAGGTTTGAAATTCAAATAATTGCATAAAAATCGACCAACACTTTCACTCTCAGACAGTTTTTTAGTCACTGAAGAAATAAACAGCAAAAAGCTCTAGGGTTACCGGCGCTGTCTGAAGAATAAGACACAAAGAAATATCAATATACATCACCGCCAGAGAAAAGAGATAGTTGGAGCACTGAGGGGGTACAATAATGAATCTATTTCAGATAAAGTTCACTCTGACAATTAAAGATGGGTAGATTACACTAAAGGTCAAATATCAGGAAAGTACAGCTGTCTGGGGAGGCATCGAGCTCCTCTAACCGACAGATCTGTCTGACATTATCAACACGTACTCTCTGACTGATCATATCCACCTTTAATGTTCAGTACCACTGCTAGATGGTCAGATAAACAGGAGCCAATTTTTGTTTCACGAGACCAGGCAGCTGAAACTTTTGTCCTAACATTTGATGGCCGTCTGGAGATGGCTTTCACCAACCCAATCTTAAATATTTGCGTGGTTTACATGTGTATTGGAAAAAAGTGCGCACACAATATTCATCCACGTGGAACACATTTATGATTGACTAGGTATTAATGTCGCATGCTACAGAAAACTGCCAAAGAATGGACATTTGGATACTAGGATCCATTACATTTTATACGTGACTCGTCCAGAAAGATGGGTGCTGTGGTGGAGTGACTGAAGACTGATGCACACAGGCCTTAAAACACAAAGCCACTTTACCCTGATGTCCCTCTAATATAAACAAATGAGCTGCCAGCGTCGGGAGAGACACTCCGGGTGAACGTTGCCGACTGATGAATGAATCATAATCAATCAACCCGCTGATCAATCATCAATTCCAACCAATGCCACTCCACTCCCGGCTGGCGTAACGGAACACAGATGCCGCCGCTGTGCGTCTCTGCGCTTTGCTGTTTATGTTGGGTGGGTTGGGTGGTGTATAATCCGGGGGAGTCGTGTCTGTAAAAGGCACAGTGGTAAATTAGGCACCAGAGCACGCTATGCATTTACCCCAGCAGGCATAACAAGCCTACAGTCAGACACCTAATTCAGCCGTCCTTCAGCACGCCAAGGGAGGGAGAGATGGGGCAGCACTAGTTATGTGTTCTAAAGCACAGAAACAGAAGGGGAAGAGTGCATCTCTTTCCTCTCTCCAACCACTAATCTTGCTGTCATCCTGCGTGACAGACTTGTGTCTAACAGGACTGTGGATAGCATTTTAATATTATTGTTTGGAAATCGCAGCATGATGACGGTTATGAGGGAACTGGCAATGAATAAAACCAAGCCCTTAAAAGTATTGGTAGTATTTCGGCATGTATCATGTCAAATATTTTTTATTCTATGGTTAACTAAAATAACGACATAGCTTTTGGTTCCACAAAATATTTATTTGAGTTGTTATGATGAGTAGCACAGCATGTCACAGTATTATACTGTGAAGAACCATAAGTTACGACACAACCCGCCCACAAAAAAATGATCAAAACACTCTTAGCCCACTGTAAAGTTATAGAACAACTCAAAGAGAACTTTGAAAAGGTTACTAGAAAAATAGAAGCAGATTGCATGATTCATCTTTAGAAATAATCTTTGTGTTTCTAATTCCTCCAGCTGGGGCCAGACTGCAGTCTGACATGTGTACCTGACAGGGGCTTTTTATGAGAACCAATTTCACTGTCTGTGCCTGTCAAAATGCCAGACACCAACAGGTGGCCAATATAATCTCATGAACGAACACGCAACCTATTTGTGTATGTGTGTTGCAATCCTTTTTGTTTTGGACAACAAATTCTAAGGCAGTTAAAACTGAATTACGCGGACTACGTTTAAAACGGAGTAGGGCAAGAATCCAGGGTTTTACGAAAGCTGCACTTTTACAGTTCTCCTTATTTTCATAGCCTAAAAAAGGAATAACAATAACCTTGTCTTTCTCTACACTTTAGTTTGATTAGCATCCTAACTTCCATACTCTATTCCCTGGGAGAAAAAAACAACAGGTGCAGAGAGGGTTCTTCAATCTGGCCCCTGTAACACTTATCTTTCTTCTATGGATGCTCATCCCTCTTGTGTGCAAATTCTTCTTGTGTTGCCTTGACGACAGTGAGGTGTTTCAGGCTGTGCTTCCACTGCCAGATCATAAATGTAGATGTGACATTCTCTCTCTCTCCAGTCAAAGCTGTTGCTTTACTCAGAGGACCCATCCCTTTAACTGTGTTTTTCTCACAGGACATACAGCTAATGCAAAACGGAGAAAAACTCCTTAAGATAAACAGGTACAGATGTGTATTTAGCCTGGTAGATCATTCTTTTGGTTACCAATGGTAACAGCAACAGTAGCCTGAGCCAATGAGAGAAGTATTGAGGATACTTTGGTATACTTCATTTTGGTTGTATTTGGTTATATTTCATTTTTGGTCACAATAGTACTAAATGCATTTTTAGGTTGTGTGGAAATGTATTTTGTTACTTGCCATGGGCTTGTTCAGCAGGACTCAATGTTTTGGAACGTTCAGATGGAAATATGTTACATGGAACAAACATGCCTCTATGACAGACCAAGGAATCATGTTGGCTCTAATCATGGCATTTCTCTCTTCAATGTTCGACAACTGAACGTGGCCTTGCATTCTGCCCGGGACTGAAATGGACTTATAACAGCAGGCAGCACTGGATCAGACAACCCTAACATGGTATCTCTATCCTCTCTCCTCTCTCTCTACTGCAGGGTGAGTGAATGTAATGGTGGTTGGAATGGGCTGGTGTGATTGACAGGTATTGGTGAAGGCCCAGTCAGCATATCTGACAATTGCCCATTGATGAAAGGGAGCGAAAGGGAGATTATTGTCAGTGACAGGAGAGAACCCTCTCGATTCCATAGCCTTTATCGTCATCTACCATGACCTTTCTTTGGGACATGTAGCTTCCCCAGCCCAGACACACCGTCATGTGTGGGGTGTGGGGTGTTTGTGTGTGTACTGGCACGCATGTGTGTGTGTGTGTGTGTGTATGTGCACGCGTGTGTCCACGGCGCGCACGTGTATGTGTGTATGGCGTGAGCGACTCATACCCTCATTAGTTTGAATGAAGTCAGCTGGGTAACAGGGTGTACTGGGAATCTTGCCCTTGAATCTTGCCCACTGCCATAACCTCTCAACAACAGTACTGCTAAAGTCTACCATACCTCAGCAATTAATACAGCATATAACCCTTTTCCCTCCAGTAACATAAACAAAAGGATTACTGGGTTATATTGATATCATTACTCCTAGAACAAATGAGTGGGATTGCCCTAACAGTCGGCTGTCTAGCATGTCAGTGTTTAACTGTGTCTGTCTGTCACTGAAAAAGCGAGATAGGAACAAATCCATCTCCATCTCTCTCTGTCTGTCTGTTCACCCACTATTTACGTTGGCATTAGTATTGTGGGCCTCTCCCTACCTTGAGGTGGGTGTCGCCGCCCACGCACGAGTCCCGCTGCCGACTCCTTTCTCCCTCTTTTGCTCTCGCTCTCTCTCTCTCTATCTCTGCTCACTTTACCTCTCCTCTCTGTCTGAGTGGGTGAGATGACATGCACTAATGACAGGGCCCTTGTTTCCTACTCAAATTACCATGCAAAGGAGGCTGCTGCATCAGCCCGCAGCCCTTGGCTCCCCTCTCCTCCACTCTCCTCTCGACGAGGATGGGATGCCATTTCTGTATCAGAGATGACGCCCCGAAGATGGCTCTTCAGTGTGTGAAACTCTAACACCAGGGTCGAGTGACACGGTGAAGAGGAACCCTCTCGCTCCCTCTCTCTCTTCCTCTTTTACCCTCTTTCTCTCCATGTCTCTCTCCTTTGTCTCTATTTTTGTCTCTCTCCCCTTCTGCCTCTCTCCCCCTTGCCTTCTCTCCTATCTCCTCCCACCTCTCCTTCTCTCTCCCCCTTTCCCCCTCTCCTTCTCTATCGCTCCCTCTCTTTCTCTCTCCCCCTCTCTCTCCCACTCTTCTTCGAGAGGCTCATTTCAAGGAAATTATTCATGAACCAGCCGATGTACAGTAATCACTTGCTCAGTCCCTCAAAATATCAATTTGTTGTAAGTGGCTGTAAATGAATTTCTTAGATGGGTGCTATGAAGTGGCAATATTCGCAAGGAAATTCATATGCAGAGTAATCTGGCCACGATGCCTCTTTGAGCACAGTGTAGACATGGTCTGAGGGGGGGGGCACGATCCTCGTCTTGTTCCATTGAAGCATTTGATTTGGTTCTATTTCTGGCATTGAAATTATCCCTAGTGCACTGTTTGATTATAAAATATGGGGCTTAGGAGCTCATTTGTGTCTTGACATTTTAATTCCAGTGATGGGCATTTTGTGTCGAAAGGGAACTGCAGAGTCTATATTCATAAGATCCAAAGAGCAGTTCAGATTTATTTTAACATTTCATACTACCATGGGGCAGTTTTTGTAGTGCAAACGAGTAGTGTGATCTGTGATGCTTGTTGTTTCTAAGGGTTGTGAACGCAAACACGAAGCACACAAATACACACACTACAAAAAAATAATTCACAGTAATTGAAAATGATTTAATAGATTAGAGCAACTGTTGACTCAAGCAGCTGACTCACTGAGCTTCTTATCCTACTCGCAATAGCAGTAGCCTCATCTTCATCTCACCATCAGACTCTGATCAGAGTGTGGGATGTTGCTGCTTCTTCGGATAAACTCATGAAGCTGTCTTTTGAAAAAAGGGAGAGAGAGAGAGAGAGGGAGAGAGAGAGAGAGAGAGAGAGAGTGAGAGAGAGAGAGAGAGAGAGAGAGAGAGAGAGAGAGAGAGAGAGAGAGAGCAAAAGAGAGAGAGAGAGAGAGCGAAAGAGAGAGAGCATTATTTATCACACGGAGAAGAGGGGGATCTGTGGGTGAGAACTAATGACCTTTAAATGAACAAGAGCAGGAATAGAAGCAAGGGAATTTGAAAATAAGAGATGTCTCTGATAGAGAACAAGGTAAAAGAGTCTATTCCCAAAAGGAAACACAAAAGGAAGACCTTACTCAAGTCCCTATGGTATTATGTGTTCCAGACATATCAGGAAAACTATGCTAACAGAAAAGCACTTTGAGTTCAAAGCCTTTTTTTATTTTGATTTAACTAGGCAAGTCAGTTAAGAACAAATTCCTATTTTCATTGACGGCCTAGGAACAGTGGGTTAACTGCCTTGTTCAGGGGCAGCACGACAGATGTTTACCTTGTCAGCACAGGAATTTGATGTTGCAACCTTCCAGTTACTAGTCCAACGCTGTAACCACTAGGGTACCTGCCACCCCATACATACATACATACATACAGAAATGGCATTTTTGAAGATTCGTCTGATGGGTGCACTTGAGGTTGACACACAACCATGTATGAACTCTGCTAGCCAACATGTTCATCTAAACTGACTAAACTGTAGTGGGTACACCTAAACTGTAGTGGGTACACTTAAACTGTAGTGGGTGCATCTAAACTGTAGTGCGTAGACCTGAAACTAGCGATTGTAATAAGTACACGTAAAAAAAATATTTTTTTTTGTGGATGAACCATCATTAGTTGTAAAGCATTGTGTCATTTTAATGATTCACGTCTCATTGAGGTGTATTTCTTAAGAGAGAGAATCACCACACTAGTCTCCACATCAGACCATAATAATACACCCACCTGCCGTAATATCTCGGGTCTTCAGGAGAAAATATACTGTATGACCCGTGTACACTTGACTGACTCTGATTGGAACTATTAATAGCCAGAATATGCATGGCGTGTTAGAGGGTCGTGTACTGTAGAGATGTAGAGGGTATAACATTTTAGTCCTAGGCTCTATGACCTTTTGCAGTGGCTCATTAAAGTCAAAAGAACTTGAGTAGCTGGCACAGTCCTGGAAACCTGTATTTTTTGGGGGTATTTTTTTTACTTCCCTCCCCCTTGCCCTGTTTGATCTATAGATACGTATAGGTAAATATAGTTAAATATTTGTCACTGCACATACTCTATTCCACAGCTGTTCTCAGATGTATTGTTACCCTCTCCCCCCTTCCCCCCTTTCCTCTTCCCCCTCCCCCCTCTCCTGGATTCACTGAGTAAGAGATGTTAGACCAAAATGACACCAGAGGGAGAGAAGAAAGATAAACGGCCATAATGGATTCGGAGGTAGGAGGTGTTTGACGAGTTGAATTGCGTTCATCTCCCTCCTCCTGTCAACAGTACTGATAAAACTGGCATATTGAGCTGCTATTAATGCCCATGTTCAATTCATCACAACAGAGACAACAAATACCAAGGAGGAACACTGTCCAAGTCACAATAGGCTAGTTATCAAAAGTGTATTTTTATTTATTTATTTCTCCTTTATTTAACCAGGTAGGCTAGCTGAGAACAAGTTCACATTTGCAACTGTTACCTGGCCAAGATAAAGCAAAGCAGTGTGACACAGACAACAACACAGAGTTACACATGGAATAAACAATAAACAAGCCAATAACACAATAAACAAATCAATGACACAGTAGAAAAAAGAAAGTCTATATACAGTGTGTGCAAAAGGCATGAGGAGGTAGGCAATAAATAGGAATAGTTACAATTTAGCAGATTAACACTGGAGTGATGAATGAGCAGATGATGATGTGCAAGTAGAGATACTGGTGTGCAAAAGAGCAGAAAGGTAAATAAAATAAAAACAGTATGTGGATGAGGTAGGTAGATTGGGTGGGCTATTTACAGATGGACTATGTACAGCTGCAGCGATCGGTTAGCTGCTCAGATAGTTGATGTTTAAAGTTGGTGAGGGAAATAAAAGTCTCCAACTTCAGCGATTTTTGCAATTCTTTCCAGTCACTGGCAGCAGAGAACTGGAAGGAAAGGCGGCCAAATGAGGTGTTGGCTTTGGGGATGATCAGTGAGTGAGATTACCTGCTGGAACGTGTGCTACGGGTGGGTGTTGTTATCGTGACCAGTGAACTGAGATAAGGCGGAGCTTTACCTAGCATAGACTTATAGATGACCTGGAGCCAGTGGGTCTGGCGACGAATATGTAGCGAGGGCCAGCCGACTAGAGCCTATAGGTCGCAGTGGTATAAGGTGATTTGGTAACAAAACGGATGGCACTGTGATAGACTGCATCCAGTTTGCTGAGTAGAGTGTTGGAAGCTATTTTGTAGATGACATCGCCGAAGTCGAGGATCGGTAGGATAGTCAGTTTTACTAGGGTAAGTTTGGCGGCGTGAGTGAAGGAGGCTTTGTTGTGAAATAGAAAGCTGATTCTAGATTTGATTTTTGATTGGAGATGTTTAATATGAGTCTGGAAGGAGAGTTTACAGTCTAGCCAGACACCTAGGTATTTATAGTTGTCCACATGTTCTAGGTCGAAACCGTCCAGGGTGGTGGGCGGGTGGTTGCGGGCAGCGAATGGTTGAAAAGCATGCATCTGGTTTTACTAGCGTTTAAGAGCAGTTGGAGGCCACGGAAGGAGTGTTGTATGGCATTGAAGCTCGTTTGGAGGTTTGTTAGCACAGTGTCCAAGGAAGGGCCAGAAGAATACAGAATGGTGTCGTCTGCGTAGAGGTGGATCAGGGAATCGCCCGCAGCAAAAGCGACATCATTGATATATACAGAGAAAAGAGTCGGCCCAAGAATTGAACCCTGTGGTACCCCCATAGAGACTGCCAGAGGTCCGGACAACATGCCCTCCGATTTGACACACTGAACTCTGTCTGAAAAGTAGTTAGTGAACCAGGCGAGGCAGTCATTAGAAAAACCAAGGCTACTGAGTCTGCCGATAAGAATACGGTGATTGACAGAGTCGAAAGACTTGGCCAGGTCGATGAAGACGGCTGCACAGTACTGTCTTTTATCGATGGCAGTTATGATATCGTTTAGTACCTTGAGCGTGGCTGAGGTGCACCCGTGATCGGCTCGGAAGCCGGATTGCACAGCGGAGAAGGTACAGTGGGATTCAAAATGGTCAGTGATCTGTTTATAAACTTGGCTTTCGAAGACTTTAGATAGGCAGGGCAGGATGGATATAGGTCTGTAACAGTTTGGGTCTAGGGTGTCACCCCCTTTGGCGGCAGCTTTCCAATCTTTAGGGATCTCGGACAATACGAAAGAGAGGTTGAGCAGGCTGGTAATAGGGGTTGCAACAATGGCGGCGGATAGTTTTAGAAAGAGAGGGTGGATTTATCAGTGGTGACCGTGTTACCTAGCCTCAGTGCAGTGGGCAGATGAGAGGAGGTGCTCTTGTTCTCCATGGACTTTACAGTGTCCCAAAAACTTTTGGAGTTAGAGCACAGGATGCTATTTTCTGCTTGAAAAAGCTAGCCTTTGCTTTCCTGACTGACTGTGTGTATTGGTTCCTGACTTCCTTGAACAGTTGCATATCGTGGGGACTATTCGATGCTATTGCAGTCCGCCACAGGATGTTTTTGTGCTGGTCAAGGGAACTCAGGCATGGCGCCAACCAAGGGCTATGTCTGTTCTTAGTTCTCCATTTTCTTAACGGGGCATGCTTATCTAAGATGGTCAGGAAATTACTTTTAAAGAATGACAAGGCATCCTCGACTGACGGGATGAGGCCAATATCCTTCCAGGATACCCGGGCCAGGTCAATTAGAAAGGCCTGCTCGCAGAAGTGTTTTACGGAGCGTTTGACAGTGATGAGGGGTGGTCGTTTGAACGCGGACCTATAGCGGATATATGCAATGAGGCAGTGATCACTGAGATCCTGATTGAAAACAGCGGAAGTGTATTTGGAGGGCAAGTTGGTCAGGATAATGTCTATGAGGGTGCCCATGTTAACAGATTTATGGTTGTACCTGATGGGTTCCTTGATGATTTGTGTGAGATTGAGGGCATCTAGCTTAGATTGTAGGACTGCCGGGGTGTTAAGCATATCCCAGTTTAGGTCACCTAACAGAACAAACTCTGAAGATAGATGGGGGGCGATCAATTCTCAAATGGTGTCCAGGGCACAGCTGGGAGCGTAGGGGGGTCGATAGTAGGCGGCAACAGTGAGAGACTTATTTCTGGAGAAGTCAACAAGTCAACAAATGAGGGTGCCTAGGGACACGCAGGGCCTGGGTTTACCTCCATATCACCCGAGGAACAGAGGAGGAGTAGGATGAGGGTACGGCTAAAGGCTATCAAAACTGGTTGCCTAGAGCATTGTGGACAAAGAATAAAAGGAGCACATTTCTGGGCGTGGTAGAATAGATTCTGGGCATAATGTACAGACAGGGGTATGGTGGGGTGCGGGTACAGTGGAGGTAAGCCCAGGCACTGAGTGAAGATAAGAGAGGTTGTATCTCTGGATAAGCTGGTTATAATGGGTGAGGTCACCGCATGTGTGGGAGGTGGGACAAAGGAGGTATCAGAGGAATAATGAGTGGAACTAAGGGCTCCGCAGTAAACTAAAACAATGACAACTAACCTAAACAACAGTATACAAGGCATAAATTGACATATAAAGTAATCACAGGTGTTGATTTGGAGAGATAACTAAGACAACAACAGCTAATCAGCTAAAACAACAACAGGTAACATGGCGATGACTGGGCAGAGAGGGTCGGTTAACTACACACAAAGCCTGAGTTCGTGGCTGGGGCCGACAGATAAAAATTAATTAAATAAATAATTAAATAGAATGGAGTACCATGATTGATGGAAAGTCCAGCGGGCATCAGCTATGTAGCCAAGTGATCATAGGATCCAGGGGACAGCAATATATGGGACAGGGAAGCCGCGGAGTAGTCGCTACCACTCTATCACGCGGGGGCAGCAGCGTTTAAAGTTAGTAGCCCGGGGCTAGTAGAACCGTCTGCTCCGACGTCCGACGGAGGCCTGTTGAAGGCAGAGCGGATGGAGTATTCGTCGGCAGACCTGACGTGGTGGTGCGGCGGGGCGCCGTGTCGACTAAGGATCCAAGCCAGATGGCGAAAGAGGTATTGTAGTTGTAGTAATTTAGTTTTCTATCCGGGAGATGCTCCTGGCTCACGGTTAACTAGTGCTAGCTTCGGGGCAAGGGCGTGAGCCACTATAGCCACTCGGTAGCAGCGGTGATCCGGTGCCAAGGTCCAGAGCTTACGGCAAGGATCCGGTGGAGTAGCGTGTTCTAGCCGTGTTTGGGTGGAGTCCGGGTGAACAACTGAGTAGGCCGGGAGGTGGGCCTCAGGGATAGTTTCGGTACTGGGTAACTCGGTGGGTGCTAGCTAGCTGTGAAGATCAGGAGAATGGTCCAGGGATTACGGCAGGAATCCGACGTTGTAGTGGAGAGACAGTCCGTTACTGGTAGGCTGGCGAGAATTATCCAAGCTAAAAAAGGGCAGGTACCTGTGCAGGGGGTAAAGGCAGCTAGCTTGTAGCTAATTATTTGGTTAGCTTCCGATGGCTAGGTGGTTCTTGCTATAACGTTTAAAAATTAAAAATAATAGCGGTTCCCTATCACATTGGGTGAGGCAGGTTACCGGAAGGTATAATTGAACTAAAATGGAGAAGAGATTGAAAATAAAATTGAAATATATACAAAAAAAAGACGAAAAAATACAAAAGTACACAAGAGGAAGAACAAAACACGTCTGCACTACTACGCCATCTTGGAATGTCATCTGTATGTCTCAGAGCCAACTACGTAAACAGACTACACACACAAATCACAATTTTAATGATGTCCTTTTTAAAGTGTGTTTTTTTTTAGGGGGTAAATCAGCTGTAATATTGCGGATAGTTTTCAGCTTCTCCTTCTTTCTCTTGTCTGCATCATTTTCAATCCCCAATATATTCTTGGGGTAAAATATATGCATATATATGCATACATACGTACCCACCACATACACTACCGATCAAAAGTTTGAGGTCACTTAGAAATGTCCTTGTTTTTGAAAGAAGAACAACAGTGAAGAGGCGACTCCGGGATGCTGGCATTCAGAGTTCCTCTGTCCAGTGTCTGTGTTCTTTTGCCCATCTTAATATTTTATTTTTATTGGCCAGTCTGAGATATGGCTTTTTCTTTGCAACTCTGCCTAGAAGGCCAACATCCCAGAGTCGCCTCTTCACTGTTGACGTTGAGACTGGTGGTTTGTGGTTACTATTTAATGAAGCTGCAAGTTGAGGACTTGTGAGGCGTCTGTTTCTCAAAGTAGACACTAATGTACTAATGTACTAATGTACTAACATGATGCTGCCACCCCCGTGCTTCACGGTTGGGATAGTGTTCTTCATCTTGCAAGCCTCTCCCTTTTTCCACTAAACGTAACAATTATCATTATGGCCAAACAGTTCCATTTTTGTTTCATCAGACCAGAGGACATTTCTCCAAAAAGTACCATCTTTGTCCCCATGTGCAGTTGCAAACCGTAGTCTGGCTTTTTTATGACTGTTTTGGAGCAGTGGCTTCTTCCTTGCTGAGCAGCCTTTCAGGTCATGTCGATATAGGACTCGTTTTACTGTGGATATAGATACTTTTGTACCTGTTTCCTCCAGCATCTTCACAAGGTCCTTTGCTGTTGTTCTTGGATTTATTTGCACTTTTCTCACCAAAGTACGTACATCTGTGTTCATCTGTACGTTCATCTGTGTTTCATCTGTGTTTTTTATAGGAGACAGAATGTGTCTCGTTCCTGAGCGGTATGACGGCTGTGTGGTCCCATGGTGTTTATACTTGCGTACTATTGTTTGTACAGATGAACGTGGTACCTTCAGGCATTTGGAAATTGCTCCCAATGATGAACCAGACTTGTGGAGGTCTACAATTTTTTTTCTGAGGTCTTGGCTGATTTCTTTAGATTTTCCCATGATGTCAAGCAAAGAGGCACTGAGTTTGAAGGTAGGCCTTGAAATACATCCACAGGCACACCTCCAATTGACTCAAATGATGTCAATTAGCCCATCAGAAGCTTCTAAAGCCATGACATAATTTTCTGGAATTTTCCAAGCTGTTTAAAGGCACAGTCAACTTAGTGTATGTAAACTTCTGACCCACTGGAATTGTGATACAGTGAATTATAAGTGAAATAATCTGTCTGTAAACAATTGTAGGAAAAATGACTTGTGTCATGCACAAAGTAGAGGTCCCAATCCGACTTGCCAAAACTATAGTTTGTTAACAAGAAATTTGTGGAGTGGAAATCTGTGTTTTTTTATTACAATCCCTACCATGGCTAGTATTGGGTGTTCCATTAATCAACTCCTCTATGGAAACTTTGTTATATTTAGAATAGTCGTGGAGTAGTCTTTATGCCTCGGAACAATTGGTTATCAATATACAGTTTATCGACTACGAGAGCTACACGTTTCCCTTTAAATCTATTTCCCTTGAAGATTGGGTACCAATTCCCATTGGGGGTTGATTATTCATGCATATTCAGTGCCAGCAAGTCTTTTATCCAGGCTTTTAACCATTATTTTATATTTAAAGAAAGCAAATTTTGCAACGATTCGGGGCTCATATCTCTGTCCTCTCCGTCCTAAATGGTGTACACGTTCGAGTTGGATTTTGTCGACAGCTCCATGTGGGATCTGAAGCTCTGTAAGGAGGAACTCCCCAACCACACTCTCAGGAACTTCTCCTTCTTTCTCTTGGATACCTGTAAGTACCAGATGTTCTCTGATGGATCCAGTCTGTATGTCAAGTAAGGCTTCTCTCAGAAAGATGTTCTCCTTTTTTAAGTTCATTAACGTCGGTGTCAATCTTATTCACTGTCCCTTTAAGCTGGTTTCCTTCACCAATGTCGCAGCTTATTCGGCACTCAATCTTGAGGCCGGCTTCATGTCTTTGCTGACTAATTCAAGTATGCCCAGTTTGTCACAGATCGGTTTTTACCTTTACCATTCCCAGTGGCGAGAAGCCTAAATCGTCTGTGTCTGTCGAAGAGTCACGCTTTCTTTTGGGGATTGGTTCTACTTTTTTACTCTCCGTCGTGTTTGGGTGTTGCTTGTTTTCTTAATATTAGTCAATACATTTCTCTAGCCTTGGTTTGTTTTGTATTGTTCTCCAGATTGAAGGTTATTACCCACCAGTTTGTGAAGGGCTAATATTGAGTCTAACCGATATTGAATATTACGTTTTTATCTTGAGGTGATCTACACTGCTGTGTTCAGTCCGCCATCATTTTCGAGGCTGAACAGTTTTACTTACGTACGTACGAACGTACGTTATTCAAACTATAAAGCTGTAGGTTTAAAACTATAAGCTATATGTCATAAAGAGTCTGGTGGGTAATCATCTCTGTAACAGTCATTGCATGTTGCAGTAGTTGAAACCCCTACGCACTCCTCAAACAGACTTGTTCTCTGAGCAAAAGAGTTTAATCTCATTCCCAGCTCTCAAAATGTCTAAGGGCTAAGTAAGGATTCGTCTCAACAATAATCGTTCCTGAATCCTCTGTTCGTACAGCCTGTAGGATTACCATGTCTTGGATAACACAGGTTCCGGAGCAGCTAGCAGATCAATATCCCTTCACCTGGGAGCCCAGAAACACGCGGGTCAGAAAGCATTGCATCATGGCCCCCCTCTCTCTTCTTCTCCATCGTCCCTCTGTTGTTCATTACCAACACACTCTACAAACCCAAAAACCGATCAGCGCCACAGAGGTCAGAACCGTAACCTCTGAGGTTCACAGCAGTGCCCCTCTGTGTGAGTGTCTGGAATCACCTAGTATTCCTGACACCAAGCTCACTCTTGTTTTGCGCTTCGCCCTTGCTTGCTTCCAGCCCCTCAGCCCAGCAACCAATTAAAACAAAATGCCGCTTTGTCACCACGGAGACAGCCGCCGCTCAGAAGGCTTGTAATGCAGCCCAGCCCCCGAAGTGACTCTTATCAACGGTATGCAAGGGTCCCTCTGTGTTGTCTTAGGAAGGCTGCATTATCTCTCCAACCCCCATTGTGTCACACCTCTGGGTAGCAGAGGTGCTGTTGTCTTTACATCCTGTAGGAGGTTAACTTACAGTAATGCTATTGGTCAACAACTCAGATTTTGAATCCAAATAAGTCAAATGCCTATAAAAGGGTCTTAGCTTCATTGTCTCTCTCTCTTTTTTGTTCCTAAACTGCACTGGGGGCATTATTCCACTCCATGGAGTTTTGGGACAGGGCCTTTCAGGCTATGACTTCTCTCTCTCCCTCTCTGATCACGGCTAGAATAATGCCTTGTAATGGGTGTTAATGCTTTGTAATTTAAGCTTTATGCCTTGTATGTGAATCCGTTAATTTTACAATTATATGAAATCTATTTGCATTTAGAATTCCATTCTCAGACCATTTTTGATGTTCCAATTCCTGTAACTCAACTATAGTCTCTTGGATATTGTTGTACTATCTTCATGGAGTCAGATGATCATTTGAATTGGCTAATTGCATAGTCTTATTATGGGTTGCATGTGAGGTGTATATGATATCCATACATATCAAATATCACCCCAGGCTTGATTCTCCAATAAAACTCTCTCTCTCTCACTCGCTCTCACTCTCTCAGCACAGCCGAGGCTCCCAGCGGAGGCCCCCCGCAGGAAGAAACAAGGATGCCGCCATCAATTATTTAGGAGAGATGTTTACTTCACGTACATGCATAGGGAGAATAAGGGTCAGGCCTTGTGGACGTCTACGAGATAAATATTTAAAGACCGATATTTCACGTGCATGCAGGTGGAAAAAATGGGGGGGAGAAGAGGGACCCCTGGGAAAATACTGTGAAAGTATGGATGAACGGAAAATACTCTGATTTGAAGGGTAGCTAGGGCTATTTTCCACCACAAATTGGTAAATCTCTTCAGCGAGGTGCTCCAGGAAAATATTGAATATCAATAACTTTTAATGACTTATCAAAGAAGGTGCTGATGTTTTTTCTTCTTCTCCAGCCACTCTATGTAGCAGGTCAGTAGGAATGAGGAACAACCAGGAAGGATAAGGTACCCCCCTGTTTTATCCACCTGCATGCATGTGAAATATTGATCTTTAAATATTTATCTCGTAGACGTCCACAAGGCCTGACCCTCACTCCCCCTATACATATATGTGAAATATTGACCTGTCCTAAATAATTGATGGCGGCATCATCATCATCAATTTCTTCCTGCGGGGGCCTCCGCTGGGAGCCTCGGCTGTGCTGAGAGAGTACACACCTAAAGGAAGCATGCGTCCCAAATGGCACTCTACTCCCTATGTAGTGAACTACTTTTGACTAGGGCTCTGGTCAAAGGTAGTGCACGAAATAGGGAATAGGGTGCCATTTTGAACAAAGCCAGAGATTTTACAGTGCATTTACAGATGATGCCACATACTAGATGTTTGAGTATCTGTTGTCGCCTATTTTCATGGACAACCACATAGAGGATCAGAGATTCTATGAACAAATTGAGCGGAGGATCAACTATTCCAAATGGTCCATTGTTTTCAGGTTGCCTATTACATTTCATTTCAGAGACAATAGTGTTCCAAGATGCATCCCCGCTGAAGAAATACAGATTATTCATGTGTCACCTAATTATGAACAGGAATTAGTTAGAGATGTGCCAACTTGCAGACCCGCAAATCTTTGCTTTCGAACGTCAAATGTAATATATATTGGATTAACAAACAGATGTGGTCCTTGGTTCTGTAACGGTTTTCTGTATGAGAAGGAGAGTCGGACCAAAATGCAGCGTGTCGATTGCGATCCATGTTTTAATAAACAAACGTAAAACACGAATCAATACAAACACTACAAAATAAAGAACGTAATGAACGTAACGAAAACCTAAACAGCCCTATCTGGTGAAAACACATAGACAGGAACAATCACCCACAAACACACAGTGAAACCCAGGCTACCTAAATATGGTTCCCAATCAGAGACAATGATGAACACCTGCCTCTGATTGAGAACCATATCAGGCCGAACATAGAACTGGACAAACTAGACATGTAACATAGAATGCCCACTCAGATCACACCCTGACCAACCAAAACATAGAAATATACAAAGTAAACTATGGTCAGGGTGTGACAGTACCCCCCCCCCCAAGGTGCGGACTCCGGCCGCAAAACCTGAACCTATAGGGGAGGGTCTGGGTGGGCATCTGTCCGCGGTGGCGGCTCTGGCGCTGGACGTGGACCCCACTCCATAATAGTCTTAGTCCACCTCCTTAGCGTCCCTAGATAGGTTACCCTCCTAAATGACAGCTCGGGACAGAGGGGCAGCTCGGAACAGAAGGACAGCTCGGGACAGAGGTAGCTCGGGACTGATGGGTAGCTCAGCACTGAGAGGAAGCTCAGCACTGAGAGGAAGCTCAGTACTGAGAGGAAGCTCAGGCAGGTAGTTGGATCCGGCAGATCCTGGCTGGCTGGCGGTTCTGGCAGATCCTGGCTGACTGGCAGATCTGGCAGATCCTGGCTGACTGGCAGATCTGGCAGATCCTGGCTGACTGGCAGATCTGGCAGATCCTGGCTGACTGGCAGATCTGGCAGATCCTGGCTGACTGGCAGATCTGGCAGATCCTGGCTGACTGGCAGATCTGGCAGAGTCTGGCTGACTGGCAGATCTGGCAGAGTCTGGCTGACTGGCAGATCTGGAAGAGTCTGGTCGACTGGCAGATCTGGAAGAGTCTGGTCGACTGGCAGATCTGGAAGAGTCTGGTCGACTGGCAGATCTGGAAGAGTCTGGTCGACTGGCAGATCTGGAAGAGTCTGGTCGACTGGCAGATCTGGAAGAGTCTGGTCGACTGGCAGATCTGGAAGAGTCTGGTCGACTGGCAGCTCTGGCTGCTCCGTGCTGACTGGCTGCTCCATGCTGACTGGCAGCTCTGGCTGCTCCATGCTGACTGGCTGCTTTATGCTGACTGGCAGCTCTGGCTGCTCCATGCTGACTGGCTGCTCCATGCTGACTGGCAGCTCTGGCTGCTCCATGCTGACTGGCTGCTCTGGCTGCTCCATGCTGACTGGCTGCTCCATGCTGACTGGCTGCTCTGGCTGCTCCATGCTGCCTGGCTGCTCCATGCTGACTGGCGGCCCTGGCTGCTCCATGCTGACTGGCGGCCCTGGCTGCTCCATGCTGACTGGCGGCTCTGGCTGCTCCATGCTAACTGGCAGCTCTGGCGGCTCCTTGCAGACTGGCAGCTCTGGCGGCTCCTTGCAGACTGGCAGCTTTGGCGGCATCCTGCAGACTGGCAGCTCTGGCGGCTCCTTGCAGACTGGCAGCTCCTTGCAGACTGGCAGGTTTATGCAGACTGGCAGCTCCTTGCAGACTGGCAGCTCCTTGCAGACTGGCAGCTCCTTGCAAACTGGCAGCTCCTTGCAAACTGGCAGCTCCTTGCAAACTGGCAGCTCCTTGCAAACTGGCAGCTCCTTGCAAACTGGCAGCTCCTTGCAAACTGGCAGCTCCTTGCAAACTGGCAGTTCTGAACAGGCGGGAGACTCCGGCAGCGCTGTAGAGAAGGAAGGCTCTAACAGCGCTAAACAGGCGGGAGACTCCGACAGCGCTGAAGAGGAGGAAGGCTCTGGCAGCGCTGGACAGGCGAGGCGCACTGTAGGCCTGATGCGTGGTGCTGGCACTGGTGGTACTGGGCCGAGGACACGCACAGGAAGCCTGGTGCGGGGAGCTGCTACCGGAGGGCTGGGGTGTGGAGGTGGTACTGGAAAAACCGGACCGTGCAGGCGCACTGGAGCTCTTGAGCACCGAGCCTGCCCAACCTTACCTGGTTGAATGCTCACGGTCGCCCTGCCAGTGCGGCGAGGTGGAATAGCCCGCACTGGGCTATGCAGGCGAACCGGAGACACCGAGCGCAAGGCTGGTGCCATGTAAGCCGGCCCAAGGAGACGCACTGGGGACCAGATGCGTAGAGCCGGCTTCATGGCATTAGGCTCGACGCTCAATCTAGCCCGGCCGACACGTGGAGCTGGAATATACCGCACCGGGCTATGCACCCGCACTGGAGACACCGTGCGCACCACTGCATAACACGGTGCCTGTCCGGTCTCTCTAGCCCCCCGGTAAGCACAGGGAGTCTGCCCAGGTCTCCTACCTGGCGTAGCCATACTCCCTGTTAGCCCCCCCCAAGAAATTTTTGGGGCTGCCTCTCGGGCTTCCTTGCCAGCCGTGTTCCCTCATATCGCCGGCTCCTCTCTCCGGCTGCCTCAGCTCTCCTAAGTGCCTCCACCTGTTCCCATGGGAGGCGATCTCTTCCAGCTAGTATCTCCTCCCAAGTGTATCAGCCCTTGCCATCCAAAACGTCCTCCCATGTCCATTCCTCTTTACGCTGCTGTTGCTGCCTGTTGACACGCTGCTTGGTCCGTTGGTGGTGGGTGATTCTGTAACGGTTTTCTGTATGAGAAGGAGAGTCGGACCAAAATGCAGCGTGTCGATTGCGATCCATGTTTTAATAAACAAACGTAAAACACGAATCAATACAAACACTACAAAATAAAGAACGTAATGAACGTAACAAAAACCTAAACAGCCCTATCTGGTGAAAACACATAGACAGGAACAATCACCCACAAACACACAGTGAACCCCAGGCTACCTAAATATGGTTCCCAATCAGAGACAATGACGAACACCTGCCTCTGATTGAGAACCATATCAGGCCGAACATAGAACTGGACAAACTAGACATGTAACATAGAATGCCCACTCAGATCACACCCTGACCAACCAAAACATAGAAATATACAAAGTAAACTATGGTCAGGGTGTGACAGGTTCTTTGATTTGAATGGACATTGTCTGGTTGGATCTTTATTTATTAAGTATATCCCCCCTTTCTGTCCAGGATCTTTTGCATGAATATATTGCTTTGTAACAATCTCTCAAGGATCGGTGTGCGTGGGGGATGAGTGGAGGCTAGTTTGTTGCGTTTATTATTTGGATGATTGCTTTGAGGATAAAGGCCTAGCACTTTGCTGCTGGAACGGATTTAATCGCAGCACCTTGTTGACATAGAGCCGCTGTTCATTGTCTTGATCCAGGAGCATAAGGTACAATTAATAAGGCATTCTTCTCCTCCTGATTTGCGTGCCAACCTCTTCACCCAGACCAGCCAAGAGCCTAGCGAGTATAGTGTCAGCATCCCAAATGACACCTTATTCCCCCTGCAGGGTACTACATTTGGCCAGAGTAGAAAAGTGCACTATATAGATCACTGAGTGACATTTGGGACGCAAGCGAAGTGGTGTTGTCACCTCGTCAGTATCTGTGCTTGCCTCGCTTAGATTAGATCCCAGTTCTACATAGGCCAGTTCCATTGGGTTATCCATCCACCCCGTCACTTAGTCCATTGGACATAGTGAATGTAACCTTCGGTTAGAATGTGATTTACAACATCTGACGTGCAAATGTTGGAGATGGAGTAGACAACAAAAAAAAAAAACAGACAGAAAAGACAATCTGTATTATAGCTAATGAATAACCTGGTATCTGTTTGATAATAGTCTGTTTGATAATAGTCTAACTCTTGTTCAGTTCCCGAGACAGAGTACATCCTCTCAGGCCCCGTACAGGCCCCGTACAGGCCCCGTACAGGCCCCCTACATTATTCATCTCATACGCATACGTATATACTGTACTCTATATCATCGACGGTATCCTTATGTAATACATGTATCACTAGCCACTTTATACTATACTATGCCACTTTGTTTACATACTCATCTCATTTGTACATACTGTACCCGATACCATCTACTGTATCTTGCCTATGCTGCTCTGTACCATCACTCATTCATATATCCTTATGTACATATTCTTTATCCCCTTACACTGTGTACAAGACAGTAGTTTTGGAATTGTTAGTTAGATTACTTGTTATTACTGCATTGTCGGAACTAGAAGCACAAGCATTTCGCTACACTCGCATTAACATCTGCTAACCATGTGTATGTGACAAATAAAATTTGATTTGATTTGACTCAAATTGTCCAAATGATAGGCAATGCATTTGACATAACTGTTATAATACAACAGAGTTTGTAAAAAAAAATATAAAAAATACACGGTTGTCAAGATGTTGCACAGTGGTTGTGTAACAACCGTTGTGACAAACGCATTGTACATCAGCTGTAGAACTTGAGTGTGTACAGGCCTTATTGAAGGGTATGTTATCTGCATTGACTTGATGTATTAGGCATTTCAGCACTTCAGAGTGCTTCAAAATCAGCTCTCAAGGGCTTTTAACCAGGCGTTCTAACCCACCTGCTGTATTAAACAAAGAAGCATAACATCAGGGGAATGAGAGCACTTTCTCTCGCTCTCTCTGTAATTCTCATGATAGCATTTCACTGACTTAGTCAGTGCTGTCTGTCAGCTTCTATACCATTAAAAGTGACCATTTCACTCTTTTTGTAATTCTTCACATTCAAATGGAGAACTGTGGGGTGCTCCAAAATCTGTGGTGTTCAAGAAAAATACAACAAACAATCCAATTATATTTCCTTAGAAACATGCAGAATTACACAAACGAGTGTATTCAGATGTAGACATTTAATTTCCACATGTAACATGGCTCCCGTCTGGCAGCCAAAATTATTATCTACAGTTGAAGTCGGAAGTTTACATACACTTAGTTTGGAGTCATTAAAACTCGTTTTTCAACCACTCTACAAATTTCTTGTTAACAAACTATAGTTTTCACAAGTTGGTTAGGTCATCTATTTTATGCATGACACAAGTCATTTTTCCAACAATTGTTTACAGTCAGATTATTTCACTTATAATTCACTGTTTCACAATTCCAGTGGGACCGCTCAGGAAGAAGACAAAGTGCAAATCAATCCCAGAACATCAGCAAAGAACCTTGTGAAGGTGCTGGAGGAAACAGGTACAAAAGTATCTACATCCACAGTAAAATGAGTCCTATATCGACATAACCTGAAATGCCGCTCAGCAAGGAAGAAGCCACTGCTCCAAAGCCAACATAAAAAAGCCAGACTACGGTTTGCAACTGCACATGGGGACCCAAATCGTACCTTTTGGAGAAATGTCCTCTGGTCTGATGAAACAAAAATATAACTGTTTGGCCATAATGACCATCGTTATGTTTGGAGGAAAAAGGGGGAGGCTTGCAAGATGAAGAACACCATCCCAACCGGGAAGCACGGGGGTGGCAGCATCATGCTGTGGGGGTGCTTTGCTGCAGGAGGGACTGGTGCACTTCACAAAATAGATGGCTTCATGAGGGAGGAAAATTATGTGGATATACTGAAGCAACATCTCAAGACATCAGTCAGGAAGTTAAAGCCTGGTCACAAATGGGTCTTCCAAATGGACAATGACCCCAAGCATACTTCCAAAGTTGTGACAAAATGGCTTAAGGACAACAGAGTCAAGGTATTGGAGTGGCCATGACAAAGCCCTGACCTCAATCCCATAGTGGGCCGAACTGAAAAAGTGTGTGTGAGCAAGGAGGCCTACAAACCTGACTCAGTTACACCAGCTCTGTCAGGAATGGGCCAAAATTCACCCAATTTATTGTGGGAAGCTTGTGGAAGACTACTCTAAATGTTTGACCCAAGTTAAACAATTTAAAGGCAATGCTACCAAATACGAATTGAGTGTATGTAAACGTCTGACCCACTGGGAATGTGATGAAAGATATAAAAGCAGAAATAAATCATTCTCTCTACTGTTATTATGACATTTCACAATCTTAAAATTAAGTGGTGATCTAACTGACTTAAGACAGGGAATTTATACTAGGATTAAATGTCAGGAATTGTTAAATACTGAGTTTAAATGTATTTGGTTAAGCTGTACAGTATGTAAACTTCCGACTTCAACTGTATATTTCTTATTTTTCCATTGAGGTTTTCCATTCCATTTTCCATATGGACCACAGGTTGACATGTCCCAAAGCATTAGTATCTGCTTCCATATGTATTAAAAAATATTGAATTGAGTTTCCATTATTTACTACCGATTGCAAGGTAACCCCATGCTGGTACTGTAGGAGCAATCAAATAGATACGCCATGGTACATTTCAGAATTGCTAATCATATTGGGAAATGATACAGCCTGCACAGAACGCAAGGTGGACAAAATAGCACAGTGATCACTCCCTGCAATTGCTGTTTATAGATAAATCATGGGGCATGCTGGATTGACTGACAGATAGAAAGGGAGGTAGTTGTGCCGACAGACAGACAGACAGACAGACAGGCAGAAATTCCCAATAGCTACCTAGCCAGCAAAGCCTTAATCGAGGCTTAGAACATCCGAAATGAGTTCTCAAAGGGGCCAGAACGTATTATTTGTTTCTATGGGAGGATGAGGTGGTGGTGGAGAATACAATATATTGATATACGTCATCCAGGCCCGCTGCCTGCCTCGTGGAACAAAGAGAGAAAGAGAGGGTCATTTGCATGTCACAAGGTGATCCAATGCTTTCTATTGACCTACTCGAGCAAACAACTGATGTGTATAAATTGGGTCTGTAACAGCTATGGACGTTCGGTTTCAGGCTTGGTTACGGGAGTGAATTTGTGAGCGCTAATGTGGCGCTGGTCGATCGCAGATTCATTTTGCCATTTAGCCAGGGTCTCTTCCTATTATATTGTTGAAATGAGAGTGCCTTTTCATTCTGTCAAGTTGGTTTAATGTTATCTAAATATGGGCGAAAATGAAATCTAAAAACTGATTGCTCGAAGGTAGAATACAAATAAAGACAGATTACAGGAAGGTGAGTATGGGCTGAGGTAATGCCATATTTTCTGTTGGAATGGTCTTTTACTGAATATCACAAGTACGAAATAGTATGAAAAATGTATGCCCTCACTACTGAAAGTTACTCTGGATAAGAGTGTCTGCTAAGTGACTAAAATGTAACATTTTACAAAAATTACCCTTTCAAACAGCTTTGTTTTTTATATGATTGCCCAATCACTTAACTTGTTATGGCTGGGGGCAGTATTGAGTAGCTTGGAAGAATAAGGTGCCCAGAGTAAACTGCCTGCTACTCAGGCCCAGTTGCTAATATATGCATATTATTAGTAAGTATAACAGAACTCATATGGCAGGCAAAAACCAGAGAAAAAATCCAACCAGGAAGTGGGACATCTGAGGTTTGTAGTTTTTCAACTCTTTGCCTATCGAATATACAGTGTCTATGGGGTCAAATTGCACTTGCTAAGGCTTCCACTAGATGTCAACAGTCAGAACCTTGTTTGATGCTTATACTGTGAAGGAGGGGGGAATGGGAGCTGAATGAGTCAGTGGTCTGGCAGAGTGGCATGAGCTGGTCATGCGCGTTAACGTGAGAGTTAGCTTGAGTTCCATTGCATTTCTGAAGACAAAGGAATTCTCCGGTTGGAAAATTATTGAAGATTTATGATAAAAACATCCTAAAGATTGATTGTATACATCGTTTGACATGTTTCTACAACCTGTAATATGGCTTTTTGGACTTTTCGTCTGAACTAAGCGATCGTGCCATGAGCATTTGGATTACTGGGCTAAACACGCAAACAAAAAGGAGGTATTTGGACATAAATTATGGACTTTATTGAACAAATCAAACATTTATTGAGGAACTGGGATTCCTGAGAGTGAATTCTGATGAAGATCATCAAAGGTAAGTGAATATTTATCATGTTATTTCTGACTTCTGTTCACTCCACAACATGGCGGATATCTGTATGGCTTGATCTGTTGTCTGAGCGCTGTATTCAGATTATTGCATGGTGTGCTTTTTCGGTAAAGCTTTTTTGAAATCTGACACAGCGGTTGCATTAAGAAGTGTATCTATAATTCCATGCATAATAGTTGTATCTTTTATCAATGTTTATTATGTGTATTTCTGTAAATTGATGTGGCTCTCTGCAAAATCACCGGATGTTTTGGAACTACTAAACATAACGCGCCAATGTAAACTCAGATTTTTGTAAATAAATATGAACTTTATCGAACAAAACATACATGTGTTGTGTAACATGAAGTCCTATGAGTGTCATCTGATGAAGATCATCAAAGGTTAGTGATTCATTTTATCTCTATTTCTGCTTTTTGTGACTCCTCTCTTTGGCTGGAAAAATGGCTGTGTTTTTCTGTGACAAGGTGCAGACCTAACATAATCGTTTGGTGTGCTTTTGTCGTAAAGCCTTTTTCAAATCGGACACTGTGGTGGGATTAACAAGTTTATCTTTAAAATGGTGTCAAATACTTCTATGTTTGAGGAATTTTAATTATGAGATTTCTGTTGTTTTGAATTTGGCGCCCTGCACTTTCACTGGCTGTTGTCATATCATCCCGTTAGCGGGATCTCATCCCAAAGAGGTTACAATGTTTTCAGAGTGTTCAATTCAGTGGCTTAATTTTATGTTGAATATGATACACTTAAATTACATCCACGATTGTTAGAACTACAACCTATTAAGCACATTTATTTCCGTTTATTTATTTCAAGTGAAAATGTTTTCCTCAAAGCACAGCATCAACACAGCATTCTGAAATATATGACTCTCTGGTCTCTTTGGTAGCTACCTCCTTCACTGTAGACCTCATAACAAGGGGGGGAGGGAGAGAGCGATAGAGAGATTGTGTGCAAAGAGAGAGGGTAATTCCTTCACTTCATTGCAGCATCAGTCAGGCCTTTTTCACTCTTTGCCAGCCACAGATGACCTCTGGTGTATTGGTCCTGGCAGTCAGCTACAATTATCATTCAGCAGGAGTGAAGTGCTCTGTTTGATATCTGCAAATGTAATTTAGATTGAACAGTACTTTTTTATGCTTCCAAAGACAAGAAGGTGCCGACAGACAAAGTGCCCCCTGTTTCTAACTTCAACTTTATAATTTATTTTTTGTTATTTCTTACATTATTTGATCAGAACATTTCATGTATTATTAACTACAGCTGGAAATAACTTTTGGATATTAGATCTGCAGTCAATGACCAGATTCGAGCAGAAATTCGACTTCCTGACCTGGATCCAGAGGCAGCTCTATTTATCCCAGGGGCTGCACCAAAACGCAGACGGCGTATAAGAGGTAGTAGGACTAGGGCCAAACTGCACACCATCCACCGCTATATGACCCGCTAACATTCAGTCCCTGGACAATAAAGTAGATTAGCTCAGAGCAAGACTCCCTCCAGAGAGACATCAGGGTCTGTAAGATACTTTGTTTTATGGAATCATGGCTCTAGACGGATATATTGTCCCCGTCGATTCAGCCAGCGGGGTTCTCGGTCCATTGTGCGGACAAGAAGATAGAACTCTCAGAGGGGAAAAAGAAAGGCAAAAGGGTTTGTTTCATGAGTAACAACTCAGCGTGTGATTGTGGTAATGTACTTGAACTCAAGTCCCTTTGTTCTCCTTATCTAGAATATCTCACCATCAAATGCCGAACGCTTTACCGCCCGACAGAATTTTCTTTGGTCATCGTCACTGTCGTGTATATTCCCCATCAAGCCGACACTGCGACTGCTCTCAAGGAACTACACTGGACTATGTGCAAACTGGAAACTGTTTATCCTGAAGCTGCATTTATTGTAGCTTGGGACTTTAATAAAGGAAATGTGAAGAAAATGCTTCTAGAATTCTATCAATACATCTCCTGAGCTACACACGCATCACATACCCTGGTTCATTGTTACTCTCCCTTCCCTGACCGCTACAAGGACCCCCCTCCCCACCCCTAACCCCCCTTCAGCAAATCAGTTCACACTTCCATTCTGTTCCTCCCCACTTATAGGCAGAAACTTAAACAGGAAGCACCCGTGGTAAGGACTGTTCAATGTTGGTCTGACCAATCAGAATCTATGCTTCAAGATTGTTTTGATCACAAGGACTGTCATGACTGACCTGTTCGGGTCAGGTTACTGTGGACCACAGTCCTACAGAGACATCTTTCACACCCACCAGCGGGGGAGAGATCAAGAGTTATGGAGGAGGGGGGTTTTATGACACCTCCCGCCCATTGTAAATCTTAAAGCAGCAGAAAAAATCCCTTTGTCCTCTCAGTGTGGAGGAATGGAATGTATGATGGGCCTATGGATAACCTACCTCAGAACAGTAACATGCAATAATTGGACTTTGGGACAATATGTTTCGTCAGACAAAATGGTGGTAAGGATGATAGAAGGAATATAAAAATGAATGTTGTTTTTGTTACGCTGTTAAAAGTTTACTGACAACTTTATAACAAAAACATTGTAACTTTTCATAGAGTTTTCATAATATGCACCTGATGCTTAAATACTGCACGTTGTGTGGAAAATGTCCAGATCAAAGAGAATGTCAGTTAGTTGTCTAAATTGGATCTGAGTAAAATCCCGACCTTGCCTCGTAACTAGTGACGCCCAGAGAACTTGCCACAAAGACTGAAATGCCCCATTCTGACCCGAGGGTATAAAACATGTGAGTTAAGAAATTACATAGCAGACAAGGTGACCACCCGCTGCAGCCAAGGTCCGAGTTAGTCACAACTCCAAAACGCTACACGAGGTTGAAGAAGACAAAGGAACCTTTTAAAAATATATGCTACAGTTGAGTAGTTGTGTTTAAGAGGGTGAATTCAAGCAGGACCACCCAATTACCACTCTCCAAGGAATCTTGTGCCTACACTGCTTTCATTCCTATGCTGGAGCCCTGAGCTACATTCCTATGCTAGAGCCCTGACCGTATTCAGAAGACCCACTTTCAGAACAAGGGTGAGGAAACAGACCACTAAAGAAAGGACACTGACATCATGTGGACAATCAGAGAGTTACACCCGGTAACCAAAGAGTGCAGTCATCAGAGGAGAAGGCGAACCCGGTCCACGAAGAGACACCCCATCGGAGACCTTCGACAAGAAATTACATCATTATATTCTGACCCATCAGAGCTGCAGTTCGGGGCAAGGTTTTAGGGCTAAACTAAGCATAGTTTACAAACATATCCAAGTGTGCTTTTCTCTCGTGCACTCTCTCTTTCTCTCTCTTTTTACATTTCAATTTTCTGTAGCACGTGTCGTATTGTGTTGGTCCGCTAGGAACCTGTTTCATTGTACTACGTTCTAATCTATAGCCTAGACTGTGTGTTTGTGTATGTGTATCATATATGACCATTTTAGCTTGATAGTAAATTAATAATCAACTCAATTGGTGTGGTATGGACTTATTTAGTGAGACTCGGGTTTGTGCAGATTCCCGGATTATGCGACGTTCAGGATGAGACTGTAGAGGAAATTAATTAATTAGCGACTGTTGTAAAATCGATATTCTTTGATTTGGAAGATGGAAACGCAACAAAAACAAACTTTCCCATAGTGCCCAGGTTACTGAGTTACAAATTACCTGATTAATTGAATCACATAATTATAAACAGTTAATCATTTGATGAACAGCATTCGTCACATTAATCAATACAACGTCACGACAACTGGAAAATGTTACGGGTCGCCTCTGAGCATTGGCGGATTTAGGTATAGGCAACATGGGCAACAGTCCGGGGCGGCCTCTTGCCGGGGGCGGCACGGGCCGCCTGCACCAAAAAATTCAGAATGGTGACATTTGCGCAATAATTTTTTTATTGCTCATTTGCACGTCAGGTCAATGATATCATGTCACCGTGTGGGACTGTGGGTCAATTAACCTTGTCAGAGTGGGAGCCCTGATTCTAGTTTGTGAGCTAGGCAGACTACTGCATGGGAACGTCTGCCACTCAGAGGTACGAGATTGGGAGGGGAGCAGGGGTAGGTTGACCTCAGATCTCCCCACTGGAAGCCCGAGGCAGGGGGAGCAGAGGAATCTATCAAATAGCTCCCCCAAAATTTGTACAGTACTAATGTAATTAGTATAATCAGTCATACTACGAAATGCTACCAAATAAAACACAATTCATTCATAATACTGTGAATATATAGTTTCACAGACATATTGTTGTATTTTTTTCTGGTTTGTGCGAAATCGTTAAGAACAATTTAAAATCAGTCGGCGACCCACCAAAGTGAATTGGTTTAGTCTTGACTCTTGGTTGACAGTGTTGGGGGATGGGTAATGTATTGATGCTCGAGTGCCAAATCAACACAAATTTGTTTCTATCTGTCTTTTTTAACTTCTTTTTGATATTCATGAGTCTTATTTTTGTATATCTTTTTATATTTATATAGTTTAAATATAGTTAAAATGATTATTTATTTGTTTTGTTCCAAATGTCTGAATAAAATACAGTTAGTGTTGCATGGATAGATGGCAGCATTCGTGCAAAACTGAAAGCGCAAACCATCACATTTAACCATGGCAAGGTGACTGGGAACATGTGCGTTTACAAACAGACCAGCTAGGATCTCCGGAACGCAATCAAAGAAGAAAAATGACAGCACAGGGACAAAGTGGAGTCGCAATTCAACGGCTCAGACATCAGACGTATGTGGGAGGGTATCCAGACAATCACCGATTATAAAGGGAAAGCCAGCCATTGACACCTCGCTCCCGGATAAGATAAACAACTTTTTTTTGTCTGCTTTGAGGAAAACAACATCGAGCTGCCAACGTGCTCACAAGGACTGTGTGCTCTCGTTCTCTCTACCCACATCAGTGTTTCCCAAACTCGGCCCTCGGGACCCCAAAGGGTGCGTTTAGTTTTTGATTATAAAAGCTTGATGTTAAGTTGATTGTTTGAATCGGCTGTGTAGTGCTAGGGCACAAACCAAAACGTGCACCCAGGGGGACCCCAGGACCAAGTTTGGGAAACCCTGACCTACGTTATAACTCTTTGCTTTTTTGAGAGTTAAAAAGCACATCGAAGTCTGTCATTTCAAAATTGACCTATGTGGGTGAATCCATATTGAGATATACATGTATTTTTCCTTTTGAAGTTGCTCTCTTGTGATATGCCATTTTAACAGCCACGCGTATGTCCTCGTTCAAGGCTCAGTGCGCTGGCTAGATGAAAGCTTTGCAAAAAACGATCTAATAATAGCCACTTCAAATGTAAACTCGAAAACACATTTGTGAACAATAGACCAATAAAGAAAAGCTTTCAGATCAAACTTACCAAACAAATAACCAGTAATAGAAATGAAGCCATCACAGTCAGGCAATTATAGAACCATCACACTTGATAAGGTTCTAACCGTATAGTGAGGCCATCTTAAGAACATAAACTCTCCATAGTACTTTATTACACTCTTTGGAATGAAAATCCATAAGATCTTGCCATGTTTAAAAGATGTGCATTTAATTGCCGCATATGAGAAAATTCATGCCCCAGGCTTTTCTTTAATGAATTTCTCCAGTGAAGATTACCAGAAATCTTTGTTGATTTGTTTCTTTTTCAATGTTTTTCACTGCTTATCCAGCTCATATTTTATTTCCTCTCTGCTTGAGTCCTTGAGCTGTGCTGCAATGCTCAACAAACATACTATACTGTTACTTCAAAGTAGAGAGAGAGAGAGAGAGCGAGAGAGAGAGAGAGAGAGAGAGAGAGAGAGAGAGAGAGAGAGAGAGAGAGAGAGACTAAAGAAAATAAATAACAAATACCAATAACTATTTTCACATTCATCTTGTGTGTGCTGATTATTGGCTGTGACTTGTGGCCTCTTTAGGGAGATGTGGATGTATTACTGTGGGCCGAAAGTGCTGACCAGGAGAAGGAACTCGGTCTCATAGCGTCTCGTTGGGTGCTGCTCAGAGGCAGATCCTAACAAGGTCAATGATGCCAGGGGCCAATCCACTAACTGTAAAGTCAAGTCACTGGATTCATTCTGTAACTGCCTCCCAAATTGCACCCTATTTCCTGTATAGTGCCCTACTTTTGACCAGAGACTTATGTAAGGTATATGGTGCCATTTAGGATACACCCTGTGTCTGAGGCACTCAATAGAGCTAAACATACTGTATCAATGAAAGGACAAGCGTTTTGGTGGAGGTTGCGCTGATGCAGGTCTTTCCTTTCCATTGAGGTCAGCATTTGCTGAACAGTATGGTAGAGTTGAGTCTGAAGTGAAAGTCCCCCACACTCTTGTGACACAAACTTGTGTATGTAAGTGCGTACTAGGTGTTTGTACAACGGGTGGATATAATCCTGTGTGCTTGTTTAAAACCACATTCCAGCCGGTGTCGATTCCACAAGTTACCACCGGCTAAATCTATGACATTAAAATGCCTATTTACTCCGTTCCATCTGACTGCGCAATCCACTGTCTCATCAGCCGAGCCAAGCCATTTATAAACGTGCTATCCACTATAAAAAGCATCTAGACATTATCTCACATTTCTTTTAGACTAACAGCGGAGATTTGTACACACCTTGCTGAGAGATAATTGCAACATTGTTTCAATATTCAAACTCCAGCTGTCCCATAATAGTGAACATGTCAGGAGTCAGGACAAGACAGACAGGCAGGCAACGTTTCTCAGCTAGTCAAAATCATGAATCAGCTGGACAAATTTTTATGGAGATATGCAAATAAATGTCAATTAAAAAAAGGTCAAATGAAACTAACTGCAGCTAGTTTGCAGTGATGTTGGCTAGGTCCTCTGAGCAACAGTGTCCTGACGAGGGAGCACATGAAATTGCACCTCATTAGCTCATTGTTATGGGTGTCTCCAAATAAATGTTTATAGAAAACAGATTAAACACATGCAAATGCAGCTACTTTGCTGTTATTCTAACTGCACTTTCTGACGTGACTGCTAGTTAGCCGTAGTTGGCTAACTAGCAAGCAAGGGATAAGAACGTTGCCAGCCAGTACGGCAATGGAACATTTAGAACGAACGACTGGGTCACATCCATAGACACAGAACAAAAAGACTGAACGACTCGGTCGTGTCTCTAGCAACCGACTAACCGGCTTGGGTAGCTACACTAGATTTGTGTCGGGACTATATCTTGCGGAAGGATAAAATAGTATGAATAAATTCATCAAAATACATTTTTTAATGAAAATATGTCAATCATTCTTCGAAAATGTTGGTAAACAGTTGTTTAAAAGTGATAATGGTCTTAAAGCCGGTGTTTGAAGGATATATTGGCACGGTCTGCTGGGCTTCGACTTCGTCTCGACCCTAACAACACCAGTGCCAGTATATCCTCCAAACACCGGCGTCTCTGGCATTATCACTTTGTGTGTGTGTGTGTGTGTGTGTGTGTGTGTGTGTGTGTGTGTGTGTGTGTGTGTGTGTGTGTGTGTGTGTGTGTCATTCAAACTTGTGCAAAATGGGGATGTGTTTTGTTCAAAATGAGGACATTGACAGGTAAGGAACCAGACGAGTAACTGTATTTACAGTGCCCTTCACATTACCAGTCTAACCATATTACAATATGTGCCTCCTGCAGTTACAGAGGAGCTTAAAGGTGAAATGGAATCCATGACTGGTGAGGAGAAACTAATCTGAATATGCCAGGACAAGCACAACTCACCTTCATCATTACAATATAATGATCCAGTCTGCCCTGTCAACGTCCTGCTAAGTATATCCCTGTGTGATGTTCTAATCTCCACCATCACATTTCAATGGCATGCACATTTATTTAGTATGGATGTATCTATCTGCCAGATTGACATAGTACGGATGCATCTGCCAGCTGCATGCCATACACAACACAGTATGCAAAATACATGGTACAGTAGCTAGGTATGCAAACAGCAACATTGCTTTTCAATGTTTGGGGTTTAGGCAACGTTGTGCTATGGTGAAAATGCTATTGACATTCTAGAATCAAACTATAACATATATGATTATTGATTTATAAACACAGGGGGGGAAAGTAGGATGCAGTTGCCACAGAATTATAGCAAGGTGTCAAGCCAATCCCAAGTGGCAAACAGGGGTGAAGATGTATGTACAAGCTTCGCTATTCTTATAGTGTGACAAGTAGAGGGATGACCCAATGCATATCTGGTTCACTTTTACCGCTTGATAGATGGACCCTTCCTGAAATGACTGTACCCGCCTTTATCCTTGGCAAAGAGTGTATATGAACTTTATGTGCCTTTCAATTGACAGTGGTGACTTATTGAAAACGTCTAAATGTCTTTGTGTCCTCTCGGCTGCTTGCATCTTGTGCTAAACAGAATGTATTTGCGGGGGCTAAAACAGGGATTCTTTCAGGTGTAAAGGATTTAGGGTTGTGAGGCTTGAAATGCCTGTATGGTTACGGTTGAGTATATCTTGATGATCTTTGTGCTTATCATGGTTATGAGTCGCTATCAGTATATCACTTAAAAAGAGTACCATCTCCCTACAATCCACCGATGAGGAGTAACACAACCATTTATAAAGGGAACGGAAAGGGGGATCACTAGTCAGTTGTACAACTGACTGCATTTAACTGAAACGTGTCAGAGAGGTGCGGGGGCTGCCTTAATCAACATCACATCTTCTAATGGCTTATGTAGATTGTTTTATACTGTCAAAACAAGTTATGCCACAGTAGAAAATGCACAAAATTGTAGTAAATTGTAAATGAAGTTTCCACTAATTTGACAATGAACCAATGCAAATCTGTCAAATCAACTGATGGGCCACTAATGCTTATGGGAAATAGCTTCACTCTACTCTATATGTGTCTCCAGAGCCAGAGGATGTGCTCCCTTAGCCCCGTTTATACCTGGTTCTAAGATGCGCCCGTTGTTCTGATCTTGTCCGCATTCTGATTGTCCACATTTGTAGACAATCAAAAGATGCATTGTGATCTGATTGTGATTAGATCTTTCTGACCACCTGCGGAGGTAGTCAAAGATGCATCTTGTACAGATATTCCTGAAGTGTAAACTGATCCAGACCGGCCAGTTGACCATGGTCTTCATTAGAAACCAAATGCCTACTGGCACTTAATGGACATATAGATATAAGGACGTGCACACACATACCGTTAACATCAATGCGTATGTCTGTGGTACAGTATGTGCTTGTGATAGAAAGAGGGAGACTGCTGTAGCATGATTCTCTCTCCATTGACTTGCATTGGATTTGCTTATACTGTATAATCTATTATGAGAGTATGTGAGTGTGTGTGGAATTCTTTGCATATTGATCCAGACAATTATGAATAAAAAAAAAAAAAGTTTAATATCTGAGAAATAGAAAAAAAAACGCTCATAAAATGACTCCATTGAATTTGCTTATACTGTATATACTCTAGGGTGTGTGTGTGTGTGTGTGTGTGTGTGTGTGTGTGTGTGTGTATGTGTGTGTGTGTGTGTGTGTGTGTGTGTGTGTGTATGTGTGTGTGTGTGTGTGTGAGAGAGAGAGAGAGTATGTAGGTTATATATTTGTCAAGATAATCTATATACAAAACATTGTTAAGATCTGAGAAATAGAGAAAATTACTTGCATTGGATTTGCAAATACTGCATCTACTCTAGGGGTGTGTGTGTGTGAGAGTGTGTAGATTAATTTCAATATTGATTTCATATCAATATCGTCAAAAGTTAGGATACACCTACTCATTAAAGGGTTTTTCTTTATTTTTACAATTTTTATATATAATATTGAAGACATCAAAACTATGAAATAACACGTATGGATGATAGCTTTGCGTTCTCTCAAACAGCTTCCTGAGGTAGTCACCTTGAATGCTTTTCTAATAGTTCCCACATATGCTGAGCACTTGTTGGCTGATTTTCCTTCACTCTGCGTTCCAACTTATTCCAAACCATCTCAATGGGGTTGATGTCTGGTGATCTTTGCAGCAATTTGACCAAGAAGGCCTGATTCACGAAGTCTCCTCTGAACAGTTGATGTTGAGTTGTGTCTTACTTGAACTCTGCGAGGAGCAATCTAAGGTGCAGTTAATTGCCAATTTCTGAGGCTGGTAACTCTAATGAACTTATCATCTGCAGCAGAGGTAACTCTGGGTCTTCCTTTCCTGTAGCGGTCCTCATGAGAGCCAGTTTCATCATAGTGCTTGATGGTTTTTGCGACTGCACTGAAATTTTCCAGATTGACTGACCTCCATGCCTTAAAGTAATGATGGACTGTCATTTCTCTTTGCTCATTTGAGCTGTTCTTGCCACAATATGGACTTTTACCAAATAGGGCTATCTTCTGTATATCACCCCTACCTTGTCACAACATAACGGATTGGTGAAAAATGTATTAAGGAGGAAAGAAATTCCACAAATGTATATTAAACAAGGCACACCTGTTAATTGAATTGCATTCCAGGTGATTACCTCATGAAGCTGGTTTAGAGAATGCCAAGAGTGTGCAAATCTGTAATTAAGGCAAAGGGTGGCTACTTTGAAGAATCTCAAATATAAATTATATTTTGATTTGTTTAACACTTTTTAGTGTTATTTCATAGTAAAACTGTCTTTGCTATTATTCTACAATATAGAAAATAGTAAAAAATAAAGAAAAACCCTTGAATGAGTAGGTCAGTCCAAACATGTGACTGGTACTGTATATATTGGTCTAGCAAATATTCTTAAGATCTGATCATTTGAACATGTATTCACATGACTTGACTCGTGAAATGTGTAAAAAACAGTAACCCCATGTGTACAAAACTCAAATATATTACAATACAGAAACGGCTGTAGTTCACATACCACAATAAGTTGAATCATATATTTGGGCTTAGAACTGGTCAAATAACAATACTATATTTCTTTAAACAATCTAATTCTGAAATGTATTTCAAAAATACATATGCTAAAATTCTTTGATTATTTTCAAAAAATTCCATCTTTAATTGACTCTGGAAGTATGATAGATTATAATAATCTTACAATGTCAATGTGGTCCGTCTAGGCACTTGTATTATGTTGACACCAAATTTAATGCATTTACACCAGACAGAATTTGTTCAGTGGCGCATTTTGATATTGTCCTAAATATAGTACAAGGGCGTGAATGGGTAATCGTTGGACAACAAAAGTAGGCTGTAATAATACGAGTTTAAAACTATTGACTATAAAAGTTGGCTGTTTTCTGTCAATTAATATAGCTTGTGTCATAGTGGGAGGTCCATGACAGATTGGTTCATTTACATACAGGGAGGGACCAGGGAATTTGGTCACAATACGGACACAGTTGGCAGTTAAGAGACACATTTTATTACCGTGTGTGGGCGCAACAAAACTCGATCAGATTGTAATCGGATCAACTTGATCGGATGATGACAACCACATGTTAATGCAAGGTGTAAACATGGCTCTAGCGACAGGCTATTATGTCTTACAGTTTTTTACAATCACTTTGGCACTAATTTCGGAACCTTGATGTAATTTTTCAAAACTCTAGACACAAAACTCACAACCAATGATCAAAATGCAAATCTTTCAAAACTGACACTTTTTTCCAATTGCTTGGATACAATACACATAAAGCTAAGATAATTTGTTCATTGATCTACAATCACCTGTTCAAAATGACACAACTTAACATCAAAGTATTACCATTTCAAAATGCAATTCACACATTACATCTGAGATGACTGTCTACTCATTTCATTACAATGATCTAACTATCAATTGATACAACTGCTCAAAATGATGAGTAACTGTTGCATTACTCTTAACGCATAGTTTTATGGAAACTGACAAACAATATTCCATGTTTAGATCATGAAAGTTTCAGGATAACGAGATCCATTGACACCAATTACTATGGAACATGAACCAATTGGACTACATTATCTGTGGATGTAATATTTCATCATCATTCTTTATCACTGTCTCTATGGTCCCATGTACTACCTTTCCAGACCATGTTTTCAGATTTGACATTACTGTACACATTTTATTAGGTACACCTACAGTGCCTTGCGAAAGTATTCGGCCCCCTTGAACTTTGCGACCTTTTGCCACATTTCAGGCTTCAAACATAAAGATATAAAACTGTATTTTTTTGTGAAGAATCAACAACAAGTGGGACACAATCATGAAGTGGAACGTCATTTATTGGATATTTCGAACAAATCAAAAACTGAAAAATTGGGCGTGCAAAATTATTCAGCCCCTTTACTTTCAGTGCAGCAAACTCTCTCCAGAAGTTCAGTGAGGATCTCTGAATGATCCAATGTTGACCTAAATGACTAATGATGATAAATACAATCCACCTGTGTGTAATCAAGTCTCCGTATAAATGCACCTGCACTGTGATAGTCTCAGAGGTCCGTTAAAAGCGCAGAGAGCATCATGAAGAACAAGGAACACACCAGGCAGGTCCGAGATACTGTTGTGAAGAAGTTTAAAGCCGGATTTGGATACAAAAAGATTTCCCAAGCTTTAAACATCCCAAGGAGCACTGTGCAAGCGATAATATTGAAATGGAAGGAGTATCAGACCACTGCAAATCTACCAAGACCTGGCCGTCCCTCTAAACTTTCAGCTCATACAAGGAGAAGACTGATCAGAGATGCAGCCAAGAGGCCCATGATCACTCTGGATGAACTGCAGAGATCTATAGCTGAGGTGGGAGACTCTGTCCATAGGACAACAATCAGTCGTATATTGCACAAATCTGGCCTTTATGGAAGAGTGGCAAGAAGAAAGACATTTCTTAAAGATATCCATAAAAAGTGTAGTTTAAAGTTTGCCACAAGCCACCTGGGAGACACACCAAACATGTGGAAGAAGGTGCTCTGGTCAGATGAAACCAAAATTGAACTTTTTGGCAACAATGCAAAACGTTATGTTTGGCGTAAAAGCAACACACCATCCCCACTGTCAAACATGGTGGTGGCAGCATCATGGTTTGGGCCTGCTTTTCTTCAGCAGGGACAGGGAAGATGGTTAAAATTGATGGGAAGATGGATGGAGCCAAATACAGGACCATTCTGGAAGAAAACCTGATGGAGTCTGTAAAAGACCTGAGACTGGGACGGAGATTTGTCTTCCAACAAGACAATGATCCAAACCATAAAGCAAAATTTACAATGGAATGGTTCAAAAATAAACATATCCAGGTGTTAGAATGGCCAAGTCAAAGTCCAGACCTGAATCCAATCGAGAATTTGTGGAAAGAACTGAAAACTGCTGTTCACAAATGCTCTCCGTCCAACCTCACTGAGCTCGAGCTGTTTTGCAAGGAGGAATGGGAAAAAAATTCAGTCTCTCGATGTGCAAAACTGATAGAGACATACCCCAAGCGACTTACAGCTGTAATCGCAGCAAAAGGTGGCGCTACAAAGTATTAACTTAAGGGGGCTGAATAATTTTGCACGCCCAATTTTTCAGTTTTTGATTTGTTAAAAAAGTTTGAAATATCCAATAAATGTCGTTCCACATCATGATTGTGTCCCACTTGTTGTTGATTCTTCACAAAAAAATACAGTTTTATATCTTTATGTTTGAAGCCTGAAATGTGGCAAAAGGTTGCAAAGTTCAAGGGGGCCGAATACTTTCGCAAGGCACTGTATCTAGTACTGGGTAGGACCCCCTTTTGCTTCCACAACAGCCTGAATTATTCACAGTGTTGTACGTTAAGAGATGCTCTTCTGCACACCACTGTTTTAAACAGCTGTTATTTTAGCATTTATGGCCTTTCTGTTAGCTTGAATGAGTCTGGACATTCTCCTCTGACCTCTTTCATTAACAAGGTGTTTTTGCCCACAGAACTGCCGCTCACTGAATGTGTTTTGTTTATCGCACCATTCTCTGTAAACTCTAGAGACTATAGTGCATAAAAATCACTGGAAGGCAGCAGTTTCTGAGATGCTGGAATCCCCATGTGTGGCATCAACAATCATACCACGGTCAAAGTTGCTTAGATTACGCATCTTGCCCATTCTAATGTTTGGTCAAACAACATCTAAAGCTCTCTACTCTATATACTCTATATATTGAGTTGCAGGCAGACACATGATTCGCTGTTCGAATGTAACCTTCCTTGATGAGCTAAATCAGGTCTGTAAAGCTGATGGCATGACCTATGTCATTGTGTGGGATAATGTCAGGTTCCACCATGCTCAAATGGTGCAAGCATGGTTTCAGGCCCATCCACAATTTACCACCCTGTACTTACCCCCAAACTCTCCTTTCCTTAACCCGATTGAGGAATTTTTCTCCACATGGAGGTGGAAGGTATATGATAGGCACCCTCACGAACAAGCCACCCTTCTCCAGGCCATGGATGACGAATGCAATGACATCACGGCAGACCAGTGTCAGGCCTGGATTCGCCATGCAATGACATCACGGCAGACCAGTGTCAGGCCTGGATTCACCATGCAATGACATCACGGCAGACCAGTGTCAGGCCTGGATTCGCCATGCAATGACATCACGGCAGACCAGTGTCAGGCCTGGATTCGCCATGCAATGACATCACGGCAGACCAGTGTCAGGCCTGGATTCGCCATGCAATGACATCACGGCAGACCAGTGTCAGGCCTGGATTCGCCATGCCTGAAGATTCATCCCAAGAGGTTTGGCTAACGAAAACATCCATTGTGATGTGGATGAGAACCTATGGCCAAATCCACAAGACAGGGTTGATGGGAATATAGAAGTACAGTAACCAATCCTTTGTTTAGCTTTTTACAGTAAGCCAGGCGAGGAACACTGCAGTTGTTGTTTTACTGTAGATTTTATTGTATTTCATCAATAAATGTCATATTTTGTTCAATGATTCCACTGTGTCTATAGTATTCTCTCTACTAGTCCTTTTACAGTGATGTATTTACGTGTAGTACCATAATGAAACATGTATCACATATTTTGTACTACAACATGTAATGATTGTACGAACAACGACACAGTGAAACTATCGGTATCTTGTGTGTGGTTGATCTAAATGAATGTTCCTATGGTATTTCATGATAAATGCAAGTTCAAGGTTTCTTTAAAGATATGAATGCACAATGCAATGTTTTGAACATTGGACAGCCTGTGTTACAAGTGATGACCGTTTTGAGTTTTGTGTCTAGAGTTTGAAAAATGACCACAAGGTTCTGAAATTAGTGCCAAAGTGATTGTTAAAAACTGTAAAAGGGATTTGAAATGTTCTTTTGTGGCCATGACTTTCCTTTTTCTGCATATAGCAGGAGGATGTAGAGGGGAGGATTTCTTCTTCTTCGCTGTGTGTGTGTGTGTGTGTGTGTGTGTGTGTGTGTGTGTGTGTGTGTGTGTGTGATGCCAACAGTCAGTGGGTGTAAATGGGATCTCTTGTCATTATTGCTGCGTTTTCGTTCACTTAATTGGATATCTCAGGCAGATAGCAATGTTTTTGTCCACCCACCCCCCACCTCCCACTGTGTGGATATGTCACTGCTTCTGTGGAGGCAATGTGGAGGCATTTATTTTGGCATTCACACACACACACACTTGAAAACATAGGTGTCATTGCAATTAAGTTACAATCTGGATTATTAATGATTATCACTTATCATCATCGTTTTCGTTGTGATAATTGCTGTTGAAATAAGACATGAATTAATTAGACTTAATTAAACAATACATCCTCTTTAGCAGAGGATAGAAGTGTACTGTTTATTCCACCCGCCCAGGTATTCATCAGACTAGATCAGTTGTTCTATAGTCAACCAGTATTTCCCCTTTTATACTGTAGCCTTTGCCCATAGGGCTCTGGTCAGAAGTAGTGCACAATATAGGGAATAGGGTCCCATTTGGGACACAGTCAGGACAGTAACTGATGAGAATGAGGGGAAAAATCCTTGAACAAAAAGGAATGTGCTCTTTACCTGAAGAACAGTCCCAGCAGCCCATTGCAAGGTGAACAGCTGGTCTGAATGCACCACTAAGGATTGCTTAGTGAACACTGCATGATCTAGTTCACTTCCTGTCCAGACTCTTAAATTAAGGTGAAAGAACAATCTCCTGTGGATTGACACCAGCTATCGCCCAATGAGAGGACTGATGTGGGCAATCCCATGTGGATTGCTCAATGACAGATGTGGAGATAGCCTGTTAATTGACATCAGCTATCACCCAATGAAAGGGCACCGTTCACCAACTGGATCCGCCCAGGCAGATGAGCATGATTTTTCACATGTTCATTTTCTTCAGCTATGAGAATCTCGAGGATTTGGAGGTTTAGGCAATGAGGCCATTTAACTACTTTCACAGAGTCATATTAACTTGTGGATACCATTGCTATGTCTCTGTGTCCAGTATGAAGGAAGTTAGTTTCGTGCATCAATGCTAATTAGCGTTAGACCTCCAGTCATTGAGACCTCCAGTCAGAGTTAACGCTAGTTAGCAATTGTGCTAGTTAGCAACGTCCTTCAAACTGCATGCAGAGACATAAAAATTGTATCTACGAGTTCATCTGACTCTGGGGAAGTAGATAAATGGCCTCAATGCCAAAATCCCAATGCACATAGCTTAGTGGTAACCCCCCCCCTCCCCCAGCTTAGACAGGGCTTAGACTCTTATGGGTTAAAATCTTTTCCCCTTTCAAAACACCGTGAGCCCGGAAAACAGAATACAGTACAGTTTTAAATTCTGCAAGACAAACACGCCTTGCAGCATAGATGTTATCATTTTCTCTGTGAAAATCGAACAAAGCTTAAAGCAGAGTGATGGAGTAGAGCAATACGGATCCCCATCCCTCCAAAAACTGCTGACTTTAAGGTGAAAAATGGTAATAGATTCCCAAAGCAGAGGGCCGGCCATTACAGGGCCAGCATGCAAACGAGGGGTGAAGAAGTAATGTACAAGGTGTTAATGAGCCCTGGGTTTAGAGAGAGAACGGTAGGGGAGGGAAGTAGAGAGAGGAAGAGAGAGCTAGAGAGAGAGAGAGAGAGAGAGAGAGAGAGAGAGGGGCCTCTCCTCTCCCCCAACGGCCAGGCATGATGCTGAAGCACCGTAACGTTCGGTCTGGTAATTACATATTGATTTGACTCTGTCGATGAGTATTCTGAACTAGTGTCCTCCTCTCCTCCTCATCTGAAAGACAGAATGCAAGAAAAGTCTGAAGTCATCTTGTTAACAGCCAAATGTAATATCATCATAAAGGAGAGGAGAGGAGTAGAAAAGCGTAGGCTGGCAACTCTGCTGATGAATAATTGCTTCGATATCTCTCAGAGCGGTGAGGAAGAGAGAGAGCAATTTGTAACTATTGATAGTGGAGAACCAAAAACATTTTAATAAAAAAGCCACTGTAACTTCATGTTAGTTCATCATTTTTTTTAAGGATGATTATATTCTTGAATTGATACGCGGTCCTATTTGGGAATAGGCATGTGAATTTAATGTTCGAAAATGTTTTGTTTGAAATCTTCCCGTGTTTATGATTCATGACACATTTTCCCGAGTACAAGTGAGACTACTTCAAAAGGTAGACGAAAAGAACACGCCACAACAAGTGAAGTGGAGAGAGAAGCGAGGCTCGCTCTCAGAAGAGCCAAATCAAATCCAAATCAAATCAAATCCAATTTTGTTGGTCACATACATATGGTTATCAGATGTTATTGCGAGAGTAGCGAAATGCTTGTGCTTCTAGTTCCGGCAGTGCAGCAATATCTGACATTGTAATCTAACAATTCCACAACTACCCAATACACACAAATCTAAGTAAAGGAATGGAATAAGAATATATACATATAAATATATGGATGAGCAATAACAGAGCGGCATAGGCAAGATGCAATAGATGGTATAATATACAGTATATACATATGAGATGAATAATGCAAGATATGTAAACATTATTAAAGTAGCATTATTGTCACGCCTTGACCTTAGAGAGCCTTTTTCTGTCTATATTTGGTTTGGTATGGGTGTGATTTGGGGCGGGCATTCTATGTTTTTGTTTTCTATGATTTTGCATTTCTTTGTTTTGGCCGGGTATGGTTCTCAATCAGGGACAGCTGTCTATTGTTGTCTCTGATTGGGAACCATACTTAGGTAGCCCCGTTAACTTTGTTTGTGGCACATAGCGCTTAAGCTTCACGGTTGTGTTGTATTGTTTATTGTTTTTGTTGGCGTCATTTCTAATGAAGGGAATATGTACGCTCACAACGCTGCGCTTTGGTCCTCTTAATTTGACGGCCGTGACAATTATTAAAGTGACTACTGATCCAATTATTAAAGTGACTACTGATCCAATTATTAAAGTGGCCAGTGATTTCAATTCTGTATGTAGACAGCAGCCTCTCTGTGATAGTGACGGCTGTTTAACAGTCTGATGGCCTTGAGATAGATGCTGTTTTTCAGTCTCTCGGTCCCAGCTTTGATGCACCGGTACTGACCTCGCCTTCTGGATGGTAGTGGGGTGAACAGGCAGTGGGTCGGGTGTTTGTTGTCCTTGATGATCTTCTTGGCCTTCCTGTGACAAGGGGTGCTGTAGGTGTCCTGTAGGGCAGGTAGTTTGCCCCCGGTGATGCATTGTGCAGACCGCACCACCGTCTGGAGAGCCTTGCGGTTGTGGGCGGTGCAGTTGCCATACCAGGCGGTGATGCAGCCCGACAGGATGCTCTCAATTGTGCATCTGTAAAAGTTTGTCTGGGTTTTAGGTGACAAGTCACATTTCTTCAGCCTCCTGAGGTTGAAGAGGCGCTGTTGCTCCTTCTTTCCCACACTGTCTGCATCGGTGGACCATTGCAGTTTGTCCGTGATGTGCACACCGAGGAACTTAAAACTTTCCACCTTCTCCATTGTTGTCTCGTCGATGCGGATAGGGGGGGGGGGGGTGCTCCCTCTGCTGTTTCCCGAAGTCCACAATCATCTCCTTTGTTTTGTTAACGTTGAGTGAGAGGTTATTTTGCTGACACCACACAAAGCTTTACGCTTCAATGAGGACCCTTGTGACATACGATGGACAAAGATTTCAGGTAATTTTGTTATAAGCTCTCTCTCATTCAGCCAAGGCGTTTGCTTCAGCGAAGGACAGAGATAGAATATGGTATTTGGCCATATGCATGTTTACACTAAAGTGAAGAACAAGGTTTAGAAGTTAAAAGTATCAACTTGCTATGCATTTGCTGTGGAGTGCGATCCAAATAATGCTCTCTGTCCAGAGATGCGTCCCAAATGGCACCCTAATGTCCTATATAGCGCACTACTTTTGATCGCCAAAGGTCTTGAACTATATTGGAAATAGGGTGCCGTTTGGGACGCAGCCTATCTCTCCGGTTTAATGTTGGAATTGTTAAAAGTGGGAGATGAAACATGAAAGACTGAAAATGCTGAGTATAAATATTAATATTTGTTTTGTTGTTTGTGTTTGTGCATCACTAAAAGGGCTCTTCATAGGATCATAATAACATGTATCTCAGGGGCGCAATGGATGATTGCACATAAAACAGGTGGTAATTAACTAGTTCTGACTCAAAGATTAACCAGTAAGTATGTTCACACAAACAAATGCATGAATTACTTGCCATGATATAGAATTAACATGCTGTATAGCAACATAACGTTGCTTAAAGTATAGTAATGACATGGGAAATAAAGTATCTATACACCCCTGAAGGGCCAACCGATTAAATTGAAATCAGATCAATTTAATTATCGTGTGTACATGCACCATGATAATAGCTGTGTTTTATATATTATCATTATTATATTATGCACATATAATTAAGAAATGATTTGCTTGTTCAGCATGGTTGTCTTGAGATTTTGTGCAGTGAATTATCTGAAGTAAACAACTGAGCATTATTAAATATGGCAAATGTAGACCAATCCTAAGGCTCCATTTCCTACAAGGGAGAACAACAAAAGATAGTTACTGCCAAAGCTAAATCCCCTATTATACCTTATCGTTAAATCAATTACTTATTTTTCATAACGGATCTCACAGTCAGACTTGCCAACAATCTTACACATTTAATCTATCAGTTTACGCCTAAACACATGTCAAGATGCCAGACAGCTATATATTTTGTCTCCTGGCTTCTCTATTACCAAGTGACTCACCTCAGGTTCTTTTGTCAGGGATCTGGATTAACACTCCTCCCTGCTACGCTGATGTATCTGTGCCATTAAGTGAAACAGACAGGCTAAGGCTTTGCATATGGTGATTTAGGCAGGCATTGAGTCAGCAATTTTATGTTACTAATGGTTTTCAGCTGGGGTAGATTGCTAAGGGATAAGTCCCTGAGGTGAAGTTTTGTCTTGTAGCCCAGTTAACAATAAGGCCAAACAGTTCGCCAATCATTTGGGCTCCTCTAGGTTGAGACTGTGACAGATGGCAATCAAAGAGATCAACCGTACTGCGAATGCAACTTGTACTGCTACAGTGGTAAATATGAAAATAAATATTATTCCAAATGAAACAAACACCCTAACCTCTGTCTCATGGTTTTAAAAAAATCTTCCCCCATGTGGCTTCACCCAATTTTTAGGTGTCCTTACATTTCTTTCAACAAAAAAAGTTAATTTTGTCAGCAGTCGCTGAATGTCATTACACTTTTTGGTGTTTTTAAAACGAATAATACATTTATTCAACTTTTACAGCGTTTTTCATTACAGACAGAATCTCAAAGCACTTGTTAAGCAAGATATCCAACAAGAAGTTATTTGAAAATAAATATAGGCTACAACAGTAGCTAGATCAGATTGACCAGGGATGGGCAACTCCAGTCCTCGGGGGCCGGATTGGTGTCACACTTCTTCCCCATAAGACAAAGCTGATTCAACTAATTGCATTCTAAACTGAAGAGCATGATTAGTTGATTATTGGAGTCAGGTGTGTTAGCTGGGACTGGGGCAAAAGTGTGATACCAATCAGGCCCCAGAAGACTGGAGTTGCCCATCCCTGAGCTAGATCAACTCTGTTTGAGTGCTTCTTGAAGCCTCCAGCAGATAGGCAGCCACGATCATGATAGGATCTGGAAGCTCATAGTTATCGGAGGTGGTGGTCTCTGTCTGCTGCTTCAACAAAGTACTGAGTAAAGGGTCTGAATACTTATGTAAATGTGGGGATTTCAGTTTTTTTGTCATTATGGGATATTTTGTGTATATTGATGAAAAAACAACAACTATTTAATCAATTTTAGAATTAGGCTGTAATGTTACAAAATGTGGAAAAAGTCAAGGGGTCTGAATACTTTCCGAATGCACTGTATATGTTTTTCAATGACATTAGAATATTCTCTGAACATTACTAAAGTTTTCTTGTGGTTTTTATGGACAAAAAAAAAGAACAATTTGACATTCCCAGTTGTAGAACATTCCTAGAACATCACAAAAATTGTAGTTAAATGTAAATATATTTGAACTTTTAGGAATCGTTGTGTTAAAGTAATGAAAGTTCCATAAATGTGCTGACAATGTTACAAAACCAGGCAACTATTCCCAGTAAGTTGTGAGAAGGTTGTATGCAAAATAACCATAGGACCACCATGCTCTCACCAACCTCTAAGAAACATATTGCTCTCAGAATGTTATGTGCTAGCTGGGATCTACTATAGCTGATACGTCATGTTGTTGAGGCTCACAATTCTTTATCTGCAGGAAATTAAGTATTCTATACCATTCAGTGCTGGAAGGACGGTCAAGAACCCATTTACATGTTAGCATCGAGCTCTCCTCCTCAATCAACTCTCTCAGACTTTTTAATGAATTTTAATGCACTTGTGACATTCTCAAGGCCAAGAGTCATGCAGGCAGGAGATTCGCTCCTATATGTAGCCTAGAAACTTAGTCTGAGCAGTTAATCCATAGCAAACAAAACAGTGTCTATGTCTCAAACGGTACCCTATTCCCTATATAGTGCACTGCAGTTATGCACTAGGTAGGGCATAAAGTGCCATTTTTAACATAGCCAGTGATGAACATGTATATTGGTTTATTACAGATTATTATTTAATAACGGGTGGATTAACATATCAAACCACTAATCAGAAAAGAGAAGACTATGATAATTGCAATAGATTGAACACACATCAGACAAAATAGTAGAGGTATTCCATCTCTGTCCAGCTATTTTGATTGATTAAGTCCCTTTGACACCTTCCCTCGTAATCATGTGTACTTACCTAGATAATTATTTTACATTATAAACTGGGTGGTTTGAGCCCTGAATACGGATTGGCTGAAAGCCTTGGTATATCAAACCGTACAGTACACCAGAGCTATCACATTTTTTTTGTTTTTCTACTGTTCTAATTACGTTGGTCAGTTTATAATAGCAATAAGGCTCCTCGGGGGTTTGTGATATATGGCCATTATACCACTGCTAAGGGCTGTGTCCAGGCACACCACATTGCGTTGTGCATAAAAATAGCCTTTAGCTGTGGTATATTGGCCATAGGCCACAACCCCTCGTGTATAATTGGTTAATTATATCGCTGTTGAAGCTGTCTTTGCCCTTTGTTTTCCTACTATCTTTGTATGCTCCACATTTGCTGTGTTTTCCCTCTATATCTGCTATCTTCTTGTTCTACCTCCCTCTACATTCTGTATCGCAAATCCCTTACCTCCATCTACCTCCTCCCTCCATCCTCCTCCCTCCACTCAGACCTTCTTCTCGCCCTGTCAGCATCAATATTAAGCCCGTTATGTGATCCTGGGCTGGTTCGATATCACTGGGAGCTCTTTTGGGTCAGGGCCCTCTTGGGCCCCTCCTAAGCAAATAAGATATCGAAGGGGGGGACAAATTAAATGGCGCTGTGAACGTATGTACACTGTCCCACGCTACGGTTTGCACTGGGCTCTATGGTATTTTGGACTTGTGTGTGGCAGTCAGAGAGAAACGGGAGAGAACAGAGAGATTGAAAGACTTTTGTCCTTCCTGTGCTATAGGTCCATTTTTAATAACTCCTTGTAAGATAGTGATATTATAAAGGTTGTTACAGTTTTTAATGATATTGAACAAAAAAATACATTTTTACTGAGTTACAATTCATATAGGGAAAATGAGTCAATTGAAATAAATTCATTAGCCCATAATCTATGGATTTCACATAACTGGGAATACAGATCTGTTGGTCACAGACACTTAAAAAAAAGGTAGGGGCGTGGATCAGAAAACCAGTCAATATCTGGTGTGACCACCATTGGCTTCATGCAGCGTGACACATCTCATTCACATATAGTTGATCAGGCTGTTGATTGTGGCCTGTGGAATGTTGTCCCACTCCTCTTCAATGGCTGTACAGAGTAGCTGGATATTGGCAGGAAATAGAACACGTTGCAGTACATGTCGAACCAGAGCATCCCAAACAGGCTCAATGGGTGACATCTCTTGTAAGTATGCAGGCTATGGAAGAACGGTGACATTTTCAGCTTCCAGGAATTGTGTACAGATCCTTGCAACATGGAGCCAAGCATTATCTGCTGAAACATGAGGAGATGGCGGCAGATGAACGGCAAGACAATGGGCCCCAGTATCTCGTCACGGTATCTCTGTACATTCAAATTGCTATTGATAAATGCAATTGTGTTTGTTGTCTTTAGCATATGCTTACCCATAACATAACCCCACTGCCACCATGGGGCACTCTGTTCACAACGTTGACATCAGCAAACTGCTGGCCAACACGACGCCATACAAGTGGTCTGCGGTTGTGAGGCAGTTCGGACATAGTGCAAATTCTCTAAAACAACGTTGGAGGCAGCTTATGGTAGAGAAATTAACATTAAATTCCTTGGGAACAGCTCTGGTGGACATTCCTGCAGTCAGCATGCCAATTGCACTCTCCCTCAAAACTTGAGACATTTGTGGCATTGTGTTTTATGACAAAACTGCACATTTCAGAGTGGCCTTTTATTGTCCCCAGCACAAGGTGAACCTGTGTAATGATCATGCTGTTTAATCAGCTTCTTGATATGCCACACCTGTCAGGTGGATGGATTATATTGGCAAAGGAGAAATGCTCACTAACGGGGATGTAAACAAATTTGTGCACTAAATTTGAGAGAAATAAGCTTTCTGGGATCTTTTATTTTAGCTCATAAAAAACGGGACCAACATGTTGCGAATGTATTTTTGTTCAGCGTATATATCGGTAACAATATGGAGGTAGTAATGACTGTCATATCTGTAGGTGGTCCTGTATGGCTCATTTGGTAGGGCATGGCGCTTACAATGCTAGGATTGCGGGTTTGATTCCTGGGGCCACCTATACTTAAAATGTACATTTGAAGTCTGATGTTTACATACACCTTTGCCAAATACATTTAAACTCAGTTTTTCACAATTCCTGATATTTAATCCTAGTAAGTTAGGATCACCACCTAATTTTAAGAATGTGAAATGTCAGAATAATAGCAGAGAGAGTGATTCATTTCAGCTTTTATTTCTTTCATCACATTCCCAGTGTGTCAGAAATTTACATACACCCAATTAGTATTTGGTAGCATTGCCTTTAAATGATTTAACTTGGGTCAAACATTTCAAGTAGCCTTCCACAAGCTTCCCACAATAAGTTGGGTGAATTTTGGCCCATTCCTCCTGACAGAGCTGGTGTAACTGAGTCAGGTTTGTAGGCCTCCTTGCTCGCACACACTTTTTCAGTTCTGTCCACAAATATTCTATAGGATTGAGGTCAGGGCTTTGTGATGGCCACTCCAATACCTTGACTTTGTTGTCCTTAAGCCATTTTGCCACAACTTTGCGACCAACCTTTAACTTCCTGACATGTTTTGAGATGTTGCTTCAATATATCCACATAATTTTCCTCCCTCATGAAGCCATCTATTTTGTGAAGTGCACCAGTCCCTCCTGCAGCAGAGCACCCCCACAACATGATGCTGCCACCCCCTTGCTTCATGGTTGGGATGGTGTTCTTCAGCTTGCAAGCCTCCCCTTTTTCCTCCAAACATAACGATGGTCATTATGGCCAAATATTTATATTTTGATTTCATCAGACCAGAGGACATTTCTCCAAAAAGTACAATCTTTGTCCCCATGTGCAGTTGCAAACCGTAGTGTAACGCTTGTCCTCTTCTTCTGACGAGGAGTAAGAGATATCGGACCAATTTGCAGCGTGGTAAGTGTCCATTTTAATACTGTATGTAAAACTGAACACTACAAAATACAAAATAACAAAGTGAAAGAACGAAACAAACGAAACAGTCCCGAGTGGCACAAACACTGACACGGAAAATAATCACCCAACTCAAAGTGAAACCAGGCTACCTAAGTATGGTTCTCAATCAGGGACAACGATTGACAGCTGCCTCTGATTGAGAACCATACCAGGCCAAAACACAGAAATCCCAAAACATAGAAAAAGGAACATAGACAACCCACCCAACTCACGCCCTGACCATACTAAAACAAAGACATAACAACAGAACTAAGGTTAGAACGTGACGCGTAGTCTGACTTTTTTATGGCGGTTTTGCAGCAGTGGCTTCTTCCTTGCTGACCGGCCTTTCAGGTTATGTCGATATAGGACTCGTTTTACTGTGGATATAGATACGTTTGTACCTGTTTCCTCCATCATCTTCACAAGGTGCTTGTGCTGTTGTTCTGGGATTGATTTGCACTTTTCCAGGAGGCAGAACGTGTCTTCTTCCTGAGCGGTATGACGGCTGTGTGGTCCCATGGTATTTATACTTGCGTAGTATTGTTTGTACAGATGAACGTAGTACCTTCAGGCATTTGGAAATTGCTTCCTAGGATGAACCAGACTTGTGGAGATCAACAACAAAACATTCTGAGGTCTTGGCTGATTTCTTTTGATTTTCCCATGATGTCAAGCAACGAGGCACTGAGTTTGAAGGCAAGCCTTGAAATACATCCACAGGTACACCTCCAATTGACTCAAATTATGTCAATTAGCCTATCAGAAGCTTCTAAAGCCATGACATCATTTTCTGGAATTTTCCAAGCTGTTTAAAGGCACAGTCAACTTAGTGTATGTAAACTTCTGACCCGCTGGAATTGTGATACAGTGAATTATAAGTAAAATAACATGTCTGTAAACAAAAACGAGTTTTAATGACTCCAGTTTATGTCACGAATCCCGCTTCCTGAGTCTGTGTTTGCCTGTGTTTCTGTCCTGGAGTGTGTCTCCGGTGTCCTGGAACGCACCCTGTCTGGTTGCCGGGCGAATTAGCTTGTTGGGAGATCGATGTTCACCCGCACCTGTATCCCATCAGTAATCTGCACACCTGTCCTGATCATCACCTCTCCCCTTCAAAAGCTCTGACCTGACATCCATTCCCTGCCGGATCGTTAGCCATGAACAGTATGTTGTGCCATAGTATCAGCCTCAAGTTGGATAGAATTTGTTTCGTTGTTTTTTACGTATTGCTTGCCTCACCCGGATCATTTACCCCATTTCCGCCTGGTCGTCGGAGGATTCCGCTACCCCATTGGATCCACCTATTTACTCCCATCAACTCACCACCGCTGCCCGCTACGCCACCTGGATATATCTACCCATTCACATTCACTTGTAAATAAATACTCACCTTCTTCCTACTCTCCTTGTCCTGGTCTGCTTCTGGGTTCGATTTGGAAAGAACGTGACAGTTTAAGTGTGTATAAAGTTCCGACTTCAACTGTATGCACACATGACTGTGAGTCAATTTGCATACAATTGTCTGCTAAATGCATATATTATTATGAATATAGTAAAAATCAGGTGTAAGGTCCACCAAAGAGAAAGAGAGTCTCTTCAGGCGGCTTGTATTATAAGGACAATTCATTTGGCATTTGGCGTGAACCAGCAAGACATGTTTATCAATGCACTACTTGTTCCTACATCACTGTGCCAGACACTTGAATTATTGATGCCTCTGAGGATCAGCCTCATTTGAAAGGCCTCACGGATAGTTTAAAGTGATGACGCCTCAAGTTGGTGGCCCAACCCAGGTCATGGCACACAGCTCAATACATCAATACAGGAGACAGGCTTGATTCTAGGTCGTACACATACATATACACAACGTACCGATAAACATGCATGTACATAAACACACAAGTACACATACACATGTTGTCGTGGCTAACATTTAACAGTAAAAGAAAACCATAGAGTTTGTGCAGCGAGACCAAATCTTCTTTATTTCCTTTCCTGTGGGTTTGATTTGAAGTATTCTGTTTGAAAACGTCATCCTTTTTTTGTCCTTTTTCATTAAACCACACTCTCACGTCAGTGCTGCAGGTGGTTCAGTCTCCACTGGCCATGTAATTACCCATGAATCCATGGCTGAACGTAGGCTAGCTTCTGCATGATGTGGCAAACTCGCTAAGTGTGGTGAACATTTGCCTCATCCATTCTCTAATTTAGAGAGTCAAACTGTTTGGAGTTCCTAGACTGATGTTCCTTCCCTTTATTATGACTAACTCTTGGCTCAGGGTTTTTGATGTACTCTTTTGTTTACAGGCTCCGTGTTGCTGCTGCTGTTGCGTTTAGAAAGAAAAAGAAAAAGGGGAAGAAAAAAACAGAAAGGACCGTCACAAGAAATCCCAACCGCCAAAATGAAGATTAATGATGGGCGGAACAGCACAAACCAACACCAAATGGAGATTGGATTGTAGAAATGTCTTCTAGCCAGAGGGAGACACGAAGCAGCAGTACGCAGTAATTGTTACTCCTCATTAATATAGCAATACCTATCTGACTATAGCCTTCCCTCTCACTAAAAAGAGAGAGGTTGCGCCCCAAATTGCGCCCTATTCCCTATTTAGTACATTGCTTTCGACCAGAGCCCTATGGGTGCACTTAACTAATAGGGGATAGGGTGACATTTTGGATGCTATCGGAGTGTTCACTACCTGCGGAGCCTATATGATATTCTGCAACTGGATTAATTATGCTAACCGTCATTATCTTTACAAGATAAAACACTTGTGTATTTTGATTCTGCCAGCACATGGACAGGGGCTTTGTCATAAATTGCACCCTATTCTCTAGGCTCTGGGCAAATGTAGAGCAATAAATAGGAAATAGGGTGCCATTTGGGATGCGCACAGCTCTTGTTTACATTCAAGGGAACGTCCATTGGCAAGGTTGTCCAAGGTTACCATCCTCTGTGCTGCTCCCTGATAGAGACCTCTTGCTTTACTCTACCTGAACATCGCGATGAGGTAAGCACCAAGTAAGCTTCTTTACATTCAGCATCCGCAACTGAGCAAAGCCATGATAGAAAATAGTTTTGTGTATCTGAACTCCGTGTCAGTTTATCATCAGAATAAATAACTGTTAGATTGACATTTATATAATTGTGCACAATGGACACAACAAATCATTCCTCATTCATGGTGTTGTGATATTAGCTTTACAACCTTGTATAGTGACAATACACTATTAGAATATATATATTCCACCATTCAGTTCTCCTGTTGTGTAATCAAAGCGAGATTCAGAAGACAATGTCATAGACACAGCACAGAGAGAGAAAAGAGAGAGAGAAGAGAGACAGGGAGTAAAAAGAGAGCACAAGAGCGAGCAAGAGAGAGCCAGCGAGAGAGAGAGAGACCGTGGGACACAGAGATGATAATGGCTGAGTGTCCATCATCATCAGACTGGTCTCCGTATCCTCATTCCCTGTCAATCATCTCTGGGGAGATCGCACATTTGATTGCTAACAGAGGCTGCGTACCAAATGGCAACCTATTCCCTTTATAGTACATTACTTTTGACCAGGGCCCATAGCGCTCTAGTCAAAAGTGGTGCACTTTATAGGGGATAGGGTGTAATTTGGGATGCAGTAGAGAAACTTCTCAAGGGGCTCCCTGAATAAAAAAGTAATCTTGTCTTCTGCTCATAGCAACATAATTGTCACCTGTACAATATTAAATAGCGCGGTATGTTACTGACATTGTTGAGATGGTGTGGAATCACAAATCTATCCACTGTGATGCAGAGAATATGTTTAGGCCTATTTCATGAGCTTTATCACAATATATGAAAAGTGTGAGATATATAATAATAATAATAGTGTAATATACAATTCAAATCAACATGCAAAAATATATATATATTAAAACATATTTCGGGGAAGGAGAAATGTAAATGATATCCAATGGCAAAACCCTATCATCGTGTCAGCAGCACTGTTTATTGTTCACTCCACTCCACACCAAACAATTCACTGCAAATGTGTTGTGGACAAAAGAGGTGCTACGGACCATTGAACACAGATAGGGAAGCTGATGGCCCTGATAATGGGCCTTGGTATTATGTGTTGTCGTTTACCATCAGCACAGCCTGACACGCACTCCCACACACAAACACACGTACTTGGGTGAGCGCAGGCGTGCACACATACACCCTTTTCTACAGGGATCCAGGGTCCTGTGCTAGTTCACCATGGTAAAACAACCTTTAGTAGAGGAGCATGGGTAATTTGACCCAATATTCAACCCCCTGCTATGATCCACAGCTTCTGATGACCCTATGGCACCTATACTGTTTCACAGTTGGTACGTCACAGTAAGAGAACCTCCAAGCATAGAAATAGAATCACAAAAAGTTATTCTAATTCTATGCTCCCATCTTCAAAAAGCTACATTAAATGAATGTGTTGACAAATGAATATGTTCCTTGAGGGCTTTCAGAATATTCTCTGACTGAAACAACACTCAACAATGTGATCCACAGGTGATCTGTGCACACACACACACACACACACACACACACACACACACACACACACACACACACACACACACACACACACACACACACAAAATCCTGTCAGTGACCTTTGGTATTTGTACCACCAGACCAGACCAAACTGGAGGGGTGCCAGGGGCTCAAGTAATGACATCACACAACACACATCGGGACAGCACGGACAACAGATGGATAGGGCATGGAGATTGTAGGGGACACTACAACACAAATGGCACCCTATCCCTTATAAACTTTTGGCCACAGCTCATAGGGCTCTGGTCGAAAGTAGTGCACTACTAAGGGAATGGGGTGCCATTTTGGAGGCACACATTTAGAATTGGATGAATTTCTGACCCACCTCCATTTACATGTACACTGGCAGCAGAATGAACAAATGACCGCAGGAGATTGGAGAAGGAAAGGAAAGTAGCCAACTACATTTTGGTTTGTAATATTTGTGCTGCTTGTAAACACCAGACCACATTGACCTTGGCAAAGATGATAAAACAACATAGGTTCTTGATTTAAAAAAAATATTTTACCATTCAGATGTCAGTAAAATGTTATGTTCTTTACAATTAATGTTGTTTAAATTACATGGTGTACTTACAAGGTCTGTCAAAGTTCATTGTGATCATCTCTGTTGTTTAATGCGGTCCTTAAAGGGGCAATCTTTGATTTATACATAGATTTTTGGACTTTTAAATGAATTTAGCCATTTATTCTTGAAGAATAGTACTTACAAATTCCCCATGAGCTTAGTTCAATTAATTTATCCAGGCCCATACCACATATGTTTAGCAAAAAAGTGTTGGGGTGTTCGCTTTGTTGATATTTGAATCTCAGATAGCAATTTTGATTTAAAAACAATACTTTATCACTGAACGTGATAAATCCAACCATCAGCACAGCAGGAGTGACATGCAACAGGAGTGGTTAAGTCATGAATAGTAGTGGTGTGGGGGCTGTGCTTTGGCAAAGTGGGTGGGGTTATATCCTTCCTGTTTGGCCCTGTCCGGGGGTGTCCTCGGAATGGGCCACAGTGTCTCCTGACCCCTCCTGTCTCAGCCTCCAGTATTTATGCTGCAGTAGTAGTTTATGTGTCGGGGGGCTAGGGTCAGTTTGTTATATCTGGAGTACTTCTCCTGTCCTATTCGGTGTCCTGTGTGAATCTAGGTGTGCGTTCTCTAATTCTCTCCTTCTCTCTTTCTCTCTCTCGGAGGACCTGAGCCCTAGGACCATGCCCCAGGACTACCTGACATGATGACTCCTTGCTGTCCCCAGTCCACCTGACTGTGCTGCTGCTCCAGTTTCAACTGTTCTGCCTTATTATTATTCGACCATGCTGGTCATTTATGAACATTTGAGCATCTTGACCATGTTTTGTTATAATCTCCACCCGGCACAGCCAGAAGAGGACTGGCCACCCCACATAGCCTGGTTCCTCTCTAGGTTTCTTCCTAGGTTTTGGCCTTTCTAGGGAGTTTTTCCTAGCCACCGTGCTTCTACACCTGCATTGCTTGCTGTTTGGGGTTTTAGGCTGGGTTTCTGTACAGCACTTTGAGATATCAGCTGATGTACGAAGGGCTATATAAATACATTTGATTTGATTTGATGAATGAAACACCAGCAGCAACCCTGTATGAGGCTAGGGAACTCCCCCCCCCCCCCTGTCTATTTATAGCTAGCAACACTGCATGGCCCGCAGAAGATACACACATCTGTATGTGGTATTTCTCTCTGGTAAATCTCGAAGAACGAAGCTCAAAGACCCTGCAAAGCCAAAAATATTGCAAATAAAAATGAACAGTATAATATAATTACAGAACTAGGCCAACCATTGTGTCAAACTGTGATTGCAATGTTGTTGTTTACCAGGCAGGGTGTATACGTTTTTAAAATCTCCAGCCCTGGTTAAGTTAATAGGCCTATAGGGTGGCATTGGGAACACATCTACAGAATCCCAAAACTTAAGTAGCACACTCACATAGTTTTCAGACCAGGCTATCAAGACTAAAGGATGGATCTATCGCTGACTGACTTGGGAGGGTTAAATGGATAAAACTGCTAACAGAACACAAAAATATGTTATTTTAAGATAATCAAACTGCATATTTTTCAATCTACTGCATGTGTGTATGAAGTCACTCCTCTGCAAGCTCTGTCTAGCATGCCATGCACTAGAGGCATTTTGTGACAATAATATAACTACTAGAATGGGCATTGCCCCTCAGATTCCTTCTAGTTATCATTTTTCTTTGGTGACCATACAATTGCCCTCCATGAGAACGGTCTGGCAGCTTGTCGATGTTATTATCCAATGACTTTATTGAGTTATGCTAATACGACTGAATTCTCTGCAATCTGCAAAACACTGATTGGCCCTAATTATATAATGCGTCTCATTAAACCCTTCTCTCTCTCATCACTAGCAAAATAGCACTTAACTCAAGGCTTTTATATTTTATATTTGCTGCATATAGGACCAGACATGCAGGGTGTACTTATCTATTCTCCACATACAGTACCAGTCAAAAGTTTGGACAGTCTTGAAGTAGTTCCCACATATGCTGAGCACTTGTTGGCCTTCACTCTGCAGTCCAACTCATCCCAAACCATCTCAATTGGGTTGAGGTCAGGTGATTGTGGAGGCCAGGTCATTTATTAATTTTTTATTTATATATCTAGGCAAGTCAGTTAAGAACAATTTCTTATTTACAATGACGGCATACCCTGGCCAAACCCTAACCCGGACGACGCTGGGCCAATTGTGTGCCGCCCTATGGGACTCCCAATCACGGCCAGTTGTGATACAGCCTGGAATTGAACCAGGGTCTGTAGTGACGCCACTAACACTGTGATGCAGTGCGTTAGACCTCTTCGCCACTCAGGAGTCATCTGATGCAGCACTCCATCACTCTTCTTCTTGGTCAGATACCCCTTAAACAGGCTGGAGGTGTGTTGGGTCAGTGTCCTGCTAAAAAAACTAGACAGGATGGAGTATCGCTGCAGAATTCTGTGGAAGCCATGCTGGTTAAGTGTGCCTTGAATTCTAAATATATCACCGACAGTGTCACCAGAAAACCACCCCTACACCATCACACCTCCTCCTCTATGCTTTGCAGTGGGAACCACACATGCGGAGATCATCCGTTCACCTACTTTGTGTCTCACAAACACACAGAGTTTATTTGAGCTGCAATCTGAGCTGCAATCTGAGGTGCAGTTAACTCTAATGAACTTATCCTCTATAGCAGAGGTAACTCTGGGTCTTCCTTTCCCGTGGCAGTCCTCATGAGAGCCAGTTTCATCTTAGTGCTTGATGGTTTTTGCGACTGCACTTGAAGAAACTCAAATTTCTTTAACTTTTTCTGATTGACTGACCTTCATGTCTTGAAGTAATGATTGACTGTCTCTTTGCTCATTTGAGTTGTTCTTGCCATAATATGGACTTGGTATTTTACCAAATAGAGCTATCTTCTGTATACCACCCCTACCTTGTCACAACATAACTGATTGGCTCAAAAGCATTAAGGAGGAAATAAATTCCACAAATTAACTTTTAACAAGGCACACCTGTTAAATGAAATGCATTCCAGGTGACTACCTCATGAAGTTGGTTGAGAGAATGCCAAGAGTGTGCAAAGCTGTCATCAAGGCAAAGGGTGGCTACTTTGAAGAACTTTAAATATAAATCATATTTTTATTTGTTTAACACTTTTTTGGTTACTACATGACTCCATATGTGTTATTTCATAGTTGTAATGTCTTCACTATTATTCTACAATGTAGAAAATAGTAAAAAAAATAAGAAAAACCCTTGAATGAGTAGGTGTGTCCAAACTTTTTACTGGTGCTGTACATATTCTAGTGCAATCAACATTCAGTGTTGTTGTGAACACAGGATACATGAGCCACCTATTGCAAAGTATGGCACATACAGTGTGTGTTTCTCAAAATGCATACTACCTTACTCTGAGCAGGGCCAATTGCAGTAAGTGAGGGTCGGCATATGAGTCCAAATAAATGTATAAGAAACGGAGCACTGCGGGCACTTCTTAAATGCATACTCCGTTTGTACATGTTTTGAAGCATGCATCGATGCAAGTATGCAAAGAAATTATGCAACCACGTAAAGAAAAACGCAGAATTTCTTGAAGTCAATGGTGGGCATTATTTGAGCTGAATCGAGAGAAAAAAACACTCCGACTTCTGAATGAAATGTTGCCTATTCACATCTCACATGTTGCCTGACTACAATATTTTATCTTGATGCGTAAATAAATACATGCTGTGTTAATTTTGGCATGTTTCTCTGCCTACTTCCATAGATCACAAGCCCATAATAAGTCAGTAGGGCTAACTGGCTAGCTACAAGTACTTGTAGCTAGCCAGATAGCCACAAAGAATTGTTAGCTACCCTCAAACAATTGACATCCATCTTGCATAATAATTTTAGGTCATATTTGCCTGTTAAACTATCTGGTTAGCTACATTATTACGATTGACATATAGCTAGCTCATAGTTATGAAGTAAAATGGTTGCTTTGTGTATATCTTGTTTCGTCTCTATTGCCATTGTTGTCCTGGCTGGAAAACGGTTCAATGAATGGAAAAGTCCATTGTAAATCAATAGGGAAAACTGGCTAGCTAGCTAGCCACGAAGAGTTGGTAGCTACCAAGGAAAATATACATCTACCTTGCATAACATTCGTTTTTAGATCACTTTTGCCTGTTTAACTAGCTGGCTAGCCAGACTATTACTATTCACATATCTAGCTGATAATTATGATGTAAAATGTTAACTTTGTGTGTGTCTTGTTTTGTCAATTGTTGCCATTGTCCTGGCTGGAAGAAGGTTCAGTCAATGGGGAGGTGAAGCGTGAGGTAATACTGTACAGTAGGGTGAGTGATTGCTTCTCAAATGTATTGTTTTATGTATTCTCCACACTCTCATCCTCAGAAGAACATACTCAAGAGAACGTGGTCAGAGAATGCACTCGGAGTGTGGATCACGGTAGTATGCATATTGAGAAACACCAAGTATGTAGCATTTCTCTCAAATGTTGTGAACAAATTTGTTTACATCCCTGTAAGTGAGCATTTCTCCTTTGCCAAGATAATTCATCCACCTGACAGGTGTGGCATATTAAGAAGCTGATTAAAGAACTTGCGCACAGGTGCATCTTGTGCTGGGGACAATACAAGGCCACTCTAAAATGTGCAGTTTTGTCACACAACACAATACCACAGATGTCTCAAGTTTTGAGGGAGTTTGCAATTGGCATGCTGTTGCCAGAGAATTCAATGTTCATTCCTCTACCATAAGCTGCATCCAACATTGTTTTGGCAGTACGTCCAACCACAGACAACGTACGTGTATGGCGTTGTGTGGGCGAGCAGTTTGCTAATGTCAACTTTGTGAACAGACTGCCCCATGGTGGCGGTGGGGTTGTGGTATGGGAAGGCATAAGCTACAGACAATGAACACAATTGCATTTTATTAATGGCAATTTCAATGCACAGAAATACCGTGACGGGATGCTGTTGCTATCACCTCATGTTTCAGCATGATAATACACAGCCACATGTTGCAAGGATTTGTACACAATTCCTGAAAGCTGAAAATGTCCCAGTTCTTTCATGGCCTGCATACTCACCAGACATGTCACCCATTGAGCCGGTTTGGGATGCTCTGGATTGACGTGTATGACAGAGTGTTCCAATTCCGGCTAATATCCAGCAACTACGCAGAGCCATTGAAGAGGAGTGGGACAACATTCCACAGGCCACAATCAACAGCTTGATCAACTATTAGCGAAGGAGTTGTGTCACGCTGCATGAGGCCGGTGGTCACACCAGATACTGACTGGTTTTCTGTTCCACGCCCCTACCTTTTATCTGTGACCAACAGATGCATATCTGTATTTCCAGTCATGTAAAAGCCATAGATGATGGCCTAATGAATTCATTTCAATTCATTGAGTTTCTAATATGAAATGTAACTAGGTAACATATTTGAAATTGTTGCATGTTGCGTTTATATTTTTTGTTCAGTATATGTAAGCTCAGAGCATCTGGAAAAGTGCTATGTAAATCAATTTAATTACAATTATGTAGCCTACTGGTGCTCAGGAAATGTGTGGAGATGGATGATTTTTTGAACAACAACAAAAACCTGAAATATGAGCAACAGTCTGGTCCACTAATGCCATCAACTATGTGATAATTTTCTTCTTGGCAGGGGGCTTCTTTGAAAGGTACAAACTATTACTCTAAAAAGAGAATGGTGGCAGAGAAATAGAAAAATAGAGAACATGGGTTTGGCGTACACAATCAGTGATGGCTTGAAAGAGCACTTGGCACAAAGAAATAGAATGTTGTGTGCACATTGTGATAATTGTTTGGAAACCACATGCAGGCACGCTTATCCAGCACAGCGGCCTGAATGCATCTTATAAGTACTTTTCAAGGGGCCGCTATTTATGTGACACACAACCCGATATTCTGATCATCCGGTCCAGGTTCATTTCACAGAGTAGAGGAGGGGATGGAGGAGGAGAGGGGGAAAGGAGGAACAGCTAGGTTGTTGTTAAGGGGTGGAGCGAAGAGATGGAGAGGCAGTAGAGAGGTGAGGTGGATGGAAAAATTGAATGCTTGCTTGTTGAATAGGGAGACCCAATATCCTAGGTTGCTGTTGAGGGATGGAGAGATTGAGGTGTGGGGTGAAGGGAAGGAGAGGTGGATGGGAAGAGGGAAATATTATTTGTTGTATATGGAGAGTTACATGTAATATCCTAGGAGTTTGGAGGGTCAGCACATTTTACAAGATAGATGAGGGCCAGAGGGTAACTTGGGTAATTCACAGTTATATGCTACGCCGGCATGCCCTTGCTCTCGTTTCCTAAGCAACTGGCATTTTCATATATTTTGTGAAATCCAGACAAGCCCTAACAAGGAAGTGAAAGTGTGTGTGTGCCAGGTTTTCCGTTAAGGAAATGTGGTGCTGGACATTTGATGGGCAGCATTTTAATTTACCGGACATTTGAGAAATTTACAAGATCCATATGCATTGGGACCGTAACCTGATTAGGACATCCACCCACGGTGCACAGAAAGACAGAAATCACATTTAGATTATGGTAATTCATTCTACTAGAACAAGCAACTTGAGGATACAACGACAAGAGTCCTACTTATCGAATTCTGATGCGCACTTTGCAGATCTTAAAATAATTGTCCACATTTACTTTTCCTCAGCCAACAAGACGAGTAACAAACATCAAAATCACTAGCCTATGTCAATCTACTATCCCCCATAGTGGAACAGTTTACCTATTCTATTGGTCAGCTTGTCATTGTGTGCAAAAAGAAATAGCCTATATCAAACAGACTCTAGTACAGTTGTGGGATGATAGATCACAAATTCATAAAAAAAGTAATGAGGCTGATGCAACAGATCCAAACGTTTTGCTTAATTTTTTTAATCAACTATTATTCATTCAGATTATAAGCACAGCAATGCTCACACGGCAGTAGGCTGGCCAAATGTTCACTGCTTTCAAAAGCGCACTGCACATGTGAGTATTTCGTGATAGAGATGAAAATATCCATTTGAAATGTATAAATAGGGGAGATTTAAAGATGCAACAGCTAGCATGTAGAAAATAGTGAAAATAAAGAAAAACCCTTGAATGAGTAGGTGTTCTAAAACTTTTGACCGGTACTGTATATCGATTTAACTCATTATGTTTAAGTAAATGTAACACACCCCTTTCAAGTAGTTTTACTGCAAACTTCATGTTTCATGAACTTTATATTTTTGTTTTATGCTTACTTCCTAGCCATTAACCTGTAATAATTTATTATAAGTTGCGGCAACTAATATGCAATTAAAAACTATTGTCACGACGTCCGCCGAAGTCGGTCCCTCTTCTTGTTCGGGCGGCGTTCGGCGGTCGACGTCACCGACCTTCTAGCCTTCGCCAATCCACTTTTAATTTTCCATTTGTTTTGTCTTTGTTTTACACACCTGATTTCAATACCCCAATTATGTTCATTATTTAAGCCTCTGTTTTCCCCATGGTTTTTGTGCTTGATTGTTTTATTGTAAGTTCGGTCCAATGTTTGTGGGCTTGGTATTACTTAATGTATTTGGACATTTTGAGTAAAGTTCCTTGTGTTACTCATCTCTGCTGTCCTGCGCCTGACTCCTCTGCACCAGCTACACCCAGAACCTTACAGAATCATGCACCCGAAAATGGAGTCAGCAGGAGCAGACAACCCATCTTTGGCGGTCGAGGAGCGTGTTCAGCAGCATGCGACCATGTTGCAACATCTCGGCACCGCCATGGATCGCGTGCTGCAGACGATGGACCGATGGGAAAGAGGAGGAGTTCTGCCAGCTCCTCCAACGGCACCACTACAACAGGCACCACAGTTCACCCCTCCTTCACCCGGTCCCAGTGGGATTTGGCTTGCGCTTCCGAGAGAGTATGATGGGACAGCTGTCGGATGCCAGGGGTTCCTACTCCAGCTTGAACTCTACCTAGAGACCGTCCACCCGTCTCCTTCGGGACGTGAGAGCGTGTCCGCCCTCGTCTCCTGTCTCTAAGGGAAAGCCCTGGAGTGGGCCAACGCCGTATGGGGGGATGGAGAATCGGTGTTGGACAATTACGCAGAGTTTCGACCACCCGCCCGAGGGTAGAGCGGTGGGTGAATGTCTGTTCCACTGGAGGCAGGGGATGCGGAGCGCACAGGAGTTCGCCTTGAACTTCCGGACCCTTGTTGCCAGCGTGGGATGGAACGACAGGGCCCTGATCGATCACTACCGGTGCAGTCTGCGCGAGGACTTCCGTCGGGAGTTAGCCTGCAGGGACACCACTACTTCCGGCGCCGACAGAGATGGCCGCCTCGCTTCGCGTTCCTAGGAAACTATGCAGTTTTTTGTTTTTTTACGTGTTATTTCTTACATTAGTACCCCAGGTCATCTTAGGTTTCATCACATACAGTCGAGAAGAACTACTGAATATAAGATCAGCGTCAACTCACCATCAGTACGACCAAGAATACGCTTTTCGCGACGCGGATCCTGTGCTCTGCCTTACAAACAGGACAACGGAGTGGATCCCATGCAGCGACCCAAAAAAACGACTCCGAAAAAGAGGGAAACGAGGCGGTCTTCTGGTCAGACTCCGGAGACGGGCACATCGTGCACCATTCCCTAGCATTCTTCTTGCCAATGTCCAGTCTCTTGACAACAAGGTTGATGAAATCCGAGCAAGGGTAGCATTCCAGAGGGACATCAGAGACTGTAACGTTCTTTGCTTCACGGAAACGTGGCTTACTGGAGAGACGCTATCCGAAGCGGTGCAGCCAACAGGTTTCTCCACGCATCGCGCAGACAGGGAAAAACATCTTTCTGGTAAAAAGAGGGGCGGGGGCGTATGCCTTATGACTAACGTGACATGGTGTGATGAAAGAAACATACAGGAACTCAAATCCTTCTGTTCACCTGATTTAGAATTCCTCACAATCAAATGTAGACCGCATTATCTACCAAGAGAATTCTCTTCGATTATAATCACAGCCGTATATATCCCCCCCCAAGCAGACACATCGTTGGCTCTGAATGAACTTTATTTGACTCTTTGCAAACTGGAAACCATTTATCCGGAGGCTGCATTCATTGTAGCTGGGGATTTTAACAAGGCTAATCTGAAAACAAGACTCCCCAAATTTTATCAGCATATCGATTGCGCAACCAGGGGTGGAAAGACCTTGGATCATTGTTACTCTAACTTCCGCGACGCATATAAGGCCCTGCCCCGCCCCCCTTTCGGAAAAGCTGACCACGACTCCATTTTGTTGATCCCTGCCTACAGACAGAAACTAAAACAAGAGGCTCCCACGCTGAGGTCTGTCCAACGCTGGTCCGACCAAGCTGACTCCACACTCCAAGACTGCTTCCATCACGTGGACTGGGACATGTTTCGTATTGCGTCAGACAACAACATTGACGAATACGCTGATTCGGTGTGCGAGTTCATTAGAACGTGCGTTGAAGATGTCGTTCCCATAGCAACGATTAAAACATTCCCTAACCAGAAACCGTGGATTGATGGCAGCATTCGTGTGAAACTGAAAGCGCGAACCACTGCTTTTAATCAGGGCAAGGTGTCTGGTAACATGACCGAATACAAACAGTGCAGCTATTCCCTCCGCAAGGCTATCAAACAAGCTAAGCGTCAGTACAGAGACAAAGTAGAATCTCAATTCAACGGCTCAGACACAAGAGGCATGTGGCAGGGTCTACAGTCAATCACGGACTACAGGAAGAAATCCAGCCCAGTCACGGACCAAGATGTCCTGCTCCCAGGCAGACTAAATAACTTTTTTGCCCGCTTTGAGGACAATACAGTGCCACTGACACGGCCTGCAATGAAAACTTGCGGTCTCTCCTTCACTGCAGCCGAGGTGAGTAAGACATTTAAACGTGTTAACCCTCGCAAGGCTGCAGGCCCAGACGGCATCCCCAGCCGCGCCCTCAGAGCATGCGCAGACCAGCTGGCCGGTGTGTTTACGGACATATTCAATCAATCCCTATACCAGTCTGCTGTTCCCACATGCTTCAAGAGGGCCACCATTGTTCCTGTTCCCAAGAAAGCTAAGGTAACTGAGCTAAACGACTACCGCCCCGTAGCACTCACTTCCGTCATCATGAAGTGCTTTGAGAGACTAGTCAAGGACCATATCACCTCCACCCTACCTGACACCCTAGACCCACTCCAATTTGCTTACCGCCCAAATAGGTCCACAGACGATGCAATCTCAACCACACTGCACACTGCCCTAACCCATCTGGACAAGAGGAATACCTATGTGAGAATGCTGTTCATTGACTACAGCTCGGCATTCAACACCATAGTACCCTCCAAGCTCGTCATCAAGCTCGAGACCCTGGGTCTCGACCCCGCCCTGTGCAACTGGGTACTGGACTTCCTGACGGGCCGCCCCCAGGTGGTGAGGGTAGGCAACAACATCTCCTCCCCGCTGATCCTCAACACTGGGGCCCCACAAGGGTGCGTTCTGAGCCCTCTCCTGTACTCCCTGTTCACCCACGACTGCGTGGCCACGCACGCCTCCAACTCAATCATCAAGTTTGCGGACGACACAACAGTGGTAGGCTTGATTACCAACAACGACGAGACGGCCTACAGGGAGGAGGTGAGGGCCCTCGGAGTGTGGTGTCAGGAAAATAACCTCACACTCAACGTCAACAAAACTAAGGAGATGATTGTGGACTTCAGGAAACAGCAGAGGGAACACCCCCCTATCCACATCGATGGAACAGTAGTGGAGAGGGTAGCAAGTTTTAAGTTCCTCGGCATACACATCACAGACAAACTGAATTGGTCCACTCACACAGACAGCATTGTGAAGAAGGCGCAGCAGCGCCTCTTCAACCTCAGGAGGCTGAAGAAATTCGGCTTGTCACCAAAAGCACTCACAAACTTCTACAGATGCACAATCGAGAGCATCCTGGCGGGCTGTATCACCGCCTGGTACGGCAACTGCTCCGCCCTCAACCGTAAGGCTCTCCAGAGGGTAGTGAGGTCTGCACAACGCATCACCGGGGGCAAACTACCTGCCCTCCAGGACACCTACACCACCCGATGTCACAGGAAGGCCATAAAGATCATCAAGGACATCAACCACCCGAGCCACTGCCTGTTCACCCCGCTATCATCCAGAAGGCGAGGTCAGTACAGGTGCATCAAAGCTGGGACCGAGAGACTGAAAAACAGCTTCTATCTCAAGGCTATCAGACTGTTAAACAGCCACCACTAACATTGAGTGGCTGCTGCCAACACACTGACACTGACTCAACTCCAGCCACTTTAATAATGGGAATTGATGGGAAATGATGTAAATATATCACTAGCCACTTTAAACAATGCTACCTTATATAATGTTACTTACCCTACATTATTCATCTCATAGGCATACGTATATACTGTACTCTATATCATCGACTGTATCCTTATGTAATACATGTATCACTAGCCACTTTAACTATGCCACTTTGTTTACATACTCATCTCATATGTATATACTGTACTCGATACAATCTACTGTATCTGCCTATGCTGCTCTGTACCATCACTCATTCATATATCCTTATGTACATATTCTTTATCCCCTCACACTGTGTACAAGACAGAAGTTTTGGAATTGTTAGTTAGATTACTTGTTGGTTATTACTGCATTGTCGGAACTAGAAGCACAAGCATTTCGCTACACTCGCATTAACATCTGCTAACCATGTGTATGTGACAAATAAAATTTGATTTGATTTGATTTGATTTGATTTGATTCTTACGTTTGACCAGCTGGTGGACCTGTCCATCCGGCTGGATAACCTCCTGGTTACCCGCGGACGTCCGGATCGGGGCATGTCAGGTCCATCCCCCAGCACCACCGTTCCGACGCCCATGGAGCTGGGAGGTGCTGCGCTTAGGGCGACCGGGGGAGGAGCCGTTCCCTGTACCATCTCTGGCCACAGAGGGCACACTGCTGGTCGGTGCTGGGGAGGTTCTTCCGTGAGTCGAGATAGCAGGCAGGGCACTCTCGTGTCACCCCAGGTGAGTCGGCACCAGGCTCATTCAGAGCCCCTGTTTCTCACATGTTCTTGTTCATACATTTTCCTGAGTTTTCCCCGCATCCCCAGCATAAGGCACTCGTGAATTCAGGCGCAGCTGGGAATTTTATTGACAGAGCATTTGCCCATAGTTTAGGGATCCCTATTGTTCCTGTGGATATGCCCTTCCCTGTGCACGCCCTAGATTGTCGACCATTAGTGTCAGGGCTAATTAGGGCGGCCACCGCTCCACTGTGCATGGTTATCAGGAGGTCACAAGGAGAGAATTAGTCTTTTCCTGATTGATTCTCCTGTGTTTCCCGTGGTGCTGGGCCTACCCTGGTTGGCCTGTCATGACCCCACTATTTTGTGGCCACAGAGGGCTCTCAAGGGGTGGTCACAAAAGTGCTCGGGGAGGTGTTTAGGGGTTTCTGTCGAGTCCAGACCAGGTCTCCACCGTGCGCATCCCCTCTGAATATGCCGATTTGGCTCTCGCCTTCTGTAAGAAGAAGGCGACTCAATTACCACCCCATCGACGGGGGGATTGTGTGATAAATCTCCTGGTAGACGCAGCACCTCCCAGGAGTCACGTGTATCCCCTGTCACAGGAGACGGCGGCTATGGAAACATATGTCTCCAAATCCCTGGGGCAGGGGTATATTCGGCCCTCCACTTCACCTGCATACTCAAGTTTATTTTTTGTGAAGAAGAAGGATGGAAGTCTGCGCCCGTGGATTGACTATCAAGGTATCAACCAAATCACTGTGAGGTACAGCTACCCGCTGCCTCTCACAGCCAGTGCGATAGAGTCAATGCACGGGGCGCGCTTCTTCACAAATTTGGATCTCAGGAGCGCTTACAACCTGGTGCGTATCCGGGAGGGGGACGAGTGGAAGACTGCATTTAGTACCACCTCAGGGCACCATGAGTACCTCGTTATGCCGTACGGGTTGATGAATGCTCCATCAGTCTTCCAGACATTTGTAGACAAGATTTTCCGGGACCTGCACGGGCAGGGTGTAGTGGTGTATATTGACGACATTCTGATATACTTCGCTACACGCGCCGAGCATGTGTCCCTGGTGCGCAGGGTGCTTGGTCGACTGTTGAAGCATGACCTGTATGTCAAAACTGAGAAATGTCTGTTCTTCCAACAGTCCGTCTCCTTCCTAGGGTACCGCATTTCCTCTTCTGGGGTGGAGATGGAGTGACCAAATTTCAGCCATGCGTAATTGGCCAACTCCCACAACGGTAAAAGAAGTGCAGCGGTTTCTAGGGTTTTCCAACTACTACCGGAGGTTTATCCGGGGCTTTGGTCAGGTAACGGCTCCCATTACCTCACTGCTGAAGGGGGGACCGGTGCGACGGCAGTGGTCGGCTGAGGCGGACAGGGCTTTTGGTCACCTCTGTTTACCTCGGCTCCCGTGCTGGCTCATCCGGATCCCTCTTTGGTGTTCATAGTGGAGGTGGACGTGCTCGAGGCTGGGATAGGAGCCATGCTCTTTTATCGCTCGGGTACGCCACCAAAGATCTGCCCCTGTGCTTTCTTTTCGAAGAAGCTCAGCCCAGCAGAGCGAAACTATGATGTGGGGGACCGGGAGCTGTTGGCTGTTGTCAAGGCTCTGAAGGCGTGGAGACATTGGCTTGATGGGGCTAAACACCCTTTTCTCGTCTGGACTGACCACCGCAATCTGGAGTACATCCGGGCGGCGAGGAGACTGAACCCTCACCAAGCAAGGTGGGCCATGTTCTTTACCCATTTTGTTTTCACCCTGTCTTACAGACCAGGTTCCCAGAATGCTAAGGCAGACACACTGTCCCGGATGTAGGACACAGAGGAGCGGTCCGTAGATCACACTCCCCTACTTCCGGCCTCTTGCCTGGTGGCACCGGTGGTGTGGGAGCTGGAGCGGACATCGAGTGGGTGTTACGTACAGAGCCCACTCCCCCCCAGTGTCCAGCTGGGCGTTTGTATGTTCCGTCTGCTGTCCGCGACCACTTGATCTATTGGGCCCACACGTCACCCTCCTCTGGTCATCCTGGCATTGGTCGGATGGTGCGCTGTCTAAGTGGGAAGTACTGGTGGTCCACCTTGGCCAAGGACGTGAGGGTTTACGTTTTCTCCTGCTCGGTGTGTGCCCAGTGCAAGGCCCCTAGGCACCTACCCAGAGGGAAGTTACAGCCCTTACCCATTCCACAACGGCCGTGTTCAAACCTATCGGTGGATTTCCTCACAGATCTTCCTCCCTCACAGGGTAACACCACGATCCTGGTCGTTGTGGATCGGTTCTCTAAGTCCTGCCTCTCCTTCCTTTGCCTGGTCTCCCTACAGCCCTGCAGACTGCGGAGGCCCCGTTTACACACGTATTCCGGTCTTTTACCCCGAGAGTAACGGGCAGGTGGAGAGAGTAAACCAGGATGTGGATGCGGAAGGTTTCTCCACCCCCTCTGGACATCGAGGGGGCCCCGGCATATGCTGTTTGAGCCATACTGGACTCGAGGCGTGGGGCGAGGGGCCTTCAGTACCTCGTGGAGTGGGAGGGGTACGGTCCGAAGGAGAGATGCTGGGTGCCGGTGGAGGACGTTTTGGACCCTTTGTTGCTGCGGGAGTTCCTATCCGGATCGCCCTGCGCCTCGTCCTCCGGGTCGTCCCCGGTGTCGACGCGCATCAATGGAGGGGGGGTACTGTCACGACTTCCGCTGAAGTCGGTACCTCTTCTTGTTCAGGCGGCGTTCGGAGGTCGACATCACCGGCCTTGTAGCCATCGCCGATCCACTTTTCATTTTCCATTTGTTTTGTCTTCGTTTTACAATTACAATTACACGTTCATTATTTAACCCTCTCTTTTCCTCATGGTTTTTGTGTGTGATTGTTTTATTGTAAGTTCGGTCCGATGTTTGTGGGCTTGTTATTACTTCATGTATTTGGACATTTTGAGTAAAGTTCCTTGTGTTACTCATCTCTGCTGGCCTGCGCCTGACTCCTCTGCACCAGCTACACCCAGAACCTTACAACTATAACTTACTTAAATCAAACGGTAGTTGTACCTCTAATCAAAAACTTTGTGGCAACTGATTGGGTAGGTTTTTTTTGTAGTACCAACTCAAACAAAATAATTGCAATGTTAATAGAAATAAACTAAAAAACATGTCCAAATGAATACTTTTACACCAGGAATAATATGGATTTATTGTTTCAGTAACAATAACACATTTCCTGAGAAAAGACTCCTGATCAGAGTACATTTAAAGAGGATACAGTAAAAGGTTCACATGTTAGAGAACATAGTGCAATGTTCATAACTAAAGAGCACAGATTGTGGTCAATGTGGCAATGTCTCAGTAGAGGTCAGGTTTGGGTCAGTCATTATCAATTCAGTCAATTTGGTAAGTAAACTAAAAGTATAATATTTTCCTCATTGCCTCCTTTGAGGAAAATATTAGAATTTCAGTTTACTTCCTGAATTGACTGAATTTAAAATGGAATTGACCCGACCCAGACCTCCACTGAGACATTGCCCCATATGCAAGCCCAAAAATCAACTTGTCAGTGATAGGCCTAATAAAGTGCCGTGTTAAAAACAGTGGACAACATGTTTGAAAAAAAGTAACAGTGGTAGACCTTTTTCAAGTGTCATGTTAATAACGGGGGACAACATGCTTAGAAAAAGTAATCTCAATGCATTTGAGCAAGGAAATTGTACGTTTAGGAAAATAGCAGATCTAAGTAACATCATGACCTACAAGCATTTTGCTACACTCGCAATAACATCTGCTAACCATGTGTATGTGATCAATAAAATGTTATTTTATTTGGTATTAGCCTACATACCGCCAAGGTTCACTTTTAAAGAGAACACTACAGTAGCACTTCCACCATGGTTGGGGTCAATTCCTTTTCAATTCAGAAAGTAAACTAAAATTGAAATAACAATTCCAATTTTCCTCATTGCCTCCTATGAGATGAAATTAGAACTGGAATTTCAGTTTACTTCCTGAATTGAAATGGGATTGACCCCAACCCTGGTGGAGTTGCTACTGTAATCATGATTAGGGGGTCAGAGCGTGTGTTTCTTTTGGGGTTCCGTTCCTAAACAATAAAAACAATTCAACAATGTCAACAATGTCTTATTTAAAGTAAATGAGAACAGTTATGCCTTGTGTGGGCATCATGTAGTTCCTAAACGGATACATAAATGTCAATTTGATGACATATGCTTACTAATCTAACCTGGTACCAGAGAAAGATTCAAATATTTAGCCTTAAATCACTTGTGACGTGCTGAGCTTGGTTTAATTAGGAACCTCATACAATGGAACCAATGGAATAGTCTCAAAAGGGCAAACTCTCATGTGCATTTTAAATACTTATTAAGCCTAGTCCTGGACTAAAACGCAAGCTCAATGGAGAATCTCCATAGAAAATAATTTTAGTCCAGGACTAGGCTTAATCTGTGTCAGGGAAATCTCCCCTCAAGGTTTAATAAGTAGTTGATATTTGCATTAGTCTTACCTGTAGATCATGACACCTCAGAATGTCAACCAAAGCATCAGCAGTCCTTCCAGTCTTCGATGCCATCTGTCTATACAAGGTCCTCAACCGAGGGATGTGACGGTCAATCTCAGCATAGAAGATGTTTGGCAGGTTCTGGTTTGTAATTCACTGGAACTCTGCATACACCTACATTTGGAATAGATGTACAACAAAGGACAGTATTTAGAAGTTATCGTAAGTTCGGAACACAATATCACAATTTAATTCAGCACAACTTTTAATATATATATTAAAGCAGGTCAAATTTGTGTAAAAACAGCATTGCAATTTTAGATGTGACTTCGTATGCAGAGCAGGCCAGAGATCAAGGAACTCCTTTACATGTGGAGTGTCGGTGACTACACCCTGGCGTCGCAGGACGAATGTGAGCTACATCTTCCTATCGATCAGGGGTAAGTAAATTTCCGTCTTCTAAACTTCTTGGACAATTTCCTACCTCAGCGTTGCAAGACTCCCCGAGCCCTCTCCAAGGGGGAAGTTTGGCAGAAAGTTAACTTCAGCCCACTTAGGTCTCTTTCTGATTGAGTGTGGTGGTTCATTCTCTGGATTGCTTTGGCTTCTTTTTCCTGCCTTTATGGAGACCTGCTGTTCTCCTCAACTTGATTCTGTAGTTACCCATCTTGCATTTGATGCTGTTCTTATATCCATTCTACCCAGTGTCCGATTCAGCCTCTTTCAGACAGGGGTGTTTTGTAAACAAGACCTTCAGCTGCCAACCTAACTCTCTGTCATTTACACAGCAGTAGCAACTTTCACTAAGATGTGATGTTTTTGGCTTCTAGACATCTGAAGATGTTTTCCATTCCTTTCAAAGGCAGCATTTCCTTCTCTAAGCTTCAAGTCTACCTCTAATGCAAAAGTAGGCACGGGAAAAACGTCTGGCGGCCACCTACTGAGGCGCTCTGGGGAAGACACTTCTGAAAGTATTTCTGTGTCAGCTGTAGAACTTGTATCTCCTCCTTCCACTAAAAGGTGCAGTGTTACCTTTTGTGGCAACTCCCCAATGTCCATCAAGTAGGTAAGTTGTCCATCAAAGTCAGGGTCTTCATACTGGCCTTCAAAATGTTTTATCAAGTCATCAACAGATGCTGGACGGGAGCTGAGGTTTAGCTTCCTTGTATGGTCAGAATCAACAACACTTGAGGAGCTGCAGCTGCCATTGCTGAGGAAGAATACAATATTGAGAGGTTGCACTTGGAATATCAAAACAATACAAATGTTAAGACTATCAGAACTCATGATAAGACCCAGATGCAGACAGTTCGATTCACAGAAGTTTATTTACAAAACAGAGGGCAGGCAAAGGACAGATCTTGATATCTCTCAATATCAATTGAGACAGCTCAACTGGAACAATACCTTCCAATAGACCATCAAAAACCTGCGATGGGGTGTAAATACTGCAGTGATGCCACAGTTTCACTTTGCACAACATTTTGTACATTAAAGTCATGGCTGGCTGTTCAAACATTAATATGTAGTTCTACCGTTATCTATCGAAGCAAAGTAATTCACTTACCGTGTGAACCCTCATGCACACTCGTGTATTCATTTGTAGCTGTTGATGTCCAGTCCCCTCCATAAGTCAAGCGCTCCCAGAGCTTGGCATGCTTGCATTTAGATTCCAGATTTTATTCATTACTTTAAACTGATTACGTATCATCAGTGCTACGTAACGTTACTTCCCCACCACCGGCATCTTCGCCTTGTGGCTATGACCACTTCACAGCCATGATAAAAATGTCATAACACATGGCCTCTCATGTATTATTGCTTAATTATTATGCTATTGGGGGGAGATGACAGCACATTAAATCTATAGGCTACATCACAAATGACACACTATTCCCTACACAGTGCACTACTTTTGATGAGAGTCCCATGGGCCCTGTTCACAAATAGTGCACTATAGAGAATAGTGTGCAATTTAGGGTGCATCTCCATAGCCTTCATCTTTGCCTCATAAAGGCTCTACGAAGTATTCTGTGGATCCTCAGTAATGTGAAGGCAATAAAAAGATGATTACCTTCCTGGGCTGAGACAGGTTAAGGACGCATAGCAGCCACAGTGCGGAGGGCAACCTACCATCCGAATAGAGAAAGAAGCAAGCATCTTAGAAAAAATGGTTCAAAAGGGTTCTTCGGCTGTCCCCATAAGATAACTATTTTTGGTTCGCAGAACTATTTTGAGTTCCATGTGGAACCCTCTGGGGAAAGGGTTCTACCTGGAACCAAAAATGATTCTTCAAAGGATTCTCCAGTGGGGACAGCCGAAAAACCCTTTTAGGTTCTAGATAGCACCCTTTTTGTCTAAGAGTATCAACAGCCAATAAGGACACACATGCACGCATCCACGCACATATGCATGCACCAGGGTTTCCGTTAGCCGGAAATAGCCGGCTTTTGGCTAGTAATTATTTTTGAAAACAACTGCAAAATAATGCTTTTTAGCCTTTTCATTGATGGAAATACCAGTTGACTTAATTACATTTGACCGGTCTATAGGTTAATTTGCATAATTTTGTGGAATTAAATCGGCTTGTGTTAATTTTCGTAATTCGTTATGTTTCTTGTTTATCACACACGCAAACATTCAGATACAGAGCGTAGTTTGAGCGGAAAATCTGTCAAACAGCATGAGAGCTTCTGCTACCAGGCTGCTACAGCTCCACAAACAGCTTTTTCATTTGCTGCTGGAAAGAAACGTGATTTTATAAGACCAATCATTGCGCAACAATTCTAAATGAAATAGCATTCTATTGCATAGGCAACTATAGGCAGGCTTTAGCGCCTCACACACCACACTGTAAACCCGGACAGTACTATTCAATAATTTGATTAGGTTCTCTAAACATAATATATGTGAAAACGTTGTAGTTATCACGGATCAGGAGAATACCCAGAAGCAGACAGTTTCGAAGTAACAAAAGTGTATTACAAGGACAGGGGGAAAGGTAAACAACAAGTCAAGGGTAGGCAGAGGTCGGTAATCCAGAAGAGAGTCCAAAAGGTACAGAACGGCAGGCAGGCTCAGGGCAGGCAGAGGTTAGTAATCCAAGGCGGTGTCACAAGGTACAGAACGGCAGGCAGACTCAGGGTCAGGGCAGGCAGAATGGTCAAAACCGGAAAACTAGAAAAAAGGAACTAGAGAAAAACAGGAGTATGAGAAAATGCTGGTAGGCTTGATGAGACAAGACAAACAGATAACAGAAACAGAAACAGAGAACACAGGTAAATCTCTGGAAACAGAGAACACAGGTAAATCTCCTGGAAACAGGACTGTGAGACAGGTTTAATCCTTAACACATGAAAAGTGAGATGCATACGGAGGGTACGGGGCAACAGAAGACGAACAGCAGATGGGCTAATAATCTTGGAGATGGGGAAAGGTCTGATTAAACAGGGGGAAAGTTTGCGGGACTCCACCCGGAGGGGCAGATCTCGAATGGTCAGCCGTACCCTCTACCCGAGACGATACCGGGGAGCCGGTGTCCTGTGGCGGTTCGCTTGTTGTCGATACCTGGAGGTGCAAGTAAGGGGAGAGACGTTCGGCTAGAGTCAGCCTAGAGACAGCCTAGCTCTGCCTAGTTGAATCTAGTTGAAAAGAGGTGAAACGGCAGACTTCAGAGACTCTCGGGGGAATTTGGGTAGCCTCGGGTTCTCTCGGCAACGGAGACGATTGGGACTTCCGGGATGCCTCGGAGAAGAGGTGGAATCCTTGGGCGGGCGAGTAGAACGAGTAGAGATTTGTCGGTAGTTCCCATGCTGCTAGTTCATCCTTAACTTCCTCCAATACTCTGTGTAGGAACATGTCTAACAGCGATTTCTCGGCACTCAGCTGCCAACGTGCAAAAATTCACTGCATAATGTGCCACACTAAGGGAGTTTAGCCGTAGCTGGAGTAACTTCCAGGCACCCTCTCTCCTGGACAATGGAGCATCGAAACCTTCTTAACTTCTGCCACAAACTCCTCCCAGACTGAAGCACACGGCTGAAGCACACTGTTGTTCCCACACTGCCGTCGCCCAGGCGAGAGCCTTCCCGGACATCAGTATGATGAGATACACTATCTTTATATCTGTATTCCTGTACTCTTGGTAACTTTGTGTCTTCTTGTCCTTTAAAGAAGCCAGAGCAAGGACTCTGGTGGGCCATATGGAGAATGTTCCTGCTTCCGCTGCTCGCACCCCTTTTCATGCCATTCTGCTGTGGGGAGACGAGTCCAAATCTCTCCGGGTTCTCATTGACTCTGGGGCCAACAATAGTTTTTTGTACGCTACCCTCGCATCCGAGCTGGAAATATGAGAGGAGGAAGTGGAAGACCACTTTCAACACAGAAAGGGGCCACTACGAGTATCTGGTCATGCCCTTTGGCCTAACCAATGCCCCTGCAGTGTTCCAGGCTCTGGTGAATTATATTGTCCGCAACATGTTGAACCGGTTTGTCTTTGTCTACATTGATGACATCCTCGTCTTCTCCCTCTCCCCTCAAGCACACGTGCTCCATGTACTGCAGGTCCTTCAATGCCTTCTGGTGAATCAGCTGTTTGTGAAGGCTGAGAAGTAGGAGTTACATCGCTCCACCATCCCCTTTCTGGGTTACATGATCTCTGCTAGGAGTGTCCAGATGGATCCCGGGAAGGTGAGAGCAGTGATGGATTGGCCTCAGCCAATGTCTAGGTTGCAGCTGCAAAGTTTCCTGAGGTTCGCCAATTTCTATCGCCATTTTATCTGGGGTTACAGCATCCTGGCTTCCCCCTGTTAGCGCTCACCTCGCCCAAGGTTTCATTCACGTGGTCCCCAGCTGCTGACCAGGCATTCTGGGACCTCAAACATCACTTCAAAACAGCTTCCATCCTGGTTCATTCGGACCCATCTCATCAATTCCTGGTAGAGGCCGATTCTTCGGACGTCGGAGTGGGGGCTGTCCAGTCCCAGTGTTTTGCCCTTGACCTCAAGTTACATCCCTGCAGCTTCTTCTCCCATCGCCTCAACGCCACAGAAAGGAACTACGATGTGGGGAATTGTGAGCTTCTCGCTGTGAAGATGGCATTGGAGGAATGGAGGCACTGGCTGGAGGGGGCGGAACATCTGTTTATCATGTGGACTGGCCACAAGAACCTGGAGTATCTCCGCACCGCTAAGCGCCTCAACTCAAGGCAAGCCAGATGGGCCCTGCTGTTCACAAGGTTCAACTTCTCCCTAACGTACCGTCCGGGATCCAAGAATGTCAAGCCGGATGCACTGTCGCACCACTATAGCCCCACGAATACTACCCCGGAACCCGAGACCATCCTTCCCACCTCATGCCTGGCAACGGCACTCAGCTGGAGAATAGGGTAGCAGGTCTGTGAGGCGCAGCGTTCCCAGCCTAACCCCGGGGAGAGCCCTAACCGGATGTTCGTTCCTGACACTGTCCGCTCCGCGGTCCTGGAGTGGGCCCACTCCTCCAGGCTGGTCTGCCACCCGGGTGACCATCAAACCCTGGCCTTTTGGTGGCCTACCATGGTCCCGGACGTGTCCGCATTCGTCGCCGCTTGCACAGTTTGTGCACAGGACAAGACTTCTCGTCAAGCGCCGCCTGGTCTCCTCAAACGGCTGCCTGTCCCACACCGTCCCTGGTCTCACATCTCCCTTGACTTTGTCACTGGTCTGCCCCCGTCTGATGGCAACACCGCCATCCTGACTGTGGTGGATCGGTTTTCCAAAGCCGCCCACTTCATCCCCCTCCCCAAACTACCCTCTGCCAAAGAGACGGCTCAGCTCATGGTGCAACACGTCTTCCGGGCCCATGGACTGCCTGTGGACATGATCTCTGACCGGGGTCCTCGGTTCTGGTCCCAGTTCTGGACGGCGTTCTGCACCCTCATTGGGTAGTTGGCCAGCCTGTCCTTCGGGTTCCACCCCCAGTCCAACGACCAGTCGGAGCGAGCCAACCAGGACCTCGAGACCACCCTGCACTGCCTGGTCTCCACCAACCCCACCACCTGGAGCCAGCAGCTTGTGTGGGTCGAATATGCCCACAACACCCTTCCCTGCTCTGCCATGGGCACATCTCCTTTTGAGTGTCCCCTGCGGTATCAGCCACCCTGAGCAGGAAGAGGAGGTCGGCATACCTTCTGTCCAGATGTTTGCCCATCGCTGTCGTCGCACCTGGAGGAGAGCCCAGTCGGCTCTCCTCAAGACCACCTCCGGGTATCGACGACAAATGGATCGCCATCGGACCCCAGCTCCCCTGTATTGTCTCAGGCAGAAGGTAGGGCTGTCCACCCGGGATCTGCCCCTCCGGGTGAAGTCTCGCAAACTGTCCTCCCGGTTAATCGGCCTTTTCCCCATCTCCAAGGTCATTAGCCCCTCTGCTGTTCATCTTCTGTTGCCCGAGTCTCACAGTCCTTTTTCTTCCATTTCCAGGCCCACGTACATGGTGAGACGCCTCCTGAAGGGGCATGGGGCAGGGGTTTCCAGTACCTGGATGACTGGGAGGGTTATGGCCCAGAGGAGAGGTGCTGGGTCCCCACTAGAGACATCCTGGACCCAGCCCTCAATGCTGACTTCCACCGCCGGCCCCCCGGTCAACCAGGTATTCTTTCCCAAACTATACATTTTTAAACAAAACATGATGCTAAATTCACTAACACTGGTTGTCAAGAGACATTTTAGGCGTTCTCTGGTTGTTAGATCTTTTCGTATTGACTGCCATGTAAAGCAAAACTACCCAAAGCGCTGTTTGATAGTTCCAGAAGCCTGGTTATGAAAACAGCACACGGTCCATAGCAAAATATGGTCCGTGCATAGCAAAATTGAAGGTATGAATGCTTCTTCTTTTTCTTCTTCCTGTTCGGAGAAAATAATTAATGTCAGTGAAGTCAACAATCTGAATCGCAATCTGAATCACATGCTTTTGGAAAATTAGATTGTTTGTTGTTGAAAGTTTGTACTGTATTTAAAATCCTTCTTGCTGGGGAGACATGTATCAACTGTAAGGGATGTATTATCTGGATATTAAATATGTATGTAACACATACAGCATATAATGAATACCTCACAGAGGGAATCAGAGTTACAAGGTTTGTCTAGAGTGGGTATGTCTTGGTACACATTACCAAAGGCTATGGGGCACCTGCTCATCTCATTCTCATTCCAAAACCATGGGCATTAATATGGAGTTAGTCCCCCCTATCCTGCTATAACAGCCTCCACTCTTCTGGGAAGACTTTCCACTAGATGTTGGAACATTGCTGTGGGGACTTGCTTCCATTCAGCCACAAGAGCATTAGTGAGGTCGGGCACTGATGTTGGGCGATTAGGCCTGGCTAGCAGTCATTGCAATTCATCCCAAAGGTGTTCGTTGAGGTTGAGGTCAGGGCTCTGTGCAGGTCAGTCGACAAACCATTTCTGTATGGGCCTCGCTTTGTGCATGGGGGCATTGTCATGCTGAAACAAGAAAGGGCCTTCCCCAAACTGTTGCCACAAAGTTGGAAGCACAGAATTGTCTAGAATGTCATTGTATGCTGTAGCGTGAAGATTTCACTTCAATGGAACTAAGGGGCTGAGTCCGAACCATAAAAAACAGCCCCAGACCATTATTCCTCCACCAACAAACTTTAGCATTCTCCTGGCATCCTCCAAACCCGTCAGACTGCCAGATGGTGAAGTGTGAGTCATCACCCCAGAGAACACGTTTCCACTGCTCAAGAGTCCAATGGTGGCGAACTTCACACCGCTCCAGCCGACGCTTGTCCTTGCACATGGTGATCTCAGGCTTGTGTGCGGCTGCTCAGACATGGAAACTAATTTCATGAAGCTCCCGATGAACAGTTATTGTGCCAACATTGCTTCCAGAGGCAGTTGGGAACTTGAGTGTTGCAACCGAGGACAGGTGATTTTTATGTGCTATGCGCAGTCCCGTCCTGTGAGCTTCTGTGGCCGACCATTTCGCGGCATGAGCCGTTGTTGCTCCTAGACGTATCCACTTCACAATAACAGCACTTACAGTTGACCGGGGAAGCTCTAGGGCAGAAGTTTGACGAGCAGACTTGTTAGAAAGGTGGCATCCTATAACGGTGCTACATTGAAATGAACTGAGCTCTTCAGCAAGGCCATTCTACTGCCAACGTTTGTCTATGGAGATTGCATGGCTGTGTGCTCGATCTTATATACCTGTCAGCAACGGGTGTGGCTGAAATAGCCGAATCCACTCATTTGAAGGGGTGTCTACATACGTTTGTGTATATTTCGGTCTAGTCCAATAATATAGGTGCTCTCATCGAATACACAACATGATCCACCGAAAACATATCGATATCTACAGTATCTTCCCTTACTATCAGGCCATGTCTGCAGTCTGTCTCCTGTTCTGCTACTTGAACCCGTTGAGCTGGCTACAGAAAAATTATTTACTGCAAGTGCTGAATATTAACTATGAATATTAATGGAAGATTAACTCTCTCTCTCAACGATCCATGGCTCAGCATTTTGCTGAAAGATTTACTCCAGGACTGTGTCCCAAATGGCACCCTATTCCCTATATAGTACACTACTTCCAGACCCTATGGGCCCTGGACAAAAGTGGTGCATTACTTTGAAAATAGGGTGCCATTTGCGATGTATCCCAGGATTAATGTAAAGAGGGGACTGTCTATGGTGGAGATATCAGTACATCATCCACCCACCAGGTTCCTGCCTATGGCATGTCAGTCTTAGTTGTAGATTACGCTATGCCCAAAACACACTCACTCTCACAAACCACTGCTATTTACTGTCCTACAACGGAGTGAACTAAAGCTGTCATCTAGTGCTATCTAATCCTCACGGACAGTCACTTACTGAACTCAGCCATCGATGAACAGAGGTCAGAAAGTGACCTCAAAATCAAATCAAATGTTATTTGTCACATGCTTTATAAACAACAGGTGTAGACTAACAGTGAAATGCTTACTTATGGCCACTCCCAACAATGCAGAGAGAAAAAAAGAGAAATAATAGAAAAATAATACAACAAGGAATAAATACACAATGAGTAACGATAACGTGACTATTACACGGGGTACCAGTATCGAGTCGATGTACAATGTAATTGAGGTAGACATGTGGGGAGGCAGGTACCCTTGCGGTTAGAGCGTTGGACCAGTAATCGAAAGGATGCTAGCTCTAATCACCAAGCTGACAGGGTGAAAATCTGTCAATGTGCCCTTGAGCTCGGCACTTAACCCTAATTGCTCCAGGGTTGTCGTTGATAATGGCAAACCCTGGCTGTGACCCCACTCTCTGAGGGTTCTCAGGGAGTGTGGGATATGCAAACAACACTTTTATACTGATAACAAGTTCAAACCGGTGCCATTAATACAGGTAACGAGTGGAGGACAGAGGAGCCTCTTAAAGAAGAAGTTACAGGTCTGTGAGAGCCAGAAATCTTGCTTGTTTGTAGGTGACCAAATACTTATTTTCCACCATAATTTTCAAATAAATTCATAAAAAAATCCTACAATGTGATTTTCTGGATTTGTTTTTCTCATTTTGTCTGTCATAGTTGAAGTGTACCTATGATGAAAATTCCAGGCCTCTCTCATCTTTTTAAGTGGGAGAACTTGCACAATTGGTGGCTGACTAAATACTTTTTTGCCCCACTGTAGGTAGAGATAAAGTGACTAGGCAACAGGATAGATAATAAACTGTAGCAGCAGGGTATCTGATGAGTCAGATGGATACAGTCCATTCTGTATCCATGTTTCATAGGAAAGACCTGCCTAAAATAAATAATGGGTTTATTGTGATGGTGTACAGGCAATTAAATGGATTTATTACACTTTAGACTATTAAAATGTAGATGATTCAAAGGAATGTAAATCAGCAGCTTGCGCGTGTGGAACCCCTTTATGTTAATTAACGGTCAATTACTGTGAGACCCACAGATATTTGCTTGACAATCACCAGCTGATGAAATTTTGTGACCGCCACAGCCCTATCCATGACTCATATAAGTAATTAACATTACTGTCCAAATATAACCTATTCATTATATAGCTTCACGTCGGTGATAGAGAGAGTATGTATCTTAATCTCTCTGCATTAGTTTATCTCCAGCTGTGAGTGCATGGTCCCTAGTTAACACAGTGGCACACGAAGGGTAGATGTAGGTGAAATACCTCCTCAGCATTATTATGCACTAAATAGACTGTGCCTGTGTCCCAAATGACACCCTATTCCCTTCACAGTGCAGTACTTTTGACTAGAGCCTATGGGTAGTGCATCATATAGGCAATGTAGGGTACCATTTGGGAAGCAGCCTCTGTTTACCAAACAGCTCTAGAACTTTGTTGCTGTCGTCGTACTCTGTGTAGGTCATATTTTAAAGATGCTATTAATCTTATTTTTAATTATGGATATAATGTCATTGTATAAATCTGGATTAGATGCACAGATTGATGATTTTTTTTTATCCGCTGACAGGATGTGTGAGCATGTGTAATTAAGAGGAAGTGTGGAAAAAAAGCTAGAAAATAAACAAGAGAAAGGAAAGTGTGTGCATGTACGTGTGTGCATTTCGTGTGTGTGCGTGCGTGTGTGCGTGTGATTGTAGTGTCACTCGAGAGAAGAGAGCAGAGCGGTACATTCACAAGCAGCAGCTGCCATGTACTATTCTTTTAATCAGGATTTGACAGGCTACATACAGTCGGTTATGTCGTCTATGTAAGGTTGGTCCACACCAGGCATGTAGGCCATCAATCTATAGCTACAGCCACAGGCAGACAGACAGACAGACAGACAATTAATTTATGCATCCCAAATGGGACCCAATTTCCTGAGTGCACTACTTAAAGGAAATAGGGGTGCCATTTGGGATGCAAGCAATTTGTTATATTTATGCGTGTCTCCATAAACGTTTCATGGACATTCTGGTTACAGAACCTTTCCTTGACACAAAGCCCGTTGCTGTGGAGACCAACTGACAAAAAAACAATCCGAGCAGCTTGTCCATTTAACTTTGAGAATCCCAATCTGTCTGTCTTTGATTATGCATGTCACACTGACTGTCTGAAATTTGAAACATCACTCTTCTATTCCCTTGTCAGCTATAGAGAAGTAGTGTTTTTATTCATATGGCTGGGGGGGGGGAAACTATATTCTGTAGCTTAACCCTTGTTTTTGTTGTTGTTTTTGTTATTCACCCAATGTTCGCAGGTCTGATGGACCCACAACATTATTGGGTTTTTCAAACAATACAGCCATAAAAATTATGTAAAAATACTTAGATGTTGAGTTATATCAATTACAAGCAATATAGACAGCTTACATGGTTAATATTTGCCATTTACCTCTGCTCGATCACATTTATCAATAAAAGCGCTATTTGTTTTTTGGGGATAAAATTTGACTTTTGTTAACAAAAATCTATCATTATCAAGACAATGGGTGGAGAAAAAAAATCATGTTTATTTTTAACAAATATAAATGAAACAAGGTTTTATATCATTATTGATGTTATTTGAACAAATTGAAGGACACATTTTACATACAGTATATTATGGAAATGATAAATGAGCCCCATTGAACACAAATTAAGGCCGGTCTTCACACCACATGATGGACAGAGTTTTACTGTGTGTGTTGCAAATGTATTTCTTTCACTTGATGCATGTATACTATGTCTTCCTGTCCTTCTTGGGTTCACACACACCGCAGCGCTTCTTCTTGTTGATACCGGCAATTTGTTCATCTAGCATGATGAAAACACTTAGTTCAGTAATTTTACTAACATCTCACTCACATATATAGTTACAGCAGGCCAAGGTAGGAGAGTCAGACACACACACACATGCAACAACATCCCTCACACTTACTTCCAGTATTGGAATTGTTGGTTCTGTGGGTCGGGTGGATTGGGCACCAGCATCCTCCTCCTATATCCTCCTCATGATGGCTGCAGAAGCTGGGGTCCTTGGGATATGCTGCCGCCTCTGGATTTGAGGTCTTACCAATGCCTTGCCCAGCTACTCGAGAAAGAGGCGTCTCCTCTGGAGCTTCCCTCTGTTCCAATCTGAGTTCGCCATCCAGATGACAACCACGTTGTACGCCGAGATGTCCAAGATGTTGAAGAATTTTGCAGCTGTAGCCAGTCACCAGCTTATCTAAATAGTCCATCACTCCTTTTGTGGCATTGTAATCCATTATGATTTCTGTTTTTTGATGTTCCTGGCCACAGATGGGGTGGCAGGGTAGCCTAGTGGTTAGAGCGTTGGACTAGTAACCAGAAGGTTGCAAGTTCAAACCCCCGAGCTGACAAGGTACAAATCTGTCATTCTGCCCCTGAACAGGCAGTTAACCCACTGTTCCTAGGCTGTCATTGAAAATAAGAATTTGTTCTTAACTGACTTGCCTAGTTAAATAAAGGTAAAATTAAAAAAAAGATTCTCCCATCCCTATGCAGTGTACTCATGAGTGCTGCATTTTTGCCTTTCTTTGGCATGTAGGACACTAGGGACATGTCGGCCGTGAACACAAACTTAGAGTAATTGATAGGCCTGTTCCGTGTATTCAGTGGCTGAGGTGGGAGCCCTGGGTTGTTTTTTTTGTACTGTTCTTACCATCATCAGTTTCCTCTTGAGGAGCTCCTGTCCCAACTTGTGCGAAGATTAAAAGTTATTGCATGTGATGTTGTGGCCACGTGTCACATCCAGGACAACCCACATCCCTTGGTTTTTCTCAGGGACTCCTCCATCTGGCTTCCTCATATACACTTGCAAGTTACATGCATATGATGAAGCAGCATCACAGGCAGGCCAGATCCTGATTCCATATTTTGAGGGTTTAGATGGTATGTTCTGCTTGAAGGAACAGCAGCCCCTAAATGGCATAAGCTGCTCATCAAAGGTAACGTTGGGCCCAGGTGTAACGAGTGCGCTGAGAGTCAGGAAGGAAGTTCTGGGAGTGAGTGTTTTAATAAATAAATGAAACAATAAACATGAAACACAAACAACGCACCGACATGAAAACAGAGTCAATAACACCTGAGGAAAGAACCAAGGGGAGTGACAGATAACCAGGGAGGTGATGGGAAGGGAAGATAATCAAGGAGGTGATGGAGTCCAGGTGAGTGTCATGAGGCGCAGGTGCGTGAGACGATGGTGACAGGTGTGCGGGATAATCAGCAGCCTGATGACCTAGAGGCCGGACAGGGAGTATATGTGACAGTACCCCCTCCCCGATGCGCGGCTCCAGCTGCAGGATGCCGTCAAAGGGGATGAACCCGGGGATCAGGAGCGGACGGGTCACCCCTGCTGATGCGTGAGAACCTGTCACGCCAGCTGAGACACGGGAACCTGTCAAGTCAGCTGGGGCTCGGGAACCTGACAGATCGGTTGAGGCAGGGGAGCCTGGTGATCCGGCTGAGGCATGAGAACCTGATGAGCCGGTGGAAGCCTGGGAGCCTGTCGATCCGGCGGAGGCATGAGAGCCTGTAGCAGTTCCTGGACCCGACGTCATTACTCTGACACAAAAAATAAAACACTCTTTGATGCTTCCCTTAGGTGAGGTGTTATTCTGTAACGAGTGCGCTGAGTGTCAGGAAGCAAGTTCTGGGAGTGAGTGTTTTAATAAATAAATGAAACAATGAACATGACACACAAACAATGCACCGGCATGACAACACAGTCAATAACACTGAACCAAGGGGAGTGACAGATATAGGGAAGATAATCAAGGAGGTGATGGAGTCCAGGTGAGTGTCATGAGGCTCAGGTATGCAAGACAATGGTGACATGTGAGGGGGATAATCAGCAGCCTGATGACCTAGAGGCCAGTGAGGGAGTATACAGTGGCTTGCAAAAGTATTCACCCCCGTCGGAATTTTTCCTATTTTGTTGCCTTACAACCTAGAATTAAAATGTATTGTATTATTTGATTTACACAACCTGCATACCACTTTTAAGGTATTTTTTTTATTGTGGAACAAACAAGAAATAAGTCCCCAAAAACCCAGAAAACTTGAGCGTGCATAACTATTCACCCCCCCCCCCCTCCCTCAAAGTCAGTACGTTGTAAAGAGCCACCGATTGCAGCAATTACAGATGCAAGTCTCTTAGGGTAGGTCTCTATAAACTTGGCATGTCTAGCCGCTGGGATTTTTGCCCATTCTTCAAGGCAAAACTGCTACAGCTCCTTCAAGTTGGATGGGTTCCGCTGGTGTACAACAATCTTTAAGTCATACTACAGATTCTCAATTGGATTGAGGTCTGGGCTTTGACTAGGCCATTCCAAGACATTTCAATGTTTCCCCTTAAACCACTTGAGTGTTGCTTTAGCAGTATGCTTAGGGTCATTGTCCTGCTGGAAGGTGAACCTCCGTCCCAGTCTCAGCTTTGCAGTTCCTTCAGGGTTATCTTCGGGTCTTTTTTTATTTTTTTAAATTTTATTACACCTTTATTTAACCAGGTAGGCTAGTTGAAAACAAGTTCTCATTTGCAACTGCGACTTGGCCAAGATAAAGCATAGCAATTCGACACATACAACAACACAAAGTTACACATAGAATAAACAAAACATAGTCAATAATACAGTAGAACAAAAGAAAACAAAGTCTATATACAGTGAGTGCATATGAGGTAAGATAAGGGAGTTAAGGCAATAAATAGGCCATGGTGGCGAAGTAATTACAATATAGCAATTAAACACTGGAATGGTAGATGTGCAGAAGATGAATGTGCAAGTCTTTGTTGCCTCTGATTAATGCCCTCCTTGCAGTTTTGGTGGGCGGCCCTCTCTTGGCAGGTTTGTTGTGGTACTATATTTTTTCAGTCTTTTAATAACGGATTTAAATGGTGCTCCACGGGATGTTCAAAGTTTCAGATATTTTTTACAACACAACCCTGATCTGTACTTCTCCACAACTTGGTTCTTGAACTGTTTGGAGAGCTCCTTGGTCTTCATAGTGCTTGGTAGTGTCCCTTGCTTAGTGGTGTTGCAGACTTTGGGGCCCTTCAGAACAGGTGTATATATACTGAGATCATGTGACAGATCATGTGACACTTAGATCGCACACAGGTGCACTTTATTTAACTAATTATGTGACTTCTGAAGGTAATTGGTTGCACCAGATCTTATTTAGGGGCTTCATAGCAAAGGGGGTGAATACCACATTCCCATTTATTTATTTTTTTACCACAAGCAATTTTTTAAATTTCACTTCACCAATTTGGACTATTTTGTGCATGTCCATTACATGAAATCCAAATAAAAATCTATTTAAATTACAGGTTGTAATGAAACAAAATAGGAAAAACGGCAAAGGGGGTGAATACTTTTGCAAGGCATTGTACGTGACGCCAGGGTTGTAAAACAGGGGAAGGCGGTCCACCTACATGTCCCACACTGACCTGATTGCAGGTAGCTTGTCTCTCTGCTGCCGAGCTGGTCTGGTGTCTCAGTTATCGAGGTGGGTAATCCTGGAAATAATGTGGAAGTTTCCAGAGACATTGCTGCACTGAAAAGTTCTCTGCCAGTTTCTGCATCCCACAGGGATATACCAGCAAGGATAAGAACCATAACGTATGCATGTAAATGAGTTTGGTCCATCTCCTTCCATCTCTCTCCAAAAACATGCCTTCCCTCCAAATTATTGCAGTCCAGAATGATTTTCTGGATGGTGTCTAGGATTAACAATTCAAAAGAAGACTTTATGTCCTGCACATGAGTAACAGCCATCCGTGTCGGCCCTGGTTGCATCCTTATCACATTGGCAGCCATGCGGGTAGGCTCATTCCTTGGGCAAGAAGACCATTCAATTTCATAATTTTTCGACATCCATATTTCTCCTCCTGCTGATGAGCTGGTTGCTGTTGGGCTGGTCCTGGGGCTGGCTGAGGGTCCTCTTCTTCTAACTCACTGACAGAGACATGATCCTCATATTCAGAAAATTCTCCTTCCACACTAGCTTCTCTCTCTGCAAAAAATATTTTAAAAAGCCCTCTGAGCAGACATTATTTTTTGCCTTACTGACTGATTGTGGTAAAGAGCCACACGTGCAAAGCTATTTATTTTTTGTGTCCCTCTCCTAATTTGCGCCTGGCCAGGGTAGTGTGGGAAAATACAGAATTTTTTACAATGTATCGAAATAATGTATTGTAATAACATTGTGCAGGTTCCCGCAAGACATTGTGTAGTTTCACACACTACAAAGGGTACAGACTGCGAGAAAAGCAGGGGACAGGCAGACAGGTTCTTGGTGCTAAGTTGAAACAGCAGGCCCAGGGAGGAGGAAGACAGTGTGAAGGCACACAACAAACTTTTTTGCTTCATTTTTACCTACACACACACATTTGTAATCCCCTCGGGTCCAGTGGGGCCGGAACACCACATGTGTAATACAAATGTGTGCACTCAATGAAAATGTGTTATTTTACATGTTCTTCGCAGAAAATGAGTCTCAGGTTGAAAAAAATAATTAATTGTATCATTTTTCTTTTAGTAAACATTGAAAATGGGTCCCACAGACCCAAAACCAAAAGGGTTAATTAATGTCATCTTTTACAGTGTGTGGTCTCAGTTTGCACATATACCTTAATAATTCACACACTCTATTAGAAGTATACATGATATAGGTATTATCTAGGCATTTGTCAGTATATGTACACTCCAAAAAATCATGGGTTAAAAACAACCCACTTTGGATAAATATTGGACAGAGCATGCGTTGGGTAATTTTGACCCAGCCAGTTGGGTCACAAACAACCCATTGTTTTCTTTAAATTGGGTTGTTGATGCTGGGTTATGGAGCTATGATCCACCGAGTCAGATCAGAAGACTGGAGGCGTGGCTTAGTAGGGGCGTGGCTTTCAGATAGTTACTTTCGGCCACCCGTGCATGTAAATGTAATTCTGGTTAATCTGCATTGTTGTACTGTCAACACCTATGCATATCCCAATGTTGGGATATTAACACTTTGTTATAATATTGAAATAATAATGTTATTAATTGTATATTAAAATATGTAATGTGCAAAAATATTGAAGGAAAATTTACATTTGCAGTGTACAAACTTAAGAGGATGAACATGTAGGACATTTAGTCTCACGTGTGGCCATAAATAACTATCTGAAATCCAAGCCCCAATAGACCTTTTGCTCTACTACTGCCACAAGAGTCACGGGACTGGTCTGAATTTGGTACCGCAGATCTGCCAACTTCTGTCTGTAGCGTCCGAACAGATTAGGCTACACACTAATATGACCCCTCTTAGGAAAGGTAAGACTCTCCCAAACACATACATGTTGTTTTGCTGTAGAACGCCTACAAGCCTCACACGACTCGTATGAAAGTAGCCCGGTACCAGTTTAAAAAAAATGAATGGAAGTATATATAGAAGTAGTTTAGTGCCCCAAAAAAGGGGTTAAGTATTGGTATAATTTTTCTATATAATTTTGTGATCTTTCTTATCTCTCAGATAGAGAACACACACTTCAAAACAAATGTTATTTTAATTTATTTTGTGTATCTGTTTTTACATGTATGAATCTGTTATTCAAAGCATTTCTATGGGCTAATAGCGGTAAGGCCGAATTCAATTTTTAATCAAATCATTTGTTTATATTTTTTGGGGATACTTAAATGTCCTACATTTCAAAATCAAATAGGTAAATGATCCTTGGTATGACCATCTTAAAACAATTCCATACATTGAGCTAGAAAAGTATTGGGACAGTGACAAATGTTTTGTTGTTTTGGCTCTGTACACCAGCACTTCGGATTTGAAATTATATAATGACTGATTGTAAAGCGCAGATTGTCAGCCTTAATTTTAGGGTAACATATCAGGTAAACCATTTAGAAATTACAGCACTTTTGGTACATAATCTCCCCATTTTAGGGGACCAAAAGTATTAGTAGTGTCACGCCCTGGTCTTAGTATTTTGTGTTTTCTTTATTAATTTGGTCAGGCCAGGGTGTGACATGGGTTATTTATGTGGTGTGTTTTGTCTTGGGGTTTTTGTAGGTTATGGGATTGTGGTATAGTATAGTAGTCTAGGAAAGTCTATGGTTGCCTGGAGTGGTTCTCAATCAGAGGCAGGTGTTTATCGTTGTCTCTGATTGGGAACCATATTTAGGCAGCCATATTCTTTGAGTGTTTCGTGGGTGATTGTTCCTGTCTCTGTGTTTGTTTGCACTAGAGAAGGCTGTTTTTTTTTCTTTCACGGTACGTTTTGTATTGTTCGTTATTATCTTTATTAAAGATGTATCGAAATAACCACGACGCATTTTGGTCCTCCTCTCCTTCATCGGAAGAAATCCTTAACAAGTAGTCAAAAGTTTAGTATTTGCTATATTACTAGCACGCAATGATTGTATCAAACTTGTTGGATGCATTTGCTGTTTGTTTTGGTTGTTTCAGATTATATCAATTAAATGGTGAAGAATGTAATGTCATTTTCAAGTCACTTTCATTGTAAATAAGAATAGAATGTTTCTGAACACTTTTACATTAATGTGGATGCTAACATGATTATGGATGGTCCTGACTGAATCGTGAGAAAAGGTTTCAGATGCACAAATATCATACCCCCAAGACATGCTAACCTCTCACCATTACAATAACAGGGGACGCTAGAATTCTGTGTGGGGGGGGGTATGAAAAACATGTCTAACTTTCTCAACTCATTATTATTCCCGATTCTTTCAGGATTATCCATAATCATGGTAGCATTCACATTAACGTAGATGTGTTTAGAGCATGTGTGTCACTGTCCCAATACTTTTGGAGCTGACTATATGTTATCTTAGTAGAACCGCCCACCCCCCTAGGGAGCTAATGTAAGTAACCTAACTGGCTGGGTGAAAAATAACTCAATGTGTGTTGTGTGCACTATTTGCCCAGCGCTCGGGTGTTTATAACCCAGCATTTTTTTTGAGTGCAATTATTATGGCCTAAATTTGAAACCTGTACAGTTTTGCTTAGGAAATGTATGCCTTTGCCATGAGTAATGTCTCCTTTTGGTGTAGTAGTAGAGGTTGTTTTGCTAACGCACATGCTCTGTGAGAATAGTGTGTATAACACAACTCTGTATAAACATGAATAAATCATGAGAAGACCAAGGCCTTCCAATGGAACCCCCAGAGGAGTTCTAAAGAGAAGTCGTTGACATGTGATACTAATACACTTCATAAAAATATAAGTTACAGGTCATATAAGGAAATCAGTCAGTTGAAATGAATTCATTAGAACCTAATCTATGGATTTCACATGACTGGAAATACAGATATGCATCTGTTGGTCACAGGTACCTTAAAAAAAAGGTAGGGGCGTGGATCAGAAAACCAGTCAATATCAGGTGTGACTGTCATTGGCTTCATGCAGCGCGACACATCTCCTTCACATATAGTTGATCAGGCTGTTGATTGTGGCCTGTGGAATGTTGTCCCACTCCTCTTCAATGGCTGTACAAAGTTGCTGGATATTGGCAGGAACTGGAATGCGCTGTTGTACAAGTAGAACCAGATAATCCCAAACAGGCTCAATGGCTGACATCTCTTGTAAGTATGCAGGCTATGGAAGAACTGGGACATTTTCAGCTTCCAGGAATTGTGTACAGATCCCTGCGACATGGGGCCATGCATTATCATACTGAAACCTGAGGTTGATAGTGGCGGATGAATGGCACAACAATGGCCTCAGGATCTTGTCACGGTATCTCTGCATTCAAATTGCCATCGCTAAAATACCGCTCACCCACACAACGCCATACACGATGTCTGCCATCTGCTCGGTACAGTTGAAACCGGGATTCAACCATTAAGAGAACACTTCTCCAGCATGCCAGTGGCCATCAAAGGTGAGCATTTGCCCACCGAAGTCGGTTACAATGCCAAACTGCAGTCAGCCCCGGATGAGGATGACGACCGCACAGATGAGCTTCCCTGACACCATTTATGACAGTTTGACAGCGAGGCCGGTTGGATGTAGTGCCAAATATTTTAAAATGACATTGAAGGCAGCTTTTGTTAGAGAAATTAACATTCAATTCTCTGGCAACAGATCTGGTGGACATTCCTGCAGTCATCATGCCAATTGCATGCTCCCTCAAAACTTAAGACATCTGTGGTTATTGTGTTGTGTGACAAGACTGCACATTTTAGAGGGGCCTTTTATTGTCCCCAGCACAAGGTGCATGTGTGTAATGAAATAAAATTGTATTTGTCACATGCACCGAATACAACAGGTAGACCTTACAGTGAAATGCTTACTTACAAGCTTAACAAACAACGTAGTTTTAAGAAAATACAAAAAAAAAGTAAGAGTTAAGAAAAACAAACAATTAAAGAGCAGCTGTAAATAACAATAGCGGGGCTATATACAGAGGGCACCGGTACAGAGTCAATGTGTCAATGTGAGGGGCACCGGTGTCGAGGTAATTCTGTACATGCAGGTAGGGTTATTAAAGTGGCTATGCATAGATAATAACAGAGAGTAGCAGCAGCGTGGGGGGGGGGGGGGGGTGCAAATAGTCTGGGTAGCCATTTGATTAGCTGTTCATGAGTCTTATGGCTTGGGGGGAGAAGCTGTTTAGAACCTAGACCTAGACTTTGGACCTAGACTTGTTGCTCCGGTACCGCTTGTCGTGCGGTAGCAGAGAGAACAGTCTATGACTAGGGTGGCTGGAGTCTTTATGACAATTTTTAGGGCCTTCCTCTGACGCTGCCTGGTATAGAGATCCTGGATGGCAGGAAGCCTGACCGTACGCACTACCCTCTATAGTGCCTTGCGGTCGGAGGCTGAGCAGTTGCCATACCAGGCAGTGATGCAACCCATCAGGATGCTCTCGATGGTGCAGCTGTAAAACCTTTTGAGGATCTGAGGACCGTTGCCAAATCTTTTCAGTCTTCTGAGGGGGAATAGGTTTTGTCGTGCCCTCTTCACAACTGTCTGGGTGTGCTTGGACCATTTTAGTTTGTTGGTGATGTGGACGCCAAGGAAGTTGAAGCGCTCAACCTGCTACACTACAGGCCCGTCGATGAGAATGGGGGCGTGCTCAGTCCTCCTTTTCCTGTAGTCCACAATCATCTCCTTAGTCTCGATCACGTAGAAGGAGAGGTTGTTGTCCTAGCACCACACAGTCAGGTCTCTGACCACCTCCCTATAGGCTGTCTCATCATTGTCGGTGATCAGACCTACCACTGTTGTGTCATCAGCAAACTTAACAATAGTGTTGGAGTTGTGCCTGGCCATGCAGTCATGAGTGAACAGGGAGTACAGGAGGGGACTGAGCACGCACCCCTGAGGGGCCCCCATGTTGATTATCAGCGTGGCGGATGTGTTGTTACCTACCCTTACCACTTGGGGGTCGGCCCGTCAGGAAGTCCAGGATCCAGTTGCAGAGGGAGGTGTTTGGTCCCAGGGTCCTTAGCTTAGTGATGGGCTTTGAGGGCACTATGGTGTTGAACATTGAGCTGTATTCAATGAATAGTATTGTCACATAGGTGTTCCTTTTGTCCAGGTGGGAAAGGGCAGTGTGGAGTGCAGTATGCAAATTGGAGTGGGTCTAGGGTCTCTGGGATAATGGTGTTGATGTGAGCCATGACCAGCCTTTCAAAGCATGTCATGGCTACAGACTTGAGTGCTACGGGTCGGTAGTCATTTAGGCAGGTTACCTTGGTGTTCTTGGGCACAGGGACTATGGTAGTCTGCTTGAAACATGTTGGTGTTACAGACTCAGACAGGGAGAAGTTGAAAATGTCAGTGAAGACACTTGCCAGTTGGTCAGCGCATGTTCTGAGTACACGTCCAGGTAATCAGTCTGGCCAAGCGGCCTTGTGAATTTTGACCTATTTAAAAGGTCTTACTCACATCGGCTGCAGAGAGAGTAATCACACAGTCATTCGGAACAGCTGATGCTCTCATGCATGTTTCACTATTACTTGCCTCGAAGCAAGCATACAAGTTATTTAGCTTGTCTGGTAGGCTTGTGTCACTGGGCAGCTCTTGGTTGTGCTTCCCTTTGTAGCCAGCCACATCCAACGAGCGTCAGAGCCGGTGTAGTATGATTCGATCTTTGTCCTATATTGATGCTTTGCCAGTTTGATGGTTCGTCGGAGGGCATAGCGGGATTTCTTATAAGATTCCGGGTTAGAGTCCCGCTCCTTGAAAGCGGCAGCTCTAGCCTTTAGCTCAGTGCGAATCTTGCCTGTAATCCTTGGCTTCTGGTTGGGGTATGTACGTACAGTCACTGTGGGGACGACATCCTCCATCCACTTATAGGAAGTCAGTGACTGATGTGGTGTACTCCTCAACGCAATCGGAAGAATCCTGGAACATATTCCAGTCTGTGCTAGCAAAACAGTGCTGTAGTTTAGCATATGCTTCATCTGACCACTTGTTTACAGACTGAGGTACTTCCTGCTATAATTTTTGCTTGTAAGCAGGAATCAGGAGGATAGAGTTATGGTCAGATTTGCCAAATGGAGGGCGAGGGAGCGCTTTGTATGCGTCTCTGTGTGTGGAGTAAAGGTGGCCTCTAATTGTTTTCCCTCTGGTTGCACATTTAACATGCTGATAGAAATTTGGTAAAACTGATTTAAGTTTCCCTGCATTAAAGTCACTGGCAACTAGGAGCACCACCCTCGCTCTGTTGTGGAATGTAGACAGCTACAAAAAATACAGATGAAAACTCTAAGTAGGTAGTGTGGTCTACAGCTTATCGTGAGATACTCTACCTCAGGCGAGCAAAACCCTGAGACTTCCTTAGATATCGTGCACCAGCTGTTGTTTACATAAATGCATAGGCCCCCGCCCCTTGTCTTACCTGAGGCTGCTGTTCTGTCTTGCCGATACACTGTATAACCCGCCAGCTGTATGTTCTTAATGTCGTCTTTCAGCCACGACTCTGTGAATATTACAGTTTTGAATGTCCCATTGGTAGGATATATACGTGCATTCAGTTCATCCCATTTATTTTCCAGCGATTGAACGTTAGCTAGCAGAACGGAAGGCAAGGGCAGATTAGATACTCGTCGCCTGAACCACGCAAGGCACTCTGATGTTTTGCATCGAAATCTCAGTTTCCTTTTCCAGCTAATCACGAGGATCGGGCCTGGTCAGGTGTCTGCAGTATATCCCTCGCGTACGTCTCATTGAAGAAGAACTCCTCATCCAATTTGAGGTGAATAATCCCCGTTCTGATGTCCAGAAGCTCATTTCGGTCATAAGAGACAGTAGCAGCAACATTATGTACAAAACAAGTTACGAACAATGCAACAAAAAAAAAATTGAATGATTGGTTGAGAGCCGATAAGACGGCAGCCCTACCCTCCAGCGCTTCTTGATATGCCACAACTGTCAGGTGGATGGATTATCTTGGCAAATGAGAATTGCTCACTAACAGGGACGTAAACAAATGTGTGCACAACATTTGAAAGAAGCTTTTTGTGCAAATGAAAAATTTTTGGGATCTTTAATTTCAGCTCATGAAACATGGGACCAACACTTTACATGTTGCATTTATATTTTTGTTCAGAATAGAACATGCTAGGAGGTTGGACGTACTGGCAGGGTTGTGTGTAATTAAAGTACACAGTCTAGGGCTATTGGATTAAAGGGAGATCCTTTTCTACAGTTGAGATTCTAACCTTGTGGCCACAATACATTTCCTTGTTTCAAGCAACAACCCAGAAGCTCAAACATTTTATGTGGATGCAGAAGATCTGAAAGCTACTGGTGGGCTTGGGAGATAATTATTTGGGTTGAAGCTATGCAAAGACCAAACTCAAGAGATTTGGGATGAGGCAATGACAAAACCAAAGTCAAGAGATATGGGTTGAAGCTGTGCAAAGACCAAACTCAGAGATATGAGTTGAAGCAATAAAAATACAAAACTCAGCGTTTTATTCAAAGGAGGAACCAATTATTTTGGGGAAATGGGAATAATGTTTTAAAGTCTTGTTTTACAAAGTGCAGCCATTGGTGTTTTTAATTAGTAGACATTAGCGTATTTCTGCCCGATAAGGCGTCTGGGCACAGCTGGGGAAAATGTTGGGTGGTTCTGTATGGAAGAAATCCAGGGCAAGGTCACAGGGAGGACTCAGAGGCACCGAGACATCAAGGCAGAAATCCTAAATCAACTGACTTCGCATCTCAAATTCTATTGAACGATGAATGTTGAGTAATTTATTTTCCCCCTCAATAAAGCAACGAGCTGGAAGATATGGTAATTACCTAAAGTGCCTAGCACAAGCCCCTGAGATGAATGTATACATTAATTATTTTTAAATTAGCTGAAAATTATCTTTATTTGAAAAAATGCAATGCGGCAGAATGTAATTGTGTGATCATGAAAGGAATATATAAAATGTTCTCTTTTTAACATAGGGTAAAGGGGGATATTACAGATAAAAGGTTTACAACAGGAATGTTCAAGAGTAGCTTTTTGTAGCGTACAATAGACCAGTGATGATAAACTGAATACGTAGAATTGAGATGTACTGAAAAGGGAGTTGAAAACTCACCATAAAGCTAAATGCATTGGAGTATATACTTTATCTACATTATCTTTCTGTATAGGACCCAAAGTCAATAGATCAGGGCTGTTGTCAACACTAGTGCAATATATACTGCAGGGAATAGGGTGCCTTTTGGGATACACTTAATGATTTACAGTATCAGCCATTACATTCCAGCCAGACTCTTTTTTTTTACATCAGCAAACAGTACAGACTGCATTTATATTTTTTGTTGCATTGCCTCCAGGAATGTCATGAATTCAAAGTGAAAGGAAATGCCAAGTAAATAACCTGAATGGCTTTTTATTCACTGTGAAAAAGATCAGAAGAGAAAAGGGAATCATAGCTACGCTTCTCCCTGGGCTTTAGTTGTAAATGTTGAAGAGTGCAACCAAGAGATGCCACCCATCAACCTCTCCTCTCCCCTCTATGACAAGGTTGCAGTGTGTGTGTGTGTGTGTGTGTGTGTGTGTGTGTGTGTGTGTGTGTGTGTGCATGTGGGTGTCTGTGCTTGTGTGGTTGCAGCCAGGTAGCTGGCATCTCACAGCAGGCAACAGGAGTGAAATGAATAGCAGCGTCTCCAACCTAGCCTCTCCTCCTCCCAGCCCTCTCCATGTTATGTGAGTGTGCTGTGCATAATGTATTGCAGCAGCAGGACAGGGATAATTACCACAATCAGGCGCGAAGCGCATCAATCTCAGGTGAGCCACGGGGAGTAAATGAAGCAGAAAGAGAGAGGGAAGATGGAGAGAGGGAGCGGAACCCCGCTCAGGGGGAGAAGTACGTGTTTGTGAACACCCGGTTGTTCGTCGCCTCTCAAACTCTCAGCCATTTACTGTTAGAAATTTGCCGCTCGCAGAATTAATCACACAGAGAGAAAATCTATTTATCTACACACCCATCCATCCATCTTTCTCTCTCTCTCTGCATTTTTCTCTCTCTTTTTATTTCACACCTCTCCCTCTCTCATATCTTTTACATGGTCTAGGTAAAACATCCCGCTGAGTCTCTCACTAGAAGAGGAGGAGTGTTCCGGAGTGCTGTTATTATTCCGGAGTTTCTGGAGTGACATTTCACAGTGACACGCTATGACATTCAACCTTTTAAAAGTCCAGCGACTGCTGTGCGTAATAGTATGATCCTTCTCATCATGACAGTAAAGGCTCAACGACAGACAGTCATGTACTGACCAGATTCCCACAACACAGCTGAGATGGAGGGCTAGCCCACTTTGAGGCCTGTTTTGGATGGCATATGTCTGTGTCTGCATATTTCCTCTGCCTCAGGACTCATCCCTCTCTTTCCACCACAGCGATCTGCTGAGTAAGAGAAACTGCAAAGTTACCGAGCTGATTCTCCCACTGGTTAAACCACTGTGTCAAAATAGACGGAATCATCAACACTACAAATGGATTATCCTTATAGAAACTAAGCCACTTTTCCAAGTTTATAACGCCTCAAGCAACAACTTCACCCCCTATTGTTATAATGCTGGGCCCTATTGTAAGGGCGTTCGTCTGTAGGAGGAAGAGAAGCGGACCAAAGCGCAGCGTGGTGGTTATTCATGTTTTAATAAATCGCTACACATGAACAAACTAACAAAAACAAGAAATGTGAAAACGCAAAACAGTCCTATCCTGTGACACCAAACACAGTGACAGGAACAATCACCCACCAACAAACAGTGAAACCCAGGCTACCTAAGTATGATTCTCAATCAGAGACAACTAATGACACCTGCCTCTGATTGAGAACCATACTAGGCCGAAAACATAGAACTGACCCAAAACATAGAAAAACAAACATAGACTGCCCACCCAACTCACGCCCTGACCATACTAAATAAATGCAAAACAAAGGAAATAGAGGTCAGAACGTGACAGTACCCCCCCCCAAAGGTGCGGACTCCGGCCGCAAAACCTTGACCTATAGGGGAGGGTCTGGGTGGGCGTCTGTCCGCGGTGGCGGCTCTGGCGCGGGACGCGGACCCCACTTCGCCATTGTCTTAGTCCGCCGTATTGTCCGCCTCCGTGGCTTACTCCCCATGCCCACCCCTCTCAATGACCCCACTGGACAGAGGGACTGCTTGGGACAGAGGGGCAGCTCGGGACAGAGGTAAAGCAGCTGCTCGGGACAGAGGGGCGGCAGCTGCTCGGGACAGAGGGGCGGCAGCAGCTCGGGACAGAGGGGCGGCAGCAGCTCGGGACAGAGGGGCGGCAGCAGCTCGGGACAGAGGGGCGGCAGCTGCTCGGGACAGAGGGGCGGCAGCTGCTCGGGACAGAGGGGCGGCAGCTGCTCGGGACAGAGGGGCACTAGCGGCCCCTGGCCGACTGGCGGCACTGGCGGCCCCTGGTTGACTGGCGGCGCTGGCGCTGGGCTGACTGGCGGCACTGGCGGCCCCTGGCTGACTGGCGGCACTGGCGGCCCCTGGTTGACTGGCGGCACTGGCGGCCCCTGGCTGACTGGCGGCACTGGCGGCCCCTGGCTGACTGGCGGCACTGGCGGCCCCTGGCTGACGGGCGGCACAGGCGGCCCCTGGCTGACTGGCGGCACTGGCGGCCCCTGGCTGACGGGCGGCACTGGCGGCCCCTGGCTGACGGGCGGCACTGGCGGCCCCTGGCTGACGGGCGGCACTGGCGGCCCCTGGCAGACGGGCGGCACTGGCGGCCCCTGGCAGACGGGCGGCACTGGCGGCCCCTGGCAGACGGGCGGCACTGGCGGCCCCTGGCAGACGGGCGGCACTGGCGGCGCTGGGCAGACGGGCGGCGCTGGCGGCGCTGGGCAGACGGGCGGCGCTGGCGGCGCTGGCGGCGCTGGGCAGACGGGCGGCGCTGGGCAGACGGGCGGCGCTGGCGGCGCTGGGCAGACGGGCGGCGCTGGCGCTGGGCAGACGGGAGGCTCCGGCAGAGGCGCCGGGCAGACGGGAGGCTCCGGCAGAGGCGCCGGGCAGACGGGAGGCTCCGGCAGAGGCGCCGGACAGGCGGGAGGCTCCGGCAGAGGCGCCGGACAGGCGGGAGGCTCCGGCAGAGGCGCCGGACAGGCGGGAGGCTCCGGCAGAGGCGCCGGACAGGCGGGAGGCTCCGGCAGAGGCGCCGGACAGGCGGGAGGCTCCGGCAGAGGCGCCGGACAGGCGGGAGGCTCCGGCAGAGGCGCCGGACAGGCGGGAGACTCCGGCAGAGGCGCCGGACAGGCGGGAGACTCCGGCAGCGCTGGAGAGGAGGAAGGCTCTGGACGGATGGGCCGGAGAGACAGCCTGGTACGGGGAGCTGCCACCGGAGGGCTGGGGTGTGGAGGTGGTGACGGATAGACCGGGCCGTGCAGGCGCACTGGAGCTCTTGAGCACCGAGCCTGCCCAACCTTACCCGGTTGAATGGTCCCGGTCGCCCTGCCAGTGCGGCGAGGTGGAATAGCCCGCACTGGGCTATGCAGGCGAACCGGGGACACCGTGCGCAAGGCTGGTGCCATGTAAGCCGGCCCAAGGAGACGCACTGGAGACCAGATGCGTAGAGCCGGCTTCATGGCACTTGGCTCGATGCCCACTCTAGCCCGGCCGATACGCGGAGCTGGAATGTACCGCACCGGGCTGTGCACCCGCACTGGGGACACCGTGCGCTCCACAGCATAACACGGTGCCTGCCCGGTCTCTCTAGCCCCCCGGTAACCACAGGAAGTTGGCTCAGGTCTCCTACCTGGCGTAGCCATACTCCCTGTTAGCCCCCCCCCAAGAAATTTTTGGGGCTGACTCCCGGGCTTCCATCCACGACGCCGCGCTGCCTCCTCATACCAGCGCCTCTCCGCTTTCGCCGCCTCCCGTTCTTCCTTGGGGCGGCGATACTCTCCTGGCTGAGCCCAAGGTCCTTTACCGTCTAGTTCGTCCTCCCATGTCCATACCTCCTCGCGCTGCTCCTGCTGCTGCTTTTTCCTTTGCCCATTACCACACCGCTTGGTCCTGTTGTGGTGGGTGATTCTGTAAGGGCGTTCGTCTGTAGGAGGAAGAGAAGCGGACCAAAGCGCAGCGTGGTGGTTATTCATGTTTTAATAAATCGCTACACATGAACAAACTAACAAAAACAAGAAATGTGAAAACGCAAAACAGTCCTATCCTGTGACACCAAACACAGTGACAGGAACAATCACCCACCAACAAACAGTGAAACCCAGGCTACCTAAGTATGATTCTCAATCAGAGACAACTAATGACACCTGCCTCTGATTGAGAACCATACTAGGCCGAAAACATAGAACTGACCCAAAACATAGAAAAACAAACATAGACTGCCCACCCAACTCACGCCCTGACCATACTAAATAAATGCAAAACAAAGGAAATAGAGGTCAGAACGTGACACCTATACTACAAATTTTGTTTGACGAGTTAGCGTGGTAGCTTTGGTCAACTCTGAGTTCAACCTGGGATAACCAGTAACACGACAGTGGTTCACCTTTTAGCCAGGTTAATTTCTATGGCAACGAATCCTTCAGATCTAATCGAACCTGCTCCGGGGCAGGCTAACTCTGTGCTAACTCCATTTATCATTGAACTAAGTGTCTGTGCCGAGAGTTGAGGACCAATGAGGACAGATTCCCTCACGCTAGCAAAGATAGCCATCGTCCACTTCAAGTGAGGAATATATTATTCATCAAATGTTTTTGTGTGTTAAAAAAAGAGTAATGTAAAAATACCTATCACATTACACATTTAGTAATGACAAACGCTTTTGAAGCTTCATGCAGAGTAAAACATTTGCGTGACTTACAAATACTTTGTTGATACGTGGGGAAAAAATATGCTTGTACATTGATAACCACAGCAAAGCAGACCAAAGATAAAGAACCCACTTTTTTTATTTTTAATAAAGACAACACCTCTAAAAGTCTATTGCCTGCTGAATTTACAAGATAACTTTTCCTCATTTTGATTTTGGCACAACTGAAAATGTGGCACTGACTTGCCCATGGATTGATGTTTCAGCATTGTCATCATGAAGAGTTCAGTGTTCAACTAGCCACATAAGACATGCACGCTCAATTACAACCCCGCTAGAGTTAGCCACAGGTGGACTAGCAATATCCACTGTCGTGGTATGGATGAAGCCTAAACTGGAGTGGGAAGCTAACTGAAGATGGCTATCTTTAGACAACCCTGAGTAGATCTAGCTTCCTTTGTAGTATACACCTCAGGCTGTAAGGACATTTTTCAGTTTAGGTATGAGAAAGTTTTTATGAGGTAAATCAAATTAAATTAATTTATATAGCCCTTCGTACATCAGCTGATATCTCAAAGTGCTGTACAGAAACCCAGCCTAAAACCCCAAACAGCAAGCAATGCAGGTGTAGAAGCACAGTGGCTAGGAAAAACTCCCTAAAAAGGCCAAAACCTAGGAAGAAACCTAGAGAGGAACCAGGCTATGAGGGGTGGCCAGTCCTCTTCTGGCTGTGCCAGGTGGAGATTAAAACAGAACATGGCCAAGATGTTCAAATGTTCATAAATGACCAGCATGGTCAAATAATAATAATCACAGTAGTTGTCGAGGGTGCAGCAAGTCAGCACCTCAGGAGTAAATGTCAGTTGGCTTTTCATAGCCGATCATTAGGAGTATCTCTACCACTCCTGCTGTCTCTAGAGAGTTGAAAACAGCAGGTCTGGGACAGGTAGCACGTCTGGTGAACAGGTCAGGATTCCATAGCCGCAGACAGAACAGTTGAAACTGAAGCAGCAGCACGGCCAGGTGGACTGGGGACAGCAAGGAGTCATCATGCCATGTGGTCCTGAGGCATGGTCCTAGGGCTCAGGTCCTCCGAGAGAGAGAAAGAAATAGAGAAAGAGAGAATTAGAGAGAGCATACTTAAATTCACACAGGACACCGGATAAGACAGGAGAAGTACTCCAGATATAACAAACTGACCCTAGCCTCCTGACACATAAACTACTGTAGAATAAATACTGGAGGCTGAGACAGGAGGGGTCAGGAGACACTGTGGCCCCATCCGATGATACCCCCGGACAGGGCCAAACAGGAAGGATATAACCCCACCCACTTTGCCAAAGCACAGCCCCCACACCACTAGAGGGATATCTTCAACCACCAACTTATAGCCCACAAAGATCTCTGCACGGCACAACCCAAGGGGGGGGCGCCAACCCAGACAGGAAGATCACATCAGTGACTCAACCCACTCAAGTGACGCACCCCTCCTAGGGGCGGCATGAAAGAGCACCAGTACCCTCAGCCCCTGTAATAGGGTTAGAGGCAGAGAATCCCAGTGGAAAGAGGGCAGAGACAGCAAGGGCAGTTCGTTGCTCCAGAGCCTTTCCGTTCACCATTCACACTCCTGGGCCAGACTACACTCAATCATATGACCCACTGAAGAGATGAGTCTTCAGTAAAGACTTAAAGGTTGAGACCGAGTCTGCGTCTCTCACATGGGTAGGCAGACCATCCCATAAAAATGGAGCTCTATAGGAGAAAGCCCTGCCTCCAGCTGTTTGCTTAGAAATTCTAGGGACAATTAGGAGGCCTGCGTCTTGTGACCGTAGCTTACGTGTAGGTATGTACGGCAGGACCAAATCAGAGAGATAGGTAGGAGCAAGCCCATGTAATGCTTTGTAGGTTAGCAGTAAAACCTTGAAATCAGCCCTTTCCTTTGACAGGAAGCCAGTGTAGGGAGGCTAGCACTGGAGTATATGATCAAATTGTTTGGTTCTAGAAGCCACATTTAGCACTAACTGAAGTTTATTTAGTGCTTTATCCGGGTAGCCGGAAAGTAGAGCATTGCAGTAATCTGACCTAGAAGTAACAAAAGCATGGATACATTTTTCTGCATCATTTTTGAACAGAAAGTTTCTGATTTTTGCAATGTTACGTAGATGGAAAAAAGTTGTCCTTTGAAACAGTCTTGATATGTTCGTCAAAAGAGAGATCAGGGTCCAGAGTAACGCCGAGGTCCTACACAGTTTTATTTGAGACGACTGCACAACCATTAAGATTAATTGTCAGATTCAACAGAAATATCTAGTACGTTTAGGGAATATTCCTCCAATCCCTTATAATGCCTGCATCCCAAATGCCACCCTATTCCCTTTATATTGCACTACTTTTGACCAGAGTGCTCTGGTGAAAAGTAGTACACTTTATAAGGAATACAGTAGAATGCCATTTGGGTTGCACACAAGACCTCATGCTCCACAAAACATCACAGGACATGTCCGTTTGGCAGAGAGATTAGAGGAGGTTGTATAAAGAGTAGAGTGCGACAGAGGAAGAGGCAGAGCCCCATCCCAGTAGTGAGTGATAAGACGGGAGAAGAGAGGAAAAGAGAGCCACAGCTCCATCCCTATCCCAGCAGTGCTATACAGAGCCCCTCTCTCTGTTGTGATGGGTGAGGAGGGGAACTGGATCAGCACAGCAGCAAGGCTGGGTTCTCCTCCCCAGAGGGTACAGATGCACGCACACACACACACACACACAAATGTATATTCAAGTACATATTACCTCAACTAACCTGTACCTCCGCACACAGACGCGGTACCGGTACCCCCCTGTATATAGCCTCATTATTGTTATTTCATTGTGTTACTATTTATTATTTTTTACTTTAGTTTATTTTGTAAATATTTTCTTAACTTTTCTTGAACTACACTGTTGGTTAAGGGCTTGTAAGTAAATATTTCACGGTACTTGTATTCGGCGCATGTGACACAAACTTCGATTTGATATTCCCACCCAAATACACACACACTGCGGGGAAGAGGGAACACTCACATGATACCCTGTGTTCCTGCCAGGCACTACTTTTGATGAGGGTCCATAGGGCTCTGGTCAAAAGTAGGGCACTATATAGGAAATAGAGTGCCATTTGGGAGGCAGCTCACTTCTTGTAATAAGGATAATGTTTATGACAACAATGAATAACACACTGAAGAAGGAATTAGGACAAATGTGTGTGTGATTTTAATACTCTGGTGGAAACGCCAGAAAAGTGTATTTATATCACTAAACATGAAGTCTTAGTATAGTATTGTCTTGATATTTCTTTCTAGTATAAGCGTGTAGATAAAGTACTATTGATTTGTTGCTGTGGTATAGCCTTAGTCATTTAGCATGTAGTTTATAATAGAGAACTATTTACTCTAGCCTATTTTATGTGGTTGAATTGAGTTTCCCTTTCCCTATCGTCAGCTGGTTTGTGTATCTGGCATCATTATGGAAGGCCATTTAGGAACATATTTCCATGGAAATGCATAATTGTAACACTCTCTCCAGTTACAAAAATACATCTATTAGACTTAATGAGGAGTCTGGCTGGAGTGTAATGGCTGCTGCACACCTGCATGGGATAAATCATTATGTCTATCCCCAATGGCACCCTATTCCCTATATAGAACACTAGTGTTGACCACAGCCCAGGTCTGTGGACTGGGTCCTGGTCAAAAGTATTGTTCTTTCTGTGGAATAGGGTGTCTTTTGAGATGCAACCATTGGACTAAATCGCTTTGCTTTCATGGATTCGTGTTTATTTTTATTTGGTCATCATTTCCTCATGTTAAGCCTAACGTTTTTATGTTTCATGAAGCCATAGACCTATGGTGTCGCAATGCTGCTATTAAGAATGCTGGCTGGTGGCAAAAATGTATTTACTTGTTCAGTAATTCAAGTGGTAAATTTAAACTTTGCAGATTGTAAAATTGACTTTCTTTGCAACAGCAAACTAATTAGCAATCAGTTTCATCAATTTCCGGGACCACTCATACGTAACATGTATGCATGCATGATAAAAGTGGATAAACGTGTCTGTAAATGGCATATATTACTATTTTATCAAAATACAACTGTCCTGTAGGCCTATAGCCTCCCTTAGCCATACTTGCGCTCTCTCAAAGCTTGGATACGCCGAGTCAATATTCACGTAATAATAAGGAATTCCCCTCGACCATGCCCACAGATTGGGGGAAACAATGAACACACAGCGAAATAGAGGCTGCGAGAAGAGCCCTGTGGATTGCTATGTGAAATGGTAGAGTGGGGAAATGTGGGGACCCGGTGTCCAAGTAGGCTACAAGTGTATGGAAAACATTTAATCACAGGTAAACCATTTAACTTGTTAAGTATAGTCTGTCTAACTCCACTCATTACTTGTAGCTGTATAGTCTGTTTGTTTGTGTTGTTGGTCTTGGCTAGCTTAATGTTCCAGTCGAAGTCATCTTTAGACATGTTGTACTTTTCTTGAATGTAGTTTTGAAATTGACCCAAAACAAGCAGAGCACAAGAAAATTGCATTTGAAAAGGGTGAAGTACTTGCTGTGAGCCTATGGGGTAACCTAGGTAACCACAGGTTGTTTTCCACACAGACGTTCAATCGACTGGGACTGTAGAAGGTATCTGATGCTTAAAACCAGTCTACTAATGCCAAATAATACAGACAGACCACCGTCAAAACAACAGCTCATTCTGGATTGTTTTATTATATAGACAATGCAGTCTACTAGCATATGTATAGCTATATACAGTATTTAGCTGGAAGACTTTGTATTACACATTGGAACTCAAGAGTCCACGCTGTCAGGGCGATCCTTCTCATCACTCGTAGACTTACCAGTGTTCACAGAAGGGGGTTTGCTCTAGTGAGCGCCGCTACTGTAGGTCTCTGGCAGTCGTCGGATTGCTTTTCAGGGACAGGAGGAGACGGAGGATCGGCACTCTCACTAGAGGATCTGTCACTATTCTTGAGGGAAGGAAGAAGAGGAGGAGCAAGGCCACTGTCATTGCTGGGCCTGGGAAGTGAGGTCTCTGTCGGCACTGGGAGGCTGCTAGTGCTGGCTGCTGCATAAGTAGGCCTATGGCTTCCACCTGCGATGGTGTTTTGTCAGTCGAGGACGAGGTGGTAGTTTAGCTGATGCGGTAGTTTGTCACAAGCTTCACCCAAGAAAGCTTTTTTTGCGGCGTTCTTATGCACCATTTGGTCTTGCCTTTTGTTTATGCCTTTTGTTTATCCATCTTGAGCACCCACTCTCCATCTGAGTGTGACCTGATTCACCTAGCTTTTTTAAACTTGATAGACAATTAGGTGAAGAGGCCGAGGCAGGCTGCCGCCAGCGCAGCTGGGAAATAGGCTAATTAGATGCATGAAAACTATATTGTCTGCCTGAGTCACCCATGTAAATTGGACAACAAAAACATGTTTCCTGATACATGTGGAAATTAAAAAGGAGGGTTACTGTCAAAATTCTTTATACTTCAAAACAAATATTTTGACATGCAGTGCCTTCAGAAAGTATTCACACCCCTTGACTTTCCACATTTTGTTGTGTTACTGTCATGTATTGTCATATTATGTCTTGTTCCTGTTCTTTCTCTTCACTTCGTCTCCCTCTGCTGGTCGTATTAGGTTACCTTCTCTTCCTCTCCTTCTCCCAGCTGTTCCTCATCTTCTCTAAACTACCTTGTTCACCCTTTTCCCACCTGTTCCTTTTTTCCCTCTGATTAGGTCTCTATTTCTCTCTCTGTCCCTGCTTCTGTCTTTGTCAGATTCTCGTTTGAGTTTCTCATGCTAGAACCAAACTATCGTCTCGTTTGCTTCACCCTTGTCCCGTCCTGTCGGAATCTGCCTGTTCATCTGATGCTACGTGTGATCAGGTACCTCTGTCCTCTACGACCTGCGCCTACCCAGAGAGACCAGCAGTCTGTCGCCGCTAACCCAGCTATTCTCCTCTGCTGCTAAGAAGGGGACTCTAACCCAGCTATTCTCCTCTGCTGCTAGAAGGGGGACTCTTCTGTAAATATCAGAAGGACTTTATGATTCATTTTTCGCCCTCTCTGCGGGTTGTCTATTTTGCCATTATATACATCTGAAGAGGATCTATGTCTTCCCTGTGTTTTGACATTAAAGGACTCTGTTTTTGTTAAACCGCTTTTGGGTCCTCACTCACGTGCATAACAGAAGAATCTGACCAAGAATGGACCCAGCGACTTCGGATCCTCTCCACTCAGCCGTCGAGATCCAGGGAGCGACGCTAGGCAGACACGAGCAGGAATTGTCTGCTGCTCGACATGCCGTTGAGACCCTGGCCGCCCAAGTCTCCGACCTCACAGAACAGATTCACCATCTCCGCCTCGATCCACCGGCCACTTCCAGGGCTTTCGAATCTCCGGAGCCCAGAATCAATAACCCGCCGTGTTACTCTGGGGAGCCCACTGAATGCCGCTCGTTCCTCACCCAGTGTGATATTGTGTTTTCTCTCCAGCCCAACACTTACTCCAGGAGCACAGCTCGTATCGCCTACGTCATATCTCTCCTTACTGGACGGGCTCGTGAGTGGGGCACGGCAATCTGGGAGGCGAGGGCTGAGTGTACTAACCAGTATCAGGACTTTAAGGAGGAGATGATACGGGTTTTTGATCGTTCTGTTTTTGGGGAGGAAGCTTCCAGGGTCCTGTCTTCCCTATGTCAAGGTAATCGATCCATAACAGATTACTCTATTGGTACTCTTGCTGCCTCCAGTGACTGGAACGAGCCGGCTTTGCTCGCTCGTTTTCTGGAGGGTCTCCGCGCGGAGGTAAAGGATGAGATTCTCTCCCGGGAGGTTCCTTCCAGCGTGGATTCCTTGATTGAACTCGCTATTCGCATAGAGCGACGGGTTGATCTTCGTCACCGAGCTCGTGGAAAGGAGCTCGCGTTCTCCGTTGCCCCCCTCTCCGCATCACTACCATCTTCCTCCGCCGGCTCGGGTGCTGAGCCTATGCAGCTGGAGGGTATCCGCATCTCGACTAAGGAGAGGGAACGGAGAATCACCAACCGCCTCTGTCTCTATTGCGGTTCCGCTGGTCATTTTGTCACTTCATGTCCAGTAAAAGCCAGAGCTCATCAGTAAGCGGAGGGCTACTGGTGAGCGCTACTACTCTGGTCTCTCCTTCAAGATCCTGCACTACCTTGTCGGTCCATCTACGCTGGACCGGTTCGTCAGCTTCCTGCAGTGCCTTGATAGACTCTGGGGCGGAGGGCTGTTTTATGGACGAGACCTGGGCTCGGGAACATGACATTCCTCTCAGACAGTTAAGGGAGCCCACGGCCTTGTTCGCTTTGGATGGTAGTTCTCTCCCCAGGATTCAGCGTGAGACGCTACCTTTAACCCTCACTGTCTCTGGTAATCATAGCGAAACCCTTTCTTTTTTAATTTTTCGTTCACCTTTTACACCTGTTGTTTTGGGCCATCCCTGGCTAGTTTGTCATAATCCTTCTATTAATTGGTCTAGTAATTCTATCCTCTCCTGGAACGTCTCTTGTCATGTGAAATGTTTAATGTCTGCTATCCCTCCTGTTTCCTCTGTCTCTTCTTCACAGGAGGAGCCTGGTGATTTGACGGGGGTGCCGGAGGAATATCACGATCTGCGCACGGTGTTCAGTCGGTCCAGGGCCACCTCTCTTCCTCCGCACCAGTCGTATGATTGTAGTATTGATCTCCTTCCGGGAACCACTCCCCCCCGGGGTAGACTATACTCTCTGTCGGCTCCCGAACGTAAGGCTCTCAAAGATTATTTGTCTGTAGCTCTTGACGCCGGTACCATAGTCCCCTCCTCCTCTCCCGCCGGAGCGGGGGTTTTTTTTGTTAAGAAGAAGGACGGGTCCCTGCGCCCCTGCATAGATTATCGAGGGCTGAATGACATAACAGTGAAGAATCGTTATCCGCTCCCTCTTATGTCTTCAGCCTTCGAGATCCTGCAGGGAGCCAGGTTTTTCACTAAGTTGGACCTTCGTAACGCTTACCATCTCGTGCGCATCAGGGAGGGGGACGAGTGGAAAACGGCGTTTAACACTCCGTTAGGGCACTTTGAATACCGGGTTCTTCCTTTCGGCCTCGCTAACGCTCCAGCTGTCTTTCAGGCATTAGTCAATGACGTCCTGAGAGACATGCTGAACATCTTTGTTTTCGTTTACCTTGACGATATCCTGATTTTTTCACCGTCACTCCAGATTCATGTTCAGCACGTTCGACGTGTCCTCCAGCGCCTTTTAGAGAATTGTCTTTTTGTGAAGGCTGAGAAGTGCACTTTTCATGCCTCCTCCGTCACATTTCTCGGTTCTGTTATTTCCGCTGAAGGCATTAAGATGGATCCCGCTAAGGTCCAAGCTGTCATTGATTGGCCCGTTCCTAAGTCACGCGTCGAGCTGCAGCGCTTTCTCGGCTTCGCGAATTTCTATCGTCATTTCATCCGTAATTTCGGTCAAGTGGCAGCTCCTCTCACAGCCCTTACTTCTGTCAAGACGTGCTTTAAGTGGTCCGTTTCCGCCCAGGGAGCTTTTGATCTCCTCAAGAATCGTTTTACATCCGCTCCTATCCTTGTTACACCTGACGTCTCTAGACAGTTCGTTGTCGAGGTTGACGCGTCAGAGGTGGGCGTGGGAGCCATTCTTTCTCAGCGCTCCCTCTCTGACGACAAGGTCCACCCTTGCGCGTATTTTTCTCATCGCCTGTCGCCGTCGGAACGTAACTATGATGTGGGAAACCGCGAACTGCTCGCCATCCGCTTAGCCCTAGGCAAATGGCGACAGTGGTTGGAGGGGGCGACCGTTCCTTTTGTCGTTTGGACTGACCATAGGAACCTTGAGTACATCCGTTCTGCCAAACGACTTAATGCGCGTCAGGCTCGTTGGGCGCTGTTTTTTCGCTCGTTTCGAGTTCGTAATTTCTTATCGTCCGGGCTCTAAGAACACCAAGCCTGATGCTTTATCTCGTCTCTTCAGTTCTTCAGTAGCCTCCACTGACCCCGAGGGGATTCTCCCTGAGGGGCGTGTTGTCGGGTTGACTGTCTGGGGAATTGAGAGGCAGGTAAAGCAAGCACTCACTCACACTCCGTCGCCGCGCGCTTGTCCTAGGAACCTTCTTTTCGTTCCCGTTCCTACTCGTCTGGCCGTTCTTCAGTGGGCTCACTCTGCCAAGTTAGCCGGCCACCCCGGCGTTCGAGGTACGCTTGCTTCCATTCGCCAGCGTTTTTGGTGGCCCACTCGGGAGCATGACACGCGTCGTTTCGTGGCTGCTTGTTCGGTCTGCGCGCAGACTAAGTCCGGTAACTCCCCTCCTGCCGGCCGTCTCAGACCGCTTCCCATTCCCTCTCAACCGTGGTCTCACATCGCCTTAGATTTTGTCACCGGACTGCCTTCGTCAGCGGGGAAGACTGTTATTCTTACGGTTGTCGATAGGTTCTCTAAGGCGGCTCATTTTATTCCCCTCGCTAAGCTCCCTTCTGCTAAAGAGACGGCACAAATCATCATCGAGAATGTTTTCAGAATTCATGGCCTTCCGTCAGACGTCGTTTCGGACAGGGGTCCGCAATTCACGTCTCAATTTTGGAGGGAGTTTTGCCGTTTGATTGGGGCTTCCGTCAGTCTCTCTTCCGGCTTTCACCCCCAGTCTAACGGTCAAGCAGAACTTGAGCTTGGTGCTGTTATTAAATATGCTTTGGATGATGTATCAATACACCAAGTCGCTACAAAGATACAGGCGTCCTTCCTAACTCAGTTGCCGGAGAGGATGGATTTCAGCATGAGGCCAATGGTGGTTTTAAAAGTGTTAGAGTTTAATGGTTGTTATATGAGAAAATGTTGGATGTTTCAACAACATTGTAGTTACTCCACAATACTCAAAGAAGGAAGTGAAAAGATGGAGTGGCCTAGTTACAGTTTTGACTTAAATTGGCATTGCAAATCTATGGCAAAACTTGAACATGTCTTTCCAGCAATGATCAACAACCAACTTGGCTGAACATGAAAAATTTAAAAAAGAATTAACGGGCAAATATTGTACAATCCAAATATGTGTCACGGTTTTCTGTATGTGAAGGAGAGTCGGACCAAAATGCGGCGTGTAGATTGCAATCCATGTTTATTAAACTGAAGAAACACAAATCTAAATACAAACACTACAAAACAATAAACGTAACGAAAACCGAAACAGCCTAATACTGGTGCAAATAACCACAGACCAAGGACATCAGAACACTAAGGACATTCACCCACCAACACACAGTGAAACCCAGGCTACCTAAATATGGTTCCCAATCAGAAACAATGACTGCAATGACACCTGCCTCTGATTGAGAACCATATCAGGCCAGACATAGAAATAGACAAACAAGACATCCAACATAGAATGCCCACCCAGCTCACGTCCTGACCAACACTAAAACAAGGAAAACACACACGAACGATGGTCAGAACGTGACAGTACCCCCCCTCCAAGGTGCGGACTCCGGACGCACAACCTAAACCTATAGGGGAGGGTGTGGGTGGGCATCTGTCCGCGGTGGCGGCTCTGGCGCTGGACGTGGACCCCACTCCATAATAGTCTTAGTCCACCTCCTTAGCGTCCCTAGATAGGCGACCCTCCTTAATGGCAGCTCGGGACAGAGGGGCAGCTCGGGACAGAGGGACAGCTCGGGACTGAGAGGAAGCTCAGCACTGAGAGGAAGCCCAGGCAGGTAGTTGGCTCTGGCAGATCCCGGCTGGCTGGCAGTTCTGGCAGATCTGGAAGAGTCTGGTTGACTGGCAGATCTGGAAGAGTCTGGTTGACTGGCAAATCTGGAAGAGTCTGGCTGACTGGCAGATCTGGAAGAGTCTGGCTGACTGGCAGAATTGGAAGAGTCTGGCTGACTGGCAGATCTGGAAGAGTCTGGCTGACTGGCAGATCTGGAAGAGTCTGGCTGACTGGCAGATCTGGAAGAGTCTGGCTGACTGGCAGTTCTGGCTGCTCCATGCTGACTGGCAACTCTGGCTGCTCCATGCTGACTGGATGCTCCATGCTGACTGGCTGCTCCATGCTGACTGGCAGCTCTGGCTGCTCCATGCTGACTGGCAACTCTGGCTGCTCCATGCTGACTGGCAACTCTGGCTGCTCCATGCTGACTGGCGGCCCTGGCTGCTCCATGCTGACTGGCGGCCCTGGCTGCTCCATGCTGACTGGCGGCCCTGGCGGCTCCATGCTGACTGGCAGCTCTGGCGGCTCCATGCTGACTGGCAGCTCTGGCGGCTCCTTGCAGACTGGCAGCTCTGGCGGCTCCTTGCAGACTGGCAGCTCTGGCGGCTCCTTGCAGACTGGCAGCTCTGGCGGCATCCTGCAGACTGGCAGCTCTGGCGGCTCCTTGCAGACTGGCAGCTCAATGCAGACTGGCAGCTCCTTGCAGACTGGCAGCTCCTTATAGACAGGCAGCTCCTTGCAGATTGGCAGCTCCTTGCAAACTGGCAGCTCCTTGCAGACTGGCAGCTCCTTGCAGACTGGCAGCTCCTTGCAGACTGGCAGTTCTGAACAGGCGGGAGACTACGGCAGCGCTGTAGAGGCGGAAGGCTCTGGCAGCGCTAAACAGGCGGGAGACTCCGGCAGCGCTGGAGAGGAGGAAGGCTCTAACTGCGCTGAACAGGCGGGAGACTCCGGCAGCGCTGTAGAGGAGGAAGGCTCCGACAGCGCTAGATAGGCGGGAGACTCCGGCAGCCCTGGAGAGGAGGAAGGCTCTGACAGCGCTGGACAGGCAAGGCGCACTGTAGGCCTGATGTGTGGTGCTGGCACTGGTGGTACTGGGCCGAGAACACGCACAGGAAGCCTGGTGCTACCGGAGGGCTGAGGTGTGGAGGTGGTACTGGATAGACTGGACCATGCAGGCGCACTGGAGCTCTTGAGCACCGAGCCTGCCCAACCTTACCTGGTTGAATGCTCTCGGTCGCCCTGCCAGTGCGGCGAGGTGGAATAGCCCGCACTGGGCTATGCAGGCGAACCGGAGACATGTCACGGTTTTCTGTATGTGAAGGAGAGTCGGACCAAAATGCGGCGTGTAGATTGCAATCCATGTTTATTAAACTGAAGAAACACGAATCTAAATACAAACACTACAAAACAATAAACGTAACGAAAACCGAAACAGCCTAATACTGGTGCAAATAACCACTGACCAAGGACATCAGAACACTAAGGACAATCACCCACCAACACACAGTGAAACCCAGGCTACCTAAATATGGTTCCCAATCAGAAACAATGACTAACACCTGCCTCTGATTGAGAACCATACAGTGCCTTGCGAAAGTATTCGGCCCCCTTGAACTTTGCGACCTTTTGCCACATTTCAGGCTTCAAACATAAAGATATAAAACTGTATTTTTTTGTGAAGAATCAACAACAAGTGGGACACAATCATGAAGTGGAACGACATTTATTGGATATTTCAAACTTTTTTAACAAATCAAAAACTGAAAAATTGGGCGTGCAAAATTATTCAGCCCCTTTACTTTCAGTGCAGCAAACTCTCTCCAGAAGTTCAGTGAGGATCTCTGAATGATCCAATGTTGACCTAAATGACTAATGATGATAAATACAATCCACCTGTGTGTAATCAAGTCTCCGTATAAATGCACCGGCACTGTGATAGTCTCAGAGGTCCGTTAAAAGCGCAGAGAGCATCATGAAGAACAAGGAACACACCAGGCAGGTCCGAGATACTGTTGTGAAGAAGTCTAAAGCCGGATTTGGATACAAAAAGATTTCCCAAGCTTTAAACATCCCAAGGAGCACTGTGCAAGCGATAATATTGAAATGGAAGGAGTATCAGACCACTGCAAATCTACCAAGACCTGGCCGTCCCTCTAAACTTTCAGCTCATACAAGGAGAAGACTGATCAGAGATGCAGCCAAGAGGCCCATGATCACTCTGGATGAACTGCAGAGATCTACAGCTGAGGTGGGAGACTCTGTCCATAGGACAACAATCAGTCGTATATTGCACAAATCTGGCCTTTATGGAAGAGTGGCAAGAAGAAAGCCATTTCTTAAAGATATCAATAAAAAGTGTTGTTTAAAGTTTGCAACAAGACACCTGGGAGACACACCAAACATGTGGAAGAAGGTGCTCTGGTCAGATGAAACCAAAATTTAACTTTTTGGCAACAATGCAAAACGTTATGTTTGGCGTAAAAGCAACACAGCTGAACACACTGAACACACCATCCCCACTGTCAAACATGGTGGTGGCAGCATCATGGTTTGGGCCTGCTTTTCTTCAGCAGGGACAGGGAAGATGGTTAAAATTGATGGGAAGATGGATGGAGCCAAATACAGGACCATTCTGGAAGAAAACCTGATGGAGTCTGCAAAAGACCTGAGACTGGGACGGAGATTTGTCTTCCAACAAGACAATGATCCAAAACATAAAGCAAAATCTACAATGGAATGGTTCAAAAATAAACATATCCAGGTGTTAGAATGGCCAAGTCAAAGTCCAGACCTGAATCCAATCGAGAATCTGTGGAAAGAACTGAAAACTGCTGTTCACAAATGCTCTCCGTCCAACCTCACTGAGCTCGAGCTGTTTTGCAAGGAGGAATGGGAAAAAATTTCAGTCTCTCGATGTGCAAAACTGATAGAGACATACCCCAAGCGACTTACAGCTGTAATCGCAGCAAAAGGTGGCGCTACAAAGTATTAACTTAAGGGGGCTGAATAATTTTGCACGCCCAATTTTTCAGTTTTTGATTTGTTAAAAAAGTTTGAAATATCCAATAAATGTCGTTCCACTTCATGATTGTGTCCCACTTGTTGTTGATTCTTCACAAAAAAATACAGTTTTATATCTTTATGTTTGAAGCCTGAAATGTGGCAAAAGGTCGCAAAGTTCAAGGGGGCCGAATACTTTCGCAAGGCACTGTATCAGGCCAGACATAGAAATAGACAAACAAGACATCCAACATAGAATGCCCACCCAGCTCACGTCCTGACCAACACTAAAACAAGGAAAACACACACGAACGATGGTCAGAACGTGATAATATGTAAAGCTCTTAGAGACTTACCCAAACAGACTCAAAGCTGTAATCGCTGCCAATGATTTATCCCATTCAGGTGTTCATCAGCCATTACACTCCAGCCAGACTCCTCATTAAGTCTAATAGATGTCATTCTGTAACTGGAGAGAGTGTTACAGTTATGCATTTCCATGGAAGTATGTTCCTAAATGGGCTTCCATAATGATGCCAGATACACAAAACAGCTAATGTTAAAGGTAAAGGGAAACTCAATTAAATTCAAAAGTCATAATATAGTTAATATAGAGTAAATGGTGCTCTATTATAAACTACATGCTAAATGGGGGGTGGGGGGGGGGGGGTGTACATTAATTGTGTTGTGTGTTTGTGTGCATGTGATTGCTTGTGTGTGTGCGCGCGTGTGTGTATCCCTCTGGTGATAGTGGAGGCCTTCTAATAAGCTCGTAGCCCGTGAGGCTTTGGAAAGGATAATCCAACCGCGCTGCTGTGCTGATCCAGTTTCCCTCCTCACCACCACCCTCACGCATCACAACAGAGAGAGAGAGAGAGGGAGTGGGCTATATAATCCAACCCTGTCCCTGAGGGGCTCTGTGCATCACTGCTGGGATAGGGATGTGAGCTGTGGCTCTCTTTTCCTCTCTTCTCCGGTCTTATCACTACTGGGATGAGGCTCTGTCTCTTTCTCTGTCGCACTCTACTCTTCATCCAACCTCTTCTAATCTCTCTGCCAAATTTGAGTTCAAGGTGTCAGCTACGTCCAGGGGCTGCTGTTGCTTCAGCTTGTATAGTCTATTCCTGGTGTTGTTTCAATTGATTTACCAATTTTTTTATTTTATTTTTTTTTATATTTTTTTTTTACCTTTATTTAACCAGGCAAGTCAGTTACCAGGCAAACACCCCTTATTAAAACACCTCATATTTTTATGTAACTAGGCAAGTCAGTTAAGAACAAATTCTTATTTTCAATGACGGCCTAGGAACAGTGGGATAACTGCCTTGTTCAGGGGCAGAACCACAGATTTTTACCTTGTCAGCTCGGGAAGTCAATCTTGCAACCTTTCTGTGACAAGTCCAACGCTCTAACCACTAAGCTACCTGCCTCCCCATATCTGAGTGAACAACACATTAATCACACTTCTCGCTCAGACATACTGACATATTGAAACATGTTCACAGATTTGGATATGAGAATATATAGAATAAGGATAAACTGGAAATAAACTCAGTATGAGTTAATAATTATGCACGACGTATTAAACCACCCAGACCAGTCAAAGATACAGTCATCCTTCTGAACTGAGCTGCAGGACAGGAAATAAACTATTTAGCGATGTCACCATGAGGCCATTGGTGATTTTAAAACAGCTACAGAGTTCAAAGGTTGTGATGGGAGAAAACTGAAGATGGATCAACAACATTATACTGATTCCACAATAATGAAGGCACCCCCCCCCCCCCCCCCCCCCATCCGCCTTGAGGGGGCTGCGGGGGTTTCTGCTATCTCAGTGAATAATGCTTACCCACTATTCTGTGTTATTCAGGTACTGCAGAGAAGAGGATAACACTTTATTCACAAAGTGCTGTTCCTTCAAGCCGCGGTCTTGTGTCCTTTGAACAGTAGTACGTTAAGGCAAGGCCATGTTTGGTGCTTCAACAAATGATGTCCCTGATAAAAAATATTTTAAAAAACAACAACAATATATGTCTGCCTCTGATGGAAATTCAATAATGATTTCATTCACTTTGCCTTCTGTCTTGAGGATATTGAATATGATAATAGATCAAATCTATTCCAGATTGCCATTCACCCAACTTTAAAAGGCTTCATCCTCTCAAATTGGTTGTGAGCAGTTGTGTGCAAAGTAGAGCACAGTGAATATATTGTTGAAAGATTTTCTTGGAAAGGAAAAATACATGAATAAATGCATAATTATTTATTTAATGTTATACATTTTTATTTTTCAGTCCCTGTCAGAAATGTTGTTTATTTAATCTCAATGACATAATTAATTCTCTAATCCCTAGCCTATTATACAGAGGGCTCCAAAAGAAGTGGGACAGTGACACATCTTTTGTTGTTTTGGCTCTGTAAATTATACAAAGACTACAGTATGAGGTTAAAGTGCAGACTGTCAGCTTTAATTTGATGGGAACCGTTACAGCACTTTTTGTACAAAGTCCCCCCATTTTAAGGGACCAATAGTACTGGGACGAATTCACTTATATGTGTATTAAAGTAGTCAAATGTGTAGTATTTGTTCCCATATTCCAAGCACGCATTGATTACATCAAGTCCATGACTCTACAAAACTTGTTGGATGCATTTGCTGTTTGTTTTGGTTGTGTTTCACATTATTTTGTGCCCAATAGAAATTAATGGTAACTAATGTATTGTCATTTTGGAGTGACTTTTAATGTAAATGTAAAATAAAATGTTTCTGAACACTTCTACATTCGTGTGGATGCTACTATGGTTATGGATAGTCCTGAATGAATCGTGAATAATGATGAGAAAGTTAAACACACAAATATCATACCCCTAAGACATGCTAGCCTCTCACCATTACAACAACAGGGGAAGTTAGCATTTTTGGAGGGGATATGATATTTGTGCTTCTGTGACTTTCTCACTCAACATTATCCACGATTCATTCAGGAAAATCCGTAATCATGGTAGCATTTATTCACAAACTCCCCCAAAAATTCTAGACCATGTTCTCAGGTTAGCGAAGCCTGTTGCATATATTATTTTTCATCTGTATCTTTAGCTCTGCATTGTTGGAAAGGGACCCGTAAGTAAGCATTTCACTATTAGTCTACACCTGTTGTTTACGAAGCATGTGCCAAATAACATTGGATTTGATTTGATTAAGGTCATTTATTGTTGTGAATGCAACACTGTTTTTGTGTAAATTGATTATCTGTCTAAAAACATGCTTCTTCCCTGATTTAGGGACTCAGACTGGCAGCTGTCTGCAATGTTGCCAGCCTCATATTTTTTAACTAGGCAAGTCAATCAAGAACAAATTCTTACTTACAATGACAGCCTAGGAACAGTGGGTTAACTGCCTTGTTCAGGGGCAGAACAACAGATTTTTACCTTGTCAGCACGGGGAATCAATCTAGCAACCTTTCAGTTGCTGGCCCAACACTCTAACCACTAGGCTACCTGCCGCCCCTATCTGAGTGAACAATACATTAGTCACGCTGATACATATTGACATATTGAAATCATTTGGATATGAGAATATATAGAATAAGGATAAACTGGAAATAAACCCAGTATAGAGTTCCATTATGCCTGGGGGTGTCCAAACAGCTAGTAGCTGATAGGAAGGGTGACAGCCGAGAGATATCGCTCACATTTTCTTACGTCAACAGAAGGATCATTATCACCTAAATGAGTGGATGGGAAGTTGTGAAGCGCGTGAGGGACATTATCAGAACATTGTCCACGTTCCTAGACAATTAATAAGGGGTATTTTTAGCTGGTAACTCAGTTGAAACAACATGTGATAAACTATACAAGCTGAAGCAACAGCAGCCCCTGGAGGTAGCTGACACCTTGAACTGAAATCCCAGGCTTTCCTCTTTTCCCTCTCTTTTCAGTGAACTGTCTCCTCCACTTGTTCCCTCTGTCACTTTCGTTTACACTCTCTGACTGTCCAGTTAGTAGATCAAATAAAAGCAATGCTTTGGTGTTTGCCGGCGTGACCGACATTACTGTGACATTTTGCAAGTCATTTGAGTATTGCTTTTATGCCAACTGTTGGACAATTTCACATAAAGTTCTGTTTTGGTTGATGTGCGGGAGTTTGGTTTTGTGTGAGTACATTTTTCCCTACTGGGTATTCTGGTTGTCGGGGATGGTGAGTGAGAATGAATGGTTGGGTATTATTGAAAGTGACTAATCAACATGGTGCATTGTCTTTTCAGCTCTCTGCTGTCCACAGCGCCTGTTGTAGCACTCTGTCCCCTAAGGGGACTGTAGTTCTCTCTTCCTCTCATCCATATCTCACCCACCAGCAACAACTACTGGAAATGCATACAGACACATGCACACATCACACGCACACAGACACACACACTAGGCCAAGCAGTGTAAGATGTAATGGATGTGAGCACGTTGACAAGCACAGCTTAGTAGACAGCACATCTTCTAACACCAGTAGAAGAGAAGTGACGTAGCTACCTGCTAGATAACTCCTTTTCCATACCAACACAGTCTGTAAGGCAAACACATTCTCATTGAAAATAGTTCACAAGAAAATACAATTGTAAAATCAAATCAAATTGTATTTGTCACATGTACAATACAACAGGTGCAGATCTTACCGTGAAATGCTTACTTACAAGCTCTTAACCAACAACGCAGTTCAATAAATAGAGTTAAGAAAATATTTACCAAATCAACCAATGTAATTTAAAAAAACAAAAGTAACACAATAAAACAACAATAACAAGGCTATATACAGGGCATCGAGTCATTACGTGAGGTCAAAGGCCAGTCGAGGCAATTTGTACATGTAGGTAGGGGCAAAGTGACCATGCATAGAAAAGAAACAATGTAAAAGCAAAGGCGGGGTGGTGGGGGGACGGGGGGCTGTTCCATAAGGTGTTTTTTTAATCTGTTTTTGAAATCTAATTTTCCTGCTGGCATGAGTTACTTAATGTGGAATAGAGTTCCCTGTAGTCATGGCTTTATGCAGTACTGTGTGCCTCCAATAGTCTGTTCTGGACTTGGGGACTGTTAAGAGGCCCACTTGTGGCATGTTTTGTGGGGTATGCATGGGTGTTCGAGCTGTATGCCAGTAGTTTAGACAGACAACTCGGTGCATTCAACTTGTCAATACCTCTCATAAATAAAAGTAGCGATGAAGTCAATCACTACTCCACTTTCAGTCAGGAGAAATTGACATGCATATTAATACTTTTAGCTCTCTGTGTACGTCCAAGGGCAAGCCGTGATGCCCTGTTCTGAGCCAATTGCAATTTTCCTAAGTCCTTTTTTGTGGCACCTGACCACACGACTGAAGTAGTCAAGGTGTGACCAAACTAGGGCCTGTAGGACCTGCCTTGTTGATAGTGCTGTTAAGAAGGCAGAGCCTCGCTTTATTATAGACAGACTTCTACCCATCTTAGCTACTACTGCATCAATATGTTTTGACCATGACAGTTTACAATCTAGGGTTACTCCAAGCAGTTTAGTCATCTCAACTTGTTCAATTTCCACATTATTTATTACAAGATTTAGTTGAGGTTTAGGGTTTAATGAGTGTTTTGTTCCAAATACAATGCTTTTAGTTTTAGAAATATTTAGGGCTAACTTATTCCTTGCCACGGACTCTGAAATGAACTGCAGCCCTTTGTTGAGTGTTGCAGTAACTTCAGTCACTGTAGTAGCTGATGTGTATAGTGTTGAGTCATCCGCACACATAGACACTCTGGCTTTACTCAAAGCTAGCGGCATGTCGTTGGTAAAAACTGAAAAAAGCAAGGATCCTAAACAGCTACCCTGGGGAATTCCTGATTCTAACTGGATTATATTTGAGAGGCTTCCATTAAATAACACCCTCTGTGTTGAGTTAGTCAAGTAACTCTTTATCCACGTTATAGCAGGGGGAGTAAGCCATAACACATATGTTTTTCCAGCAGCAGAGTGTGATCGATAATGTCAAAAGCTGCACTGAAGTCTAACAAGACAGCCCCCACAATCATTTTATCATCGATTTCTCTCAGCCGATCATCAGTCATTTGTGTAAGTGCTGTGCATATTTAGTGTCCTTCCCTATAAGCATGCTGAAATTATGTTGTCAATTTGTTTACTGTGAAATAGCATTGTATCATGTCAAACACAATTTTTTCTAGAAGTTTACTAAGGGTTGGTAATAAGATGATTGATCGGCTATTTGAGCCAGTAAAGAGGGCTTTACTATTATTGGGTAGTGGAATGACTTTAGCTTCCCTCCAGGCCTGAGGGCACATGCTTTCTAGTAGGCTTAAATTGAAGATGTGACAAATAGGAGTGGCAATATCATCTGCGATTATCCTCAGTGTTTGTTGCTGGCATGTCATCCCTAAATTTGCTCATCTTGCCAATGAAAAAGTCATTAAAGTAGTTTGCAATATCAGTGGGCTTTGTGATGAACGGCCATCTGATTCAATGAATGAAAGAGCCGAGTTGGCTTTTTTTCACCAAAATGTCATTTTAGGTGCTTTTTACTATCATTCTTTATATAATTTATCTTTGTTTCATAGTGTAGTTTATTTTAATTTGTATCTGTTTTAGTCACATGATTTCTTAATTTGCAGTGCATTTGCCAATCAGTTAGGCTGCCAGACTTAATTCTCATACCTTCTGCCTCATCCCTCTCAACCATATATTTTTTCAATTCCTCATTATTCCAAGGGGATTTTACAATAATTTTCTTAATGGGTGTGTGCTTATTAGTAACTGGAATAAGTAGTTTCATAAATGTGTCTAGTGAAGCGTCTGGTTGCTCCTCATTACACACCACAGACCAGCAAATATTCATTACATCGTCAACATATGAACCACTACAGAACTTATTGTATGACCTCTTATACACTATATTAGGCCCAGCCTTTGGAACTTTGGTTTTCCTAGATATGGCTATTATATTGTGATCACTAACGTCCTATGGATTTGGATACTGCTTTAAAACAAATATCTGCAGCATTAGTAAAGATGTGATCAATACATGTTGATTAATTCATGCCTGTGCTGTTTGTAACTACCCTGGTAGGTTGACTGACAACCTGATCCAGGTTGCAGGCACGAGTGGACAGCTTGATGTAAATATACTTCTCTGTTGATATCACATACATTATTAAGCATTTCACACATATTATCCAGATACTGACTGTTAGCACTTGGTGGTCTATAGCAGCTTCCCACAAGAATAGGCTTTAGGTGAGGCAGATGAACCAGTAGCCATATTACTTCAACAGTATTTAACATTAGATCGTCTCCTAGCTTTACAGGAATCTGGTTCTGAATATAGACCGCAACACCGCCTCCGTTGGCATTTCTGTCTTTTCGGTAGATGTTATAACCATGTATTGCTACCACTGTATCATCAAAGGCATTATCTAAGTGAGTTTCAGAGCTAGTCAGAATATGAATGTCATCTGTTACAAGAAAGTTATTGACTTCATGGACCTTGTTTCTTTGGCTACATATGTTAATATGGACTATTTATAGCACTTTTCTGTGTTGCTTGATTGTTTTTAATGCTTTACTGGGAAGCTTATCAGAGGTAGACTTACTCATCTTATTTACATTGGAGCTGATAGTGCAGGGTGAGCTGTATAAAGTGGTCTTCCTGCTATTGCACACCTCCTCAGTGCTAACAGCTAACATTTATTTTGTCTGTGACGTGGACACCAAGGAACTTGAAACTCTCGACCCACTCCACTACAGCCCCGTTGATGTTAATGGGGGCCTGTTCGGCCCGCCTTTTCCTGTAGTCCACGATCAGCTCCTTTGTCTTGCTTACATTGAGGGAGAGGTTGTTGTCCTGGCACCACACTGCCAGGTCTCTGACCTCCTCCCTATAGGCTGTCTCATCATTGTCAGTAATCAGGCCTACCACTGTTGTGTCGTCAGCAAACTTAATGATGGTGTTGGAGTCGTGTTTGGCCACACAGTTGTGGGTGAACAGGGAGTACAGGAAGGGACTAAGCACGCACCTCTGAAGGGCCTCAGTGTTGAGGATAAGCGTGGCAGATGTGTTGTAGCCTACCCTTAGCACGTAGGGGGCGGCCCGTCAGGAAGTCCAGGATCCAGTTGCAGAGGGAGGTGTTTAGTCCCAAGGTCCTTAGCTTAGTGATGAGCTTTGTGGGCACTATGGTGTTGAACGCAAAGCTGTAGTCAATGAACAGCCTTCTTACATAGGTGTTACTTTTGTCCAGGTGGGAAAGAGCAGTGTGGAGTGCGTTCAAGATTGTGTCATCTGTGGATTTGTTGGAGCAGTATGCGAATTGAAGTGGGTCTAGCGTTTCCAGGATGATGGTGTTGATGTGAGCCATGACCAGCCTTTCAAAGCACTTCATGGCTACAGACGTAAGTGCTATGGGGCGGTAATCAATCAATTAGGCAAGTTACCTTCGCTTCCTTGGGGACTGGGACTATGGTGTTCTGCTTTAAACATTTAGTTAAGTTGTCTGAGTTATGATCCGACAGACTGTGGACATCACCATGGAAAATCGATGCAATAGATTGAATGTTATTTTTTTTTACCCAGCATCTCCCACAATCTTCCTTGTAGATTGGCAACAATGACAGGAACTAAATTGTTTGGGGAGTGGGGAGATCCCAGGAATTGTCCATCTATTTTCCAGCATCTGAACTCCCTGGCATGCTGATATTGAAATATCTTCAGCGCTAATGTGAACTGTGCCATGGCAGCTCTTTATGGGGGCATGATTTTCACATTTTCGTAAATTCCCTGATCTCTCAGCTCAGCCAGGCTGTCCATCTGAGGGGCCAGGCAAGTGACAATTTTCCCTTATTTTCGGGATTCAGACTGCCCGGCGGACCGTGAAATGAGTTCATTTAATCAGACCAGGTAGCAAATGACTGAAATGACTGGTGCTGCAATAATATCACACACCGTCATAATCATTTATACGTTTAGAAAGGGAAAACATTTCCCCACTGTTGTTTCTATGTGTTGAAGCAGAGTTTCTCTACTGAAGCCTACCATGTAGTCAGATATAGGGGGTTTGGCGTGTACGACCAATCTTGTATTCAGTCATTTATTGCAACTTAAGAGCACAATAACAAAGGTTATCTGAAATATTAACCACAAATATCTGTAATATGTAATAAATTGCCATATTTAATTTAGAACTTGAAATTGTTTATCCTATTTCCTTGCTTCTCTTCTTAATCAATCATACTGTATCAGAAACCATGCGGTGGCAATCTAGATCTATCATCCAGTCACTTTATCTACATTTAAAAAAACGAAATGGTTCTCCCATCACAGGGCTCATAATTTCACAGGCGGATCTAGACCCATCCTCATCATCATAACTCTGTGGATAAATGCTCACATGTTTCCATATGCCAACAAAGGAGTCATCCATCCATAACCGGACAGGAGCAGATGATCAGGCAGGGGAGTGAGGGATAGCACCGCTGTTTATACCTCTTACTCCAGAACTCAAATATTGATTGGCTTTTGAGACTCACTCACATGCCTCAGCATCAGAATGAAGCAGCTTTTTCTTTGGAGTTGAAGAGCTGTCTGTAGACATTGGGATTTTGGTCATTATAAGAAAGTCATGTGTTGTATTGTCTGTCTAGCCTACTCTGGGCACAGACGTTAGTTCAATATCCAGTTTTGATTTACATTTGATTGAGTTGTCAATTAACGTGAATTCAACATGAAATCAATAAAAAAAATGGCATTGGATTTAGTTTGAAGGATAAAGGAAACCGCACACTGCTCTTGATAGTATCACCGATCTTTAATAAGCTTATGTATCGGCCACACGGCCTTCGTCAGAGCTTTTGGGATTTTTTGAAAGTTGCACCATTATGTGGACCTGGCCCCACCCACATCCGTTCTACACATCGAAGGGGGTTGGAGGCAAAGGAAAAATAAATAAGTGCTACCAAATATAACAATATGCATTTCATAAATATTACAAAAGTGTATAAATAAGACGTATTAAACACGTCTGTAAAATTTCAATGAGGACATAGCAAGTTTTCATTAGTCATAGGGTACATCATACGAAAAACGTCAGAATAATCTACAAGAGACACATATTTCATGTTCAAATTCACAACCTTACATACATAAGCATTTCATCATTAAGTCCTTTAGGAAATAATGTCTGGAGGGTGAAAATCCCAAAACATTCCCTTTAACTCAGAGTATTATTGATATCTCCTCCCCTGTCTGACATCTTAACTTTCTCTATGCCACAAAATCTAAAGGTAGAAATGTCATGCTTCAGGTCATTGAAATGTACAGCGACTGGATAATCCCTATCATTTCTCCTGATTGAACTTTTATGTTCACTAATTCTCTGTTTAAGAGAGTGGGTGGTTTTACCAACATAACAGAGCCCACATGGACATTTAATAATGTAGATAGCATGGGTGGTGGAACACGTAATAATGTCATTAATTTGGAACCGTTTTCCTGTGTGTGGGTGGCAGAAATATTCACACTTCATCATGTTGTTGCACTGTGCGCATCCTCTGCATTTATAGCTACCATTTTTGTGGCTGGCAGTTGGCATGAACCAATAAATCCAATTGGATTTAGTTTAAAAGTTGGATGAAAAAAATATGAATTTCGCTTACATTGTTGACTTTTTTCTAATCTAATCAGAAACAGTATTGATTCAACCAATTTTTGCCCAGTGGGTCTTTGTTTTGAAGTCAAAGTGTTTGTTGTAATCAAGGAAAACAAAGTCAGCTCAGATTGATTATTATGTTGTTGTTTTTCTTGGACAAAATTCCTCCATTGCTCCAAGGTGTTGGTTTCCCTTCGTTATCAACTGATATATGCATGATGTTCATGATGAGAACAAATATGTTTCTACATTTTCCTTGTGGTTTAATTGTATGCCTGATACATGTTAATGAAATCTAATTAAATCATGAATGGAAAAACACGTATTTGTTTATCAATTCATAAAACATGATTATCAGCCCACAATCAAAGCCGTTTTTCTAACAATTGACCTCCTTTTGCTTTTCCACCTTGTCAGAAAATGGCTGTTCTCTATGTAGATAATGAGTGGCGTTAGCATCACGCTCTGTGTTCTTAGAACGTTGTCTAGTAATGGGCACAAAAATAAAAATGACTAGAATGGGGATCTCTATTCAAGTCAATGGTGGTAGTTTATATGGCCGCTCTAGTGATTCTATTTCTATGATTATGGTTTCACTGCACGGTGCATTGGCTTCAGTTGCAGATTCTCTTCACCCTGTCCTTAGTATAACAAAGAACCAAGCAGCGTGCTCAATGAAACACAGAGGAGGGCCAGCCTAGTGTACGGCTCTGTGAGCAGTAAATTGACAATCTCAGTTCTCTCAGAAATGTCAGACGGAAGTTATTAGCCTGGCAGGCAGCCATTTTCTATAAATAGAAAATGACACATTTTCATAGGCACATTATCATTTGCCAACAGATGAGCTGAGGAGAGGAGAGAGGGGAGAGAGAACCAGAATCCTGCAAATGAAACAGTCAATTTAGTGTGAGAAATAAAACTATTTGTTTTTTATCATTAAACGAGGGGGAGGAAATTTAAATGAAAAATGTGCTGCGATATTATGTAGTCCCCTAAATTGCTTAGTTCCAAAGTGATGAATTTTCGCACCAAGAAGTCATGAAAAGGGCAACAACAGAGTATATACGGGTTGGCATCGCAAATCAACGTGGGTGAGATGATGACTGCATACTCATTAAAACCTCTCTAATTTGTCTCCCCTTTTTTCAGCATCCACATTGAGATGAAGGCAAAACTAAAGCTCCATGGGATTCAATGTGAGGGATAAATTGTTACTACTATACCTCTCCCATGTAGTCAACTTGGCTGACACTGAAACCACAGAACTAGAATTCCACCATTCACGTTCCAGTAATTCTAGTTATACGGCTGAGATGGAACTCCCTCCTCAACTCTCCTTTCGAATAAAGATTGACATCTGAGACAGTTTAGTGTCAGCACAAGTACCCAATCATAATGCAATGCATAAATTATCGTATCACACAACACATTGTGGACAGAGGAAGGAAGAACCTATGGCCCCTAGTCAAAAGTAGTGCACTATATAGGGAATAGGGTGCCATTTGAGACGCAACCCAAACCATTCTGACTCGCTGTGAAGTGAGTGTGGCTGCATATTCAGGGATCAAGCACCATAAGGTGGATGTTTCCACCCGACTCAGACTCAGCGACATCAGATGTAAACACCAAGTACAATCTGCTGTGGATGTGCATATGTACAGTGTCGATGTAGGGATATCATCCCTCATCTACGACAGCTTAGTCAGAGGTAGCAGGGCTGACGTCACGAAGGCCATACATCATAGTCGCACCCAATATCTATCACTTTGAGATTCAATCAGTCACGTCCTATTGACATGTTTTGTTGTTGGTGATAGTGGACCGGTTGTTCTTGTCATTTTGACAAAGCCTTTGTCTAGATATTTGACATTGAACGTGATAAAAATATGAAATCATTACAGAATCTTTTTATAATTGAGGGCCCAATGGGAGACGCATAGGACAGTTCTTTTTCTCTGCATTGTTTAAAGTATAAAATATCTTTATACCAAACAATAGCCTTCTCCTTTCCTCTCTCAGTGGCCTCTAATGGGAGCTTAAGTACAGTGTGTAACAGCCTATTTTACTCTGTTCCTTCAGAGTATTTCTTCCATCCTATCTCTGGTGTAATAATGAGTCCAGTGGGAACTGGATTAGAGTGAGAGAGATGATGTGAGAAACTCAGGGCTCCTTTCTTCTCGAGGAGAGCATCCTTCCATTACACTGAACACATGACTCACAATGCACACACGCACACCGACACACCGACACACCACCACCCCCACAGCTACCGTTGTTTCATTTCCTGATTGACTCCAACTCCCAACCCAACGGACAGCTGAGAATCAATCTGTATGCTAAGTTTCTCTGCGCAGAACCTGAAAATGACAGCCATTATCCAGATTTACATTTGATCCCCCTGCTAGAATAATGACAATAAATCATCAGGGGTGTCCCTGGCATTGATAATTACAAACTGAATGGCTGGTGAGGAATTTGTCCTAGGAGAGTCTGGCGGGACGCCACGGTAACAGCAGAGTAAGCAGGAAAAGATGACAGTAAAAATTAGATTGATTCATATACATGGGGAAACAGATATAAGATGAAATGAATAACTTCTCTTAGGTCCTTCATAAACTAATATTGTATTTTTTCATTCACAATAAGACAATTTCATAGAGAGACAGTAAACTCTGATAATCCAGTCAAGGGTTGCAAAAATATAAAGAGACAACAGCTCTCGCTGAGATGGACCATCATTATTTGGAATCTAGATAGAACAACTGCATATCATTATCTGCCATGGCAACATGACATGGAACCGGTTCAGACACATACTGTATCCATGAGTGTCATGAGTCCTATTCATGAGTCAGCTCTCTATGGGTAACAGAAGAGACATGAGGTACAGGGGGTGCAGAGATCCTTCTGGACTGATCAGCATGTACTCTTCTGCCGAGTAAGGGCAGTTCTATTGTTTTTTGATTGGTTTATGTGGGCTGAGGGAGGTGCTTGAACTGTAAGGTAAAAGAAGAGAGTGTGCTGAGTGGTGGCTTAAGTGGAGGGAAAACTTTTAAAAGTACATTGAATGGATGTGTGTGTGTGTGTGTGTGTGTGTGTGTGTGTGTGTGTGTGTGTGTGCTTCAAACAAGCAGTTTTTCAGGAATGACTAGTTGAAACTACCTACCATCAGGATCGGAGCAGTCTGCTGTTTCTCTGACGTGGCGTCAACTGAGACAGAAAGGCCAGTAATAATGCTGAAATTGGTCTCTGTTGGATGGTTCAACAACAACATTTCAACTAGACAACGATGCTTTCAGAGAAAGAGATGAAGGAGCATATGATTGAACTTATGGAGAAAGGTAAAAGGAGAGAGAAAAGAGAGAACTTTTACAAAAGCGCCCGTTCACACTGAAGCAGAAAAGAGATTGTCCGTATCCCATCAGCACAAAATAGGGATGTATTTTACTTTACAACCTGCGAGAAGTTTAACCTGAAAATAATAAAACACGTCGGGCACAAAGACCTTAATCTAGAGGTAACAACCACACACACAAATCAAAAAGACTGTGTCCCAAATTGGCTCCCTATTTCCTATACAGTGCAGTGCACTATGTAGGGAATAAGGTGCAATTTTGGGATGCAGACAGTATATTCTCCACCTGGTCAGAAACTGAAACAGTATGATTAATAGATACCGTTGTGACTCGTTGAATAACAATCATACATCCTCTCTGTCTACAATACTGCAGGTGAATACATGGGAGGTTTATGCTCAGTGTGAACAATGAACGTTGACATCCTAGCCTCGATACTACATGCATTATTGATTGACAGACAGTCTACCCAGCAGGTGAATGTATTTATTTACCCTTATTTTACCAGGTAATTTGACAGAAACATATTCTGTTGTACAGCAACGACCTAGGGAACAGTTAAGGAAGGAGGAGAGGGGATGAATGAGCCAAACATGAATCAATCATTTGGCTTGCTACTGAATGCATCTCCAGCTGAGAGCAGTTTAGAAGAAACATTAGAGATATGCGCTCAAGTAAATTATGAATTATTGTCTACTGTGGATGTTTTGTCATGAAGTCTGCTGAACTCTCACCCTGTCAGCTCGACTGTTACAACGTGCGGTGCAGTAGAAGTGACAGCTTTTTGTTACAGCCCTTGTTTGAGCTGTTAATTACCTGGAATGTACATGGTATTAATTCAACCACAAAACTGTGTGGTAACAATGGACACATTCTGGTACTAACCTTGAAACAATTCAACACAAGTGGTTACTCCCTGGTACCAATAACATAACACGTGTGTCAATGAATCTCACAGAAACAGTGTAATCAGTATGCAATAGGGAGGTATAAAATGATGCATCATTCCAAGTGACTAATTCTCTGGAGCAGCCAAGGTCATGCTGTACTGTATACCCTTCCGATTTTAGCATCAGGTAGCCTCTCTCTGCCTCGACCCCATCTGATGCATCCTATAGCCAGGCATCTGTCAGGGCCTGCTGGCTCATAAGGAGAAGCTACATAAAAACAGAGTGGCTTCATAACTCATCAGACCTTGGTCCAGGTTAACAGGGGCAAACAGGCGAGAAGATTCTCTTTCAGAAACCTGCAACAAGAGAGAAGATAGGGTACATTGTGGCATACTGATTATATGTAGAATACATGATCGATTTAGGAAAACTAGCTTGTGAAGTTATTGGTAAAAAAACACGTCGAGTGAGTTCCGTTCAACGGAACATCACTTGATATTCACCTCAGTATCACTTAAAATACAGAGAGGATGAGAAAAAAGGAGGAAAGAGCAGAAAATATCCCAATTCTGACGTTTGACAGACACCCTCTCACTTATCTGGCTTCTGTGAGGGCTCTCTGTCACTCATTTCATCTTGGGGGCCCTGCGTGGACCAGTAGTTCCTCTCAATTTGCTAAATGTCAACATCACCTCTCTCTTTCTAGTGCCTCCAGAGAGGCTTGACCTCTATGCTGCTTTACCTCTACTGAACCTGTTCATCTCTAATGAACCTGTTCACCTTTTACCTCTATTGAACCTATTCATCTTTTACCGCTATTGAAACTGTTCATCTCCATTGAACCTGTTCACCTTTTACCTCTATTGAACCTGTTCATCTCCATTGAACCTGTTCACCTTTTACCTCTATTGAACTTGTTCATCTCCATTGAACCTGTTCATGTCTATTGAACCTGTTCATCTTTTACCTCTATTGAACCTTCTCATCTCTTTTGAACCTGTTAATCTCTATCGAACTTGTTCATCTCTATTTAACCTGTTCATCTTTTACCTCTATTGAACCTTCTCATCTCTACTGAACCTGTTAATCTCTATAGAACCTTTTCATTCCTATTGAACCTGTTCATATTTTACCTCTATTGAACCTGCTCATCTCTATTGAACCTGTTAACGGTCTGATGGCCTTGAGATAGAAGCTGTTTTTCAGTATCTCGGTCCCAGCTTTGATGCACCTGTACTGATCTCGATTTCTGGATGGTTGTGGGGTGAACAGTTAGTGATTCGGGTGGTTGTTGTCCTTGATTATCTTTTTGGCCTTCCTGTGACATCAGGTGCTGTAGGTGTCCTGAAGGGCAGGTAGTTTGTGCAGACCGCACCACCCTCTGGAGAGCCTTGCGGTTGAGGGCAGTGCAGTTGTCGTCCCAGGCGGTGATACAGCCCAACAGGATGCTCTCAATTGTGCATCTGTAAACGTTTGTCAGGGTTTTAGGTGACAAGTCAAATTCTTCAGCCAAATTTCTTCACCACACTATCTGTGTGGGTGAATTATTTCAGTTTGTCTGTGATGTGTACGCCAAGGAACTTAAAACTTTCCACCTTCTCAACTACTGTCCCGTTGATGTGGATAAGTGGGTACTCCCTCTGCTGTTTCCACAATCTCTTTTGTTTTGTTGATGTTGAGTCAGAGGTTGTTTTCCTGACACCACACTCCGAGTGCCCTTACCTCCTCCCGGTAGGCTGTCGTCAGCAAACTTAATGATTGAGTTGAAGGTGTGCATGGCCACGCAGTCATGGGTGAACAGGGAGTACAGGAGGGGGCTGAGCATGCACCCTTGTGGGGCTCCAGTGTTGAGGGTCAGCGAAGTGGAGACGTTGTTTCCTACCTTCACCACCCGTCGGAAAGTCCAGGACCTAATTGCACAGGGCTGGGTTGAGACCCAGGGCTTCTAGCCTAATGATGAGCTTGGTGTTGAATGCTGAGCTCTTGTCAATAATCAGCATTCTTACATAGGTATTCCTCTTTTTCCAGATGGGATAGGGCAGTGTGCAGTGTGATGGCGATTGCATCGTCTGTGGACTTGTTGGGGTGGTATGCAAACTGAAGTGGGTCTAGGGTGACAGGTAAGGTGGAGGTGATTTGATCCTTGACTAGTCTCTCAAAGCATTTCATGACTGAAGTGAGTGCCACGGGGCGATAGTCATTTAGTTCAGTTGTCTTTGTATTCTTGGCTACAGGAACAATGGTGGCCATCTTGAAGCATGTGGGGACAGCAGACTGGGATAGGGAGCATTTGAATATGTCTGTAAACACACCAGCTAGCTGGTCTGCGCATGCTCTGAGGACGTGGCTAGGGATGCCGTCTGGACCAGCAGCCTTGCGAGGGTTAACACGTTTAAATGTCTTACTCACGTTGGCCACAGAGAAGGAGAGGGTGGGCGTATAAATCCATGTTATTCTCTGAGGCTGCCTGGAACATTTCCCAGTCCGCGTGATCAAAACAATCTTGAAGTGTGGATTCCGATTGGTCAGACCAGCGTTGAATGGTTCTAGCCACGGGTACATCTTGTTTGAGTTTCTGCCTATAGGGCGGTAGGAGCAAAATGGAGTCGTGGTCGGATTTGCCGAAGGGAGGGCGGGGGAGAGTCTTTTATGCATCGCGGAAGATAGAGTAGCAGTGGTCCAGCGTATTGCCCACGCAAGTGCTGCAATCAATATGCTGATAGAATTTAGATAGCCCTGTTCTCAAATGTGCTTTGTTAAAATCCCCAGCTACAATAAATGCAGCCTCAGGATATATGGTTTGTTTATATAGAGTCCAGTGATTTTCCTTGGGGGCCGTCGTAATTATCTGCTTGAGGGGGGATATACACAGCTGTGACAATAACAGACGAGAATTATCTTGGGAGATAATATGGTCGGCATTTGATTGTAAGGAATTCAAGGTCAGATGAACAGAAGACTTGAGTTCCTGTATGTTGGCATGATTAAACCATCAGTCGTTAATCGTGAAGAATACACCCCCGCCCTTCTTCTTCCCAGAGAGATGTTTATTTCTGTTGGCGCGATGCATGAAGAAACCCGGTGGCTATACTGACTCTGACAACATATCCCGAGAGAGCTATATTTCCGTGAAACAGAGAACGTTACAATCTCTGAAGTCTCCCTGGTAGGCAACCCTTGCCCTAATTTCATCTACCTTGCTGTCTAAAGACTGGACATCGGCGAGTAATATACTTGGAAGCAGTGGGTGGTGTGCAAGCCTTCGAAGTCTGACCAGGGAGCCGCTCCGTCTACCTCTTCTGCGGCTGTCACTCCCTGGTCTTTATATTTTGTGTTTTCTTTATTATTTTGGTCAGGCCAGGGTGTGACATGGGTTTATTTATGTGGTGTGTTTTGTCTTGGGGTTTTCGCAGGTATTGGGATTGTGGTTTAGTGGGGTTCTATAGCAAAGTCTATGGCTGTCTGGAGTGGTTCTCAATCAGAGGCAGGTGTTTATCGTTGTCTCTGATTGGGAACCATATTTAGGCAGCCATATTCTTTGAGTGTTTTGTGGGTGATTGTTCCTGTCTCTGTGTTAGTTTGCACCAGATAGGATGTATAGGTTTTCACGTTACGTTTGTTGTTTTTGTATTGTTCGTTTTTTCGTCTTCATTAATTAAACATTTTTCAAGAATACCACGCTGCATTTTGGTCCGACTCTACTTCACCCGAAGAAAACCGTAACAGAATCACCCACCACAACAGGACCAAGCGGCGTGGTGACAGGCAGCGGAAGCAGGAGCTACGAAGTCTGGAGTACACGACTTGGGAGGAAATAGACAGGTGGCCGGTCGACCCAGGGAGAGTGCCGGAGCCCGCCTGGGATTCGCTGGAACAGTGCGAAGAGGGGTATAGGAGAATGGAGTCGGAGAGACAAGCACAGCGGCGCGGACGGAAGCCCGAGAGTCAGATCCAAAAATGTATTGGGGGGGGGGGGCTCAGGGAGAGTGTGGCAGAGTCAGGAGTCAGACCTGAGCCAACTCCCCCTGTTTATCGTGAGGAGCCAAGGAGGAGACCAGAACCAGAGCCGGTGTTGGAGGTGAGCGAAGCAGAGACTGTGAAGGAGTTAATGGGGAAATTGGAGGAGAGAGTTATGAGGGAGTTGCTGTGTTGGTGCTTTAGGTACGGAATTCGCCCGACGGAGCGTGATTTGTTGGCACCTGGGTCAGCGCTCCATACTCGTCCTGAGGTGCGTGTTAGTCGGCTGGTGAAGATTGTGCCAGCCTCACGCACTAGGCCTCCTGTGCACCTCCCTAGCCTTGCACGTCCTGTGCCAGCCCTGCTCTCAAGATCTCCAGTACGCCTTCACGGTCCGGTCCATCTTGTGCCACCTTCACACACCAGCCCTCCGGTGGCAGCTCCCAGCACCAGGCTTCCAGTGCGTGTTCTCGGCCCAGTACCACCAGTGCTGGCACCACGCATCAGGCCTACAGTGCGCCTCGCCTGTCCAGCGCTGCCAGAGCCTTCCTCCTCTCCAGCGCTGTCGGAGTCTCCCGCCTGTTTAGCTCTGTCGGAGTCTCCCGCCTGTTTAGCGCTGTCGGAGTCTCCCACCTGTCCAGCGCTGCCAGAGCCTTCCGCCTCTACAGCGCTGCCGGAGTCTCCCGCCTGTTCAGAACTGCCAGTCTGCAAGGAGCTGCCAGTCTGCATGGAGCAGCCAGAGCTGCCAGTCTGCATGGAGCAGCCAGAGCTGCCAGTCTGCATGGAGCAGCCAGAGCTGCCAGTCTGCATGGATCAGCCAGAGCTGCCAGTCTCCATGGATCAGCCAGAGCTGCCAGTCTGCATGGAGCAGCCAGAGCTGCCAGTCTGCATGGAGCAGCCAGAGCCGCCAGTCAACCAGAATCTTCCAGATCCGCCATTCAGCCAGGATCCGCCAGTCAGCCAGAATCTTCCAGATCCGCCATTCAGCCAGGATCCGCCAGTCAGCCAGAATCTTATTAGGCCAAGGTCGGCGGCGAGGGTCGCTAATCAAAGGACTCGTTACAAGGGGACTAAGACTTGGTTGAAGTGGGGTCCACGTCCCGAGCCGGAGTCTCCACCGTGGACAGACGCCCACCCGGACCCTCCCCTATGGGTTTAGTTGTGCGGTCGGGAGTCTGTTAGGTTTTCGTGTTACGTTTCTTGTTTTTGTATTGTTCATTTTTCATCATTATTAAAAATGAATCTAAATTACCACGCTGCATTTTGGTCCGACTCTCTTTCACCCGAAGAAAACCGTAACAGCGGTGATGTTGTTTTGGGTCGGCCTCTGATCCAATGTCCTGGGTGGTGTCCAAACAAAGGATCCGCTTCCGGAAAGTCGTATTCCTGGTCGTAATGTTGGTAAGTTGATGTCGCTCTTATATCCAATAGTTATTCTCGGCTGTATAAAATAGCACTTAATATGTTGGCATGTTACATGCAGTCAGTGAGGAGCACTGTGAGGTGGGGTGGCTGGGCTCTACAGGTGTGGCTGGGCTGAGGAGACACATACAGAGCCAGCACCATATGAGGACTGGCCCTAGCAGCCATATGAGGACTGGCCCTAGCAGCCATATGAGGCCTGGCCCTAGCAGCCATATGAGGCCTGGCCCTAGCAGCCATATGAGGCCTGGCCCTAGCAGCCATATGAGGCCTGGCCCTAGCAGCCATATGAGGCCTGGCCCTAGCAGCCATATGAGGCCTGGCCCTAGCAGCCATATGAGGCCTGGCCCTAGCAGCCATATGAGGCCTGGCCCTAGCAGCCTTATGTGGCCTGGCCCTAGCAGCCATAAGAGGCATGGCCCCGAGCAGACGGAATCTCTTATTAGGAGGGCAGGACGAGTCCCTGGCCAAGTCTGCTGTTGGTGTGTTCAGCAGGGTGCCCTACAGAAGAGCCATCTGGACTGGGGGATCTCCCCCACACACACACAAACACACACACACACTAATGTGTGACTTCTAGTGATGCCTTCTCAGGAATAACTGGGGATTCTTAATATGCTCTTTCCGGTTTTAAGAAGCGTTTAGGCAGCTGTTTTGGGGAAATAGGAAACATTGGGAAACTTCCACTGGAGGTGAACAGCATGGCATTGTGCTATTGTAATACGCTGAATCCGTTGAAAGAAGGGGCTTCACATCTGAATATTATGGTTCCTTTCGTCAGAGTTTAACGACCCCCTTTCCCTCTCACGATTACTCTGGATCGGGAGGTGATATGATTGAAAAATTATTACTGTAATGGTTGAAAATTGGTTACTGTAAAATGGTTGTTTTAATAAAGATGGAGGAAATCCAGTCTGTAATGCATATTGTAGTGACCTTCACCCAACACTGAGCAACCTAGTCAAGAGATACAGACCTCTTCTGGAGAGATTATGTATTTATCCTATATCTCCTAGTCTCCCAGGGATCAGAAGGCAGTCATCAGGGAGGGTTTCCTTGATGTCTGCTCTGCTCACAGCTACAGGGTCGGCGGCCAATCCCCCGACAGCTGCTCTCCTGCTCCCTAACTGAGGTGGAACAGCTAACCATACGCTCCTAGAGTCTCCCCATCTGTAGTCAAGAAAGAGGGCTATCAACCCAGCTGACTAGCATGGAAATGGAGTGATGCATATGTTTCTAGAGTAGCTATGTAATGGTGCGCATTAATACATATTTACAGTATGCATACTAGTTTACTGTATACCTATGTAGTATGTGTAGTTCGGCTCTTGGGCGACGTTACTGTAATAAAGTATGGGCTAATTTAATCCACAGTTCCCTGTGTTTCTGTACAGTCAGACCATGCTAAGATCTTAATGCACTCTCAATAAAAAAAGGTAGTGAATTGTACTTAAAGCGGTACAAACACTTGTTACTGTAGTGGTACCCTGTAAGGTAGTCCAATGTACCATTACTTATAGGTACCCTTGCAGTTGGAACCTTAAAAGAGCCAAAAGATGTTATGCCTTTGTAGGGTACCCATACAGTGACAAAGCCGTTTGTTCCTTTTAAGTGGCGAAAACATACCTTTTCTCTATATGAAGTCCCCCACATGTACATGCCACTCCACATCCCACTTCTTGACACCAGTGTAACAAATCCAGGGGGTAGCCCCGACCGGGATGCAAACCCTTTAACCATTACACAAAGAGGTCTGTATCTCTTGACTAGGTTGCTCAGTGTTGGGTGAAGGTCACTACAATATGTATTACAGCTCTTTATTGTCACATGCTTTTATGTAAACCTTTATTAAGACTTCAGAATCTGCAGTGGACATGCTCAAAATGAACATAACAATAGACCACTTAAACTGGTACAACACTTCCACTCACGGGTGGACAAAAAGAACTGAAAGCTACTCCCCCACTAAGCCATGCCTCCAATGATTGTACCTTTATATTGAAAATATTAGGTACAAAAATGTACCATTATACTACATTAGCTACACATGTGGATAATCAGTGTAGATGACAGGGAGGAAACAGGTCAAAGACGGATTCTTAAGCCACCAGACAATTGAGACATGGATTGTGTATGTGTGCCATTCAGAGGGTGAATGGGCAAGACAAAATATTGAAGTGCCTTTGAACAGGGTATGGTAGTAGGTGCCAGGCAAACCAGCTTGAGTGTGTCAAGAAATGCAACGTTGCTGGGGTTTTCACACTCAACAGTTTCCCATGTGTATCAAGAATGGACCACCACCCAAAGGATATCCAGCCAACTTGACACAACTATGGGAAGCTTTGGAGTCAACGAGTCATCCCTGTGGAAGGCTTTCGACACCTTGTAGAGTCCATGCCCCAACGAATTGAGGCTCTTCTGAGGGCTAAAGGGGGTACAATGCTTTGTACACTGAGTGTATACTTCCTTCCCCCTGTCATTAATTATGCTATTTAATTGAAACTGCAGGAAGTTAATATTGAATAAATTCTCACAATCTAAATAAAAAAGAAACATCACATCTTGTCTTTTTCCTGATTCATTATTGCCCACTTTTTACAATTTAATTAAGTCAGAGAATCCTGCTGCATTGCTGTGGGATTGAAATGAACATAAACCTTGGAACAGTTTGGTAAGCATTGGTAAGTCTCTTACCAAGCTAAATATTCAAATCATCATAGCCTCTAATGACAGAAATAAGTTACTCATGCTAATAGGAAACAAACAGGAGACACTGCAGCCAGCCATCATCAAGGCTAGGAGTCCTCTTGGATACTCATATACACATCTAATTATAAGTATCATACTAAATGGAGTGATTATAATAATGAACCGTAATTAAAATTAGCGATAAGCACGCTTTAACCGGAATCAAGTTGTAGAACTGTTTTTAAAAGTGCTCTCCTTATCTATAATATCGAGTGCTTAACCAAGTAGACAGAAGTCACATGTTTACAGTATAGTCCTTGAGAAACCCTTGTAACACTAGATAAAGTCAAACTTAATAACACACTAAATAAAAATGTGTGTTTCAGGGTATTTTATTGGAAAAGTTATAAACAAAATACAGGAACAAAAATGTCAGTTTAGCGATGACCAAAGTAAATGGCATTTTGCTGAGAAAAAGTGAGGCTGGTAATGGTTGGGGAAAGTTGTTGCGCCCACTCTATTTTCCACAGCGCCCAACGTGTCAACACATGGGCTTCTTCCAAACAAATTAAGCAGATTTCTGGGTAAAGCCAGAGTCACTCAGTGAAGGTTATGGCTAATTGGGACTATTTATCACCACACTCCAGCCAACAGTGACAAGTACATGCTTTTCCCTGTTTCTCATTACCATTATCAGTAATGAGAACAGAAAGTATCTGGGAATTTACATATAAGGAGAGGACACCCTGTGAATAAGGGAAAAGCTAGAGCAGTTTCCTGGATCCAGTAAATAACGGACACTGGGTTGTGATAGAGTTGTGATAGTGTTGAAATATATATATTTACATCAGTATTAAATAGTTATAACCCATTACTGGAAAGTATGTGATTTGCATTTGTCTATAATGATCAACCTACATCAATGTGCATGATTTATGATGTGAGGGTTTAGGCTATAACACAAGCTCATGCATATTGATTTTGTTTAAAACCATTGGTTATCTTTATGTGCTAATATACCCATTATAGATATCCATGTGGCCACACTTCATGGACAATTCATTTTAGTAGTAATAGTAGCTCAGGGGATCTTTTCCCATCCACATTCAAACAGAACGCATTAGTTCACCTTTATGCTCTCTATAAAATAAGGATTTCACCAATGTGTTACCTTGGTAACAAATGATGACCATTGATCGCTCATGTCTGAAGATATAATCAAAACAGAAGACCTTTGAGCTACTGTGTTTTAACGTCATTGTGCGCCGGAAACGTCTCCATATGGACATATGGAGTTAAAGCAGAAATCCCTGTTTTCATTATGCACCCTATTTTCTACAAAGATTACCTGGTGCCACGTTTGATTTAATCACCCAACATTATCTGGACTAATTACAATTTCTCAGCCGCATGCTGTCGCCAAAGGGACCTTGGAATAGAATTACCTTCAGACGGTTATTTGTCCCCACAGCTATTGATATTCAGGGTGCAGTCCCATCCTCCCATCCCCTCACCATGTCTGACAAGTCTTATCTTCGCTAGTCGTCCACAGGTGTTCTCTAACAGTGGAGTGTGATCAAAATGCTGTGCAGGGCCTGGGCCAGCCAAATGCTGTTTACTCTGAGAGATTACAGGTTACCCGTCGGTCTCTGAAGTAAAGCATCCCACATACCCCTACCAACGCTTTGATGTGACATATGGACAGGAGTGGTAAGCCCGTGTTTAAGCAGTAGGCTGACAGAGTTGCATTGGCAGCTAGCTAGCATCACATTCACCCCTGCTTCTCTCTCTCTCTCTCGCTCTCGCTCTCGCTCTCGCTCTCGCTCTCTCTCTCTCTGGGTTTGCGTATGATGAGTTCAGTTCAAACATTTCAGAGAAAATTACATCTACTCCGGACAGACAGCCTTGTGTAATCTCTGCAATGGCTGTAGCGGTATAAACAAATAAAGAACAGTCCAGCGGACTTCACAGGATGTTATTGACTAGGGAGGAAACTTGTGTCAGGATCAAAGTCAACTGCTAATAATGCTAACCCTAACAGAAGCCTGACTGATAGCCCATATCGGGGAGCTCCACAGTTTGGGATTTTGTTTGTACTGCCTTTCCACTGAAGTTAACAATATAATATGCCACATAATGTGTTGAATTGAAAACATTTTTGTTACACGATAACCATTTTAAGAACTGTTGCAATTGAAAATGACGGAAAGTCCCCGGGTGTCATTCATCTCGCCCGTTGTTTGATTCTGGGTGAATGCTTAAGCTTTTCACTTGAGATCTGATTTGTATTTCCAGATGTTTAACCTGTTGAATGGTTTGTGCAGCCGTACAGCGGGGTGTGCCTACTTTTCTATGACAACACAGTCAGATCGCAACATAGCTTGGGGCGTCGTGAGCTAATCTGTTTTGCTCCTGTTTGGTCAATGAAATAGAAGCACGTCTATTTATAAACCTCTTGTCGCATTCCATTTGTCAGGTTTCCAAATGCGAGCTGAAATCGGAATTTACTGCTGTTTGATCCAGTAGCCAGCTGTTACCAGTCACAGAAATAGAAAGACAGCCCTTAGCATGACACCTCAGAATAAATGAAGATATGGAATTATTCAGCTTCTCTGGTCAGCGTCTGTTTTTACACAAATGATTAATAGGTGCTCATGCTTTAATGGTTTTCACATGGCATCTTGTACACTGCGATCTTTTCACTGATGGTGGTAGCCTATAACTGCTGTCAGTCGACCATGTAGGCATGAAAATCTTTTTAGAATTGCTACATATATTACAAAAGCTATTTAGATGCTTTTTCCGGTTCTTCTTTAAAGCTTTTTCACTTTGTATGTGGGCAACATGCAGCCTACAGTCTAATGTTAATGGGTAGCTTGGCTACAATATATGTCATTCTATTTACAGTATCGTGTGTGTACTGTACGTGTTCGAAGGGACATGTGAGATCATGCTTCTAGCGTGCCTTTATTGTCGCCTGTGATCGGCTGTTTGTTCCAAATGGCACCCTTTCCCCTATAAAGTGCCCTGATCTAAAGTAGTTCACTAAATGGGGAATAGGGTGCCATTTGAGATGCAGACCATGAGTCTAAAGGGTTAGACAAAGCTTGATAGACACCAGAGGATGGCAACTCCATCATCGTCGCATGTCATTACTGTAACCCATGTTACACAAGAGTCAGGATCACTCCATTCTCACACGCCAAAGCTGTCAACATGTCAGTGCTGTTACCTTAACCAGGGAGGAACAAGCTGATGCCACTCAGTTTAGACATAGATGAAAAGTTTACTCGGAAGGACACAGCATGTTATGATGGCCTGAATATAGTATAACTAGATAGTATGTGCTTATAAGCTTATTGTCCCGAGGGAACTTATACATCAAGCTGCCTCATGCTACAGAAACAGGAGATGAGTCGTTCTAGTTACTTACATGTGGTTATAAGAAATGTTGGTTCAACATGCTAAGGTTTGTTTGTTCATTTGTGTAATTTTGAATCAATCGTTATCCTTTCGCTGTTAGTCACCACCAGATACTGAATCGGTGATCAATTATTTCAATGAAGGGAATTATGACCAGCAATGTGGTGTATATACTCACTGATGTGCACAGTCTTTCTCTCTGAGGCTACTGCTGATTTCTTTTTGAAAAATAACAATAGATCGTTGACATACAGTATATCTGAGGTGAGGATCGAGGGGAGTGTTCCCATCGGCCTCAGCTCCCACACACACACACACACACACACACACACACACACACACACACACACACACACAGGTATAGAGTGAGGGATGGAGGGAGGGAGGGAGATTAAGGTGGGAGGCTAAAGAGTGCGGAGTTGCAGCAGCACAGTCATGCATGACAAGGTATGGAATGGCTGCATTAGGCCTGACATTTTGGGGCTATTGTTTTCACAGCTCATAAGGCTCCCAAATCAAGATTCAATGTTTCACACCTGTAGCCTACAAATCTGTAGTAGTGTGTAATATAGTGGTTCCCAAACGGGGGGGGGGGGGGGGGGGGGGTGAACAAACACATTTGTAATAATACAAATTGAAGTAATGGTCCAATGCAGCCATTTTGATCTCAATATCAAATAATGTCTGGGTAACAACTAAGTACCTTAATGTGATTGTTTTCAGTTTAAAACACAAACAATAATAGCTTCTTAGCAAAGAGCAATTTCTCCAGCAATAATTTTGCAAGGACTCTCTGGCAGTGGTCTGAGTGGGGAAGGGAAAACAGAAAACTAGCTGTTATTGGCAATGACATTTGGAATTGTCTTTGTTATTGGTCTATTAACTCATTTATCGCCTGGTGCAGGCAAAAACTCCATCTGACCTAAACAGGCTTACATTTCAGGCAGTCTTTTTCAAACAGCTCTTACACTAAAAGAGCATTATCGTCATTTTCACAATTTCACAGAGTTATTCCAACCTCATAGTGTGGAACGAGATATAAAACACAGGAAAAACACGTTTTTGACTGCACTGCTTGAATAACACGTGTGCATTGATCGCAGCCAAGTCAAGCATGTTGTAGAACACAGCAGCAGGCCAGTGGCTGGTGCCTTCTTTTCACAGAGACTAGCTGTGCCATCGGATCCAAAAAATCCACACCAACCTATGGAACAGAATAGAGTAGAAAACATCAGGATTATTTTCCCATAGGAAAAACAACACCTGTTATACAGAAGGGCAAATGCATTGCGGCAAGTAGCCTAGTGGTTAGAGCATTGGGCCAGTAACTGGTAAATTACTGGATCAAATCCCCGAGCTGAGAAGGTAAAAACATGTTCTTCTGCCCCTGAACAAGGCAGTTAACTCACTGTTTCACAGTAGGCTGTCATTGTAAATAACTAAGTTTTATTAAATATGTTCTTAACTGACTTGCCTGGTTAAAAAAAATGGCGAGGCATATTATGTAATATTGGCATACCTGTCCGGTTTTCTCTTTATTGTGTCCCCGTTGATCGCAACTGTCGGATGTATGGTGCTCATGACAGAAACGTTCTTTCTTGCCTTGCATTGGTATAATGTGAGTGTTGTCTGGTCATTCTTCAGTACCATTGTGGAGTACAACGGCTGTGCAGGTGCCTTATTTTGCACAAGCAACTTGTTCAGCAAGGACAGTGAAGTAAAGAAATTGTCTGCGGTGACATTTCTCCCCTTGCCCACATAAGGTTCCACAAGCCTCATCTCCTCCAACACTCGCTCACATAATGCCCGATGTGGATATTTTCTAAAACGGTGCCTTCCCTTCCTTTCTGGAGGACTGATATAGGGTACATACCCTTTTGAGATTATAATTAGAATATACGAATACAATAAAATGGCCTGCCCAGTTCTTCGTTCACAATTGGTGATAACATAATTATGCATTATACTGTACGTTCCCACTTGCTCATCAACTCGCTCATTGTTCCCCTTTCTCCCGTCTCCTACTTTACTTAATTTATTTCATCTGTTGTTATATGTGACCACCAGCAAAATGGTGAAATGGTGATTTATTTTTAGGTTGGATAAAAGTAGAGATTCATAGCTTGAAAATTGTATTTCATACACTGCAGTTGAGGAACAATGCGAAAGTAACTGCTTTGAAAGTTGATAAACTTTTAACCCCACTTTTAAGAAAATGGTCCTTGAATGTTTTGTACACCTACTGGAGAGCTCTTCTTTGTCTACAATAATTCAGCATCGTTCACACCCTCATAAACCTAAAAAGGCTGAATAAACCACTCTCGTCGCATGCGCGAGCATTGCAAAATAAAATAAAAAATCTATACTATTCAATTATTGCACCCACACTGCTCGCCCACACCAACAAACGTCTGCGTTGCCAAGGGCTAAAATAGAAGTCAGTTCTATTTCTGACACAGATCGCGCTGCAAGTCCTGCCTCTCCCATCTCCTCATTGGTTTATAGAAGCAGGTACCCACGTGCCATTTCCTCATTGGTTATACCCACGTGGGTGACTGAAAGACGAACGAGGTCAGTGGCGGTAATGCACCTAATTTATGAAAGTTGCCAATCGCTATATAAAGTCCAGAGAAGAAAAAGCCTGGAAGGAGGAGAGTAGACTGGAAACGATATGGTTGACCGTTTTATGTGTGGATTAATTGTCGGAGTAGAGGACCTTGGGCATTTTAGGTAAAATAACAACTCAATGTTTATATTCCAGGACAAATTAGCTAGCAACAGCAAGCTATCTAAATAGGACAAATTAGCTAGCAAGTGCAAGCTAGCTAGCTAAATTGCCATACATGTTTAATGCTTTTCGACCTGTCCCCAAATTAATGTAATTGGTTCAGAGTTTGTTTTGATATTTTAACCTGCGTGTCGTGATCGCGTTTGGTGTGGGGGGACAAAATAAATGTATGCACGATGGCACACGTGCGCAGCCGGTTTGGGTTCCATGTTAGCTCCACCCATCTCTTTAAGGATTCACATAAACAGAGTGAGCTGGTGTAGTAAACAACCAAAGATTTCAATATGAAAAGTGGTAAAAGTAGAAGCAAAAATATGCTTTATCTAGGCCTATATCCTAATCTGACTTTGGTGCAGGTCATGTTGTTCTTCACATGACTGTCTCTGGTAAACGCACACCATATCAAATAAAAGTTTATTTCTAACATGCACAGGATACAGAAGGTGTTAACAGTGCAGTGAAATTCTTATTTGCATATTTGCACGCAGATAAATATTTTATAATTATTAGATGATTCTTACGCAGACACACTTGTGTAAATTGATGCGTTATGTGAAAGAAATGTTATAACCACCCCCCAGCTAAGTGGATTGGTCAATACTGTCTAAACATGTACACATGTTCATGAAGTACAATAGATGACCATAATCACCCCGAAATACGCCTGGCTAACTTGATGGGTCTGGCGAAGCGGAGTCTTTTGTTTAGACATGTAGCTAGTTAGCTATCTATCTATCTATCTATCTAGCTAAACAATTAACATAATGGTGCTTTCAAAGCAACTGGGAACTTGGAAAATACGAGGCCAAATCATGACATCAGTGATCTTCAGGTCGGAAAGTCAGGGCTCTATAAAGACGCCCGAGTTCCCGAGTTGGAATTCCGAGTTGGATGACCGTTCAAAACGATTTTTCCCAGTCAGAGCTAATTTGTTCCCCGAGTTTCCAGTTGTTTTGAACACACTGAAGTCAGAATTGGAAATTTCAAAGTTCCCAAATGTTTTGAATACGGCAATAATCCCAACCCATACTACTAGCAAAACAAACTGATTATCATAGCTAGGCACCATGCATAAATATGCAGGTAGCTAAAGCTAACCAACTAGGTTCAATGTCAAATCAAATCAAATCTAACATAATTTTATTTGTCACATGCGCCAAATACAACCTTACAGTGAATTGCTTACTTACAAGCCCTTAAGCAACAATGCCGTTTTAAGAAAATTATGACAAAAAAATAAATAAAAGTAACAAATAATTAAAGAGCAGCAGTAAAATAACAATAGCGACGCTGTATACAGGGGGTACCAGTACAGAGTCAATGTGTGGGGGCACTGGTTAGTCGAGGTAATTTGGGTATTATGTACAGTGGTTCTTCCTTTATTAAAAGTTGTGGCGTACTGCAGCACACCTTGCGGGGTGCCGCAGAATCCTATGGCACATTATTTAAGTGTCAGCCATTGATGTCAGAATGACGCAATTGACCACAATCTACCACAAACGGTCACGACATGAGCGCAAAACTTTTATATGAAGAACCACTGTACATGTAGGCAGAGTTATTAAAGTGATAATAACATAGAGTAGCAGCATAGGGTCGCCATTTCATTAGATGTTCAGGAGTCTTTTAAGGAGTCTGTTCAGGAGTCTTAAGGCTTGCTACATGGCAGACCAATCCAAACTCATCTCTCGGCATGTCCAGCCCATCCACTATCTCAGCCAATAGCGGCTATTGGGAAGGTTCGTAACTAGGCTGGTAATTTAACCATTTTATTTGTATTTACAATTATGGCCATTATTAAGGCACATGAAAGTTTGCATGTTCCAGAAGGCATTTCTGCCATAAAACGAATTTTGATAAAAAAAATGTTGTGTTTATGTTCAAATGCCTCTCCTGTGAAGTAGTCACATGCGACATACGCCTAGTTTCCTGAAACGTCACATACTGTATGTGTGAAATTAGTTTCGGTATAGGTTAGGTTCAGTTATGAAGCAATTATTGGGGTGGTTATCAACTAGCCACTGCACCTTCCAATGTTGGTAGAATGAGTGGAGCAGGCCCTACTGTCTGGAGAAGGAGGGGCATTAGGGGAAAATCATTCAAATCATTTCATGCCCTCCTAAAACTGGTCAAAACTCCAGTTCTGTTTGTGATACTACGATTTTAACCACGGCAGTGTGTTATAAAGACTTATTTAGGAAAAGTGGAGGACAGAAGGGGGCATGAATTTAAAAATGCATAGTAATAAAATAAATAATTTCATGAGCAGTCAAAATGACTGATGTTTGAATGACTCAGATATCACATGATCACACATACGACATGACACAATTATAGAATGGCAGGTGATTAGCTTTAAAACTGCAACAATGTATCCCCGCCCCATTGCAAAATGTATTGAACTGCAGGAAAAATGGGGAGTGGAGATGTTCCACAATGATGAAAGTTGGGCATGAGTGAAAAAGATTGGGAAGTTCCGGTGTAATGTACACTCCTAGAAAAAAGGGTTCCAAAAGGGTTCTTTGGCTGTCCCCATAGGAGAAACCTTTTTAGTTCCAGGTTGAACTATTTTGGGTTCCATGTAGAACCCTATGGGGAAAGGGTTCTACATGGAACCCAATAGGGTTCTGGAAGCAAAAAGGGTTGTTCAAAGGGTTCCCCTATGAGGACAGTCAGAGAACCCTTTAAGGTTCTAGATAGCACCATTTTTTCGAAGAGTGTAGAGTGTTGTGCGTGGGCACATGTTTAGAAGAGTGTAGAGTGGTGTACGTGTGCACACGTTTAGAAGAGTGTAGAGTGGTGTTCGTGTGCACACGTTTAGAAGAGTGTAGAGTGGTGTTCGTGTGCACACATTTAGAAGAGTGTAGAGTGGTGTTCGTGTGCACACGTTTAGAAGAGTGTAGAGTGGTGTTCGTGTGCACACGTTTAGAAGAGTGTAGAGAGGGGTTTGTGTTTAGCTGGGGTCAGAGAGCTCACAGCTGAATTAGTTGTTTGGTGAAGTGTTGCTTTCTACTGTTATTCAGGTGAAAGAGGAGGTGGAAGTTTGCTGGCTGAGGATATTGATGCACACTTGTATAGAAATGCATGATGGAGACTTTCTCAATCGAACTAAACCACACCCTTCTTGATCATTGACAAAATGATTAATTCATATACCATTAAACTATTCAGCAACTCTTGCAACCTACTGCAATTGTGACAGTAGCGAATGAAGGCTAAACCTGGGGGAAAGAAAATGTAAAAAAAAACACTACAAATAAGGGGTGGGGGGAAAAGTGTCAGGGAGTCAATCTGCTTATATGCCTGGTGCAGGTTGATAGTGCACTACAATAGCAGAGCATGGAGCAGTGGAGCCAGAGAGAGGGGCTGCCAAACCAACAGCTCTCCTAAAGCATGAATTCAGCTGAGTAGGGAGTGGCAGATGAGATTCTAACCCACTAAAATGTTCATGCTCAAAATTACACCGGGAGTCGTTTACTGAGAGTACAGAGCATATATGTTATGTGGCCGGATTCAGCTATGCCGAGTTGTGTTTGCAGGGACATTTGATGTGATTGCTTCGAACACAACACAAGAATGTAGGCCTATATACTTTCAGATGTTTTATTTTCTCTGTGTATCCTTTTCTTATCCATGTTAAGTTTTAATGGCATGCTTCTTAGAGAGTTGTCATGCAACTATAATTTGCCAGTCTTGAGGTCAAAGAAATATGAGGTAGAACATTATTTAAAGCCAGCAGGCATAATGCTTTATTATGTGTTATACACATGTACAAACCCTTATGATGGGGTATTATACGGATTATAACAGGTGGTTCAATATTATACAGTGACTTAAATATTTTAAAATTGAAACAATATTTCTCTGCCAAATAATAAGTGAGGGGCAGATAGTGCCAGATGAGAGTGAGACACTATTTTTACCAGAGAGGTGAGGTGGTCGGGTGTTCGTGCTTTTCTGTGTGCCAAGGAGAGTTTATGAGGACAACATAATGTGATCTCCAGATAATAACATAACAGACACCTTAGAGAAGTGCTCCAAACATGAATTTGGAGGCTGCAGCAACTGAGGCTAAAGTCACTTATCTACGAGCGTTCCTGGGCCCCCTAAGTCATTACCAGTCTGCCTGCCAACACACTTGTTAAAGAGTCAGACACTGTAAGACCTTGTCCTTGTGAAGCTCTAAGAGCCGAACGTGTTCATGTTTCCTCGCTGACGTTACTTCAGAAGAGGACGTTGTCTCATAGTAGTTAGTGGTTCAAAGAGGCAAAGTCTTGAATACTGGCAGAGTGGTATACACACTACACAGTCCTTGTCTGTTTTGCTCTGATTATCATTCTTATAATGTATTCATTCCTTTGGAAGGAGATTTCAATTGTTGAGGGTCACTAAAATCATTGACGTGTTTACATGATCTATAGTCTACTCAAAAATGTACATCTACAGTTCGTAAAGTATTCAGACGCCTTGACTTTTTCCACATTTTGTTACGTTACAGCCTTATTCTAAAATTGATAAAATAACACAATAATTATCATCAATGATGACACACAATGATAAATCACTAGTTGATTTTTCACAATTCAAATGGGAAGCCGTACACACATTACCCTATAACGACAAAGTGAAAATAAAAAAACTTGATTGGACATAATTTGGCACACAAAGGCACACAACTGTCTATATAAGGTTTCACAGTTGACAGTGCATGTCAGTGCAAAAGCCAAGCCGTGAGGTCGAAGGAATTCTCTGTAGAGCTCCGAGATAGGATTGTGTCGAGGCACAGAACTGGGGAAGGGTACCAAAAAATGTAGGCAGCATTGAAGGTCCCCAAGAACACAGTGGCCTCCATCATTCTTAAATGGAAGAAATTTGGAACCACCAACACTCTTCCTACTAGAGGTGGCCACCTGGCCAAACTGAGCAATTGGGGGAAAAGGGCCTTGGTCAGGGAGGTGACCACAAATCCAAGGGTCACTCTGACAGAGCTCCAGAGTTCCTATTTGAAGATGGGAGAACCTTCCAGAAGGACAACAATCTATGCAGCACTCCACCAATCAGGTCTAAATGGTAGAGTGGCCAGACAGAAGACATTCCTCAGTAAAAGGCACATGACAGCCTGCTTGGAGTTTGCCAAAAGGCAGCAAAAGGATCCTCAGACCATGAGAAACAAGATTCTCTGGTCTGATGAAACCAAGTTTGGCCTGAATGCCAAGTGCCACATCTGGAGGAAACCTGTCACCATCCCTACGGTGAAGCATGGTGAAGCAGCAGCATGCTGTGGGGATGTTCTTCAGTGGCAGGGACAGGGAGACTAGTAAGGATCAAGGGAAAGATCAACAGAGCAAAGTACAGAGAGATCCTTGATGAAAACCTGCTCCAGAGTGCTCAAGACATCAGACTGGGGCGAAGGTTCACCTTCCAACAGGACAACAACCCTAAGCACACAGCCAAGACAACACAGGAGTGGCTTCGGGACAAGTTTCTGAATGTTCTTGAGGTGTGCCAAGCTTGTAGCGCCATACACAAGGAGGCTCGAGGCTGTAATCGCTGACAAAGGTGCTTCAACAATGTACTAAGTAGTACTAAGATCTGAATACTTACAGTAGCAGTCAAAAGTTTGGAAACATTTAAGGGTTTTCTTTATTTTGACAATTTTCTACATTGTATAATAATAGCGAAGACATCAAAACTATGAAATAACACATATGGAATCATATCAAAAAGTGTTAAACAAATCAAAATAGATTTTAGATTTTAGATTCTTCAAAGTAGCCATCCTTTGCCTTGATGACAGCGTTGCACACTCTTGGCATTCTCTCAACCAGCTTCATGAGGTACCGTAGTCATCTGGAATGCATTTCTTTGTCATTATGGCTTGTTGTGTTTAGATTGATGAGGGGAAAAAAACGATTTTTTAAATAAATTTTAGAATAAGGCTATAATGTAACAAAATGTGTATATTTATACTCTCATTGTTCATTTGGATCAAGCACAGCATGTCCAAATGTCACCTTGAGAATTCAACAGCTACACATTTCTCAGCAATTTAACACGATCACTGTCTTAGCTCAACAACCATGGACAATTAAAGGCCAATAATCATGCCAGCAGTTCCTTCCTTGCATGTCCAAGCACGGCCCCAGCAGCTCTTGCATGTCCAGGTGGAAAGGTTTTTATTCACACCTCATATGATGTGCTCTCTAGCTGCAGGATCACACTGCCATCGGCCTTATTGGCTCATGATCACAAGCGAATGGCAGCAAACTGCGCATCCAACCCTGACCTGGCATAACACCAGAGAGAGAAAGAGAGATCATGTCTGTGTCTCAAATGGCACCTTATTCCATAAATAGTGCACTACTTTTTTGACCAGGGGGCCTGATCAAAAGCAGTGCACTGTAAAGGGAATAGTGTGTCATTTGAGACGTAAAACATCACATTTCTATCATGAAACAATGTGCTCGGTCTGACTGCGTGAGGTCTCCTCCGAGGCCCTGGGGCAGTCTCATAATGATTCTGAAAATGATGGGCTCCTTTTCAGCCTGCTTGAACCAAATATGGTCAGACTAGGAAACAGTGGGACACAGTGGGAGCTTAGGTGATTTGTGAAGCGATCATTGACAATGCAAGGCAAATTAGGTTTTATGACCGGACTTGTCGAGGATTGCTAGCTGTTATGACATAGCCTATTCCAAAAAAATAGATCCTGCATTAAAAATGACCAATATCCACAACGCAATGAAGCTACACAAGTTGTAATGTCAGGTGAGTGATGATTGAGGAGTCAAATGCAGAGAGCGAAGTGAACGGGAAAAACGCTTTAATGTCCTTCAAAACGTAACAGGTCCAAACATGGGTGAATGCCCTAAAACACTGGCGCTAAACAAACCCAAAACCTAGTTACAAACACTGGACAGCGAAAACCCAAAACAAACACGATACATCACCAAACGTAACAAAACAACAAGCCTGCACAAACACCAGCGGGCAAAACAAACTTAAATAACACCCATCCCAAAACCTCAACAAGGAACAGGTGAAAACAATTAGACAAAAACAAACAAAAAGGAAAAAGGGATCGGTGGCAGCTAGTAGACCGGCGACGACGACCGCCGAGCTCCACCCGAACAGGAAGGGGAGCCACCTTCAGTGGCAGCTAATAGACCGGCGACGACGACCGCCGAACTCCACCCGAGCAGGAAGGGGATTCACCTTCAGTGGCAGCTAATAGACCGGCGACGACGACCGCCGAGCTCCACCCGAGCAGGAAGGGGATTCACCTTCAGTGGCAGCTAATAGACCGGCGACGACGACCGCCGAGCTCCACCCGAGCAGGAAGGGGATTCACCTTCAGTGGCAGCTAATAGACCGGCGACGACGACCGCCGAGCGCCACCCGAGCAGGAAGGGGATTCACCTTCAGTGGCAGCTAATAGACCGGCGACGACGACCGCCGAGCGCCACCCGAGCAGGAAGGGGAGCCACCTTCAGTGGCAGCTAATAGACCGGCGACGACGACCGCCGAGCGCCACCCGAGCAGGAAGGGGATTCACCTTCGGTGGCAGCTAATAGACCGGCGACGACGACCGCCGAGCGCCACCCGAGCAGGAAGGCGAGCCACCTCCAGTGGCAGCTAATAGACCGGCGACGACGACCGCCGAGCGCCACCCGAGCAGGAAGGGGAGCCACCTTCAGTGGCAGCTAATAGACCAGCGACGACGACCGCCGAGCGCCACCCGAACAGGAAGGGGAGCCACCTCCAGTGGCAGCTAATAGACCGGCGACGACGATCGCCGAGCGCCACCCGAGCAGGAAGGGGAGCCACCTTCGGTGGTATTCGTGACACAAGTCAAACACAAAATAAAAACGTACTTCATGTTTTCTATACATTGCGAGCAAATCCTTGAGGCTTTTCTACTGTATAGTATATCCAAACATGGAAAGATAAACAACAACAGCTATGGATATGTTTTTCTTCATCCCAGAAATTCCCAACATAGAACAAACAAACATCCTTGCTTGCCACAATACATTAGCTATCCATTCCCATTTGCATGGATGTGTTGGAGAGTGTGCCAGGACCCACTCTCTGTATAATGCTAATGAATTCTTGCAGTGCAGGGATAACATCAGTGTGCCCTTCCTTTGAGAGAGCGCCAACATTAATATGAATGACACATTTGGAATATAAAGCACGAACAACTAGAAATCCAGTATGAAAGAGCTAGGCGAAGAAAGGCCAAGAGCAAATTTCATGCAAGCCACCCTACACAACCTAAACACACTCACACACACATACACACACACACACACATACTAATGTGTCTCTGAAATGACTGGTGGATGTCTTACTCTCTACTGGAATAGCGGGATTACAAAGTGAAACACGTTTGTGTGTGTGTGTGTGTGTGTGTGTGTGTGTGTGTGTGTGTGTGTGTGTGTGTGTGTGTGTGTGTGTGTGTGTGTGTGTGTGTGTGTGTGTGTGTGTGTGTGTGTGTGTGTGTGTGTGTGTGTGTGTGTGTGTGTGTGTGTGTGTGTGTGTGTGTGTTGATACGTTGAGATGTCAGTGGACTGACACAGTAGGACATTAAGATCATCCTTCTGTTGACTCCTAACTACCAGTACGTTTCTCTTATTTTACAGACTAGCGTGTGATTGGCAGATTATAGCTGCCGTGTTTCTAAAAAAGCTCCACTCCACTTCATCGTCTTCAGTCACCCTTGGTGGAAGACTCGTAGGCCTACTTGAATTAGAACCAAAGCACTACGTTTAAACACTGCCGTCAAATAGAAACAACACTGAATGCCATGCTCATTTATTAAAGTAGAATAAGAAGGGTGAAAAGGATACATCTAAATGTAATGCACTTTGTGAGTATACTGTATGTCAGCAATTCCCAAAAAAGTTATGCTATTTGATCTGCTTTAGGCCTACTTTACAGTCCGCTATTTACCAAATAGGACATTTGAAAGGTGAAAACCACACAGGACATTGTAGTCCAATTTAAAACATGCAACACCTCTTTAGAGGGAGTCCTCCTCACTGACCACATACTGGCAAGTAGAGAGTACTGGGATCTGTTACTACAGATGGAATGATTGAATAATTAATAACACCTGATTAAAAACAGGTGCTCCAATCCCGTGCTAGTATTTCTCTCTACGGTACCTCATAGATGTATAGCAATAAAGTCTGTCTCTGTCACCATCATCTCTAAGCTTTGTGTCCTCAATGAGCCCTGTGGGCCCTGTCATAAGTAGTAGTGAACTATATAGGGAATGTGGTGCCATTTGAGATGTAACCCTTAAGTATAACTGACTGCAGTGGACTGAAAGCTCTGTCGAAGAAGATAAGGTCAGCTGGAAAATACCATTTCCCTGTGCAGCAAGGCAATAACAGAAAGGGCAGTTGTCTTTGAGATTACAGACAGACAAACATAGACACACACACACACACTAAGACAGGGGGCATTTACTGTATATGTTTAGGATGGGAGTGCTACCTCCTGTGTTGAGTGAAAGAGGTGCTATAACCGTGTGCCACCTTCTTCTTTGGCATGACCTCAAACTACCCTCTCCATTTGACCAAATCATAACAATCATTCATACACCTGAGTCTTTTTCTTTTCTTTTCTTTCTTTCCCTCCCTCCCTCCCTCCCTCCCTCCCTCCCTCCCTCCCTCCCTCCCTCCCTCCCTCCCTCCCTCCCTCCCTCCCTCCGCTCTCTCTCTCTCCATCTCCCACCTCTCTCTCACTATATCTCTCCATATCCCCATATCCATTTATCTCCTTGTGTTATACTATAAGATGTCCATGAGTGTAATTTACTCTAAAGTTTTCAGAAATGTAAGGGTTTTTAGGCCTTTCTGTACTGTCTCTCCTTCTCACTCCTCATACCACGGTGCCTAGCTTCATATCTCCTCCTCACCCCTCATACCATAGTGAATAGCTTCATGTCTCCTCCTCACCCTCCATACCATAGTGAATAGCTTCATGTCTCCTCCTCACCCTCCATACCATAGTGAAAAGCTTCATGTCTCCTCCTCACCCCTCATACCATAGTGAATAGCTTCATGTCTCCTCCTCACCCTCCATACCATAGTGAATAGCTTCATGTCTCCCCCTCACCCCTCATACCATGGTGCGTAGCTTCATGTCTCCTCCTCACCCTCCATACCATAGTGAATAGCTTCATGTCTCCTCCTCACCCCTCATACCATAGTGAATAGCTTCATGTCTCCTCCTCACCCTCCATACCATAGTGAATAGCTTCATGTCTCCTCCTCACCCTCCATACCATAGTGAATAGCTTCATGTCTCCTCCTCACCCTCCATACCATAGTGAATAGCTTCATGTCTCCTCTACCCTCTCATACCATAGTGAATAGCTTCATGTCTCCTCCTCACCCTCCATACCATAGTGAATAGCTTCATGTCTCCTCTACCCCTCAGCCTTTTGTGATCTGTTATGTTCTCTACCGTATGAATGCAGCTGCACCACACTAGACTACACACACATGCACACAGACACACACACACTACACAAACACACTACACACACACTAGGCTGTCAGGACTGTTTAATTACATTGTTAGTGCAGATGGGGTTTCTGTGTTGTGTTGTTCTAGGCAAGCAGCATCAATATGCACCGCCTGGCGTTTCGTTTCAGGGCTATAGTAGAGCTCCATAGTTCTCTGCCTAACCTTAAGAATGTGAAATGTCAGAATAATAGTAGAGAGAATGATTTATGTCAGCTTTTATTTCTTTCATCAAATTCCCAGTGGGTCAGAAGTTTACAAACACTCAATTAGTATTTGGTAGCATTGCCTTTAAATTGTTTAACTTGGGTCAAATGTTTCGGGTAGCCTTCCACAAGCTTCCCACAATAAGTAGGGTGAATTTTGGCCCATTCCTCCTGACAGTGTCACGTTCTGACCTTAGTTCCTTTGTGATGTCCTTGTTTTAGTATGGTCAGGGCGTGAGTTGGGTGGGCAGTCTATGTTATTTGTTTGTTGATTTGGTATTTCTGTGTTTGGCCTGGTATATGGTTCTCAATCAGAGGCAGCTGTCAATCATTGTCCCTGATTGAGAACCATACTTGGACAGCCTGTTTTCACCCTTGAGTTGTGGGTGATTATTTTCTGTTTCGTATCTGTACCAGACAGAACTGTTTCGGTTTCATTTCGTTCTCTTGTTGGTTTTGTATTTTAGTGTTCTGAGTTCTATTAAATAATATAAACACTTACCACTCTGCACATTGGTCCTCACCTTCTTCCACCACAGACAACCGTTACAGACAGAGCTGGTGTAACTGAGTCAGGTTTGTAGGCCTCCTTGCTTGCACAAGCTTTTTCAGTTCTACCCACACATTTTCTATTGGTTTAAGGTCAGGGCTTTGTGATCGCCACTCCACTACCTTGACTTTGTTGTCCTTAATCCATTTTGCCACAACTTTGGAAGCATGCTTGGGGTCATTGTCCATTTGGAAGACCCATTTGCGACCAAGCTTGAGATGTTGCTTCAATATATCCACATAATTTTCCTACTGGCATCATCATCTATTTTTTTCATTAGACCAGAGGACATTTCTCCAAAAAGTACAGTCTTTGTCCACATGTGCAGTTGCAAACTGTAGTCTGGCTTTTTTATTCCGGTTTTGGAGCAGTGGCTTCTTCCTTGCTGAGCGGCCTTTCAGGTTATGTCGATATAGGACTCGTTTTACTGTGGATAGAGACACTTTTGTACCTGTTTCCTCCAGCATCTTCATAGGGTCCTTTGCTGTGGTTCTGCGACTGATTTGCACTTTTCGCACCAAAGTACGTTAATCTCTAGGAGACAGAACGCGTCTTCTTCCTGAGCGGCTGCGTGGTCCCCGTATGACGGCTGCGTGGTCCCATGGTGTTTATACTTGCGTACTATTGCTTGTACAGATGAACGTGGTACCTTCAGGCGCTTGGAAATTACTCCCAAGGATGAACCAGACTTGTGGAGGTCTACAGTCTTCTGAGGTCTTGGCTGATTTATTTTGATTTTCCCATGATGTCAAGCAAAGACTCACTGAGTTTGAAGCTAGGCCTTGAAATACATCCACAGCTACACCTCCAATTGACTCAAATTATGTAAATTAGCCTATCAGAAGCTTCTAAAGCCATTATATCATTTTCTGGAATTTCCCAAGCTGTTTAAAGGCACAGTCAACTTAGTGTATGTAAACTTCTGACCCACTGGAATTGTGATACAGTGAATTATAAGTTAAATAATCTGTCTGTAAACAATAGTTGGAAAAATTACTTGTGTCATGCACAAAGTAGATGTCCTTATCGACTTGCCAAAACTATAGTTTGTTTACAAGAAATTTGTGGAGTGGTTGAAAAGCAAGTTTTTTAATGACTCCAACCTAAGTGTATGTACATTTCCGACTTCAACTGATAGCTACCAGCTATCAGTCCAGCTAACCTTTAGCTCGGACAGCTCTTGCCAGTTCGTACAACGCGTTTCAAACCAGAGCATACCGGAACTATTTTTCTCTCTATATCCCTGGATTCCTACCGCAAACTCTGAACCCTTTCATCTGGATCATGGCAGCTAGCTAACCGCAACCCGGGTTGACTACTTCTGGCTAACGTTTCCGTCCCGGAGCAAGCACCATCTAGCCTGGGGCTAGCCCATGCTAGACCCATCTCCCGGCTAGGGCTCCTGGGCTACTCCTGAAGCCCACTCCTCCCATTCTGCTAACCGCGGCCTGCTAGCTATCTATAGCATATTGGACAAACATACCCTTGTAAAACTGACCATCCTACCGATCCTCGACTTTGGCGATGTCATTTACAAAATAGCCTCCAACACTCTACTCAACAAATTGGATGCAGTCTATCACAGTGCCATCCGTTTTGTCACCAAAGCCCCAAATACTACCCACCACTGCGACCTGTATGATCTCATTGGCTGGCCCTCGCTTCACAGTCATCGCCAAACCCACTGGCTCCAGGTCATCTACAAGTCTCTGCTAGGTAAAGCCCCACCTTATCTCAGCTCACTGGTCACCACCCACCCGTAGCACTCGCTCCAGCAGGAATATCCCACTGTTCACCCCCAAAGCCAATTCTTCCTTTGCCGCCTCTCATTCCAGTTCTCTGCTGCCAATGACTGGAATGAACTGCAAAAATCTCTGAAGCTGGAGACTCTTACCTCCCTCACTAGCTTTAAGCACCAGCTGTCAGAGCAGCTCACAGATCACTGCACCTGTACATAGCTCATCTGTAAATAGCCCATCCAATCTTCCTCATCCCCATACTGTTATTTATTTATTTATCTTGCTCCTTTGCACCCCTGTATCTCAACTTGCGCATTCATCTTCTGCACATCCTAACATTCCAGTGTTTAATTGCTATATTGTAATTATTTTGCCACCATGACCTATTTATTGCCTTACCTCTCTTATCCTACCTCATTTGCACATGCTGTATATAGATTTTTCTACTGTATTATTGATTGTATGTTTGTTTATTCCATGTGTAACTCTGTGTAGTATGTGTCAAACTGCTTTGCTTTATCTTGGCCAGGTGGCAGTTGCAAATGAGAACTTGTTCTCAACTAGCCTACCTGGTTAATTAAATAAAGGTGAAATAAAAATCAATAAAAGTAAAGGACATTCTTGCTTAGTGAGTACCAGATCCTCCTGATTCAGCCCATACTTTGTGCAAACTCTGGACCTCTGCCTTGATAGCACACGTGACCACCCTCCTGAAGCGTCTAAGCTAGCTATTCACTGGCACAAGTGTAGACACTTCAGACTGAGGAGTAAGTTTCACACAACCCCATGCATGTTGTATAGGCTAATTCGATTTGCTCTTCAAAAGTTAACTGCAGGTCACCTATAGCAAGATGGATAGAGAGAGCATTGCAAAAGCTACAAGGAATAATAATAAGTCATTTTCATTACATATTTACAAATCCTCCCTTCCACCACCAATGTATACCCACCCACCTGGGTATTACGGATGAAGGATCTAAATTTGACCAGTTTCACACCGCAGAAAAATAATCCTGCAACAAGAGTAAATGTGAATAATTATGTGAATTATAATTAATGGATAATTGTGGGGGTTGGTATATTTTTAGTAAGGGCAAATCAAGTCTGAAATGTTAAAGTGGAAATTGCAAACTTTAGAAGCCTTTTTAAACCTTGAATACACCACAAGTTTGCATTTCATGCTGTGCAGGAAATTTCCTTTAACAACAGGGTGATCAAATTAAGATCCTATTAGCCATTTTGTGCTGGAACACTCACTATATTTTATGGTCATGAAGAAAATAAAAAGAGAAAAAGAGAGAACTGCAAAAGCTATGTGGGTATTATCTCTACATTGTGCAACTGAGTGATACATGTTAGCCATTGTGTGCCAGAACACTGCTGCATCTGTCAATGAGAGGTAAGTACTGAAATGTGTGTGTGTGTGTGTGTGTGTGTGTGTGTGTGTGTGTGTGTGTGTGTGTGTGTGTGTGTGTGTGTGTGTGTGTGTGTGTGTGTGTGTGTGTGTGTGTGTGTGTGTGTGTGTGTGTGTGTGTGTGTGTGTGTGTGTGTGTGTGTGTCTCTTGGGTCTGGAGTGTACAGCTAGTTGCGCTCTAATGAGGCGTGGTGAGCGTGTGATGGGCTTGTAATGTTCTGTGACGCTCTCTCCACCACACAGCACCACCAGCACACACTTCACAAAATACATAATGGAATTATGGAGCGAGCCAAAGCACAGAAAACACAGCACGAAGACTACCACCATGGATCGAGTACCTATAAGACATAGAAGATACTGTTACGTTTTCTCTCTCTCACTTTCAAGTAAACAGCAGTTCATTCACCTGGGTGTGCTTTTTTTTTCTTGTCCAAATGTTACCATATATAATGTGGACATATTGTGTGAACAGATGATAGCAGGTGTGATCTGAAACATCGGTGTGAATCCCAACTATGTTATGCCGTTCCATACACTTTCCTTGCTGTTAATTTTAACGTTGTGACACACGAGAGTTAACCACCATCACCATCTACAGTAAGCATAGACTTGCTAATTATACAACATTGCCAATTTTTTTTTTTTTTTTGCTCTTTCTATGGATATCTCAAAGAGAAGGTATTACGTAGCACTAATACGACAAACGGTTCATCTATGGGTAACACATACCAGCCATCTCGGTGTACCTTGGCGTGTTTCGTTTAATCCGGTAACACACATGTACTGTTATTTGATTGTATATTAATACATGATTGATGATTTCTCTTTCTTTTCCCTGATGGATTTTGTAGACACACACACACACACACACTGTACACACCCACATCACATATACAAAAAAAAATCCTTAGTTGCAGTACAGTAGTGTCAGGCCCCTGTCTTTAGCCTTTGAGAGGAGCACATGACAGTGTCTCTTGATGTGGAGCGAGCTACAGTAGCACCCTGGTGGGATGCCATCACACAGGTAATGGAGGTGGACACAGTTAGACCCATGGCACACTGCCGCCTCAGAGATTATAGGAAGACGTCACAGGGTGGAAAGCGATGATTTCTGGGGGTGCCTTGAACTAGCTGTTATATAGTTTACATTCTGATGGGGTCAACAATGTAGGGAGGGAGTTGGATTGTAGGATATACTGTACCACACATATACAGTGCCTTGCGAAAGTATTCGGCCCCCTTGAACTTTGCGACCTTTTGCCACATTTCAGGCTTCAAACATAAAGATATAAAACTGTATTTTTTTGTGAAGAATCAACAACAAGTGGGACACAATCATGAAGTGGTACGACATTTATTGGATATTTCAAACTTTTTTAACAAAGCAAAAACTGAAAAATTGGGCGTGCAAAATTATTCAGCCCCTTTACTTTCAGTGCAGCAAACTCTCTCCAGAAGTTCGGTGAGGATCTCTGAATGATCCAATGTTGACCTAAATGACTAATGATGATAAATACAATCCACCTGTGTGTAATCAAGTCTCCGTATAAATGCACCTGCACTGTGATAGTCTCAGAGGTCCGTTAAAAGCGCAGAGAGCATCATGAAGAACAAGGAACACACCAGGCAGGTCCGAGATACTGTTGTGAAGAAGTTTAAAGCCGGATTTGGATACAAAAATATTTCCCAAGCTTTAAACATCCCAAGGAGCACTGTGCAAGCGATAATATTGAAATGGAAGGAGTATCAGACCACTGCAAATCTACCAAGACCTGGCCGTCCCTCTAAACTTTCAGCTCATACAAGGAGAAGACTGATCAGAGATGCAGCCAAGAGGCCCATGATCACTCTGGATGAACTGCAGATATCTACAGCTGAGGTGGGAGACTCTGTCCATAGGACAACAATCAGTCGTATATTGCACAAATCTGGCCTTTATGGAAGAGTGGCAAGAAGAAAGCCATTTCTTAAAGATATCCATAAAAAGTGTCGTTTAAAGTTTGCCACAAGCCACCTGGGAGACACACCAAACATGTGGAAGAAGGTGCTCTGGTCAGATGAAACCAAAATTGAACTTTTTGGCAACAATGCAAAACGTTATGTTTGGCGTAAAAGCAACACAGCTGAACACACCATCCCCACTGTCAAACATGGTGGTGGCAGCATCATGGTTTGGGCCTGCTTTTCTTCAGCAGGGACAGGGAAGATGGTTAAAATTGATGGGAAGATGGATGGAGCCAAATACAGGACCATTCTGGAAGAAAACCTGATGGAGCCCTTTTCTTGTGGCAACAGGTCACAAATCTTTTTGCTGGGATGGCACACTGTGGAATTTCACCCAGTAGATATGGGAGTTTATCAAAATTGGATTTGTTTTCAAATTCTTTTTTTCTGTGTAATCTGAGGGAAATATGTCTCTCTAATATGGTCATACATTGGGCAGGAGGTTAGGAAGTGCAGCTCAGTTTCCTCCTCATTTTGTGGGCAGTGTGCACATAGCCTGTCTTCTCTTGAGAGCCATGTCTGCCTACGGCGACCTTTTTCAATAGCAAGGCTATGCTCACTGAGTCTCAACATAGTCAAAGCTTTCCTTAAGTTTGGGTCAGTCACAGTGGTCAGGTATTCTGCCACTGTGTACTCTCTGTTTAGGGCCAAATAGCATTCTAGTTTGCTCTGTTTTTTTGTGAATTATTTACAATGTGTCAAGTAATTATCTTTTTGTTTTCTCATGATTTGGTTGGGTCTAATTGTGCTGCTGTCCTGGGGCTCTGTGGGGTGTGTTTGTGTTTGTGAACAGAGCCCCAGGACCAGCTTGCTTAGGGGACTCTTCTCTAGGTTCATCTCTCTGTAGGAGATGGCTTTGTTATGGAAGGTTTGGGAATCGCTTCCTTTTAGGTGGTTGTAGAATTTAACAGCTCTTTTCTGGATTTTGATAATTGGTGGGTATCGACCTAATTCTGCTCTGCATGCATTATTTGCATTTTTTGCAGAATTCTGCATGCAGAGTCTCAATTTGGTGTTTGTCCCATTTTGTGAAGTCTTGGTTGGTGAGCGGACCCCAGACCTCACAACCATAAAGGGCAATGGGCTCTATGACTGATTCAAGTATTTTTAGCCAGATCCTAATTGGTATGTTGAATTTTATGTTCCTTTGATGGCATAGAATGCCCTTCTTGCCTTGTCTCTCAGATCGTTCACAGCTTTGTGGAAGTTACCTGTGGCGCTGATGTTTAGGCCAAGGTATGTATAGTTTTTTGTGTGCTCTAGGGCAACAGTGTCTAGATGTAATGTGTATTTGTGGTCCTGGCGACTGGACCTTTTTTGGAACACCATTATTTTGGTCTTACTGAGATTTACTGTCAGGGCCCAGGTCTGACAGAATCTGTACAGAAGATCTAGGTGCTGCTGTAGGCCCTCCTTGGTTGGTGACAGAAGCACCAGATCATCAGCAAACAGTAGACATTTGACTTCGGATTCTAGTAGAGTGAGGCCGGGTGCTGCAGACTTTTCTAGTGCCCGCGCTAATTCGTTGATATATATGTTGAAGAGGGTGGGGCTTAAGTTGCATCCCTGTCTCACCCCACGACCCTATGTGAAGAAATGTGTGTGTATTTTGCCAATTTTAACCGGACACTTGTTGTTTGTGTACATGGATTTTATAATGTCGTATGTTTTACCCCCAACACCACTTTCCATCAATTTGTATAGCAGACCCTCATGCCAAATTGTGTCGAAGGCTTTTTTGAAATCAACAAAGCATGAGAAGACTTTGCCTTTGTTTTGGTTTGTTTGGTTGTCAATTAGGGTGTGCAGGGTGAATACATGGTCTGTTGTACGGTAATTTGGTAAAAAGCCAATTTGACGTTTGCTCAGTACATCGTTTTCATGTACGAGTCTGCTGTTAATGATAATGCAGAGGATCTCTCTCTCTCTCTCTCTCTCTCTTCTCTCTCTCTCTCTCTCTCTCTCTCTCTCTCTCTCTCTCTCTCTCTCTCTCTCTCTCTCTCTCTCTCTCTCTCTCTCTCAAATAGAATAGGGTTCCATTCAGGAAGCAAGGGCCCTGGAGCAGAAGGCAGACGTTTTAGGTGCCCCCAACCGATTGTGTGTTGCCGCTACCGTCACTTATGACCGAAAATAACTTCTAGACATCAGGACTGCGATTACTCACCACGGACTAGCAGAATCCTTTTTCTTCTTTCACAACTCTGACGAGAACGAGGCAGAGGGTATACGGCTCCCTCGGGAACTGGCCCCGACCCCAGTGATCTGCGTAAAGAGGAGGTGGAGATAGAGAGGCCGGAGAGTGGGCTGCCTTCTGAGAGGTCGGAGGTGTTTGAATAAACCCCCACTTCCCTCAATTCTGCTAGCAATCATGCAATCTTTGGACAATAAAATGAATGAGCTACTGGGAAGATTAAACTACCAATGGGACATTAAAAACTGTAACAGCTTATGCTTCACAAAGTTGTGGCTGAATGACGTTAATATCAACATACAGCAGGCTGGTTATACGATGTACCGGCAGGATAGAACAGCGGAGTCTGGCTGTCTATGTATTTTCGTAAACAACAGCTGGTGCACGATATCTAAGGAAGTCTCGAGCTATTGCTCACCTGAGTTAGAGTTTCTCATGATAAGCTGCAGACCACACTACCTACTGAGAGAGTTTTCATCGATATACTTTGTAGCTGTTTACATACCACCACAGTCAGAGGCTGGCACTAAGATAGCATTGAATGAGCTGTATTCTGCCATAAGCAAAGAAGAAATCTCTCGCCCAGAGGCGGCACTTCTAGTGGTCGGGGACTTTAATGCAGGGAAACTTAAATCAGTTTTACCAAATTTCTATCAGTATGTTAAATGTGCAACCAGAGGGAAAAGAACTCTGGATACAAAGCTCTCCCTCGCCCTCCATTTGGCAAATCTGACCATAATTCCATCCTCCTGATTCCTGCTTACAAGCAAAAAATGAAATCAGGAAGCACAAGTGACTAGATCCATAAAAAAGTGGTCATATGATGCAGATGCTAAGCTACAGGACTGTTTTGCTAGCACAGACTGGAATATGTTCTGGGATTCCTCCAATGACATTGAGGAGTACACCACATCTGTCACTGGCTTCATCGATAAGTACATTGATGACGTCATCCCCACACTGACCGTACGTACATACCCCAACCAGAAGCCATGGATTATAGGCAGCATCCGTACTGAGCTAAAGGCTAGAGCTGCTGCTTTCAAGAAGCGGGACTCTAACCCGGAAACTTATAAGATATCCCGCTATGCCCTCCGACGAACCATCAAACAGGCAAAGCATTAATACAGGACAAAGATCGAGTCGTACTACACCGGCTCTAACGGTCGTCGGATGTGGCAGGGTCTGCAAACCATTACAGACTACAAAGGGAAGCATAGCCAAGAGCTGCCCAGTGACACGAGCATACCGGACAAGCTAAACTACGTCTACGCTCGCTTCGAGGCAAATAACACAGAAACATGCATGAGAGCACCAGCTGTACCAGAAGACTGTGTGATAACACTCTCCGCAGCCGATGTGAGTAAGGCCTTTAGACAGATCAACATTCACAAGGCCCAGACAGATTACCAGGATATGTACTGCGAGCTTGCGCTGACCAACTGGCAAGTATCTTCACTGACATTATCAACCTCTCCCTGTCCAAGTCTGTAATACCAACATGTTTTAAGCAGACCACCATAGTGCCTGTGCCCAAGAACACTAAGGTAACCTGCCTAAATGACTACTGACCCGTAGCACTCACATCTGTAGCCATTAAGTGCTTTGAAAGGCTGGTCATAGCTCACATTAACACCATCCCAGAAACCCTAGACCCACTCCAATTTGCATACTGCTCCAGCAGATCCACAGATGATGCAGTCTATGTTGCACTCCACACTTCCCTTTTCCACCTGGACAAAAGGAACACCTATGTGAGAATGCTATTCATTGACTACAGCTCAGTCTTCCACATCATAGTGCCCTCAAAGCTCATCAATAACCTAAAGACCCTGAGACTAAACACCTCCCTCTGGAACTGGATCCTGGATTTCCTGACGGGCCGCCCCCAGCTGGTAAGGGTAGGTAACAACACATCCGCCACGCTGATCTTCAACACAGGGGCACCTCAGGGATGGGTGCTCAGCCCCTCCTGTACTCCCTGTTCTCTCATGACTGCACGGACAGGCATGACTCCAACACCATCCTTAAATTTGCAGATGACACAACAGTGGTAGGCCTGATCACCGACAACAACGAGACAGCCTATAGGGAGGAGGTCAGAGACCTGACCATGTGGTGCCAGGACAACAACCTCTCCCTCAACGTGATCAAGACAAATGAGATGATTGTGGACTATAGGAAAAAGAACGACCGAGCACGCCCCTATTCTCATCGACATGGCTGCAGTGGAGCAAGTTGAGAGCTTCAAGTTCCTTGGTGTCCACATCACCAACAAACTAATATGTTTCAAACACACCAAGACAGTTGTGAAGCGGGCATGGCAAAAACCTATTCCCCCAAAGGAGACTGAAAATATTTGGAATGGGTCCTCAGGTTCTACAGCTGCACCATCAAGAGCATCCTGACGGGTTGCATCACAACCTGGTATGGCAACTGCTCCGACTGCAAGGCACTACAGAGGGTAGTGTGAAAGGCCCAGTACATTACTGGGGCCAAGCTTCCTGCCATCCAGGACCTATATACTTGGCGGTGTCAGAGGAAGGCCCTAAAAATGGTCAAAGACTCCAGCCACCCTAGTCATAGACTGTTCTCTCTGCTACCACACAGCAAGCGATACTGGAGCGCCAAGTCTAGGTCCAAGAGGCTTCTAAACAGCTTCTACCCCAGCTTCTAAGACTCCTGAACCTCTAGTCAAACGGCTACCCAGACTATTTGCATCCTTCCCCCTCCCCTCTCCACACCACTGCCGCTCTCTGTTGTCATCTATGCATGGTCACTTTAATTAACTCTGCCTACATATACATACGACCTCAACTAACCGGTGCACCCGCACATTGACTCTGTACCGGCACCCCCCCCCCCCCCCCCCCTCTATATATTGTTATTTTTTACTGCTGCTCTTTAATTACTTGTTACTTTTATATCTTATTCTTATCCATATTTTTTTAAACTGCACTGTTGGTTAGAGGCTCGTAAGTAAGCGTTTTATTGTAAGGTCTACCTGCACCAAATTTGATTTGATTTGATATAGGTTATCGTGACTCAACCATTTACTGAATGTGCCCTGCTGTTTTTCACCTGTTGGAAATCTCAAATGAAAGCTATCTGCTCCATTTAAAAAAAGACTGGTGAGTTTTGCACCCCAGATTAAGCCTTGCACATTCTTCTTCTTTTTTTAAATTTTTTTTTTACATTTTACATTTAGCAGACGCTCTTATCCAGAGTGACCTACAGGAGCAATTAGCGTTAAGTGCCTTGCACAAGAGCACATCAACAGATTTTTTTACCTAGTCGGCTCGGAGATTCAAACCACAGACTTTTCGGTTACTGGCTCAACGCTCATGACTGCTTGGTTTCTTTTAATTTTGATAAGAGATCAAAATGTAATGAATTGAAGGTTATTTGTTGATGTGAGGTTGTGTCATTACATTTGGGTTGGGGTGGTGAGACATTTTTGCATCAAAAAAGTTTGAATACCACTGCTCTACAGCCTGGTCCCAGATCTGTTTGTGCATTTGCCTAATCTATTGTTGTCATTGTCAAGCTAAACATGAGTGATAAGGAGTGAACATTTGTTTGCTTGATAGCACAAACAGACTGGCACTAGATCCTCTAGTGTTTGGTTGCTATAGAAAAAAAGTGGCAGCGTAACATTTCGAATTGACAGTAGTATTCATGGAACAAAGTGCTGTGTCACATAAATAGGCTAAACTGTGAACATCCGACAACCGTGGAGTTAACATTACAAATCTGACACCATCACAATGGGGTTCAATATGACACAGTCACAATGGGGTTCAAATCGACACAGTCGGCCCCTCCACTGAATGGCATTGTTTTAGACCTGTATGTTTCTCTGAACCTGTTACAACTACCATTAATCCATAACACTACGCCCGCCACCCATCTCTACTCATCTATAATTCAACCCCGAGTGTATGCACCATTCCTTGACACAGCTCACTGAATTAGTCTTTTTGTTCATTAAAGGCCTTGCTTTTGGAAGACCATCATGTTTTCTTTTGCTTGAATTACTTTGCGTTTTGGCAGCTTTTTCTCTTCTGCAGAACGTATTAAAGGCATTGAAGGTGAGGCAGCTCCTGCTTAGCTTCCAATTAGACTGAGATATGTTCATTAATTCAGACAGAGGAGAGAAATATAAACAACCATGTTTTTGGAACGCAAGGAAGTTTGTCTCAGTAAACGACTCAGATATTTATACTTTCTCACATCTTTTTTGTATTTTTATCATTTTAATGAGCTTGACACGACGATCATCAATATCTTCATTGGAGGATCCTGTAACTAATTTAGCATTCTGTGCTTTCACAGTTGTGCGCAAAAACACAATGCATCATAGAGTTTGATAGCACCGAGGGTTTAAACAATATACTGTACATGGGGAGCATTGTAGAACAAAATGGATTTCGTTGTCACCTTCATAAACCTGGCCAATATATATATATATTACCAGTCGAAGGTTTGGACACACCTACTGCACTCATTCAAAGGTTTTTCTTTATTTTCTAAAACGTTTTCTACATTGTAGAATGATAGTAAAGACATCACAACTATGAAATATCACATATGGAATCATGTAGTAACCAAAAAAGTGTTAAGTCAATATATATTTATAGATTTTAGAGTCTTCAAAGTAGCCACCCTTTGCCTTGATGACAGCTTTGCACATTCTTGGCATTCTCTCAACCAGCTCCATGATGTAGTTACCTGGAATGCTTTTCCAACTCCCATATATGCTGAGCACTTGTTGGCTGCTTTTCCTTCACTCTGTGGTCCAACTCATCCCAAACCATCTCAATTGGGTTGAGGTCAGGTGATTGTGGAGGCCAGGTCATCTGATGCAGCACCTCATCTCTCTCCTTCATGGTCAAATAGCACTTACACAACTTGGAAGTGTGTTTTGGGTCAATGTCCTGTTGAAAAACAAATGATAGGCCCACTAAGCACAAACCAGATGGGATGGCGTATTGCTGCAGAATGCTGTGGTAGCCATGCCGGTTAAGTGTGCCTTGAATTCAAAATAAATCACAGACAGTGTCACCAGCAAAGCAGCCCCACACCATCACACCTCCTCCTCCATGCTTCACGGTGGGAACCACACATGATCATCGGTTCACCTACTCTGCGACTCACAAAGACATGGTGGTTGGAACCAAAATCTAAAAGTTGGACTCATAAGACCATAGGACAGATTTCCACCGGTCTAATCTCCATTGCTTGTGTTTCTTGGCCCAAGCAAGTGTCTTCTTCTTATTAGTGTCCTTTAGTAGTGGTTTGAAGGTTTGATTCACGCAGTCTGCTCTGAACAGTTGATGTTGAGATGTGTCTGTTACTCGAACTCTGTGAATCATTTATTTGGGCTGCAATCTGAGGTGCAGTTAATTTGCCGATTTCTGAGGCTGGTAACTCTAATGAACTTATCCTCTGCAGCAGAGGTAACTCTCCGTTTTCCTATCTGTTGCAGTCCTCATGAGAGCCAGTTTCATCATAGTGCTTGATGGTTTTTGCGACTGACCTTCATGTCTTGAAGTAAGTATGGACTGTCATTTCTCTTTGCTTATTTGAGCTGTTCTTGACATAATATCGACTTTTACCCCTATGGACCTATGCCAACCCAATTTGGTCACAACTCAACTGATTGGCTCAAATGCATTAAGAAGGAAAAAAATTCCACAAATAAAATTTTAACAAGGCACACCTTTTAATTGAAATGCATTCCAGGTGACTACCTCATGAAGCGGGTTGAGAGAATGCCAAGAGTGTGCAAAGCTGTCATCAAGGCAAAGGGTGGTTACTTTGAAGAATCTCAATAAGGTGATGTTGCCAGACCATGGCTTCTCCACCCAGCATGCTGTCTCCTGTGTGTTTTATCTCTCCCCTGGCGGGGCTTGCTGTCAAACTCAGCGTATGTGGAGCTCCACCGCCTTACCTTTCTATCCTACCCGTTAATTGTATCATAAGTGAAATTAAAATCAAAGCACTGAAACTGCTCAGGTAGCTCTTTCTATGGGTGTGTAGGAACTGCTTCACAGAGCTGAGGTTGTATTTATTTGTACAAGTGTTAAATGTTGACAAACTTCCTGGACCCTCACAAGAAAACCTCTGTGTTTCTGCCTCGTGTAGTAAACTAAGCTTAAGCTACTGCCCATGTTTTGACAAGCTTACCAACTCCCAATGGGGATGGGATGGAATGGGAGAAGGTTTAAATAAGCCACAATTAAATTAAAATAGAGTCTAATCAATATTTGACTGGATACCCCGAACCAAATCAGCTAATGTTAAGGTTGTGACGGGAGACTAGACAGGACACAATGTAGATAGTACCCTGAAATAATGACAACATACTGCATTTATTTAACAGTTGGACCATCTCTTCATATGTATAGTTCGGTTACAACGTCTCAGATGCCTTACTACAAGCCTATTGACACTGTAAATTAATCTGTGGGGTTTACTAAATGACTTGTATTGTTGTGTGGATGACAGGTGCTCTGTACATCATCAATAGCCAAGGTTGAGTGGGAGAGAACACAAACGGTTATGTAAAGTAGTGCATTGAAAGAAATCACTGGAATGTGGATATTTGATGGCAAACTTGAGGCCCTGTTCATCATTAATAGCCAAGGTTAACACAAATAGTTATAAGCAAGAGTATTGCCTGGTCGATCATCATGCAAATAACAAGATCTAGCTTTTGCTTTTTCATCCCTAAACAGACAGGGGAGCCAAGTCGAAGCCTCCTCGCTCCAGCGAGGCGAGGTGAGGGAGACAGAGAGGTAGATCAAAGCATCAACCACCAATAGCTTGCTGTTTGAAGCGCAAAGACGAAACGGATGCAATTAAAACGTAGCTCAAGTTTTAGCTTTTATACTTGTTTACGCACTAATTTCTGCAAAGCATGTGTTCTTTCTGTTTTTTACTCTCTTTCTCGCTCTCTCTCTTTCCTTTTCGATGAGGGAAATGTGCCTCAGATTGGGTAGTCATGCGTTGAGAGATGTGGCATCGTTCACTGAGGAGGATGTAAAGAAAGATGAAAGAAGCAGACAGACACATCTGGTCAACTGCAAAGTTTCATCTCCCTACGGAGTAGGCTGGTCTACAAAGTGTCCATACAGTACATTCTGGGTTTTAATTAGATAGATAGTGAAAGGTTCATTTGCCGCCCGACAACCAAATTGTTGAAAAATTATTTGATCCCTGATTGGCTTTCAGGTACAAATACAACTCCCATGCCAATCAGATACCAAATTAAAAGAAGTGCCTGTCTGTAAAGTTTGACTGCATGGGGTTTTAAAACAATCCTTCTGGAGGAGTGAGGATTCTCGTTTAAAAGCATGAGTCATCATTGTTGCATTTGTGGAATATAAATCACGGACTGTCTCACCTGATGTGCATTCTTTTAAAAAATCACCTGACGCTATAACTTTCCCACCTACAAGGGTCAGGTTAAACTTCATCAAGTTGTGCATTTTCTCATGGTGTCTTGTACAAGGTAAATCGCGATATGACTAATATGATTCCATCAACTTACCTCCGAATTCACTTTCTGCTGGGAAGTGCCATTTCACAGGGTGACATTGGACTGTTCATTCAATGTAACGACCTTGTCTCGCAGTGACACAGTCACACCTGAGGTCACTCTATCAGAGACAAACCGTTTGATCATTTAGCCAGACAAGCCTTCAGGGGACAGGTTGGGATGGTGGTAACCATTGTTTTCTCCTTTCCATGAGACATAGACAGATAGATGCTGCACACTCTGACACATGGTGTGTCTGTGCCCGACTGTCATGTATGAGTGTTGAAGATGTCAAGCCCGTAACTTAGAAACAGAAGCAAATAGCTAATTAACTAGCCTACACATTGTCTCCATGTACCTGACTGGGTCCTATCAATCAATGTTGTCTGACCAAGATCTTTGTCCTCCTGCTACAGCAGTTTATCACTAATCTGCTGGAACTGGGTCTGGGGCTATTGCATTAGGATGAAACTGGTGCAAATTGAATGTAGCGGCAGAACAATGTCCTCCACTCTGAGGCGAGATTGCTTCTCAACTGTCCCTCATTAGTGGACAGGCAGGCAATAGGATTCTGTTAAGACTTCTGGACTCAATGGAAACGAGTGGGGAGACATTGATCGACTGCTACCAACACATTATGGGTCGACAGTTAAAGGTTTAGCTTTCCACTCGTTTTTAGCTTTCTTTAGCTTTCTACATCTATCTCTGAAATAATCAGATCATTATTTATTTTTTAATCTATAACATTCAATAAAAAATATGATATAAAAAAATGATAAGTCACCTCTCAATATTCAGGTAGTACACAAGTAAATTGAATGCCGGAGCGTTTTAGAGGTAGCCGCCCCTTTTGTGACCAAAAAACGGCATTACAACACAACGCTACACTCCGTATCTTCGGTCTCGGTAGTGTGTGAATTTAACTTAAGACAATCATCAATGGACAGTCATCAAGTTAGCCAGCTTGGTACTACAGGTAGCTAACAACTGAGAGAAACTAGTGTAGAAACTAGAAACTACACCAACACATATTATGGCTTGACACTTATCACTGACTCGACTGGGTCTGCAAGTTGCACTGCTTGACTAGAGTAGAAATGAGAAGCTACACACAGAAATCAACACATTACTGATCGTCAGTTTTCACTGGGTCTGCAAGTAGGAGTCCGTAGTTAACAAAATCAAAAACTAGTGTAGACTCTACTGGTGTGTACTGTTAAGTGTGTTTACACATCTGGATATTCAAGAGGAACCATGAAGGAGACACGTCATCAACAAGTTATTGCTTTGAGGAACATTTCTGTTCAAAAAGATCAAATGCCAAGTTGTTTAAGAATCATTTTCTTTCAGTTTGATCTGATGATCCGAAGATTAAAAAGGCATTTTATATCAAAGCAACGTGAGTAATGTTTCTAGATCTTGGAATAAGTCATTTATAACATTGGTATTTGATGTAGGGATTCATAAACCCCTGTAAATGATTGAAGAGCTACTCTCAAGACTCATTTAAGGGCCATGATATGGTAACTTAGATTGCACGCATTGTTCCGTTGTCAATGTTGGTCGGTAGTAGGCCTATATCAAGTCAGCACTTGGAATACAAATGAAAGGAAAAAGGAGACGGCACAGCAGGAACCTTCTTTGAATGACGATGATGCTTGGCAAGGACTGAGGATTTTGGAAAGGCTTTGTTCACCTTTCACACCTCTTCTCTCGAGGCATGATTTTTAGGACAAAGTTGAGGAAGTTCTCGGGGAAGGAAAGTGGGGCAGGTAGACTGAGAAAGGCCCTGTCACTTTCTTTATATAGTACAGAAGCTTTCCAGAATATAGCTCAGGTTGCCAACTGTGTGGTGCCAGCTGTGCTGCTCTCTCTGTCCTTGGGAGAGTAAGATGGAGGGAGAGAGAGATGCAGGGTATCTTTTCCATAGACGCAGGCAGACTTTTGGGATGCTTGGTCCAGACTACAGTATTAGTAGGCTATCTATAGGTGCTTCTGAAATCACACGCCAGGAAGAATGAAACTGAATAGTACTACCTGAATAGATACAGTTCTCAAAATACAACCAATGTCCTTGGAATACTATCTGGTAACTGAGTAAGGGTCACCTCTATTTCTTGTTCTCTCCCTAGTATCGCTGAATGACACCAATGTGTTTGTAATGTTCAGCTCTCAATGTTTGCCCATTTCAATCAAGTCGAATGATTTGTCAGTAATAAAAACAAATAGTAGTCGACTGATGTCTTGAGAGACTTGTGAGATACACAGCAGATACACATCAGATACACAGGCGACGGACCAACACATTTTTCACAAAAAGGTGATTCCATATGACTGAGGTAATCTGTATTTTGTCAGAACCACTGGTAGAAAAAAGCCCAGGGTTAGTGGGACTCAAGCATGCGCTTATACAGTGAACTATTACCCACAAAAACATCTTTCAAATTTACCTCTGCATATGAATCAAGTTGACTAACAGTCACCTAACTCTGAGGTGTTCATATACTACTACCACTTTCTCACAGAGGGACAGACTCGCTCAGTTTAGTTCAATGCTGATTGGCTATTATGGTATATTTATTTTATCAAGGGAGGCCAAATGCTCGCTTGCTTCCCTTGCATTCAATGCTTCTGCCGGCAACAATGTCATATTCTTTCTGACCAGACAGCCTCAGATAGATGCGCTACACATACTGAGACAGGGGGGGGCGCTGTGTCGTTTGCTCGGATGCTTTAACCGGTGAGATACATTCAGCCTCTTGCGAATTAAAGGAAAATTATTTTGTAGGTGTTTTCTTTTTTTCTTGGTCAATTTCTTGGGGATGCCTGGCTTCCCGTAGCATCCATGAATACTCGCCACTGCACATACTGCTGCTACTTTCTCAAAGAGGAACAAGTTCACTATAACTCAGGGCAGAGATAATGAGAGAGGAGATCCCATACTACCCCACTGAAGTCTCAGAAGCCATGTGATAAAGATGCACCTGTATTATCTCCATGTTAAAATCCCTTGCCTAGTTAGCATGTTAAATGATGGATCGTCTTCCTATTTCCCCATTGATACCTGGAAATCCCAGTGCCCAGGAGTCTGATGATAGATTCCTCTGGCCTTATCTCACACCACTAATTATTCCTGTATCATAAAGTCTGGGCTCGGCTGGGCAGGTCTGCGGGTACTAGGCTCCTACTTGTAATGCTGAGTAAAATAGCTTGATTATGCATGTCATTGGTCGTTCGTTATCGGTCTGGATTCTTATCTCTTTGTTTTATGCAAGCCGCCTTGTTGTGATGCACAAATAAGGGTGTTAGAAAGGGAGGGACAAAGTTTACATCAGAGGGGGAAGAATTAGCTAGCTCAATTAAGCTTAAGCCTCAGCCTGGAACCCCTAATAAGTCTCTGCTGGCAGATATAATCATATTAAACTGTTACATATATGTGGAATATATTTAAGGGATTACATTGAATAAAGGAATAAAATAGATGGCTCTATTTTAACAAACCAAACTCAACGGTAAATCCTAGCAAAGTTGGTAACGCCATAAGTCAAGGGATGTGTCAAAAATATTGTTGCTATTTCCACAATGGGAATTATGGGCAAACCAGCTGGCGTTGGCATAAAGAGGCAGGCTTTCTATGAATTAATTAGTTGGAGGTGTGATGAGGGCTTGACCACTCACAGGCCAATAAAAACCTGTGCCGAAGCTAATTATGCAGTTGCTTAAATTTGTGTATTTAGGTCATGGATGTTTATACTTAAATAGTAGCCTACACAGTCCCTCTGTAATATGTCTAGTTATAACAAACATGTAGCCTATCCTGTTGTTTACATGAAAAAAGTAATTGGCTTCAACATGGAATTAGCCCATTGCATTCACATTTCGAGTCGCATTGCATGTCCGAGCCATGGATATTTTCTATCAAACGTTATAAAAGGATTAGCCTACCTCGCTGTTGATAAGACCATGTAGTGACTTTGCCACGATCGGAATTCCTGCGATTTGATCTTTAGGTCCAAAAGAAGAATGTGGAAGATGCATTTTTTAACAAAATGAGAAACAAAAAACAATGATCAGTCTTTTTAACAACTTGATGTTTCTAATCAGGCTTCCTACAGTCACTGACATTTTTCATTCAATGATTATTTACTTCCCAATACTAGATTAACAGTATTATCTGAAACTAAAAGATTGCCAGAGAAATAAATGTGTGTTGTTGAAAATAACAAAACATATATACAGAAAATGGTAATATACAGTGAAAAAACAAGTTATTTTCAAATTATATTAAGAATTTTTTATTATGCATGAAATAATTTGTTTAATGCAGGGAGACAGTCTGTCCTTCAGCTTTGACTGACATCTGAGGTAATTTGATGACATGTTTCCCTTGGAGGCCAGTGTGTCAATGTCAGAGTTCTGATTCTTATAGCTTAAGGCACTGATATTACAACAAACATACCACTGAACTGAAGTGGTCCTGTGGGACTCAGATGGTAGAAAAAAGTATGGTGCTTAAAATGCCAAGGTTGTGGGTTCAATTCCCACATTTATCACATAGGCCTGCACATACTGACAGTTGAATTTTGTATTCCAAATTGTCAAAGAAATGTAGGCACTTGCTGTAATGTAAGTTGCTTTGGATCAATGCATCTGTAAAGTATGTGGCAGTAAATATGTCCATACAGTATAAGTATTGTGTAATACAAAGAAAATGCTTTTTCTCTTTGTGCAGGGTTTCTCTACCAGACTTTGCTTTACTGTAGTTTTATCTATATTCCCATGCTGTCTCTCACTCTCCTACTTGAGATATTTCTGTCAGAGACTCCATGCTTCTGAGTTTGCGATGAGCATTGTGTTGAACATGGCTGAACAGAGATTTCATGGTGCAGCTGACAATGGCATGGCATGCAGCTCTGGAATGCTCTCAGTCTAAACCTGACTGAAGTCACTCTGACAGAAGGCCCAGGGCTTGATATGCTGCGCAACAAGCACTGTATACATTATATATATACTGTATAGAGGGTCACACCTGTAATCTCCCAGCCTACCCCAGTGTCCGGAGAACCCCGCTTACTCCGGATATATATATATATATATATATATATATATATATATATATAAAGAGAGAGAGAGAGAGATGGAGGGAGAAAGCGGATATACAGTGCCTTTGGAAAGTACTCAGACCTCTTGACTTTTTCCACATTTCATTACGTTACAGCCTTGTTCTAAAATGTATTAAAACTTGTTTTCCCTCCTCATCAATCTACACACAATACCCCATCATGACGAAGAAAAAATGGGTTTTAGACATTTTTTCTAATTAATAAATAATCTGGAATATCCCTTTTACATCAGTATTCAGACCCTTTAGTCAGTACTTTGTTGAAGCACCTTTGGCAGCGATTACAGCATTAAGTGTTCTTGGGTATGACGCTACAAGCTTGGCACACCTGTATTTGGTGTCACACCCTGATCTGTTTCACCTGTCTTTGTGCTTGTCTCCACCCCCCACCAGGTGTCTCCCATCTCTGCTCATTATCCCCTGTGTATTTATACCTGTGTTCTCTGTTTATCTGCGGCCAGTTTGTTTTGTTCGTCAAGCCTACCAGTGTTTATCCCCTTGCGCCTGTCTTTTCTATAGTTCCTGTTTTTTAGTTTTCCCAGTTTTGACCATTCTGCCTGCCCTGACCCTGAGCCTGCCTGCCTTCCTGTACCTTGCCCCACCACACTGGATTATTGATCTCTGCCTGCCCTGACCCTGAGACTGAATGCCATTCTGTACCTTTTTTGACCCTGATCTGGATTACTGACCTCTGCCAGCCCTTGACCTGTCATTTTGCCTGCCCCCTGTTCTAGTAATAAACTTTTGTTACTTCTGCATCTGAGTCTTCCCTAAAACGTGATAGTACGAACTGGCCATGACCGACACAGCAGACCAGCTCCATAATGCTGTCTCCTTGCAAGGAGCCACCATTGGGTGACACACGGAGTTACTGCAATGTCTTATGGAGGGACTCCATACTCTGGCAAAATGCCATGACCAGGCATTCTTCGAGACTTTGCTGGAGCAATTCCGCGGATTCCCCACTGAGCAGCGGGTCACACCTGTAATCTCCCAGCCTACCCCAGTGTCCGGAGAACCCAGCTTACTCCGGAGCGCTATCCTGGAGATTCCAGAACCTGACAGGCTTTTCTCTCCCAGTGCTCGCTCATTTTCGAGCTGCAGCCTTCTTCGTTCCCCTTGGATCACTCTAGGATAGCATACATCATAACGCAGATGTCCAGGAGGGCACTCACCTGGGCTACGGCGGTGTGGGAGCAACAGTCCGCCGTCTGCCTCAGTCTAGAGGAGTTTGTGGCGGAAGTTCAGAAGGTGTTTGATTCCCCATTGTCTTGGAGAGAGGCTGCTCGTAAGCTGCTCCAGCTACGTCAAGACTCCCGTACTTTGGTATACTACGCAGTGGATTTTCGCACATTTGCGGCTGAGAGAGCCTGGAACCCGGAAGCATTGTTCGACATGTTCCTTCACAGATTATCGAAGGTGGTCAAAGATGAGCTTGCAGCCCGGGAGCTGCCCATAGACCTTGACTCCCTCAAAGCCTTGACCATCCGGATCGATGGGCGGCATTGAGAACATAGGCGGGAGAGGGAATCTGTGCCCTGTCGCCCTTGCCACAGAAGAAGCCCGGAGACCCGCAAAGTCTTCATGTCCGAGTGAACCCAACGTCACCCGAGTTCTCTTGGGAATCACTAAAGGCTGCCGACTCGCCTCCTTCGGAGTCCAGGCACCTGGGCAGGGCTAGATTGACTTACGCCGACTCCACACCCAGAGCTGTCTATATTGTGGTGCTACGGGACATTTCGTAGCTACCTCTCAATTAAAAACCAGGCTTATCAAGAAGGGACGAGTACTCTGGTGGGCATTATGGAGAACTTTTCTTCTTCCCTTACTCTCACCCTTTCCATGACATGCTGCTGGAACCAGTCGAAATCTCTCCGGGTACTCATCGACTTTGGGGCCAATGAGAGTTTCTTGGACGCTGGGCTGGAGCCCGTTCTGCCTCGCCCATTGTCTGAAGTCAGCGCAGCCTGCCCCAGGACATCTTCCTGTGGGCTCGGAGGATGCCCCAGACCGCTCTGCGGAGTACCAGGACCTCTGGGAGGTGTTCAGTAAGGCCCGGGCCACTTCGGTTCTGCCTCACCGACCCTATGACTGCAGGATTGATCTTCTCCCAGGCACCACTCCGCCCCATAGACAACTGTACTCTGTCAGGTCCGGAGACCAAGGCTATGGAGACTGATATTGAGGACTCCTTAGCTGTAAGGTTCATCCGTTCTTCTGCCTACCCCGTTGGTGCGTGGTTCTTCTTTGTGGATAAGAAGGACAAAACCCTACGCCCGTGCATCAACTACCAGGGCCTCAACGGCATCACGATGAAGAACCGCTACCCGCTACCACTCATCTTTTTGGCCTCCAAGCCGCTCCAGGGGGCCACTGTGTTCTCCGAGCTGGACCTACAGAACGCCTACCACCTGGTGCAGCTATGGGAGGGGGACGAGTGGAAGACTGCCTTCAACATGGCCAAAGGTCACTACGAGAATCTGGTCATGCCACTTGGCCTTAGCAATGCCCCAGCTGTGTCCCAGGCTCTGGTTAATGATGTTCTCCCCGACATGTTGAACCGGTTCGTCTTTGAGTACCTCGACGACATCCTCGTCTTCTCCCGCACCGCCCAAGAACACGTGCTCCACGTCCGACAGGTTCTCCAACACCTCCTGGAGAACCAGCTTTTTGTGAAAGCTGAGAATTATATCACTCTACCATTCGCTTCCTGGTTTACATAATTGCTGCAGGGAGTGTACAGATGGATCCCGGGAAGGTGAGAGCAGTGGTGGATTGGACTCAGCCTATGTCCAGGGTGCAGCGACAACGTTTCCTGGAATTCGACAACTTTTATCACCGCTTTAACCCAGGTTTACCACACCCTGGCTTCCCTCCTGTCTGCACTCACCTCTCCCAAGGTTCCGTTCACGTGGTCCCCAGCTGCTGACCGGGCATTCCAGCATCTCAAACACCGTTTCACCACAGCTCCCATCTTGGTTCATCATGACCCGTCCCGTCAGTTCGTAGTGGAGGCCGATGCTTCGGATGTCAAAGGTGGGGCTGTCCTGTCCCAGCATTCTGCCCTGGACCTCAATTTACATCCCTGCGCCTTCTTCTCCCATCACCTCAACGGAATGGAGAGGAACTACGATGGCACTACGAGGCACTGGCTGGAGGGGGCAAAGCATCCGTTCATTGTTTGGACCGACCACAAGAACCTGGAATATCTCCGCACCACCAAGTAAGCTAGGTGGGCCCTGCTCTTCACATGGTTCAACTTCTCCCTCTCCTACCTACCGAGATCCAAGAACATCAAGCCGGATGCACTGTCAGACCGCTATAGCCCAGTGGCTACACCCTCAGACCCCGAGACCATCCTTCCCACCTCGTGTCTAATGACGGCACTCAGCTGCGGAATAGGGAAGCAGGTCCGTGAGGGCAGAGCGTTCTCAGCCCGAAACCCAGAGGGCCCAGATAACCGGATGTTTGTTCCTGACACTGTCCGTTCCTCGGTCCTGGACAGGCTTGCCTGCCACCTGGGCTCCCGTTGGACCCTAGCCTTTTTGCAACATCGCTTTTGGAGACCGACCATGGTTGCTGCATGCACAGTCTGTGTGCAGAACAAGACTCATTGGCAAGCTCCAGCTGGTCTTCTTCAACCACTGCCTGTCCCTCACTGTCCCTGGTCTCACATATCCCTGGACTTTGTCACGGGTCTTCCCCCATCTGATGGCGACACCGCCATCCTGACAGTAGTGGACCTGTTTTTCAAAGCCGCCCACTTCATTCCTCTCCCTAAAGCTACCCTCTGCCAAAGAGACCACCCAGGTCATGGTGCAGCCCGTCTTCCAGATCCATGGACTCCCGGTGGACATGGTCTCCGACTGGGGTCCTTAGTTCTCGTCCCAGTTCTGGAAGGCATTCTGCACACTCATTGGGTAGTCGGCCAGCCTGTCCTCCTTGTTCCACCCCTAGTCCAATGGCCATTCGGAGCAAGCCAACCAAGACCTTGGAAACAACTCTTCGCTGCCTCCACCAACCAAACACCTGGAGCCAGCAACTAGTGTTGGTCGAATATGCCCGCAACACCCTTCCTTGCTCTGCCACAGGTCTCTCGCCCTTTGCATGCTCCCTGGGCTATCAGCCCCTGCTCTTCCCAGATGTTTGTCTGCCGCTGTCGTTTTACCTGGAAGAGAGCCCGGTCGGAAATTCTCAAGACCACCTCCAGGTATCAATGACAAGCGGACCGCCACCGGACCCTGGCTACATGGACAGTTTCGAAGTAACAAAAGTTTATTATAAAAATAGTGGGGCAGGCAAACGACAGGTCACGGGCAGGCAAAGGTCAGTAGTCCAGAGCAGAGTCCGAAAGGTACAGAACGGCAGGCAGGCTCAGGCTCAGGCTCAGTGCAGGCAAAGGCCAGTGATTCAGGGTGGTATGGCAAGGTACAGAACGACGGCAGGCTCAGGGTCAGGCCAGGCAGAATGGTCAAACCCGGGAAAGCTAGAAAACAGGAACTAGAGACAGACAGAAGCATAGGGGAAAAAAGCTGGTAGGCTTGACAAAACAAAGCGAACTGGCAATAGACAAACAGAGAACACAGGATAATGGGGAAGATGGGCAACACCTGGAGGGGGTGGAGACAAATACAAAGACAGGTGAAACAGATCAGGGTGTGACAGTAAAGTAACAAAATGTGGAAAAGTCAAGGGATCTGCAGGTACTATATAATGTATATACAGTATATTGTCAATACAGTTGTAGTCGGAAGTTTACATACACCTTAGCCAAAGACATTTAAACTCAGGTTTTCACAATTCCTGATATTTAATCCTAGTAAAAAGTCCCTGTCTGAGGTCAGTTAGGATTACCACTTTATTTTAAGAATGTGAAATGTCATGATTTATTTCAGCTTTTATTTCTTTCATCACATTCCCAGTGAGTCAGAAGTTTACATACACTCAATTAGTACTTGGTAGCATTGCCTTTAAATTGTTTAACTTGGGTCAAAGGTTTTGGGTAGCCTTCCACAAGCTTCCCACAATAAGTTGGGTGAATTTTGGCCCATTCCTCCTGACAGAGCTGGTGTAACTGAGTCAGGTTTGTAGGCCTCTTTGCTCGCACACGCTTTTTCAGTTCTGCCCACAAATATTTTATAGGATTGAGGTCAGGGCTTTGTGATGGCCTCTCCAATACCTTGACTTTGTTGTCCTTAAGCCATTTTGCAACATCTTCGGAAGTATGCATGGGGTCACTATGCATTTGAAAGACCCATTTGCGACCAAGCTTTAACTTCCTGACTGATGTCTTGAGATGTTGCTTCCATATATCCACATAATTTTCCATCCTCATGATGTCATCTATTGTATGCCATCTAACTGTATATACAGTGCCTTGCGAAAGTATTCGGCCCCCTTGAACTTTGCGACCTTTTGCCACATTTCAGGCTTCAAACATAAAGATATAAAACTGTATTTTTTTGTGAAGAATCAACAACAAGTGGGACACAATCATGAAGTGGAACGACATTTATTGGATATTTCAAACTTTTTTAACAAATCAAAAACTGAAAAATTGGGCGTGCAAAATTATTCAGCCCCTTTACTTTCAGTGCAGCAAACTCTCTCCAGAAGTTCAGTGAGGATCTCTGAATGATCCAATGTTGACCTAAATGACTAATGATGATAAATACAATCCACCTGTGTGTAATCAAGACTCCGTATAAATGCACCTGCACTGTGATAGTCTCAGAGGTCCGTTAAAAGCGCAGAGAGCATCATGAAGAACAAGGAACACACCAGGCAGGTCCGAGATACTGTTGTGAAGAAGTTTAAAGCCGGATTTGGATACAAAAAGATTTCCCAAGCTTTAAACATCCCAAGGAGCACTGTGCAAGCGATAATATTGAAATGGAAGGAGTATCAGACCACTGCAAATCTACCAAGACCTGGCCGTCCCTCTAAACTTTCAGCTCATACAAGGAGAAGACTGATCAGAGATGCAGCCAAGAGGCCCATGATCACTCTGGATGAACTGCAGAGATCTACAGCTGAGGTGGGAGACTCTGTCCATAGGACAACAATCAGTTGTATATTGCACAAATCTGGCCTTTATGGAAGAGTGGCAAGAAGAAAGTCATTTCTTAAAGATATCCATAAAAGGTGTTGTTTAAAGTTTGCCAGAAGCCACCTGGGAGACACACCAAACATGTGGAAGAAGGTGCTCTGGTCAGATGAAACCAAAATTGAACTTTTTGGCAACAATGCAAAACGTTATGTTTGGCGTAAAAGCAGCACAGCTGAACACACCATCCCCACTGTCAAACATGGTGGTGGCAGCATCATGGTTTGGGCCTGCTTTTCTTCAGCAGGGACAGGGAAGATGGTTAAAATTGATGGGAAGATGGATGGAGCCAAATACAGGACCATTCTGGAAGAAAACCTGATGGAGTCTGCAAAAGACCTGAGACTGGGACGGAGATTTACAATGATCCAAAACATAAAGCAAAATCTACAATGGAATGGTTCAAAAATAAACATATCCAGGTGTTAGAATGGCCAAGTCAAAGTCCAGACCTGAATCCAATCGAGAATCTGTGGAAAGAACTGAAAACTGCTGTTCACAAATGCTCTCCATCCAACCTCACTGAGCTCGAGCTGTTTTGCAAGGAGGAATGGGAAAAAAATTCAGTCTCTCGATGTGCAAAACTGATAGAGACATACCCCAAGCGACTTACAGCTGTAATCGCAGCAAAAGGTGGCGCTACAAAGTATTAACTTAAGGGGGCTGAATAATTTTGCACGCCCAATTTTTCAGTTTTTGATTTGTTAAAATTTTTTGAAATATCCAATAAATGTCGTTCCACTTCATGATTGTGTCCCACTTGTTGTTGATTCTTCACAAAAAAATACAGTTTTATATCTTTATGTTTGAAGCCTGAAATGTGGCAAAAGGTCGCAAAGTTCAAGGGGGCCGAATACTTTCGCAAGGCACTGTATATATATATGTATAGAGAGATTGCGAGAGCAAGAGAGAGAGAGGGAAAGAGCAAATAAAAGACAGAGAGATATTAGTGAAACTGCAGGTCCTGCTCAATAATATCACTATCTCAGCCTGTGTGAATATGTAATCCGTTCAGTCAGTGTGAGAGAGAGAGATGGAGAGAGAGAAAGAGAGAGATGGAGAGAGAGAAAGAGAGAGAGAGATGGAGGGAGGGAGGGAGGGAGGGAGGGAGTGAGGGAGGGAGGGAGGGAGGGAGAAAAGCGATATATTCAAGGCAGCATAACAGAGTAAAATAAATCCACCCAATTATTCATGGTGGTTTTCTGGTCTCCAGATCCACAAATACAATTCTATGTGGACTCCAAAATAGTGACTAAACGAACACAGACCCATGATACATTGGTGAGATGAGAAATGCAACTTGAGGAATCAATATTTCCAACTGTGCATGCCATGTAGCTGAGATTGATATCCTGCTGCTGTACTGTCCATGAAATATGCATGCCTTTTCTGAATCAAATATTTCTGTGAAACCCATGCATCGTTCATTCCCAGCGCAACCTAATTTCTAGACTGGAGTTTAGTAGCTAAGAATATACATGCCTTCAGCTAGGCTAAAATCTCAATTTCTAGCAGAGATCAATATCCTAGGCTAGAAACAAGCAAATATGAAAAGTGTAATGCATATCATTTCATCAAATCACCCTATGTCTTTCAGAACCTTTCAAAGAGGAACACATCCATTCCCAACTTCTCATGCAACATTTGTTGGGGAATATATGTTGTGATTAAATGTTCAATATATTCCTGGATTTAAAGGGCTGGTTTTAAAAGTATAATCAAAAGATACATTTAAATAGATGCCTGTTCATGTTTTTCCCAGGGGAGCCTATCCAAATATAGACGAAAAGATTGTGCATAACCCTCATGCCATCTGTTTGTGTTATGGAGATAATGATGAGTGCTGTACGGAGTACAAACCCAGTCAGTCCAATTAACAGCTTTGACACAGACTCACTACAACACATTACATAACAGGACTATCCATTCACTGTATACACTCAAGACATTCACTAAATGTATATTATGTGTCTCTCTCTTCTACACACACACACACACACGAGCACACACATGCACGCACGCACGCACACACACACACACACACACACACACACACACACACACACACACACACACACACACACACACACACACACACACACACACTACATGACCAAAAGTATGTGGACACCTGATCGTCAAACATCTCGTTCCAAAATCATGGCCATTAATATGGAGTTGGTCCCCGCTTTGCTGCTTTAATAGTCTCCACTCTTCTGGATGTTGGAACATTGCTGAGGGGACCTGCTTCCATTCAGCCATGAGCATTAGTGAGGTTGGGCACTGATGTTGGGCGATCAGGCCTGGCTCGCACTCGGCGTTCCAATTCATCATAAAGGTGTTCGATGGGGATGAGGTAAGATCTCTGTAAAGGCCAGTCAAGTTTTTCTACACCGATCTCGACAAACCATTTCTGTATGGACCTCGCTTTGTACACGGGGGTATTATCATGCTGAAACAGGAAAGGAGCTTCCCCAAACTGTTGCCACAAATTTGGAAGCTATGCATTGGGGCAGGTAGCATTCTTATGGCATCCGCCAAAACCAGATTAGTCCGTCGGACTGCCAGATGGTGAAGCGTGATTCATCACTCCAGAGAACGCATTTCCACTGTTCCAGAGTCCAATGGCGTCGAGCTTTACACCACTCCAGACTATGCTTGACATTGCACATGGTGGTCTTAGGCTTGTGTGCGGCTCCTTCACCATGGAAACCCATTTCATGAACCTTCTGATGAACAGTTATTGTGCTGAAGTTGCTTCAGAGGCAGTTTGGAACTTGGTAGTGAGTGTTGTGACCTGAGACAGACGATTTTTTACGTATTATGCACTTCAGCACTCAGCGGTCCTGTTCTGTGAGCTTTTGAGGCCTACCATTTGGTGTCTGAGCCATTGTTGCTCCTAAACATTTCCTCTTCACAATAACATCCCTTACAGTTGACCGGGGCAGCTCTAGCAGGGCAGAAATGTGACAATCTGACTTGTTGGAAAGGTGGCATCCTATGACAGTGCCACGCTGAAAGTCATTGACCTCTTCAGTAAGGCCATTCTACTGCCAATGTTTGTCTATGGAGATTGCATGGCTGTGTGCTCGATTTTATACATTTTATACAATTTGAAGGGGTGTCCACATACGTTGGTATATATTGCATAGTGTATCACTTTACCTGGAGGCTGCATTACAGGCTGCACTTTCCTTGCAGCCTGTTAGGCTTCCACTGTTGTCAAGTTGTTCTCTTCTAATGAAGATGAATAAACCCTAAAGCACAGCGATAAAGAGTGAGTGAGATTGAGAGCGAGAGGGTGTGACAGAGAGAGTGAGAGATACAGAGAGAGCTTATTGAGACTGCAGCTCCTGCTTCAAGATATCACGACACTATCACAGCCATGTGTAAATACGTCCTCCCTACAGTCTCTCACTTTTCCTTTACAAAGAATGTTATGCAGTCCTAACAACAACCATCTAAATAATTGAAAAAAATGACAACTGATTCACTCTCAAGTTGAACTCAACTGCTGGTAGAGCGTCAGCAGATGTACATACACTCTTTAAATAAAAGGAACCGAATAGGTTCTTGAGAGCAATGCCACATGGGAAACTATTTTAGGGCCTCTGAAGAACCATATATGTGATGGTTCTTTGAAGAACCAGACAAAAATTGTAAACAAAAAAATGTTTTGGCCATACAGGAAGGGAATTGTATATAACTGCTGTAGGGTTTTAAACCTTATTTGCATATTTCCCAGGGTGCCTTTCAAGTGAATTTTAGAGTTACCAGTACCACCCATGATTGTGTTTGCCAATGACAGAGATATGCTTGCAGCATTTATTTATTTTTCATCCCGTGGCCTTCAGCAAGTGAGATTTCAAGTGAGTGTGTTGTCATTTAATTCTTTAACACATACATATTTCATAAGGTCTTTTCATGGGGGCCTAATTTTACACTAAGAGTGCATAGTTTACATGCCACATCAGGCCTGTGGGAAAAAAGGTCTGTTGAGACAAAGCACGTTCCTTTGGTGAATTTGGAGAGGGAGGCTTGCATCTTTTCCCTTGATTTATGACAGGATGTGAGTTGTTAATCCCCACAAGTACTCAGCATACTCAGCATATGTGAGAACTCCTTCAAGACTGTTGAGAGAATGTCAAAAGTGTGCAAAGCTGCCATCGAGGAAAAAGGTGGCTACATATAAAATATATATATTTGTTTAACACTTTTTTGGTTACTACATGATTCCATATGTGTTATTTTATAGTTTTATGTCTTCACTATTATTCTACAATGTAGAAAATAGTATAAATAAAGAATACCCTTGAAAGAGTAGGTGTGTCCAAACGTTTGACTGGTACTGTATATATATATATATACAGTTGAAGTCGGAAGTTTACATACACCTTAGCCAAACACATTTAACTCAGTTTTTCAAAATCTCTGACATTTAATCCTAGTAAAAAGTCCCTGTGTCACGCCCTGACCTTAGAGAGCCTTTTTCTTTCTCTATTTGGTTAGGTCAGGGTGTGATTTGGGTGGGCATTCTAGTTTTCTATTTCTTTGTTGGCCGGGTAGGGTTCCCAATCAGAGGCAGCTGTCTATCATTGTCTCTGATTGGGAATCATACTTAGGCAGCCTGTTTTCCACCCTAGTTTGTGGGATCTTGTCTTTGTATAGTTGCTGTTTAGCCCTACAGAGCTTTACGTTTGTTTATATTTTGGTGTTATTTTGGTGTTCATTTAATAAAGTACAATGAACACTTTCCACACTGCGCTTTGGTCTTACTCCTTCAACGACGGACGTAACAGAAGATCCCACCACCAAGTGACCAAGCAACGTGCCCAGGAGTGGAGGACATCCTGGACCTGGGAGGTAATGACAGGGGACAAGACCAGCCGGCGGAGGCAGCGAGAGAGGAACGGCGACGAGACCAGGAATCTAGGACAAGGCGCAAGCACGAGAGGCAGCACCAAAAGAATGACAGTTGTCAGTCCTGAGCTTCCGGCGACAGTTCCCAGTCCGGAACCTCCTGAGACGGTCTAAAGTCCGGAACCTCCGGCGACGGTCCGCGGTCCGGAACCTCCGGCGACGGTCAGCAGTCCGGAGCCTCCGGCAAAGGTCGGCAGTCTGGTTCCTCCGGCAACGATCTACAGTCCGGAGCCTCCGGCGACGATCCACGGTTCGGTTTCACGGAAGCGGAGCCGCCACCGAGGCTAGATGTCCACCCGGACCCTCCCTCATAGAGTCAGGTTTTGCGGCCGGAGTCCACACCTTTGGGGGGGGGGGGGGGGGGGGGGGGTTACTGTCACGCCCTGACCTTATAACCTTTTTATTTCTCTATTTGGTAAGATCAAGGTTTGATTTGGATGGGCATTCTAGTTCTGTCTTTCTTTGTTTGCCGGGTAGGGTTCCCAATCAGAGGCAGCTGTCTATTCGAATGAGAGGGGATTGAGTCAGAGGTTTGCCAGAATGCCATGAGCTTGTGACGCTCGTTCACGTGAGAGCGAGCTCTGTTCCATTGCATTTCTACAGACAAAGGAATTCTTCGGTTGGAACATTAGTGAAGATTTATGTTAAAAACATCCTAAAGATTCTTTTGACATGTTTCTACGGACTGTAACGGAACTTTTTGACTTTTCGTCCGCTCCTAGTGAATGCGCGTCATGAATTTTGATTTGTGAACTGAACGCGTTAACAAAAGGAGCTATTTGGACATAAATGATGGACATTATCGAACAAAATAAACAGTTATGGTGGAACTGGGATTCCTGGGAGTGCATTCTGATGAAGATCATCACAGGTAGTGAATATTTCTAATGTTATTTCCATGTATAACACCGAATGTTTTTGGAACTACTGAACTTAACGTGCCAATGTATACTGAGATGTTTTTTATATAACTATGAACTTTATCGAACAAAACATACATGTATTGTGTAACATGAAGTCCTATGAGTGTCATCTGATGAAGATCGTCAAAGGTTAGTGATTAATTATATCTCTATTTCTGATATTTGTGACTCCTCTCTTTGGCTGGAAAAATGGCTGTTTTTCTGTGACTTGGCTCTGACTTAACATAATCGTTTGTGGTGCTTTTGCCATAAAGCCTATTTGAAATCAGACACTGTGGTGGGATTACCAAGAAGTGTATCTTTAAAATGGTGTGAAATACTTGTATGTTTGAGGGATTTTAATTATGGGATTTCTGTTTTGAATTTGGTGCACTGAGCTTTCACTGGCTGTTGTCATATCAATCCCGTTAGCGGGATCTCAGCCATAAGAAGTTTTAAGCTATGTTGCCACGACTTTGGAAGCATGCTTGGGATCATTGTCCATTAGGAAGACCCATTTGCGACCAAGTTTTAACTTCCTAACTGATGTCTTGAGATGTTGCTTCAATTTATCCACCTAATTTTCTTTCCTCATGATGCCATCTATTTTGTAAAGTGCACCAGTCCCTCCTGCAGCAAAGCACCCCCACAACATGATGCTGCCACCCCCGTGCTTCATGGTTGGGATGGTGTTCTTCGGCTTGCAAGCCTCCCACTTTCTCCTCCAAAAACATAATGATGGTCATTATGGCCAAACAGTTCTATTTTTGTTCCATCAGACCAGAGGACATTTCTCCAAAAAGTACCATCTTTGTCACCATGTGCAGTTGCAAACTGTAGTCTGGCTTCTTTATGGCAGCTTTGGAGCAGGGGCTTCTTCCTTGCTGAGCTGACATTTAGGTTATGTCGATATAGGACTCATTTTACTATGGGTATAGATACTTTTGTACTCCAGCATCTTCACAAGGTCCTTTGCTGTTGTTCATGGATTGATTTGCACTTTTCACACCAAAGTACGATCATCTCTAGGAGACAGAGCGCTATGATGGCTACGTGGTCCCATGGTGTTTATACTTGTGTACCATTGTTTGTACAGATGAACGTGGGTCCATCAGGCATTTGGAAATTGCTTCCAAGGATGAACCAGACTGGAGGTCTACTGTTTTTTTTCTGAGGTCTTAGCTGATTTCTTTTTATTTTCCCATGATGTCAAGCAAAGAGACACTGAGTTTGAAGGTAGGCCTTGAAATACATTCACAGGTACACCTCCAATGGACTCAAATTATGTCAATTAGCCTATCAGAAGCTTCTAAAGCCATGACATAATTTTCTGGAATTTTCCAAGCTGTTTAAAGGCACAGTCAAATTAGTGTATGTAAACTTCTGACCCACTGGAATTGTGATACAGTGAATTATAAATTAAATAATCTGTCTGTAAACAATTGTTGGATAAATTACTTGTTTCATGCACAAAGTAGATGTCCTAACCGACTTGCCAAAATTATAGTTTTTTAACAAGACATTTTTGGAGTGGTTGAAAAACGAGTTTGAATGACTCCAAGTGTATGTAAACTTCCGACTTCAACAGTAGATGTGATAGGTAAAGTTTAAGTTGGGAGATGGTAACACTTTAAAGAACCGCTCTCATTGTGCCCCAGATCGCAATTAGTTAATTGTTACATGATTAATTTAATCAGGTAACAATTAAACATAGTTAGTTAATTCAGATTAACGTCACGACACCATGCCGGTTAAGTGTGCCTTGACTTCTAAATAAATCACTGATAGTGTGACCAGCCAAGCACCACCACATCATCACACCTCCTCCTCCATGCTTCACGGTGGGAACCACACATGCCGAGATCATCCGTTCACCTACTATGTGTCTCAAAGACACAGCGGTTGGAACCAAAAAGCGCAAATTTGGAGTCATCAGACCAAAGGACATATTTCTACCAGTCTAACGTCCATTGCTCGTGTTTCTTGGCCTAAGTAAGTCTCTTCTTCTTATTGATGTCCTTTAGTAGTGGTTTCACTACGGGCTTGGTCTTTTACCAAATAGGGCTATCTTCTGTATACCACCCCTACCTTGTCACAACACATCTGATTTACAGAAAGGTACTTTTAGCAAGGCACATCTGTTAATTGAAATGCATTCCAGGTGACTACCTCATGAAGCTGGTTGATAGAATGCCAAGAGTATGCAAAGCTGTCATCAAGGCAAAGGGTGGCTACTTTGAATAATCTCAAATTTAAAATACATTTGTTTAACACTTTTTTGGTTACTACACGATTCCATGTGTTATTTCATATTTTTGATGTCTTCACTATTATTCTACAATGTAGAAAAAACAATTAAATAAAGAAAACCCCTTGAATGAGTAGGTGTGTCCAAACTTTTGACTGGTACTGTATATACAGTATGTCCTTGAAATCGAGTGCCCTGAGTATATCATTCTCAAGAGCCATAAGAGTAAAATGGTTGTCTTTCCTGTCCCATTGTTGATCTCAGTCTGTGTTTGACAAGAGCCAACTTTGAAAATGACCGTTTCCCTGATGCGTTGGTAACAGGTAAAGTCAATAATATTTACAAGGCAATGTCAACATTAGGAAACACTGCTTGTAGATTCCTATCTCAGCATGTGAAGCAATGCCCTGGCAGATGTGTTGTTCTCACTTTTCATAAATTCTTTAAACTGGGCGATTTGTGTGACTCATACCTTCTTTTCAACATGGAAAAAAGCGTGTCAATCATGACAGTGAACACACCGATGGCAGATTTCTACTGACCTTCCAATGATATATGACAGTCAGGCTCTGCCTTTGACAACTCCACGCTTGGTGACATGCCCTTTGATTTTGCCTCATAGCTATCAAACTAAACCCGGAGCCCAGCCATAAAATCTTTCAAGGAGGCCACCAAACAAACAGTGTTAGACAGGTCCAGTTGGACTGCCTGAAGTGCTTCCATTCTGAAAAAGTATTTTGTTCCACAAGTTACAAAGAAAAGCAATCTCAAGTTTATCCATTTGGGTATAGAGTGATGGAGCCTCATTACAAATGGCCAGAGTTTGATTTTCGTCCTCAGATATGTCCTTGAGCGTGAAAATAGAAGAGACTGACTAACATTGGCATAATTGAGGCATAATGCTCAGAGATGTGAGGGTTTCAATTAGTCTGTTTTCATTTGGTTGTAAACCTGATGTAACAATCTGCCATCGCCAAGTGTATTTGGAGCAAAAGTTAAATGCTGACTGCACAACCGTGAAAAACAAATTTGTCCTGAGGCAACAGTTCACAGTTTTTACCCCAACCAAATTCAGAATATATGCAGCACAAGGCACCCACTCTACCAATGGGTTGATCTCTCATATGTGCGATTGCAGGCCTTTAGTTGTCCTTGTGTCTTTGTGTTGCGCATAAAAATAACGAGTCAGTTTGGGTATTTTTTCATTTAAATTCTTGCTCCTGCTGTTGTTTTCTTTTCAGTCATTTCATTTTCTGGGCCCCACTCAGGACACTTTTTCCCCCACCATTTTCAGTAGGCAGGCTAGCCAGCAATATTTCTGTAAACATGTTATACCCCATACATGTTATGTGCCATATTTGGTGACAGCTTTCTGATTGGATTATAAATTACACATGACTCACACAATTGACCAGTGGCATTTATTTATTATGCAGTTGATTTAAATTGTTGTATTAATCAGTTATCCAATCAAGGCAGGGCCCCCCAATTACACACGTGGTCCCCCTATCTCCTCTCCTCCCCCCATCTGATGATTAGCAGAGTGGCAGCAGCAGGCTGTCTATGCTCATTGAGTTCGAGCTCCTGAGCTTTCCAGTGGTTGGCTCCTAGGCCCCCTTTTGCCCTCAGAACAGCCTCAATTCGTCGGGGCATGGACTCTACAAGGTGTCGAAAGCGTTCCACAGGGATGCTGGCCCATGTTGACTCCAATGCTTCCCACAGATCTGCCAAGTTGGCTGGATGTCCTTTGGTTGGCGGACCATTCTTTATACACACGATAAACTGTTGAGCGTGAAAAGCCCAGCAGCATTGCCGTTCTTGACACACTAACCGGTGCACCTGGCACCTACTACCGTACCCTGTTCAAAGGCACTTAAATATTTTTTCTTGCCCATTCACCCTCTGAATGGCACACATACACAATCCATGTCTCAATTGTCTGAAGGCTTAAACCTGTCACCTCCCCTTCTACATTGATTTACGTGGATTTAACGAGTGTAATAAATAAGGGATCATGGCTTTCACCTGGATTCAACTGTTCAATCTATGTAATGGAAATAGCAGGTAATCCTAATGTTTTGTTTTTGTATACTGTATATATTTCCTTTTTCTTTTTCTGCTGCCTCTTGGGCTCCCCACGGGCCTGGGCCCAGGGGCTTCAGCCCCGCTAAGCCCCTGCATTAATCAGGCCCTGCCTGCAAGTCACATTATGCTGGCTTGCAAAGTGATATGTAATTCATATTGGAATCCAGCCAGAGTGGGGATATCCAACATTTGGAGAGAAAAAATCACCCGCAACCTGCATTTCGAATGACTGCCAGAGTTGGGAAGACAAAGATATGAGAGTACCTGAAACATCTAATCATCAACCTGCTATAGAGTATGCTGGGAAATACATTAATGATGGGAGTGGTTTTCGTTCAACACTGGTTATTAACACCAACACTGGAGTTCTCTACCACCACTGATTGTTAATTTATCTCTTTACAGTGTTAATTTAACTCCTGAATCAACACTAGAAACCAGTTAACACTGGCCACTATGCTGTGTGCTATGAAAGGTACACATCACATCACAAACTTCCATATATTACAAGAACCTTTTAGAATTCTTAAGAACCGTAGATGCCACATCAAGAACCATACACTTAACTCAAAGTTTCTTTGTCGGGCATGAGTTCTCCAATGAACCTTAAAGAACCCACAGGACCATGTAAGAATCTTTATTTAGGTAGGATGCTTCCCAAATGGCACCATATTCCCTAAGGAGCCATACGAGCCGTGGTCAAAGGTAGTGCACTATATAGGGAATAGGGCACCATTTGGAACATACACATTTACACAGTACATTGAAAATAATGGGTTTGTATGAATCAGGTTCATTGATACAGGGCTTACACTCACAGCCAGTGAATAAAACATCCAACTTTACATTACCATTGTGATTAGTAGCCTATACATGATCTATGAAGCATAGAGTTTTGGTTTTTTTACTGTGCAGAACAGTGATATGGGGTAGTGAGGTGGTGTGTTGGTGGGGGGAAGGGACTAATATAATGTGAAAGGCCATCGGATGTTATTGCCACATCATGCTGTCATCATGGGAAGCAGTGGGGGCATAAGCAGGGTGGACTGAAGACAGCTGCCTGGAATGAAGGACTACATGCTTCCAAAGCCTCTCATGACATTTTGATTTATTTTGCCGCCAAGGGAAACTGATAACTTGAACATTATTCCATGTTTTTTTGGGCTGTGTCAAAAATCCTCCCCTGCCCTGAAAGCCAGCAGAGTTTAAAGAAGACTAAATTATGAGAGCAATTCTGATATTCTCTAAACATATAAAGCTGTTTTTTTTAGGCTTGAAATGTCCAAAAACACCACTGTATGCATGAGGGATATTATAACTTATGAAAGAAAGATGGACATCACCAGCACACTGTTAAATGCTCCCGCAGTTTTATTGAAAGCAACGCATCGACCCGAAGGTCAAACCCACCAATACACCTACCCGGTTTTGCCTTCAGTAGGAGTTCAACATTCATCACTCAGCCTGCGTCCCAAATAGCCCCCTATTCCCTACATAGCGCACTACTTATGACCAGAGCCCTGGTCAAAAGTAGTGCTTTATATAGTGAACAGGTTGTCATTTGGGACTCATCCCAATGTGTTGCCATGTTTAGCAGCTGTGTTCACTACAAACCAAACCCACTTCCTCTTTTCAGCACCACGGACAGTTCAGCTCAGTGCCTCTGTTCATTTACATTCTGACAGTCAATTCGGGCCACAGGCAAATAGAGAGGAGTGATAACAAATAGAGAAATTAACTTCAAATAAATTGGTTGTTTATGTCCTGAATGAAATACAGCTAATAAACCATCAGAAAGGAACTCAAATCAGTCAGTCAAGGTTAGTCTGGGTACCTCTAAAGTCCATGCTATCATTCATTTGTCTGTCTGTGGACGAAAGGTGTAGCAGACTCTTTGTACGTCTCAAATGGCACCCTTTTCACTATAAAGTGCAATATTTTTGACCAGAGCTCTATGTGCCTTGGTCAAAAGTAATGCACTGCACTATGATGGAAATATGCTGCCATTTGAATTCCATGTGAACGCTTCTCTTTTCCACCTGAAGGCTTCCCTGCAGAAGAGGTGGAACAGCAAAACAGCCCCAACCACAGGCTGTGATGACTGATCAAATATTTAACTGAGCGAGAGAGAGAGAGGTGGGGACACACACACCTAGATAAGGTGTTCTCCAATTCTTCCAGTTGGATACAGAAGAATCAATGGGATGAAGTTAATCTATTGTTACTTCTTTCATGGTCTGACTTGGAGTTCTCCAGTTCTCAACCCAAGGCCATGCCACCTCTTAGTGCAAAACTCCAAAGTCCATTTTTCTCTCCTTCTTATTCCTTCACTCTGTTAACACATAGCTGCAGGCAGCTGTCGGCTGCAATCGCCCTCTGTGACGGGAAGTATATGTCCATAGTTTAACAGAGGAATCCTTCCCTGCCTACCTCCCTACCTACCTCCCATCCAAACATACACACTGTCAGGAGAGCACTTTAACCCACACACATATGCAGGTACATGCAAACACATACACATACACACATACACATACATTATGCAGGTACACACAAACACACACATGCACACACACACACACACGTATATGGAAGCACACTTAAACAAACCCACACACACACACACACATGTTCAGGTTTGCACAAACACACACACAAACCTTGCCCTGGGGTGGCTGATGGAGCCTGTGTGTAGCTTTGGTTGGTGGGCAGCGGGCAGTGCCACTGTGTTCACTTCGTCGGTCAGGGGAGAGGAGCTCTAGTCCTGAGGGACGTTGCGTGAGTTAATGTCTCACATCCAGCAGATTAAGCTCCACACTACACTACACTACACTGCCAGGCCCAGGCAGAGTCCCAAATGTCAGAGGTAGTGCACTATGAAGGAGATAGGGCTCCATGTGTGGGATGCAGCCCCAGACATCAAGTCTACCAGTTCACAAAGACATAAGGGAGAGGAAGGGGTAATGACTCAGAGAAATTGCTTTTGGTTGGAAAGAGGAGGTGGAAAGACAATCGACCGAACCGCCAGCCATCTCAAAGACAGAGCCTTTAACTGTCCATTCCTTCATTAGAGTTGCAGAGCTGTTCTATATCATGGTGGTTCACACTTCCTCCCTATAGGCCAGACCAATCTAAAGGAAATGAAAATCAGCATGGAGAGAGAGAGAGAGAGAGAGAGAGCGAGAGAGAGAGAATACTGGAGATGTGATATAGAGTAGCCTGATGCGGCATTGGCAAAGCTGTTGATACAAAATCATTGATTATGCTCCAGAGTCCAATAGAATCCCATGATGTTTGTTATTAAATTCCTGTAGTTACAGTAACTATGGAAAAAAAATATTGTTGTAATGGGCTGTTGGCAGAAAGAGTATCGGTAGGATTGGCCTACGACTCACTTATTAAGAATATGTATATTTAATGACTATCTTCTATTATGTTCCTACGCAGACAGTTCTTCCTCCAAGATAGTATCACAAGGTGCTATTTTTGTTATTCTGTTAGGTATTTGATGTCTCTGAAACTAATCAAACTGCAACAGGAAATATATATTTTATTTACGTGTAGTTAGAAGTGTAGCGTACAGGCTTACAGTGGCAAGATTGGAAGTGGTCTTTCACCCTCCCCATCCATTCATGGTAAATAATCATTCAGAAAAAAACGTCCCTTTGTCATGACAACAGCCCTTTGGTCGCTGGTCAAAAGTAGTGCACTATATATGTAAGGGTTGTCGTCGGTGGAAGAAAGAGAGGACCAAAGCGCGGCGTGGTTAGTGTTCATCTTTTTAATAAGCAACTGAACACTTCAAATACTCAAAACAACAAAGTGACAACCGAAACAGTTTTGTCTGGTGCAGACACACAAAGACTGAAAATGACCACCCAGGGAAACAGGCTACTTAAATATGGTTCTCAATCAGGGACAACGATAGACAGCTGCCTCTGATTGAGAACCATATCAGGCCAAACACAGAAATAGAAAATATAGAAAAACTAACATAGACTGCCCACCCCAACTCACGCCCTGACCATACTAAATAAAGACAAAACAAAGGAATAAAGGTCAGAACGTGACAATATAGCGAATAAGGGGCCGTTTGGCATGCTGCCTGAGACACATCACTGCAGCTTTTCCTTTTCATGATCAAGATGTGATCAATGATTAAAAAATGTGAGAGAGCATGAGGGCTGCCTGGGGCTAAACACTCCAAGGATTTGACCTTTTCTTCTTCGGGACACATTCAGCCCTGACAGCGGTGTTTTAATGGTGGGCACACACACACACTCACTCACACACACTGGTGGGACTCATTCGCCATGACACACACACACACACATTGGTGGGTCTCGCTCGCCACAAACAACCACGTACACACACACTGGTGGGTTTCTCTAGACAGACAGGGGGACAGACAGAAAGTGCATTTTAAGAGTTCAGGCAGATGAAAAGGGAGATAGGCCAAAGCAGCATGCAGGGACGGGAGATGCATTGTGAAAGAGCTAACAATGTTTCCTAAATATCACCGTCAGCCGATACACACCAATCTATCCGTCCAGCGATTCTGCAGACATTGGCTGCCTCTCAAATGGTGTCCTATTCCCTTGATAGTGCACTGCTTTTGACCAGGGCCCATATGGGGATCTGGACTTCATTGGGAAAAGGCTGCCATTTGGGACACATACATGGATCAGGCCTATGAGGCCTATGTGACCGTAGATTTGGAAGAGAAATTATTTAGAGGAAAGATCATTTTCAACCATAGAACACATTTAAAACATTTCGCAACCATGGGTTGAGTTACCATTGTTGGTGTTATGTTAGATTGTAGATAGGAGTCTATTTTTCAAATGTATCCAGTCTCTAATTATGTATGTTTTGTAACTCAAGTGATGTTTTAATCACCATACACAGACGTAATTATATTCTAATGGAGGCAGGATAGATTGAGATCAAAACTTCTTGGTCAAAAATTAATCTGACGCAATTGCACCAGACCTTTCCACAAGAACATTATTCATTCAAATGATTGTTTATTTTCTATTCTATTTATCAGGATTAGAAATGTTTATTTCTAAAACAAATTCCTCACGCAGCACTCACAAGTGAGTGTGTGTGTGTTTGTTTGTGCATGGATGTGCGAGAGAGAGAGAGAGAGAGAATCAGAGACAGAGGCAGAGACAGAGGCAGAGACAGAGGCAGAGACAGAGGCAGAGACAGAGGCAGAGACAGAGGCAGAGACAGAGACAGAGACAAAAAGGTAGTATGAAATCATTAGATAAGGTGTTCTCCAAAACTGAAGAAACTAATGAAGTACTGTACTGTACAGCGTAATACTATAAGGTGCCTGAAGGTTCTGTGGTAGTATAGTCAGTTCCCCAGTCCCCTATTTGCAGCCATGCAGGTAGAGAGGACGAGGCCACTGCAGAGGTAGAGAGGCTGAATATTTATAGCTGCCTGCCTCATTTAAACAACTCTATCCTGCTACTGAGAAGCTGACACTTATGAGAACAAACGTCCAACCAAGAGGCATTTAACGGGCGTGATCACAACGAGGAAGTGAAGGTAGGAGAGCACATAGACTCCTCTTCTTCTGCTCATCCTTACTAAACACAGGTTTTAGCATTAAGACCACAACAAAAGATAAAGATAGTACAGTATGTAGTAGAATGACAAGCTAGATATAAACTAACCTTTCTCTGCTCGCCATAGACTCTTCTTCTTCTCCATCTAAACAAGGGATATACAGTTACCTTTCTCTGCTCGCCATAGACTTCTTCTTCATCTAAACAAGAGATACACAGTATCCTTTCTCTGCTCGCCAAAGATGGTACAACAGAGAGGGCTGCCTCGCTTCTAGTTCTTAGGAAACTTTGCAATATTTTGTTTTTTTATGAATTATTTCTTACATTGTTAGCCCAGAAAATGTTATGTGTTATTACATACTGCCGGTAAGAACTGTTGGATATCAGAGTGGCGGTAACAAACCAGCATAACCAGCATTACGACCAGGAAGATGTTGTACTATTAAAACCTACCCTAACCAGAAACTGTGGATAGATGGGCACTATTGGTGCAAAACTGAAAGCGCGAACCACCATATTTGACCATGGCAAGGTGACTGGGAATATGGCAGAATATAAACAGAGTAGTCTTTCTCTCCGCAAGGCAAACAAACAGGCAAAACGTCAGTATAGAGACAAAGTGGAGTCGCAATTCAACGGCTCAGACACAAGACGTACTGTATGTGGCAGGGTATACAGACAATCAAGGACAACAAAAGGAAAATGAAATGGTCCACCAGCCACGTCGCGGACACCGACGTCTTTCTTCCGGACAAGTTAAACATGTTTTTTTGCCCGCTTTGAGGATAACATAGTGCCACAGACACGGCCAGCTTCCAAGGACTGTGGGCTCTCCTTCTCCATGGCCGACTTGAGTCGCAAGGCTGCTGGCCCAGACGGCATCCCTAGCCGCTTCCTCAGAGCATGCGCAGACCAGCTGGCTGGAGTGTTTACAGACATATTCAATCTCTCCCTATCCCAGTCTGCTGTCTGCACATGCTTCAAGATGGCCACCATTGTTCCTACACACAAGAATGCAAAAGTAACTGAACTAAATGACTATCGCCCCAGCAATCACTTCTGTCATCATGAAGTGCTTTGAAAGACTAGTCAAGGATCATATCGACTCCACCTTACCTGTCACCCTAGACCCAATTCAATTTGCTTACCGCCCCAATAGGTCCACAGACGATGCAATCGTCATCATACTGCACAATGCCCTATCCCATCTCGACAAGAGGAATACCTCTGTAAGAATGCTGTTCATTGACTATAGCTCAGCACACCATAGTACCCTCCAAGCTCATCATTAAGCTCGAGGCCCTGGGTCTGAACACTGCCCTGTGCAATTGGGTCCTGGACTTCCTGACGAGCCGCCCCCAGGTGGTGAAGGTAGGAAACAACCTCTCCACTTCGCTGATCCTCAAAACTGGGGCCCCACAAGGGTGCGTGCTCAGCCCCCTCCTGTAGGCCCTGTTCACCCATGACAGCATGGCCATGCACGCCAACTCAGTTATCAAGTTTGCAGACAACACAAAAGTAGTAGGCTTGATTACCAACAATGACGAGACAGCCAGGTGAGGGCTCTGGAAGTGTGGTGTCAGGAAAATAACCTCTCACTCAATGTCAACAAAACAAAGGAGATGATTGTGGACTTCAGGAAACAGCAGATGGAGCATCCCCCTATCCACATTGACCAGACAGCAATGGAGAAGGTGGAACGTTTTAAGTTCCTCGGTGTACATATCACTGACAAACTGAAATGGTCCACCCACACAGACAGTGTGGTGAAGAAGGCGCAACAGCGCCTCTTCAACCTCAGGAGACTGAAGAAATTTGACTTGTCACCTAAAACACTCACAAACTTTTACAGATGCACAATTGAGAGCATCCTGACAACGCATCACCTGGGGCAAACTACCTGCCCTCCAGGACACCTACAGCACCCGATGTCACAGGAAGGCCAAAAAGATAATCAAGGACAACAACAACCCGAGCCACTGTCTGTTCACCCCGCTATCATCCAGAAGGCAAGGTCAGTACAGGTGCATCAAAGCTGGGACAGAGAGACTGAAAAACAGCTTCTATCTCAAGGCCATCAGACTGTTAAATATGCATCCCTAGCACAGAGAGGCTGCTGCCTACATATACAGGCTTGAAATTATTGGCCACTTTAATAAATGGAACACTAGTCACTTTAATAATGTCAGATTAATAATATTTACATATCTTGCATTACTCATCTCATATGTATATACTGTATTCTATACTATCTACTGTGTCTTAGTCTATGCCGCTCTGACATTGCTCATACATATATTTATATATTCTTAATTCCATTATTTTACTTACATTTGTGTCTATTAGGTAGTTGTTGTGAAATTGTTAGATATTACTTGTTAGATATTGCTGCACTGTCGGAACTAGAGGCACAAGCATTTCGCTACACCCGAAATAACATCTAATAACACTAAACACGTGTATGTGAACAATACAATTTGATTTGATTTAGACTCTTCTTCTCCATCTAAATAAGGGATACACATTATAGTTCACATTGGCTGGGATTTGGGTTCATAGACCACAACAGGAGAAAGATACTGTGTGTATGATATTGTAGTACCAAATTCTGATACAGTAAACCTCTCTCTCTCTCCCTCCCTCCCTCCCTCCCAAACACACACACCCACCCTTGTAGCATTCAGTTTGCCTCTCGCTAAACCACTTAACTCCAACTGACCAGTGGCATGTTAAAATCGCTCTCTGTCCCATGGAGAACGGAACAACTCCTCTGCGCTGTGCAATAGCATAGATAAAATCCCGTGACGCTTTGACTGTGTCCCAAATGACACACTGTCCTCTATATAGTGCACTTCTGTATGGGCCCTGGTCAAAAGTAGTGCATTATATACGGAATAAGGTGCCATTCGGGACTGAACCTTTGTCACTGGCAATTCGCTGGGAAAAACTAATTGCGCTGAAACTTTAACACTAAAATGATCGGTCACGGAGATGGCTTCCTAGTAACTGACAATATTAGACAGTGTCAGTCAGGGTCTGGAACCCGGTGACTTTACGAACCATTTCCCCCTTTTATAAAACACTAGCAAGATATTATGTCATGGAGAGACAGATCACTAACTGAGATTTGCAAATGTTTTACACTCGCTGCGAAATCACCCTAAGAGCTGAGATGGATATCTGTAGCATCTCTCACGTAAGTGATTATATTACACCAGTTGAAGGGAGCAAAGCACACCTATTTCAGAGCAGTCCAAGGTTCTTTGGGTTATATATCGTAGGGGAGCTGCATATTAAAAAATGCACCAATGCCAAAGCGCACACACACAGTATGGCGGACAGAGCTACTGCTCCCCCACATGTTAGAGATGGGTACTGACTCCGTCCACACTTCCATCACAGCAGCCTCTTTGGAATCAACTGGAGGATATATCACAGGATGCACACACACACACACACACACACACACACACACACACACACACACACACATACACACACACACACACACACACGTACACACACGTACACACACACACACACACACACACACGTACACACATTGCACACACAGAATCCAAACACACACTCACACGCATACAAACACTTCTTTGCAGAGAGGAGGTAAGAGCTCCATTTTGACAAAATTCCTATTTTTAGAAATTCTGCTGTAGTAGACTCATGGTCAGAGAAAATCTTGAAAAGCCACATGGTATTCCTTAAAGAAGACTGTTACACAGACCAATTACAGTTTTTTACAATCACTTTGGCACTAATTTTGGGAAACCTTGATGTCATTTTCAAAACTCTAGAAACAAAACTCACAACCAATGATCAAAATGCACATTTTTCAAAACTCCACCCCTTTTTCCAATTGCTTGGATGCAATACACATAAAGCTAAGATCATTTGTTCATTGATCTACAATCACTTGTTCAAAATGACACAACATAACATCAAAGTATTACCATTTCAAAATGCAATTCACACATTACATCTGAGATGACTGTCTACTCATTTCATTACAATGATCTAACTATCAATTGATACAACTGCTCAAAATGATGAGTAACTGTTGCATTACTCTTAATGCATTGTTTTATGGAAACTGACGAACAATATTCCATGTTTAGATCATGAAAGTTTCAGGATAACGAGATCCATTGACACCAATTACCGTGGAACATGAACCAATTGGACTACATTATCTATGGATGTAATATCTCATCATCATTCTTCATCAGACACTGTTTCTATGGTCCCGTGTATCACTTTTCCAGACCATGTTTTCAGATTTGACATTACTGTACACTCACCGGACACTTTATTAGGTACACCTATCTAGTACTGGGTAGGACCCCCTTTTGCCTCCACAACAGCCTGAATTATTCATGGTATTGTATGTTAAGAGATGACATTCTGCACACCACTGTTTTAAACAACTGTTATTTGAGCATTTATGGCCTTTCTGTTAGCTTGAATGAGTCTGGACTCTCCTCTGACCTCTCTCTGAATGTGTTTTGTTTATCGCACCATTCTCTGTAAACTGTAGAGACTGTAGTGCATAACAATCCCAGGAAGGCAGCTGTTTCTGAGATGCTGGAATCACCATGTGTGGCATCAACAATCATACCACTATCAAAGTTGCTTAGATTATGCATCTTGCCCATTCTAATGTTATGTCAAACAACAACTAAAGCTCTCTACTCTGTATACTCTATATATTGAGTTGCAGGCAGCCACATGATTCGCTGTTCGAATGTAACCTTCCTTGATGAGCTAAATCAGGTCTGTAAAGCTGATGGCGTGACCTATGTCATTGTGTTGGATAATGTCAGGTTCCACCAAACTCAAATGGTGCAAGCATGGTTTCAGGCCCATCCACAATTTACCACCCTGTACTTACCTCCATACTCTCCTTTCCTAATACCCTGTTGAGTAATTTTTCTCCACATGGAGGAGGCGCCCTCACGAACAAGCTACCCTTCTCCAGGCCATGGATGACGCATGCAATGACATCACAGCAGACCAGTGTCAGGCCTGGTTTCGCCATGCCCGAAGATTCTTCCCAAGAGGTTTGGCTAATGAAAACATCCATTGAAATGTGGATAAGAACCTATGGCCAAATCCACAAGACAGAGTTGAGGGAAATATAGAAGTACAGTAATCAATCCTATGTTTTGCTTTTTACAGTAAGCCAGGTGAGGAACACTGCAGTTGTTGTTTTACTGTAGTTATTTTCTTTTTTTGTAGCTAATTATTTTTGCTTTGATTCAAAGAAACCTATGAGTGATTTTATTGTATTTCATCAATACATTTCATATTTTGTTCAATGACTCCACTGTGTCTGTAGTATTCTCTCTACTAGTCCTTTTACAGTGATGTATTTACGTGTAGTACCATAATGAAACATGTATCACATATTTTGTACTACAATATTTAATGATTGAACGAACAACTACACAGTGAAACTATCGGTATCTTGTGTGTGGGTGATCTAAATGAATGTTCCTATGGTATTGCATGATAAATGAGTTATTTGAACCAATGATTCTGCAAGTGCAAGGTTTCTTTAAAGATATGAATGCACAATGCAATGTTTGGAACATTGGACAGCCTGTGTTACAAGTGATGACCGTTTTGAGTTTTGTGTATAGAGTTTTGAAAAATGACCACAAGGGTCTGAAATTAGTGCCAAAGGGATTTAAAAAAAAAATGTAAACATGGCCATGACTTAGTAACACATTTTACCAATAGTCAAGTTGCTGACTGTTGTGCTTTTACGTTAGAATGGGCTGGTAGAGAGGTAGCATCCCAAATGGCACCCTATTCCCTATACAGTGCACTACTTCTGACCAAGACCCATAGGGTTACCAGCTCAATTGCCATTTGGGACACATTAAGTGATTTCCCTCTACTCTGTTGACGAGTCTCGGATAAAAGCCTTATTAACATACTGCTTAAAAATGACCTTGAGTTGAAGACAAGTGTAAATGCTGCTGCCCCAACCTTTCAACGCCATTAATGCCTCACTGCCAGAAATCTTTCAATAAAATATGTTCTCTGCCTAAGCTGTTTTATACTAATAACAGAGTTCAATCCCATTGGCAGAGCCATAAAAAAAATTGAACAAATAATCTAATTAAGAATGCTCTGACTTTGTCATAAGATTGTCAACATAGTCAAAATGCAAAACTCCTGAGCCTCAATCAGTTTGCATTATTTCAGACAATGCAAAGCAGGAAAAGTTCTAAACTGGATATGAACTTGAAATGATAATGCTATTTCAGATGAGGCATCGCCAGAGGATGTAGCCGGAGGGATGTAGCCGGAGGGATGTAGCCACAGCACAATGAGATATCTGATTAGTGCCGCTCTTCTGTTTATGACTTTGATTCTAAAATACTGTTCTCTGAAGACAACCTAAACTGCAGGACAAAGACGTTTAGAGGTGAAATGCGTATATACGTTTCACCAAAGGTGCTTCTTGGTCACCTTCGTGTCGTGTTCTTGCCTTCTTTTAAACAGATGAAATGGGATGAATATGGTCACTTGATCAGATTCAGATCAAGGAGGACATCTTAAACCTATTTTGGGAGCATGTCCCCGTACAGACGTATCCTGTATTGCAGAAATAGGAAAAGTGAGCAGAAGCTAAGACACACACATACCAATTGGATTACAAGCTATTCTACAGCGAGGACCCAAGGAGGATAAGCCTGTCTCTAATGTGCCGGTGCATAAAGATATAAATAGAAAGACATCAAAAGACAAAAAATAATAATGAGGCAGCTGTGTAATTGACAGAATAATAAATCAGTTGTTCATTTTTAAAAGGTAAATATGCTTAAGCACTTTAAATCGAGCCTCTTAGTGTGTCCTTTGTTGAACCACCCTGTATGCAGTCAGTAAGTTAGGTTCAAAGTGCTGGAAGTCTAAGCCGGTGTCCTCTTGTGTACTAGGATAAAACTAGGGTTCCGATTGTATTTCCTCGTGAGGTCACATGGTCAGGGAAAATGCATGGTCCTATGTCATATCAGAATGAGGAATGAATGTAGCTACTGACTTCACTTAAGACGGAACACAGTATTTCAATTATGTGAATCCGTGTAATGTTGTTGAGCCTAAGCTACTAAGATATTTAGACAACAAACTGTTCCAACATATTTTTGTCCCAGGACTTCAGATGCCAAACCTTATATCTTCTGAATGTTGTAATGGATCCTGTTTTATTTTTGGAACAAAATATTAATATTTGATTAGGCCAAATACCACAGTGAGGACAGATACTTGCAAAAAGACTTGAGGTTTAAGTTATGCATAATTTAGTGGCATTTCTATTTGATGTTCATGAGTTCATCTTCAAAAGGCTAAGCCTGAAAAATACATTCTGAAAAACCTGTTAACTCAATCATAGGCTAAATTATGTATTTAAAGTATTGCTTTTTATTTTGTTTATAATATGAGTCAAGTTGAAAGGGGTTTATAGACAGACCAGAATGGGCATCTAATGATTCAAGTAAAAATCTGAGTTACTGAATTGCCTACTGAAAATTTCAGCTGGTTGTAAGTACTCCTCAATATCACATCAGATACTGAAAGCCTTTCATTGAGCAATGTATTTTGTATAGAAACGGTCGACCCACAAAGATAAGGTCAAAATGTGGGTGAATTGCACATGATTCGACTGTGAACGGCAGTATACTTTAACAGCCAGTGTGTGACAGAAAAGCAAAATAAAAAATCAATCACAAAACACTAAGTTGACCCCAGGTCCATGCCAACATGGTGCAGCTACAGCATTAGGAACAGAATAAAGTGTGTGTCTGTCTGTGTGTGTGTGTGTGTGTGTGTGTGTGGGGGGGGGTGGGTGTGTGTGTGAGCGTGTGTGCGTGAAAAACGGAACCTTATGATAGTGTTCAGTACTGTATGTTTATGAACATGTTTATCAAGTTCAATCTACTGAATGTATCTGTGTTTTTGATGGAATGTCAAAGCAAGGCCCTAATTAGAGCACAAGAAATGAACAAGTATATATATTTTTTACAATGTCACATATTTCATATTTGTTCACAGGTCTGCACAAAAATGACGACAGTACACTTGATTCAGCACACAAACTTTTTATCCCCTCTTCTCCTTCCTTTCTTTCTTTGAAACTTATCCCGTTCCAGAGAGTGATTGAGTTTCAACTTGGCCCCGGCTTCAATGTGATATGGAACACCTTCTCCCAGACCGAGCATCCGTTCTCAGAATCACAACTACTGTTATTTCCCCCTCTCCTTTCTGAGGGATATCCAATATTTTTCACCTTTTAATAGTTTGCCATCATTTGGAAGGAACACAGTGAGGAGTCAGAAATGGTCTGAGATTTCTAACTGTTAGGCCTCTGTATCGTTCTTATTGTTGTCAATAGGGCTGTTCTGTTGAAGTCGGAAGATTACAAACACTTAGGTTGTCTCACATTACACATATCATATGTACAGTTGAAGTTCACATACAACTTAGGTTGGAGTCATTCAAACTCGTTTTTCAATCACTCCATAAGTTTCTTGTTTTAACAAACTATAGTTTTGGCAAGTCGGTTAGGACATCTACTTTGTGCATGACACAAGTCATTTTCCAACAATTGTTTACAGACAGATTATTTCACTTACAATTCACTGTGTCACAATTCCAGTGGGTCAGAAGTTTACATACACTAAGTTGACTGCCTAAAATGATGGCATGGCTTTAGAAGCCTCTGATAGGCTAATTGACATAATTTGAGTCAATTAGAGTTGTACCTGTGGATGTATTTCAAGGCAAACTCAACCTTCAAACGTAGTGCCTCGTTGCTTGACATCATGGGAAAATCAAAAGAAATCAGCTAAGACCTCAGAAAGAAAACTGTAGAACTTCACAAGTCTGGTTCATCCTGGGAGCAATTTCCAAACACCTGAAGGTACCACGTTCATCTGTACAAACAATAGTACACAAGTATAAACACCATGGGACCACGCAGCCATCATACCGCTCAGGAAGGAGACGTGTTCTGTCTCCTAGAGATGAACGTACTTTGGTGTGAAAAGTGCAAATCAATCCCAGAACAAAAGCAAAGGACCTTGTGAAGATGCTGGAGGAAACAGGAACAAAAGTATCTACATCCACAGTAAAACCAGTCCTATATTGACATAACCTGAAAGGTTGCACATAGGGACAATGGGGACAAATATCATACCTTTTGGAGAAATGTCCTCTGGTCTGATAAAACAAAAATAGAACTGTTTGGCCATAATGACCATCGTTATGTTTGGAGGAAAAAGGGGGACGCTTGCAAGCCGAAGAACACCATCCCAACTGTGAAACACCGGGGTGGCAGCATCATGTTGTGGGGGCACTTCACAAAATAGATGACATCATGAGGAGGAAAATTATGTGGATATATTGAAGCAACATCTCAAGACATCAGTCAGGAAGTTAAAGCTTGGTTGCAAATGGGTCTTCTAAATTTTTATTTAGTTATTTTACCAGGTAAGTTGACTGAGAACACGTTCTCATTTGCAGCAACAACCTGGGGAATAGCTACAGGGGAGAGGAGGGGGGATGAATACGCCAATTGTAAACTGGAGATTATTAGGTGACAGTGATGGTTTGAGGGCCAGATTGGGAATTTAGCCAGTACACCAGGGTTAACACCCCTACTCTTACAATAAGTGCCATGGGATCTTCAATGACCTTAGAGAGTCAGGACACCCGTTTAACATCCCATCTGGAAGACAGCACCCTGCACAGGGCAGTGTCCCCAATCACTGCCCTGGGGCATTGGGATATTTTTTTAGACCAGAGGAAAGAGTGCCTCCTACTGGCCCTCCAACACCACTTCCAGCAGCATCTGGTCTCCCATCCAGGAACTGACCAGGACCAACCCCACTTAGCTTCAGAAGCAAGCCAGCAGTGGTATGCAGGGTGGTATGCTGTTGGCTTAATGGACAATGACCCCAAGCATACTTCCAAAGTTGTGGCAAAATGGCTTAAGGACAACAAAGTCAAGGTATTGGAGTGGCCATCACAAAGCCCTGACATCAATCCTATGGAAAATGTGTGGGCAGAACTGAAAAAGCGTGTGAGAGCAAGGAGGCCTACAAACCTGACCCAGTTACACCAGCTCTGTCAGGAGGAATTGGCCAAAATTCACCCAATTTATTGTGGGAAGCTTGTGGAAGGCTACCCAAAATGTTTGACCCAAGTTAAACAATTTAAAGGCAATGCTACAAATACTAATTGAGTGTATGTAAACTTCTGACTCACTGGGAATGTGATGAAAGAAATAAAAGCTGAAATAAATCATTCTCTCTACTATTATTCTGACATTTCACATTCTTAAAATAAAGTGGTGATCCTAACTGACCTAAGACAGGGAATTTTTGCTAGGATCAAAATTCAAACCTTCTTGAAGGTAACATCACTCACTGCTGCCCCTAGTGGCTAACACTGACTTGTTTCACAGGTGACCTCGCTGTCAAAACAATATTGAGACAGGCCCTCTCTGTGCTATGTCTAATATAAGCCTAGCTTTCTGACGTCATGATGCCATTCACAGTTCCACCCATAGCTTTGTTCTTACCTTCAGTCTTGGTTGATTTAAAGGCTATATTTGTCCGCTATTTTTACCCACATGCAGCTCTAATTGGGTCTGATGACGTTTACATTTGTGCTGTGGGTTGTGAACAAAGGCAATTTCCCCTTCTCTGCAAGTTAATGAAAAAATGTAATATTCTTATTGTTCTTCTACAGTGTACAGCGTTGTCGTTCATCTGATATATTGTTCAGTTCTACATGCTGAACAATCAAATCACTTCCATGCAAAATGAAATACATCAATAAGTGATGCAGCAGTCCTATTATGACGAGAAATGCGATTTTAGCGAGTTGAATACCCACTCACGTCCTCTCTTCCTCCATGTGCAGACAGAGTTCTATTGATAGTGATATCATTCGAATATTCATACTCTTTGTACACAGTGCAGATAGCTAATAATGGGCTGTCTGAAAGGCGCCTCACCTTTACCCCTTCATCTGTCTCATCTAATGGTCTTTTCTATAGGTCTGCCTGTTGTCCTTCCATCCCTCTATCCATCCCTGCACCCTGCCCTCCACTCCTCTTTCAATCCCCCTCTTTGATTTCTCTTTCCATCCCCCCAGCTCATGAATTGCATTTCCCCTTCAATCTACAGGAAGTATTTGATCTTTTAGCAGATTTATTTTATCAACATGACCTTGCTCTGTCTTTGCGGTGGCAGTTACAATCATGAGCAGTGGCCGGACGGGGAGAGAGAAATAATGCCCCCTCCCTCTCTCTTTCCCTCCATCTATCCCTCCCTACTGCCTCCCTCCCTCCCCTGTTTATCCCTCTCTACTGCCTCCCTCTCTCCCTCCATCTATCCCTCCCTACTGCCTCCCTCACACCAAACATAAAGCTCCTGGCTTTATCGGTAAGCACTAGCCATGAGAACTCGAATTACCTCTGGATTGCGTCCTAATGGCAACCTATCCACTATGTAGTACACAACTTTTGAACAGACCCCTATTGGGCTTGGTCAAAAGCAGGGCGCCATCTAGACAATAAGGTGCCATTTGGGACAAAGTCCTGGTTTCAGTCTCAGCACCATTCAGCCATCATTCCATTTCACAGCACAGAGGAAGAGGATGCTCTTACAGCTTTTCTTTCCTCCACATAATTCTTTTGTCGAGTAGTTTCTTGTCTTAATTTTAATTATGTCCTCGTTCCATAAGCTTTATATCTGAAATTGGACTACTTCATTTAGCTCGTTTTGTCCTTGAGAGAGATATTGCAATCATTTTACTGTAGGGGGTGATGAGACATGGGAGGAAAAATGAATTCCACAATTGCACCATCTCAAATCAAATCAAATGTTATTGGTCACATACACATATTTAGTAGATGTTATTGCGGGTGTAGCGAAATGCTTGTGTTCCTAGCTCCAACAGTGCAGTAGTATCTAACCATTCACAACAATACACACAGATCTAAAAGTAAAAGAATGGAATTAAGAAATATATAAATATTAGGACGAGCAACGTCGGAGTGGCATTGACTTAACTACTGTGATGGCCTTGAGATAGAAGATGTTTTTCAGTCTCTCAGTCGCAGCTTTGATGCACCTGTACCGACCTTGTGTTCTGGATGATAGCAGGATGAACAGGCCGTGGCTCGGGCGATCTTTTTGACCTTCTTGTGACATCGGGTGCTGTAGGTGTCCTGGAGGGCAGGCAGTGTGCCCCCAGTGATGAATTGGGCAGACCGCACCACCCTCTGGAGAGCCATGCGGTTGGTGGCGGTGCTGTTGCCATACCAGGCGGTGATACAGCACGACAAGATGTTCTCAATAGTGCATCTGTAAAATGTGTGAGGGTCTTAGGGGCCAAGTCAAATTTCTTCAGTCTCCTGAGGTTAGAGGCGCTGTCACGCCTTCTTCACAACACTGTCTGTGTGGGTGGACTACTTCAGATTATCAGTATTGGGTACACCGAGGAACTTGTCGTTTTTTCACTTTCTTACTCTTACATTAGAACGTGTTATGATGTGTTGTAAGTGAGTACACAGAGGCTATAATGCTTAAGCGGTCCAAATGATTCAGATTTTATGCAATTTACACTCATAGCTATATTGGTCTCATTGAATCTCCATGTAATCAAGAGTTATCATATTGTACATTGCCATGGGCAGTTATTGGTACCAGACTGTTAACGTCGACCTTAAGATCATACAGTGGGTCATATTGAATAAGGGTAGTGTGTCTTGGAGTATTGATTTAATGAGACTCAACAACATTGGTTGGGCTTTCACAGACATGGTGCTACTATTGAGTCAGTCAGACCTGATTCTGTCTCTTCTGTGTTTAAACCATGAAGAAAAATGTTTACCCGCCACACTCGTGTTATTACCGACATCTCCACATTTCACCCACACATTATCTCCACTTCATCATTTAAACAGTCCATCACCCACCCACCCACCCACCCACACAGACACACACACACACACACACACACACACACACACACAGACACACACACAGACACACACACACAGACACACACACACAAGACACACACACACACAGACACACACACACACAGACACACACACACACACACACACAGACACACAGACACACACACACACACACACACCTACTCCTGAACGACACGATAGAGCCAATGTTTTTCTCTAGAGAGCGTAACCCGTCTAATGCACATTATATATAACCATAAGCAAGACTAAAGGAGCAGGGAATTTGTGCTGACAAGCCAGTAAGGAGGAGTATGTGTGAGACTAGGGAGAATTCCTATTGTTCTGGTATTCTGGGGCCTTGGGAAATAAGTGCTGACTGTTTGAAGTGGTTGCAAAGGAAGAATTGAACTCTGGGGACTGTGCTTAAAGTGTAGAGAGATACAGACAGAGGCTATCTAGCTCTAGTTAATAATATAAGCGTATATATACACAACAAGTTTATTATTAAAGTCACAACATGATAAGGTTATGTACGTGGATGCAACTTTAGGGGGGGATAAACTGGGCTCTCTATTAGAATACATTAACTGGTTGAAAATACTGATGTAAATTAGGATGTAGACATTATTAAAATAACTAATTGAAATAATTTTCTGCTTCAGACAAGAAAATATGCAATTAATCTGAAATAATTAAAACATACATTTTTGTAATTTCAGAGGACAATAGTCTTCATGTGGTCCCCTGTGCTGTTTCAACTCGGTCCCAACAGAGTCCTCCTTCCTATTCCCTTACATGTACCTTACAGGAGGCTCCATATGTGGGCATCGTTGGCAGGGCAGCAGACAAGGCAGACGATTAATCGGTCCAATGTGTTCTCCTTCTCCAGGATCCTGTCTGGCACGTTTAGGATGTTGAGCCATCAAACTGCAATCTAGTCAGGCCACAACAATTAAACCACACATGCCCTATTCATCTAAATGGGGGACACTGGCTTCATTCTTTATAACACAAAATGACTTGTCACAGCAAAGAGAAGAGCCATGGCTGAAGAACAATAATAACACAGGTGTTCATCTCTAAGGGTTTGGAGGCTCATCATTGCAATTAGTGAGAGTGTGTATAATATACAGTATACTGAACAAAAATATAAATGCAACATGTAAAGTGTTGGTTACACTTCATTATTTCTCTCAAATGTTGTGCACAACTTTGTTTACATCCCTGTTAGTGAGCATTTCTCCTTTGCCAAAATAATCCATCCACCTGGCTGATTAAACAGAATGATCATTACACAGGTGCACCTTGTTCTGTTGTCAATAAAAGGCCACTCTAAAATGTGCAGCTTTGTCACACAACACAATGCCACAGATATTTCAAGTTTTGAGGGAGCGTGCAATTGGCATGCTGACTGCAGGAACGTACACCCGTGCTGTTGCCAGATCATTTTATGTTAATTTTTCTACCATAAGCCGCCTCCAATGTCATTTTAGATCATTTGGCAGTACATCCAACTGGCCTCACAACTGTAGACCACGCCAGCCCAGGACCTCCACATCCAGCTTCTTCAATGTGGAATTGTCTGGGAAAGAGGGGGGGGGGGGGGGCATTCTGATTGGCTAGGGCTGGCTCCCCAGTGGGTGGTCTATGCCCACCCAGGCCCACCCATGGCTGCAGTCCTGCCCAGTCATGTGAAATCCATAGATTAGGGCCTACTGAATTTATTTCAATTCACTGATTTCCAAATGTGAACTGTAACTCAGTAAAAATCATTGAAATTGTTGCATGTTGCATTTATATTTGTTTTCAGTATAGTTGGGTCAGCCAGTCCAATAATACAAAGGGGACTAGGTCTCCCTCAGCCTGTCCGCCCCCCTCACTCTCAGCGACTGACACACATGATCCAAACCCACATGCAGCAAAGAGAGTACCTCCAGTCAGTGGCGGACTTACCGTTAGACAAATATATATTATTATTATTTATTTTTTACTGTGGGAACTCAGTTGGGGTCTCAACTTACTGTTGCGAGTTAGAATAGTAGAATACACAAGGTTGCAATTTCATTTTTTTTAATACTGCATCAGCAGTTTTTTTCTTATTATGTCAGTCACTGACATTCACTCAATTAGCCCATTTCAGCTACTATTTTACAGATTGGTAGGTAAATTAGTTTGGGAGGTAAACCAGCTTTCTAAACCTTGTAGTAATCATGGCTGAATTACTGACCGGGCACGAAGGGAACCTCCAGGGGGCCCCCCTAAACGTTTTGGGGGGGCCCTGAACTCCAGGAGGCCATCATCGATTTTGATAGTCAACCAGATATCGTATGAACATACTGTACATTAAAAACGCAGTATCATATGATGCAAAATGCATCATACAGGGATGATTTCTGTATTTTGAAATGTGCATATCTTGAAAAGTTGATTGCTGACAAGCTAAACATTTTGGGACTATGTCAACAATGGGCTAATGAATCAATTATTAAAATATAAACTCAGCAAAAAAAGAAACGTCCTCTCACTGTCAACTGCGTTTATTTCCAGCAAACTTAACATGTGTAAATATTTGTATGAACATAACAATATTTAACAACTGAGACATGAACTGAACAAGTTCCAAAGACATGTGACTAACAGAAATTGAATAATGTGTCCCTGAACAAAGGGGGGAGGGTCAAAATCAAAAGTAACAGTCAGCATCTGGTGTGGCCACCAGCTGCATTAAGTACTGCAGTGCATCTCTTCCTCATGGACTGCACCAGATTTGTCACCTGCAAGTTCCTGGACATTTCTGGGGGGAATCACCCTCCGATCAAACAGGTCTCAGAAGTACTCAATGTGATTGAGATCCGGGCTCTTCGCTGACCATGGCAGAACACTGACATTCCTGTCTTGCAGGAAATCAAGCACAGAACGAGTATGGCTGGTATGGCTGGTGGCATTGTCATGCTGAAGGGTCATGTCAGGATGAGCCTGCAGGAAGGGTACCACATGAGGGAGGAGGATGTCTTCCCTGTAACGGACAGCGTTGAGATTGTCTGTAATGACAACAAGCTTGGTCCGATGATGCTGTGACACACCTCCCCAGACCATGACGGACCCTCCACCTCCAAATCGATCCCACTCCAGAGTACAAGCCTCAGTGTAACGCTCATTCCTTCGACGATAAACTTGAATCCGACCATCACCCCTGGTGAGACAAAGCCGCAACTCGTCGGTGAAAAGCACTTTTTGCCATTCCTGTCTGGTCCATCGAGGGTGGGTTTGTGCCCATAGGCAAAGTAGTCGGTGATGTCTGGTGATGTCTGGTGATGTCTGGTGAGGAACTGCCTTACAACAAGTCTACAAGCTGTCAGTCCAGCCTCTCTCAGCCTATTGTGGACAGTCTGAGCACTGATGGAGGGATTGTGCGTTCCTTGTGCAACTCGGGCAGTTGTTGTTGCCATCCTGTGCCTGTCCCCCAGGTGTGATGTTCGGATGTACCGATCCTGTGCAGGTGTTGTTACACGTGGTATGCCACTGCGAGGATGATAAGCTGTCCATCCTGTCTCCCTGTAGCGCTGTCTTAGGCGTCTCACAGTACGGACATTGCAATTTATTGCACTGGCCACATCTGCAGTCCTCATGCCTCCTTGCAGCATGCCTAAGGCATGTTCATACAGATGAGCAGGGGCCCTGGGCATCTTTCTTTTGGTGTTTTGGAGTCAATAAATGGAGTCAATAGAAAGGCTTCTTTAGCGTGCATGCTCATTAATTGTTTCCATGTGTTTGATGCCATTCCATTTGCTCCATTCCAGCCATTATTATGAGCCTTCCTCCCCTTAGCAGCCTCCACTGAAATGCATGTGCCAGATGTGCAGGAGCTTGGAGGGATTTGTAGTCTTGCATGTCTACTTTGATGCTACTAGTATTTTCGAATCTGAGAGTAAATTGAGCCGAATATATTGATAAAAGTCACCTTGTCAGAGAGAGATTTACAGAGTTATCAAAACGTCACGCCAGGGAAAGCCATGAAACACATACCTTGTTTGAAGTGGTTCTAAAATCCTCTATGGAAAATAAATCTGTTTTTGCTGGATTTTATGGGTATTATGACTTGTCCACTGTGGGGATAGAGTTTTAAGAGTGTTTAATTTTTTTAAGTCATAAAGTGTAAATGCGTGGCTCGCAACGGGCCCAAGACCGCAGCGTGTTTGCCTGAAGCCGGAACACATGCGCTGGAAGATACCGGGACAAATATGCATTATTGTAGCTCAGCTGCTTCGATAGATGTCAAAGTATAATTTGTTCAGTAGACATTTCACTTTTTATTGCACAAACACAAACCAGACCATGTATCCCAATGTTTTCTTACAGGTTTAGTCAATTTCAACGGATAGTTTTGTAAATCGTTGTAGGCTTTTATTTTGAAACAGCGCGGGAAACCCGGAAGTAAAGCACGGATCTAGCACCTTTTTACATTGTCATCGTATTTGTAAAGCGGTGCAGAATAAGCAGTTTTAGTTTACTGCAATTGTTTCTAAAACCGCAATCCCACCATAAACGGTAAGGAAGCTTTTTTTTTATGTGTGTGTAGATAAACCTTGAATGCTACACTTGTTATTAACGTGCAGGGGGACTTGTTGTAGTTTACAGTATTAGTTCGACTGCCTCTGTAATGAGTGAATAAGCCTACTACGTATGTTGTTCAGCCTAGCCTACTACAGTTTCCCACATCATATTTACTAGTGCTGCCTGCCCCATGCAGTTATCTAGCTACAAAATTCCACTGTGCTAATATGGATTTGATTAGGCTTTTACACGATATTTCACTGGTGAAGTTACAGTAGCTATGTTTGTCAATCAACCCCATAGTTTATTCAATGAATAATGCTATCTATGTTCTCTTTATAGAGATGACAGTGCCAGTGGTGAACCTTTCTTTTGCTGCGTGTGGATTCCTGGGTATCTACCAACTGGGCGCATGTGGAGCCATCCTGAGACATGGAGACAAGCTGGTGAGCTCTCTCAGGGCATGTGCCGGGGCATCTGCTGGAGCTCTGGTGGCTGCAGTGATGGTCACTGCTCCAGACAAACTACAGGTAAGATAGTAAGGTCTTCATCATCATCATCATCAGCCTATTCTTCTTTCTTCTTTTCCTTGTACATTTTTGTTGTGTTTAGGCCTACTGCTGGTTGATGCATTTGGTCTTTTTCCAATAGAGTGTCAAAGAGTTTACCTTCAGATTTGCGAAAGATGTCAGAAGCCAGAGGTTTGGAGCTGTGACTCCTGGATATAACTTCATGCTTACACTCAGGTAGTCACTAATTCTGAGAGAGCTATACACTGAATATACCAAGATTAGGAACACCATAGTATTGAGCTGCAAGTTGTCGAAAGCATAGCCCATGTTGACTACAGTGCTTCTCACAGTTGTGTCAAGTTGGCTTCATGTCCTTTAGGTGGCAAAAAAAATCCATCTTTAACCGGTCTCCTCCCCTTCATCTACACTGATTGAAGTGGATTTAATAAGTGACATCAATAAGGGATCATAGCTTTCACCTGGATTCACCTGGTCAGTCTTATGTCATGGAAAGAGCAGGTGTTCTTAATGTGTTGTATACTCAGTGTATAGAACAGTCATATTCAGATGCATATGCACACATAGTTAGACAGGCGGAAACACAGAGAGCCAGTTGGTTGGGTTGAATGGGAATAAGTGTTCATAATGCTTTGTACACCGTGTATTTCTTTGCGTTAAAGCCACGTCTAGATAACTGGGTGTGTCAATCATTTTTTCATTTGTAACACCTTTATAATAAATGGAGCTATTCATTTGTGGGAGTAAATTAAACCTAAGGCTATAGAACTGAACAATGTTTGCGTTTGTATCTTCATTAAGTGCACGCATTACACAGCCAACAGATCGTGTAATAAGTGCATGTTTTATTATAGAGCCGTACAGTGTTGTTAAATTAATTATAAAAAACATGACAAAAAAGCATCTGTCCCTTTGTTCTCCCCAGGGAGGGAATCGAGGAGTTTCTGCCTGGCGATGCCCACATTAAAGCAGGCAATCACCTTCACATCTCTATAACACATTCAAAAAGTGGCAAGAACACCATCGTGTCCAGCTTTGCCTCCAGGGAGGACCTCATAAAGGTAGCCGGCCACAAGCCTGAGCAGATTATATTACTGTACCTTGGCTTTAACACAAAATGTTGTCGCAAATGTTTGAGGAGCATGGCCATTGTTTTCCCCCTGATACACTGCATTGCTGGGTCAGTTCTGTGTTTTAGCCAGTCAAGTGACAGAGCAATGCATATCTAACAATATGTGTGGGTCGAGGAACCTTTACAAATCTCTTTCGCTACATATTTTAGGATTAGGTCTGACCTAGCTTTTGCTTCTTTTAATTTAAGGCACTCTTGGCCAGTAGTTTTGTGCCCGTCTATGCTGGAATCAAACCGGTGGAATGGCAAGGACAGGTAATAACTTGAACTGCATCTCAAACTCAACCCATGGATGTTATCCTTTACGAGCTTACTGTTACTTTTTTGTTTGTTTATAACTGAAAATCTATCAACTTAACTGTAACACACATCCTTCAGAAATGGATTGACGGGGGATTCACGGATAGTCTCCCCATCCTGCCAGAGGGACGTACCATCACAGTCTCCCCCTTCGCAGGTCCCCAAGACATCTGCCCAAAACACAGAGGGCTCATGAACCTCCACCTCAAACTGGCCAACATGGACGTAATGGTGAGTGTGATCACCGTTTGATTACATGTTCACAGGGATACAGACAGTACACATCTTCAACAAGTGTGTATTGCATTCATTGTATGGTTTTGCACATCATTTTGCCTGGACAGTTCTTTTGCAGTATTTAAAATTGCTTTTGATTTTGCAATTGTTTTTGTTGATGTTTTGTGTTGTTTTAATCCCTCAGTTTTCCAAGGAGAACATCATCAGGTTAAACCAGTCCTTATTCCCTCCGTTAGAGGAAAGGATGAACCAGTATTGTAAAGAGGGTCATGACGATGCAGTGAGGTTTCTGAAGAACGAAAACTGGATCCAGTAGTGTTGTATTTCAATTGAGTATTCTTTTTATTATAGTGTTTTTTATGGTAAATATGGTGTAATCACATTATTTATTTTAGATTTTAAAGTGTGTAAAATAAAGAAAATACAATAATTCAAGTAAAATGTATAATTTTCTCTTTGCAAATCCACTGTAGCCCATGAAATCAACAGTAATAGCTACTCTATAATCCGAGGAGACGTTGGAATATCAGCCAACTGCATGTAACTATATATCTCATGTGAGGTAACTAGGTGAAAATCAGTCTTTGAACACGCCTCACCATCAATTTCCAGCAGCGATCCATTACCCCTGAGCCAGTAGTGGCAGGCGGTGGGGAAATCAGTAGGGCACTTCACAGAAGTACATAATATAACGGGCAGTGGCGTCACGCTAACCTAGCAGAGGTCCTTCAGCTCCTCCAGGACAAGAATGGAGTACCCCTTTGATGTTACCATAGAAATGGTTGTTTGAACTCTGCACGTTCTTCTCTCCACCTGAGGAACCATTTAACTTCCTCGGGTATCGGCGTGCACTGTGTTCAAGAGATCTTCTCCCCCCCCCCCGGTGGTTGAACTCACACACACTCACTACACACACCTCCCACCGGATCTGAGGATACTTCTTCTTCATGCCTGGATAGAAACCAAGGCCAAATGTGCTCTGTTTAAATGACTCGCGGTCTTGAAATCCAGTAGCAATTGCTGAAATAGTCTAACCCCAAAACATTGAAGAACCATATCTGCATCTATTAACATGACAAGGCTGAATTATCATAACTACTTACCAAATGTGACTGATAAAAGCATAATTGTCCAAAAAGACGGATGAGTTGAGATAAATAACGTTTAGCACTGTACACTCGTCAGCATGAGGGCAAAGAGCTGATCTGTACACTAAAGCTGAGATTTAGCTTGATCAGAAACCACATAATGACTATGTAAACATTTTTGTCCAATCATAAAAATATCTGTTATGTCACAATCAGTGTTTCAATGAATTGTACATCAGTTGTACATCACAAACTAGGCCATACAGTCCTGTAAGTAAACAGGATTTACCATCCACACACTAAAGTAAAGTAACCATGGTGTTTTCCTACCGCTATCCAGCCTCCCTGCTGTTGTTAATAATTAGCCCAATTTTTTGTCCACAGTTGTAATTAACACCTGGGGACATAGATTCCCTGGCGTATGGTTTAATATTGTTTAGGTTTTCTCCTCTGAGGAAAACTCTGCTGCGCTCCACTTCTCTGGCGTCCGGGAGCATAGAGGCTGGGCTGGATGTGACGGACCAGTGGCCAAGCCGACACACGGGAGCTACGTCCCAAATGGCACTCTAAATAGTGCACCACTTTTGACCAGAGCCCTGGCCACTGGTCAAAAGTGGTGCACAATGTAGGGAATAGGGTGCCATTTGGGACGCAAGCCCGAGTCAAAGACAAGATAAAGAGCTGGCTTCTATCACTGCCAAACTCTCTCTGTTGTGGATGGATCCAATAATGATCAGCCACCGTGATTACAGGGCCATGGATGGAGGAAAATAATTAGATTTATACACAATGTCAGAATATCAGTCAAGTAGAATATCAATCCCAGTTCTAGTGATAGTGGCTGTCGTTCTGTAGTTGGTGCTGGTAGTTATTAGTAGCAACAGTAGTGCTGTTGTAGCTGGTACCCCACCTAAATCAGACCATTAATCATTTACACCAGAAAAATGTGTTGAAACAAATGAACACATGGTAATAAAATGCAACGGGTGTGTGGGAATGCGCACAAAAAAAAATCTGAATTCAGCATCCATCATATAAATGACTAAACAGGGGAGAGAGCACTCCTTAATATTCAGAGATTTGCTAATGTCAGTTGGTGACAAATAGACTGCTGGATATAGAGTTAACGGGAGACTAAGATACATATTAACTAAACGTCACTGAAATCTGAGATCAAATGAAGAGCTAAGCTTAAAGCTAGTCTGGGTGATGAAGATTTACGGCTGGCTGTGGCCACAGGGGGATGAGCCATGTGTGGCTCAGGGACTCTGGCTGACTCTGTACTGACTGTTGGCATTAGACACGGCAGCTCTACTGAACATCTTAATACAGCTCTATTCGTTAATACAGCCATGTCTTTTCATGTTGGTTGCCCACTCAGTTCCATTGCTTCTTGGAAGTGCAGATGCCTTTTACAGAGGCCCTGTAGTGTCTAAATGATGAACAGTGATTAAATGATTATCGGTAACCTACAAGGGTAACACAGGGTTATTGTAGCACCCCGGAGAATAAAACTAGAAATTCAACTTGAGTTGGACCTTGTGCTAATCAGTGCACTGAGGTGCTGGCCTCAACAATCACATTTGATTCATATTGCTCCTATTTTTTTTATATATTTTTTTACAAATACATTTGTCACAAAGTGCTTTAAAATGACATGTTAGTCCAAATAGCAGCATCTGCATAAACCCCTCAGGGAGCAAGCATAGGTGACACAATTTACTGTATGTTTTACTGGTGTTCCTGAGAGGACAAATCCTAAAAAGTCTGTTATTACGGATCACCCAGTGAGGTCACACACACACACGTAAAGTAGATCCAGGTTACTTCTACCAACAAGTCCAGTTAAAATGGGGGTATTTTCCCTGCCGTTTGTCTCACTCCGATTTTGTTTACATACATTCTAAAAGATTGGTTCTGGGTTCCTACGTTACCCTCCCCGCAGTGTTAAGCAATGATGAGCTGGTCCTGTGGAGAGTCTGCTGCTGCAGTGCTCCGGTGGCCGTCTCTCCCACCATCTCTCTCCCACCTGCAGAGCTGGGAAAGGGAGGAGCAGCAGGGCTGCAGGCAAGGCTTCCATAGGAGGTGTCCCGGGGCGAGCTGGTCCTGAACGGGGGTGATGGACTCCTTATGGACGGCCACTGCAACCCGGATCTCCTCCACGACCGAGTGGAAGGCGGATTCCGTGTCTGGGGTCAGGGGCGTGGTCTCCAAAGGGGGTCGCAGGAGAAGTCAAAGAGCAAAGGGGGGTCATGGTAGGTCACGTAGGATGCGGTGCAGAAACAGGCATGGGTATGCATGCAGGCTGTCCTGTTCTCGGGGTAGAAGTCCGGAGTGAAAAAGAACACCTTCCATTTTGAATAACCTTAAAGATTTACAATGAATTACAACCACCATAGTAGTTTACTTTTCAAGTTAACTTCTTTGGGGTAGGAGGCAGTATTGGGTAGCTTGGATATAATCAGCTTGGATATAATTAGTACATTTGGATAGAAAACACTCTGAAGTTTCTAAAACTGTTGATGTCTGTGAGTACAACAGAACCCATATAGCAGGCAAAAACCTGAGAAAAAAATCCAACCAGGAAGTGGGAAATCAGAGGTTTGAAGTTTTTCAACTCAGCCCCCATTGAAGATACAGTGGGATATTAGTTATGTTTCACTTCCCAAGGCTTCCACTAGATGTCAACAGTATTTAGAACCTGTTTTGAGGATTCTACTCTAAAGGAGGGGCTCATAAGGGCTCTTTAAGTGTGTGGTCCGGCAGAGTGCCACAGCCTCGGTCTGGCGCGCTCACGTTAAAGGTAGCTACGTTCCACTTCATTTGTACAGACAAAGGAATTGTCCGGTTGAAACATTAATTAAGTTTTATGTTAAAAACATCCTAAAGATTGATTCCATACTTAGTTTGGCATGTTTCTACGGGCTGTAACGGAACTTTTTTGAACTTTTCGCCCGACGTTCGGCGCGACCTGAACGCGCTTTTGGATTTGTTTACCAAACACCCTAACAAAAGAAGATAGTTGGACATAACTGATGGACATTATCAAACAAATCAAACATTTATGGTGGAACTGGGATTCCTGGGAGTGCATTCTGATGAAGATCATCAAAGGGAAGTGAATATTTAAAATGTTATTTCTGAGTAATGTTGACTACCCAATATGGCGGGTATCTTTTTGGCTAAATTGTTGTCTAAAGGCTGTACTCAGATTATTGCATGGTTTGCTTTCTCCGTAAAGTTTTAAAAAAATCTAACACAGCGGTTGCATTAAGGAGAGGTTTATCTAAAGTTCCATGTATAATAATCGTATCTTTATCAATGTTTATTATGAGTATTTCTGTCATTTGATGTGGCTCTCTGCACAATCACTGCATGTTTTAGAACTACTGAACGTAACGCGCCAATGTAAACTCAAGATTTTTTTATATAAATATGAACTTTATCAAACAAAACATACATGTATTGTGTAACATGAAGTCCTATGAGTGTCATCTGACGGAGATCATCAAAGGTTAGTGATTCATTTTATCTCCATTTCTGCTTTTTGTGACTCCTCTCTTTGGCTGGAAAAATGGCTGTGTTTTTCTGTGGCTTGGTGGTGACCGAACATAATCATTTGTGGTGCTTTCGCTGTAAATCCCTTTTGAAATCAGACACTGTGGCTGGATTAACGAGAATTTTATCTTTAAAATGGTGTAAAATACTTGTATGCTTGAGGAATTTTAATTATGAGATTTTTGTTGTTTTGAATTTGGCGCCCTGCACTTTCACTGGCTGTTGCGGGGGGGTTCCGCTAACCCTAACCCCAGTCCTAGACAGGTTAACTTGCTTACAAAAAAACCTTGGAATTCTTAATCATAATTAGCAGCACTGTTACAGTAATTAAATTGCATTCTTAAAACTATTACATTGGAAATGTGGACTTACTGTTGGGAGGCTGCCACCTGACAATGTTGAGGTAGGCGTTACAGTAATGGAAGAGAAACTCGTGCTTTGATCTCTCAACTTTCCCCTGCAGCAGGGGTATGAGGTCATGACCGTATAGCACTCTAGGAAGAGAAGACACACACAAACACACACCCAATAAATTATCTCTGAGACACAGAAATGGAGCATGCTGTAGGAATGATCCTTTGCGTAGGCAGAGACCTCAAAGGCCCTTGAAAACCTTTGATCAAAGGTTTAGATCAGCCTGATCCGTTTTTTCATTAGCTGAGATTTTTTCTAGCAGGTCCCTTTTGACACCTATTGTGAATATAATGTCTCTAGTTAGGGGGTGATTCAGAGCACTGAGAGTGCATATAATATCTATGGTGACCTAGATTCCAAACGCTGTAGTTTTGACTGACAGACGGGGCTGCTAGAAAACCCTTCTAGTGCTTTGGACTTAACCATAGGAATAGATAGAAGTACTTGAACAAACAATGCCCCTCAGACCTCAGCAATTTCACAGCACTCACCTGTCCCCCAGTGCCGTCCCTCCGGCTAGCTTCACCACAGTAGGGAAGATGTCCATGTTGCTGGTGGGTTCATCAATGTCTTTCCCTGCAGGTAACATCCCAGTCCAATGGAGCAGTCCTGGAACTTGGATCCCTCCCCTCCCAGTTGGTGGATTTCCCTACTGCTCAGAGACAGATCGAAGCACTTTCTGAGGACTGAGAATATGGGAAGTCCTTTATCACTCGACTGAAATATAAGGCTTACCAGAACCTTTCATGGAAACGCCTCGTCTCTTATGCATGAGGACATTTAGATAACCTGAGCAATTTATCTAGTAATCTACTATTCTATTCTATACGTTGACTGGTTCTGACTTCCCATTTACATTCCTATAAATATACCCTACTAAACCACCGCAGATGCAAACAAAAGCCTCTCTGCACCTGCACTTTTTAGGTTGAGTATTTTTACTCCTATAAAAAAAAAAGTAACCTATTAACAAAAAATATTGTTTTAACCGAAAATGTGACATCTGGCTGTTCGGCCTCTGTTGACCTGTTCTTTTGAAGCTGTTACAGACTGTACCTTTCTATATGCCATTCCAGCCTCTGTGCACCTCCCCCCGGACTGTGATCTCCTCAAGGTGCGCCAACTGGTCTGAGGTCAGGTAAACCAGTGTGTTCTCCCTCAGGTTCAACCGGTCCAGAGTCTGCATGAGCTGACCTACGAACAGATGTTATGAAACAGGACATAATAGGTCAAATCCAATCAAATCGTCCAACTTTTAAATATAATTAGTGTGGACATTTCAAATCTTGCAACCTTATAACTTATTGGACATAAAAAAAGAAAGCCATACAGCAATATAGAGTAAATATCAAGTCTTACCTACACTCCAGTCTACTTCCTGGATTGCGTTTCCATAGATACCGTGCTGACTGGTCCCCTGAAAGGCTGGCGATGCAAACATGGCCGTGTGCACTTGGATGAAGGAGAAGAACAACAGGAAGGGTAGTGCAGAGTTCCTGTCAAAATAGTAAACACACACGGTGTAAATGGAAGAAAATAATTGTATGACAACAATGGAAACTCCCGTGTACAGTATGCTTTCATTTTACAGACAGTCACCTAGGTCACCAACCCTTTACACACACTTTCCTTACATGCCCTTTAGAGTTTCTTCCCACACACAAGACATAAATAAACAATAATCAAACACACTCACGAACACACAAACACTTGATTTGGCTTCTATTCTGTCTCAATCTATCATGTAGTAGGGGAAATATAAATTTAAACACCTTTCTCAAAAGTTCTGTGCTTCATCTGTCATTCTCTGGGTCAGGTTCTCTGAGACATACGGCTGCTCGTCCACCTCCCGGTTCCTCATCACAAAAGCAGCTGAAGTCGGGGAAGTTGGCAACGAACGTACCATAGATGGCCGCCACGGCGCCCACCAACGCCACCACCTTCAGCACCAGCTTCCTCCACACGGTGACCACGCCCCGCGCATGCAGGAAGGTCACGGTAGCCACACCCACTCCCAGGGTCTTGTAGGGTAGAGTTGAGAATGTGTGCTATCCTATATCCCTGAGGGACAACTTTCTTTGTTAGCTAAAAGGTCAAACAAACTACATACAACAAACAACATTAAAACTAGTCTGGCTACCAGTCTGTTTATGCCATCATGCCAACTCCTTATCACTTTGTTTGGCTTGACAATGACAGCAATGGAGTTGGCAAGAGCAGAAACAGATCCGTGACCGCATGCTACACCAGGACACATAAATAAAAGTTCAAATACTCAACGCAACACTGTAGTCAAAAGCATGAGCTGAAGCACACCCCAAAACGGCCGTAGAGGTGCTGACTAATGGAGAGTAAACTGCAGACAAATCTAATGTATTTAGAAATACCTTTTTATATCAGCAGATGTCACAAAGTGCTATTACAGAAACCCAGCCTGTAACCCCAAACAGCAAGCAATGCAGATGGAGAAGACACTCTACACACGCTCCCAACCATTTTAAAAGGTTCAACCAAAACAGTGTACCTCCTCGACATGTATTGTACACTGCACATCACCTTGAAGGGTGTGTGTGCTTGGACATTGGTAAAGATGGAGCCGCGGCCGGGCTGACAGTCACGCAGGTTGGTCAGGGTTATACCGTAGAAGTGGTCGAAGCCGTGAGCACCGGGGTGGTGACAGTAGTCGTCGTTCCTCTCACAGTTAAGACCACAGTGCCATTTTCCTACAGTGGAGAGAAGGGGCAGGTGATGGACCATATAAACCGGCAACTTTTAAGGCATCTTCAAAGAACAACGACCTTGAAAGACAACACATAACGTGTTTTCAGTTGTGGAGGAAAAAGGCTGATGATGAAAAGGATTACATTTAATAATATGTCAAGACGGGTTACTGAAAAGCCTGTGAGGCATGTTGCACATCAAAGACGTTGAATGTCAACTCACATGTAAATGTACTTTGTCTGTACAACCATTGAGAAGCCAATAACGAGTACGAAAGCTATTATTCAGTTCAAATCAATCATGTAGCTGATACAGACAGAATTGAAAAAAAACCTTCAAACCTACAAAACAGACACATCGCTGCAACCAATCAAATTAACTGCCACTGCTTCTGCGTGTTCCCTATTCCCAAAGTGTATTGATACATACTCATGACGATAATAAATGGGTTATATTGTAGAGTTTTTCATGGACCTAAAGACGCTTGAATAGTAACAATGGAGAGAACTTTGGCTCACCTATGAGAGCAGTCTCGTAGCCCTGCCGTTTGGCGACCTTGGCAAAGGTGACTTCTTCTTTGGGAAGACTGCCAGATGCAGCAGAGATGATATACACCCCCTAACTGTCCAAGACAAAAATAGGATCAAAAACTGATGTGAAATCACAAAGTGGGGAGAGTAACAAAGTATAAAATTATACAGTGGAATGATGATGTACTTTTCATCCTGCTGCATTGTGGTCAACGTGCTAGTTATCCTGTCCTATGAACTGCTCTCTCCACATAGCCTAACTAATGCATCCCTAACACCACATAATACTAGTTAGGCCTATCAATACTAGCTAGTGATCTGTTAAGTGATCCAATTATAGTACTAGGCAAAGCTTTGTGTCAAACCCCAGGAGGATAGGCTACACATTGAGCTCTTGTTGTTGTGTATATTGTATTGCTATTGTGTTACTATTTTACAGTAAAGTCTACGCCCGTTCGGCGCATGTGACTTATAACATTTGATTTGTTGTTTATGACTCGCCTCACCGGATCGTATCGGGTATCGGCCCGTCAGGAAGGCTGCCCTGCTGGGCGTACAGAGGGGGGGGGGCGCAGCGATGTGCTGCGTCAGCCTCACCCCCTCCTGAGGCAGCATGTCGATGTTGGGGGTCCTGCAGGCACAACAACACAACACCACCCAGCTGGGCTCATCATCTGGAAAGATACGTTTTAGTCGTGTTTTAAAAAGGTGAGCACAGAGCACAGCAAGAATTGGAAGTCAGAATAAAAAAAGAATAGAATCGAATGTTGTCTTCCGAGAATGTACATTTTTGTTTGGAATTACAACTACAAATGAGAAGTATATATGTAATGCAGGAAAGCCATGCTTAGAAACATGGGAAAGAACATAAAAAAGCCTGTTGCAGTTTATATCACTGTAACTTACCGCAAGGTTGTGTTCCCACTGTCTACAATCGCCAAGTCATCGAACATAATCAGGACAAAATGCGGCCTTTTGTCATCATTCAAGGCATAGCACACGTCAAACAACAACAGTAGATCTAGACAGCATGGGATCCATGGGGACCTCAATTTTCAAGGTAACACTGGAGAAGCAAAGACAGAGGCAACACGAGAAGATTGGATAGGGTCAAACGCTTTAAGTTCCTTGGCATGTACATCACTGAGGACCTGAAATGGTCTCGGCACACCGACATCGTGGTGGCTGAAGAAATTCTGCAGGGCCCCTAAGACCCTCACAAACTTCTACAGATGCACCATTGTGAGCATTCTGTTGGTCTGCATCACCACCTGGTAGGGTAACTGCTCTGCCCTCAACTGCATTATGGCTCTCCAGAAGGTAGTGCGGGCAGTCCAACGCATTACCAGGGGCACGCTGCTTGCCCTCCAGGACATCTAAGGCACCCGGTGTCAAAGTAAAGGCCAATAAGATCATTAAGGACCTTAGCCATCCGAGCCACGAACTGTTCTGTCGGCTCCCGTCCGACAGTACAGGGGCATCAAAGCTAAGACAGAGACTCTAAAAAACTGCTTCTATTACTAGGCTGTTACTAGACTGTTGAACAGCCATCACTAGCCGTCTACCAGGTGATGCACACACACACACACACACACAGAACCACTGGTCACTTCCCATTTCACACTGTCTATTTAAATACTTTATCACCGACGTAGCACATCATAATATTACATTTCTCCTACTGTACATTGTATTTCAGTGACACTGTTTATACACAAAGCATATTTATTTATACACTGGATTCTTGACAGAGCTTACTCATATTCCATTCGGAAAGTATCCAGACCCCTTATTCTAAAATTGTTTAAATATATTTTATTTCTGATCAATCTGCACACAATAATGCACATGTTTTTTTAATATATATATTTTTTTACAAATGTATAAAAAATAAAATACAAAAATATCACATAAGTATTCAGACCTTTTACTTAGTACTTTGTTGAAGCACCTTTGTCAGCGATTACAGCCTTGAGACTTATTGGGTATGACGCTACAAGCTTGGGACACCTGTATTTAGTGAGTTTCTCCCATTCTTCTCGGCAGATCCTCTCAACCTCTGTCAAGTTGGACGGGGAGCGTCACTGCTCAGCTATTTTCAGGTCTCTCCAGAGATGTTTGAACAGGTTCAAGTCCGGGCTCTGGCTGGGCCACTCAAGGACATTCAAGACTTGTCCCGAAGCCACTCCTGCATTGTCTTGGCTATGTGCTTAGGATTGCTGTCCTGTTGGAAGGTGAGGTCCTGAGAGCAGGTTTTCATCAAGGATCTCTCTGTACTTTGCTCCATAATCCCTCAATCCTAACTAAACTCTCAGTCCCTGCTGCTGAAAAACATCCCCACAGCATGATGCTGTCACCACCATGCTTCACCGTAGGGATGGTGCCAGGTTTCCTTGTTTCTCATGGTCTGATAGTCTTTAGGTGCCTTTTGGCAAACTCCAAGCTGGCTGTCATGTGCCTTTTACTGGGGAGTGGCTTCCATCTGGCCACTCTACCATAAAGACCTGATTGGTGGATTGCTGCAGAAATGGTTGTCCCTTTGGAAGATTCTCCCATCTCCACAGAGGAACTCCGGAGCTCTGTTAGAGTGACCATTGGGTTCTTGGTCACCTCCTTGACCAAGGCCCTTCTACCCCGATTGCTCAGTTTGGTCGGCGGCCAGCTTTAGGAAGAGTCTTGGTGGTTCCAAACTTCTTCCATTTAAGAATGATGGAGGCCACTGTGTTCTTGGGGACCTTCAATACTGCAGAAATGTTTTGGTACCTTTCCCCAGAATTGTGCCTCGACACAATCCTGTCTTGGAGCTCTACGGACAATTACTTTGCCCTCATGGCTTGTTTTTTTCTCTGACATGCACTGTCAACTGTGGGACCTTACAGGTGTGTACTTTTCCAAATCATGTCCAATCAATTGAATTTTCCAAAGGTGGATTCTAATCAAGTTGTAGAAACATCTCAAGGAAGATCAATGGAAACAGGATGCACCTGAGCTACATTTCGAGTCTCATAGCAAAGGGTTGACCTGTAAATCAGGTGTACATATGTATAGATTTCACGTGTTTGCTGCTACAGGACTATTTGGCTTGCTAATCAGATTTGCCTTGTCTTTTTTTGTCTCCTTACATTTTAATTGTTCGAAATTTTACTGCATTTTTAAGAGCTAGTACCATAAGCATTTCGCTGCACCCGCTAATCTGTGTACGCGACCAATAAACTTTGCTTTGAAGAGAGCTAGAGTAAATTGTACTAAGGTTTGAGACCCAAATGGCACCCTATACCCTATATAGTGTAGTACTTTTGAACAGGGCAAATAGCCATTTTAGAGTCCTACTGGAGTGTCTCTAGAGCGCCTGCGAAATCATAGACCGCTAACGTTACAGTTTAGGCCAGGGTTCTCCAAATAGCGGAACGCGGGTGATTTTATTTGGACATAAAATACTTTATAAAAAAAACGTTTTAATTTTGGAAATCTGCTCCGAAGTACAGTATTCCCACCCATAAGAGATATGCATGTGATTGTATACAATTGTAAGCAAGGTTTGAAAGTATTGTGTTTTAGACAAATGTTATATCTGTTTGGGCTTCTTGTTATCAATCTACAGTATACAAATTATCTAGCAAGCAAGTCGCAGCAATGAAGAACGCGAATGGGGAGGGAATTCTGACCAGGGGGAGATTTTCGACACAACACCGGCAACCTGACCATCCACTCAAGAAAAAAGAATCGTCTGAATCTAGTTGATGATCCCTGGTGTAAACTATATTGTTGCCAAGTCGTTCAAATCCTACCTTTGTGGATATGCATGACTCGAAATGTTTTCGCTAGAAACAAGAAGTACGTTTTTTTTGTCAACTGTCATGTGACTAAGAATGAAGCAGTCTCATTGGATTATGGTTTATCCAAATATTTTAGGTGACCTGTTTGCTGCCTAAATGTAGTGCAATCAAGACTAAAATTATGTAGATTTCAACCCTCTATAGTGCAATCCTACAAACCAATGTGCAGCCTTAATCCCTGCCAATCTTTATTTAACATGTTTAGATACCCCTTGTGTCAGGAACATAAGGAAGACCACACTAGTGGATCATATTAATAAGGTAAAAAAAATCTATAATTCTATTTCACTAGTTAAAATGACAAATTCACAGGCTGGTATATTACAGATTGCACCTTTACAAATGTTTTGTGTGTAAATGTACTCTGGCATAGGCCTACAGTAGAACACTGCAAAAAAAGAGGTTCCATCATAGCTCTATTAGTAGGCCTACAATTTGTCTATTTAACTAGGCAAGTCAGTTAAGAACAAATTCTTATTTACAATGACATCCTACCTCAGCTGACGCTGGGCCAATTGTGCACCACCGGATGGGACTCAATCCCAGCCAGATGTGATACAGCCTGGATTTGATCCAGGGATTGTAGTGATGGCACTTGCACAGAGGAGCAGTGCCTTAGACCACTGTCCCTGCCTTGAATGCAAAGTTCCCGGTCATATGTTCTTGATGCTCTTGACTTGACCCTCTCTACCCCTCTAGCAGAATAGGACATAACTGTTTCATACATCAATAGGAGGCACAGAATAGGAATGCCCTAGATATGCTGTAGAACCAGATGATGTTATGTGTCTGTGGTTGGATGTCTGTGGTTGGATGAACTGAACTGGTCTACAGGCATTGACCAGTTATCTTTTAGATACTGTCGAAAAAGGAAACTGTGATGGTACAGTCGGTCAAGTCTGGTTCACACACTGGTCAGAGGATTGACCATAGAATTAGAATGACTTCTAAATTCTATTACTTCTAGAATGACTTCCCATTCTAATTATATGTGGTTGACTCTCAGAACAGACTCTTTGATCACACTGTGATATGAGTAATGATGAATATTCACACTTGTGCTGTTTTTGTCTGTCAAATATACATTTTTCACACTGTAAATCCCTCAGAAAAGTGGTTAACTAGTATGCATGGTTGCAGATGAGTGTCCCTGAAGTCTAAATACTCATGACAAAATGTAGAGCTTTCGGGTGAGATTTTTGTATTGATGCTGGCAAGCTGATTAGTCTTTTGATGTTGAGCTGCATTTCCACAGGAGAAGCACATGACTGACTGAAAAGAAGAGAGAGGTGAAATCCTACAAACACATCAATTGCTTTTCATGGAAATATTCCAACCATGTGAAATAGGCAATTGAGGAAATGGTAATACAATATTTCCATTGGAATATATACCCTTATGAAAAGCTAGCTGAGATTCAGATGATGGGGATGGTGGGGGGTGTTTGTTTGTTACACGGCTTTTCATTTCTTACAGACGTTTGTAATACAAATCTGTTAAAGGGATTTTCCATTTATCCCTTAATTTTCTCTGTATTTCTGCAACCTATTCCTAGGAGAGAACCGTCTCGGTTTCGCCTCTCTCCCAGGTCTGGTCTCCTATGGATGAATACTGTCATCTGTTGTCTAAGCCATATATTGCAGAACAGGGGGCCCAGAGTCGGGTTCTATATGCGTGATAGGCATGTTTACACTAGATGAAGTTAGAATCTATCAACTGATCATTCAATAGGCCTGTCCTACCCACTACTCAGTAAAACCCTACAGTGTTGTGTCTCTTCTGAATGTGTGTCCATTGTATGTTGTTCACAGAATGTGCATCCCATAGAGATGAAACCAGTTCTATCTATGGTGTATCCATTGTACTATAATTCACAGAATCACAGGCCTGATGGTGACAAGACAGCACCACGGGGAATCGAGTTCCAGCTCAGAAAAAGTGTCTGTAATTAGGCTGATTATACACCAGCTGTCTGACAACACAGTAAATCAGGAGAGTGATGAACCTGAACAGTCATTCCACATTCAGTACAACATCACTTTGATGCTGTGCTAATTAGTGATTGGAGCATTTGTATTGGTTCTTATTGAGTTTGTGTGAACAACAGTAGTATCGATTATATTATTATTATTTTTTAAATTGGTGGTTATTAAAAAATGCACATTGTGCGCTTTGCACTGTAGTCTTTTATTTTGATATTCAACGTGGTATGGATATGTCTCCAGCAGGGAGCAGCATTGCACAGCGGATCTTCCAGTTCAAGACATCTTACAATGAGAGCAGTGTAAAAACAACTTCACCACAGTATGCAGTGATTTATTTAGTGTTTGCCATTGAGTCAGCTTATGTCTTCTAATGGAGCTCTGTCGGCTTCACCAGCCTCTTTCAAAGACAAACTCTCCTCGACGTGCTTCTACATCTGCATTGCTTGCTGTTTGGGGTTTTAGGCTGGGTTTCTGTATAGCACTTTGTGACATCTGCGGGAAAAGGGCTTTATAAATAAATGTGATTGATTGATACTCAAAGACAAACTCTTCATAATGTGGCTTGTAGACATTCCCCTCCCCCCAATATCCTCCCAATATGCAGCTCAATTTCTTTGGGTCTGGGACACATTCACTCATCACCCTGTGAGGTCCAGGGCTTCCCCCAGGCCTCCCCTATCAGCCTGGGCCAGATTTCGTTTGATCTGTGATATGTGAATGGTTCATGACTGGTTCTCAGTGACAACAGATGACCTGTAAGAGTGTCCATATCCCCTGAGGGCCCCTCCTCCTGGCTCTGGGGTCCTTCCTGCCCACCCAGAAGGATAACAGACCAAGGGGATGGTTAGGGTCGTGCATCTCTCGCTTGGTCTCTTTTTTTCTCTCTCTCTCTCTCTCTCTCTCTCTCCCCCATCGAGATCTTATCATACTGGTCATTGACAGCACACCTGGATAGGGACAGCTCAGGCATCCCTCACTCATGGTGGTGACAGACTGAGAGGTGAGGTAGAGTGTTTGTGGTCATCTCATACAGTACACCTCTATGACTAAGAAACATTTGCAGGAATCCTCATTGTTGGCATCCTCACATGTTGCCATATTGAAAACATACAATATTTTCATGCATGCTCTCTCTTTGATCACAAATAGAGAAAGCAGAAGCAATATGCAAGGATCTCTTTCAAATTGTCCCTCGTGTCAGGAGAGGAAAAAATAACTAATAGGGTGGAGTAATTTCTAAAAACTAAATTTAATGATTTATATCTGATTATATTTCTATAATGATCCTTCATTTATGTTGCCTGCAATTCCACTGACTATACTGTTCCACTGACCGTCATTTCCATACTTCTGTGGCATACTGGGGCATTCATACTGGAGCTATCAAAATAAATTGGGTATCCGATGCTCTTAAGTTTCTCTGCCTTTGGTTGACCCTGAAGCAATAACAAGACTATAATGTTTTTGAGGGTTTATCATACATTTTCCAAAGTGGATTGCAACTGAAAACAATTGTCTTTCTGTTTACATGTACATGACTATAAGAATAAAAGTCAGGGACAAACTGTTCAAGTGGTTTCACAGCGCAGTCAAAAGGGTCTGTTTCACTTGATGTTCAAGCCAGCGAAAAGCTTTTGACTTGATGCCTTCATTTGTCTGCAGCCCTCCGGTCATGCCGCAACCACAACAGATGGTTAGAGTGTTTGATTTAGTTCACAGTTATGCCGTATTTGAACTGGAATCAGACAGCCTCTATAAAAATCTAATTGGAATTATGAGTACTTACATCCCTATAAAGAACAAAAGCATTTTAAAAAATGTAAACGCATGATTGGGTGCGAGCAGATACAAAATGTAAAAGCATGATTGGGTACGAGCAGATACAAAATGCAAGATATGTGGACAGCAAACAACTATCGATGTGCCATTTGAAGTCATTTGCTGTGCTGTCAAGTCAAATATCTGAGAGTGTTTTGTGGTTTTCCCAGTGGGGTGGCTAAACCTCATCGCTCACAAGCAGGGTTTAGGTCGAAGTCGGGAAAGACACACAAGGCCTTAAGCTGTTTGTCAGAGCTGTGTGTGTGTGTGATAGACTGTCAACAAAATTAGCACTGAAGCACAGACCAGGCTTGTGCATGATGATCACAGCAGTACTACATACAATCACACACACACACACACACACACACACACACACACACACGCAATGCATGCACAACTGTTAAATATTGAACATTGTAACAGTTTGGTGGTTTAACATTAAGTACCTCAACAACAAAGTCAACAAAATACTCCCTCGATTGGCAGCAGTTAGAACGTTGGACCAGTAAACAAAAGGTTTTGATTTTGAATCTCTGAAATGACAAGTTGTAAAAACAAAAATCAGTCGATCTATCCTTAAGCAAGGCACTTAGCCCGAGGGTCGCAGTCAATAATGGCTGATCCCTGGCAATGACCCCACTCTCCGAGGGTGTCTCAGGGGAAGTTGGGATATGCAAAAATACACATTTCCATTTCACACCTCACACCCGTACAGGTTACCCACTTGCACATGCAGTGAAGCAGGACAAATATAAGCACACCCTATTTGACCTTTGGCACACAGAGCCTTAACTAACCACTGAACGCGAGGACTGATTTCACAGTTTTACTTCCATTTGAAAACAAGTAGTTTGATTTCCATCTCCAATACCTCAATAGCCTGCACACTGTAAAAAATATTTTTTAAATCCCACAAATCTACAGTGCCTTGCGAAAGTATTCGGCCCCCTTGAACTTTGCGACCTTTTGCCACATTTCAGGCTTCAAACATAAAGATATAAAACTGTATTTTTTTGTGAAGAATCAACAACAAGTGGGACACAATCATGAAGTTTTTGATTTGTTAAAAAAGTTTGAAATATCCAATAAATGTCGTTCCACTTCATGATTGTGTCCCACTTGTAGTTGATTCTTCACAAAAAAATACAGTTTTATATCTTTATGTTTGAAGCCTGAAATGTGTCAAAAGGTCGCAAAGTTCAAGGGGGCCAAATACTTTCGCAAGGCACTGTAATAGTTTCAACTAAGTATTATTAAGTAAATGGTTCCACAGCCTTTTTTTGGTTACCTGAAGAAAAACAAAGGTCGGCCCAAACTTATAGTGCCTTCAGAAAGTATTCAAATCCCCTTTTCCACATTTTGTTGTGCTACAGAGTGGGATTAAAATGGATTTAATTGTCATTTTTTTGGTCAACGATCTACATAAAACACTCTGTAATGTCAAAGTGGAAGAAAAAATATAATGTCTGTTGGAAAGCAGTTTGAACCAGGTTTTCCTCTAGGACATTGCCTGTGCTTAGCTCTATTTCATGTATTTTTATCCTAAAAAAACTCCCTAGTTCTTTCCGATGACAAGCATACCCATAACATGATGCAGCCACCACCATGCTTGAAAATATGAAGAGTGGTACTCAGTGATGTGTTGTCTTGGATTTTCTCCAAACATAATGCTTTGTATTGAGGATTTCTTTGCCAAATGCTTTGCAGTTTTACTTTAGTGCCTTGTTGCAATCAGGATGCATGTTTTGGAGTATTTTTGTTGTTTTGTACAGGTTTCCTATTTGTAATTTAGGTTAGTATTGTGAAGTAACTACAATGTTGTTGATCCATCCTCAGTTTTCTCCTATCACAGCCATTTAACTCTGTAACTGGTTTAAAATCACCAATGGCCTCATGCTGAAATCCCTGAGCGGTTTCCTTCCTCTCTGTCTACTGAGTTAGGAAGGACGCCTGTATCTTTGTAGTGACTGGGTGTATACCCCATCCAAAGTGTAATTAATTAGTAACTTAACCATGCTCTAAGGGATATTCAATGTATGCTTTAAAAATGTTTTAACCATCTACCAATAGGTGCCCTTATTTGCGAGGCGTTGGAAAATCTCCCTGTTCGTTGTTGTTGAATCTATACTTGAAATTCACTGCTTGACCGAGGAACCTGACAGATAATTGTATGTGTGGTGTACAGAGATGGGGTAGTCATTTAAAAATCATGTTAAACACCATTATTGCACACAGAGTGAGTCCATGCAACGTATTATCTGACTTGTTAAGCAAATCTTTACTCCTGAAGTTATTTAAGCTTACCATAACAACAGGGTTGAATACTTATTGACTAAAGACATTAAAGGAGGCTGCCTTAATCAACTTCATCAGCATCCAGGGAGCAGTTGTTGTTGAAGGTTAACAACCTTGCTCAAGGACATAATAGCAGGTTTTTCCCAACTTAGCAGCTCAGGGATTTGAACCAGCAATCTTTTGGTTAGTGGCCCAATGTTCTTAAGCACTAGGCTACCTGCTACCCATAAATGGGGTGTTGTGTGCAGATCACTGACACCAAATCTAAATGTTGTAACACATAAAAACTTGGAAATAGCCAAGAGGTGTGAATACTTTTTGAAAGCACTGTAGCTCTCCTTAATCACCATGATGAATAAAATAGTTTTTCTTGGGTGTACTTTTAACAGAACGGATATTTACTTTGAAGTGCAAAGTGTAGCAATACAGGTGAAATCAGTCATTGACACAGACATGGTGGCATAGCAGGACGCTTGGTGTGCTGTGAAACAAGAGGATGGGAATACAAATCCCAGCTGAGGACATGTTGAATATAAATGACTCTAAATGAATGTGCCCCAGGTAATCATGTGGTTAAAACATTTAAGTTGGAAACATTGTTATTACCACTGTTGTGTGTAACAAATTCCACAGCCTTTTTTCTGGTCAGATGCCCAAATAATAATTTCTAGTTGAATTAACATATGAGACAATTTGAGCAAACACATCATTTTAAGTTTTTGCCTATAGTTTTCTCATGTTGGAGCTAAGTTTGCGCCAACTAAAAATGTTACGTTCGGGTAACACTTTGACTGAAAAGTTGCGTAAACAAAAAAAGGCTGTGGAACCAAGTTACTTAATCATATTTCATTGAAACAACTAGATTTTTTTTACACTGTGGTCTGCAGTCCAAGTACTTAAATTTCACACAAATGCAGGACTTTACTAAAACTGCAGGCAGACACATTTCTGATCTTCCTCTCCACCTAGAACAATCTGTTTGACACAGCTCGTCACTCTGTGGAATCCTGAAACAGTGTTCTCATGTTATAGTATGTTCTCAAAATGCACCACCTTTGTCTGAAAGACCCTGTGGGCTGCCCACTTTCCTAGATTAACCAACATAAATGTTTATTAGACCACTGCATGCTGAACTAAAACTAACAGCAGCACTCTACTGTTAGTAGGTTAATAATTAATTATAACTGTGACTAACTATGACTTTGTCATCCATTCGTCATTTACTGAGCTGGCCAGGCTTCAGATCCCTGACAGCACATCATGTAGAAATCGATGAACACACACGCCTCCGGTGCTGACGTATAGCCAGTGGTGCTTGACATATCTGTCAATAACTCATAATTAACTGTATTTAGGACCGTCTAACAACAGTGATATTATTACTGTAAAACAAAGCTTTTGAGCAGTGACAAAGTGAACAATTATAAAAACATCTGTCAAATCTAGCTAACGTAGTTCTCGGCATGTATAGTAGGATGCATTTTATTTTTGGCAGTGAAACGAGGCTACTCAGGCGAGAAAAAAACTCACCCAAATGTATAGCCCAGTTGGAAAATATAAATTAACTGTTTGAAAACAATTCATAAAATAATGTAAAACACATTTATTAAATGTGAATCACATTTTTATTTGGCGTACCCCCGACGGCATTGGTATGAGTACACCAGTTTGGGAATACCTGATCTAGAGTAAAGTACAGGGGCTCGCGAAAGTATTCACCCCCCTTGGCATTTTTCCTATTTCATTGCCTTACAACCTGGAATTAAAATTGATTTGGGGGGGGGGGGGGTTGTATCATTTGATTTACACAACACTTTGAAGATGCACTTTTTTTTAAATTGTGAAATAAGACCAAAAAACTGAAAACTTGAGCATGCATAACTACAGTTGCTATAGTTACTATAGTTACGCATAGTTGCGCAAAGTAGCCTCGTTTCACTGCCAAAAATAAAATGCATCCTACAGTACATACTGTACATGCCGAGAACTACATGTTAGCTAGATTTCACAGATGTATTTATTTTTTGTCTATTTTTATAATTGTTCACTTTGTCACTGCTCAAAAGCTTTGTCCCTGACCTGTTTGGAGAGCTCCTTGGTCTTCATGGTGCCGCTTGCTTGGTGGTGCCCCTTGCTTCGTGGTGTTGCAGACTCTGGGGCCTTTCAGAACAGGTGTGAATATACTGAGATCATGTGACACTTAGATTGCACACAGGTGGACTTTATTTAACTAATAATGCGACTTCTGAAGCTATTTGGTTGCACCAGATATTATTTAGGGGCTTCATAGCAAAGGGGGTGAATATATATATGCACACACCACTTTTCAGTTTTTTATTGTTTTGAATTTTTTGAAACATGTTATTTCACTTCACCAATATGGACTATTTTGTGTATGTCCATTACATGAAATCCAAATAAAAATCTATTTAAATTACAGGTTGTAATGCAAAAAAATAGGAAAAACGCCAAGAGGGATGAATACTTTTGCAAGGCTCTGTAGCCTAGTGTTTAATAAGGTAACTGGCAGTGGATCACAAGCTTCGTCCAAATCCGATGTGTATGACCACATCATTAGCGTTATATGAAGGAGAGGGGAGAGAAACCAGGTACCCAGCTCTTTCATCATTCATCTCTACTGAGGACAGCACTGACTCTATTCCACTACGCTTACAAACAACTCCATTTGTTTCCTTATTGATGTGAATGCTCGTCATGGCACGTAAACAACGACCATTGAGGCCATGGCAGAGACTCAAGTTTGTCATTATATTGTCAATACCGTAACAGGTCCCGGTTTGTTTCTATGAAAGTAATGAATGATTCTCTGAAGATGCCATCAGATAGGAGGCAGAGGGAGTTGGATTCATAATTCATAACAATCAGCAACTAATTCAGTGATTATTACAGAGGGAGTTGGATTCATAATTCATAACAATCAGCAACTAATTCAGTGATTATTACACGTGTGAAGTGTCTCTGCCAATTTTGTTTCAATACCTACCATATTATAAGCACCTACACGTTGATCGGCGTAATGGAAATGCAGAGGAGAGGCCAGAGATCATGCAATACTATGTGATATTAAAGTCTATCAATATCTGTGGGTCAGGCTGCCTACTCTTCGGAAACCTACTCTGCTGAGGCTCCATCCCAAATGGCACCCTATTTCCTATAGAGTGCAGTACTTTTAACCAGGAGTGCCATTTGGGAGGCAGCTTGAATCCATCAGCGTTAGAAGCAGCTCTTCCAATGGGAATATCCTCTGCTAGGCCTCTTCCTGACTGTTGGAAGCGTCCAAGTAATAGATCCCTGAAGATCACATGCAGTAGATCTGCCATGAAGCACAAATCAGAATTATGAAACCGCCATATTCTCTTTTCAAAGAGACTGTGGATATTCTGAGGGGAGTTGGTGCGCGCAATCGTGTGTGTGTGTGTGTGTGTGTGAGTGTGGGTGAGAGCCTGTATGCGTGCAAGTGAGTCTGAACTTTGATATCACTTCAACACTCAAGCTGATGTTTTCTCAGTCCTACTGCTATAGCACTTTTAATAGTTCACTAATGAGGAAGGTGGAAAATACGGTATAGAATGTCATGCTCTTTGATTCATCTCCTCCTTGGTTAGGGTATAGTAACAGGGTCTGTGTTGATGGAAGCCCTAAGTCAGGTCATACTTTCATTCTCAAGTATTCATTTTCCACATCAAATACTCTTATCTTCTCAGAAATGCAGTCACAGGCTCACAGCCACAGAATTATTCACATTTCTATGGTCTATTCTCTAATTCTACAGTCACAGTGAGTACGCTTCACACATACTGTGCTGACACTTTCTCAAAGACATGTTAATCCCCATAAACATGACAATTGGAGCTCAGATACCCCTTATGTGCAACAGATCCTATCAATCAATATCCATGTTTATTTAATGAGTTGGTCAGTTAGAACATTGATGTGCAGCGTTGTTGGCTTGTTGCTAAGTGAATAGGAATGCGGATCAATGCGGCCAAGGTTGTGTGGTTGGACCCCGGCACTGTAGACTTCTGTAGTGGTGACCTAGCTCTCACTGTCACCGTCACAATGACATTTATGACTGGCTTAATACACATAGCAGACCAAAGAGAGTGAGGAAATTTGGTTTAATAAGCTAGTCTCGCGATGCCATCCTTCCAAGTCTCATTGTTGATGAAACCTGGGAATCAAGGCTAGGTTTAATCGTGCAGAGTATACATACTTCTACATACATATTTGTATTATTTAGTTGTTTGGCGTCTTGCATTGTAAGATGAACCATCCCTATGTGATATTGATGTATTGTTCCAATGTACTTTTCTCTATTTTTGCATACATTTTTCCCTTTGTTACACACCTGTGTTAAACCCTGCTTTTGGCATAGCAGCTCGGGAAGAATGTCCATTTGTAATGTATTACCTTGACTCCTCATCACTTCTAACTGCTGCTGCCAGCCCCTCTGGTTTAGATTAAGTGTCAATGCGTGCTTTATCAACCTATCAGAGCTGCCATCACCCCCCCCACACACACACACACTTGCACTCTCTCTCTCTCTCTCTCTCTCTCTCTCTCTCTCTCTCTGTCCCTCTCTCTCTCGCTTTCTATCCCTCTCTCTCTCAATCTGTCTTTCTCAAGCCATCTCTCTCTATTCCTCTCTCTTTCTCTCTCTCTCTCTCTATCCCTCTCTCTCAATCTTCTCTCTCTCTCTTTCTTTCTGAGGTAATTAATCTCTCTCATTCTCTCTCTTTTGGCTGATCGCAGTGCCCATTTGTTCGAAAAGAAGAAAACCCTGTCAGGATGGAAGATACAGCACAAGTGAGTTGAGTGAGTTGATGACCTTCAACACAGCGTTTTCGAAACAATGGGAGACAGAGAATGCCCTCGAGGTGAAGTCTGCTGTTTCATTGTCTTGCAGGTCCAATGAAGAATGAAGGTGACGTATTTTACTCCCAGCCCACTTAATCAACCCAGCCAGGGTTTACAGAAAGCACAGCATCTCCAACACCAACAACTGTTGTACAGGGTGTTGCCATTGCCCTGTAGTTCCTAACCGCATACATATTCCATAACAACACAGCACATAAACCTCTTCAAGCTACTATTCATTCTACAGGTAATAAATGCAGTTACCATGCTGAGCTTGTAAAAATGTGATCATAGAAAATGGTTTAAACCCTATACGTTATGCAGGAGTGCACACCAGTACTTTTAAAAAAAAGTGCTTCTCCTGCATGTACAATACATCATTGTTGCCCTATTGCTGAGTTTAAAAACAATTAGCTATAAACCATGCCATAAATTACACACAATGCATTTCTCATCCATTAACCACCTCCCTGACATAACCCACAGTATCATCTCTGCTTTTATTAGAGGGATATTCTGTCTGGACCTTGGACTGTCCCCCTTACTGACAGGCTGTGTCTCTAGATTAGAATTTCCAGCATCTCGATATTGTGCACACATCACGACAGATCATGCATGTCCTCTAAGAGAGAGGGAGAGAGCAAGAAAGAGGAGAGCGAGAGAGAAGGGGGGAGAGAAAGAGAGAAAGGGAGAGACAGACAGAGGGAGACAGAGAGAGGTCCCCCCTTTACAATCCAGAGCACATCATATTAGGTTACATTGGAAATCACACTTCCATTTCAATGACTTTTTATTAATTAGAATTAACAGGAACATTCCTAATTAAATCTGCTAGTCCTGCTTGACCTTGTACATTTTGCTGCTCACTACTCAACAAGCAAGGCACTCATTCACTCACTCACAAACCACTTGGATAGCATACTTGCTGTCTATATGTGTTGTGCGATCAATATTGCACACTATATGATTTGTAGTTACATGAAAGGTTCTAGTGTATAGTGTATTGGATCAAATATAACCAATATACACACTACAGCAAGTATACAAGCAAAAACAAAAACAGGAAGTACCAGTAACTCGCTCAATACGAAAGTGTTCAGATGATGCAGATGTTAAGCTACAGGACTGTTTTCCTATCACAGACTGGAATATGTTCCGGGATTCTTCCGATGGCATTGAGGAGTACACCACATCAGTCACTGGCTTCATCGATGACATTGTCCCCACAGTGACCGTACGTACATACCCCAACCAGAAGCCGCTTTCATTTCAAGGAGCGGGACTCTTATTTTTATTTAACCTTTATTTAACTAGGCAAGTCAGTTAAGAACATTAAGAACAAATTCTTATTTACAATGACGGCCTACCCTTGCCAAACCCTAACCAGGACAACGCCAAACCCTAACCAGGACAACGCTGGGCCAATTGTGCACCACCCTATGGGACTCACAATCACAGCCGTTTGTGATACAGCCTGGAATTGAACCAGGGTCTGTAGTGATGCCTTTAGCACTGAGATGCAGTGCCTTAAACCTCTGCGCCACTCACTCTAACCCGGATGCTTATAAGAAATCCTGCTGTGCCCTCCGACGAACCATCAAACAGGCAAAGCGTCAATACAGGACTAAGATTCAACCCTACTACACCAGCTCCGATGCTCGTCGGATGTGGCAGGGTTTGCAAACTATTACGGAAGCACAGTTGCAAGCTGTCCAGTGACACGAGCATAGCAGACAAGCTAAATAACTTCTATGCACGCTTTGAAGCAAGCAACACTGAAGCATGCATGAGAGCATCAGCTGTTTCAGATGACTGTGTGATCACGCTCTCCGTAGCCGATGTGAGTAAGATCTTTAAATAGGTCAACATTCACAAGGCCGCAGGGCCAGACGGATTACCAGGACGTGTACTCTGTGCATGCGCTGACCAATTGGCAAGTGTCTTCACTGACATTTTCAACCTCTCCCTGTCCGAGTCTTTAATACCAACATGTTTCAAGCAGACCGTCATAGTCCCTGTGCCCAAAAACACCAAGGTAACCTGCCTAAATGACTACCGACCCGTAGCACTCACGTCTGTAGCCATGCTGGCTCACATCAACACCATTATCCCAGAAACCCTAGACCCACTCCAATTTGTATACCGCCCCAACAGATCCACAGATGGCGCACTCCACACTGCCCTTACCCACCTGGACAAAAGGAACACCTACGTGAGAATATTATTGGTTGGGAGGTTCTGCCTGTCACTTGTTCTCAACAGGCAGTCTCGGAAGGGGGACTTGAAGAGGGAGACTGCGAAGTCCAAGCACTGCTGCTCTCTTTGCTCTCTTTGCAGTGCTAGTGGTTTTTAGTTCATCTGTGTATTTTACATATTATATGCCCAGTATGATACGGCTAGCAAACTTTATTAGCAGATAATGACAACATGACAATGACAGTAGCTTTAGACAATGTAATGAGATGAAGGAGGGGATGGGATGAGTGGTCAGATTGTTGGGCAATCAGAATTTCATCTGGAGGGAGAGGAGAGAAAGAGTTAAAGGATGAGGAGAGAGGAAAGAGGCAGAATCAAGAGATGTTCGATCAGGTGCTGTGGCTAGTTCTTCCTGTCACTTGTTCCCAACAGGCAGACAGTCTCAGTCAGGGGTTCAATAACATGGGCCTGGTTTAGTTGGAAGCCCTCTCACCACATCAAGGTACAGGCCAAGAGAAGGATTTTCTTTTTAATTAAGGCCTTTAACCCCCTACTCTATCTTTGTAGTATTTGACCTGATGGGGCTTGGATAGGTGTAGTAATATGGTGATGACTCAATCCTGCTGTGTAATGGACTCCGGGAGACTTCTACAAGATTACATACACAAATCTAGAGCCTCCGGATATGCAAACACTAACTAGAAACCCATGTACAATTCCATGCCAACCCTGGCCTAAAACTTGATTTGGAATTGGACACAAAAGATTAATAGTTAGGGAGAAGAGGTTAAGGACCAGTAAGGAACTAGGCAACTGAACTGTCAATTGTGAGAGAAACTCTGGGATGGTGTTATGACCACTGGAGTCATACACCTTAACAGCGCCTACCTCTCAGCGAAGGTTACTTACCGTGACCCAGTAGTTAGCCTTGAGATTGACTATCTGGACAAACCCCTGGGCCAGTGTTGGTACTGCTGACAGCATGGCGATGCCGCCCACCGCGAGGAGGCCTCCTACTTCTGAATGCTGCACCTGCAGAAGAGCTTGAGCATGATCAATTGTAAAATTGTCTAACTAGGAGTGTGACGGAATAGTTGGAAGTGTCCAACTGCTCCAACTGGAGAAGATTGTTGGCTTCCACCGAGGTAACCATTATGAAGACATATAGATAAAAATGTCACTGTTAGGAAAACTAAAACTAGCTTCAGGTTATTTTGTGTGCAAATAGTTATTATCTGAGATTTTGTTATATTTACATAACCCTAACGGATGATGACCCAGCTAGGAGCGAAAGAGGAGCGAGGTTTCCCAGGTCTCGCCTTCATCCTTCTTCCAAACCAAGTAATTCGCCCGTATGTCGAAGCACTTGGTCCCCTTCTTGATTTTCCTCTGGTAGCTCTCCTTCTGCTTATCCTGCACCTTGTTGATGTTCAGTCTCACCTTGATTGATAACAGAAATAAATGCAAATATATTTCATATTAAATGTCCAACATGCATCTCTGTCAGCACGTCCTCCTTCTCCTCCTTAGTGAAAATCACCCTCCTGTGTTGCTGGCCATCCTTCCCCAGTAGGTGCACATGCTTGCCTAACAAGTTGGAAGACAAGAGTTGTTGTAATACTAAAGTCAAAGTAAAATTGCACTGCTCTTTTTCTCTTTCTGTTTCTCTCACTCTCCATCTCTCTGTCTTTCACTCTCTTTCCACCACTTTCTCTCTCTTTCTTTCTCACTTTCTTCCTCCCTCTTTTTCTGTATGGGTCTCTCTCTGTCATCTAGTGACACCTAGTTAAGGGCAGTTGGAGTTACCATAATTGTTTACACCTATCCATTTGATTGATCAGGGTTAACTTATAGCTAGATACCTCAATGTGACAGACATACAGTATAACTAAATGTATGGCTAGCGACATGCAGATGACCAACTAACGTTAGCTAGATGAAAAATGGTTGTTAAATGGTTGTACATAAATCCTTCCAGTTATCTAACAGTAACAGTAATATAAATTAACAGCTTAATGTTAACGTTAACCTGAATTGTGAATTTCTCTGCCCCACTTTGAATGTTGCGCCTCTAGTCGAGATCAGTGCTGCCTTCATAGTACTTTGCCTGGTTGGAAAGATAAAAGAAAATCTCCTCGAGAGATGCCATTAAAGTGCAAACTACATACAAACAGAAAGCAGCTACAATAAGTTAGCTAGCTAGATAAACAGAAAGCAGCAATAACAGTTAGCAAGCTAACTTAGATAAAGTTAGCTACATAAAACTGTGTCGCTGAGGTAAATAAGTACCTAGCAATGTCAATATAAAATCAATCTAAAAACAGCTTAAATAATTTATTCCTATTTAACAATGTTTTCCTATTTAAAGACAAATATATGAGAAAGAAATAGTGTTTTCCTTCCAGTCTTTTGGGCCTCTGAAGCAGCAGGTAGTCAGAAGGTTGTCACTGTCAAAAACACAGTCTTTGGAGAGCAATTCTGAGGTAATAATTTTGCACGGATTGAGGGAGCACTTCTGAGGTGAAATACAACTAGAACTGCCAGTGTCCTCCTTCCTTCACGACCACTACAAGGTAACCAGGCAACCAGCATAGCATCGGACACTTTGGTTCATTACGTAATCCGGTCAGAATGTTGCAAGTTCTAGCAACAACCCTAGCAACAGAAGTTAGAACTCATCAAATCCCATTGTGACGTAGAGGGGGACATTATTTGTCATGACAGGCCCCTCAGGGGTGCATGCTCAGTCCCCTCCTGTACTCCCTGTTCACTCATGACTGCATGGCCAAGCATGACTGCAACACCATCATTAAGTTTGCCGATGACCCAACAGTGGTAGGCCTGATCACTGACAACGATGAGACAGCCTAAAGGGAGGAGGTCAGAGACTTGGCAGTGTGGTGCCAGGATAACAACACCTCTCTCAACGTGATCAAGACAAGGGAGATGATTGTGGACTACAGGAAAAGGAGGGCCAAGCACGCCCCCATTTGAGACCCCCAGAGTGTCAAATTGCCAAAGACTCCAGTCACCCTAGTCATAGACTGTTCTCTCCGCTACCACACGGCAAGCTGTACCGGAGTGCCAAGTCTAGGTCCAAAAGGCTACTTAATAGCTTCTACCCCCAAGCCATGAGACTTGAGGGTACTATTTAATGAAGCTGCCAGTTGAGGACTTGTGAGACATCTGTTTCTCAATGTAGACACTCTAATGTACTTGTTCTCTTGCTCAGTTGTGCACCGGGGTTTCCCACTCCTCTTTCTATTCTGGTTAGAGACAGTTTGTGCTGTTCTGTGAAGGGAGTAGTACACAGCGCTGTACCAGATCTTAAGTTTCTTGGCAATTTCTCGCATGGAATAGCCTTCATTTCTCAGAACAAGAATAGACTGACAAGTTTCAGAAGAAAGGTCTTTGTTTCTTGCCCATGTTGCCATGAGCCTGTAATCGAAACCACAAATGCTGATGCTCCAGATACTCAACTAGTCTAAAAAAAGCCAGTTATATTGCTTCTTTAATCAGGACAACAGTTTTCAGCTGTGCTAACATAATTGCAAAAGGGTTTTCTAATGATCAATTAGCCTTTTAAAATGATAAACTTGGAATAGCTAACACAACATGCCATTGGAACACAAGAGTGATGGCTGCTGAAAATGGGCCTCTGTACGCCTATGTAGATATTCCATTAAAAATCATCAGTTTCCAGCTACAATAGTCATTTACAACATTAACCATGTCTACACTGTATTTCTGATCAATTGTATGTTATTTTAATGGACAAAAATTGTGCTTTTCTTTAAAAAATAAGGACATTTCTAAGTGACCCCAAACTTTTGAACGGTAGTGTACATATTATCTACATTTCCTCAACTAACCGGTGCCCCCTCACATTGACTTTGTACCGGTAGCCCCTGTATATACTGTAGCCTCGTTACTGTTATTTTATTGTTGTTCTTTAATTAGTAGTTATTTTTCTATTTTCAAATTGTTTTTCTTTTCTTTTTTACATCAGTTTATTTAGACTTGTAAGTAAGCATTTCACTGTAAGGGCTACACCTCTTGTATTCGGCACTTGTGACAAATACAATTTGATTCAATTATTTGTATACTGTTGTCAACTGTATTGTGCCACAATCAATCTGCCTCAATGAGTTCATTTGTAAACCCTTATGTTATGCTATGTGGTGTTATGTTACCCCATAATATAATGTTATCCAAACCAGCCAACATATGCAATGGTAGAGGACCATGCTGATGCCCTGAACAAGGGAGGAGAGAGGCAGCATCCGTCCTCCTCCTCTCCTCTCACACTTCAGGCCTAGTGAGTCCCTAACAGATGTTGCGTTCTCTCAAAAGAGCCATTTTTTATAATGAAAGGAATGAATGACTCTCTCTGTAACAAACATAACGGGAACATAAAGCATTCCTCTCTGGGCACCATGCTGCTTTCAGCCAACGCTAATCCCACAGCTCAGTATGGTGTCAGATCATTAATTTATACATACATTTCACATGGGCCATTTAAAAAAAGACATACAAGAGCTGCTTTGAAGGTGACTCTGAGGAGTTGGTTTGAATAAATTCCTCTAAACCACACAAGATTTTGTGTTTGTGACAACAGCCTCCGTTAACACGGACATGTAACTGCCAAAATAAAGGAAACACCAACATAAAGTGTCTTAAAAGGGCATTGGGCCACCACAAGCCAGTCAGTATAGCTTCACTGCACCTTGGTATAGATTCTACAATTGTATGGCACTCTATGAGGGATGCGACATCATTCTTCCACGTGAAGTTCCATCATTTGGTGTTTTCTTGATGGGTTGTAAAACACTGTCTAAGGCGCCGCTCCAGAATCTCCCATAAGTTTTCAATTGGATGGAGATCTGGTGACTTAGACAGCCATGGCATTTGGTTTACGTTGCTTACATGCTCATCAAACCATTTAGTGACCACTCGTTCCCTGTGGATGGGGGCATAGCCATGGTACCCAAAATAATTGCAAACATAATGGCCTGCCCAGCATTTTTTTACATGACCCCAAGTATGATGGCATGTTAATTGCTTACTTAACTCAGGAACTACACCTGTGTGAAAGCACCTGCTTTCAATAGGCTTTGTAGCCCTCGTTTACTCACATGTTTCCATTATTTTGGCAGTTACCAGTATAACACTAATATATACAGTAACATAAGCTTGACATATCAACATTGGATATTTCCTCAGTCACAAAGATGACCTTGTAGAATGATTTAGAATGATTTTTCCCCAATGAGGATACAGGTTTGTGTCATGGTGGTAAAAACAGAGGACAAAGGTGGAGGTATCAGGTGAAGGATAAGGCCAATGTTAAAAATAAATATTTCGAAGTTAGTTTGTTGCTCGGTTATCATTTTGAAGTTAGTTGCTAGGTGCTAAAATAGTTAAAGAAATATGTGAAATATCTTTTAATATTTTTAATTTGCCGTCTAAACTTTCATATACAGTTGAAGTCGGAAGTTTACATACACTTAGGTTGGAGTCATTAAAACTCGATTTTCAACCACTCCACAAATTTCTTGTTAACAAACTATAGTTTTGACAAATCAGTTAGGACATCTACTAATTTTTCCTACAATTGTTTACAGACAGATTATTTCACTCATAATATACTGTATCACAATTCCATTGGGTCAGAAGTTGACTGTGCTGTACACTAAGTTGACTGAGCCTTTAAACAGCTTGGAAAATTCCAGAAAATTATGTCATGGCTTTAGAAGCTTCTGATAGGCTTATTGATATAATTGATGCACCTGTGGATGTATTTCAAGGCCTACCTTCAAACTCAGTGCCTCTTTACTTGACATCATGGGAAAATCAAAAGAAAAATTGTAGACCTCCACAAGTCTGGTTCATCCTTGGGATCAATTTCCAAATGCCTGAAGGTACCACGTTCATCTGTACAAACAATAGTACACAAGTATAAACACCATGGGACCATGCAGCCGTCATACTGCTCAGGAAGTTTACGCGTTCTGTCTCCTAGAGATGAACGTACTTTGCTGCAAAAAGTGAAAAATCAATCCCAGAACAACAGCAAATGACCTTGTGAAGATCCTGGAGGAAACAGGTACAATATTATCTATATCCATAGTAAAACGAGTCCTATATCGACATAACCTGAAAGGCCACTCAGACAGGAAGAAGCCACTGCTCCAAAACCACCATAAAAAAGCCAGACTACAGTTTGCAACTGCACATGGGGACAAGGATCGTACCTTTTGGAGAAATGTCCTTTGGTCTGATGAAACAAATATAGAACTGTTTGGCCATAATGACCATCGTTATGTTTGGAGGAAAAGGGGGGATGCTTGCAAGCCGAAGAACACCATCCCGACTGTGAAGCACAGGGCAGCATCATGGCAGCATCATGTTGTGGGGGTGCTTTGCTGCAGGAGGGACTAGTGCACTTCACAAAATAGATGGCATCATGAGAAAGAAAAATGATGTGGATATATTGAAGCAACATCTCAAGACATCATTCAGAAAGTTAAAGCTTGGTCGCAAATGGGTCTTCCAAATGGACAATGACCCCAAGCACACTTCCAAAGTTGTGGCAAAATGGCTTAAGGACAACAAATTCAAGCTATTGGAATGGCCATCACAAAGCCCTGACCTCAATCCTATAGAACATTTATGGGCAGAACTGAAAAAGTGTGTGTGAGCAACGAGGCCTACAAACCTGACTCAGTTACACCAGCTCTGTCAGGAGGAATGGGCCAAAATTGACCTAACTTATTGTGGGAAGCTTGTGGAAGGCTACCCGAAACGTTTGACCCAAGTTAAACAATTTAAAGGCAATGCTACCAAATACTAATTGAGTGTATGTAAGCTTCTGACCCACTGGGAATGTGATGAAATAAATAAAAGCTGAAATAAATAATTCTCTCTACTATTATTCTGACATTTCACATTCTTAAAATAAAGTGGTGATCCTAACTGACCTAAGACAGGGAATTTTTACGAGGATTAAATATCAAGAATTGTTAAACACTTTAGCCAAATACCTTTAAAATCAGTTTATGTAAACTTCTGACTTCAACTGTACATCCCATGTTTTCCCATTTTCCTTCCTTCCTTCCTTCCTTCCTTCCTTCCTTCCTTCCTTCCTTCCTTCCTTCCTTCCTTCCTTCCTTCCTTCCTTCCTCTCATTTGCCATCGCTCCCTCTATGTTTCTGCCTTAGCTCTCTTGCTCTCACTCTGTCTCTCTAGGGAAGGTCATAAATGTGTTTGGGGCATAGAGGGACCACAGTCTTAAAACACAGTCATTAATCCTGAACCAGGATGGAGCTGGATAGAGTTGGTTATGTTCACAGCAAGGCCATTCATTCCTTATACTAAATAGACTCCCAGTACAGTGTTTACCAGAGTGTTCAGCTGTTTACTGTTCATACAAGTGTTTTACACCGTTACATAACACAGACAGAAAATGATATCTGCATTAGCATAAAGAGCAGCAAGGATGGCTTTCTTCAATCTGTGAACCAACAACTCCCTCATAGGATAAAAAATTAAAAGGTAAAGGACCCCAAAGACATAAAATAGAGAGGGATAGCACGAGAGAGAGAGATACCATAGCAGTCATATTCAGATGCCTGTGCACACATACAGTAGTTAGACAGGCAGAAACATAGAGACCCAGTTAGTTGGGTTGAATGGGGATAAGTGTGACGCCGTTGCCGGGTGGTGTGTTTGTATTTCCACACATCCCCAGGAGACCTGTGTTTCACTAGCTAACCTTTTGTTTGCACACCAAACAAGCCATCATGTCAATAGAAACACAATGGTCGTTCATTTTCTCTGGTTTATAACTATGGACTTTTGAACCATACAGTATATAAGATACATTATGCACAGACAGGACGCTTCTTGACATGGAATTTATTTTCACTTAAAACATCTCTATACAGAGTATGTCAGTTTTCTAAAGGGTGAATTGGAAAGAACAAAGACAGTAATACATACAAATAAACCACTGTAGACACATTTTTGACAAAATGTATGTACAGCATTTACAGTACCTGAGAGTTGGGACACAATATCTTCAGCCTATTAAAACGTAAAATAATATCACTTTTTTAATATTTTTTTAAATGAATTAACACTTACAAGTCATTGTCTATTTGTCGGAGAGAGGGAGATAGTAATACAAATAATTTCATGCCAGAAACACTAAGATTTTACATGCAAAGCCAAGGTCTCTATGGAATCTTAATCTACTGTATAACGACTCATATCCACATGCAAAATTCAGAAGCATTCCCTCATTGAAGGGTTGGGTGAACTGTTTATCGGTGGGCTACTTGTTAGCAATTTCTGTAATTGGTAGAGTGTACATACAACAGTAGAGGCATGACTGAGTAGTGTTTGAAAGAGAACACTTCTCTCTTCTGTTGGTGGCTGTTCTCCAGTGTCCTGGGTCTGGGAGGTTAGTCCTGTGCAGTCTGGTCATCTCTGGTCAGTGCCTCTCTATGTTGGGCTGGTGCTGGTGATGGTTCCTGAGTCTTGGTCCTGAATGGTTACATTGAGATAGGCCAAACAAGTCAACAGTAAGGGCAAGGTTAGTATCGCAAACCTACTAGTAATTTACCAAAATTACGCCATTTTAGGTAATAATGGTAATTACCAGGTAATCTATGGCAATGTATGGTAACTTTGGTCATTTATACTTAAAAAAACAATATTCATATACAGTGGGGAGAACAAGTATTTGATACACTGACGATTTTGCAGGTTTTCCAACTTACAAAGCATGTAGAGAGAGGTCTGTCATTTTTATCATAGATTCACTTCAACTGTGAGAGACGGAATCTAAAACAAAAATCCAGAAAATCACATTGTATGATTTTTAAGTAATTCATTTGCATTTCATTTTTTTAAAGGGGGTGCGTGTTGGTGGCAGGGAAGTCAGGCGCAGGAGAACGAACTTGGTATAAACGGAGTCGTTTAATAAGTGCTCACAAACTCCAAAAACCTAAATATACAAAAATAATAAAAGTGGGTACTAAACCTGTCACGCACCAACACATAACTAGCACAAACATACAATCACTGACAAGGACATGAGGGGAAACAGAGGGTTAAATACACAATATGTAATTGATGGGATTGGAACCAGGTGTGATGGAAGACCAGACAAAACCAATGGAAAATTAAAAATGGATCAGTGATGGCTAGAAGATCGGTGACGTCAACCGCCGAACACCGCTCGACAGAGGGACCGACTTCGGCGGAAGTCGTGACAATCATTCAATTTGGTACTGTCCATATGTAGCTTGTTTTTGGTCACAGGGCCAGGAATGGCTGAAGAATTGCAACATTTACCTAGAGCTAATGCTGCAGATAGCAAAACTGGGTGGCTTGAAAAGTCATAGTCAATCGACTTTTATATAATAATACTTTTAGAAAAAAACTCATATTTTAATTTACAATCTGTAGAAACTATGAGAATAAAAAGGTTCAAAACTATTGTGAAGCATCACAGCACAGAACATTTTTTTGGGGGGGGGGGGTGGAAATCCAATATGGACAGTGCTTAGAGATTGGAGGGGTTGAGGGTAGCGGAAGGACAGGCCTAAAAACAAACTAAATGTAACTATTGTAAAATAGATTGTGTCCGTAAAACGTACAGTACCAGTCAAAAGTTTGGACACAATGTAAGGCGGTGTAGCTGGTGCAGGACAGCAGAGATGAGTAATAAAAGTAATTTTACTCAAATATACAACATATATGAAGTAAATACTAAGCCCACACAAAGAACCGAAATACATCAAACAACTACTCACAAACAAACATGGGGGAACAGAGGGTTAAATAATGAACATGTAATTGGGGAATTGAAACCAGGTGTGTAAGACAAGGACAAAACAAATGGAAAATGAAAAGTGGATCTGCGATGGCTAGCAGGCCGGTGACGTCGACCGCCGAACGCCGCCCGAACAAGCAGAGGGACCGACTTCGGGTGATGTCGTGACACACACCTACTCATTCCAGGGTTTTTCTTTAGTTTGACTATTTTCTACATTGTAGAAAGTAGTGAAGACATCAAAACTATGAAATAACACACATGGAATCGTGTAGTAACCAAAAAAAGTGTTAAACATCAAAATATATTTTATTTTTGAGATTCATCAAAGTAGCTACTCTTTGCCTTGATGACAGCTTTGCACACTCTTGGCATTCTCTCAACCAGCTTCTTGAGGTAGTCACCTGGAATGCATTTCAATTAACAGGTGTGCCTTGTTAAAAGTTCGTTTGTGGAATATCTTTCCTTCTTAATGCGTTTGAGCCAATCAGTTGTGTTGTGACAAGGTAGGATTGGTATACAGAAGATAACACTATTTGGTAAAAGACCAAGTCCATATTATGGCAAGAACAGCTCAAATAAGCAAAAAGAAACGACAGTCCATCAATACTTTAAAGACATGAAGGTCTGTCAATGCTTAAAATTTGAAGAACTTTGAAAGTTAATTCAAGTGCAGTCTCAAAACCCAACAAGCGCTATGATGAACCTGGCTCTCATGAGGACGGCCACAGGAAAGGAAGTTACCTCTGCTGTAGAGGATGCATTCATTAGAGTTACCAGCCTCAGAAATTGCAGCCCAAATAAATGCTTCCCAGAGTTCATGTAACAGACACATCTTAACATCAGCTGTTCAGAGGAGACTGCGTGTATCAGGCCTTCTTGATTGAATTGCTTCAAAGAAACCCCTACTAAAGTACACCAATAAGAAGAAAATACTTTCTTGGGCCACCAAACATGAGCAACAGACATTAGACTGGTGGAAATCTGTCCTTTGGTCTGATGAGTCCAAATTTGAGATGTTTGGTTTCAACCGCCGTGTCTTTGTGAAATGCAGAGTAGGTGAACGGATGATCTTCGCATGTGTGGTTTCCAACATGAAGCATGGAGGAGGTGGTGTGATGGTGCTCTGCTGGTGACACTGTCTTTGATTGATTTAGAATTCAAGGCACACTTACACAGCATTCTGCAGCGATACGCCATCCCATCTGGTTTGTGCTTAGTTTTTCAACAGGACAATGACCCAAAACACACCTCCAGGCTGTGTAAGGGCTATTTGACCAAGACGGAGAATGATGGAGTGCTACATCAGATGACCTGGCCTCCACAATCACCTGACCTCAACCCAATTGAGATGGTTTGGGATGAGTTGGACCGCAGAGTGAAAGCCAACAAGTGCTCAGCATATGTGGGAATTCCTTCTTGACTATTAGAAAAGCATTCCTCATGAAGCTGGTTGAGAGAAAGCTTTGCACACTCTTGGCGGTCTTCAAGGAAATGGTTGGCTACTTTGAAGAATCTAAAATCTCTTTTGAATTGTTTAACACGTTTTTGGTTATTACATGATTCCATATGCATTGTTTTGTAGTTTTGATGTCTTCACTACTATTCTACGCTGTAGAAAATAGTAAAAAAAATAAAAAAAATAAAAAAACTTGAATGAGTAGGTGTACACAAACCTTTGACTGGTTGTAATGATCTGGGTGTAGTGGGTACGAAGTCAGGCGCAGGAAGCAGATAGTTCAGGGTAGTGCTATTTAATGCACAAACGGCGAACATAAGCCACCCCACGAAAACACAGGGCGCACGAACATAAGCCACCCCACGAAAACACAGGGCGCACACAAAAACAAATGCCCCAAACACGGGGACTAAAACAGTCCAGCAAAAAACCCATGAACAGGAAAATACATTAACCTCTAACGTGCACACTAGTCACACAAATAATTCCGCACAAAGAGCAGGCGGGCCGGCTGGCTAATCACCAAATAAACAGCAGGTGTAACCAATAAACAGACAAGGAGAGGGAGGAAAGAATCAGTGGCAGCTAGTAGGCCGAGAAGGGGAGCCACCTTCGGTAGGAGTCATGACACTGGTACTGTATATTTTGAAGTTAATTAGTTGCTAGGATATTGACATTTGCTGCTAGGTGCTAAAACAGTCAAACAAATATGGGAAATATATTTATATACTTGAACCATGCCTTCTAAACTGTTTTGATATATATCCTGTGTTCTCACTTTTTCCTCCATCCTCCATCTCTCCCTCTATGTTTCTACCTCCTTTCTCTCTCTCTTCCCCTCTCCCTAGGGAAGGTCATAAACATGAGGGACCATGCTCTTGAAACAGTCATAAATCCCGAACAAGGATGGAACTGGATAGATGTGGTTATGTTTGCAGCAAGGCCTTTCAGGACTCCGAGTACAGTGTATACTAGAGCATTCAACCGTTTACTGTTCAAGTGTTTTACAGCATTACCTGCCATCAGTGGCGGTCAGTGTCGCTTACGATGATGGAGGCCTTGTTTCTATTACAGCATATTGGATGACTGTCATTCATATTCTATTCACCCAGTTCAATGTAACATCAATAGGTTTAGGCTACTACATGATACTAAAATTTTCCCTATACCCATCATTAGGTTGCTATAACCTAGCCTATGAATGAAAGTTTACGTAGGTGCGCAAAGGTTGAGTGAAAAGGTGACAGACAGTGACACGTTCAATACCGCCTTGCACACTCTTGCCTGCATCTAGCTTATCAAGGGTGTAATCATCAGTCCAACAGTTGCAAACGAGAGTTTCTATTGGACAAATTCAGATATTTTTAGCCCTGTTTCATTTGCTTCTGTTTAAGAAACGTTTTTCAACATAATCAGTGGAATGAATACAACCCTGATCACACGTAAACACAGGTCACTTTCATAGCAGCCACGTTGCATTCCTTCTCGCATCTATGCACTCTCCTCCTCTCACCTTTTCCCTTTGTTTGTGGACTTCAATGCAGAACACATCAGCTGTATGTGACCATGCGAAAAAAACATTTCCAACCAAATCATATCAAAACCGCTGCACACAGCCTACATTTTTGTCCCCATATTAGCTAAAGGAACATCCTAGTCAACATAGCTAACAGAACTAATGTGTTAGTAAACCCGCTACAATCATGCAGTGTACAGTCAGTAAGCAGTTTAGCAGTTACATCAGCGGGCCCCGTGGCAATAAATTAATAAAACCAAAGCTTACATTGACTTGGTAGAGTTCCTGTGTTGTGTTGAATAGTCATAGCCAGCTAGCTAACATAGTATCCCTCTGTTTGAGCCGGGTGTTTGAGTAAGCTTAACTAGCCATGTGCATTTGCTAGCTAAGTGAAACTGAAAGTGAAAAAACAAATATTAAATGTCTCTTCCACACTCTCTCTCTCGCTTCTCCTTTATTGAATTTGTTGAAAACTGTTAAACTATTGTCTTTCTCTCTTTGAGTCAACTAATCACCAAATGTTATGCACTGCAGTGCTAGCTAGCTGTAGCTTATGCTTTCACTACTATATTCATTCTCTGATCCTTTGATAGGGTGGACAACATGTCAGTTCATGCTCAAATAGCTTTGATGGGTTGGAGGACATCCCCCTGAAGTTGTCATAATTACTGTGTAAATCTATGGAAGGGGGTGAGGACCAAGAGCCTCCTAGGTTTTGTATTGAAGTCAATGTACCAAGAGGAGGACGGAAGCTAGCTTTCCTCCGACTACACAATGGTGCTACCCCACAGAGTGATGTTTAACTACAGTAGACCTTCATTGCAAAACAGTATGTTTTAATCAATTATTTGGGGACGTGAATGTATTTAGTAGAGTTTTATCTAAAAATGTATTCACTGAGGATGGTCCTCCCCTTCCTCTGAGGAGCCTCCCACTGCCTGCCATAAACTAGGTTTACATCCAATTGGAATGTAACCTCATATGTAAACCTCATATGAATATTCTCAAATCTGCATAAAGAAAGTATGCGCATTTTTCCATCCAGATGTTTCCATCAAACTGACTTGTTGCAGATTTTAAAAAACAGTGTGTGATGACATAGTGCACACAAAATGTACTTTTTAGCTGAAGTTTTCATGTACCGAATATAAATCTAGTGTTCAATGTATTTCCATGGCATTTCAGCTCTATGGATAGTTTTGTGACTGACGTTGTTAAATAGCAAATGTGCCTACTCTGGTTTTAGCACATGCGATGTAGCCAACAGCTCGCAGATACAGTGCGGGTAGGCGCTGCAGGTAGGCTAGTCTACATGAAGAGATTATGGATGTTTTTATTTGTCTAAACGGTTGTCAAGCGTCAATCATCATGTCACCAGAATAAGACCCTCGACATTTATTGGAAAGGAGCATCAAGCTCATACAATGCATTTTCACCACCCTGTGAAGTTCATTATTTATTTCATTTTTAGCCCAATTGAAACTGCCAGGTTTCCTGAATTGTAGTGGCAGGACCACAAGTTTACTTCCATATGATGGCTATTATATCAATAATTGCGTATTAAAGGCATTTCCACCACCATTTGTCGTATAATACATTTGACCGAAACAAAAACATGCCACCATGTCGAACGAATAAATGATTTGTTTGCATCTCTACAATTTTACAGAAAATTCCTGTTTCCATCACAGCTGTCATGACTTTACTCGCATAAAAACTGGATGATAGCAAATTAAAGACAGCAAATTAAATCAGCATTAAACATATAGAGCAGTAAGGAAGGCTTCAACGCTTGAACCAACAACTCTCATAGGCTAAAAATAAAAAGTTAAGGACCCCGAAGATGTAAAATACACTGCTCAAAAAAATAAAGGGAACACTAAAATAACACATCCTAGATCTGAATGAATGAAATATTCTTATTAAATACTTTTTTCTTTACATAGTTGAATGTGCTGACAACAAAATCACACAAAAATTATCAATGGAAATCAAATGTATCAACCCATGGAGGTCTGGATTTGGAGTCACACTCAAAATTAAAGTGGAAAACCACACTACAGGCTGATCCAACTTTGATGTAAGGTCCTTAAAACAAGTCAAAATGAGGCTCAGTAGTGTGTGTGGCCTCCACGTGCCTGTATGACCTCCCTACAACGCCTGGGCATGCTCCTGATGAGGTGGCGGATGGTCTCCTGAGGGATCTCCTCCCAGACCTGGACTAAAGCATCCGCCAACTCCTGGACAGTCTGTGGTGCAACGTGGCGTTGGTGGATGGAGCGAGACATGATGTCCCAGATGTGCTCAATTGGATTCAAGTCTGGGGAACGGGCGGGCCAGTCCATAGCATCCATAGCATCAATGCCTTCCTCTTGCAGGAACTGCTGACACACTCCAGCCACATGAGATCTAGCATGGTCTTGCATTAGGAGGAACCCAGGGCCAACCGCACCAGCATATGGTCTCACAAGGGGTCTGAGGATCTCATCTCGGTACCTAATGGCAGTCAGGCTACCTCTGGCGAGCACATGCGGCCCCCCAAAGAAATGCCACCCCACACCATGACTGACCCACCGCCAAACCTGTCATGCTGGAGGATGTTGCAGGCAGCAGAACGTTCTCCACGGCGTCTCCAGGCTCTGTCACATCTGTATCGTGCTCAGTGTGACCCTGCTTTCATCTGTGAAGAGCACAGGGTGCCAGTGGCAAATTTGCCAATCATGGTGTTCTCTGGCAAATGCCAAACGTCCTGCACGGTGTTGGGCTGTAAGCACAACCCCTACCTGTGGACGTCGGGCCCTCATACCACCCTCATGGAGTCTGTTTCTGACCGTTTGAGCAGACACATGCACATTTGTGGCCTGCTGGAGGTCATTTTTCAGGTCTCTGGTAGTGCTCCTTCTGCTCCTCCTTGCACAAAGGCGGAGGTAGCAGTCCTGCTGCTGGGTTGTTGCCCTCCTACGGCCTCCTCCACGTCTCCTGGTGTACTGGCCTGTCTCCTGGTAGTGCCTCCATGCTCTGGACACTACTCTGACAGACACAGCAAGCCTTCTTGCCACAGCTCGCATTGATGTGCCATCCTGGATGAGCTGCACTACCTGAGCCACGGTTGTAGACTCCGTCTCATGCTACCACTAAAGTGAAAGCACCGCCAGCATTCAAAAGTGACCAAAACATCAGCCAGGAAGCATAGGAACTGAGAAGTGGTCTGTGGTTACCACCTGCAGAACCACTCCTTTATTGGGGGTGTCTTGCTAATTGCCTATAATTTCCACCTGTTGTCTATTCCATTTGCACAACAGCATGTGAAATGTATTGTCAACCAGTGTTGCTTCCCAAGTGGACAGTTTGATTTCACAGAAGTGTGATTGACTTGGAGTTACATTGTGTTGCTTAAGTGTTCCCTTTATTTTTTTGAGCAGTGTATATATAAATGAGAGCTAGATACCATAGCAGAGACATATTCAGACGCATGTGCACACATACAGTAGTTAGACAGGCAGAAACACAGAGACCCAGTTGGTTGGGTTGAATGGGGATAAGTGTGACGCCATGCACCATGGGTATAGAACGCTGACAGACTGCGTTGCCGGGTGGTGTGTTTGTGTTTCCACACGTCCCCAGGAGACCTGTGTTTCACTAGCTAACCTTTTGTTTGCACACCAAACAAGCCATCATGTCAATAGAAACACAATGGTCGTTCATTTTCTCTGGTTTATAACTATGGACTTTTGAACCATACAGTATAAAATATGCACAGACGACAACACTTTTTGACATGGAATTTACTTATACATCTCTATACAGGGTATGTCAGTTTACAAAAGGGTGAACTGGAAAGAACATACACAGTCAAAAGTAACACAAAGACAACTGTGTACAGTAATACATACAAATAAACCACTGTAGACATAAATAAATTATAGACAAACTGTATGTACACCATTTACAGTACATGAGTTGGGGCACAAAATGACATCTTCACCCTATTAAAACGTTAAAAAAAACATCGCTTTTATATTTAATAAATGTATTAATTAACAGTGACAAGTCATTGTCTATTTGTCGGAGACAGGGAGATTGTAATACAAATAATTTAACGCCAGAAACACTAGGATTTCACATGCAAAGCCAAGGTCTCTAAGGAATCTTAATCTACTGTATAACGACTCATATCCACATGCAAAATTCAGAAGCATTCCCTCATTGAAGGGTTGGGTGAACTGTTTATCGGTGGGCTACTTGTTAGCAATTTATGTAATTGGTAGAGTGTACATACAACAGTAGAGGCATGACTGAGTAGTGTCTGAAAGAGAACACTTCTCTCTTCTGTTGGTGGCTGTTCTCCAGTGTCCTGAGTCTGGGAGGTTAGTCCTGTGCAGTCTGGTCATCTCTGGTCAGTGCCTCTCTATGTTGGGCTGGTGCTGGTGATGGTTCCTGAGTCTAGGTCCTGAGATAGGCCAAACAAGTCAACGATACGGTCAGAGTTAGGGTTGCAAAGCTACCGGTAATTTACGAAAGTTACCAGATTCTTCAGTAATAACAGGTAATAGGTTAACAGGTAATCTATGGCATCTTTGGTGATTTATACTTGAATAACAAAAACATATTTTTATTCATATATAAAGTATACATTTATTATATCTGTGTCCATATTGTCCATGAGTTTCTAGTGGATAGACCACATGGTTCAAGAGAAAATAGCGTCATTAATGAAAAAAAGCATCTAAATCAACAATGGCATTATTTTCAATTAACTCAGCAACTCTTCCAACTATTGTCTTTTTTCACAACTACAACCAGTTTGTACCCCAAACATTTACAACATAAACATATTGATATCGTCAAATAAATAAGTGTGTAAAAAATATAAAGGATATTTCATGCTAAAATCCTCATATTAAACACATACATTTACTAAGTTGGTTTATATTTAGAATAATGTTTTATAGCTTTGTCTTTATATTTTTTTATTTTAAAATCCTCTTGTTGGATTTTTTGTAATATATTTGACATGAGGCCACACAGAGCGCCAGAGATAATTACAGACACCTGTGATAGTCGGCGGCACCCAAAAAGATGTCATCTTGTAAAATTCCATACATTCCTTGAAAGTTACCAAAATTATGATAGTTTAATGGTAGACTTTTAAAGTGTCCAGTAATATGCTCCTCCTTTTTTTTTTTACATGACATTTTCTAACACCTATCAAACTGGCCATATTTAAGAGAACGTCAGTTATCAGTGGTTATGCATGTGCGTATTCTCATTGTAATTCTCTTTTAGCATCTGGAAAACAGCAAGATAATCCAATCAATGATCTTACTGTGCTGCTGGACTGGTGAGGTGGTGGGAGTGCAAAACGTCTTGGTGGTGGCAGGACCCTCTCCTCCAGCTCCAATCAGCTGGATCTCCAACCTGTAGACGGTGGCTAGCTGCAGACCTGACACTACCAGGACATTACGCTCCTGAGAGAAGAGGGAAGACAGCAATACAGGGGCTCATTAACCGTGAAACGGGGGAGCTGGTTCTTTTTCCTAAATGGGTGTTTTGGTCACCTTACTCTACTACACATCCACCCTTTGCCGCGACGCTACGTATTTAAACCGCAACAAATCATGGGAATTTGTGAAAATGAAGATGGATTACTTTGACATTTGTTGGTTATTGCAGGGATTTTGATTTCCTGAGACAAATGGTCAGATTTGTTGCATAAAGGTGGGCTAATTCATTGAGTTGATATGGGTTTCTGGTTATGGTGGCACCCCACTGGGGAGACACTGGTTGAATCGACGTTGTTTCCACGTCATTTCAATGAAATTATGTTGAACCAACATGGCAAAGACGCTGAATTTACGTCTGTGCCCAGTGGGGCAGCACTATTTGGGTTTATACTGATGGACTCACTTACTGGTGGTAGTATCTGGGACTGTGAGATTAGGCTGTTGGGAAGGTTGTTATGGCGACTGGCTGAGGTCACTTCTGCCCATGTGACCTGGAACCCGTGGAGCTGTTGGGGTGGGAGTGGCGTAGATACCTCCCATGTAAACACAGCTGTGACGTTACCCTTGTGGGCCATGAAGGAGGCGGTCAGGTTCTCTGCCTTGGACAGCACCTTGGGAGGAGGAAGAGGAGCTCCTATGGGACAAACGTACAGAGTGTTTGAGGGGATCAGTTTGAGCAAAGCGACGTGCAGAATTGCAAATCTTGATCACATACTGACTAGTTATTTAGGATGCAAGGTGATATGTAGATCAGTGATTCTGCACAGTCCGACTTCAATGTAGTTTATCTCAAACATAGAGAGGTACACCAATGGACATGTGAATTGAAGGGTCACTAGGGTTAATGACAAATTGACTAAAGTCGTCTTTAGGTGGTCAGTGGTCTCACCTTCCTGGCCGGGACAGGATATGTGTTTGGGGCTCTTGGCCCTGATGGTGGCACAGGAGGGGGTGTAGAAGAAGGTGGTTTCTGCCTGGGCACGTCCCTTAGTACCCAGTGGCTGGAGGTTCACTCTGTACTTACAGGAGAAGAGCAGGCCGGGGAGGCTGGCAAAGCCCTCCTATAAGAGGTTAAAGACAGCGGACACAGATATGATGAGAGCAGCCTACACTGTAACTCCAATAGAGATAGATACCCTTTGTCTTAATTGAAGATGCACCATAAAAATTGGTTGTATGGCTGAATGAAACTGGTTACCCGTGTGATGATCTTGTCCACTCCTTTGGTCTGGTTGTGTCCACAGTACTCTGGTACCCACTGGACACAATACCGAGCTACAGTGGGATCTGAGAGAGATGGAAAGTAGAATAAATCAATAATCATTCATCCTCAACCAACTGCCGATTTGTCGCATAACATTGGTGACAAAGCACACATTGGCCTTTCATAATAAGAATCAATAGTTCACTTCTATAAAGCTCAACTTGTTCAGACAGAACAGATTATTTGACGCAAAATGTAAGAGAAGCCGTTCCTCAGTTGTCTCTTTGGGTAGCCCAGTGTGTGTGTTCTGGGTAGCCCAGTGTGTGTGCCGTGGGTAGCCAGGGCACATGCAATGCTAGCTTACTCTGCTCATGTTCCTGCATGAACAGGATTCCGGATGTACTTCTGTGCATCTTATCAGCTTGTAAGAAAGCAGTCTTTTGTTTTGTGTTTAATTACCCACAAGCAGCCTGTACATTTACGATAATCTCTCTGTTTACATAACGATAGGGAGGTGGTGGTTAGAGGATTATTTCCTCAGCAACACTGCTGTTCTTGTCGAAGGCCAAATCAAATGTGTGTGTGTGTGGATGTGTGTGACTGTGTGTGTGTGCGTCCGTGCATGCATGCATACATGCGTGCCTTTGTGTGTGTGTGTGTATGCAAGCATGTGTGTGTAGCTGTGTCTGGGTTTCCCCCTGCATACCTGTGCTCCTCTGCCAGTAGACTCGGACCTGCAGCTGGCCGTCCTGGTAGAAAGGGGTGCCCACATCCAACACATCAGGGATAAGGCCCTCAGGGACCGGGCGGGCGCCAGACCTCTGCTCCTGCCCTGATTGTGGAACAATGAAAATGGGAACAAAGCAATGTTAGATCCGATGCAAACATACACTATATGGCCAAAATACTATATATTTCCTTTTTTACCCTTACTTACACAGATCAGCCCCGTATACACATCAATATACACTATACACCAATATACACATCAATACTCACATCAATACACAAAAAGCAAAACACAATTACAGGAAACAAACACATTATTCAGTAAAAAGATCCTCAATCAGCCTTTTCTGTCAATCCAGATACCCAGATAATTATAAGCAGGGACATGATCAACGTCGGCACAATAACTATTAGTCGGGAGCTTCGTGAAATGGGTTTCCATGGCTGAGCAGCCGCACACAAGCCTAAGATCACCATGCACAATGACAAGCTGGAGTGGTGTAAAGCTCACCAGCATTGGACTCTGGAGCAGGGGAAATACGTTTTATGGAGTGATAAATCACCATCTGGCAGTCCGACTGACGAATCTGGGTCTGGCGGATGCCGGGAGAATGCTACCTGGACCAATGCATAGTGCCAACTGTAAGGTTGGTGGACAAGGAATAATGGTCTGTGGCTGTTTTTCATGGTTCAGGCTAGGCCTCTTAGTTCCAGTGAAGGGAAATCCTAACGCTACAGCATACAATGACATTCTAGACGATTATGTGCGTCCAACTTTGTGGCAACAGTTTGGGGAAGACCTTTTCCTGTTTCAGCATGACAATTCCCCCTTGCACAAAGCGAGGTCCATACAGAAATGGTTTGTTGGCCCCCCGAGTGGCGCAGTGGTCTAAGGCACTGCACACATTGCAGTGCTAGCTGTGCCACTAGAGATTCTGGATTTGAGTACAGGCTGCCGCGACCGGGAGACCCATGGGGTGGCACACATTTGGCCCAGCGTTGTCCTGGTTAGGGAAGGGTTTGGCCGGCAGTGCACGCTGACACGGTCGCAAGGTGTACGGTGTTTCCACCAACACTTTGGTGTGGCTGGCTTACGGGTTAAGTGGGCATTGTGTCAAGACACAGTGCGGCTTGGTTGGGTTGTGTTTCACACATGGCTTTCGAAATTCGCCTCTCCCGAGTCTGTATGGGAGTTGCAGCGATGAGACAAGACAGACTACCAACTGGATACCACGAAATTGGGGAGAAAAAGGGGGGGAAAGGAAAAAAATGATTTGTCAAGATTGGTGTGGAAGAACTTGACTGGCCTGCACAGAGCCCTGACCTCAACTCCATCAAACACTTTTGGGATTAATTGGAACCCCGACTGTGAACCAGGCCTGATCGCCCAACATCAGTGCCTGACCTCACTAATGCGCTTGCGGCTGAATGGAAGCAAGTCCCCGCAGCAATTTTCCAACATCTAGTGGAAAGCCTTCCCAGAAGAGTGGAGGCTGTTATAGCAACAAAGGGGGGACCAAATACTTATTTCTCAACTGTGGCAATCATGAAATTTTGTCAGACGGTGATTGTCAAGCAAATAACTGCTGGTCTCACAGTAATTGACCGCTAATTAACATAAACACATTTAGCATCTCCTGGCTTCCACACAACCTAAAAGCCACTGATTCAGACCTTTGGAACATCTACATTTTAAAAAGTCCACTAAATCCATGTAATATAGTCTACACCATCACAATAAAGCCATTATTTATTTTATACGGGTCTAAAGAAACTGTAGTCTATTTCAGAAGAACAGAATAGCATACTCTGAGTTGTCCTTATGTTAGGCCATGATCTGGCTATGCCATATTTGTATTTATTATGGATCCCCAATAGCTGCCAAAGCAGCAGCTACTCTTCCTGGGGTCCTGCAAAATGTAGGCAGTTTATACAATTTTAAAACGTTACAATACATTCACAGATTTCACAACGCACTGTGTTCCCCCAGGCCCCTACTCCACCACCACCACATATCTACAGTACTAAATCCATGTGTATGTATAGTGCGCGTGCGTGCATGTGTCTGTGCCATATGGCTGTGGGCTAGAGTACACTAGTTCATTTAGCAGACATGATTTGCTTAGAATTCCGTGGCATTATTTTATATTATTTAACAGTATGAAGAACACAATTGAACATAGCTGAATAAAATAGAAAGCATATTTTCTCCAAACGATTTGGGGGAGTGCGCACATGCGGCTATTCTGTGCTGAGTGGTTAACGAAACAGGTCCTCCCTCCTATGCTTCATTTAGAGTTATTTTAGTTATGATACAGACGTTGGGCTATAAGTTTAGATTTTTAATACATTCTAAGGCTGCATAATGAAACTCTAATGATGATTATTATTTTTTTAAAGTTGTGTGAAAGGCTTGAGCTCTGCTTAGTTTTTTTTTTGCGCAGGCTGTACATACAGTCTCTGATTCAGGATTTGATGAGCTCTTAAAAATGCCTCAAATTTCCTGGCGACATCCCCTTCGTGTGGCCGTAATGCCCCCTAAATGAATGAACGATTATGCATGTAATGCCTAAACTATAAAGGTGACTTTTTATGGTGAAAATTATCTTTCCCCAAACTTGAAAGTCACACGCTGCTTATGTACAGTATGCCAGTTAGGCTCTACACCCCTTGTAAAGCAGATTAATGTGCTTAATTTTAAGAAGTTATTTACCCACTTTAGTTATGATACAAACCTTATCAAAACTGGCCTCTGGGCTAGGCTACATGAGGTGTGCGACTATGATTAGGAAAAGTCGCAAAAAAAAGGCATTGTTTCTTGTGCTGGGCATCATTGTATAATTCACAAGTGATAGGCTAATATTGTCACCCATCAGACTATTCTTGATTTAATCTTTACAAATACTAAATAATATATATATATATTAGGAAAGTTGAGAAATAAATATAGTAGGCCTAGCCTATAAAAAGCTGATGGGATCCACCTCTTTTTAGTAGAAGCCATCACTGTTTTCTCACGCAATTGCATGGCCTATTGAAATGTTGCGCAAAATGAGCTCATTGGCTCTCATGAAGTGTTTGTTTAGATTTTCGATTTCAATTGCATTGATGCTGAGTACCAGGCAGTTAGCAAGTTTGGTAGGCTATTAATGACCATCAGCAGCATCAGAGCTTGGAGAAGCCTAATTACCATGATAAACGGTCTTGTGGAATTTGACTGCCGTCATGACTCGAGACCAGCGGAGTCGCGGTAATACGGTCACCATAACAGCCCTAGCAACTTTGGAATAAGATGTCCGACAAGTAGACTTTTGGTCATGTATTGTATCACGCTTCCAACCTCCATATACTGGGTAAATATTTAATAGGAGTTGCTCAATTCTGTAAACCCTCCAACTGGGATTTCTGTAAAAACCTGGGAACTTTGAGAATGTTCCCAGAATTTGGGAGCTGATAAGCATTGACTGTTGTTGACATACCGTGTCGTGTGTTGAAGTGCAGGCTGGATTTGGGACTTTTCAGTGGGGTCTGTCCCCAATAGGACACAGCCTGTAGCTCCACACTGTAACTCCTGTTAGCTCGCAGACTCTCCAGCTCCACATAGCTCTGCCCCTGGATACACACACAGGACAGAGGGGTTATGGGGTCAGGAAGACCGTTCTGTGTCCTCTGTATCCACACAACAAAGGTACAATGTAGGTCCCGTAACCACAGCATAACTTGTCGGAAATGTTCATTTTCTAAAACAGACATGAGCTAATGCTATTTAATAGCATCGATTTGCGATTCATTTGCCAGAGGCGACAACTATACAATTGCTTGGTTTGGTGTGTACGCACTAAGCACCATCCGATTGGAGAGTTTATGGCATCAAAGCCACACACACTGCCATTGTTTATCCTTCCATTACATTTGTTGTGGCTTGAGGAAAGAAAGAACAGGCTTCCACTGTACATTGTCTCAGGGAATGTCCCATGTTAATGAGTGCCTACATGTCAGGGTAGAAAAAGGGTTCCAAAAGGCTTCTACGGCTGTCCCCATAGGAGAATCCTTTTTGGTTCCAGGTACCAGGTTTTAGTTTCTAGATAGCACCTTTTTTTCTAGGAGTGTAGAGGCTATGACCTTAGAAGTAGAATGACTAGACCGCCAAAGCACCTCAGAGCACGTCATTCCATTTCTATTGACATGACTGACCTACCCCATGGGCTCAAAATGTCAGGGTAGGGGACTTACTCTATGACTTACCCCATTGACCAGCTTCCTCCTCTTGGTCTTAGGTGGTGCTATGGACCCAGTGCTGCCTGCGGCCCAGCTCCAGGACACCCTGTAGTGGTGTACAGGGACATCCAGATCTGAGGGGATGGACCAGCGCAGCCGGACCGACACCGCCCTGCCGCCGGGGCCAAAGGTCATGTTGGACATCCTCAGCTCAGATGGGGCAGGGGGTCTGGAGGGGTCTGGGGAAGACATCGTTAATCAATCAGGTGCCATTGGTCTGAAGTAGACATCAGTAGTGTTTCCGGTGTTTCTATGTCAAAGCGTTTTGTTATATTTCAGTCTTCTGTAATGTTTTTAAGGTGTAATATTGGGATACAAACTCAAAATGTAATACAGTTCATCTCCATATCTGACATGGTACAGTTGATTCTTTTTTTGAGCCCACAACCATGTGTGTGAGGTGTACACTTTTGTAGGTTTGTTTAAGACTACTAAGAATCTGTGTGACCCTGATTTAGCCCACTGCAGTAAAAAGGTTAATGACATTATAGATGCCAAATACATGAAGCTTTAGTAACTGTCTATTAAAGATATTCATATATTGACTGGAAGGTATTACAGCTCTACGGAGCTAAAGCACAATACAGCACTTCAGAAATGGCCAAAAGCCAATGTAATTAGTCTGTATTCATCTTCATTACAGTCAGTGCAATATCACCCCAGGGTGATTAAGCCAGCCTCACATACACACGCAAGCAGACACACACACACTCAAACACACTCTGCCTGACCTTTCTTGGTGTGGATGTGGCGACTGGGAGTGGTGAACCCTCTGGTCCCGTGGACGTTCACTGCTGCCACTCTGAACTGGTACCACCGGCCTGCCCGGATGTCAGCCAGCCGCGCTTTCACCTCCGTGGTCTAGAGAGAGAGAGAGAGCAAAAGAGCGTGAGAGAGAGAGAGAGAGCGTAAAACAGAGACAGAGCGTTGTTTAACTTCATGCACAATCAATACATTACCAGACTTTGAATTCTAAGTAGATTACATTAATTTGTCCCTTTATAATCAACTAAATACAGTATCAATAAGTAAGCATCCCCAAAAAGGCTGACTAACCTGAGCTACCCCCTCCCACTGTGTAGCAGCGTCCTCGCTGGGTTGGATCCCGTAGTTCCACCTCCTCTGGAGCACGTAGACGACCGGCTCGGCTGACACGTTGAATCGGGTGGACCAGCTCACCTCCATCTGACCAGACCTCAGCTCCTTAAAACTCAGCTCCTTTCTGGGCTTCAGAGGGGCTCCTGGAAGGGTGAGGTGGGTCATTTCAACGTCACATGTGATCATTCAATTTTAGTCATTTAGCAGACGTTCTTATCCAGAGCAATTAGGGTTAAGTGCCTTGCTCAAGGGCACATCGACAGATTTTTCACATAGTTAGATTCAAACCTTACATGACATCAGTGAATTATCTAAGCAAAAGTTTGATTTTTTAAAGTTTTTTTAATCTCATCTTTGAATTGGCCCACAAATTTGTTGCAGATAATATATTGGTTGTAACCAACCAACAAAAAATGTACATACTGTAGTTTCTACTGTGTGTACTGGAGGTTGCTGTACCTTTGTAAAGGTTCTTGGGAGGTTGGCAGGTGTGCCCACAGCCGTTGGAACAGCACTTCTTCTGGGCAGAGCACTCTCTGTCCTCCTCGCATCCCTCCACGCACGCCGCCGCGAATCCGCTGGCCTTTTCAGGTGCAGGGCAGTCACCCTGCTTCACTGCCACCACCGAGCGCAGGAACTCACAACTCGTCACACACTCCCAGTGCTTCTTGGGAAATGAGCGCTGGGGTGGAGGATTGAGAGAGAGAGAAGAGTGTTAGAAAGCACAGATGCTTTACTACTAAAATAACATTGCCCAAAAAAACTGTAGGAAAAACTGTGCAGAAACTGTAGGAAAAAGATCCGTTTCTGATTACTTATGACTGAGTAATGAAATTGAGGAAGCACGGAGGTAAAAGATGTCTGTGCCTGATTACATTTGCCGAAAAAAATCCTATGGAGGAGAATCTGAACTGAACTCTATTAATTTAGCCTCTCGACATGAAGCCTCTCCTCAGCGCGTTCCTCCCCCCTAACTTAACGAAATGGGAGGCTGTCAAAGGTCATCATACCTCACAAAGCTCCCGGCATTGGCTCTTCAGGTCCCAGGAGGCCTTGCAGGGTTCCAGGCACTTTGAAGGTGAGAGAAACAGAGATGGAGGTAAGGGCTTGTTACACCATCCCTGCCACCACAGGGGATTTCTGAAGCAGCTCATTACTGTAAAAACGTGTCACCACAGTTGCCACAAACTTTAGCCGTTTGAGGATTATTGGGATGAATCTTTGTATGTATCTGACATCTGTGGCCTTGTCGGTGTTCCTGCCTCTCTTGAGGAGAGAACAGCTAAAAGAACTTGACCGCCGGTTGCTGGACCTACATTTAATTTGGGGAACATCATTATAAGCAAGAAATAAATAGGATGTTTGAAAATCAAAAGAACACCACTCTTCCACAGTGTGTTTGTTAACTATGTGCTTCCTGTAGCGGCTTGTAGATTTGTACTAATGTCCTTGTCCCCTGAGAGACACTCTTCCTGCATGAGTAACCCAGGTTAGACTGCCCATAGGAATATTAATATTTTCAATTTCATGCTGCAATGAAACACAGTGGCTGGTAGCTATGGAGGAAAGGCAGTTGGGAATGTTGCATCTAGGGGTAATTTGAAAGTTACCATATTACAGTAACAATATCCATTTGATATGTGATGTCACTCTTTATCTAGGTGTAACTATGCTGAACCAAAATATAAATGCAACATGCAACAATTTCAATGATTTTACTGAGTTACAGTTCATATAAGGGAATCAGTCAATTTAAAATAAATTAATTAGGCCCTAATCTAATCTATAGACTTCACATGACTTGGCAGGGGCACAGCCATGTGTGGGCCTGGCAGAGCATAGGCCCACCCACTTGGGAGCCAGGCCTAGCCAATCAGAACGAGTTTTTCCTCGACAAAAAGGGCTTTATCACAGACAGAAATACTCCTCAGTTTCATCAACTGTCCGGGGGGGCTGGTCTCAGACGATCCCGCAGGTGAAGAAGCCGGATGTGGAGGTTCTGGGCTGGCGTGGTTACAAGTGGTCTGCGGTTGTGAGGCCGGTTGGACATACTGCCAAATTCTCTAAAAAGACGTTGGAGTCGGCTTATGGTAGAGAAATGAACATTCAGTTCTCTGGCAACAGCGCTGGTGGACATTCCTGCAGTCAGCATTCCAATTGCATGCTCCCTCAATTTCAGACATGTGTGGCATTGTGTTGTGTGACAAAACTGCACATTTTAGAGTGGCCTTTTATTGTCCCCAGCACAAGGTGTACTTTTGTAATTATCATGCTGTTTAATCAGTTTATTGATATGCCACGTCTGGTGGATGGATTGTCTTGGTAATCTCTGGGATCTTTTATTTCAGCTCATGAAACACGGGACCAACACTTTTGCGTTTATATTTGTGTTCAGTCTATAAACTCGGTATGCTTATGGTTATTATTTTTTACTTACTTATGCCTTGATACAAGTACAACAGCATGTCCAATACACTCCTACAACCTTCTAGAGAAAACCTCAGCCATGTAATGCGTTGTTGAAAGTTTTCAAGGCGTGAAGATCGGAGTTGTCCTGGGGCAACGTTTTGGTCGGAATGAGAGTGGGAAACACATTTATCTTCAGTTGCTGTGAAAACATGAGCAAGTGTGTGTGTGTGTGTGTGTGTGTGTGAGAGCGTGTGTGTGAGAGTAAGTGTGTGAGGGGTGGAAAGTGTTGGTAGTTGTCGGAAACTCTGAATAATGTGAAGGAAGGGGGCACACGTTTAAATGCAGCTGAGGTGCCCACTTTATGGAGGGGGAAATGCGGAGACCCTGCCGAGCTAGCCCCAGGCTCCACTGCTACTTCCATGGAAGGAACATCCTGAAACTGCTAAAGCCTGACGTTGTACCCTTTCCAATTCAGTAACACATGCTCATACATTGCTCATACTATGACTGTCCCTGTCCTGTCATCTCTTATCTCCCTTCTCTGGTCTCCAACGGGAGGTTCACCCTCTAATCCCAACTGACGCTCAGACTCTCTCGTCTCCTCGTTCTTATTGTGCCTCTCGGCTACGCTTCGTTTTCCGCCCCATTTCAAACTCAAACCAGGCATTCCTTTCCACTAGCGACAGACCGCAAATAAAGCAGAGTTCTAGGACTCTGATAGAATGTCTAGGAATTTACAGAACACCTAAGGACTCGCTTCCACTGATGGCAAAAGACAAAGGAGTGTTACCCCTTGATGGCATAAATTTGAAAAAGACATTTGAAAGTCAATAATGCTTACTCTCCATTTTGAACACAGGAAAACCTGCTCTGTTTAACAAAGGAACCAGGGAAAACAGGAAATGCACCAGCAGAGTGCACATGGCCATTTCAGGATGTAGTAGGACAAGAGTGAACCGTTTCCTTTGTGAACGACGGTAAATAATAGCCCCAGTGACTTCTCTGCTGACCGTGCATAACGCTGCTGTTCTGTTGGGGGAGACTGAGCCTGCTTCCCAAATGGTACCCTGTTCTCTATACGGCGCACTCCTTTTGACCAGCGCCATATGGGCCCTGGTCAAAATAAATACACTAAAGAGGGGAACGGGTGCCATTTGGGAGGCGCCCTGGCTGTACTGTAGCACACAACAGTGTTTGATACAGTGTCCAGATGACACCCTCCCCGGAGGAAAGTAACCTTGCATTTGTCGCTCCCTTCGTGTTTCTACAACTTGAACAGGCTTTGAGGGGGTTCCAGAGTCTTTCTCAAGAGGACAAGCCCGTGCCACCTCTCTGTAGTGCCAACACTGCTCATTATTTCACATGGTCATGTCTGTGGTGGAAGATGCATTCATGTGGTGTGCATTCAAAAGTAGTGCACTATATATATGGAGTAGGGTGCCATTTCAGCCTTATTTTTAGTCCTTAGGGCCACATCATCCCAACTGCTAGACCAGTAAGTGTTAGTTAGTACACTAATGACTCCCAAGTGCTGCCTAAATGCCAATCTGAAAGAGCCGTGGCTTGTCGTGAGGTGATAAAAAAATAATAATGACTTCAACTAAGCATTCATATCTGCAGAGCTGAGAGGCTGACGGGCAGCCCGGTGTAATGGCATGGCAATTATGACCGTCCACGGTTCTTCTAAATGAGGCACTGAAGCGATCCTGTCATCCCCTGCTAAGCCTTTAAATGAAGATGTGACCGGACTCTATTTTGTCAGGCTATGGTAATCGTCTATAGTAGCCTTAATTGACTGCCTGCCTCGAAGAGATAGTGACAGGCGGATTAACAGTCACTCATCGTTACCAGGGAGGTCCATGGAGACAACGTGATGCTGAGTGTGCATGGGCAAAGTACAGGATGATCGGACTATTGTGACCAAACATTATCATAGCTCTACTGGATGTAATCATTGAGGGCTTAAAAAAAATGGCAGCATTGTTGTGGTCTCCGATACGTTGTGGGTGGACTGTCAGTGTAGCCGTAAACACTGCTGCAAGCAATCACCAAATGCAGACATCCGATGGCTTACGCAGCGAAAACAAATCGTCTCCTGTAATCAAATACTGCAAAACATGAGGGTCTGACTTCCAATGTTGTGGTTGAGCTGGATCTACAGTACAGCTTACATAGTAGGCAGTGACATTTCAGGAACACCTTAAACTTCAGACTGGAATCCTTGGGCAGCCTATCAAATCTAATGTTGAGTTTTAGTGATATACAGAACCATTGGCGACACGTAACGGAACTGAAAGCAAAGCAAGTTTACTTTTAAAGTGAGACCGCAGAGACATTAAGATCTCCTTAGTGAGAATAAATGGATTCTTCATCTCTACTTCAGAGCCTCTAATTTGGCCTCTAATTTGGCAATTAGCTGCCGTGTATTGAACATTCTACGAGGAAGAGAATTATAATTGGCTGTGTTCTTTCTTAACGAGAATAGAATATCATTATTACTTTCTTCGTGTGAATAAAATAGCATTGTCACTCTTCAAGAAAACAAGGAGAGCACTGACATTTTATTATCTGTAGCCTGGTATCCAAACTAATATGCTCAGTTTCACCATTAAAAACAGAGCATATTGGTTTCAGTTCCAGGCTATATTACATGGACATAGTGTGGAGGATGCTTTCACGCTACAGGGACTGACCTGGTTTAAAGTTTGAGTGAAAACTATCTCCGGAGTTCTGGAGAAATCTGCTGAGCAGTTGGCCAAATGTTTTCATGGACCCACCAAGAGAGGTCAGTGGCTGGCTGACTATGTTTCTGCTGCGAGCCAACCCAGGGGTGTGTCTGTCTGTCTGTCCCAGAGAGAGACGTGTGTTGTTGTGCTTTTCTCCCATATGGTGACACAAACACACAACTAGCCAGAGTGTTATACTGTAGTAAACAAAGCAATCACAAAGACATTTCAAAACTAATTAGGAATGTGGCTTCAGAATAAATAGCTACGAGTGTGAACGTGTTATTGAAAAGAAAAAACATTCAATTAATCAAAAACATGAGATAATACTTTTCATAATGGTATTTGACTGCTGTTTTCATGATGAGATATGACAACTGTGCAACCATTCTATTTTCGTATACTACAGTATACTGAAGCCTGTGGAATAAGCACAAAAGCTACATGTCAGCTTCACTTCTGTACACTGTGGGGATAGTATACCGAAGGGCTGTTAGAGAACGTTACTGTCCTCATTACCAAAAATGAGTGGACCTCTGTACCCAAGGACAATTATGACTTCCAGAAAGGGATATACAGAAATGTATTTGATGAAAATACAAAGTGGAGAGACTAAGAGCTTAACAGCCAAGCATCCATCTAAAGCACCTGTCGCTATACGCTGCAATCATATATTATGTCGGCTCTGTGACCTACAGATGAACAGTACATAGCTAGCTGCAGTATATTGGCTGACACAGTGATGTATGGTATTGCATGGTAAATAGAGTACTGTGTAAGAACCACTATGACAATGATGTAACATGCTATTTGTTCAGCTGCTGACGTTCCCTGAGAGTTTTTCCTCTGAAAATAGATCAGTTTGTGTGATTTCTGTCATGTTAGGTAAGGTGCGGATGTAAACATCTGTACGTTACCTTGGCACACTGTTTATGATTTTGACACCAGCCCAGGGATCCATTGTTCTGTAGGGAGAGAAGAGAGTAGAGGGCAGTCAGTAGTGTAATTACTAGGGAGAGAAGAGAGTAGAGGGCAGTCAATAGTGTAATTACTAGGGAGGGAAGAGAGTAGAGGGCAGTCAGTAGTGTAATTACTAGGGAGAGAAGAGAGTAGAGGGCAGTCAGTAGCGTAATTACTAGGGAGAGAAGAGAGTAGAGGGCAGTCAGTAGCGTAATTACTAGGGAGAGAAGAGAGTAGAGGGCAGTCAGTAGCGTAATTACTAGGGAGAGAAGAGAGTAGAGGGCAGTCAGTAGCGTAATTACTAGGGAGAGAAGAGAGTAGAGGGCAGTCAGTAGCGTAATTACTAGGGAGAGAAGAGAGTAGAGGGCAGTCAGTAGTGTAATTACTAGGGAGAGAAGAGAGTAGAGGGCAGTCAGTAGTGTAATTACTAGGGAGAGAAGAGAGTAGAGGGCAGTCAGTAGTGTAATTACTAGGGAGAGAAGAGAGTAGAGGGCAGTCAGTAGTGTAATTACTAGGGAGAGAAGAGAGTAGAGGGCAGTCAGTAGTGTAATTACTAGGGAGAGAAGAGAGTAGAGGGCAGTCAGTAGCGTAATTACTAGGGAGAGAAGAGAGTAGAGGGCAGTCAGTAGTGTAATTACTAGGGAGAGAAGAGAGTAGAGGGCAGTCAGTAGTGTAATTACTAGGGAGAGGAGAGTAGAGGGCAGTCAGTAGTGTAATTACTAGGGAGAGAAGAGAGAAGAGGGCAGTCAGTAGTGTAATTACTAGGGAGAGAAGAGAGTAGAGGGCAGTCAGTAGTGTAATTACTAGGGAGAGAAGAGAGTAGAGGGCAGTCAGTAGTGTAATTACTAGGGAGAGAAGAGAGTAGAGGGCAGTCAGTAGTGTAATTACTAGGGAGAGAAGAGAGTAGAGGGCAGTCAGTAGCGTAATTACTAGGGAGAGAAGAGAGTAGAGGGCAGTCAGTAGCGTAATTACTAGGGAGAGAAGAGAGTAGAGGGCAGTCAGTAGTGTAATTACTAGGGAGAGAAGAGAGTAGAGGGCAGTCAGTAGTGTAATTACTAGGGAGAGAAGAGAGTAGAGGGCAGTCAGTAGCGTAATTACTAGGGAGAGAAGAGAGTAGAGGGCAGTCAGTAGTGTAATTACTAGGGAGAGAAGAGAGTAGAGGGCAGTCAGTAGTGTAATTACTAGGGAGAGAAGAGAGTAGAGGGCAGTCAGTAGTGTAATTACTAGGGAGAGAAGAGAGAAGAGGGCAGTCAGTAGTGTAATTACTAGGGAGAGAAGAGAGTAGAGGGCAGTCAGTAGTGTAATTACTAGGGAGAGAAGAGAGTAGAGGGCAGTCAGTAGTGTAATTACTAGGGAGAGAAGAGAGTAGAGGGCAGTCAGTAGTGTAATTACTAGGGAGAGAAGAGAGTAGAGGGCAGTCAGTAGCGTAATTACTAGGGAGAGAAGAGAGTAGAGGGCAGTCAGTAGCGTAATTACTAGGGAGAGAAGAGAGTAGAGGGCAGTCAGTAGTGTAATTACTAGGGAGAGAAGAGAGTAGAGGGCAGTCAGTAGTGTAATTACTAGGGAGAGAAGAGAGGGCAGTAGAGGGCAGTCAGTAGTGTAATTACTAGGGAGAGAAGAGAGTAGAGGGCAGTCAGTAGTGTAATTACTAGGGAGAGAAGAGAGTAGAGGGCAGTCAGTAGTGTAATTACTAGGGAGAGAAGAGAGTAGAGGGCAGTCAGTAGCGTAATTACTAGGGAGAGAAGAGAGTAGAGGGCAGTCAGTAGCGTAATTACTAGGGAGAGAAGAGAGTAGAGGGCAGTCAGTAGCGTAATTACTAGGGAGAGAAGAGAGTAGAGGGCAGTCAGTAGTGTAATTACTAGGGAGAGAAGAGAGTAGAGGGCAGTCAGTAGCGTAATTACTAGGGAGAGAAGAGAGTAGAGGGCAGTCAGTAGTGTAATTACTAGGGAGAGAAGAGAGTAGAGGGCAGTCAGTAGTGTAATTACTAGGGAGAGAAGAGAGTAGAGGGCAGTCAGTAGTGTAATTACTAGGGAGAGAAGAGAGTAGACGGCAGTCAGTAGCGTAATTACTAGGGAGAGAAGAGAGTAGAGGACAGTCAGTAGCGTAATTACTAGGGAGAGAAGAGAGTAGAGGGCAGTCAGTAGTGTAATTACTAGGGAGAGAGTAGAGGACAGTCAGTACTGTAAAAGTTAGTCTTAACTACTGTCATAACTACCATGTAACAAAAGGCTACATCCCAAATGGCACCCTATTCCTTATATAGTGCACTACTAATCCTGATTGATGGTGGCATTAACATGATTTGAAGTCACCGTCCGGGGTAGATTATGTCATGTTAAAAAGTCTCCATCAAATCTCAGAAAGGGACTTTTCAATATGGAAAGTTACGATAGATTCAACAATCTGTACCAATATGTATTTCCATGGCTGCTTTCAACAGAGACCTTTCAAACAATATGCTTAATTTTAGTCATGTTCATCTGTCCATTACAATGTGTTGAATTGATGAAAACGTATAGCTGAAGCGTACTGTAGCTATACCCAAGTCTGGCAATAAGAATTAGCCATTTTATAGGCTGACATGACATAGTATCCTATCCACTCCTACAATGGGTAGATTTGATCTTTGATCTATGACAGGAATTCCATCACAAAGGGAATAGATGGACTGCCCTTGCAATCTAACATTGACCCTGCTACATGATCCGTGGGGAAGTAGTGATTAAACAGGTTAAAGGTCATATCCTGACCCTTCGAGAGGTCACGAGTGCTTGACCGTGTGGCTAATGATCTGATGTCAGTGCAGTTCCAGTCCTATGATAATAAACCATAGCTAATCTCACTAGTTCCCCATTCCATATTCTCTATGGATCAATTCATTCAGGCAACTATATAGGCCTACTATGTGGGAGTATACTAGTGGATATTCTCCCGGGGCCATCCTTCCAAATCCTGAGGCTGAATAGTGAGTAACTGGGCATGTTCACTGCTAAGGCTAAGTTATCTCCATGTACTGTATGTTATCCAAGGAGGAGGAGGACATGAACTTGATCATGTGACATGGGTGGCTCAGTCACAGTGTGGTAGGCTTGGGACTGGATGGGGAGTGACGGGCTTGGTATGGTCATAATTAGGATAACAAGCCTCCATCTCTTTCCATCAGCCAGTAGGTTGCTCCACTTCTCAAGGCAGAGTCAGATTTAAAAATGGGACATGTTAAAGAGAGCTTTCTAATGAGGAGTACAGTGTATAGTCCGTTTCCTGTCAGAACATTGGTACTGAATTGTCTCCATATATTGTGTCTAGTTTGCTTGCAAACTTACCAAATCTAAAGCAGTTATGAGGCCAAAAACAAAACTTCAGTTATCGGTTAATAATCAACTAAATAAACAAATAAAAGAAAAACAAGAAAAACACGTTCATTAAAGGGGTGGTCTATTTCAAGCACATTCTTGTTTATTAAAACATTTACGCATGTAAAGTCAATGGAATATTATAGAATGCAGTAGAAAAATTCGGTTTGCCTGCTTTTGATCCAACTTGGACTTTATTCCATGAAGACAGCAGCATGCTCGCCCGCTTGTTTTGGCCTTACCTCCACCTGAGATTGTTTGGAGAGCGTCGCTATGCGCGTGCTGTGCAAGCTGAGGCACCTGGACGCACATCTCCCTCCGTAGATGTCGTTCATCGACTGGGTCTCGTCTTTCTTCCGCGTCTTCGCATTGACACTCAAGAACAAGATACTCCACCAACAAAGACTCGCTAACACACCTCGACTTTCGAATAATGACATCGTCGAGGACTTTTCTCTTGCGTGTTTCCCCTCGTCGCGACGGGACGGGTTTATGACAGTTTGTGGATGCAGCACGGGAAACTGATGAAACTTCTACGTCGAAGGGAGGAGTCAGGATCTGAGCTCAAGCCTGACATTGGAAAACATCTCCCATAAACGGCAAATGATCTCAGGTATAATGTGTGTGATGAGTTTGGACTGATGCCATCTAATTGTTTAATTGCTGACATATTTTAAATGATGATTGCCAAATAGCCTCCAAAATTACAATCTAAATGTAAGGCTCATTTACCTCACATTATAAAACTAGGTCTAGTATTATCTTTAATGATAATGTCCTGCTTCTAATGAAGAATGCATTTTGATAAATGGTAATTATACATTAACAAAATCGACAGAAGCCACCCCTCAGAGCTCCTGTTCACCTGCAACTCACTACACCTGTTTATGGTCTTGCCCAATGCATTTTCTGGAGCCCCAAAAAAACAGAACTGCAACAATCACTTCATAATGTCTTAAATGTTATCCTTGACTGTACTGAAGAAAAAAAAAATTCTACATATTCATTGTCTTATTTGGGATTCATCCCTTCATTTTCATTAATTTATTAATTAAGTAATTAATCCATTCATTCGTTCATTCATTGAAACTTTCCTAACTAACAAGTTTGTTGCCTCATGGAAACCTATCTGGGGGGTGGGAAGTTACACAGCTTCCAGGGATCCCCATAATTTTCACCGGTAGCAGAGAACAACATTTTTATGGGCAAAACTATAAAAACTAACCACTACCATATCTCACAAAGTATCTCTCCACGTTTTGGCACTGTTTTCTGGCCCACGGAAAGGAGAGAATATGACGTGTAGGAAATATTGAAGGAATCCTCCCGTAGTTGGTATTATTTGCTCATGCTCGTTGAAAAAATAGTCTCTGTTTGGTGCGTTAGCCTCCTGGGGTGATAATGGCTGGCCCATACCTCTTCTATGTAAGGTTTTATAGAGTGCTGAGCTGTGTGGAATCACAGCAGCTGTGCTGTCTACTAATTACAGTGTCATAATTAGTCTACAGGTGAGGAGCGTTTCTGACACTGGCTGCAGTTCAGAACCAGAGTCAGGTTCAATCTGTCCATTCACAGTAGCTTTAGTTTACACAGAGTGAGATTGCGTGAAATGTGAAGAGTTTGGTAACTCAGTCTCTGTCTTCTGTCATTTGGACCGCAATTGCATGTTTAAATGAAATCATGTATTTAGTAGAAATGGCATGGGGCCCCTCTCAAATCCTTGGTCATGCAACGCTGAGTGACAGTGTGTGACTGTATCTTAAAGGGGCAATCCACAGATGCTACATCCATTTTGGGCTCATAAAATAAGAAGAACATAACTTATAAATGCCTCATTTAAAAATATTAGCTTGTTTTACTTCAATGTGTGCAAACATTGTACATGTAAACAAACTCTATATAGCCTCAAAATAAACTTCAAACTATATTTTTTCAGTCCTTGCATCAAGAGCTCTGTATTTTTTTACCAAAACAGAGGCAGAGTAGACACTTTGTTATTGTTTCAACTACAGGTGACCCTTTTAAACTCCAAGGCTATATATCATGCAATGCCAGAGTTACTCAATAAATTACGCATGCACATTTTATTCACCTGGTGGTCCAACCACACTGCAACTTTCAAGAGGAGGAATACCCCCTGCTCCTTTAAAAACTTTTTTAAAGAATATGTACTTATATGCATGCGTGTGTGCAGAGTAGCTAGTTGGTGTGGGGTCCTGTAGTCTCCTGCAGGCTGCTGAATGGTATTTTCCACAACCCTGGTGGTTTCCTTTCCTGACTGGGGGAAGCCTCTGCCAATGGGGTGTTCCCTACAATATGGGTCATAAAACCAGGGTCAGGGAACCCCTGTGTCTATGTGGGAAGGGAGGAATGGACATGATATGAGTTGCCTACTTCAGCCATCAACGTTTGTATGTGTGTGTGTGTGTGTGTGTGTGTGCGAGTGTGTGCGAATGGGGGGATTTTCGTTGGCAACCTCTGTTTACAAATACAAATATTCCCCCGACTGTGTTAGTATTTAGAAAACAACAATCACATTTGGAGCGCGATCATACAATTCCCTAGGAGGTGTAATGATCGGTTATTGGAGTGTAATGAAATAAATCAATAACTATTGACACAGACAAAGCTTGTCTCTCAGCATGGGTGTTTTAGTCAATACACCACTACACAGAGTCTCTTGACACTAGGGCTGAGTCCCAAATGGCATATTCCCTACATAGTGCACTACGTTTCACCTTATGGGCCCTGGTCAGAGTAGTGCACGAGCCCTATGGGCCCTGGTCAAAATGAATGCTCTATATAGGGAAATGGTGCCATCCAAATAATCATTATCTGTATCGAGTTTGAATTATTAATACATTTTGGTTTTATTCATCTCAAATGCATGATCAAAATGTATTGTAGGAAACTGATAAATGTAGTTTAATTCAGCGTATTAATAATGCATGTCTGTCACTATGGAGTGATCTTTCTGCTGTGCCCAGCTAAACCATAAGCTCTTTTTATTGGACTTATGCTGTAAATCGGAGCTCTGTTGACATCTAGTGGATGAATTATGTACCAGTTTCTTTTCACTGTTGACAAATCGGCCCTGAAATCATGTTGTAATTATGTGGTAATATTTCCTGAGTTGAAGTGTGAAACTGCAACCTAAAAAACATCTGCAACATAAGACTATAATCCCAGAAAAAGATCCACGAACTGTGTAAACATGCAGATATGTATTCATTTTATTTTTAGTCTGCGTGTGATATAACAAACGGATGAGGAGAGGAGACATTTTAAATGCACTCTCTTTAGTGGTTACAGAGGTCATATTTGCAGCAGTGGGTGTGGAGGAGTCCTCCCTCGATGCCCTGGAGATGTTCACACTCTTGGCTGCTGCTGAATCCTCAGAAACATGACACCGTTACAAGGAGAGAGAGGTGGACCATGGGACACAAAACAGATGCAATCCCAACATCAACAAACATACACAAACGATATAAAAACAAGATTTCACTGATCGTAATGTTGTAGATGATTTTCCCCAATAGAGATATTGGGGGAGAGGAGGAATTAGAGTGAGTGGAACCTTGATTTGTGGCTTTCTCACATTTGATCTGAAATAATTCAATCCAATAACCAAGTGATAAATGAGACGTCTCCACACACATCGTCATTGGGAGTGTCTGGGCGACACCGGACCACAAACTCAGTTGACATTTTTTTTTGTGTAAACTTTAATATTGTGTTCTTATTTGTCAGTATATTGTATATTCACTGAATCAATTAGGTTGTTAATACAGTTCACAAACACTATACAGCATGTTATTATCATGAACACAGAGTGGAAGAGTTTCAGTGTTCTTTTGAAGTTATTTCCGGAACATTCTATTCACTCACATACCACAAATAGAACTCATCAGAAGAAGGAAAGATATAGCCAAGACTCTCATCTTCACTGCATAACCAAACACAAGATAGCCCGAGATAATTTCTTTACCAGGTATTATAGAATGGTTATGTAAATGTCACCGGAAGAATGTAATAATCTCATCTGAGTTCTTGTGCTTCACAGGTGTCTGTGAAACTCTAGTGTAAACACAGTGCTGTCCTCATATAAACGGTCTTTTCACTGTTACGTAAATACAACTTTATATGTGAAGTACCTGAAGAAGATGGTGTAGTGATCTGGGAATTGTGACACGGCAGGCTGCCATGGGAAGTGTTCTCGAAATGCCACCTGGATCTTTCCCACTTGGTCACTATAGTAACGGCAGAGCAGCTCAAGACTTGGGTGGTGGCAAATAGTCCTGCTCAGTGCTCATATTTTATGCCATCAACTTACCTGACCAATCACATGCTAAAGAGTCAGATGATATCTGTATAGGCCCATCTATTTTATCAAACTGAATCATGCATTCAAGTTAAAGCTGACATCAATAAACAAATGCAAATTGTTGGGGAACGAAGCAACTTTCATTTTGTAACTGCTTCACAACAACAGTAATAGATGGTAAATGGACTACATATGTGGTACTCTTGCGGTGCCAGACATCACACCAAATTACAGAATCAACTATGGTAGTCAACGGTTGTCTCAGTTGCGTAGGTTGGAGGGACAGCGCCAGCCATGAATGCTCTCACTCTCGTCTCCAAACATCTGGCATTCTGACATCTGCATGCATCTCTTAAATGTTTAGGGAGCTGTGGAGAGAGGATTGAAAATACCAGATACCTAAGAGACATAACCTGGGCCTGTATTTATAAAGCATTTCAGAGTTCTGATCCAGGAATAGGTCTTCCGTGTCCATATAATCTTATTCATTATGATCTAAAAGGCTAAACTGATCCAGGATCAGCACTCCTACTCCAAAATGTGTGTGTTTTACTGATCATTTAACCTTGGTAGGTTGCACAGATGAAGCACAAGGTAAAGTGGCCAAGTGAAGGAGGGAGCTAAATACGAAGTGAGTGTTTGAATGATTCTCGGCAGACCTTTTTTTTCCGCTTTGGCAGGTCTCCACTGTGTCTCGGCTGTGGTCTCCACTGTCAAGACATTTGTTGCACCTTAGGCCCTCTCCTGGACATACAGTAGACCAGCATTATGTAGCTTGGTTAAACCTGATTGAACGCTCCATGTTAAACAATAGTGAAAACATTTGCTTAGTAGCTTGGTTAAAACTGACTGAACGCTCCACTTTAAACAATGGTGAAAACAATTGTTCAGTAGCTTGGTTAAACCTGACTGAACGCTCCATGTTAAACAATGCTGAAAAAAATTATTTCACAATGGTTCAGTCTGGTTAATAAGCAAGAAAGTATTCAGTGAGACAGTTTATCATACCTAGTAAAACACAAGAGTACTCTTTTTGGGCAGACTCATCGTAGCTTTAAGACCGCAGCAGGAGAAGGAGACAAACACACACCACTTTCATATTTCCTTCTCTTCAGGTGTCTTTTGAGCTGTCGTTTTAACGATAGAACATATGTCATCAAAGAGCGCGTAGTGTGACTGATGTATACAGTTGGTCCTGTCCCACTGCTTCACATGTGTATAACGATAGACATGGTGAAACCCAAGTAGAACAATTTAATTGAGACAAATATTTGTGACACCTGACAACTTTTTAAGCATTTTAGTGTTTGTGTTTGTTCTCGTGGCGATTTCGAAGCTCTGTTATAGTGCGTCGTTGTTATGAGCAGTAAATAGGGAAGTAGTTGCAGGTAGGTTACAACTCAAACAGAATCTCTGACCTGGTTAAGTTTCCTTTCGATGTGTGCGGAGCTGTCCTTCCTTAGCACAGCATTTCCTAGATGTCCTCTGGTCTGGATCTGAATATCAGACTGGGAATTCCTGGATTTTCAGAAGAGACAAGACAAGAAAGTTTACAGCGATCAGTGTCACATAACAGTGACTCGTCCAGACCTGGGCCGAAAATCATTATATTTTGTGGTTTATTTGAAAATACAAATAGTTTTAAAAAGTAGTCATTCTTGGGATCTGTATTCAAATAGTTGTAGGCACCTCCAAAGTAACTATTTGCTCCACCGGATAAATAGTGACTTTCCACAATGCAGAGTTATCCAAGGTCTGCTTTGTTCCCCATCGGGACATTCAACATCGGGACAGAGTGTGTAATGACAATTTTAAGATATCAAACCCTCAACAGAACAGCTGGATGGAGTCTATATTTTACGTTGTGTTACTGGGTAATACATCATATAGCCTATAAACTAGTCCTGTATGTATCAGCTATAAACTAAACTTGCTCAGTGCAGTGCTCATGTTCCAGGCCATCACCTGGCTAATCACAGGTTAATTATGTCAAACATAAATAATAATTAAATGCAAACTGTTTGGAACAAACTTCTTGACAGATTCAATCATGTGCATTGATTAGTGATATTCAGCTTAGTACAATAAATGGACTGTATAGTATACAGTATGTTAGACAGAGTATGTGTCTCTCAGTTGCATTGGTTGGTGGTGCAGCAATAGGCATCAATGTCCTTGTTGCTTCCCAGCAACATGCATGCTGACATCTTCATGCATCTCTTGAAGTACGAGATAGCTGTGGAGAGAGAGAAGCGAGACAGGGTAAGACACCAGATATAGAAGACACAAACTAGCACATTTTCTTGATTGGATAAAGCAAATGTTTTCCTTAGATGTCAATCAAAAGGATCAGGTATTTAGTGTTTTACCGATTGGTTACTGATCCTCGGGTTACACACATAGTAAAGTGCCTAGTGAAGGGATATACACAGATGAAACTCAGGGTATACTGCCTGCCTAGTGAATGGGGATAATAGATACAGTACGTACGAAGTGGGTACTTGAATATGACCGTGGCGCAGGTGTCATGGTCAATACGGCAGGTTTCCACTGTGTTTCTGCAGCCATTGCCAATACAAAGGTTGCATCTCAGGCCCTCTCCTGGAAAAACCGAAGAACTGCATCATCTCTGTTTTATTGTGGTGAATCTGGTTATTTATGGTGTAAAATGAGAGAATGGAGATGAGAATAAGCAATCTAGCTTTAATCTGGTCCATGTGTTTAATTGGCATGGTCCCTGTCAAATACATAAATAAAAGTAGATGGTAATTGTACATGAAGTTTAATTGGTTGGAGTCCAGTGAATGTAACACAACAATCAACAGTGAAAAGAAGGAAGCCTGTACAGAATACAAATACTCCAAATCATGCATCCTGTTAGCAATAAGGCACTAAATTAAAACTGCAAAAAATGTGGCAAAGAAATTAACTTTATGTCCTGAATACAAAGTGTTATGTTTGGGGCAAATCCAACACAACACATCACTGAATAACACTCATATTTTCAAGCATGGTGGTGGCTGTACCAGGCTATAGGTATGCTTGTCTTCGGCAAGGACTAGGGAGTTTTTAAGTGTAAAAATAAACGGAATAGAGCTAAGCACAGGAAAAGTCCTAGAGGAAAACCGGGTTCAGTTTTCTTTCCAACAGACCCTGGGAGACAAATTCACCTTTCAGTAGAACAATAACCTAAAACACAAGGCCAAATATACACTGGAGCTGTTTACCAAGACAACATTGAATGTTTCTGAGTGGCCTAGTTACATTCTTAACTGAAATTGGCTTCAAAATCTATGGCAAGACTTGAAAATGGCTGTCTAGCAATGATCAACAACCAACCTGACAAAGCTTGTAATGTTTTGTAAAGAATAGTGTGCAAATATTGTACATTACATGCTGGAGAATGTTGCAGGCAACAGAACGTTCTCCACGGCGTCTCCAGACTCTGTCACGTCTGTCACATGTGCTCAGTGTGAACCTATTTTCATTTGTGAAGAGCACAGGGCGCCAGTGGCGAATTTGCCAATCTTGGTGTTCTCTGGCAAATGAAAAACATCCTGCACGGTATTGGGCTGTAAGCACAACCCCCACCTGTGGACGTTGGGCCCTCATACCACCCTCATGGAGTCTGTTTCTGACCGTTTGAGCAGACACATGCACATTTGTGGCCTGCTGGAGGTCATTTTGCAGGGCTCTGGCAGTGCTCCTCCTGCTCCTCCTTGCACAAAGGCGGAGGTAGCGGTCCTGCTGCTGGGTTGTTGCCCTCCTACGGCCTCCTCCACGTCTCCTGATGTACTGGCCTGTCTCCTGGTAGCGCCTCCATGCTCTGGACACTACGCTGACAGACACAGAAAACCTTCTTGCCACAGCTCGCATTGATGTGCCATCCTGGAAGAGCTGCACTACCTGAGCCACTTGTGTGGGTTGTAGACTCTAGAGTCTAATGCTACCACTAGAGTGAAAGCACCGCCAGCATTCAAAAGTGACCAAAACATCATCCAGGAAGCATAGGAACTGAGAAGTGGTCTGTAGTCCCCACCTGCAGAACCACTCCTTTATTGGGGGTGTCTTGCTAATTGCCTATAATTTCCACCTGTTGTCTATTCCATTTGCACAACAGCATGTGACATTTATTGTCAATCAGTGTTGCTTCCTAAGTGGACAGTTTGATTTCACAGAAGTGTGATTGACTTGGAGTTACATTGTGTTGTTTAAGTGTTCCCTTTATTTTTTTGAGCAGTGTACATTGTGTGCAAAAGGCATGAGGAGGTAGGCGAATAATTACAATTTAGCAGATTAACACTGGAGTGATAAATAATCAGATGGTCATGTGCAGGTAGAGATACTGGTGTGGAAAAGAGCAGAAAAGTAAATAAATAAAAACAGTATGGGGATGAGGTAGGTAAATTGGGTGGTCTATTTAACGATGGACTATGTACAGCTGCAGCGATCGGTTAGCTGCTCAGATAGCAGATGTTTAAAGTTGGTGAGGGAGATAAAAGTCTCCAACTTCAATGATTTTTGCAATTCGTTCCAGTCACAGGCAGCAGAGAACTGGAAGGAAAGACGGCCAAATTAGGTGTTGGCTTTAGGGATGATCAGTGAGATACACCTACTGGAGCACGTGCTATGGGTGGGTGTTGCTATCGTGACCAGTGAACTAAGATAAGATAAGATAAGATAAGGCGGAGCTTTACCTAGTATGAACTTGTAGATGACCTGGAGCCAGTGGGTCTGGATTGGAGATGTTTGATATGAGTCTGGAAGGAGAGTTTACAGTCTAGCCAGACACTTAGGTACTTATAGATGTCCACATATTCTAGGTCGGAACCATCCAGGGTGGTGATGCTAGTCGGGCGTGCGGGTGCAGGCAGCGAGCAGTTGAAAAGCATGCATTTGGTTTTACTAGCGTTTAAGAGCAGTTGGAGGCCACGGAAGGAGTGTTGTATGGCATTGAAGCTCGTTTGGAGGTTAGATAGCACAGTGTCCAAGGAAGGGCCAGAAGTATACAGAATGGTGTCGTCTGCGTAGAGGTGGATCAGGGAATCGCCCACAGCAAGAGCAACATCATTGATATATACAGAGAAAAGAGTCGGCCCGAGAATTGAACCCTGTGGCCGGATTTGACACACTGAACTCTGTCTGCAAAGTAGTTGGTGAACCAGGCAAGGCAGTCATTAGAAAAACCGAGGCTACTGAGTCTGCCGATAAGAATATGGTGATTAACAGAGTCAAAAGCCTTGGCCAGGTCGATGAAGACGGCTGAACAGTACTGTCTTTTATCGATGGCGGTTATGATATTGTTTAGTACCTTGAGCGTGGCTGAGGTGCACCCGTGACCGGCTCGGAAACCAGATTGCACAGCGGAGAAGGTACGGTGGGATTCGAGATGGTCAGTGATCTGTTTATTGACTTGGCTTTCGAAGACTTTAGATAGGCATGGCAGGATGGATATAGGCATGTAACAGTTTGGGTCCAGGGTGTCTCCCCCTTTGAAGAGGGGGATGACCGCAGCAGCTTTCCAGTCCTTGGGGATCTCAGACGATATGAAAGAGAGGTTGAACAGGCTGGTAATAGGGGTTGCGACAATGGCGGCGGATACAGTGCATTGCGAAAGTATTCGGCCCCCTTGAACTTTGCGACCTTTTGCCACATTTCAGGCTTCAAACATAAAGATATAAAACTGTATTTTTTTGTGAAGAATCAACAACAAGTGGGACACAATCATGAAGTGGAACGACATTTATTGGATATTTCAAACTTTTTTAACAAATCAAAAACTGAAAAATTGGGCGTGCAAAATTATTCAGCCCCCTTAAGTTAATACTTTGTAGCGCCACCTTTTGCTGCGATTACAGCTGTAAGTCGCTTGGGGTATGTCTCTATCAGTTTTGCACATCGAGAGACTGACATTTTTTCCCATTCCTCCTTGCAAAACAGCTCGAGCTCAGTGAGGTTGGATGGAGAGCATTTGTGAACAGCAGTTTTCAGTTCTTTCCACAGATTCTCGATTGGATTCAGGTCTGGACTTTGACTTGGCCATTCTAACACCTGGATATGTTTATTTTTGAACCATTCCATTGTAGATTTTGCAGTATGTTTTGGATCATTGTCTTGTTGGAAGACAAATCTCCGTCCCAGTCTCAGGTCTTTTGCAGACTACATCAGGTTTTCTTCCAGAATGGTCCTGTATTTGGCTCCATCCATCTTCCCATCAATTTTAACCATCTTCCCTGTCCCTGCTGAAGAAAAGCAGGCCCAAACCATGATGCTGCCACCACCATGTTTGACAGTGGGGATGGTGTGTTCAGGGTGATGAGCTGTGTTGCTTTTACGCCAAACATAACGTCTTGCATTGTTGCCAAAAAGTTCAATTTTGGTTTCATCTGACCAGAGCACCTTCTTCCACATGTTTGGTGTGTCTCCCAGGTGGCTTGTGGCAAACTTTAAATTACACTTTTTATGGATATCTTTAAGAAATGGCTTTCTTCTTGCCACTCTTCCATAAAGGCCAGATTTGTGCAATATACGACTGATTGTTGTCCTATGGACAGAGTCTCCCACCTCAGCTGTAGATCTCTGCAGTTCATCCAGAGTGATCATGGGCCTCTTGGCTGCATCTCTGATCAGTCTTCTCCTTGTATGAGCTGAAAGTTTAGAGGGACGGCCAGGTCTTGGTAGATTTGCAGTGGTCTGATACTCCTTCCATTTCAATATTATCGCTTGCACAGTGCTCCTTGGGATGTTTAAAGCTTGGGAAATCTTTTTGTATCCAAATCCGGCTTTAAACTTCTTCACAACAGTATCTCGGACCTGCCTGGTGTGTTCCTTGTTCTTCATGATGCTCTCTGCGCTTTTAACGGACCTCTGAGACTATCACAGTGCAGGTGCATTTATACGGAGACTTGATTACACACAGGTGGATTGTATTTATCATCATTAGTCATTTAGGTCAACATTGGATCATTCAGAGATCCTCACTGAACTTCTGGAGAGAGTTTGCAGCACTGAAAGTAAAGGGGCTGAATAATTTTGCACTCCAATTTTTCAGTTTTTGATTTGTTAAAAAAGTTTGAAATATCCAATAAATGTCGTTCCACTTCATGATTGTGTCCCACTTGTTGTTGATTCTTCACAAAAAAATACAGTTTTATATCTTTATGTTTGAAGCCTGAAATGTGGCAAAAGGTCGCAAAGTTCAAGGGGGCCGAATACTTTCGCAATGCACTGTAGTTTCAGAAATAGAGGGTCCAGATTGTCAAGCCCAGCTGATTTGTACGGGTCAAGGTTTTTCAGCTCTTTCAGAACATCTGCTATCTGGATTTGGGTAAAGGAGAAGCTGGGGAGGCTTGGGCGAGTAGCTGCGGGCGGGGCGGAGCTGTTGGCCGAGGTTGGAGTAGCCAGGAGGAAGGCATGGTCAGCCGTTGAGAAATGCTTGTTGAAGTTTTCGATTATCATGGATTTATCGGTGGTGACCGTGTTACCTAGCCTCAGTCCAGTGGGCAGCTGGGAGGAGGCGCTCTTGTTCTCCATGGACTTTACAGTGTCCCAGAACTTTTTTAAGTTAGAGCTACAGGATGCAAATTTCTGCTTGAAAAAGCTGGTGTTTGCTTTCCTGACTGACTGCGTGTATTGGTTCCTGACTTCCCTGAACAGTTGCATATCGTGGGGACTATTCGATGCTATTGCAGTCCACCACAGGATGTTTTTGTGCTGGTCGAGGGCAGTCAGGTCTGGAGTGAACCAGGGGCTATATCTGTTCTTAGTTCTGCATTTTTTTAACGGAGCATGCTTATCTAAGATGGTGAGGAAGTTACTTTTAAAGAATGACCAGGCATCCTCAACTGACGGGATGAGGTCAATATCCTTCCAGGATACCCGGGCCAGGTCGATTAGAAAGGCCTGCTCGCAGAAGTGTTTTAGGGAGCGTTTGATAGTGATTAGGGGTGGTCGTTTGACTGCGGACCCGTAGCGGATACAGGCAATGAGGCCGTGATCGCTGAGATCCTGATTGAAGACAGCAGAGTTGTATTTCGAGGGCCAGTTGGTCAGGATAACGTCTTTGAGGGTGCCCTTGTTTACAGATTTAGGGTTGTACCTGGTGGGTTCCTTGATGATTTGTGTGAGATTGAGGTTATCTAGCTTAGATTGTAGGACTGCCGGGGTGTTAAGCATATCCCAGTTTAGGTCACCTAACAAAACAAACTCTGAAGCTATCAATTCACAAATGGTGTCCAGGGCACAGCTGGGAGCTGAGGGGGTTTAAAGTTAGTAGCCCTGGGCTAGTAGGAGCGTCTGCTCCGACAGAGGCCGGATGAAGGCACAGCGGATGGAGTATTCGTCGGCAGACCAGTCGTGGTGGTGCGGCGGGGCGCTGCGTCGACAGAGAATCCAAGCCAGATAGCGAAAGAGGTATTGCGGAATTTAGTTTGCTAGCTGGTTCACGGCTAACTGGTGCTAGCTTCGTGGCAGTGGCGTTAGCCACTATATCCAATCGGTAGCAGAGCCAAGGTCCAGAGTTTACAGCAAGGATCCGGTGGAGTATTGGGCTCTAGCCGTGTATGAGTGGGGTTCGGGTGAACAGTTGAGTAGGCCGGGAGGTGGGCCTCAGGGATAGCTTCCGTACTGGGTACCACGGTGAGTGCAAGCTAGCTGTAAGCTGTGAGCTAGCTAGCTGCAAGCTAGCTGTGAAGATCAGAAGTAGTGGTCCAGGGATTACGGCAGGAATCCGGCGTTGTTGTGGAGAGACAGTCCGATACTGGTAGACTAGCAAGTATTATCCAGGATAAAAACAGGGCTGGTGTCTGTGCAGAAGGTAAAAGCCGCTAGCAGTGGCTAACAATGACTAAATAGCTTGTAGCTAATTAGCTGGTTAGCTGCTGGAGGTTCTTGAATGTGTTCTAAAATTAAAAAATAATAGCGATTCCGTATCACAATGGGTGAGTTATCAGGTTATTGGAAGGTATAATCAAATTAAAAATCAAAAAGAGATTGAAAATAAATTGAAATATATATACAAAAAATACAAAAATACGAAAAATACGAAAAATACGAAAAATACAAAAGTACATGAGAGGACAAACAAACACGCACGTCTTCACTGCTACGCCATCTTAGTTGTGCCCAAAGGGAAGCATCAGGGATTTTTTTTTTTTTCGTGTTGGAGGTGATGTCGGGTCCTGGTGTCAGAACTGGAGCTAAGGCCTCAGCCGTTTTGTTTGATTCCCACGCCTTGGCTGGTTCGACCGGCTACCACGCCTCAGCGGGCTCGACCGGCTAACACGCCTCAGCGGGCTCGACGGGCTCCCACGCCTCAACGGGCTCGACGGGCTCCCACGCCTCAGCGGGGGTGACCAGTCCACTCCTGATCCCCGGGATCGTCCCTTTGGTTGGCGTCCTGCAGCTGGAGCCGAACGCGCCAGGGAGGGGGTACCGTCACGTATGCTCTCTCCAGCACTCTAGGTTGCCATGCTCCCGCGTCTCATCCGGACTGACAGGTTTCCCGTGCCTCAGCAGAGGTGAGGTGACTGGTCCGCTCCTGATCCCTAGGATCGTGATTTTGGATGACATCCTGCGGCTGAAGCCACGCGTCGGGGAGGGGGTACTGTCACGTGTGCTCCCTCTCCGGCCTATAGGTCACCAGGCTGCTCATCATGGCTCACACCTGTCACCATCGTTACGTGCACCTGCGCGTCATTACTCACCTGGACTCCATCACTTCCCTGATTACCTTCCCTATATATGTCACTCCCTTTGGTTCCTTCCCGAGGCGTCGTTGTTTCAGTTTCATGCCTGTGCGCTGTTCGTGTTTTGTATTATGTTTTCATTTATTAAATTATTCACTCCCTGAACTTGCTTCCAGACTCCCAGCGCACACGTTACATCTGTAGCAATAATAATGTTTGTTTCTAAATCAATTAAAATTCCAGGTTTTCCCGAGAGATTGCGCAAGACACAAACGTTTGCAGAAACAGGGCGTGCCACAAAACAGCAATTGTGTTCCACATTGGGACAGGGTGTAAAGAGACTTTTGAAATATCAAACCTCAACAAAACAACTGACTGGTGTGCGTAGTTTATGTAAGAGTTGGTGTTGGATGATGAATCATTCATATCACATGTAAACAACTTATGAAATTACGACATGTTGAAATCAGGAACCAAAGTTCCAAATACAGCCCTACCATTAGTTGAAGGCAGCCAATCAAATAGTTTGAGAAAAGTAGTCACTTCCTGTGATCTGTATTCAAATACTTTTTGAAGGAGTTGCTTTCTCAGATCTGTATTCAAATAGTTTTAAAAAGTGGTCAATTTCTGAGAGCTGTAGTCATTTTTTGGAATCTATATTTAAAAAGTGAATTTCCCGAGAAAACTTACATTCTGCAAAGCATAGTTAAAACTATAGTTATCCACGGTCTGCTCTGTTCCGTATGTGGACATTCCACATCGGGACAGTGTGTAATGCTAACTAAATGGAGTTTATATTTTCTGTGGTATTGGGTAATACATAATATAGACTATAAACAAGTTCTGTATATGACTTGTATATGACTTATCATATATAAACTGAACTTGCTTAGTGCAGTGCTCATGTTCCAGGCCATCACCTGGCTAATCACAGGTGAATTATGTCAAACAGAAATAATAATTAAATGCAAACTGTTTGGAAAAAAGTTAAACTTTATGTTACTTCTTAACAGTTTCAATCATGTGCATTATTTAGTGATATTCAGCTTAGTACAACAAATTGACTGTATTGTATGTTAGACAGAGTATGTGTCTCTCAGTTGCATTGGTTGGTGGTGCAGCAAAAGGCATCAATGTCCTTGTTGCTTCCCAGCAACAAGCATTCTGACATCTTCATGCATCTCTTGAAGTACAAGATAGCTGTGGAGAGAGCGAAGCGAGACAGGGTAAAACACCAGATATAGAAGACACAAACCAGCACATTTTATTGATTGGAAATAGCAAACGTTTCCTTAGATGTCAATCAAAAGGATCAGCTTTTTGTGTTTTACCGATTGGTTACTGATCCTCGGGTTACACACATAGTAAAGTGCCTAGTGAAGGGATATATACAGATGAAACTCAGGGAATACTGCCTAGTGAATGGGGATAATAGATACGTACGGAGTGGGGGCTTGAATAAGACCGTGCCGCAGGTGTCATGGTCAACACGGCAGGTCTCCACTGTGTTCCTGCAGCCTTTGCCAACACAACGGTTGCATTTCAGGCCCTCTCCTGGAGAAAACAGAATAACAACATTACCTCTGTTGTATTAGAGGGAGTCTGGTTATCCATTGTGTAAACTGGGAGACTGGAGATTAAAGAATGGAGATAAGAATAAGCAAGCAAGCTTTAATCTGGTACAGATGAATGTGTTTATTTGGCATTGTCCCTGTCAAATAAAGACGTGAAATAAGATGAAGACCTTGATGGGCAGACTCACCAAAGCTACTTGCCAGCAGCAAGAGAAGGAGAGAAAAACATATAGTTTTAATCTTTCCTTTGTCTTTCTTCAGGAGTCTGTTGAACTGTCGTTCCGACAATAGGTGGGATGTTCAACAATAAGTCTGGTTTATTTGAAATGTGCAGAAACATTCTGCAACCAACCATTTCACAACCCCAGTAGCACAGTATCATGAGACAAAGTTATTAGGTGCTGAGGATAGTAGAGTAGTTGCTCACCTGATTGTATTTCCTTTAGGTGTAGCTTCCTTTTCTCTCATCTCCTTCTTCTTCTCCTTTTATACAGCATAGTATGCTAATAAAGCTGTTATCTATGAGTCACTTGTGTGAGATATTGTGCAATCTATTTATTCAGGTTTAGCACAAGTAGTCTCTCTGTAAAGGAATGGAAATTCCCGGATTTCACAAGACAAAGGTTTGAAGTGTCATGTTCCACACTGGGACATTCCACATTGGGAAAGGGTGTAAAGAACCTTTAGAAATATCAAAGCTCAACAAAACAACTGACTGGTGTGCGTAGTTTATGTAAGAGGTGGTGTTGGATGATGAATAATTTGTTTCACATGTAAACAAGTTATTCTTATGACATTTCGACATATGTTGAAATCAGGAGCAAAAGATAACAAATGTAATTTTGCTATACTGAATGTATTTCATTGCCATTTGAACTGGGCTCCAGCCACACACATACAGTGCCTTGCGAAAGTATTCGGCCCCCTTGAACTTTGCGACCTTTTGCCACATTTCAGGCTTCAAACATAAAGATATAAAACTATATTTTTTTGTGAAGAATCAACAACAAGTGGGACACAATCATGAAGTGGAACGACATTTATTGGAAAATAAAATTATTCAGCCCCCTTAAGTTAATACTTTGTAGCGCCACCTTTTGCTGCGATTACAGCTGTAAGTCGCTTGGGGTATGTCTCTATCAGTTTTTCACATCGAGAGACTGACATTTTTTCCCATTCCTCCTTGCAAAACAGCTCGAGCTCAGTGAGGTTGGATGGAGAGCATTTGTGAACAGCAGTTTTCAGTTCTTTCCACAGATTCTCGATTGGATTCAGGTCTGGACTTTGACTTGGCCATTCTAACACCTGGATATGTTTATTTTTGAACCATTCCATTGTAGATTTTGCTTTATGTTTTGGATCATTGTCTGTTGGAAGACAAATCTCTGTCCTAGTCTCAGGTCTTTTGCAGACTCCATCAGGTTTTCTTCCAGAATGGTCCTGTATTTGGCTCCATCCATCTTCCCATCAATTTTAACCATCTTCCCTGTCCCTGCTGAAGAAAAGCAGGCCCAAACCATGATGCTGCCACCACCATGTTTGACAGTGGGGATGGTGTGTTCAGCTGTGTTGCTTTTACGCCAAACATAACGTTTTGCATTGTTGCCAAAAAGTTCAATTTTGGTTTCATCTGACCAGAGCACCTTCTTCCACATGTTTGGTGTGTCTCCCAGGTGGCTTGTGGCAAACTTTAAACGACACTTTTTATGGATATCTTTAAGAAATGGCTTTCTTCTTGCCACTCTCCCATAAAGGCCAGATTTGTGCAATATACGACTGATTGTTGTCCTATGGACAGAGTCTCCCACCTCAGCTGTAGATCTCTGCAGTTCATCCAGAGTGATCATGGGCCTCTTGGCTGCATCTCTGATCAGTCTTCTCCTTGTATGAGCTGAAAGTTTAGAGGGACGGCCAGGTCTTGGTAGATTTGCAGTGGTCTGATACTCCTTCCATTTCAATATTATCGCTTGCACAGTGCTCCTTGGGATGTTTAAAGCTTGGGAAATCTTTTTGTATCCAAATCCGGCTTTAAACTTCTTCACAACAGTATCTCGGACCTGCCTGGTGTGTTCCTTGTTCTTCATGATGCTCTCTGCGCTTTTAACGGACCTCTGAGACTATCACAGTGCAGGTGCATTTATACGGAGACTTGATTACACACAGGTGGATTGTATTTATCATCATTAGTCATTTAGGTCAACATTGGATCATTCAGAGATCCTCACTGAACTTCTGGAGAGAGTTTGCTGCACTGAAAGTAAAGGGGCTGAATAATTTTGCACGCCCAATTTTTCAGTTTTTGATTTGTTAAAAAAGTTTGAAATATCCAATAAATGTCGTTCCACTTCATGATTGTGTCCCACTTGTTGTTGATTCTTCACAAAAAAATACAGTTTTATATCTTTATGTTTGAAGCCTGAAATGTGGCAAAAGGTCGCAAAGTTCAAGGGGGCCGAATACTTTCGCAAGGCACTGTACCAATGATACAGAAGGTGAGTATGGGCCATGGGTCTTATACGTTGCAGTTGTCCCAGTTGCAGCAGGTGACTCTCAGACCCTTGTTTACACCAAGCTTCAGGCACTCCATCATCTTGAAGCAGGACTTGTGGAAGGTGTTCTCTGGAGAAATAGAGAGACAAAGATAGAGAGGGGGGAGATGATGATGATGATACCCACTGGGCACAGACGTCAGTTCAACATCTAGTTCTGATTACATTTGGTTGAGTTGTCAACTAACGTGAATTCAACATGAAATCAACAAGAAATGTCACCATGACATTGGATTTAGGTTAAAAGCTGGGTGAAAAAAAGAGGAAATGCCCTTACATTGATTAACTTTTGCAAATCCAATTACTCATCACATAGATTTTTTGTGGGTTAAAATGACGTGGAAAAAACGTTGATTCAACCAGTTTTTGTCCAGTGGGTAATGACTGACAACTGAGTGATAATCTTGTAGGCCTACCTAGTAAATAGATTTTTTGTTGTGTGTGTGTGTGTGTGTGTGTGTGTGTGTGTGTGTGTGTGTGTGTGTGTGTGTGTGTGTGTGTGTGTGTGTGTGTGTGTGTGTGTGTGTGTGTGTGTGTGTGTGTGTGTGTGTGTGTGTGTGTGTGTGTGTGTGTGTGTGTCTTTGATTGATTTCTGGTCGGATTAATAAGGCACTGTGGCGTCTCTGCAGTGATTGTGGCTATATGCCATGCCGACTGAATGGTGCTGGGACTCACCATAAGGGGAAGGCGTCCAGCTCAGCACAGGAGTCCAGCTCAGGAGGACAGGTCTCCACAGTCTCCACACAATCACCACTGCCTGGCGTGGCCCGGATACAGTTATGGCACTGCAGAGCCTCACCTGAGAGAGGGGAGAGAGAAAGAGAGAAATATAGAGAAACATGAACGAAAACTAAACCTTGAAAGTCACTGGCCATAGTCATAGTGTGTAGTCTAGTGCACACTATCGACCTACTATCAAGGTTTTTTTATCTGAACTTTTGAAAATAAAAACATTAGGATGGTTCAACATGAAGAGATGATATTTACCATAGACGACGGCCACCAGGAGCAGGAGACCAAAAGCAAAGACTTTCGTGCTTGGATGTGGTTCTAGGAGATAGAAAGACACATTTCAACAGTATAACCTATATAGACACTACAGTTAACATATTGTTCAATGCCTGAAAGTCTTTGTGTCCTAGGCTCAGACAGACGTTTCAAACAGGTTCAAAAAATGTGAAGTCAGTGCCCTTTTGTCCATCTTACCTTCTGGACCTCTGCAGGTTTCAGTGTAACTCTCCTTCCTCCGGCCCCTCCTGTTATTCAGCAATATGAGACTGATAAAGACAGTGCTGTGGGAAAAGAACCAGATTTTATTTTTTAAGTGTTAATTTTAAAGCAAGGACAATGGTGCAGTGTCAGACGTGAATACATACAGTACTGGAATGGGTAGCCTATCACTAAAAAGGAAAGGATCATTGGGTTTAATATCCTGAACTGGCATCAGCTGTAATTGTGATGTAGCCATGTGATTGTGCTATATAGCAGTTACAGTAGCTAAACACACCTTTTCATCTTCCACCTATTTTTCATTTTTAAAAAAGGGTTGAAAAAGGAGGTGGGGAAAAAAAAAAGATGAACTATTTGAAATAAACCTGTAAAGCTTTGAAAATTACAATTAAAACATTGAAAAGAAAAAAGGGGGAAATATAAAGAGTTGAAACGTTAGGCCTTCCTAGCATGCCAAAGTGGTGGGTAACCTTGAAGAGAAGCCAAACCAAAGGATGAGGAGGCTGTGCAGCTCGCGCTGTGAACCTACCTGATGCTGCAGGTCTGAGTGGGTCCCATTTTGCCTGGCAACAAAAAAAAAAAAAAACACTGCATTCCACAGTAAGAACCTTATACCACCGGTCAAGCATGGTGGTTGTCGTGTCATGGTTTGGGAATGCTTTGCTGCCTCAGGATCTGGACGACTTGCCTTAATAGAAGGAACCACGAATTCTGCTCTGTATCAGAGAATTCTACAGGAGAATGTCAGGCCATCCGTCTGTGAGCTGAAACTGAAGCGCAGCTGGATCACGCAGCAAGACAATGATCCAAAACACACAATCAAGTCTACATGAAAATGGCTAAAAATAAAGAAATTTGAGGTTTTGGAATGACCTAGTTAAAGTCCAGACCTAATCTCATTTGAGATGTTGTGAAAGGACTTGAAAACCCACAAATGTTGATGAGTTACAGCAGTCCTGCAAGGAAAGGTGGGACAAAATTCCTCCACATTGACGTGAGAGACTGATCAGCGACTACAGGAAACGTTTGGTTGGAGTCATTGCAACTAAATGTGGCACAACCAGTTATTGAGTGAAAGGGGTTATTTACTTTTTCACACAAGGGCATTGAGTGTTGCATAACTTTGTTTATGAAATAAATTAAATAAGTATATCATTGTTGTGTTATTTGTTCACTCAGGTTCCCTTTATCTAATATTAGGTTTTGGTTGAAGATCTGATAACATTCAGTATCAAAAAATATGTAACAATAGAGAAGATTAGAAAGGGAGCAAATACTTTTTTTACAGCACTGTACTGACAATATGCCAAATAAAATGGGAGTATACTGTACGTTTAAAACAGGTTAAAACAATAATGTTCTCACTTTATTTGTCACGCCCTGACCTTAGAGAGTGTTTTTATGTCTCTATTTGGGTTGGTCAGGGTGTGATTTGGGTGGGCATTCTATGTTCTTTATTTCTATGTTTTGGGTTTCTATGTTTTGGCCGGCTATGGTTCTCAATCAGGGAGCTGTCTATCGTTGTCTCTGATTGGGAATCATACTTAGGCAGCCTCTTTGGCCACCTTAGGTTGTGGTTTAGGCTTAGGTTTTTTTTTTTTTGTTAGCTCTGCGTAGCCTTCAGAACGTGACGTTGGTTTGGTTGGTGTTCAGATTAAATAAAGTATCATGAACACGTACCACGCTGCACCTTGGTCCACTTCTTCCGACGAGCGTTACATTATTTGCTTACAGAGAAATAGAATAAAATACATATAGAATCAAATGGATATACAGGGTATAAGCCTAGCAAGCAAATATGAAACATCTGATATATTCTCCAGAACTCCTTCACATTATGTTGGCCTATTGAAATAGGCATGTTAATTCTCTATGCTGCTGTTGGTCTTTCTATTGTATGTCATGCTCTGCGTGATTCACTGTACGACTCTCTGAGCTAGACCATTTCCCCTATATTACACTTTTAGAGGTTGATCACAAAAGATCGCATTACTCATCATCAACCCTCTTCACTACAAAGTACACTTAGTCACAAACCTAAATTGGATTATCATGAATTGAACATCACTGGCTAAAATGCTACATGCTTAGAAAAAGGGCTACATAAATCTGATTAGATACTGTGGGGCCAAAATGTATTTAGTCAGCCACCAATTGTGCAAGTTCTCCCACTTAAAAAAATGAGAGGCCTGTAATTTTCATCATAGGTACACTTCAACTATGACAGACAAAATTAGAAAAAAAATCCAGAAAATCACATTGTAGGATTTTTAATGAATTTATTTGCAAATTATGGTGGAAAATAAGTATTTGGTCACCTACAAACAAGCAATATTTCTGGCTCTCACAGACCTGTAACTTCTTCTTTAAGAGGCTCCTCTGTCCTCCACTCGTTACCTGTATTAATGGCACCTTGTACCACTTGTTATCAGTATAAAAGACACCTGTCCACAACCTCAAACAGTCACACTCCAAACTCCACTATGACCAAGACCAAAGAGCTGTCAAAGGACACCAGAAACAAAATTGTAGACCTGCACCAGGCTGGGAAGACTGAATCTGCAATAGGTAAGCAGCTTGGTTTGAAGAAATCAACTGTGGGAGCAATTATTAGGAAATGGAAGACATACAAGACCACTGATAATCTCCCTCGATCTGGGGCTCCACGCAAGATCTCACCCCGTGGGGTCAAAATGATCACAAGAATGGTGAGCAAAAATCCCAGAACCACACGGGGGGACCTAGTGAATGACCTGCAGAGAGCTGGGACCAAAGTAACAAAGCCTACCATCAGCAAGGGCATTGAAGATGAAACGTGGCTGGGTGCTTTCAGCATGACAATGATCCCAAACACACCGCCCGGGCAACGAAGGAGTGGCTTCGTAAGAAGCATTTCAAGTGTCCTGGAGTGGCCTAGCCAGTCTCCAGATCTCAACCCCATAGAACATCTTTGGAGGGAGATGAAAGTCCGTGTTGCCCAGCAACAGCCCCAAAACATCACTGCTCTAGAGGAGATCTGCATGGAGGAATGGGCCAAAATACCAGCAACAGTGTGTGAAAACCTTGTGAAGACTTACAGAAAACGTTTGACCTCTGTCATTGCCAACAAAGGGTATATAACAAAGTATTGAGATAAACTTTTGTTATTGACCAAATACTTATTTTCCACCATAATTTGCAAATAAATTCATTAAAAATCCTACAATGTGATTTTCTGGATTTTTTTTTCTCATTTTGTCTGTCATAGTTTAAGTGTACCTATGATGAAAATTACAGGCCTCGCTCATCTTTTTAAGTGGGAGAACTTGCACAATTGGTGTCTGACTAAATACTTTTTTGCCCCACTGTATATTCAGAATATTTTCAGTCTCTAAATCATTACGTAAACTAGATTTGGTTATTTCAATACTTAGCTTTCTGTGGGATACAGTGCTTTCAGAAAGTATTCATACCCCTTAAATTGAAAATGGTTTAAATCTTCTTTTTTTTTCATTACCCATCTATACACAATTCCCCATAACAAAAAATGAAAACGTTTTCAGAAATATTTGCACGTTTATTGAAAATGAAATACAGAAATATCTCATTTACATAAATATTCACAGCCCTGATTCAATACAAGTTAGAATCACTGTTGGCAACGATTACAGCTGTGAGTCTTTCTGGGTAAGTCTCTAAGAGCTTTGCACACCTGGATTGTACAATATCTGCACATTATACTTTAAAAAATTCTTCAAGCATAGATTTTCTAGTCAAAACTGTAACTAGGCAACTCAGCAACATTCAATGTTGTCTTGGTAAGCAACTGCAGTGTATATTTCGCCTTGTGTTTTGTGTTTTTGTCCTGCTGAAAGGTGAATTTGTCTCCCCATGGTCTGTTGAAAAGCAAACTGAACCAGGTTTTCCTCTAGGATTTAGCCTGTGCTTGGCTCTATGACGCTTATTTTTACACTTAAAAACTCAATAGTCCTCGCCAAAGACAAGCATACCGATAACCTGTGGCAGCCACCACCATACTTGAAAATATGAGTGGTATTCAGTGATATGTTGTGTTGGATTTGTCGCAAACATAACACTTTGTATTCAGGACATAAAGTTAACTTCTTTGCCACATTTTTTGAAGGTTTAATTTAGTGCCTTATTGCTAACAGGATGCATGATTTGAAATATGTTTTATTCTAAACAGGCTTTCATCTATTCACTCTGTCATTTAGGTTGGTATCGTGTTAGGAAGGACACCTGTCTTTGTAGTGACCAGGGCTGGATATAGCTTTTTTTGGGCCCTAAGCGAGATTTGGTTGAGGGGCCCCGTCACCAAGAGGGCAAAATGTTTTAGTAGCGCCCCCCCCCCCCCCCCCCTCTTGACGGCAGAGAGAAAAATGTACGTTTTAAAGTTCATTTGCAATTCTACCCGTTTTGTCATGAGACGTACAGAAAATGTTGCAGTTTTAAAACACATTTTCTGCAGTGCTACACATTTTGTCATGGGGTGGAGAGAAAATGTAGCAATTTTATAACAGATTTCAAACAATTCTGCTAATTTTGCAATTTGGCAGAGATACATTTTGCATTTTTAAAGCACATTTCCTTCAATTCTACCCATATGGAGACTTTTAAAGGGAAATTAACCTCGTATTCATCATTTTCAGCAACAAACCAGTGTCTACATACAGTGCCTTCAGAAAGTATTCAGAGCCCTTGACTTTTTCCACATTTTGTTAAGTTACAGCCTTGTTCTAAAATGGATTTTAAAAAATCCTTCACAATCTACACACAATACCCCATAATGACAACGCAAAAACAGGTTTTTAGACATTTTTGCAAATGTATTAAAAATAAAAAACAGAAATACCTTATTTAGATGTTTCTACAACTTGATTCGAGTCCACCTGTGGTAAATTCAATTGATTGGACATGATTTGGAAAGGCACACAACTGTCTATATAAGTTCCCACAGTTGACAGTGCATGTCAGAGCAAAAACCAAGCCATGACATAGAAGGAATGTCCGTAGAGCTTTGAGACAGGATTTTGTCGAGGCACAGATCTAGGGAAGGGTAGCAAAACATGTCTGCAGCATTGAAGATCCCCAAGAAGACAGTGGCCTCCATCATTCTTAAATGGAACAAGTTTGGAACCACCAAGACTGTTCCTAGAGCTGGCCACCCGACCAAACTGAGCAATTGAGGGAGAAGGGTCTTGGTCAGGGAGGTGGCCAAGAACCTGATGGTTCCTCTGTGGAGATAGGAGAACCTTCCAGAAGGACAACCATCTCTGCAGCACTGCACCAATCAGGCCTTTATGGTGACCAGACGGAAGCCACTCCTCAGTAAAATGAGTTTGTTTGCACATGACAGTCGACTTGGTTTTTGCCAAAAGGCACCTAAAGACTCTCAGACCATGAGAAACAAGACTCTCTGGTCTGATGAAACCAAGATTGGACTCTCTGGCCTCAATGCCATTCGTCACGTCTGGAGGAAACCTGGCACCATCCCTATGGTAAAGCTGTGGGGATGTTTTTCAGCAGCAGGGTCTGGGAGACTAGTCAGGATCGAGGCAAAGATGAACAGAGCAAAGTACAAAGAGATCCTTGTTGAAAACATGCTCCAGAGGGCTTAGGACCTCAGACAGGAACGAAGGTTCACCTTCCAACAGGACAACGACCCTAAGCACACAGCCAAGACAATGCAGGTGTGGCTTCGGGACAAGTCTATGAATGTCCTTGAGTGGCCCAGTAAGAGCCCGGATATCAATCATCTCTGGAGAGACCTGAAAATAGCTGTGCAGCAACACTCCCCATCCAACCTGACAAAGGTTGAGAGGATCTGCAGAGAAGAATGGGAGAAACTCCCTAAATACAGGTGTGCCAAGCTTGTAGCGTCATACATTGCCCAGTTGTCAATTTTCATCCGCGGAGTGGACTCCAACCTAAGTGTGACAGAGGAGTTTTTGGCTTTAAGCATGGCACAACTACGGGGCATGATTTGTATGAAGAGGTGTCAAGATGTGTAAATGAGATGGAGCTGCCTCGTGGGTTTGACAACCGACGGAGCACCTGCGATGTGTGGACACAGGAGCGGACTGGTGGCGAAGATACGGGAAAAGATGCAAGAGGAAAACGCGACAGGTGAGCTGACAGCTTATCATTGTATCATACACCAGGAAGCGTTGTGCGGTAAAGCCTTGAAAATGGAGCATGTAATGAGCATCATCACGCGCACAGTTAACTTTATCAGAGCCAAAGGTTTGAATCACCGCCAGTTCAAGGCATTTCTGACGGAGTTAGAAACGGAGCATGGTGATTTGCCTTATCACACAGAGGTGCGATGGCTAAGCCAGGGAAAGGTGCTTCAAAGATGTTTCGAGCTTCGTGAGGAGATTTGTCTGTTCTTGGACAGCAAAGGGAAAGACACAACACAACTCCGAGACGAAATGTTTCTGTGTGAAATGGCTTTTCTGTGTGACATTACGAGTCATCTGAATGCAATAAACTTGCAGCTGCAGGGTCGGGATCGTGTCATCTCTGATATGTACAGTACAGTGAGAAAGAAAATTTGAGCCACTTTCCCAGCTGCCAGACCATGAAAGAGAAGCTCTCTACCAGTGCGTTCCCGAGCACACAGTTGGCTGATAAAATAGGTATGCTTGCCGCTGACTTTCGACGCCGATTTGCTGACTTTGAAGCACAAAAAAGCAGGTTGGAACTGCTCGGTAACCCATTTGCTGTTGACGTGGAAAGCTCACCACCAAACCTCCAAATGGAGTTGATTGACCTCCAATGCAATGATGCACTGAGGGCAAAATATGCGGCAGTGGGTGCTGCGGAGTTCGCCCGTTTCCTCCCCGGCACAATGCCCCAGCTGCGCATCCAGGCTGCTCAAACGTTGTCTATGTTTGGCAGCACATACCTGTGTGAACAACTGTTTTCTTTGATGAACCTGAACAAAACATCACACAGAAGTCGACTTACTGCTGAACACCTCCACTCAATTCTGAGGATTTCTTCAACATATTTAGAGTTTTTACTCAGTTCAAGTTTAAAAGTTAAAATTTAATATTTGTTTTCACTGCATGTTACTTCTCCTTAAACAAAGTGTTGTTTTTGATTAATAGATTTTTGCACTTTATTTTTTTGTATTTCAATCCAATTATATTTTAAAAATATTTCAGTTGAGTGGATGATAGAAAATTGCTATTATTGTTTTTTCTTTGAAGTAAATTTAGCCCACTTTTGCTAAAATAGAAAATATAGTCTACTGATGGTGCTGAATACCGGTTTCTTTCATTTAATGTTCATGTTATGGGGATATTTATATAAAGGAAATTTGTCTTTTGTGTCTGTTGAAAATTAAAGATTACTGACAGAGCCATCACAGTAGGTGCGCAGCTGATTTTTTTATTTGGCCCTCCGTCCAGAAGAATCAAGGCTGTAATCACTGCGCAAGGTGCTTCAACAAAGTACAGAATAAAGGGTCTGAATACTGATGTAAATGTATATTTTATTTTTAAGAAATAAGCAAAAAAATTCAATAAACCCGTTTTCGCTTTGTCATTATGTGGTATTGTGTGTAGATTAATGAGGGGAAAAAATAAAGGCAGTGAATGTGAAAACAGTGTGCGTCTATGATCTGTGGTTAAAAAGATAATGTCCTAAAACAAATGCTTCTCTGTGACATCACATGGTAGGATTAGAAGTACAAAACCTGGATGTCACGGTGGTATGAAGAGAGTCGGGAGACAGGCGCAGGAATGTGTAATAGGGTTTTTTATTAATCCCAAATTACAGAGTGCCGTGTAAGGGCACGGCGACGAAGACCAAACAAACACGTAATAAAAACACAGGGTTGAAACCCAAACAAAAGAGAGAGGAGTACCTTGAATAAATACACACGCGTACAATGATTAACCCACAGGACGAGACCTGTAATCATCTGCGCAATCCACAAGGGCACGAAAGCCAAAACACACAGCACAGGTACACACACAGCACAGGTACACACACGCACCAGCGGACATAGTAACAATAATCGACAAGACCATGGAAACCAAAGGGAACATATATTCAAATACTAATCGGTGAGAATAAGGGACAGGTGTGCGTGATGAAAGTTCCGGAGGGATTCGTGACACCTGAACGAGTATCTAGCTCAAGGTAGGGTATTTTCTTGCTCCCCACATCACCTTGAATCTCATATTGCTTCATTTTTTTAAAACCTTTTGATGATGTCATCGGGGTAGAACATTTCAACTTTATATTTAATTCTACAAAACTTAGAAATAACCCAATTTCGCATGTTGACACCGGTATTGTGCTAACCCTAACCCTAAAATGCAAATGAGGTTGAAAAGTTGCCCTTTAAAGCAAATTACCTGCAATTCTAATAATTTTGCCATGGGGCAGAGATTTTTTTTTTAAAACAGCACATTTTATTTGCTGGAGCCATAGCCCACCCATAGCACGCGCTCCAGCAGGTATATTTCACGGGTCACCTCCAAAGCCAATTCCTCCTTTGGTCGCCTTTCCTTCCAGTTCTCTGCTGCCAATGACTGGCACGAACTGCAATAATCACTGCAGCTGGAGACTCATATCTGCTTCACTAGCTTTAAGCACCAGCTGTCAGAGCAGCTCACAGATCACTGCACCTGTAAATAGCTCATCTGTAAATAGCCCATCCAACTACCTCATTCCCATACTGTTATTTATTTTGCTCCTTTGCACCCCAGTATCTCTACTTGCACACTCATCTTCACTCCAGTGTTTAATTGCTATATTGTAATTATTTTGCCACTATGGCCTATTTATTGTCTTACCTCCCTTATCCTACCTCATTTGCACACACTGCATATAGACTTTTTCTATTGTGTTATTGACTGTATGTTTGTTTATTCCATGTGTAACTCTGTGTTGTTGTTTGTGTCGCACTGCTTTGCTTTATCTTGGCCAGGTCGCAGTTGTAAATGAGAACTTGTTCTCAACTAGCCTACCTGGTTAAATAAAGGTTAAATAAAATAAATAAATAACAAATTTCATGCAGTTGTACACATCTGCCATGGGGCACAGAGACATTTTTGCCATTTTAAAGAAAGTTTTCTGCAGTTCTACACTTTTGCCATGCAGTGGAGAGAAAATTTTGAAATTTTATAACACGTTCTATGCAATTCTACTCATTTTGCCATGTGGCAGACAGAATTATTTGCAGTTTTAAAGCTAATTTACTGCATTTCTACAAACATGCCCCAAGTTTAGATAACTGGCCAGTCAAACTTAGCAATCTAAAAATTGTTAGCTGACATGGCTAATTGAGTGACTGTCAGTGACAGACAAAACAATATTTTGAACTTGCACCTTGTGTATTCTACTATTCTAACTCGCAACAATAAGTTCAGACAGAGTTCCAAAAAAACCACACATAAGTGACTTACGCCTGGAGCCGGACTTGGAAGTGACTTGGAGTATTGATACCCCATCCAAAGTGTAATTATAACTTCACCATGCTCAAAGGGACATTCAATGTCTGCTTTTTTTTGTTTTTTTCCCCCCATCTACCAATAGGTGCCCTTCTTTTCGGGGCATTGGAAAACCTCACTGGTCTTTGTGTTTGAATCTGTGTTTAGAATTCACTGTATGTGTGGGGTACAGAGACGAGGTAGTCTTTTAAAAATCATGTTAAACAATAGTATTGCACACAGTGAGTCCATGCAACTTATGTGACTTGTTAAGCTAATTTGTACTCCTGAACTTATTTAGGCTTTCAACAACAAAGGGGTTGAATACTTATTGACTCAAATGGAAAGATGACATTTCAGCTTTTCATTTTTAAATCATTTATAAACATTTTGAAAAACGTGATTCCATTTAAAAAATATGAGGTCTTGTGTGTAGGCCAGGGACACAAAATCTCAACTTAATCACTTTTAAAGTCAGACTGCATCACAACAAAATGTGGAAAAAGTCAAGGGTTGTGAATATTTTCTGAATGCACTGTATATCCCCAAAGCAAAGGGCCAAATGTACAATCATGCTAAATGCTGTTCCATTCTTGCAATTACATTTATATCCACTGGAGGGCACCATCAACACACTAATATTCACTGAGAATGACAGAGACAGACAGTCTTCTGTGTCATAATTATGGTTTTATCCAGACAAAACCAGTTTACCCGAGATGTGAAAAAACATATAATAGAACACAAAATGTATTAACACACATTTATTACTTTGCTTACAAATGTTTTCTTCCCTCAATTTCTTAGTTAAGCTCTGTGCTTTGTGCTCGCTGGAGTAGCCATGCACTAATGATAACACAGCTATAAATTACTTATGTAAAATAAATATTGAATAAATAGTAGAAAAGCAAACTTATATTCAAATGTGAAAATTTGATTTCATCGTCTAGGCCACAACATATCCAGGGCACTCATGCACACACAAACACACACACACACACCACAATTGTGTGTTTAGTGTTTTGAGAAGAAAACAACTACATCCAGTGAGCACTGATAAGTCAAAATTGTCAAGGTTCATACATGTACATTCAAATAAGACATTTGGTGCGTTCAATAATCTACAATGCAGTTATATAACAGTCTTGTTCAGAGATTTTAAAGACATTCTCCCTGTATAAGCTATGGGGCTACACATTGGCTGCCTCCCAGGCTTTGACACAATGTCTGGAGTCCCTTTGCCAGCTGCTATGCATTTGGAATCTCTCTTTCTCTCTCTCTGTATATCTTTCCTCACTTTCCCTTCTTCTCTCTGTTGTCTGACAAGCCCACTGATTCCAACGCAAACAGATACATCCTCTCCCCTCCTCTCACTCCCCTCTCTACTATAGTCCCACTCGCTGGGGAAAGCTCTCTGTTTCCTCCCTCTTTCCAGTGCTTTACTCAATGGCCTCCATCTTAATGAAAACATGGACCAAGTTTTAAAGGCCTATCTCTTAGTAAAACAATGTTTAAACGCCTACCTCTGGGTAAAACGATGTTTAAAGGCCTACCTCTGGGTAAAATGATGTTTAAAGGCCTACCTCTTGGTAAAACAATGTTTAAACGCCTACCTCTGGGTAAAACGATGTTTAAAGGCCTATCTCTTGGTAAAACAATGTTTAAACGCCTACCTCTGGGTAAAACGATGTTTAAAGGCCCACCTCTGGGTAAAACAATGTTTAAACGCCTACCTCTTAATAAAACCATGTTTAAACGCCTACCTCTGGGCAAAACGATGTTTAAAGGCCTACCTCTGGGTAAAACAATGTTTAAACGCCTACCTCTTGGTAAAACCATGTTTAAACGCCTACCTCTTAATAAAACCATGTTTAAACGCCTACCTCTGGGTAAAACGATGTTTAACGGCCTACCTCTTGGTAAAACAATGTTTATACGCCTACCTCTTGGTAAAACCATGTTTAAACGCCTACCTCTTAATAAAACCATGTTTAAAGGCCTATCTCTTAATAAAACCATGTTTAAACGCCTACCTCTTAATAAAACCATGTTTAAACGCCTACCTCTTGGTAAAACGATGTTTAAAGGCCTACCTCTTGGTAAAACAATGTTTATACGCCTACCTCTTGGTAAAACAATGTTTAAAGGCCTACCTCTTGGTAAAACAATGTTTAAACGCCTACCTCTGGGTAAAACAATGTTTAAAGGCCTACCTCTGGGTAAAACGATGTTTAAAGGCCTACGTCTTGGTAAAACAATGTTTAAAGGCCTACCTCTTGGTAAAACAATGTTTAAAGGCCTACCTCTTAATAAAACCATGTTTAAAGGCCTACCTCTTGGTAAAACGATGTTTAAAGGCCTACCTCTGGGTAAAACAATGTTTAAACGCCTACCTCTGGGTAAAACGATGTTTAAAGGCCTACCTCTTGGTAAAACCATGTTTAAAGGCCTACCTCTGGGTAAAACAATGTTTAAAGGCCTACCTCTGGGTAAAACGATGTTTAAAGGCCTACCTCTTGGTAAAACAATGTTTAAAGGCCTACCTCTTGGTAAAACCATGTTTAAAGGCCTACCTCTGGGTAAAACAATGTTTAAAGGCCTACCTCTTGGTAAAACAATGTTTAAAGGCCTACCTCGTGGTAAAACCATGTTTAAAGGCCTACCTCTTGGTAAAACAATGTTTAAAGGCCTACCTCTTGGTAAAACAATGTTTAAACGCCTACCTCTGGGTAAAACGATGTTTAAAGGCCTACCTCTTGGTAAAACAATGTTTAAACGCCTACCTCTGGGTAAAACGATGTTTAAAGGCCTACCTCTTGGTAAAACAATGTTTAAAGGCCTACCTACTAGTAAAATTAATTTAAGTGCTTAAATTATTGACTTCAATGTGTTATGTTTTTTAGCCTGCCAGTTTTGGAGGATAAGTAAAACAATATTTGAACAGGAGCCCCCTGATGTAGAAATGGAGCATTCCACAATGTCTCAAATCCAGATGTGATCATATAAAAATAATGTAAGTAATTTTCAACCAATGTATAGCCTATTATTTACAAAGTATCTATAAACTATCTACAAAAACGAATAAAGAACCATTTATTAACAACTTACAAACTCTCCATGAATAATTTTAAGTAGGCAACACCTTAATGTTACTTACGATTTACCTACAAGTGGGCAGTTCTAGATGAGGATGTACAATATCAGAGTTTCTGCATTTCATTTTGAAACTATATACGATATACCAGTTATTACCATTCATCTCAAATAGAAGTGGCATGAACATAGAATTGGCCACAAGATGGGAGTATGAGATATGTATTTGCAAAGGTAGATAAATGTTTAATAAGCGTTTAATATATCACACACAAACTACCTTTATGGAAAAATATTTGAAGTTACGTACAATCTAATAATAATAATAATAATAGTATTAATATTTGATATTTTTCCCATTTCTGACAATGTAGGCAGCACGCGCGTGCGTGTTGTGAAACCTGCGCCTCAAATGCCACGCCTACTAGTTTGACAGACATCACCCCCGTTCAAAAAAAAATCTGTTGTGGAGTTTACGCCATATTTCGTTGCTGCCCCATGGTTTATGCTGCACGGTTTAAATGATCAACGTCTTCAAACGAGGTTGTATTTGAATTTAAACTGCAGTTTGGGGACCGCGGAAAGGAAGTTCTGTTTTTGTGTGGTCATACCTACCTGCTCGTGCTTGCCTTGCTCGCATTACAATGGTTGCGTCCTGTATTGACGTTTGCCTGGGTCCATCATCGCTGTGGTGCTGAAAAGAAACGAACCTGTGCGGCCGAAACGAAACTGTGCGGCCGTAGCGAGTGTATGCTGCTGCGAAGGATGAGGAGGTTTCTGTGGATCTGCAGCGGTTGAATTGCACCACCTCGCCCACTTATTGCTGTGTTCTTGATTTTATCCCTCAAAACCTGGACTCTACCGGTGCAGTTTATGAAGGTAACGTTAAGCATGCATAATAATAACGTCATGCCATGGTTAGCTTGCTAGCTTGCATAGCACAGCTGTTGTAGCAAGTTAGCTAACTAGATGTTAATCTATCCAGAGACAGTATAGCTACACCTCTACGTTAGCTGATGCTAGTCTTAGTGACAGTGACAACTATTTGATGGCCTGGTGGTTGGCTTTCTAGCTAACTAACATCAATGTGTTGTTCTTTTTTCCCTGTCATATGCCAGTTGACAGCCATATGGGCTACAGTTAACTAGAATAGAATGAAACAGAACAGAATAGAGTGTGCATTTCTAACCTATGGCAGGTTTTGGGAGAGGGAGGGAGTGTAGGCCAGGGGAGAAGGTAGAGGCTAAATATATGTCTGGGTCAATAGATGGATTAACCTGTTTCTTGAATCAGTACACAGAGAGACCCCACTGATTCTAATTACAGGTAGGCTACACACTGGTTTAGCTGGTTGACATAATAAACTCCACTCGGATTTCATACAAGTCCTGTTTGCCTGTAATAATGCATTTATGACACGTATTCATGTTGTATTCATGCTGCTGGATGCAAGACCCAGTGCTCGGTTCCTATCACAAGAAATATGGAAGCTCTAGTCTAGTGCACTGAATGACTTCATAGAAACACTCGGCTTTTAAATCTACCTGCTGTTACAAAGAAAGACTGAGTGAATAGTGCTTCGCCGAAATGGCATTGTCCCTGGAATCTATAGATTCCCCAGTGATGTCATCATGATATTTCCTTCTCTGCCTCCTTTGCTGACCATAGTGGAATATAGAGCTAGAGGAGCAGCCATTTGCTATCACACAATCTCAACTCTCTCTCTCTCTCTCTCTCTCTCTCTCTCTCTCTCTCTCTCTCTCTCTCTCTCTCTCTCTCTCTCTCTCTCTGATCAAGAGCTGCAGGGCTATAGTGGAAAATCAAGAGAAAGAGTAGAAAGGAGAGGATGATTGTATCCTCTGTCTCTCCATCTCTCACTCTCTGTCTGTCTAAAGCAGCATCACACTTTTAGAGACTGGGTCAGTTGTTGTCAAGTGCAAGGGTTTTGACAGTGCAGTGAATGAGAGTGATGGAGTACATGGGATTTGTTGGGGGAGAAGGGGGGGGTGTGCTGCAGACAACGGAAAAGTGTGTGGTAAATGACATAAAACACATATGTGCTCACGAAGCTCTAAAACAGGATGAGTCACTAGGGGGTCTACACTGTAGTGTCCCCACCTCCGTGGTTGGGGGTGGTGAGTAAGTAGCTACAGTGCTGCTGGGGCTAAATATTAGAATGAATGAGATCGATAGCAACAAACACCTCTGGAGCTTTAAGAATGGGAGAGAGAGGCAGGAAGGAAGGAATCCGGGAGAATGAGAATGGGGTTTTATCAATGGCAAAGTTCTCTAACCTCGAGCTCACAGCAATCGACAACATAATTGTGTTTGTTAGGTTGTTCATCATTATGCACAATTCTGTGTGGACATAATTGATAGCCTATGTTGCACAGGAGTGCAGGTGATTTTAATTTGCGACCCAAAAGCCTTTTCAGAGTAAATCTCGTGTCATGAACAACGTTGTTTAGATTTGTGCCCAGGGTTAAATGGCTTGTTAGCTACTGTTGGCTTTAGCCTCACAAAGCTAAGAAGGCTTGCTAGACCACGCACGGAAAAAACTGAGAATAGTGGAAAGAGAGAAAAAAAAGAGTGCATACGCTCTCTAGTGTCACGCATGAGTGTGTGATCTGTGATGCATGTGTGGCGCTCCACAGTTGATCTAATGATGGCAGCCCACCAAATGGCATCCTATTCCCTACATAGTGCACTACTTTTGACCAGAGCCCTAGGGTGAATAGGGTGCCATTTGGGATACATCTGTGGTGACTGAGGTCTGCAGAGTGGAAGATCTGAGAGGAAGGGGAACTCCCTTTGTGTGTGGAACATAACCTATCTGGGTTGTGTTCAGTAGGCCACATTGTAGCAAAACGTGTTGAAACGAAAATGAGTGTTTGTTATAGAGGTCGACCGATTAATCGGAATGGCCGATTAATTAGGGCCGATTTCAAGTTTTCATAACAATCGGAAATCTGTATTTTTGGACACCAATTTGGCCGATTATTATTATTTTTTACACCTTTATGTAATCTTTATTTAACTAGGCAAGTCTTATTTTCAATGACGGCCTAGGAACGGTGGGTTAACTGCCTCGTTCAGGGGCAGAACGACAGATTGTCACCTAGTCAGCTCGGGGGATCCAATCTTGCAAACTTATAGTTAACTAGTCCAACGCTATAACCACCTGCCTCTCGTTGCACTCCACAAGGAGACTGACTGCCTGTTACGCAAATGCATTAAGCCAAGTTAAATTGCCAGCTAGCATTAAACTTATCTTATAAAAAACAATCAATCAATCATAATCACTAGTTAACTACACATGGTTGATGATATTACTAGTTTATCTAGTGTGTCCTGCATTGCATATAATCGATGTGGTGCGTATCGTTGCTCCAATGTGTACCCAACCATGAACATCATTGCCTTTCTTAAAATCAATACACAGAAGTATTTATTTTTAAACCTGCATATTTAGCTAAAAGAAATCCAGGTTAGCAGGCAATATTAACCAGGTGAAATTGTGTCACTTCTCTTCAAATCAAATCTAAATCAAATCAAATGTATTTATATAGCCCTTTGTACATCAGCTGATATCTCAAAGTGCTGTACAGAAACCCAGCCTAAAACCCCAAACAGCAAGCAATGCTGCAGTCAGTGTATATGCAACAGTTTGGGCCGCCTAATTTGCCAGAATTTTACGTAATTATGACATAACATTGAAGGTTGTTCAATGTAACAAGAATATTTAGACTTATGGATGCCACCCGTTAGATAAAATACGGAATGGTTCCGTATTTCACTGAAAGAATAAACATCTTGTTTTCGAAATTATAGTTTCCGGATTCGACCATATTAATGACCTAAAGCTCATATTTCTGTGTGTTATTATGTTATAACTAAGTCTATGATTTGATAGATCAGTCTGCCTGAGCGGTGGTAGGCAGCAGCAGGCTCGTAAGCATTCATTCAAACAGCACTTTCGTGCGTTTTGCCAGCAGCTCTTCGTTGTGCGTCAAGCCTATCAACTCCGGAGATGAGGCTGGTGTAACCGAGGTGAAATGGCTAGCTGGTTAGCGGGGTGCGCACTAATAGCATTTCAAACATCACTCACTCTGAGACTTGGAGTAGTTGTTCCCCTTGCTCTGCATGGGTAACGCTGCTTCGAGGGTGGCTGTTTTCGTTGTGTTCCTGGTTCGAGGAGAGGGACGGAAGCTATACTGTTACACTGGCAATACTAAAGTGCCTATGAGAACATCCAATTCTCAAAGTTTAATGAAATACAAATGGTATAGAGAGAAATAGTCCTATAATTCCTATAATAACTACAACCTAAAACGTCTTACCTGGGAATATTGAAGACTCATGTTAAAAGGAACCACCAGCTTTCATATGTTCTCATGTTCTGAGCAAGGAACTTAAACGTTAGCTTTCTTACATGGCACATATTGCACTTTTACTTTCTTCTCCAACACTTTGTTTTTGCATTATTTAAACCAAATTGAACATGTTTCATTATTTATTTGAGGCTAAATTGATTTTATTGATGTATTATATTAAGTTAAAATAAGTGTTCATTCAGTATTGTTGTAATTGTCTCTGATTTCTGTTTTATAACCCATAGTGATTACTGTATCAGATAGGTAATGCTGTCCTGTTGAACTTGGTGTGAAAACACTAAAGACAACGGTAGGCCAATATATCACCTGATGGATCTGTAAAGCAATATGCATCCTACTTTATTCAGGAGTTAGGTTACTAACTTCGGTCTAGGGCCTAGGAGTTGCATTGGGATTCAAGGTAGGCTAGCTCCTCTGCATTTGGCATGGTGTCTGTCTGGTCTCTCCACCCAGCTCCAGCAATTCAGAGCTGTGGCTCTATTACTGAAAGGTCACTCAGCCCCATAGACTCAGCCTATGATTTGGACTCTGTTATGGAGGGGGGTGGTGTTGGCAGGCGAGCCAGGTTGGAAGCGGGTTACACTGACACGCAGTCTATCTGCTCCCATCCCTCAAGTTCATGGCTATTGGATGGGACCCACCCTCCACTCAAGGCTAGCTGCCATGGCCATTCACTGCCAACTTTGTGTGGTTGTCCTGGATGCTAGAGTGACAGAAAGTGCAGTAAACGAACACAGTGACAGACAGTAAAGGTCAAAGTAGGTATTTATGGATCAGTATGTTAACTAGGATTCTGCTGTGACTGTTCCATGTGTTGACATCTGCACACTGTAGGTGATGTTTTTGGACTGCAACTTTGTTCAAAGGAGGGCCTACGTTGTAAATAACCTTAGTCGTTTTCTTTCTTTTTTTTACACCCTTTTTTCTCCCCAATTTCGTGGTATCCAATTGTTAGTAGTTACAGTCTTGTCTCATCGCTGCAACTCCCGTACGGACTCGGGAGAGGCGAAGGTCGAGAGCCATGCTGCCAGGGCGTTTTATTAAACCAGCTCACAAATCACAGGACACTGGACTACAGCAGTAGCCACAAAACCCCACTCAGACACAGTCCAGGGAAAAAAACACCTGTTAAACATGAACTAAAGAAAACGCAACCCAAACTAACTGACAGCTAATGAACCAAAATGAAACCAGGTGAAACACAAAACAGACATAACCAAAAGAAAAGGAAAAAGGATCGGTGGCAGCTCGGTGGCAGCGCCACCCGGGAATAACCTTAGTCCTGAGACTCGTTGGGACATTTGGCCTTTTTCTGTTGGTAAGCGATAGTAAACAAAAACGGTCATTTCCTGAATAGACTTGAATAGATAATAAGGTATGGTTCAAGCCAGGACAGCTCCACTCCCTAGATATTGTTTAGGCCTAGTTTGACCATTTCATTCAAGCATTCAGAACATGGAAAACATAGACAAAGTGCATGTGAACTGTTAAAAACATGTTTAAATAATGGGAATGATAAACATGATAGAATAATAGCTAGTAGGTTTTTGAAGCGTCTGATCCCTGATCTCCCTGCTTTAACCTCTCTCTAACTGTGAGAAGTTGAGACCCGTGACATGGTATTGACCCATGTGGGCGTTCCACGGATGGGGCCAGTGTGACAACACCGTACAGCGCCTCAGCGTGTCTTTGTGTGTTGCACTGTGACATTCACAGGAACACCATTGTCACTGACAAAAGCCCTGCTGCTGGTGTGGCCATGGTTTATTTCGGGACCTTTCTGTGTGCAGTCAATGGATGATGTCATGCAGGGAAAAGGTCAAAGGTGATATAGCCTATCCTAGTTGTTTTAAAACTCTTTCTATGTTTCTACAGTCACTTTTCTCCCTAATATTTGATATGATTGTGAAATATGATTTTAATAAGTATCACCCTTCACCCTGTTATTACAACTTTATAACTCAGAATTAGGCCTAACAGCATCCATCCAAGCGTGTGTGTGTGGACTCTGGTAGGGACGTGAAGACTGCTAACCCTCCTGGGGAAGTCCTCTGTAGTGTGTGTAGCTCTCTTCCTCCCAGCGGTAGTGAACTGGGTCATGCCTCACTGAATCACTGAATCCTTTCATCGTACTGCAGCCTGACTGTGAGAGCGTAGACCATAAAGGATCAAGGGCCTTGGATCTGCTAGGGATCTCTTTCTAGACAATACTAGAATGAAGTATGACATCCTCAGCATCAGTCACAGTTTTAAGGAGGAGTGTGTTGTCTTACTTGACTCAAATATGCCGTAGCCGACTGTTTAAATAAAAAGTGGTATACTGGTGTTGAGGACGAGGCTAACCATTCGCCATTGCAGAATTGTTATTTTTTATTTCACTAGGCAAGTCAGTTAAGAACAAATTCCTACCCCAGCCAAACTCTCCCCTAACCCGGATGATGCTGGGCCAATTGTGCGCCGCCCTATGGGACTCCCGATCATGGCCGGGTTGTGATACAGCCCGGGATCGAACCAGGGTCTGTAGTGATGCCTCTAGCACTGAGATGCTGTGCCTTAGACCGCTGCACCACTCTGGGGCAATGTAATGTATTTAAATGCAGTATAATAAAAGGTCCCTCACCCTGCTGTTTTCTTTCTCTGTGTTGCAGACTCAGTGTGGACAGTAATGACCTCACCCTTCCAGTTGCCAGCTGGCAGTAACTACAATGACCGAGCATCAGAGCTGGCACAAGACAGGCAGCACACAGAGGTGGTCTGTAATGTTCTTCTGCTGGATAACACAGTTCAAGCCTTCAAAGTTAACGTAAGTACTGTACTATACTACTCCCGGCATCTACACTGACTGTACAGCCCTACATATCACCATAGAGAATGACTGGGTCAGGGCCTGCTCTCTCTTCTCTCAAGACCAGTTGTCTATCAATAGGCTACACAGTAACCAAGTAGGCCTATAAAGATAAATTAGACTTTGTTTAAAGGGCAATTCTGCCTCTTTTCAATCTCATGTTCATTACCTCCAGCACCATTCCAGTGTCTACGAATGTGAGAACGGCACGATTCTATGATCTGTGGTTAAAAATATATTTTTTAAATGCTTCTCTGTGACATCTCAGGGTACGATTAAAACTAAGAAGAATGGTGAATTTCAAAACTTGCAATGAGTTTCTAGCCAGAGGGAGGCTATTTTCTTGCTCCCCACAAATCTTATAGTGTTTAAAAATGTCATCGGGTAGAACTTTTTAACTTTATATATTTTTCTACATAATGTAGAAAAGCGCACATACAGTGCATTCGGAAAGTATTCAGACCACTTGACTTTTTCCACATTTTGTTACGTTACAGCCTTATTCTAAAATGGATTAAATAGGTTTTTTTCCGTAATCAGTCTACACACAATACCCCATAATGACAAAGAAAAAACAGGTCTTTAGTATTTTTGCATATAAAAAAATACAAAATAATGAAAATCACATTTACATAACTATTCTGACACTTTACTCAGTACTTTGTTGAAGCACCTTTGGCAGCGATTACAGCCTCAATTCTTCTTCGGTATGACGCTACAAGCTCGACACACCTTTATTTGGGGAAGTCATTAAACAGTCATTCTTCTCTGCAGAACTTCTCAAGCTCTGTCAGGTTGGATGGGTAGCGTTGCTGCACAGCTATTTCCAGGTCTCTCCAGAGATGTTTGATCGGGTTCAAGTCCGGGCTCTGGCTGGGCCACTCAAGAACATTTAGAGACTTATCCCAAAACCACACCTGTATTGTCTTGGCTGTGTGCTTAGGGTCGTTGTCCTGTTGGAAGGTGAACCTTTGCCTCAGTCTGAGATCCTGAGCGCACTGGAGCAGGTTTTCATCAAGGATCTCTCTGTACCTTGGTGGTTCCAAACTTCTTCCATTTAAGAATGATGGAGGCCACTGTGTTCTTTGGTACCATTTCCCAGATCTGTGCCTTGACACAATCCTGTCTCTGAGCTCTACGGATAATTCCTTTGACCTCATGGCTTGGTTTTTGCTCTGACATTCACTGTCAAATGTGGGACCTTATATAGACATGTGTGTGCCTTTCCAAATCATGTCCAATCAATTGAATTTACCAAAGGTTGACTCCAATCAAGTTGTAGAAACAGGATGCACCTGAGCTCAATTTCGAGTCTTATAGCAAAGAGTCTGAATACTTATATAAATACGGTATTTCTGTTCTTTATTTTTAATAAATGTGACTCACCACCTAGATTTTGTCTGATGTAGCAACATTTGAATTTCGTTTAAAAAAAGTAATAATTACATTGGATAAAAATAGACTCAGATCTACAAAATGGTGTATCATACACAGCATTTTTGAGGAACAATGGGAAAATAATTCTACTTTGAAAGTTTATACACTTGTAAACTCACTTTGAATGTTTTGATACCTACTTGAGAGCTCTCCTTTGTCTACACCCATTCAGCATTGTTCACACCCTCTTAAGCCAGGCCCACCTATCTCTTTTAAGGATTCACATGAGGTCATGTGCTAAACACTAAAAGTGGTAGTATCTTACAACAAGGAAACATTCCAGGTTAACCGAAAGTGTCCAGATAAAAAAAAATATTTTATAAATATTAGATGACGCTTACCCAGATACACTTGTCTAAATTGATGGGTCATGTGAAAGAAATGCTATAACCCGCCAGCCACATCCAGTGGTGGAATAAGTACTACATTGTCATACTTGCATGAAAGTGTAAATAATTTCAAATTCCATATATTACACCAGACGGCACAAATGTATTATAAGAAATAAATCATTTGACGGATAGGCAGGGGCACAATGTATCAAAAGTAAAAGTTAAAGTATTTCATTTCAACTTCCTTATGTTAAGAAAACCAGACGGCACAATTGTATTATTTTTTGACAGATAGCCAGGGGGGACACTTCAACACTCAGACATCATTTACAAACGAAGCATTTGTGTTTAGTGAGTCTGCCAGATCAGAGGCAGTATGATGACCAGGGATGTTCTCTTGATTAGTGTTTGAAATGGACCATTTTCTTGTCAAAATGTAAAGAGTACTTTTGGGTGTCAAAGAAAATGTATGGAGTAAAAAGTACATTATTTTATTCATAAATGTAGTGAAGTAAAAGTTGCCAAAAAAATGAATAGTAAAGTAATGTAAAGTAAACTTATTAAGTAGTGCTTTAATGTATTTTACCTTAAGGACTTTACATCACTGCCCAAATGCTTTCACACCAGTACATTAGAATACTTTATATACTGTTACACATGCACTTATCACATAGTGTTCCATACATAAGTTAAGGCCAAGCAACCTGAGTTGAAACCTGAGTGAGGTACACATGTACAGTACATATATTTAAGTGGTGGGCACTTAATACGGTCACATGATATTGTTGTGGAATGTCACAAAATCATGTTACGACCACACATATCAACAATATCAGCAACGGATGGCGTGTGTGTTAGGAGAGAGTCATGTGAATAGAGGCACTGCAGATAGTGCTGATAACTTGTCCGTCTGAACCATGCATCAACAAGGGAATCTATAGTCGGAGAACCTGTTTCTGTCCTGCCCTTGACTTTGGTGCAGGGCATGTGATGTCCATAGCCTCTTCGTCGCAAAAAACTCCCTGATCTTGTCAAAAATATAGTTTGTCTAGCTTTATCCAGTCCAGGTGGTGCTTTTACAGGCAGACCATCTATGGGAGGAAGGATGTCAGCGTTGCGCTTCAGCTGAAACCTAGTCCCGACAGTCCAAACGCCCCTTGGCGACAACACCAGGCTCCAGAGCAACGAAGGTGTAAAACAGCGAATAACAAAACAAATCTGAATACATTACAACCCTGCACAACATCAATTCACCTCCCAAGTTTAGCAAATAATAACCTCATACAAATATTTTTTTTTTTACCTGAACTGCTGGTACTGCTTGATCTGTGGCAGTGGCACTGAAGTACGGAGTCAGGTGTTGTTGCCAGCCATAGCATTCCACAAGCACCGTACCATCCTCCAGGCCAACCAGCTGTGGAACGTTGACCCCTGTCACTGTGCTGTCCTTCACAACACCAGCAATCTCAGACAAAGTGTTCACTCTGGCCTTTCTGAAGCGCTGCTTGATGCGGCTGAAGCACAAGTCAGGGGCAAACTTGGTGTGGCCTGTGATCAGGAAGTGAAGGTCCAGATTGTTGTGGAGCTTGTGCATGCATGGTCCACCAGACACAATAGAAGAGCACAAACTTGTTCTTGTTTTGGCCGCTGCAGTTTTCACGATTCAGGTCCACATGTTTTCCCAACTCCGTAGCTGGTGAAGAAATGGTGCATGTAGTCGATGACTGCGCTGCTGCCTTTGCTTGCTTGGGCCAGCTCTCGTTTTGATTACTGTACTGACTGGTGTGTTCTACTGATGCTGAAAGACAAATTCCAGATACAAATATTTTAGCATTATTATACAATAGATACGAAATGGCCTTCTGAGAACATCACTACACACAGTTCACACAGGTAATGTTAGCTACTGTAGTTAACCAGCCATCTAACGTCAGCTGGCTAGCTAACAGCAAGCTTTAACTAGCAATACAAAACGGATTGTCATAGCTATAAGTTCAATGTTAGCTAGCTGACATTAGGCTATAACTAGGAATGCGAAATGGCATTCTGAGAAAACATCACTAATGTTAAACACACTTCATACACGTACAGCTGAAGTCGTAAGTTTACATATACCTTAGCCAAATACATTTAAACTCAGTTTTTCACAATTCCTGACATTTAATCCTAGTAAAAATTCCCTGTCTTAGATCAGTTCGGATCACCAATTTATTTTAAGAATGTGAAATGTCAGAATAATGATTTATTTTAGCTTTTATTTCTTTCATCATATTCCCAGTGGGTTAGAAGTTTACATACACTCAATTAGTATTTGGTAGCATTGCCTTTAAATTGTTTAACTTGGGTGAAAGCCTTCCACAAGCTTCCCACAATAAGTTAGGTGAATTTTGTCCCATTCCTCCTGACAGAGCTGGTGTAACTGAGTCAGGTTTGTAGGCCTCCTTGCTCGCACACGCTTTTTCAGTTCTGCCCACAAATTTTCTATGGGATTGAGGTCAGGGCTTTGTGATGGCCACTCCAATACCTTGACTTTGTTGTCCTTAATCCATTTTGCCACAACTTTGGAAGTATGCTTGGGGTCATTGTCCATTTGGAAGACCCATTTGTGACCAAGCTTTAACTTCCTGACTGATGTCTTGAGATGTTGCTTCAATATATGCACATAATTTTTCTGCCTCATGATGCCATCTATTTTGTGAAGTGCACCAGTACCTCCTGCAGCAAAGTACCAACACAACATGATGCTGCCACCCCCGTGCTTCAAGGTTGGGATGGTGTGGTTTTGGAGCAGTAGCTTCTTCCTTGCTGAGCGGCCTTTCAGGTTATGTCGATATAGGACTCGTTTTACTGTGGATATAGATACTTTTGTACCTGTTTCCTCCAGCATCTTCACAAGGTCCTTTGCTGTTGTTCTGGGATTGATTTTTACTTTTCACACCAAAGTACGTTCATCTCTAGGAGACAGAATGCATCTCCTTCCTGAGCGGTATGACGGCTGCGTGGTCCCATGGTGTTTATACTTGCGTACTATTGTTTGTACAGGTGAACGTGGTACCATCAGGTGTTTGGAAATGGCTCCCAGGATGAACCAGACTTGTGAAGTTCTACCGTTTTCTTTCTGAGGTCTTAGCTGATTCTCTGACTAAACCAACTAGGCTCATAATTTAACAATTGTATTCGTATTTACAGATGACATGCACGTTTGATATTAAGCCGCATGAAAGTTTACATATTTGAGAAGGCATTTCTGACATTTTGATTAAAAAAATAAAAAATAATGTTCAAAAGGCTCTCCTGGGAAGTCGTGACTTGCGACATACCCCTAGTTTCCTGAATCGGGTCACAAATGTGCAAACATTTCTAAAAAACCTGTTTTCACTCTGTCATTATCGGGTATTGTGTTTAGATTGATGAGGAAAAACATTTAATTTAATCAATTTTAGAATAAGGCTGTAACGTAACAAAATATGGAAAAGGTTAAGGCATCTGAATACCTTCCGAATGCACTGTATATAGACACTGGTATTGTGCTGGAGATAATGAAAATGTGGCTGAAAAGTGATGGAGTTTCACTTTAAAATACAGATGCATTGTAGTAGTTGGGACCAAAGGAGCCTGGGTCATTTTAGATATCTGTCATTAATAGCAGGATAGCAGAGACATAGCAGAATGTCTGGCATTCTAGTTTAAAAAGAGACTCCAGGGGTTACTAGCCAATGGAGTAAACACTTACACCAGGACTGAACTGCACACATCACAATGGCTTTTCCGAGCCAAGCGTGGGGGATATCTGGCCCGTGTGGTGTACTGTGGGCAACGGGGGCAGAGAGGCACAATGTTAATGCATTCCCCTCTGTGAGGTACTCTAATTACAACACACACACACACATAGCACCTCAGTCTAACCCCCGACCGACCATCTCTGTTGCCACGATACTCTTTGTTCTGTTCTGGGTTAAATAAGTCTGCTCAGCTGCTGACCACTAATCCCCTGGTCATGAATTAAGATGAGTTCATTTCAGGGACTACAGAGTTGTCATTATGGAGTCCTCTGTCTTTACTAGTGCCATGCGGGCCCGAACCAGGTCAGGGCTTCACTGCCAGATTAGGTGAATACAGGCCCTCATGTTTGTGTGCATATGTGTTTGATTTACTTTGTTGGCGTTGATGTGGGTTCTATCCTCTGGGAACCATCCAGTGTGTACAGACACACATCATGTATAAACAGGTGAAGTCAGTACTGATTGACAACTGACAGCTCCATTATCATGTCCTCTGGCATTCTACCGCCATGCGGGCGCCACCTCCAATACTTGCACTGCACAGGGAATCTACAAGAAGGCTTCTAAAAGGCATCTGTTTAACTTCTAGAGCTGGAGAGTTTCAGTAAAGCCCCTCGTTAGCTGGTAGTTTGGTTCCCAACGTGGCTGCTGTGCAATAGCCTAGTGGCTGGACAGAGTATGACCTGATAGCTGCTGAACGCTATGGTTAGAGCTCATCTCCAGGTTGACACACAGCACTCTGATTTCACCCGTTGGCGCCACATAGACTTGTGTGTGGTGTTTAGGGCTGTTGCGGTTACCGTATAACCGCCACACAGGCAGTCATGAGTCATGACCGTTGTAAAATTCCACGTGACTCGTAATCTCCTCTCATGCACTCTGGACATGTTGTGGTAGTACCTAACTCGCTAACAGTCACATCAAACACTTAGTACCTAACTCACATCAAACACTTATCATCAAAACAGCATATGCTTTTAAAACTCGCCTCACTGTAATGATCAATTTGAAGAAAGGAGTTCAGCAGCAGGTTGAAACTGAGTGTGAAACATGGTCCTTGTGGATGTTGTTTCAAAGCCTAACAACGAAATGGACAGCACTTTCTAAGGTGATGATTCATTCAAAACATCCATATGCATATTAGAGCTTATGAATCAAAATGATAATTGTGCCGTTATACAATATAGCCTTCTGCATATTACGCATGGCAAAAAAACTAAACAGATTGAAGATGCCTTTGGTCCATAATCGGTCTTGCCTTTACTGCAGAATTAAACACATTCGAGTAATCGCCTTTGAGTGTATCATTATGCATTCTGGGTGGTCTGGTTACCTTATGCTACGCTCCAAAATGTCTATCCACAGGTCTGGGAGAGAACTTATAGCCCTAGGCGATGCTGTTGGTTCATTGATTGTGCTAACAATTGTCGTGAATTTTGATTTTGAATGGCCTAGTAATAGGGCTTTTTAAAAATTATTATTCATTGGGTGACAAATTACCTTTTAGCTAGAGGTCGACCGATTAATCGGAATGGCCGATTAATTAGGGCCGATTTCAAGTTTTCATAACAATCGGAAATCTGTATTTTTAGACACCGATTTGGCCATTTTTTCAACAAAAAAATTGTGTGTGTGTAAATCTTTTTTTTACACCTTTATTTAACTAGGCAAGTCAGTTAAGAACACATTCTTATTTTAAATGAAGGCCTAGGAACGGTTGGTTAACTGCCTTGTTCAGGGGCAGAACGACAGATTTGTACCTTGTCAGCTCGGGGATTCAATCTTGCAACCTTACAGTTAACTAGTCCAACGCTCTAACCACCTGCCTCTCATTGCACTCCACGAGGAGCCTACCTGTTACGCGAATGCAGTAAGAAGCCAAGGTAAGTTGCTAGCTAGCATTCAACTTATCTTATAAAAAACAATCAATCAATTAATCATAATCACTAGTTAACTACACATGGTTGATGATATTACTAGTTTATCTAGCGTGTCCTGCGTTGCATATAATCGATGTGGTGCCGATCGCGGAAAAAGGACTGTCGTTGCTCCAATGTGTACCTAACCATAAACATCAATGCCATCAATGCAATATTTTTTTGTGTGTGTGTGTGTGTGTGAATTTTCCCCATTTTTCTCCCCAATTTCGTGGTATCCAATTGTTAGTAGCTACTATCTTGTAACCAGGTGAAATTGTGTCACTTCTCTTGCGTTCATTGCACGCAGAGTCAGGGTATATGCGATAATAAAAAATGTTTTGTTTTTGAAATTATAGTTTCCGGATTCGACCATATTAATGACCAAAGGCTCATATTTCTGTGTGTTATTATGTTATAATTAAGTCTATGATTTGATAGAGCAGTCTGACTGAGCGATGGTAGGCAGCAGCAGGCTCGTAAGCATTCATTCAAACAGCACTTTAGTTTGTTTTGCCAGCAGCTCTTCGCTGTGCTTCAAGCATTGCGCTGTTATGACTTCAAGCTTATCAACTCCCGAGATTAGGCTGGTGTAACCGATGTGAAATGGCTAGCTAGTTAGCGGGGCCCAGGTAGGGGCGAGGAGAGGGATGGAAGCTATACTGTTACACTGGCAATACTAAAGTGCCTATAAGAACATCCAATAGTCAAAGGTATATGGAATACAAATGGTATAGAGAGAAATAGTCCTAAAAATACTATATTAACTACAACCTAAACCCCCTTACCTTGGAATATTGAAGTCTCATGTTAAAAGGAACCACCAGCTTTCATATGTTCTCATGTTCTGAGCAAGGAACTTAAACGTTAGCTTTTTTACATGGCACATATTGCACTTTTACTTTCTTCTCCAACACTTTGTTTTTGCATTATTTAAACTAAATTGAACATATTTCATTATTTATTTGAGGCTAAATAGATTTGTATTGATGTATTATATTAAGTTAAAATAAGTGTTCATTCAGTATTGTTGTAATTGTCATTATTACAAATAAATGTAAAAAATTGGCCGATTGATCGGTATCGCCTTTTTTTGGTCCTCGAATAATCGGTATCGGTATCGGCGTTGAAAAGTCATAATCGGTCGACCTCTACTTTTAGCTACAGAATATCTCACCACTATGCGTTTCCATCTCCTCCTCTCTCTCCTTTTATTGCTTTCTTCAGCACACAGAGAGGGGCTGTCAACAGTTTAGTGAACTTTGTTTCCTATGGATGTTCCTGAACAGATTTCACTTAGTTTCCCAAATGAAGTACAGGGTATCGGCAGGAACAGGGTTGGAGAGCCCATGGCATACAGAGTGTGGGTGGAATATCACCTGTCTCGCAGCGAGTGAAATAAGTGTTGTATTTATTTCTCAGCTGCTCATATAAAGCACAGCTCCGCTATAAAACCGAAGTAGCCTATTTGCGTGCATACGGATCCCCCTCCCCCCACCTGTTCCTGCTCATTTGATAATGGGCCAATCTAAATCAAAACTAATTTGACATATTTGTAAAGACAGGATAAAAAAAATAGTCTGATGGGTGAAAATAGGATCACTTGATGAGAGAACAGCTGTGCAGCCTGAGGCAAGGAAAAGTGCGCAAGCTTTTTTTTTTGCGACTTTGTCAAATTATCAATAGCCTATAGTCGCATCATATATGTTTTGATTTCTAAAACATTGAGGTTTGTATCATTTATAACTAAAGTTGCCAAATAACTCAAAATCTAGCATATAGGACTTGTTTCAAATGATCACTTTTACACTCGACATAGCCACTTCATATGCGCACTCCCTCTGTAATGGGAAAAATATCCTTCTATTTCATTCAGCTAAGTTCAATTACATCCTTCTTACTATTGCACGACAATAACCGTCTGACAAAATGTCATGACTGCCACAGCCCTAGTGGTGTTTACTAATTTATGCAGATACTTAAAGGTTTCCAGTTATTATTCATTTCCTCTACATTATTTATCACTTAATGCCAGTTACACAGTCAAACACAGTCATGGAAGTACTTCCGTTTCAGTGCATGGGGGCATAGTGAAGCTCTGTGAAAATCACTGTTTCACTGAACAAGCCAGTCAACTGGTTGGTCCGGTTTCTTTACATTACTGAGAGATTGGCGTATGTAGTTAGGTGATTGAAACATGCTTTTTCTGCTTTCCTCCCTGGTTGGCATTACAAGGTAGACTGTGATTGTGGAGCCTCAGTTGAGATTGAGAAGTATGGTGTTCCTCAAGGCTCCATGTTCGGACCAATGGTCTTCCTACTACTAGTAGGAAGATGGCATAGCAGTAGGATGTCTGTTTGTCTTGTCCCGTCCCATGTATATATCTTTTTCTTCGTATATGTTTCGTATATATATATATATATATATATATTATTTTTATCTACGGACTGAACATACTCACCTGCAACCCGCCTCACCCAATGTGGTACGGATCTGCTATTTTTTAGACTTTAGAACCGGAACCCCCATCAGAAGCTAGCCATCTAACTAGCTAGTAGTCAGTTAGCCACTGCTAGCGGTCATCACTGTTAACTCGGACATCAGCCAGCCTCAGCCCGGTCAATTCCTACCAGTCTGCACAGCGCTATATCAACCCAGAGCATATCAGACTGCTTTTTCTCTACCACATCTCCAGATTCCTACCGCAAGCTCTGAACCTTTACACCGGATCATCGCAGCTAGCTAGCTGCTATCCGAGTGGCTACTCCTGGCTAATGTCTCTGTCCCGAAGCAAGCACCAGTTAGCCTGAAGCTAGCCTCGAGCTACGCCCATTTCCCGGCTAGCTGAAGAAGTCCATCAGACAATTCTTGTGCTACAATACGTATATTGCCAATTGGCCTGGACCCTTTTACTGCCGACACAGAGCCCCGCCGATCCATCACGACTGGTCTGCCGACGTAACCGTCCGAGGGGGTTTCAACAGGCTCTTCCGTTGCGACGTCCCCTGAAGGACCATCTGCTTGCCTGCTATCCCCAGCCCGCTAGATGTCTGAATCGCCATGTCTCCAGCTCGCCTAGCTACTCACTGGAGCCTATGATCACTCGGCTACACATGCCTCTCCCTAATGCCAATATGCCTTGTCTATTGCTGTTTTGGTTAGTGATTATTGTCTTATTTCACTGTAGAGCCTCTAGCCCTGCTCAATATGCTTTACCTAGCCATTTTGTTCCACCCCCCACACATGCGGTGACCTCACCTGGCTTAAATGGTGCCTCTAGAGACAAAACTTCTCTCATCGTCACTCAATGCCTAGGTTTACCTCCACTGTATTCACATCCTACCATACCCTTATCTGTACATTATGCCTTGAATTTATTCTTCCACGCCCAGAAATCTGCTCCTTTTACTCTCTGTTCCAAACGCACTAGACGACCAGTTCTTATAGCCTTTGGCCATACCCTTATCCTACTGCTCCTCTGTTCCTATGGTGATGTGCTGAGGACCTGCAGCCCCCAGCACTACTCCCATTCCCCAGGCGCTCTCATTTGTTAACTTCTGTAACTGTAAAAGCCTTGGTTTCATGCATGTTAACATGAGAAGCCTCCTCCCTAAGTTTGTTTTATTCACTGCTTTAGCTGCTTTAGCACACTCCGCCAACCCCGGATGTTCTAGCCGTGTCTAAATCCTGGCTTAGGAAGGCCACCAAAAAATCCAGAAATGTCCAACCCTAACTAACATTTTCCGACAAGATAGCCTGCAGAGTTCTGTCATACTATCCAGGTCTGTGCCCAAACAATTCGAGCTTGTACTTTTAAAAATACACCTTTCCAGAAACAAGTTTCTCACCGTTGCCACTTGTTATAGACCCCTTTCAGCCCCCAGCTGTGCCCTGGAGACCATATGTGAATTGATTTCCCCCCATCTATCTTCAGAGTTCGTACTGTTAGGTGACCTAAACGGGGACATGCTTAACACCCCAGCCATCCTACAACCTAAGCTAGAGGCCCTCAATCTCACACAAATTATCAGGTACAACCCTGAATCCGTAACCAACTTGCCATCTAAATACAGCTCTGCTGTCTTCAACCAGGATCTCAGCAATCATTGCCTCATTGCCTGCATGCGTAATGGGTCCAGGGTCAAACGACCACCCCGCATCACTGTCAAACGCTCCCTAAAACACTTTAGCGAGCAGGCCTTTCTAATCGACCTGGCCCGGGTATCCTGGGAGGATATTGACCTCATCACATCAGTAGAGGATGCCTGGTTTCTCTTTAAAAGTGCTTTCCTCACTGTCTTAAATAAGCATGCCCTGTTCAAAAACTGTAGAACTAAGAACAGATATAGCCCTTGGTTCACCCCAGACTTGACTGCCCTTGACCAGCACAAAAACATCCTGTGGTGTTCTGCATTAGCATCGAATAAAGTCCATGGAGAATAAGAGCACCTCCTCCCAGCTTCCCACTGCACTGAGGATAGGAAACATTGTCACCACTGATAAATCTACGATAATCAATCATTTCAATAAGCATTTTTCTACGGCTGGCCATGCTTTCCACCTGGCTACCCCGACCCCAGCCAACATCTGAGCACCTGCTGCAGCAACTTGCCCAAGCCCTCTCCCCCGCTTCTCCATCACCCAAATCCAGACAGCTGATGTTCTGAAAGAGCTGCAAAATCTGGATCCCTACAAATCAGCTGGGCTGGACAATCTGGATCCTCTCTTTCTAAAATTATCCGCCAAAATTGTTGTAACCCCTATTACTAGCCTATTCAACCTCTCTTTCTTATCGTCTGAGATCCCCAAAGATAGGAAAGCTGCGGCTGTCATCCTCATCTTCAAAGGTGGTGACACTCTAGATCCGAGTTGTTATAGACCTGTATCCATCCTGCCATGCCTTTCTAAATTCTTCGAATTTACAGTACTGTGCAGCCGTCTTCATTGACCTGGCCAAGGCTTTTGACTCTTTCAATCATCGCATTCTTATCGGCAGACTCAATAGCCTTGGCTTCTCAAATGACTGCCTCGCCTGGATCACCAACTACTTATCAGATAGAGTGCTGTGTGTCAAATCGGAGGGCCTGTTGTCCGGACCTCTGGCAGTCTCTATGGGGTTGCCACAGGGTTCAATTCTCGGGCCGACTCTTTTCTCTGTATATATCAATGATGTCGCTCTTGCTGATTCTCTGATCCACCTCTACGCAGACAACGCCATTCTGTATACATCTGGCCCTTCTTTGGACACTGTGCTAACAAACCTCCAAACGAGCTTCAATGCCATACAACACTCAATCCGAGTCCTCCAACTGCTTTTAAATGCAAGTAAAACTAAGTGCATGCTCTTCAACCGATTGCTGCCTACACCCTCCCGCCCGACTAGCACTGCGACCTGTATGCTCTCGTTGGCTGGCCCTCACTACATACTCGTCGCCAAACCCACTGGCTCCAGGTCATCTATAAGTCTATGCTAGGTAAACTACTCTGGACTGTTCTAACTTAGAATATGTGGACATCTACAAATACCTAGGTGTCTGGTTAGACTGTAAACTCTCCTTCCAGGCTCACATTAAGCATCTCCAATCCAAAATTAAATCTAGAATCGGCTTCCTATTTCGCAACAAAGCCTCCTTCACTCATGCTGCCAAACATACCCTCGTAAAACTGACTATCCTACCGATCCTTAACTTCAGCGATGTCATTTATAAAATAGCCTCCAACACTCTACTCAGCAAACTGGATGTATACTACCCACCACTGCGACCTGTATGCTACCCACCACTGCGACCTGTATGCTCTCGTTGGCTGGCCCTCACTACATATTCGTCGCCAAACCCACTGGCTCCAGGTCATCTATAAGTCTATGCTAGGTAAAGCCCTGCCTTATCTCAGCTCACTGGTCACCATAGCAACACCCACCCGTAGCACGCGCTCCAGCAGGTATATTTCACTGGTCACCCCCAAAGCCAACACTTACTTTGCCCGCCATTCCTTCCAGTTCTCTGCTGCCAATGATTGGAACAAATTGCAAAAATCACTGAAGCTGGAGTCTCATAGCTTACCGATCACACCCAACTACCTCATCCCCATATTGTTACTTATCCTCTTGCTCTTTTGCACCCCTATATCTCTACTTGCACATGTATCACTCCAGTGTTAATGCTAAATTGTAATTATTTCACCTCCATGGCCTATTTATTGCCTTTATTGCCTCCCTAGTCTTCTACATTTGCACACACTGTACATATATGTTTCTATTGTGTTATTGACTGTACGTTTGTTTATGTGTAAACTCTGTGTTGTTGTTTTTGTCGCACTGCTTTGCTTTAACTTGTTCTCAACTGGCCTACCTGGTTAATTTTTTTCATTTAATTTTTTACCTTTATTTAACTAGGCAAGTCAGTTAAGAACAAATTCTTATTTTCAATGACGGTTTAGGAACAGTGGGTTAACTGCCTTGTTCAGGGGCAGAACGACAGATTTTTACCTTGTCAGCTCGGGGATTCAATCTTGAAACCTTTCGGTTACAAGTCCAGCGCTCTAACCACTAGGCTACCTGCCGCCCCAATAAATAAATAAATAAATAAAGGTGAAATAAAAAATTACAAAAATAGTAGCCTAGTGGGTGGCCTATATGACATGGGCCAATCAAATCAGGCAAAGAGAAGTCACTGTGTGTAGTATAATTTGTGTTCCTTCCTTCTCCCAGCTCTCTGTAAATAATACATGGTCTGGTTCTGTGTTCCGGGAAGCCTGTGGCTGCACATTGCCCTGACACTTCTAGAAAGCAGGCTGTGAGGCCTTGTTGTGAAACCCTTACAATGCCCAACCTCCAGTTAGAAACCCAGTAGGGTAAGCATTACACATACTTGCCCAACCTCCAGTTAGAAACCCAGTAGGGTAAGCATTACACATACTTGCCCAACCTCCAGTTAGAAACCCAGTAGGGTAAGCATTACACATACTTGTCCAACCTCCAGTTAGAAACCCAGTAGGGTAAGCATTACGCATACTTGCCCAACCTCCAGTTAGAAACCCAGTAGGGTAAGCATTACACATACTTGCCCAACCTCCAGTTAGAAACCCAGTAGGGTAAGCATTACACATACTTGTCCAACCTCCAGTTAGAAACCCAGTAGGGTAAGCATTACACATACTTGTCCAACCTCCAGTTAGAAATCCAGTAGGGTAAGCATTACACATACTTGTCCAACCTCCAGTTAGAAACCCAGTAGGGTAAGCATTACACATACTTGTCCAACCTCCAGTTAGAAACCCAGTAGGGTAAGCATTACACATACTTGTCCAACCTCCAGTTAGAAACCCAGTAGGGTAAGCATTACACATACTTGCCCAACCTCCAGTTAGAAACCCAGTAAGGTAAGCATTACACATACTTGTGTGATAGTTTTGCAATAACCCTCTATCAATTAAGTCTTTTTTTAGGCTACACTGTATTGGAGGTGTCAATCGCTTTATGGCCAACACACTTCCCAGTCCTATATTGCTTCAGTCATCTCTATGTTATGAGATAGTCATATATCTGTACTACAGAATTTTGACGGCCTTGTCTGGTTTCTCTCCCTGCAGAAGCACGATCAAGGACAGGTCCTGCTGGATGTAGTGTTCAAGCACCTGGAGCTGACGGAGAGCGACTACTTCGGCCTACAGCTGGCCAACGACTCCTCAGACAGTCAGGTGAGGCCTCTTATCGGAACCCGGAACCAAATCCTGCGTACGCTAAGTAACTAGCGAGCTGCTCGATTTGACTCGTTTATTTTCGACAGGCTGTCGCAAGAGATCAGGTGAGGCCATGAGATTGTGCACGTTGGACTACATTGCGGTCGGGCGGCGCAGAATCACTGATCTGCAAATCAACTGGCTTTCGAAATGACTAATTATTATGCGATCAGGATTAGCGAATCTACTCAGAGTCCTGCTCTGGCTGATCCCCTCAAACACTCTGATTGGCAGCATAGCAGCATCTCATGAATAGGCTCTCTCCAGCCCCGTCAGCAAACGGTGGCGTTTCTGCAGCAAACAGATTGAGAGACTAAGACGATTATGGGTCATGGTCTGCAAACAATGGAGTTGAAACAGCGGCTAGAATAGTGTGTAGAGGCTGCGGATTGTGTTTCTGAAAGTTCACAACTACCAATGCAAATATTCATTTGTGACAGCAGAAATTCAGACTTTTATACATATGTATATTTTTGATGATGCCGTCTCGCAGAACAGTTGGATTTCTATTCTGAACTTGCTCTAATGTTTTGAGTAAAAATGTATCTTAATTTTTTCATGGCCTATTTTCCCCCTCCATATTTTACAGAGGTGGCTGGATCCAACCAAACCCATAAGAAAGCAGTTTAAAAGTATGTTTGATACATTTGGAGTATTCTCTAGTATTTGCAATATTCTATTTATCGCTCGTTTTAGTTCCATTAATCTGGTTGTTTGTTTTCCTTCAGGGGGGTCTCCACACAGTTTAAATTTGAGGGTTAAATTCTTTGTAACCGACCCCAGTAAACTTCAGGAGGAGTATACAAGGTAAGTGCTTAATGGGTGGCATTGTGACAGAAATAGGCAGTACACAATAGGCCTTCCTCTATGCTACTCTCCATACAGTTTGATTATAAGGGGACTTAAAAGCTCTGTATTGATTTTGCTGTTTTGGGTCCCCTTTAGGTACCAGTACTTTTTGCAGATTAAACAGGATTTACTTAGTGGACGGTGAGTGTAAATTTGTATTTGGTTGGTTTATTCAAACATTTTTAACAATCTTCATGTAGTGAATTTGAGTTATAACTGATTCCTCGGCTCGCAGACTGCCGTGTCCGTACATCACAGCCGCTCTTCTTGCTTCATACGCTGTTCAGTGTAAGTACTTCAATTATTCCTCTCAGCTATTCAACTAGAACTATACTACTGACTTATGGTCGCATAAACTAACTAACTGTACTAATGATAGAATATGTTTAATAGTGTATTTTCCCTATCACCCTCCTAATAGCCACCATGTGATTTCAAGCATGGAGAGTATGGGGGATCAGACTATTACAGTGGCTTGGAAACCCCAGACCGAAACACAACTGTAATACTACTTCATACTGTACTTGGCTTGTAAGGATGCTGCTTTCATGTAGCCTGGCTGTTTACACATTGACCCCAATACGCCGCTGAGGGGGGAGGAATAACAGCACAATCACCACAACTAGGCTGGCAGCAGGGCAGAAGAACACTGCTCATTGGTTGTTAGCTTAATAGGCTGGCTGGCTGGCTGGCTGGCTGACTGGATGGCTGGGATCACTGGCTGACTGGCTGGCTGACTCCCTCGTGGGGTTATAGTAAACGTACCACGCTATGTGGGAGGTATAGAGGTCACAGGAGGAAATGGAAAGTGGCCATGGTGGTCTCACCGCAATTACTGTAATAACAACAATAGAATGGAGGATATTTCACAAGTGCCAGTCTGTCTGTCAGTCACAATTCAGACCAGGATAGTTAGTGTATACTGGGCTATTACTGTTCATTTTCCCTCTGTGTTCACATACTGATATAGTTTCTATTTAAATGAAAGAGCGAGGCTCTTTATTAATTGATTCACATTATTGTGCTACGTACTTTTCTTAAAGTGCTTTGGAAATAGAGGCACTTAACCCCCAACTTCCTCATGTCTGCTCCCTTTTCATTATGGAAGATGGGATGTGTCCCAAATGGCACCCTGTTCCGTATATAGTGCACTATTTCTGACCAAAACCCTATGAGCCCTGGTCAAATGTAGTGCACTATATAGGGAATAGGGTGCGATTTGGGAAGAGGACAGACTGTTTATACAGTATGGAAACACTGAGACACTCAGCAGGAGGACTTGTCTCTCTGCCTCTCTTTTCTAAACATTGACACAAAAAAAAGGCAAGTGTTCGGCTCCTCTCAAGCTGCAAAAGTCCTGCTTCTTTCCGTTTGCACACAAAGGAGAAGGTTGACCAGAAAATTAGTGAATGAATGGGAGCTGTGCAGGAGGGAGAGAAGGAGAGGATTAAAGGCCTCATTGTGCTCTATGTCACACACACACACACGCTCACTTGCACTTACACACTCACACACTGTGTGCTTTGTGTTGTGTTGCAGCTGAGCTAGGGGACTACAGTCAGAACGAGAACTTGCCCGGCTACCTCTCCGAATACTCTTTCATCCCCAACGCACCACAAGACTTTGAGAAAGAGATTGCCAAACAGCATCAGCAACACAAGTAAGAAGCGATCTCTCAACTGATATTGTGTGTGTGTGGATACATTGGTGTAAAACGGGAAATGCACAGGAAATATCAAATAACTTGTAGATTAAACAGGGATGGACTCTGCTCATTCACTGCAGCTGAGGCTGAGGCAGCTCAGACTTTGTTCCCAGGTCAGAACAAGGGCTGTCATTGTTTATCCTCTCACGTAGATGGTAGGGTGGCCTACTCGCTGCTCTCTGAATGGCCTGTGTGGAGCCAACTAAAAGTGTCTCTCGCTCTCTCTCTCTCCCTATCTCGCACTCTCACTCTTTTTCCTTTCAGGGGACTGCCTCCTGCCCAGTCAGAGTTCAATTATCTAAACACAGCACGGACGCTAGAGCTCTATGGAGTTGAATTGCACTATGCAAGGGTAAGTGTTCAGGTGTGAAATGGAGTGATGCAGGCATACTATGCTCCCCAATCAACCTCTGTTAAGTAGAACCCATCCATAGGGAGTCAGAAAGCTGGGCACCTTACAATCCTCCTTGTCCCTCTTTCCCCTCCCCCGTGACAGGATCAAAGCAACACAGAGATTTTAATCGGAGTGATGTCAACTGGGATTGTCACCTATAAGAACAGGGTACGAATCAACTGCTTTCCATGGTGAGTCAAATCAATTGAGTATGTTTCCACATTCAGCCACATTCTCCATATAGGGGAGCCATTGGATGGGACACACAGAACCTAAAGAGTATTATAAATTGGGTGGTTTGAGCCCTGAATGCTGATTGGCTGACAGCTGTGGTATATCAGACCGTATACCATGGGTATGACAAAACATGTATTTTTACTGCTCGAATTACATTGGTAACCAGTTTATAATAGCAATAAGGCACCTCGGGGGTTTGTGGTATAAGGTCAATATACCACGGCTAAGGGCTGTTTTCAGGCACTCCGCGTTGCATCGTGTCTAGGAACAGCCCTTAGCCGTGGTATATTGGCCTTACAAACAGTAGTAGCAAACATTGGATGAATAGCGTTTATGATGCTCTTCTTCTTTTCATGGCCCAGATTCAGCCATAACTTACTCTAGCTCTACTGTAAAGTGACAACATGAGCCCTCTCCCCACTGTTTGATCTTGCCCTACTCCCTTTGATGGTATAGTACGGGGAGAGTTTATCTTCATGAAAAGAGACTTCTGCAGAAATGAGTAATAGTGTAATTGTGTCAGGTTGCGACAGTGCGGTCTATATTTAGATTCTCTCTCTGAGTCATGCTTTAAGGAACCAGGGAAATAGGCCAGCAGGCACAATGGAACTTTAGAACACCTGAAAATGATTGGTTTCTGATTGAGGAACGGAGGGGATTCTTATGGATGATACCATGGGTGGCAAAGGGGAGTATGTATTCTATAAGCTTATCCAGTGGCTTCAGAATACTGGATAAGGTCTCTGTTATGTAGGAAATAAAGGAGAGATTCCTTCCTATGAGTGGTAAAAAGCTTCTTTTTCTTTCTTTCAGGCTACAGATTGTAAAGATCTCGTTTAAATGTAGACAGTTTTTCATTCAACTCCGAAGAGAATTGGTAAGTATGTCCTAGTTTCAACTGTGATTGCATCCCTACTATTTTGCCCTACCAAGAAAAAAGGCAGTAACTGCTCATTTGGTTGAAAATGAGTTAATGTAATTTTTGCTACATGAAATACATGCTTAATCATGTGGACAAGTATCCTGCCTCTATTGTACTGTGTTTAGGAGAAAATGGGGGTCATGTTAGCAGTAAATGCATTAAGTTACTGTGAAACCAAGGTAAATAAAAGCCATTTCTCTCAGTTCCACGCTATGAGCAGTTACTACCTTTTTGCTTGGCAGTATTGTGCGAGCTCAAATTCTCTCTCATCATTATTCATGTTGGAGAATACATAATGCGCGTTGTGTGTGCTAGGCTGGTCATATGAAATTAAATCTAAAAGGATTTGATCCCAACTAGGGTGTCTAGTAGTGGAAGACACACAAAAACACCTGGTTGAATAATGCAAGCCAAGGAGACCTTTGAAAGCAGTTGTACTGTACTTGATATCTAGATTAAATGATGTCATATGCTATAATTCATGTATCCGAGTAGAGAAGTACTACAGAGCACACCATAGCGTCTGGCCTAGAAGAAGCCATCTCATGGCCGCTATGCAAGTCGAAGGGTGATTTCTTCCTCTGTATCCGTGTTCTTTTAGCGAGATCTGTGTGACATCAGTAGATCATGTGTGATAATCACACACACCTACTGTACCATGCTTCATGCTGTACTGTACGCCTAAGTGTGCTGAGCCCACCACTGACCTCTCGCTCTCTCATCCTCTCTTTCTCTCTCTCTCGCCCTCTCTCTCTTGCCCTCTCCCTCGATCTCTCGCCCTCACCCTCTCTCTCTCTCTCCCTCCCTCCCTCTCCCTCCCTCTCCAGAATGAGAGCCGTGAGGCGCTGTTAGCCTTTAACATGGTGAACTACCGAGCCTGTAAGAACCTATGGAAGGCCTGTGTAGAGCACCACACCTTCTTCAGACTAGACCGACCCTTACCACCACAGAAGAACTTCTTTGCACATGTCTTCCAACTGGGCTCCAAGTACCGCTACTGGTGAGTGGGCCTGGGGAATGTGTCTCTGTTTCCCAAATAGCACCCTATTCCTTTCATAAAGTGCACTACTTTAGACCAGGCCGTGGTCAAACGGAGTGTACTATGTAGGGAATATGGTGCCATTTTGAAGTGCATAGTCTCTGGTGACGTTAGCCTTTAGCCGATTTGGTTATTGGTGCTGAGGTTGCATATTAAAATGTGTTTTGAAAGAGAGTCAGTTATATAGTTGTGATCCCAGCAGGCAGAACTGGCTGTAATGATGGCGTTTCAACCAGCTTTTCCCGCTAAGATTGTGTTTGTTTGTCAATGTTTACAGGAGTCTTGTGAGCGATACGGATAGTGTGTGTAACTGTATAGCTGATGCCTGAAGGTGTCTAAACCTCACCAGAGAAAACAGTACACTCTTAGAAAAAGGGTTCTGCAGTTGTCCCCATTGAAGAACCCGTTTTGGTTCCATGTAGAACCCTCTGTGGAAAGAGTTCTACATGAAACCCCAAAAGGTTCTACCTAGAACCAAAAGAGGTTCTTCAAAGAGTTCTCCTATGGGGAAAGCCGAAGAACCCTTTTTGGTTCTAGGTAGCACCTTTTTTTCCTAAGAGTGTAGGCTACACATTACCTAATCCTTTCAATTTCCCCTGATTCACTCAGTTCAGATCCAGTCCTCCTATTTTGTGTTGCCCTCAGGATAACAACATCATAATTTTGCTGAAGCATATTTGCATTTTTGTACCAATCACGACGGTGCCATTTGACCCATTGTGCCGCGTATCACAGAAATTGTGTGGGCTGGTTTGCATAACACAGGAATATGTTTACTGTGCCTCCTACAACTGCCAGTAGAGACCCAAAGTTCCAGTCCACTCAGCTTTGCCAATGCCATGTCACGCCGTGTGAGTGACTGACTAATAGTGTGACAGAGTGAAAAGACCTGTGGTTTCACACACTGGGGCGTGTCCCTCTTAATACATCCTGCTGGCTCACTACACACGTTTTTAAAATGTCTAAAAAGTAGGTAGTGCAACACTGGTTTGGTCCCCTCTTACTCCAGGAAATGAAAGAGCAGAGGTTGGTGAGAGCAGAGGTTGGTGGTGAATGTTTTCCGTTAGATGTTAAAAAGATAATGTTTCTGTGTTATGTGCAGTGGTAGGACAGAGGTGCAATCTGTCCAGTACGGCAAGGAGAAGGGCATCAAGGACAGGGTGTTCGCCAGGTAAGACACATTCTGAAGCCCAAATTAAGTGACACTATTGCTTACTGATACTAAGAGAATGACGTCAGAAATGTGAGAACATGAAGAGACGGGGATGGAGGAATCTTACACTGAATAAGGAGCAAAAGTCTAATGAGTGGTAAACTGTTCTCATCCTGCTAAATTGAAATCTGATGAACATGTTACCTGCTGCAATCCAAACTATCAATAGCAATGACCTCCATATCATCAACCCATCAGGTCTCCCAGTAAGCCCTTGGTGAGGAGGCCGATGGGTGGAGGGATGGACTGGGAGTCAGTCAGCCGGAACTCCAGAGCCTCTCTGTCTGACGACCGCCTGGAGACCCAGAGCCTCCCCACACGCTCCCCACCAGGCACCCCCAACCAGTGAGTAGCCCTAACCCGTAGTGTAAGCAAACAGTACATTCCTTAGTGTCAAATCCATGAGCGGGACTGAATAAGTGCACACTTTGGGGAGACGGGGGTTAAGGAAATTGGGCTAAAGATGTAACCTACTGCTGAGGAGGAGGAGCGATGTCAAGTAACTCTAAATAACCTTGGATGACAGTACACTCGGGCACCTTACATGACCCTCCCTCCTCCTCTGTCCTCTTGTCTTTAGCAGGCACTCCAAGTTTGCACAAGAGCGCCTGCGGCCGTCCTCCGTGGGACACCTGCTGGATCATGTGATCTACTACGACCATGCCTCGCCCTGCCCGACCTTCACCAATCACAAGTCGGCCTCCTCAACCCAGGCCAACTCCATCAGCCTGGATTCTACCCCGTAAGTCTGTCTGCCACACACGCCCACGCACACACAGCCCTGAGGTCATTTCAAACCAAAACATCAGAGAAAAGACGAAACATGGACACCGTATCAGTGCTCTTTTAATAAGCTTTAGGTATCGGCCTCGAGGCCTCCGTCAGAGCATTGAGGCCGATACCTAAAGCTTATTAAAGAGCAGTGATACTATCAAGAGCGGTGTCCATGTTTCTTCTTTTTCCTCATCTTATTCCATGCACCTGCAACAAAGATCAGCTCAGATGTGCCTTTTGAATTTTCAAACAAAAAAAAACCAGGCCAGCATCTCTTTCATCGAGACTTGATCGGGTTGAATGTCCTCATACCGTAAATACACACACACACACACACACACCGCCTTCTAATTTCTATGTCTTTACAAAGCATTTGTTTTTATTATGCAAATACCCCGGGGCTGTAGCAAGCTCCGGCTGCCTGACGACTACAAAATAGGCCTCTTTCATGGCTGTCATTTAAGCGTCCATAATGAGGTCGGTGCTTGGCAGGCAGGCCGAAGCCAAAGAGCTGCAGCAGTAGGTTGGGGCTGCAGGCACATCACAATGGTGAATGCTTGTTATGTTAATAACACAGACAGAGTGGGCTGAACCATTGCAAATCTTCTCATAACATCAAGGAAATATGCCATTACCCCGTTTCTCTTTCACTCTTGTGAAGGATCATGACACATTCTCTTAAAGAGCAGAATTCTTTGAAGTGGTTTGGCGTGTTTGTTTCGACTTGGATCGTTTTTTTTTTCTCTCTTCTCTCTCTCGCTCGCTGTTTCCCTCTTTCTTTGGATAGGCACTTCCTCAGTGTACCTGTGCCTGTCGTTTTTGACCTTATCGCTCTCTGTGGTCCTCTGTGTATCTCTGTGTAGACTCCCTTTGAGGAGTCCATAGCGCTAGACGCTGTTTGTTTTGGTGAGTGCTGTCCCAACCAGTTAACCTCCACCAGGGTCAGCTCAGGGCTGCTCCGAGGCAGACAGCAGGCTAGACAACATGGATGCTCTCAAGCTGAGGGTAATATCCTGGTAGGACACACAGCGCCTCTCCAAGGGAAGAGTTCCTATGAACTGAGAAAACCCTCTGCTCTGACTGAGCCCTGTAATGATTCAGTGGACACAGAAGATGATCATTGCCTTCTGAGAAATGGGGTCAGGTGAAAGGACCATATTCCATTGAGAGGTTAAGCTCTGGAACGTTGCAGTTTCCACTGTGTAGTTAATGTTGAGTCAGAGAGCTCTCGACTAAGCGCGTGTGTTTCCAGGTTCATATATAACCCTCAAAAAGGGGGGAAAGCACACGCGATAACACGCTTCATTTATGTATTTATTGACTTGTTCTCAATAAAGCCAGCACTGGGTTGAGGTTTGAATATATATTCTGTATTCGAATTTTGCCGCAAGGACTCATTTGGATTTGTCTGTGTCCAGGTCACCAGACTCGACCATCGACGGCCAGCCGCCCGCTCTTCCCCCTAAGCAGACCAGGAGGCCTCTGTCCAGCCAGTCCCAGTCCCACTCTCAGCAGGAGTTGGACAACCACATCAATGAGCTGTACGACACGCCTCTGTCAGAAGACAAGACTATGGTAGGAGAGAGACCTACGCGCGCACACTCGCGCACGCGCGCGCACGCTGTCATTTCCTTTGACTAAAAATGTGTTTTGTGCTCTGTGTTTCTTCTCCCTCTCACAGCCCAATGGAGTGCTTCCTCATGACAATCTGGTGTTCATTAAAATGTGCCCCGACGAACAAGGACGATTTGGATTCAATGTGAAGGGTGGGCTGGACCAGAAGATGCCTGTGATCGTGTCCCGAGTGGCCCCGGGAACAGCGGTACGTGTCCTACTACCTGAGCCACCGTCACTGCCAAACCCCTGAACTTCTCAAATGACCTTCACAGGTAATGAATAATGAAAAACACACTGTTCTATTCTGTTTTAATGCCCTCCCCAGGCTGACCTGTGTGTTCCCCGGCTGAACGAGGGGGACCAGGTTGTCCTGATCAACGGTCAGGACATCTCAGAGCACACCCACGACCAGGTGGTCATGTTCATCAAGGCCAGCTGTGAGGAGAGCGACTCAGGAGAGCTGAACCTGCTGGTCAGACCCAACGGTGAGGAGAGAACAGAACAGCCCTATAACAGGCCTTGTGGTCCTTTACGGTCATTTATGATCCTTTGCGGTCCTCTGTAGCTCAGCTGGTAGAGCATGGCAACGCCAGGATAGTGGGTTTAATTCCCAGGACCACCCATACATAAATGTAAAAAATGATGCACGCATGACTGTAAATCACTTTGGATAAAATCTTCTGCTAAATGGCACGTATTATTATTCAATTATTTTACAGCAGGGTTTGTAAAACCAGAGCTTGCCTGTCCCTGAAACAAGAGGGAGTGAGGGACCAGAGCTTGCCTGTCCCTGAAACAAGAGGGAGTGAAGGACCATAGCTTGCCTGTCCCTGAAACAAGAGGGAGTGAGGGACCAGAGCTTGCCTGTCCCTGAAACAAGAGGGAGTGAGGGACCAGAGCTTGCCTGTCCCTGAAACAAGAGGGAGTGAGGGACCATAGCTTGCCTGTCCCTGAAACAAGAGGGAGTGAGGGACCAGAGCTTGCCTGTCCCTGAAACAAGAGGGAGTGAAGGACCATAGCTTGCCTGTCCCTGAAACAAGAGGGAGTGAGGGACTATAAGCTTGCCTGTCCCTGAAACAAGAGGGAGTGAGGGACCAGAGCTTGCCTGTCCCTGAAACAAGAGGGAGTGAGGGACCATAGCTTGCCTGTCCCTGAAACAAGAGGGAGTGAGGGACCATAGCTTGCCTGTCCCTGAAACAAGAGGGAGTGAAGGACCATAGCTTGCCTGTCCCTGAAACAAGAGGGAGTGAGGGACCATAGCTTGCCTGTCCCTGAAACAAGAGGGAGTGAGGGACTATAAGCTTGCCTGTCCCTGAAACAAGAGGGAGTGAGGGACCAGAGCTTGCCTGTCCCTGAAACAAGAGGGAGTGAGGGACCATAGCTTGCCTGTCCCTGAAACAAGAGGGAGTGAAGGACCAGAGCTTGCCTGTCCCTGAAACAAGAGGGAGTGAGGGACCAGAGCTTGCCTGTCCCCGAAACAATAGGGATTGAGGGACCATAGCTTGCCTGTCCCTGAAACAAGAGGGAGTGAAGGACCAGAGCTTGCCTGTCCCTGAAACAAGAGGGAGTGAGGGACCATAGCTTGCCTGTCCCTGAAACAAGAGGGAGTGAGGGACCATAGCTTGCCTGTCCCTGAAACAAGAGGGATTGAAGGACCAGAGCTTGCCTGTCCCTGAAACAAGAGGGAGTGAGGGACCATAGCTTGCCTGTCCCTGAAACAAGAGGGAGTGAGGGACCAGAGCTTGCCTGTCCCTGAAACAAGAGGGATTGAGGGACCATAGCTTGCCTGTCCCTGAAACAAGAGGGAGTGAGGGACCAGAGCTTGCCTGTCCCTGAAACAAGAGGGATTGAGGGACCATAGCTTGCCTGTCCCTGAAACAAGAGGGAGTGAGGGACCAGAGCTTGCCTGTCCCTGAAACAAGAGGGAGTGAAGGACCAGAGCTTGCCTGTCCCTGAAACAAGAGGGAGTGAGGGACTATACGCTTGCCTGTCCCTGAAACAAGAGGGAGTGAGGACCAGAGCTTGCCTGTCCCTGAAACAAGAGGGAGTGAGGACCAGAGCTTGCCTGTCCCTGAAACAAGAGGGAGTGAGGGACTATAAGCTTGCCTGTCCCTGAAACAAGAGGGAGTGAGGGACCATAGCTTGCCTGTCCCTGAAACAAGAGGGAGTGAGGGACCATAGCTTGCCTGTCCCTGAAACAAGAGGGAGTGAGGGACCATAGCTTGCCTGTCCCTGACACAAGAGGGAGTGAGGGACCATAGCTTGCCTGTCCCTGAAACAAGAAGGAGTGAAGGACCAGAGCTTGCCTGTCCCTGAAACAAGAGGGAGTGAGGGACCAGAGCTTCCCTGTCCCTGAAACAAGAGGGAGTGAGGGACTATAAGCTTGCCTGTCCCTGAAACAAGAGGGAGTGAGGGACCATAGCTTGCCTGTCCCTGAAACAAGAGGGAGTGAAGAACCAGAGCTTGCCTGTCCCTGAAACAAGAGGGAGTGAGGGACCATAGCTTGCCTGTCCTGTATTAGATCAATACAGATCCACTATACTATAGGCATTGGTTTGATTAAAGCTGGAATCCTTTGCAGTGAAACGGCCACGTCCGTGTGGGATATTACAACAACAAAGACATTACTTCAAACAACAAGCACTGTTTCATTCCCTCAGACATTCCCTCAGACATGCGTGATAGAGCAGCAGTGTGTTCTACAATTTATTTTTATTACGTTTCTGGACGCTCATCTCCTTTTCAAAACCAAAACAACAACAAATGTGCCTGGGGGCAGCCAGTGGCGCTGTCTCGCCTAATGCGGATCTCAGCTTTAAGGCAGAGCATCAGTCGGACAGTGTAATGACTTAGGAGGGACGTTTTTCATTTGGCTGCTGCCTTTTTGCCATTCCCTTTTCTCTGTTCTGCTGTCGTCGTTACTTAGTTTGTCTGAGTGCCTGTCACCTGCAATGGATGTGCAATGTTCAATCACGCTGTCATCCTTCCTGTCGTTCCTCCAGCCATGTATGACCTGGTGGAGGAGGAGAAGCTGGAGGATGGAGATACAGAGTCTAACTACCAGTACTCCCCAGAGAGGGCTCCCCAGGACCAGCCTCAGGACCAGCCCCAGCCAGACCACCACCCATCCTGCTGGAGAGACTCCATACTACAGCTGAAAGAAGGCTTGAGCACTGGGGCCGTACAGCAACAGTTTGATGTTAGTCCACGTATACTAGAAAATATAGTTTATGTTTAGCTTAAGGAGGGCTTGAGTACCTGGATGGTTGGTGTTTATTGGGATGAATCTTGTCCTGGAGGCAGAGCTGAGCGATTGGCCAGATGGGCCAGTTGCAGTCAGAATTGGCTATATTGTTAAAAAAAAAAAAAAACTGTTAAAAAAAGGTTAGGTATAAGGTTAGTAGTGTGGCATTCCCCACAGACCTGCCTCCAATACATGAGTCATCCCAATAAGAGATTTAATTAATGAGGGTTGCAGGTAGCCTAGTGGTTAGAGCGACAAAGTGAAAAACCTGTTGATGTGCCAATGAGCAAGGCACTTAACCCTAATTGCTCTGGGGTCGCCGTTGACAATGGCAGACCCTGGTCGTGACCTCACTCTCCGAGGGGTGCCTCAGAGGGAGTTGGGATATGCAAGAAAACACATCAAATAGGACAAATATAAGCACCCACCAAATTATATTATAATTAAATGCCAACCTGCGAGTACTGGGTCCATACAGGCACAGTTTGATCAAAGATTTTTATAACTAACCCAAGATTGCTCCATTGGGAGCAAATTAAGCATAGTGGGTAGAACAAGCAAGGAGGTGGGCAAAGACAAGCACAAGCTAGTGAGATCCTATTGGTGCATTTTAGCATGTATTTGCATAATTCCACTGGGGAACGCCTACTCTGTGAAGTGCTCATGTGTAATAACTAAATTCGCCTTTGCACTTCTAAACAATGCAATTTTTGGAAACGTTGGCAAAAGGGTAAAGTTCACAAACTTAGCCCTTCCGTAAACAGATTCTTGTTTTGGGAACAGAAAACTGTATGGAGATCAAATTCTTCTTCGATGAGAAAATCTACTGAATCTCACTCCATATTCTCCCACTGCTGGCCACCAGGCTTTCTCTCCTCACCATATTTGGTGGGGAGTGGAAATTTCAACTGGATGCTTCAGATTTATACATCCAGTGTAACATCTGGTTCCTTGCTCTATCTGTGGTGTGATGTTAGTCCACTCATCATAACTATAGTAATATGCTTGTTGTTCACATGGGCCAAATAACTAGCATTACCTCTGTGGCCCCATGGCCCCTGTGACTCTAAACTGCTCCAAGTCCACTTTGATATTATTAAATACAGTTGGTTATTCAAAGTTTCCACTGGTTCTAGAAAGTATTTCACATTGCACATGGCTAAGACTGATCAGATAGCATCTAAGTAATTTACCAGAAAGAGAGCGATGGAAGAGAGTAAAGTAGAGAGATGAAAGGAAATATTGAAAGTCTATTGCTTCCTGTTATTGTTCCACACTGTCTTAAACATTTCCTGTTTGTGTTCCACTGATGGGTTATCAGTGAGAATGTGGTTTAGTGTAACGTAGAAACCAAGCTCATGTCAAGGCCCGGTCTGAACTTCAGTTAACTTATGACAAATATTAACCATTGTTTTTTGTTGCAATGTTTCTCAGCAACTCTACCGGAAAAGGCCTGGATTGACAATGTCATGTGCCAAATTACCTCAGAACATTTCCAAAAATCGATATCGAGACATTTCACCATGTGAGTATACTGAACCATCAGAACTGACCTCTTCTGTCGCACATGCTGTACTTCCTCATACAATGATGTAAGTAAATGCCCTCTGTCTCACCTGCCACCCTTTTCTCTCTCTTCCTGTATCTGCTGTCTCAGATGATGCAACCAGGGTTATTCTGAAGGGCGAGGATGGGGACTATATCAATGCAAATTACATCAATGTGAGGGCCTTCTTCTATTCTTGATACTCAACACTCTTTGATATATACGCCACAATCTTAGATTTTATTACCAAGACCGGGCGCCTTCCTTCGACCTAGGTAATGAATATCTCACAGACAAAAACACCACCCGGAAAGAGACAGACTGACTTTGCTTGATAGATACTCACTTCTTAAAGTGTGTGTACATAGACTGAAACATGGATTATGCTTACATATATGAATTTGCCAATATGCAGCTATACATATGTGTATATTTGCCAACCCATGCCATTCTCCTGACCCATAGATGGTGATCCCAGCGGCCAGTGCGGTAAACCGCTACATCGCGTGCCAGGGCCCGCTGCCCGCCACCTGCTCTGACTTCTGGAGGATGACTTGGGAACAGGGCTCCAACATGGTGGTCATGCTCACCATGCAGGTGGAGAGAGGACGGGTATGTCACATCCCCAACCAGGGCTCGCTCTCCCCATTTCAGCCCCTTCCCAATGCTTGTGGTCTCGTTTTGGAATTTCTTGTGGTAACGTTTGAGGTGAAAATGAAAGACGTTTCCAATCCCCACAAAGACAATAGACTATTCTTCCTCTTATCTCCAATGATCTTTTTGTTTCATTCCCAGGTGAAGTGTCATCAGTATTGGCCCAACTCTGGTGCCATCGCTACCCATGGGGACTTCCAGGTGTCCTGTGTGACAGAAGAAGGGAAATCAGCATTTCTGGTCAGAGAGATAACTCTCACACACCTGGAGGCAAGGACCATTTGTTGTATCGTCTCTTGTGGACAGACTACGTAAACATCGAGCATCTGACCAAAATGACTTGAGATTTTATTTCTGGGTTAACCGAGATTACTTCTTGCACTTGGTGAAAACTGAATGAAAAAGTATAAAAACATAATCTTACATTTGATTGATTGATTGATTGATTGATTTATTGATTATATTCAGAGTGAAGAGAGCAGGCCGCTGACTCAGATTCAGTACATGGCCTGGCCTGACCACGGTGTTCCAGACGACTACACTGACTTCCTGGACTTTGTCAGTCTGGTCCGCACAAAGAGGGAGGGCAAGGAGGAGCCGGTGATAGTACACTGCAGGTAAGGTTACGCAAAACACTGGAAACACTAACAAGTAAGATCTTATCCCCTCAACTAACATCTGTAAGCCATATCGCTGTTGAAACAGCTTTGAAGTAGGTCTAAGGCATTTTACGCAACATCTTTGAAGAATATAAGCCTTTGTACATCTTCCTCATAACCTGACTTAAAGACAAACAGGTTCCCTTTTTCTTCGAATCAGACGTTAAGACACTTTGCATGTTGTTGTAGCAACAGTGATTGATGACGGTGTAAGTCGAGGGAATGAGGAATGGAATCCTCTTCTGTCATTGCTGTAATCTTCAGCCTCATCTCACTCACCTTGTCCTCTGTGTCTCTGTGCAGCGCTGGGATTGGTCGGACTGGGGTGCTCATCACCATGGAAACAGCCATGTGTTTGATTGAGTGCAATCAGCCCGTGTATCCGTTGGATATCGTGAGGACAATGAGAGACCAGAGGGCCATGATGATCCAGACCGCGGTAATCTGATCTGTGATGCATAGAAATGAGACTAAGAGAACAGCGGAGACTCTTACCGCAATAGACGGCATGGTTGTTTAGCAACAAAGCCGACACATGCGCAACTATGGGGCAAAACAGACGGGGTTGGCTTAGACCAGGGGTCTCCAAACTTTTCTAGCATGAGAGCTAATTTGAAAAGAATTGACATGTCGCGAGCTACACATTTTTTATTTTATAGCTTTCAAATAGGCACATTCTTCTCTACCATGCAACTATTCCCCGGTTCCTTGGTGTACAAGATAAACTCAACAAAAAAAGAAACGGACCTTTTTCAGGACCCTGTCTTTCAAAGATAATTCGTAAAAATCCAAATAACTTCACAGATCTTCATTGTAAAGGGCTTAAACACTGTTTCCCATGCTTGTTCAATGAACCATAAACAATTAATGAACATGCACCTGTGGATTGGTCATTAAGACACTAACAGCTTACAGACAGTAGGCAATTAAGGTCACAGTTATGAAATATTAGGACACTAAAGAGGCCTTTCTAATGACTCTGAAAAACACCAAAAGAAAGATGCCCAGGGTCCCTGCTCATCTGCGTGAACGTACCTTAGGCATGCTGCAAGGAGGCATGAGGACTGCAGATGTGGCCAGGGCAATAAATTGCAATGCCCGTACTGTGAGATGCCTAAGACAGCGCTACAGGGAGACAAGGCGGACAGCTGATCGTCCTCGCAGTGGCAGACCACGTGTAACAACACCTACACAGGATCGATACATCCGAACATCACACCTACGGGACAGGTATAGGATGGCAACAACAACTGCCTGAGTTACACCAGGAATGCACAATCCCTCCATCAGTGCTCAGACTGTCAGCAATAGGCTGAGAGAGGCTGGACTGAGGGCTTGTAGGCCTGTTGTAGTAAGGCACGTCCTCACCAGACATCACCGGCAACAATGTCGCCTATGGGCAAAACCCGTCGCTGGACCAGACAGGACTGGCAAAAAGTGCTCTTCACTGACAAGTCGCGGTTTTGTCTCACCAGAGGTGATGGTCGGATTTGCGTTTATCGTCGAAAGGAATGAGCGTTACACCAAGGCCTGTACTCTGGAGCGGGATCGATTTGGTGGAGGGTCCGTCATGGTCTGGTGCGGTGTGTCACAGCATCATCGGACTGAGCTTGTTGCCATTGCAAGCAATCTCCATGCTGTGCGTTACATGGAAGACATCCTCCTCCCTCATGTGGTACCCTTCCTGCAGGCTCATCCTGACATGACCATCCAGCATGACAATGCCACCAGCCATACTGCTCGTTCTGTGCGTGATTTCCTGCAAGACAGGAAGGTCAGTGTTCTGCCATGGCCAGCGAAGAGCCCGGATCTCAATCCCATTGAGCATGTCTGGGACCTGTTAGATCGAAGGGTGAGGGCTAGGGCCATTCCCCCCAGAAATGTGCGGGAACTTGCAGGTGCCTTGGTGGAAGAGTGGGGTAACATCTCACAGCAAGAACTGGCAAATCTAGTGCAGTCCATGAGGAGGAGATGCACTGCAGTACTTAATGCAGCTGGTGGCCACACCAGATACTGACTGTTACTTTTGACTTTTGACTTTACTGACTGTTAATTTTGACCCCCCCCCCCCCTTTGTTCAGGGACACATTATTCAATTTCTGTTAGTCACATGTCTGTGGAACTTGTTCAGTTTATGTCTCAGTTGTTGAATCTTGTTATGTTCATACAAATATTTACTGAAAAAAAGTTTGCTGAAAATAAACGCAGTTGACAGTGAGAGGACATTTCTTTTTTTGCTGAGTTTATGGATTATCTGTCAATATACCTGGTAATATACTGGTACATGAAAAATTCTACGGGGTCTGAATTTCATTTTCTCTGTGAATTTTTTTCTTCAGTTTTTAACTGTCAATATTACAATTATTTATAGACAAACAACAGAAATTAATGTCAATGCCTAAATCACATCCGAAGACAATTTGAGGTCTGGAAAAAAATACTAACAAATTTAGATTTTTGTGTATAATTATAGCGCATCTATCAAGAGAGGAATGTGTTGGCCTAAGCTATGTTTCTGCTGTTAAGGCTAAATCTAGTTACTCTATGTCATTGGTGTCATCAGTACTGTTCACTTATTTAACCTCGGTCTCTTTGCTCTGTTTGCTTCCAGAGCCAGTACAGGTTTGTCTGTGAGGCGATCCTCAAGGTGTACGAGGAGGAGCTGGTCAAACCCCTGACACCCACAAAGCCCCTGACACCCGTAGAGTCTCTGACGCCTACAAAGCCCTTGACGACCTTAGAGACCCTGACACTCACAAAGCCCCTAAAACCCGTAGAGTCTCTGACGCCTACAAAGCCCTTGACGACCTTAGAGCCCCTGACACCCACAAAGCTCCTGACACCCGTAGAGTCTCTGACGCCTACAAAGCCCTTGACGACCTTAGAGCCCCTGACGCCCACAAAGCCCCTGACACCCGTAGAGTCTCTGACGCCTACAAAGCCCTTGACGACCTTAGAGCCCCTGACACCCACAAAGCCCCTGACACCCGTAGAGTCTCTGACGCCTACAAAGCCCTTGACGACCTTAGAGACCCTGACACTCACAAAGCCCCTAAAACCCGTAGAGTCTCTGACGCCTACAAAGCCCTTGACGACCTTAGAGCCCCTGACACCCACAAAGCTCCTGACACCCGTAGAGTCTCTGACGCCTACAAAGCCCTTGACGACCTTAGAGCCCCTGACACCCACAAAGCCCCTGACACCCGTAGAGTCTCTGACGCCTACAAAGCCCTTGACGACCTTAGAGCCCCTGACACCCACAAAGCCCCTGACACCCGTAGAGCCCCTGACACCCACAAAGCCCCTGACACCCGTAGAGCCCCTGACACCCACAACGCCCCTGACACCCGTAGAGCCCCTGACACCCATAAAGCCAGAGGTAGAGGCAGAGACAGAGTTGGCTTTAGACCTCCTGGGACTGACTGACTGACTGACTGATTGACTGACATACGGCTGCATGGGCCTAAGCACCACCCTCTTCTTCCACAGCCTGTCTGTCTGTCTCCCATTGTCTCAGTCACAATAGTTTCTCCCCACATCTTGAGTCTGGCAAGAGAAACTAGTCACAATCATGGAGACAACTACCGACAACCACTCAAACTGGCCTGGGAGGGGAAACAAAGCACTGTTGCACTTTATGACGACAAAACGTGATACTTTGGAGAATTAACGAAAGAAGAAAAAAAATAACAGAAGTTACGATGATCAACTGGAATTTGGGATGTATGTAAGCAAGTGTGCCGGATCAAGAGAAAAGTGAGAAAGAGAACAGTAGCTGGGTTGGATTATATTGCTGTAGTGTCATTACTTTCAGACAAACCTTCATAATGAACAGGACAACTCAATGGAAAGTGGACTGACGTTTGTTTTCAGCCCATCAGTGCGCCATCACCAAGTGTCATATCAGTGGTTTCTTCACAGACTAGTCTTTCTGTCTTTGATTACTCCATAGACTTAAGAGTCAATTAGATTTTTTAAGTCAAAAACTATTCGTTGTCAACTGAAGATGCGTTCAGAAGTGGGTTGACCCTCTATGTAAGGTCTTGGTAAAGCGCTCTGACTTCTACTCTATGGTACAACTCATCATCTCATTATTCCCCTCATTTGAGGCTATAGGTTGTCTGATTGTTTCGATTAGATGGGTACCTTTTTGAGCTTTTATATTTATTAGTCTGCAGATTGGAAAATCTCCCGTGCAAGTTCTTACAGCTCCAAGTCCTTTGTGAAGGTGTTCCAAACCAAGGTAAAGGCAGGGTAGGTTAGGTTAGGCGCAATGGATGCTGCTGAGGGAAGGACGGCTCATAATAATGGCTGGAATGCAGTCACTGGCATGGTATCCACCACATGGAAACCACGTGTTTGATACCATTCTGTTGACTCTATTCCAGTCGTTGTTATGAGCCGTCCTCCACTCAGCAGCCTCCACTGGTTAGGAGAGGCATCCCGCCTCCTTTACCATCTCATTAGCTGATGGGTGGTGGTGGTGTTGCTGTTTGTTTTTTTGAGGCAGCTATTCAACTTTGATTAATTTTTATGCTGGTTTTGTTATTGCTTGTAACATAATGACCTTGCCATGCTGGATTGGGTTGGTACAGTACCTAGATGGTTTATCAAGTGTCATTGCATCAGATTTTGAAATTGAATATGAGGTATTCAGAGCTCTCTGTATTGTGGGTTTTGGTACCATGGTACTGTACATCAGGATTTTAGGCTGTTGGTGTACAGTACATACAGATGGTACATACATTACATAAATAGACTGAGCTTTCAGGACCAATAGGTTTTTAGCCTTGTGAGTAAAAATAAATGTTTTCAAATTAACCATGTGTTGAAAAGGCTCAAGCTATAGATTTGCTTCTGATATTTTTTCTAAGAGACCCTTTTTGCTTCTTGGGAATGGACAGCACTTTTCAACTGAACGTGTAGCATATTTGCTGCTATGCATGATTAGACCCCACAAAATTATTTTGGAATTGTATATAATTTTATCAATTTTTGTTGGATATAGACACCACTATAGGACATGTAAGCTATATGGTGTCATCTATATTTGTGTAATGTAACTAGTGTAAATGTACTATGTTATAAATTAAGGCTTAATGAAATTAAAATAATGTGAGACAAAGTTATTTTTATAAGAACAGAAAAGTTCAAAACTTTTCCACTGTAAAGTAGAAAGTATTGTTATGGGAAAGCATTGCAATAGATGCTGTGTAAAAGTGCTCTCCTTAAGTTTAGTGGCAGCGGAAAGAGTTGGGATGGGCAACATGAAGCTCTGTACAAAGACAAATAGATTAATTCATCACCATTAATACTGTTATTTTTTGCCAATTGAAACCCACATAATGATTTTATTCCCATGATTTCTGGTTGAATCAATAGATGTGATTGTGCTTTTGAAATCAGAAAGCTGGCTTGGTTGGCTTGGTCAAACATGTTGCTGATACTTCTGCAGTGGGTTTACGCAGTACCTTGCTGACAATGTTTACAATGGTTCGTGAGTTAGTTTTGTGATTTAAAAAGGATGTGTATCTACTGAAAGTCTGTGTGTTTACAAAAGCTGTTGTGCGGTGGGGAACTTTGGCCCAATCAGATCGCTCACCCACTGCGTCCCAAATGGCACCCTATTCCCTATGTAGTGCACTACTTTTGGCTGGGCTCTGGCCCAAAGTTGTGCACTAGATAGGGAGCCATTTGGGACTTAGACGGTGTCTATCACTTCACCATGAAATAGACTGAGGCACTGGAATGTTTATTTTACCAGGTCGTCCCATTCAAGGTCCAACACCTCTTTTTCAAGGGAAACGTGGATCATATGTTTGGTTTTTATTGCGCAATGCTTTTCTACCTGATCATCGTCATCATCACTTAGTAATAGTACAACATTCTGCACAACTGTGATGTAAATATAAGCTTCATCTGTGAACTAGTGAAATATATTTCAAGATCAATCAGGACGATGTACAAATGTAATGTTTGTGGTGAAGCTGTACAGAAATTGAATGTATCCATCTCAGTCTTTTAGTTGCTCGAAAACGTAAGGGATGTACAATTTGACTTTTGAGGGGAAATATTTTTCATACTACTGTGCTTGTAAATGCAGGTAAATATCAGATTCTCAATTGTGTCTCAATGGGCTCTGCCTGGTCTGCGACATGCTCTGTGTTTTTGTTGTAAATAGGAGCCATATCATGACAGTGAAGTGCCAATGTACTGTAAGTAAAGTCTAATTTCTGCTGTATTGTTTTGTTGACATGGTCCTTTCTTTCTATGCCTTGACTGTGAATATGTACACAGCACCAACACTGCCTCGTTTGCCTTTCCACATTCACCATTCTAGATTCAACACTGCAGCAACAACCACCATAGAATCAACAACCATTGAATGAGAATTCTGCCCATTCTATTTCTACTGTATACAGTCTTTTCTATGATGTGACAATAGTATGTATACAGTAACACTAATAGCCAGGTCAGGTTAGGGCAGTCAGCTGAAAGGAGTGGAGTCAGGCTGTATCAGTCACACGCTCAGCACCTCCCTCTCTACTGTTGAGGCAGGCCTAGTTGTCCATGTTCAGCAGAAGGAAACAAAAATTATTCTTGCCTTTCTATCAAGACTCTGCCTCCACCTGCTGTTCAGTTTGACTGCTATGGCTGATGATCCTGAGGCAAACAACTCAACTAGGCTACAGCAAAGATATTGTATTGTATTCCTCTCTGACCGCAGGACATTATATTGGAAAAATCCTGACATCTACAGAGGCTATAGGTCTGATGAAGATGTGGTATGTCTCTTATTCTGTGTTGAGTGACTGAATGACTTGAGTCAGTAGAGGGCTCTCTTGCCAAGCTAAAAGGGTCTTCAGAACTAGTTGAGGTTTCTCAGGCCATAGGTGTTGTAGAGTGTCAGTGAGGTAGGATGTACTTGGGGTCTGGGAAGAGGTTAGCCAGCCGTCAATGGGACATGCCATCCGTGTGCTACTGGATCTAAGGCTGACCTGGATCTTATTCATTAAGCACCAAACGGAAGAAAATAGGCTAAAACAGGGAGGAACTACCTAGACTTGTCCAATAAAAGAGGCTTTAGTTTGATGCAGCAAAAATGGTTTACTACAATATGCACTAATGGATATGACCATGTCCTGCTTTGCAACAGTGTTAACAGACTGAAGGCCACATAAGGCCTCTGTCGTCCTTTCATTCAAAGTCAAGTTGAACAGCACTGGAATGGTGTTTTACGCCACTCATAAACAAAACCTTTTGGTGCTCTGCTGCCCTCAAACACAAAGGCACTAGTCAAACCACACCAGCAACATCTGACAAGGCCACAATTCCTTACCGCACTCTTTTCAAGCACATTTTGAACAGCACCTTTGACCTTGAATGACTGGCAACTGATAAGACAGACACTCAGGAGATGACAGACCCAGAAGTTGGACAGCAGGGTTGGGATCAATTCAATTTAAATTTAGGATGTATAGGGGCTACTTTAAAACACTGAGCCCACTGCAAATTCATTACAAAAGAGAACAACTTTATTTGGCAACACAAAAACAGTTTGAATATAACCCATAATAAGTGTGCATACAAACAGTAATTTAGTTTAATGCTTCAGTTTCAAGTGTAGAATTAGAAAGGCAACACTGAAACATTGACATTTTTGTGGAGAAAAAGTGCAGTCAATGTGTTCACACAAAAAAAAAGTACCAGTCAAAAGTTGACACCTACTCATTTTCAGGGTTTCTTTATTTTTACTATTTACTACATTGTAGAATAATAATGAAGACATCAAAACTAGGAAATAATAGTAACCAAAAAAAGCTGCATGAGGTAGTCACCTGGAATGCATTTCAATTAACAGGTGTGCCTTGTTTAAAAGTTTATTTGTGGAATTTCCTTCCTTCTCAGAGTTCAAGTAACAGACATCTCAACATCAACTGTTCAGAGGAGACTGCATGAATCAGGCCTTCATGGTCAAATTGCTGCAAAGAAACCACTACTAAAGGACACCAATAAGAAGAAGAGATTTGCTTGGGCCAAGAAACACGAGCAATGGACATTAGACCGGTGGAAATCTGTCCTTTGGTCTGATGAGTCCAAATTTGAGATTTTAGGTTCCAACCGCCGCGTCTTTGTGAGACGCAGAGTAGGTGAACGGATGATCTCCACATATGTGGTTCCCACCGTGAAGCATGGAGGTGGTGGTGTGATGTGACACTGTCTGATGTATTTAAAACTCAAGACACTTAACCAGCATGGCTACCACAACATTCTGCAGCGATACACCATCCCATCTGGTTTGCACTTAGTGGGACTATCATTTGTTTTTCAACAGGACAATGACCCAACACACCTCCAGGCTGTGTAAGAACTATTACACCAAGGAGAGTGATGAGTGCTGCATCAGATAACCAGGCCTCCATAATCCCCCAACCTCAACTCAATTGAGATGGTTTGGGATAAATTGGACCGCAGAGTGAAGGAAAAGCAGCCAACAAGTGCTCAGCATGTGGAAACTCCTTCAAGACTGTTGGAAAAGCATTCCAGGTGAAGATGGTTGAGAGAATGCCAAGAGTGTGCAAAGCTGTCATCAAGGCAAAGGGTGGCTACTTCGAAGAATCTAAAATATATTTGGATTTGTTTAACACTTTTTGGGTTACTACATGATTGAATGTGTCATTTCATAGTTTTGATGTCTTCACTATTATTCTACAATGTAGAAAATATTAAAAATAAAGAAAAACCCTTGAATGAGTAGGTGTGTCCAAACTTTTGACTGGTTCTATATATCATGTGGATATAGTACATGTTGGATTGTACATGTGGATAATATGTTGGATTATGAATAAAGTGACTTAATAATCTGACTGATTTTCATGCAGTGGACCATAAATTAAAAAAACTTTTAAAAAAATAGTGTAGTTGTGAAAGTAGGAATATAAAATTGATTGCAATGCAAACAGTAAGACATCAAACAGCATAGCCAATTTATCTTGGTGATGAGGCTACCTACTCCTACAAGTGAGCATCAAACCAAGGCCATATTTAAGTAGTGTGCGCGTGAGTGATCGTCTGCGATCATAACCTATATATTCACGATCAATGTTGAGGCACTTCATCTAAACAGTCCCCTCTGGACCCGTCCCCAACAGTGGCATAAAGGATGGTTTGCATAACTAACATAGGTTAGTGATAAGGCCACCCCTCTGACTGCCACAATGTGAGAGGTATTGTACATGGATTTGATATGCGTGTGTTAAAGGCAGAAGGCTCAGTTCAGAGGGAAGGATCTGTAGATCTGGGTTGTGTTCCGTAGACAAGAAACTGAAGAAAATGCTCCAAAGGGAGACATAAAATATTGTCCAATAAGAAACGCACTTTTTCCCCCCATTGCAAAAGGTTTCAAAACATTTTGCTACAGTATGTCCCAATGAACATGTCCCGGACTAATGCCACTGTGCTGCGGAGGCTCTGGTCTGGTTTGGCTCTGTGTGTCTGACTGAAAGGTTTGGCCTAGATCAAAGCAGACAACATTTGAAAGCCTTCTTGATCTTGCCTTCTTTTCCACCCTTGTCTTTACTCTCTGACATTTTCTTTTTTCGCACCTCCCTCATAAGATCAAAGAACACCTGAAAAGAATGGACAGTTATTATTTCAGCCATATAGTTACATTGAAAGTTGATTTACTGTAAAGGTTATTTTTAAATCATGCTTGCTTGTCGTTTCTGGTATCCCATGTCTTGAAACATCTCTATAACCTAATCCCCCCCCCCCCCCCCATCTAAAAATGTAGAAATCCTAAGTAAGAAATGACATGGTGTATGGTTTCTAGTCCTACTGTAGCGAAGTGCACCATATGTTTAAGTTTGGTTACATACCTTGTCAACGTTGGCTCGTGTCTTGGCTGAGGTCTCCACGTACTGCACCCCCCACTCCTCTGCCTTGGCCCGGACCTCGTCCAACGACACCTGCCTGCGGTCCTCCAGATCCGACTTGTTCCCCACCACCAACAGAGGGATGGTATCGTTCTCTGCTTTCACCCGCATAATCTGCTCCCTAGGAAGACCCGTACAATACATTAGTCCTGATGAAAAACCAGTTGGATCTAAACACTGTTGGGGTGTAATTAGCAGTGTGGAGCTGTATTTTTTAGTTCTGGGCATTTACATCTAAAAAAGACCCACGAGCACCAACATGATGTACATAGGAGCATATCAAATGAGGTGTCAAATGAACGCTTAGGGTATACTTTTTTATTTTATGGCATAAGTAAAGGCTTTGATTTCTAGATAAACAGATGGGGGAAAAGTATCAGAAATACATCAAAACACAATGTTGACGTAAAGACGCCTGCCAACTAATATTACCGGAACTCTGAGGTGGCGGTGAACGACTCATGTTCGGTGATGGAAAAGACTAGCAGGAAGCCCTCTCCGCTCCGGAAGTAGTTGTCTCTGATGGCAGCATAGTCCTCCTGTCCAGCTGTGTCCAGGATGTCGATCTGGACCTCCTCTCCATCCAGCACCACCTTCTTCCTGTAGCTGTCTGCCTTGGTGGGCTCGTAATCCTCCACAAACTAGGAGAAGGGAAGGAGTGAGGAAGGGAATCATTTTTTTACAGAATCGTAAACTCTTTTCAATGGAAAAGCAGTATTGGAGGTTTGAGTGGTGGCTTGCCCAAGTCTCTCTTTAGCCTGGGCGTCCAGACCACATTCTACAAAGGGAGCAATGTACGGAGTCTGGTAAGGACCAGACTTATCGCGCTTACCTCATCATACATGAACTGCAGAGTGAGGGCTGACTTCCCGACACCGCCACTTCCCACCATGATCACCTTGTGCAGCACCAGAGAGCTCTGGTTCTTACTCTTTCCGGTAGACATCTTTGGATTTGGACACTGTCTGCAGCTATTACACTAACGGAAACCGCCTCCACCAACACCAGAACTTCCTAAAGTTGGACACAAACATGTAAATTAGCCTATAAAACTAAAACATTAAAACATCTTTTAAAAGTTGCAAAAAAGTGTCCAGAAAAATAAGGCAGGGTTTTGTATATGCATGTACATCTAATGTCAAAACAGATCCACATGGACCTAAAAGGTTGACAAAACAGCCCATCTCAAAATGGCAGCTGACTGAAACATAGGCTGACCCCTATAATTTCATTAATGAGTTCAGCAGTGGTGTGGCAGCCTTCTAGGGCAAAATGATGTAGGCCTAGCCTACTGCACTTTCAGTACACACCTTCACAGCCAATAGGTTGGGAAATTAAGCAAACATGTGCCTAGCCAAGTACCTCCTCCACGGAGTTGAGTCCGGACAGCAGTTTTTAAATGAACCTCCGACTTGCTTTGCAGTCGCTACGTAAAAAAAAGTGTATGTTTGTCCTCTGTTGAAGCGTGTCTTTGATTGCTGAACACCCCCCCAACAACATTTAACATTTTTATGGAGTAGAGACATCCCAAGAACCCCAGATAGCAAGGACCATAGTTAAAATAATCTGAAGGAATGATATCAGTAGATCATGAAATGGATGTATAAATCAAGCATACAACAAGAGTGGAAAGCAGAAGAAGAAAGTGTGTGAGAACTTCATGTCATCAACTGAATGAAGGCATCATGTCTAGTGTAGCTGCTGCAAAATGTAATGAGGATCCAAATATTAATTATAAAAAATATATATATATATATATATATATATATATATATATATATATATATATATATATATATATATATATATATATATATATATATAAACAATGTATTGCTACAAGACCAGAGAAAACTTTCCCACAATGTAATAGGCCTTATTGTCAGTTCCAAAACAGAAACTTAAAAGCATAATAAAACACTGTTCTCAGGGACTATAAGACCAGAACTTCCCCATAGCCAAAAGTTATTTTAAATACAATACAGCTAAATGCATGCCCCTTTTAAGTGCCCTAACTACTGCCCCAAAATCCAACTTTGGCACAACTTTGGTTTGGGGGGGACATTATACCGTTGCCGTGTTTTGTATCACATTCCAAAGATAAAACTGGGGGGGACATGTCTCCCCTCTCCCCAGTGAAAATTGCACCCCTGCCAAAATCAAAATAGATGTATTTATTTTTAATTTGATTTGAGACTTCTGATACTTTCTTCCTGCTACTTTTCTTGACCCGCCACTTTCTCTCAAGGAGCAGCTCTCGATTGGATATATACAAATTAGAACGCTGTGGTCAACCGAATATTGGATGAGAATCTGTCAATCAAAAGACGTTAGCGCAAACTTCGGTATGTTTGACCAAGATAAAATATAAATCAAAACCCGCTTCTGATATCGATTACCACTTGTACATACTTCTACAAAAGTGCATAGAGATAGCAAACGTCTCACCTCGTAATGCGTTTGGTGTATTTCTTGGCTGTTATCCGGTATACACCATGGGAATGCTGAAGTAGAGGACAAGTTTCACTTACCAGCCGCAAATGCGGATATTTTGACCACTCCCGGACGTCGTGTGAAAAAAACGTTCTATGAACAGGATGTGATGTCATATGGAATTGTGCCATCAAAGACAGTACAATATGAACAAGATGGGCTAAGACGGCTTCTCTCCGATCACACTTGTAGGCGATGTCATGGCGACGTTGAATAACTGATGCCGAGGTAAAAACCAAATCATGGTGTCAGTGATTTTCACGTCGGAAAGTCGGAGCTCTAGAAAGAGGCCCGAGTTCCGGAGTTGGAAATCCAAGTAGAATGACTGTTCGAACGGCATGCGCCATTTTTTAAGACTGCATGTAAAAAAAATATTAATATTTAGAAACTTGGCGCACACCATACATATGCATTTTTCCCTTTATAAAATCAAACCGCCCCCGAAACTGTGCGCAGGTGAATGAACTAGCATTAAAACTCTGCCTGAAAAACGCCCATCATTCAACTTTTGTGACAATTATGCCTTTGTTTGCTGCATGCTTTTGATGTATAGAGTAGAGGAGACGGGATGGTTGTAACACTTTTCACCTTTTCGTCAGTTTCTCAGAGATTGTTTATGGAGGTGTATTTGAAACTTGACACAAACAACCTACAGCTGTCCTTTACAAATTGGTGTGGTTATTATATATGTCAATCAAATTGCAAATGCACGGTGTTGTCTTAAATACAAGTCGGGAAGTGTTACAATTTACCCAATGGTCTAGGTTAGTAACAGTGCTTGGGGTGTAATGTAACAGAATGAAATGTGCATAAATCATGACATGCGACTATTTATTAAACACCTTTATTGAGAACATGAGAGCAACATTGCCATGTTTAACATTCTGTATGGCAGAGATAATAATACACTTAAATAATCAAATGTATTATTTTACCCTCTAAATGGTATTTCTCAACCATACAACAACTAGGCTAAACTAAACACCTACACCTGAATGTTTGTGGTGTGTGTCTGTGAGACTTTTTTAACCTGCTTGATGGGTGTATCTGTCAAAATCACAGTTTTTCTCCTCTTCCTACCCCTTGCTGTAATTTTCCTGGGCCCTGCTTTTGGGAAGGGGCGTACATCAACTGGATTGATATTAGAAGGGTAACAAGGTGTTTCCCAGCCACAGCCTGATACATGTGGGGAGTTGTCCTGTGAGGTGACTGGAGAGGTGGCCTGGAAGGCAGTTGGAGAGGTGGCCTGGAAGGCAGTTGGAGAGGTGGCCTGGAAGGCAGTTGGAGAGGTGGCCTGGAAGGCAGTTGGAGAGGTGGCCTGGAAGGCAGTTGGAGAAGTGGCCTGGAAGGCAGTTGGAGAAGTGGCCTGGAAGGCAGTTGGAGAAGTGGCCTGGAAGGCAGTTGGAGAAGTGGCCTGGAAGGCAGTTGGAGAAGTGGCCTGGAAGGCAGTTGGAGAAGTGGCCTGGAAGGCAGTTGGAGAGGTGGCCTGGAAATAAGCTGTAGAAGAGACCTGGGAGGCAGCTGGAGAGGTTGCCTGGAAGGCAGTTGGAGAGGTTGCCTGGAAGGCAGTTGGAGAGGTAGCCTGGAAGGTGGCTGGAGAGGTGGCCTGGAAGGAGGCTGGAGAGGTGGCCTGGAAGGGAGTTGGAGAGGTGGCCTGGAAGGCAGTTGGAGAGGTAGCCTGGAAGGCAGTTGGAGAGGTAGCCTGGAAGGCGGCTGGAGAGGTGGCCTGGAAGGCGGCTGGAGAGGTGGCCTGGAAGGAGGCTGGAGAGGTGGCCTGGAAGGAGGCTGGAGAGGTGGCCTGGAAGGCAGTTGGAGAGGTGGCCTGGAAGGCAGTTGGAGAGGTGGCCTGGAAGGCAGTTGGAGAGGTGGCCTGGAAGGCAGTTGGAGAGGTGGCCTGGAAGGCAGTTGGAGAGGTGGCCTGGAAGGCAGTTGGAGAGGTGGCCTGGAAGGCAGTTGGAGAGGTGGCCTGGAAGGCAGTTGGAGAGGTGGCCTGGAAGGCAGTTGGAGAGGTGGCCTGGAAGGCAGTTGGAGAGGTGGCCTGGAAGGCAGTTGGAGAGGTGGCCTGGAAGGCAGTTGGAGAGGTGGCCTGGAAGGCAGTTGGAGAGGTGGCCTGGAAGGCAGTTGGAGAGGTGGCCTGGAAGGCAGTTGGAGAGGTGGCCTGGAAGACAGTTGGAGAGGTGGCTGGAAGACAGTTGGAGAGGTGAGCTGGAAGTCAGCTGGCAAGATCAGTGTGTCAGCTGGAGCAGGACGACCAGTGATAAGTGAGGGTGCAAAGTCACATTCCTGAAATATATCAGGGTTGTATGGCCAAATGCCAGTACACCTGAACCCAGCCAGTACATTGGCAGGTGTTGTGGCACCTGTTATGACAAGGCCTGGAATGTTATATATGGTCAGTTGGAGAGCTGGCCTGGAAGGCAGTTGGAGAGCTGGCCTGGAAGGCAGTTGGAGAGTTGAACTGGGAGGCAGCTGGAGAGGTGAACTGGGAGGCAGCTGGAGAGGTGAACTGGGAGGCAGCTGGAGAGGTGAACTGGGAGGCAGCTGGAGAGGTGACCTGGGAGGCAGCTGGAGAGGTGACCTGGGAGGCAGCTGGAGAGGTGACCTGGGAGGCAGCTGGAGAGGTGGCCTGGGAGGCAGTAGGAGAGGTGGCCTGGAAGGCAGTAGGAGAGGTGGCCTGGAAGGCAGTAGGAGAGGTGGCCTGGAAGGCAGTAGGAGAGGTGGCCTGGAAGGCAGCTGGAGAGGTGGCCTGGAAGGCAGCTGGAGAGGTGGCCTGGAAGGCAGTAGGAGAGGTGGCCTGGATAGTTGTGGGCACAGTGGTCAAATTGGCCTGAGGGGTATCTGAAGAGGTGACCTGGGAGGCAGCTGGCAAAACCAGTGTGTCAGCTTGAGCAGGACGATCAGTGACAAGTGAGGGTGAAAAGTCACATTCCTGAAATATATCAGGGTTGTATGGCCAAATGCCAGTGCATCTGAACCCAGCCAGTATATAGGTGAGTGTTGTGTCACCTGTTTTGACAAGGCCTGGAATGTCACATATGGTCAGTTGGAGAGCTGGCCTGGAAAGCAGTTGGAGAGATGAACTGGAAAGCAGTTGGAGAGGTGGCCTGGCAGTCAGCCGGAGAGGTGGCCTGGCAGTCAGCCAGAGAGGTGGCCTGGCAGTCAGACGGAGAGGTGGCCTGGAAGTCAGCTGGAGAGGTGGCCTGGAAGGCAGGTGGAGAGCAGGCCTGGGAGGCATCTGGAGGGGTGGCCTGGGAGGCAGTTGGAGAGGGACCTGGAAGGCAGTTGGAGAGGTGGGTGGGAAGGCAGTTGGAGAGGTAGCCGGGAAGGCAGCTGGAGAGGTGGCTTGGATAGCTGTGGGTACAGTGGGCACAGTAGCCTGAGAAGTCTCTGAAGAGGTGACCTGGGAGGCAGCTGGCAAGACCAACTTGTCAGCTGGAGCAGTTCTATCAGTGACAAGTGAGGGTGCAAAGTCACATTCCTGAAATATATCAGGGTTGTATGGCCAAATGCCAGTGCATCTGAACCCAGCCAGTACATCGGTGGGTGTTGTGGCACCTGTTTTGACGAGGCCTGGAATGTTATATATGGGCAGTTGGAGAGGTGGCCTGGAAAGCTGTGGGCACAGTGGGCAAATTGGCCTAAGGGGTGTCTGAAGAGGTGAGCTGGGAGGCAGCTGGCAAAACCAGTGTGTCAGCTGGAGCAGGACAGTCAGTGACAAGTGAGGGTGCAAAGTCACATTCCTGAAATAGTCACATTCCTGAAATATATCAGGGTTGTATGGCCAAATGCCAGTGCATCTGAACCCAGCCAGTATATAGGTGAGTGTTGTGTCACCTGTTTTGACAAGGCCTGGAATGTCACATATGGTCAGTTGGAGAGCTGACCTGGAAAGCAGTTGGGAGAGATTAACTGGAAAGCAGTTGGAGAGGTGGCCTGGCAGTCAGCTGGAGAGGTGGCCTGGAAGGCAGCTGGAGAGGTGGCCTGGCAGTCAGCTGGAGAGGTGGCCTGGAAGGCAGCTGGAGAGGTGGCCTGGAAGGCAGCTGGAGAGCAAATCAAATGTATTTATAAAGCCCTTCTTACATCAGCTGATATCTCAAAGTGATGTACAGAAACCCAGCCTAAAACCCCAAACAATGCAGGTGTAGAAGCACGGTGGCTAGGAAAAACTCCCTAGAAAGGCCAGAACCTAGGAAGAAACCTAGAGAGGAACCAGGCTATGAGGGGTGGCCAGTCCTCTTCTGGCTGTGCCGGGTGGAGATTATAACAGAACATGACCAAGATGTTAAAATGTTCATAAATGACCAGCATGTTCAAATAATAGTAATCACAGTAGTTGCCGAGGGTGCAACAAGTCAGCACCTCAGGAGTAAATGTCAGTTGGCTTTTCATAGCCGATCATTAAGAGTATCTCTACCGCTCCTGCTGTCTCTAGAGAGTTGAAAACAGCAGGTCTGGGACAGGTAGCACGTCCGGTGAACAGGTCAGGGTTACATAGGTGCAGACAGAACAGTTGAAACTGGAGCAGCAGCACGGCCAGGAGGACTGGGGACAGCAAGGAGTCATCATGCCAGGTAGTCCTGAGGCATGGTCCTAGGGCTCAGGTCCCCCGAGAGGGAGAAAGAAAGAGAGAATTAGAGAGAGCATAGTTAAATTCACACGACACCGGATAAGACAGGATAAGTACTCCAGATATAACAAACTGACCGCTTCAAAAAGAAAAAAAACCAATTGCAAAATGTTGTGGACCTGTAAACAGATCGTTTGAATTCAAACATATTTTGCATTTACTTTTCCCCAAACCTAAATATGCTGCACTGCCAGCGAATTCTGAAACGTTGTCTAGCATGCTCGATAAAATGTAAAACCTACTAGGCCAACTTACAGTGGTATCTTACACTCTTCAAAGCAAAATATCAACTGTCTGTTCATCTGTTAAATTCCATTGTAGGCTATATTATAAACCACGCTCCCTTTTGGATGCATAGAGCAAAATACTTGAAATAATAGCCTACCTAATAGGCCCAATTAAATGAGAGCTGCGCATTGTAATTTGTTGTAGGTTAAAACTTCTTCTGTAACATGAACCTATCATGGCCAGGAAAGGTGGGGTGGAATTTATGCTGCATGAAAATATGTATTATGTTTATAAATGAAATGTTTACTTGAGGCATTTGAAATTACAGTAGGGTATTCAGATATACAGTAGCCTAGCCTAAAAAATAAACGTAAATGGAAAAGGTGAACCGCCTGTTCTACCATTAAACTGCGCTCCGAATCGGATCGCATGGAGTAAAATTGGCTACTTGAAATCGAATTACTACTATAAAGTGGGTCCACGTTGTTGGCGATGGGGGAACGTCCCTCCCACATTCTGAAATTGCATTTTTGTCCCCGGGTTTTATCATTGGAATGTAATGCAAAACGAGACAATAGTGTGATTTAGGACCATGCGGACGCCTCAGAGCGGTCGGTAGGGTGTTTGGAGTGTTAATCAGACTGCCTGTGGGGTACTTCGTGACTATGAAACTGTCAGTCAGAAAATGTGAGGAATTTATTCTGCAATGATCATAGGAAATACCTATTTTAGAATGCAAAGTTGCAGAAAAATTGATCTTCACTCTTCGAAATACTCGGCTGCTTGCTTGCAAGGCAATACTTCATCCAACCACTAGAAACTGTGCGAAAGCTAAGAACATTCGCAGATCAAGTTCAGTTTCTTTTTTAATGGCGCACACATGTTTTTGGGAGCCTATATATTTGGTATATAGGCCTACGCAACGTTTATAAATTAGGCCTCATGGGTAATTGCAATTAACTACAGGTAGAAACAGAATCCAAAAGTGTTTCTGCCCTCCAGGACCTTAATTGCACAGACTTGCGTTTGACAAATACATTGGCTTATATATTATTATTATTATTACAGATATTATTATCTATAGGCCTATAGGCCTATGACAATTAGAAACGGATGAAAACGTTTTAATTTATCACACCTAATTAATTAATTACCTAATTACACAGTCATTGTGCATTGTTTTCCCTCAATATTATCCAGTAAATTTCATGATTTATGCTGTAAATTAATGTTTTATTGTTCAACTGTTAGATAGATATGCCTATATAGGTTATATGGCTCAGGCCTATCGGTTTATTGCCTTGCCTGGCTGCAGATTGTAAAAAAAAATGTGTACGATTCATGCAATGTGTAGTTGCAATATTTAGAAGAAGGGTGGCAGCATTTAACAACTTTCAACTTGATCTTTTTGTTATAGTGTTGGGAGAGCGCACATAAAACAATTGCTGGGCATTCACAAATGACTGTGTTGCCAATGTTCGGTAAAACGTATTATGTGATATATGTATTAGACTTATATTTCACTTCTATTTGAGTGACGACAAAACAGAGCTCTGACTTGAATTGGTCAATGTTTTTGTATCACTTAAAATAATAAAAGTGGTGCCTTGGCAGGTCACCTTTTGGCGCTTTAATCTTTATTACCTTGGTGTTGTTTCCAATTCACCCAGTGTTGTTTGGGAGATGCTTATGGTCGCCATGCTGCCATGCGTGAGCCACAACAAGAAAGGCTTGTCAAAAATCTGTCCGTACCATTTATTTATTTATTTTTTCATTTGGAGCATCTATAGGACACGCGTTTTCTGTTTGTTTGTTCGCATGAAAAGGCAACAACAACAAAAACAGTACATTTGGATAGCATGTGTTGATGGTAATGTTTTATATTAAAACATGGTCTTGTCTAGGCTATTAGACCTACAGGCTTCATAAGGAACATATCAAATGTTAATTAATTATATAATTGAAGTTTATTGATGTATTCCTGGTTCTTATTTCTAAAGTAGATAGTTTCCACTGTAAAGATAGCCTATGCTAATGATTCTATATATTGTGCGCAAATCAATGCATTATATATATTCTATGTATTGTGCGCAAGTCATCAGGCAGTCTGGTAAACAATTGGTTACTTCAATTCGTAAGTATTGTTTTTATCTCTCCTAATTCGTTTTCCATGGGCCATAAGCATTTTCTCTGGACAGGAGAGCTAAGGAGGATAGTTTACCTTAAGCCTGTGCATAATCTCCTACCAAATACTAGGAGTCTGTTTAGTTGGTGGGACGTCCCACGTGGTTTCAACTCCCTGTATAAAAACTTTCAGTCTATGGAGGACTCCTAAATCGACCTAGCAAGAGAAAGGTTCGTCCGATCGTTAGACCTCTTTGTGCTCAAGTATATCAGGGCAATTTCATATCGGGAATTCAAATCCAATTAAGGTGCATTTTAACAAGGATACACAGGAACAAAAACTGAAGGAATATTGTCCAAAGCAAATGACAAACTGGATGCTACAATATGCGATAAGTTATTATTTGACCGACCCTTCAGCTTTTTCCATTTATGGAATATCCTGATTTGTGTTTATCAACCAATGGGTGATTTTCCTTTCGTGTAGTTTGTCCTCTTCTATTCGTTTCTAAATGATGATTATTGCGAATTGCAGTTCAATTAAACCATGGCATGATACGTCAGGCATTGAACTGAAACTCAATTGACGGATAATGGTAGCCTACTGATTTTTAAATTGTGTTACCTTGAAAGGGTGAAGCGAAGGCATTGAGACAAGCAGAACGGACTTGACTCCCAAATGTGCCCCTGAAGTGAAGTCAACTGAGTGACAGACATCGGGAATGAAAACAGACACGAAATAAGGGGAATATTTCAGGTTACGGTGAATGGAATAGTTAATTCCATCAAAATGCGTCTGAATTGAGTGAAATATTTATTATTGCTTGGACTCCTTACAAAGTATACGGACTAACGGGATTCTACAACATTATCTTTATTTTCATTCGAAATCGTATTTTCTTAAAAACGCCAAGTGAATAGCCTACATTTGACAGAAATATTGTGCAAACATTTTTATAGTAGAAAACGAATTATTGCACTACAAATATCACGACTTTCCTTCTTCATAAAGAAAATGATTAACTGTATAATCAAAGTGGCATTATTTGTGGCTTGCGTGCTGTCTGTCCGCTGCAAAGAAGCGGCGCCGGGATCCTTGAACCCTTTGCCGGGAATGCAGACGCAAACCGTAGCTCAGGAAGCTTGCTCTTCGTGTGGCATCGGTCAGCCCGAAGAATCGGGACAGGTGGACATTGACTTTCTGGAGACGGTGAAAAGGCATATCTTGAGCAGGTTACAGATGAGGGTAAGACCCAACATCACCCATCCTATCCCGAAGGCGGCGATGGTGACTGCGCTTCGGAAACTACACGCGGGTAAAGTGCGCGAGGATGGGAGAGTAGAAATCCCGAATCTGGATGGACACGCGACCAGCAATGCCAATGAAGTGCTGGAGGAAAGCTCGGAGATAATCAGTTTCGCAGAGACAGGTGTGTAATTATTGTATATTACAGGCAAGCTACCGTTTACTCTATTGTATTAGGAAAAATATGAACAAATAAAACCACTTTTACGCAAAGACCAAGCTGGGTATGGTGCCTAAGGTTTGGACTAAACATTAGACCAAGGTGATGTAGCGCATCATTCCCGGCCCCGCTAAGAGCAGAACGGCTCTGTGATTTGAAAATACATTCACAAATTCCTCACAGTAGGCATAGTAGTACCCTAATTTCTAAATATTGTATATTTATATTTAAAGGGTAGGGAGCATGAAACCAGAAATCAACTGATGCGGGTTCCATGCATACAGGAAAAGTCAGTCAAATAGCTTGAAATATAAAACTAAACAAAACCAAATGTTGTTTCTGTTCATCATTTATAGATGTTTTAAATTATTATTTTTCCCAATCTATTCTGCAAACACTTTGGGTTATTTGGTAACCTAGCGCTGGTTAACTAGTGGACAGAACAGATGTTTGGTTATTTTGACCCAGCCAGTTGGGTTGGGTGAATAACTCAACATGTTGGTTTGTTGTGATTACCCAAACATGGGTTCATTTAACCATCAGTTGGGTATTTTTTACTCTCATGCTGGGTGGACCAAGCAGCTTGGCCTTTTTGAATGTAATCCTTAGGTTATTTTCAGGAGGCGTATTAGGGGCGTGGCTTTCATCTATATTTTATTGGCCACCCATGAGTTTAGATTATTAGGATCCCCATTAGCTATTGTCATGGCTAGAAGGATCCAAGTTTTGTCAAATTAACAGTTGACATTTTTTTGGAAACCATGTGTTTGTTGTATTTGATACCATCATACCTATGCCACTCCAGCCATTACCACAAGCCCATCCTCCCTGATTATTGTGCCAACAACTTCTTGTGGTCCACATAGAAACCTACAAATACATGACAAAGTATAGACAGTAATAGACAAGAGCAACATAAAATATTACATTAAATAAAAAATAAAAATAGTTGTGTGTATATATAGGAAAGCACACCAAGATTCAACAAAAACACTATTTACACACTATTCACATATACATATCAATATTCTTATGTACAGTACAGTTAAATTAGATCTTTAGAAATAGGAGAAGCGTTGTGATGAAATCTGTTTTTTTTTTAAATCTGTTTTTAAAGTTAGACTTGCTTTTTGCCTGTGTAACCTCTGGTGGAAGAGCATTCCATGATGACATGGCTCTATACATACTGTAACTGACCGATGCATTCAATCTGTTTTTGGTTTGGGTACTGTAAGAGACCAATAGTTACGTGTCTGGTGCAGTACAGTTGAAGTCTGAAGTTGACATACACCTTAGCCAAATACATTTAAACTCAGTTTTCACCATTCCTGATATTTAATCCAAGTAAAAATTCCCTGTCTTAAGGCCAGTTAGGATCACCACTTTATTTTAAGAATGTGAAATGTCAGAATAATAGGAGAGAGAATGATTTATTTCCGCTTTTATTTCTTTCATCACATTCCCAGTGGGTCAGAAGTTTACATGCACTCAATTAGTATTTGGTAGCATTGCCTTTAAATTGTTTAACTTGGGTCAAACGTTTCGGGTAGCCTTCTACAAGCTTCCCACAATAAATTGGGTGAATGTTGGCCCATTCCTCCTGACACAGCTGGTGTGCGAGCAAGGAGGCCTACAAACCTGAGTTAGGTTTGTAGGCCTCCTTGCTCGCACACGCTTTTTCAGTTTTGCCCACACATTTTCTATGGGATTGAGGTCAGGGATTTGTGATGGCCACTCCAATATGCTTGGGGTCATTGTCCATTCGGAAGACCCATTTGCGACCAAGCTTTATCTTCCTGACTGATGTCTTGAGATGTTGCTTCAATATATCCACATAATTTTTCTTTCTCATGATGCCATCTATTTTGTGAAGTGCACCAGTCCCTCCTGCAGCAAAGCACCCCCACAACATGATGCTGCCACCCCCGTGCTTCATGTTTGGGATGATGTTCTTCGGCTTGCAACCCTCCCCCCTTTTTCTCCAAACATAATGATTGTCATTATGGCCAAACAGTTCTATTTTTGTTTCATCAGACCAGAGGACGTTTCTCCAAAAAGTACGGTCTTTGTCCCCATGTGTAGTTGCAAAGTGTAGTTTGGCTTTTTTAATGGCGGTTTTGGAGCAGTGGCTTCTTCCTTGCTGAGCGGCCTTTCAGGTTATGTCGATAGAGGACTCGTTTTACTGTGGATATAGACACTTTTGTACCTGCTTCTTCCAGCGTCTTCACAAGGTCCATTGCTGTTGTTCTGGGATTGATTTGCACTTCTCGCACCAAAATACATTAATCTCTAGGAGACAGAACGTGCCTCCTTCCTGAGTGGTATGACAGTGGCGTGGTCCCATGGTGTTTATACTTGCATACTATTCTTTGTACAGATGAACGTGGTACCTTCAGGCGTTTGGAAATCGCTCCCAGGGATGAACCAGACTTGTGGAGGTCTAACATTTTTTTTCTGAGGTCTTGGCTGATTTCTTTTGATTTTTCCATGATGTCAAGCAAAGAGGCACTGAGTTCGAAGGTAGTTTGTCTACTTTACCGTGGAAATAGCCATTGAAATCAATGCCTGTATCAAAAGGTTTTGTTATAAATTACCCATCAACTTCAATGTTAAGTTTGGTCACAAAATGTCTCAATTTACAGTATGTCAACCAATCAGCTGACCAGCCTGACTTGTTTGCCACTTTTTGCATCATTGCTTTGAACCATCAAATTATTCAGTTTATCATTGATCCAGGGGGCTCTAACAGTTCTCACAGTTTCTTAACAGGTGCATGTTTGTCAACAATTGGCAAGAATAATACTCCACGTGCTGCATCTGCACTCTCCTCCTTATACACATCAGACCAACATACATTTTTTATTTCTTCAACAAAAGACTGTTGTTGTTTTTTGTATGATCTCTCGGTAGTTTGGCTTTCCTTGTTATTGCCACAATGTTATGGTCACTACAGCCAATGGGAACGTATATTGCTTTGGAGCAAAGCTCTGCAGCATTAGTGAATATATGATCAATACAAGTGGATGTCACAGATCCAACACTATTGGGAAACACTCTAGATGGTTGAGTGATATCCGGCATATACAGTTGAAGTTGGAAGTTTACATACACCTTAGCCAAATATATTTCAACTCAGTTTTTCACAATTCCTAACATTTAATCCTAGTAAAAATTCCCTGTCTTAGGTCAGTTAGGATCACCACTTTATTTTAAGAATGTGAAATGTCAGAATAATAGTAGAGATTTATTTCAGCTTTTATTTCTTTCATCACATTCCCAGTGTGTCAGAAGTTTACATACACTCAATTAGTATTTGGTAGCATCGTCTTTAAATTTTTTAACTTGGCTCAAACGTTTCGGGTAGCCTTCCACAAGCATCCCACAATAAATTGGGTGAATTTTGGCCCATTCCTCCTGACAGAGCTGGTGTAACTGAGTCAGGTTTGTATGCCTCCTTGCTCGCACACGCTTTTACAGTTCTGCCCACAAATATTCTATGGGATTGAGGTCAGGGCTTTGTGATGGCCACTCCTTGACTTTGTTGTCCTTAAGCCATTTTGCCACAACTTTGGAAGTATGTTGGGTTCATTGTCCATTTGGAAGACCAAGCATTAACTTCCTGACTGATATCTTGAGATGTTGCTTCAATATATCCACATACTTTTCCTTTCTCATCTATTTTGTGAAGTGCACCAGTCCCTCCTGCAGCAAAGCACCCCCACAATATGATGCTGCCACCCCCGTGCTTCACAGTTGGGATGGTGTTCTTCGGCTTGCAAGCCTCCCCCTTTTTCCTCCAAACATAACAATGGTCATTATGGCCAAACAGTTATATTTCTGTTTCATCAGACCAGTGGACATTTCTCCAAAAAGGACGAGCTTTGTCCACATATGCAGTTGCAAACCGTAGTCTGGCTTTTTAATGGCGGTTTTGGAGCAGTGGCTTCTTCCTTGCTGAGCGGCCTTTCAGGTTATGTCGATATAGGACTCGTTTTACTGTGGATATAGACCCTGTTGTACTTGTTTCCTCCAGGATCTTCACAAGGTCCTTTTCTGTTGTTCTGGGATTGATTTGCACTTTTCGCACCAAAGTATGTTCATCTCGAGGAGACAGAACGCGTCTCCTTCCTGAGCAGTATGACGGCTGCGTGGTTCCATGGCGTTTGTACTTGCTTACTATTGATTGAACAGATAAACGTGGTACCTTCAGGCGTTTGGAAATTGCTCCCAAGGATGAACCAGACTTGTGGAGGTCTATCATTTTTTTCTGAGGTCTTGGATGATTTCTTTAGATTTTCCAATGATGTCAAGCAAAGAGGCACTGAGTTTGAAGGTAGGCCTTGAAATACATCCACAGGTACAGCTCCAATTGACTCAAATGATAACAATTAGCCTATCAGAAGCTTCTAAAGCCATGACATAATTTTCTGGAATTTTCCAAGATGTTTAAAGGCACAGTCAATTTAGTGTATGTAAACTACAGACTCACTGGAATTGTGATACAGTGAATTATAAGTGAGATAATCTGTCTGTAAACAATTGTTGGAAAAAATGACTTCTACATAAAGTAGATGTCCTAACCGACTTGCCAAAACTATAGTTTGTTAACAATACATTTGTGGAGTGGTTGAAAAACAAGTTTTAATGACTCCAACCTAAGTGTATGTAAACTTCAGACATCAACTGTAGTCACAGTAAGATGCTTCATCTTGAGAGGACAACTGTTAGTATCAGAGACCTTATCTAACATCATAAATGACATTCCTGTTCATCATACTGCAAATATATATATAGATTTTTTATTTTATTTTTTTATTACATATTACAATAAGGTATACCACCTTATTGTGTCCCAACAATGGGATTTACAGTGGCTTTTAGGGAACTCATACACTTCTATAAGCATCATTAAAGCTACAAAGAAGTCCATGTTTAACCATAGCATGTGATAGCTATTCAACAGAACAGATGAACAGGAATGACATTTGCTCAGGTGGCTAAAAATAACTATCTGAATGCCACGCCCCCTACTAAACTATGCCTCCAGTCTTCTGATTCTCTGGGTCATATCTCAATAACCCAGCATCAATAACCCAGCATCAATAACCCAGCAGTTTTAAAAGAAAACAACCCAACTAAGTGACCCAACACCTGCAACCCAGCAGTTAGGTCAACCAAACAACCAAGCATTTGTTAGTGTGAGCACAGAAAAAGTGTGTCCTCGGGCTGAGGTTCACACCCCTAGAGACTCATAAAAAATGTCACTATAACAGCCTCATTAGCACTCATCTTCAAAACAACAGCATAGATTAAGGGTCGGTATAATATCGCATTCACATTCAAAGGAATGATATGGACAATCCCAAAAAGATTTGAAGCCCCATCATATTTTCACATTATTCACAAAAGCTCTGTAACTTTGTACTGTACATTTGTGTAGATTCAGTTGAGTTGCCTTCCTTGTGCCTCTTTGCCCTCCTTGCCAGTTGGCAGTATTACCCAGGGTGGTAGCTGCTACCAGCTGGTCGTGGCACTGAGAAGAGCTCACAGAACAATTTGCTTAGAGGTGATTAAAGGGGGACTGGAAATGATCAATGATGCCACCTGCTTGGGCCCACGTGTATTCAAATCAAACCTCTTATTGCCTCTTATTTTTATAGCAGTTTAAGTCACCCCAGATTTTCTCTAACCGGCTGCGCATCTCTCCAACACAATTAGTGTCAGTGATTTGGTTAGCTGATCAGAGACATGTTCAAAACCAACCCTGTTTGGTGCTTCTCAAATACACTTAGCACAATTTCTTCTATCTAGTACCTAAAAGGGTTATTCGGGCTGTCCCCATAGGAGAACCATTTTTGGTTCCAGGTAGAACCCCTTTGGGTTCCAGGTAGAACTCTTTTCACAGAGGGTTCTATATGGAACCCAAAAGGGTTCTTTTACCTGGAACCAAAAATGGTTCTCCTATGGGGAGAGCTGAATAATTCTTTTGGAAGCCTTTTCTCTAAGATTGTACAGTCAATCTAAGACACCTGATAAAAATCTTAATGTTCACCCATGCTGAGCGTTTCATCTGAATGCCGCCCACATAATATGATTCTACTGTGATCTTCTGTTGAGAGTCCTGATACCAGCTATAAGCTGACCTGAAAGAAGGGCTGCTGTAGAATGGCTGTACATCTACATAAGGTCAGCGCTTTGTGCCAGAACCATGCATGCTGAATGTAGAGTGAACTGGAATGGTGAACTCACTGCCACTGACTGTTCCGTATTAGAATGCATGGTGTGAGGGACCATCTCCCTTATATAGTCCTAGAGTGGGACTTGGTTCCTGCCTGCGCAGTACTCATTGACTTCATCATGCTTGTATGTTAGACCTTGTATTTGCCGTTGTTGTGTACGGTTACTACAGCAGTCGCCTGACAAAGATGCAACAATGTCAGCTATAGTGATAGCATCTGAAGACGCTTTCTCTGCAACTCTGTTTCTGTCCCTGAGAAGGATAATGAAAGAATGCTGTATACTGCATTGGCGCTCTCATAAGATCACCTGACAAACCCCTTTCTGATTGGATGTGTCTTTTTGGGGAGTATTCCGTTCTTGAGTATCCTGTTCCATCTAAGACAATTTCCCTCTTTACTCACCGAGTGAAAAATGGACCCCTTAGGTTTGTTTCACAAAGCCCCCCTCTTCCCGCCTCCCCCGTTGAAAGAAGAAATAACCGATACAGTAATATATCAACGTCATCCATTGGTAAACAGAAGATAAATAGAACCTCCATTTCAAATCAGGAGACACTTGGACTTAGTGTTTTGCTTATTGTTGGTCACGTCTTGACAGCTGTGCTGCCACCCATGGCCTGGTGCTAGTACAGTCAGAGTGTGGTCTATAGCTGTCTGTTGACTAAGTCTTTAAGTTGAGTAATAACAAGGAGATTACCTGTCTTGTGTTGTGTGAGGCAGTGCAGATGGAGACTGGCTGAGCAGGCCAGGGCAGCCTCCATTATAGCTGATGCCTGATGATGGGGCCCAGGCCCGCCCAGGTCGGGTCCCCTCGCTTTGGGCGGCAAGCAAGCAAACAGGCAGGCAGCACAGCTCACTGTTCAGGCTGGAGAGGTGACCCTTGACATGTGTGCGTTTTCCAACTTTCCTTCACCTGACAGCATGTTGCTCAGTCAGTCACAGAGAATCTATGTAGAGTGTTGCTGATGGTCTCTCAGGTTAGAGGTTTTCACTCTCACTGGAGGCCTGGGGAGAAACCATCTATTTCAGTTACTGCCTTAGCTACTGAAGATGTCACTGTCTCTTGGGTTTCTTTAGGTAGTTCAAGGTTCAGATCTTCTCTTGATCAGCTGAACGGTGGTGCAGGGCGCCTGACCAGGCAAAGTCAGTGAGTGTGGACGAGTAGGAGTTGTTTTGGTCATGTCATGTGACAAGTGCAAGTTAGATTTGAATTTGACTTTGGACCCTGACCCTACCCGAACCCGAACCTGAACCTACCCACACATGAAAACAATATGGCACAAACCTAAAACGACTAAACATTGGCACGCACTGTGCAACCAGAAAAGGTTTCTGTGGTGATAGTTGGGTTGTTGGGAAGGCCAGCTAGTTTCATGTAAATTCCTTTTTTCCTTCATCATTAATCCACAGTGAAGCTGTGCTCCTCTTCACTCGCTGTGCCTGGCTTTACCATGCCTTTGCTTCCTTTACATCACATTACTGTGCATTGTGTAAGCAGTTAGGCTCAGTAAGCTCTCGTTTTTCTGCAGTATTCACAGCAAAGCCTTTGAGCCTTTGTACTTGGCTCTGATAAACCCTCTTCTCCATACCCAGCCTGACTCGGGGCCAGGGGCAACTTCAAGTGGGCCTGATCCCAGATCTGTACTGTCATGTCACTCACAATCAAGGCTCCCTATAAGCAAAGGCCAGCTGGAACTGATTCCAGACCTGCTGATGCTGCACTGTCGTTGCAGACCTCATGTAGGCCTATGTGACAAGACCAGGGCATGTATTCATAAAGCGTCTCAGAGTAGGAGTGCTGATCTAGGAACAGGTCCCCCCTCTTTTTCACGATGATCTAAAATACAAAACTGATCCTGGATCAGCTTTTCTGAGTACGTGCCCTGGACCAAGAAGAGGCTGAGTGACTCTGTTAGAGCCGTCTCCCAGTGTACACCCATCTACCAAATCCCTTTAGTACCAGTCCAAACTCTGTTTTACATCCCAGGCCAGATAAAGATGACATTAAGACAGGCTATAACCAGGGAGGCCATAGTAACCGCCTATCTCAATTTAATCCCAAACTGTTGAACTGTTCCCAATGTGCCCAGTTCTTGTCCAGCTATTCATCCAACAATCCAAGCTTGGGACCACCCAGTGTGATAGTATCTTCTTGACGCTTTGTCCAATAGCAGTAAGGTTTTTGAAAGATGTTTGTTTACACCATATAGCCAATGAATCTTTGTGTTTGTCTCCTTTTTTTAGCATTGCCATACTGACCTTTAAAGGTTTAAACTGACTTTTAACAGACCTTTTCCTATTCTGTTCCTGTCTTTCCCAGATGAGCAGGTATCATCCAAATCCAGTTTGTTCTTCCTGATCTCCAATGAGGGAAACCAGCACCTGTACGTGACCCAGGCCACCCTCTGGCTGTACTTAAGGCTGCTTCCCAACACCCTGGACAAGGGCCAGCGGAGGAAGGTCACAGTCAAGGTGTACTACCAGGAGCCTGGCCTTGGCAGCAAGTGGAGCCTGGTGGAAAAGCGTGTCGAGCTGAAGAGGAGCGGCTGGCACACCTTCCCCCTGACCAACGCTATCCAGATGGTGTTCGAGAAGGGCGGCCGGCGGCAGAACCTGGACGTGCGCTGTGAGGGCTGCGAGGACCTGGCGGTCTTCCCAATCCTCGTGAACCAGAACGACGAGTCCCACAGGCCGTTTCTAGTCGTACAGGCCCGGCAAGCGGACAACAAGCACCGCATCAGGAAGAGGGGGCTGGAGTGTGACGGGAGCAGTAGCCTGTGCTGCAGGCAGCAGTTCTACGTAGACTTCCGCCTCATCGGCTGGAACGACTGGATCATCGCGCCGTCGGGGTACTTTGGGAACTACTGCGAGGGCAACTGTCCAGCGTACATGGCGGGAGTGCCAGGGTCGGCGTCGTCCTTCCACACTGCAGTGGTCAATCAGTATCGGATGAGAGGCATGAGCCCCGGCTCCATGAACTCCTGTTGCATCCCCACCAAGCTCAGCACCATGTCAATGCTCTACTTCGACGATGAATACAACATCGTCAAGAGAGACGTACCCAATATGATCGTGGAGGAGTGTGGATGCGCTTGAGTTGAGACTGCATGTGCTTCAAGTGGACTTTTATGAACATTTGTAAACAAGAAAAGGATATTCCAAAATGAATTATAGAAATCAAAGTGATATTTATGGACAATTATAAGGCATACACACATGCACACACAGCTTCATTCATTCACACATATCCTACACACTCATTCTCACACATGCCTGAACAAACACTTGTATATATATTTATGTTTGTTAATAATATTCTCTGGTAGAAGCCTTTTTTCTTTTGCCAACATATGAACATGTGATCCAATCCCATTTTTTTGTGAACATGTGTTTGCAAATTCATGTAGGTGTCATTATCAGAGGGATTGGAACCAAATGGTACTTATCGCATTATATCTTTTCCAAGATTGCCATTTCTATTCTGAAAATGGAGAGTTCTATTTCGATACTCTGACGAAGGTGGAAAAGAGCCTGAGATTATGAAGGAGGTGCGCTTGCTGATAGACAATTCCAAACCACGCCTCTCTCAAGAAAGTATGAGTGCAAAATGTATAGTGAAAGCCCTGACAACTCACCTCTTGTACAACTTCAGCACTTCTACCAAGAAATACATCTTGTCGATGTGTCACAAGATTCCATTTTTCTGTAAAAAAAAAAAAAAAGTTTACATTTCACGGGCCAGCATCCGGAAATCAAAATGGCTTCCATGTCAGAAGAGTGAGCGGAACATAAAAATGACATTCCAACACACCATGCAAATGCCGAGGCTGTCATCAAAACCTGGGAGTTTAAGCTGTGATGTGAAACAGTGACAATAGGGAAGAAACCTTGACCTTCCCGTTACTTCCTTCCGAATCCTTTCTTCTTTCGTTCACACTTTGAACGGGAAGAGTCGACATTTCATCAACAGCCGAAGCACAACCTCTCATTTCAGTCAGCCAATCAAAAGCAAAGAGTTGCCATGTTGTTTGGTTTAAAGTCCTGGCGCAGCATAGCACTTCCTAATGCACATTAAATAGCACTTGCAGATTGAAATGCCTTTAAAGAGTACAATGTGGTACACCGACCCTTGCTCACAATCCTTTTAAATATAAGTGCCCCACGAGGTATGCAATGTATAGTATTGACCCACAGACACCAGACAAACTGAACTTTTAGTTACAGTTATTAACTATTACCAGTACTTGAAATGTAATATTTCGCTTCCTCTTCAAATTGAATGATAGTTACAATATTTGCACTGAAAAGTTGCGTGATTAGTTACAAAATAAAGAAACTGCCATTGGGAAAAAAAATATTTTTGTAGAAAGCAAATTGAGTTCTGTTCAAATGTATCATACCTAATCATGGAACCAAAGAGGCCAAGATTCTTTTTTTTTGCTATTATAAGAGGCTATGGTATTATTTTGCAAAATACTTTGTGACCAGATAAGAGGCCTAAAACACTGCATCAGGGTACAATATTATGGATTCCATTTTCAGTTATTTTTTTCTATTTTGTATAGACAAATATTTTTTCATCGACTTAAATACTCTTAGGTTTTCTAGTTCAGTTCTTGTTCCAGAATCATTTAGAAAAAAACACGTAATCTCTGTACAGCTGATGTAAGATATAAATATGATTTAAAAATATTTTGTTCTTTGTAATTGTTGAAAAATAAATGTCTTATTCTGAATTAGGTTGGAACTCCCTTGAGTCTTTCTGAGGGATATTTAAATGTTTATTTAACTAGGCAAGTCATTTAAGAACAAATTCTTATTTTCAATGACGGCATAGGCCTTGTTCAGGGGCAGAACTAAAGATTTTTACCATGTCAGCTCGGGATTTGATCTTGCAACCTTTTGGTTATTAGTCCAACGCTCTAACCACTAGACTACTTTCCGCCCTAACATGTAAGATATGGCAGGAGTGGTCAACTCTAATTTAGCTGTTAAACGTGTGACCACTTGAACACACACACACACACACACACACACACACACACACACACACACACACACACACACACACACACACACACACACACACACACACACACACACACACACACACACACACACACACACACACACACACTAATTAGTGCAGAGTGAATCTGGGCAGGGCTCCAGGACTCAAGTGGTTGGCCCTAGGTCACACTCTCAGTGATTGGTAAACAGAAGCAATCAACAGCATTAGCTGATAGCGTCCGATCTGGTTACTTATAGGCTCCCGTTTGTTTTGCAGTAGTGTTTTTAAAGAACGCAACTCAGTGTCAACCTGAGGATGAACAAAATACCTCACACATCAGAATCAGTGAGAGAGACAGACTGGGCAGGACTGCACACGCACAAGCACTTGTGCGCGCATGCACACACACGTGCGCACACACACACACACACCATGCCAGGAGACCACACATGACAGCCCGGGCCTCTTGAAAACACGATGCTGTGTCTCTTACATCCATCAGTAAGATAATCACTTTAAATGTATCTATCACTGTCTGCCAAGGGAATTAAGTGTCTTTGTCAGCTGGGTGAATTAACATGTTTCAGATAAAAACAGACTGTCTCTCAATCTGGCAGTGAAGGGATGAATCAGTGTTATAATCTGATGTTGTGAGGGAGAAGGAGAGAGAGAGAGAGAGAGAGGAAGGAAAGAAGGAAGGTAGGGAGGGAGGGAGGGAGGGAGGGAGGGAGGGAGGGAGGGAGGGAGGGAGGGAGGGAGGGAGGTGGAGAGAACGAAGGAGAGCAAGAGTGAGAAATAACAGAAAGAGAGATGTTTCCTAAATTACAGAGAGACGGAGACAGAGAGACAGAGAGAGAGATGGAGAGCGAAACAGAGAGAGATGGAGAGAGAGAGACAGAGAGACAAAGAGAGACAGGCAGAGAGAATAGGCAGGCTGAGAATAGGCAGGCTGAGCTAAGCAGGCAGGGAATAGGCCAGCTCTGTGTTTTGACGCTAACTGACAGCATGATCCGATTAGAATCACATGGCATGAACACAGCTAAAGCCAAGCGTATGTTGCTAAAGGTATATTGATTTATGGTATGGTGATTCGCTAATCTCATTTTTAGATCATAAATTCATACGAGCATAAATCCCTATGTCAGCGTATGCACCAGCTCATACCAGTCAATAACACCTTCTCTTAAGACAGTTATTGTTTATATTTTAGTTTTAGTTAGATGTCATTAGCCATAACCTATGCAATTGATCTGTGGGCTATATACAAGACTTATCACTCTGTGAGGTGGTTATAGGTTCAGCTGGGGTTGAACATGTAGCTGCAGGTTTTCATTTAGCTGAACCCATCAAACCGTATACCAGTCATAACCTACAGATCGTCTTATTACATGTGCGTGCCCATCAACCCTGGAAAGGCTGTCCTGAATAAAGGTGCGAACGTCTCCCTCACTGTTGGATCAAACTGTTCGGTTTATGGGTTTTTGACTGTCAAAATGCCAAATTGGAAAACGTACCTACTAAAGAAAAATATGGGATTTTCAATCAGAAAAACCTTGCATGCCCCAAGACCCTTCTGCCCTTCAGTACTATAAGCTACCCCAATATCCACAAATATGTCACACATGGCCTCTTCTGTACAGTAGGAATGCTCTTCGGTTTCATGGAATTGACTCAGCTCCCCTCTCAAGGGGATTTATAGCTAAAACAAGAGACAACAAAGAAACATCTGAAGACCCATAACATGTTGTCATCGACCCCTAGTGACTTGACCCAACTCCAACCTCACCCCACCTCCACCCACTTCTCATTCCTCCTAACTCCGAACTCGCCCTCCTCACTCCAATCTAACCCCTCCTCTCCACCTTCCTAACTCCAACCTCCCCCCTCCTAACTCCAACGTCACCCCTCCTCACTACAACCTCAATGAGATGGCTGGGTGTGGCCTTGACAGGGTGACAGGACAAGTCGATGTTGTTCTCGACCAGACAGTCAAAGTTCACAACAAGTTCTCAACAAAACTCTTGATTGATCTATACACAACAACAGGCACATTCTTGTAAACGTCAGGGAGATAGATGCGTGCGGTGTTGAAAATCCCTGAGTGTATGCATGAATGAACCTTATACGCTCGACGAGTGCACTTCAATGGAATGCGGTAACGTAACACATGTCTATAACTTCTGTTTCAAAGACAGAACACAGGAACAAGAGAGGATTCAATGCTGTTGTTATGACAGAGATAACGCTCTCTTTCGACAACTTTAAAGTGAACACAGGTACCCGTCGATTATGGACTGTGATTATGGACTCTAGCCTCCCTCCTTCCCTTGTAGTTCTCTTCTTCTTCTTCTGTCTTTCTTCTTCTCGTTATGTAGGGACTTTTTTCTGTCCTGAAAAATCATCGAAATGGTGACTGAATAACGAGGCTTGGCCTGAGAGTCCCCTTCTTGGATAGGAATGTAAGAATGAAAAACACCATTCCATGTGAAATGAATTAAATTGAGATTTTTGGTCACTGGCCTGCACACAATACCCCATAATTATGTTTTTGAAAATGTTTATAAATGAATTAAAAATGAAAGTTGAGCATCATGGTTGGAATGTCTTGAAATGTCTTGAGTCAATAAGTATTCAACCCCTTTGTTATGGCAAGCCTAAATAAGCTCAGGAGTAAACATTTGCTTAAAAAGTCACATAACATTGCAGTAATAGAGTTGAACATGATTTTTGAATAACTACCTCGTTTCTGTACCACACACATACAATTATCTGTAAGGTCCCATTGTCGAGCAGTGAATTTCAAACACAGCATCAACCACAAAGGCCAGGGATGTTTGCAATTCTCTGCAAAGAAGGGTACCTATTTGCAGATGGTTAAAAATGAAAAAGCAGACATTAAATATCCCTTTGAGCAATGGTGAAGTTTTTGTTACATTTTGGATGGTGTATCAATACACTCAGTCACTACAAAAACACAGACGTCCTTCCTAACTCAGTTGCCGGAGAGGAAGGAAACCGCTCAGGGATTTCACCATGAGGACAATGGTGACTTTAAAACAGTTACAGAGTTTAATGGCTGTGATAGAAGAAAACTGAGGATGGATCAACAACATTGTAGTTACTCCACAATACTAACCTAATTGACAGAGTGAAAACATGGAAGCTTTTACAGAATAAAAATGTTCCAAATGCATCATCTTTGCAACAAGGTACTAAAGTTAGACTGCAAACCATGTGGCAAAGTAATTCGCTTTTTGGCCTGAATACAAAGGGTTCTTTTTGGGAAATCCAATTCAACACATTACTGAGTACCACACTCCATATTTTCAAGCATAGTGGTGCTGCATCATGTTATGGGTATGCTTGTAATCACAAAGTACTGGGGAGTTTTTCAGGATGAAAAATAAATGGAATGGAGCAGGCAAAATCCCACTGGAAAACCTGGTTCAGTGTGCTTTCCACCAGACATTGGGAGATTAAATCACCTTCCAGCAGGACAATAACATAAAACACAAGGCCAAATCTACATTGGAGTTGCTTACCAAGAAGACAGTGAATGTTCCTGGGTGACCGAGTTACAGTTTTGACTTAAATCGACTTGAAAATCTATGGCAAGACCAAAAATGGTTGTCTAGCAATGATCAACAGCCAATTTGACAGAGCTTGAAGAATTTTGAAAAACATAATGGGAAAATGTTGCACAATCCAGGTGTGGAAAGCTCTTACAGACTTACCCAGAAAGACTCACAGCTGTAATCACTGCCAAATGAGCTTCTACAGTGCTGACTCAGGGCTGTGAATAGTTATTCATATTTCTGTATTTCATTTTCAATACATTTGTAAACATTTCTAAAAACAAGTTTTCACTTTGTCATTATGGGGTATTGTGAGTAGATGGTTGAGGGAAAATATATTTCATCAATTTTGATTCCAGGCTGTAACATAACAACAGTTTTTATAAGTCAACCAGATATGAATACTTTCTGAATGCATTAACATAATTCCTAGTTAGGGAAAAGGATTTAACAAGATGGGATATTCATGCCAGCCCATTATCAGCCTCAAAATAGAATAATTTCACATTTTTGCAAAAAATCTGGTGCTTATGTCAATTGGCCATGCGCCCATCAGGTTTTGCGGTGCCAATGGGAAAAGATGAGTGTCAATCAATTGATGCTTATGCAGTGGCTTGCGAAAGTATTCACCCCCTTGGCATTTTACAACCTGGAATTAAAATTGATTTTGGGGGGGGTTTGGATCATTTGATTTACACAACATGCCTACCACTTTGAAGATGCAACATATTTTGTTGTGTGTGAAACAAACAAGAAATAAGACAAAAAAACAGAAAACTTGAGCGTGCATAACTACATACTAAATACTTTATAGAGCCACCTTTTGCAGCAATTACAGCTGCAAGTCTCTTGGGGTATGTCTCTATAAGCTTGGCACATCTAGCCACTGGGATTTTTGTCCATTCTTCAAGGAAATACTGCTCCAGCTCCTTCAAGTTGGATGGGTTCCGCTGGTGTACAGCAATCTTTAAGTAATACCACAGATTCTCAATTGGATTGGGGTCTGGGCTTTGACTATGCCCTTCCAAGACATTTAAATGTTTAGGGTCATTGCCCTGCTGGAAGGTGAACATCTGTCCCAGTCTCAAATCTCTGGAAGACTGAAACAGGTTTCCCTCAAGAATATCCCTGTATTTAGCGCCATCCATCATTCCTTTAATTCTGACCAGTTTCTCAGTCCCTTCTAATGAAAAACATCCCTACAGCATGATGCTGCCACCACCATGCTTCACTGTGGGGATTGTGTTCTCAGGGTGATGAAAAGTGTTGGGTTTGCGCCAGACATAGCGTTTTCCTTGATGGCCAAAAAGTTCAATTTTAGTCTCATCTGACTAGAGTACCTTCTTCCATGTGTTTTGGGTGAACACCAAACATGTTTGCTTATTTTTTTCTGGCCACTCTCCCAGAAAGTCCAGCTCTGTGGAGTGTACGGCTTAAAGTGATCCTATGGACAGATACTCCAGTCTCCGCTGTGGAGCTTTGCAGCTCCTTCAGGGTTATTTTTGGTCTCTTTGTTGCCTCTCTAATTAATTCCCTCCTTGCCTGGTCCGTGAGTTTTGGTGGGCGGCCCTCTCTTGGCAGGTTTGTTGTGGTGCCATATTCTTTCCATTTTTTAATAATGGATTTAATGGTGCTCCCATGAGATGTTCAAAGTTTCAGATATTTTTTCTGTACTTTTCCACAACTTTGTCCCTGACCTGTTTGGAGTGCTCTTGGTCTTCATAGTGCCACTTGCTTGGTGGTGTTGCAGACTCTGAGGCCTTTCAGAACAGGTGTATTTATACTGAGATCATGTGACACTTAGATTGCACACAGGTGGACTTTATTTAACTAATTATGTGACTTCTAAAGGTAATTGGTTGCACCAGATCTTATTTAGGGGCTTCATAGTAAAGGGGGTGAATACATATGCACGCACCTCTTTTCCGCTTGTTCCGTTTTCAGTTTTTTCCGTTTCACTTCACCAATATGGACTATTTTGTGTATGTCCATTACATGAAATCCAAATAAAAATCGATTTAAATTACAGGTTGTAATGCAACAAAATAGGAAAAACGCCAAGGGGGTGAATACTTTTGCAAGGCGCTGTATCAATACTTTGTATTTAATATGACATTGGTTGACACGGTCTACCAACTGATGCTTATGTCAATACATTCCAGTCAATGGGAAAGATTAAAAGATGAAAAGATGACACTCACAGTCTTTTTCTCTTTCCCCATCTCTCTCTTCTCTCTCTCTCTCTCTCTCCCTCCTCTCCCTCCCTCCCGCCTTCTCTCTCCTTCTCTTTGCCTCCTTCTGTCTCTATCTCTCTACATCCTCTTTATCCCCCTCCTCTTATCTCCCTCCGCTTCTTCTACTCCCTCCACCTCTCCCCCTCTCTCTCCCTCTCTCTCCCCTCCGTCCCCCTCCTCTCACCACTCTCTCTCTCTCTCCCTCCCTCCCTCATCTCTCTCACCTCTGTCTGTCTGTTGACTCTCTCTCTCCTCCCTCCCTCCTCTCTCACCTCTGTCTGTCTGTTGACTCTCTCTCTCCCTCGCTCCCTCCTCTCTCTCACCTCTGTCTGTCTGTTGACCTCTGTCTGTCTGTTGACTCTCTCTCCCTCCCTCCCTCCCTCCCTCCCTCCCTCCCTCCCTCCCTCCCTCCCTCCCTCCCTCCCTCTCCTCCTCTCTCTCACCTCTGTCTGTCTGTTGACTCTCTCTCTCCTCCCTCCCTCCTCTCTCACCTCTGTCTGTCTGTTGACTCTCTCTCTCCCTCGCTCCCTCCTCTCTCTCACCTCTGTCTGTCTGTTGACTCTCTCTCTCCTCCCTCCCTCCTCTCTCTCACCTCTGTCTGTCTGTTGACTCTCTCTCTCCCTCCCTCCTCTCCTCTCTCTCACCTCTGTCTGTCTGTTGACTCTCTCTCTCCTCCCTCCCTCCTCTCTATCACCTCTATTTGTCTGTTGACTCTCTCTCTCTCCCTCCCTCCTCTCTCTCAACTCTGTCTGTCTGTTGACTCTCTCTCTCCTCCCTCCCTCCTCTCTCTCACCTCTGTCTGTCTGTTGACTCTCTCTCTCCTCCCTCCCTCCTCTCTCACCTCTGTCTGTCTGTTGACTCTCTCTCTCCTCCCTCCCTCCTCTCTCACCTCTGTCTGTCTGTTGACTCTCTCTCTCCCTCCCTCCTCTCTCTCACCTCTGTCTGTCTGTTGACTCTCCCTCCCTCCCTCCTCTCTCTCTCCTCTGTCTGTCTGTTGACTCTCTCTCTCCTCTGTCTCTGTTGACTCTCTCTCCTCTGTCTGTCTGTTGACTCTCTCTCCCTCCCTCCTCTCTCTCTCCTCTGTCTGTCTGTTGACTCTCTCTCTCCTCTGTCTCTGTTGACTCTCTCTCGTCTGTCTGTCTGTTGACTCTCCCTCCCTCCCTCCTCTCTCTCTCCTCTGTCTGTCTGTCTGTTGACACTCTCTCTCTCCTCTGTCTCTGTTGACTCTCTCTCCTCTGTCTGTCTGTTGACTCTCTCTCCCTCCCTCCTCTCTCTCTCCTCTGTCTGTCTGTTGACTCTCTCTCCCTCTGTCTCTGTTGACTCTCTCTCCTCTGTCTGTCTGTTGACTCTCCCTCCCTCCCTCCTCTCTCTCTCCTCTGTCTGTCTGTTGACTCTCTCTCCCTCCCTCCTCTCTCTCACCTCTGTCTGTCTGTTGACTCTCTCCCTCCCTCCCTCCTCTCTCTCACCTCTGTCTGTCTGTTGACTCTCTCTCTCCCTCCCTCCTCTCTCTCACCTCTGTCTGTCTGTTGACTCTCTCCCTCCCTCCCTCCCTCCTCTCTCTCACCTCTGTCTGTCTGTTGACTCTCTCTCTCCCTCCCTCCCTCCTCTCTCTCTCCTCTGTCTGTCTGTTGACTCTCTCTCTCCTCTGTCTGTCTGTTGACTCTCTCTCCTCTGTCTGTCTGTTGACTCTCCCTCCTCCCTCCCTCCTCTCTCTCACCTCTGTCTGTCTGTTGACTCTCTCTCTCCCTCCCTCCCTCCCTCCTCGCCTCTGTCTGTCTGTTGACTCTCTCTCTGTCTGTCCCTCCTCTCTCTCTCCTCTGTCTGTCTGTTGACTCCCTCTCCTCTGTCTGTCTGTTGACACTCCCTCCCTCCTCTCTCTCACCTCTGTCTGTCTGTTGACTCTCTCTCTCACCTCTGTCTGTCTGTTGACTCTCCCTCCCTCCCTGTTGACTCCTCTCTCTCTCTCTCACCTCTGTCTGTCTGTTGACTCTCTCTCTCCCTCCCTCCCTCCTCTCTCTCGCCTCTGTCTGTCTGTTGACTCTCTCTCTCCCTCCCTCCCTCCCCTCTCTCTCCTCTGTCTGTCTGTTGACTCTCTCTCCTCTGTCTGTATGTTGACTCTCCCTCCCTCCTCTCTCTCACCTCTGTCTGTCTGTTGACTCTCTCTCTCCTCCCTCCTCTCTCTCACCTCTGTCTGTCTGTTGACTCTCTCTCTCTCCTCTGTCTGTCTGTTGACTCTCTCTCTCCTCCCTCCTCTCTCTCACCTCTGTCTGTCTGTTGACTCTCTCTCTCCTCCCTCCTCTCTCTCACCTCTCTCTCACCTCTGTCTGTCTGTTGACTCTCTCTCTCCTCCCTCCCTCTGTCTGTCTCTCTCTCTCTCCTCCCTCCTCCCTCCTCTGTCTGTTGACTCACTCTCTCTCTCTCCCCTCCTCTCTCTCACCTCTGTCTGTCTGTTGACTCTCTCTCTCCTCCCTCCTCTCTCTCACCTCTGTCTGTCTGTTGACTCTCTCTCTCCTCCCTCCTCTCTCTCACCTCTGTCTGTCTGTTGACTCTCTCTCTCTCTCCTCTCCTCTCTGTTGACTCTCTCTCCTCCCTCCTCTCTCTCTCTCTCCCTCCCTCCCTCTCTCTCTCTCCTCCCTCCTCTCTCTCCTCTCCTCTCTCTCTCTCCTCCCTCCCTCCTCTCTCTCTCCTCCCTCCCTCCTCTCTCTCTCCTCCCTCCTCTCTCTCTCTTCCCTCCCTCCTCTCCTCTCTCTCTCCTCCCTCCTCTCTCTCTCTCTCTCCTCCCTCCCTCCTCTCTCTCTCTCTCTCCTCCCTCCTCTCTCTCTCCTCCCTCCTCTCTTTCTCTCTCTCCTCCCTCCCTCCTCTCTCTCTCTCCTCCCTCCTCTCTCTCTCTCTCCTCCCTCCTCTCTCTCAACTCTGTCTGTCTGTTGACTCTCTCTCTCCTCCCTCCTCTCTCTCTCTCTCCTCCATCCTCTCTCTCTCCTCCCTCCTCTCTCTCACCTCTGTCTGTCTGTTGACTCTCTCTCTCCTCCTCCTCTCTCTCACCTCTGTCTGTCTGTTGACTCTCTCTCTCCTCCCTCCTCTCTCCCACCTCTGTCTGTCTGTTGACTCTCTCTCTCCTCCCTCCTCTCTCTCTCTCTCTCCCTCCCTCCTCTCTCTCTCCTGTTGACTCCCTCCCTCCTCTCTCTCTCCTCCCTCCTCTCTCTCTCTCTCTCTCTCTCTCTCCTCTCCTCTCTCTCTCTCCCTCCCTCCTCTCTCTCTCCTCCCTCCTCTCTCTCTCCTCCCTCCTCTCTCTCTCTCTCTCTCTCCTCCCTCCCTCTCTCTCTCTCTCTCTCTCCTCCCTCCCCTCTCTGCAATGTACTGATGTAAACATCAACCCTTTGACACTCATCTTTTCCCATTGACTAAAAATGTATTGACATTAGCGTCAAACCTATGACACTCATCAATTTATTGACATAGGCATCAATTTGTTGACACTTATCTTTTCCCATTGACTGTGATGTATTGACATGAGCGTCATGTGGTTGAAGCTCATCTTTTCCCATTGGCACCACAAAGCTTGCTGGGATTATGACCAATTGACAGAAGCTTGAATTGGTTGACAAATAACTTTTGGCAAGAACATGACAATATTTTGTTTTCCTATGGTATCATCTTGCACATGACCAAAAATACCAGCAAACTCCATTGGCACACTGTATCTCAAAGAGACAGACTGATGCTGGCTATAGGCAGAAGTAAAGTGTCTTGTTTAAAATGGTGTCACCACTTTTCTGGCTCTTGTTCTCATGAGTTTATTACCGGGAATGACTGGAATGTTCCACTTCAGTTATCAAAATAAGTACATCGCTAGATATTTCTGCCCAAGGCATCAACACACAACGATTCAGAGCTCTTACATTTAAAGTATTCCTTCTTCCTCGAGTTTCATTAGGCAGATCTCTCTTTGTCTGACCTCCGTAGCCCAGTGATTTTTTCAGACAAAATGTTTAACTTGTGAGCGGTCTGTTAAAGAGACACTCAGACAGGCCACACAAGATGAAGAGTCCTGTAATGACTGTGTTTTCACAGACTCATTGAAGCAACACAAGAACTGCAATCCATTCAAACCTGACACACACACACACACAAACACACACACACACACACACGCACGCACGCACACACCACACACACACACACACACACACACACACACACTGAATTCCCACACAATGGTCAAGCTGTTAGTCAATGCTTCTTTCCTTCAGCCATCCATCCCCACGCAGCATCAATGCCCTGCAAACTTATCCTCTCCAGTCAGGTTCCAGGCATTCAGCCCAACCCAGGTCTCAAGATGAGGGATAAGTCAGATGCTCAGCCACCCCGTCCCAAACACTTGGCTGTACATGGGATAACGTTGGGAGAAGGTTGCTAGTTGGTACAATAAGAACAGAATGATCTCAAAGAAATAGCTAATGTCTTCATCTCTGAAAATAACCTGTAGGTCATTACCCCTGACAATCCTAGTGGCCAGTGGTCGGTAACGTGATGTGTGCACTAGTCTGTTCAGAGCACATGGGCTGTGCTGATGATGAACCAACAGATGACCTTCACCGATACCATTGTCATTGAACCACAGCCTTGACGAAGAGGGCATCTAAGAAGAGAGAAAACGCCGTTGCATAGGAATGAATGACAACAGGCTAACATTCACCACTATTCTGCAGGTTTGATCAATTATTCAATTAACATGGATGAAGAATGGAGAAAGAACACCAAGTGATTGGCCTAGATAGTGCAGATCTAGACGGTCTCCTTAACAGGTGATATGGCGGCCAGCTAGGACAGTCGTATAATGTTTTCTAGTAAAAGCATGGGCAGAGAAACGTGGTCCACTCTGGAGGCTTGTAGAATGTCCTTTTACTTTTGAGACCTAGCAGAGACCTACAGATGGCGTGTTACTTTTACTGTGGGACCACTGAGCATAATTGTCCCCCCCCCCCCCCCCCCCCTCGCAACAAACACGCGCACACACACACACGTGCGTGGACGCACACACACACGCGTACGCAAACGCGGCCTGGGTGCCGCTGGAAACACGGAGCAGCATCACAGCATCTTTCCCTCATGAATATTGATGCAGGACGTTTGTAGCTTGTTGGGAGGGAAGACAGCCCCACCCCCCTCCCCAGCCTCATTAGAATATTCATATTGCTCAGAGCTCATGAGAATGACGTCTGCCTGTCCTGCTCATAAATATGAATGCAAACAATCCTATGAAGATTTCGATAATGCAGTACGCTACGCTCTGACACATCTCTCACAGTAGATCAGTAACCTTAAATAACGAGAGCAATTCCAAAAAAATACTGTGAAGTAGCGGATATTTTTCTCCCTGATGAAGGCAGAAGCTGATCCTCTTTTCTAGGTCGCAGAGAAGAGAGACGAGGCATACCAAGAAAGTTTCTTTCTGCAAGGATTGGACTGATGACTTGCATTTAATTAGTTCGTAAAGACGAATACATTCACTTATACTTTAGTTTTACTAGAAGATCTCCAATATATATTTGTTATACTGTTTATTGGGAGATCCAAGTCAGCGCACATAGTATGTTGAGTACATAACAGTGGGCCTTAATTGCCCTTTCCAGTATATTCTGGTCAAGAGGTGTCAAAAGCACCCTAAAACCTATAACTCTGTCAAATTAGCTCACAGCAGACGTCTTCACCCTGACATCTATATTATTTAAGAATACATACGTACAGTATCAGTGTGGCATCTCTAGAAGCTCTAGAATCCCTCAGAACCATTTGCAGTGTTCCGTTGGCAGAGGGATTTGCAGTGTTCCGTTGGCAGAGGGATTTGCAGTGTTCCGTTGGCAGAGGGATTTGCAGTGTTCCGTTGGCAGAGGGATTTGCAGTGTTCCGTTGGCAGAGGGATTTGCAGTGTTCCGTTGGCAGAGGGATTTGCAGTGTTCCGTTGGCAGAGGGATTTGCAGTGTTCCGTTGGCAGAGGGATTTGCAGTGTTCCGTTGGCAGAGGGATTTGCAGTGTTCCGTTGGCAGAAGGAAGAACATTAACTGGCTGAGAGGGCCTATAGGAGACACAGATCTGCACTGTTCCATGTACACACAGGCTTCTACCCAGGCAGGTTCCAGCACGCTCCTGGAGTCCCAGGGTAGCTAGGTGGGGCGTGAGGGGTTAATATTTCCAACAAGTGCATTTCTAGGTGATTTTCTCTTTTTCTATAGGGTGTTGCCTGCCTGCCTCCAAGTCCCCATATTTCTGCTTAGCTTGCTGCATCTCTTTAGGGCACATACTTCTGGGCCACATATTCACAGTCATTAGTTCCAGAGATTTGGGGGGCCCCCAGAGTGCTCCTCCTGTGTTGAGTAGTGCAGTTCCCATTGTACTACGCAGTAACGCTGGGGCCTGATTGAGTTGCTGATTGCCTCAACGTTTAGAGGGAGCAATTACTGTGTCTTGCAGAGTCTGTCTGGCTGATGTATGTAAGGGGCTATAGGGAATAGGAGCACACAGACACATGCACACACACGCACGCACACGCACACACACACACACACACACACACACACACACACACACACACACACACACACACACACACACACACACACACACACACACACACACAGGGTCGTTGTTGGGTACCAGTCCGGGGCCCAGGGACCTACGAAGACCTGTCAGTGTGAAAGAGTAATGGAATTTGGCTCTACCACCTGATGATTAACTAACTCCACATTCCTAATTATTGGTAATGGTATGCTTCCGTGAAAAACAGAAAGACGCGTTGTGTGCATCGAGGTTGCATGGCCTCTATAGAAATCCATACACACTCTGGAGGGTAAAGCAGCTCAACCAATAGGCCAATCTGATGAATGTTTATTATGGGTCAGCTGCAGACCAGCCATGCTATTTTAGGGTCACAGCCTCACAAGCAATCCACTAATCTGCTGGTATTAGTGACTTCACCAGTTAAGAACGCAGTCGCCAAAAAGATTGTACAACGCACATGATTAACGGGGCTTAAAGAAACTAGTGTGGGAATACCAAAATGCTATTATGGTCTTAGGTGGATTTCATGTTGGAATGTTTGCTTTAAAGCCACATGTTTTGTTCCTAAAGAAAGAGGACTTACTATGCCATATTTCTTTAAGCTGAGTCACTAAGTTGTTTACTACGATGACTTAAAGCTGCATTTTGGGCAGACCCGATCAAAGTCATATAGAAATGCATGTTATAGATCTGTCATTCTCATTGAAAGCAAGTCTAAGAAGCGATAGATCTGTTCTCTGTGCGCTATTTCTATGCTTCTTAAGTTTAGTTTTATCTTCTTTTACTTTCGGTTTTGTACACCAGCTTCAAAAACCTGAAAATACAATATTTAGGATTATGGTAAAGATATTTCACAGCGGTTTATATGATACAATGATTCTCTACACCACATTCAGAACAGACTCAATTCATGGACTCCAATGCTTCCCACAGTTGTGTCAAGTTGGCTGGATGTCCTTTGGGTGGTGGACCATTCTTGATACACACAGGAAACTGTTGAGCGTGAAAAACCCAGCAGCGTTGCAGTTCTTGACACAAACCGGTGCGCCTGGCATCTACTAGCATACCCTGTTCAAAGGCACTTAAATCTTTTGTATTGCCTATTCACCCTCTGCTATTCACCCTCTGAATGGCACACATACACGATCCACGTCTCAATAAAAATAAAAAATCCTTCTTTAAGGTGTCTCCTCCCCTCGGAGTGTGGTGTCAGGAAAGTAACCTCACACTCAACGTCAACAAAACAAAGGAGATGATTGTGGACTACAGCAAACAGCAGAGGGAGCACCTCCCAATCCACATCGACGGGACAGTAGTGGAGAGGGTAGTAAGTTTTAAGTTCCTCGGCGTACACATCACGGACAAACTGAAACGGTCCACCCACACAGACAGCATTGTGAAGAAGGCGCAGCAGCGCCTCTTCAACCTCAGGAGGCTGAAGAAATACGGCTTGTCACTAACAGCACTCGCAAACTTCTACAGATCCACAATCGAGAGCATCCTGTCGGGCTGTATCACCGCCTGGTACGGCAACTGCTCCGCCCACAACCGTAAGGCTCTCCAGAGGGTAGTGAGGTCTGCACAATGCATCACCGGGGGCAAACTACCTGCCCTCCAGGACACCTACACCACCCAATGTCACAGGAAGGCCATAAAGATCATCAAGGACAACAACCACCCGAGCCACTGCCTGTTCACCCCGCTATCATCCAGAAGGCGAGGTCAGTACAGGTGCATCAAAGCAGGGACCGAGAGACTGAAAAACAGCTTCTATCTCAAGGCCATCAGACTGTTAAACAGCCACCACTAACATTGAGTGGCTGCTGCCAACATAGTGACTCAACTCCGGCTCACTTTAATAATGAAAATTGCTGGAAATTGATGTAAAAAATGTATCACTAGCCACTTTAAACAATGCCACTTAATATAATGTTTACATACCATACATTACTCATCTCATACAGTGGGGCAAAAAAAGTATTTAGTCAGCCACCAATTGTGCAAGTTCTCCCACTTAAAAAGATGAGAGAGGCCTGTAATTTTCATCATAGGTACACTTCAACTATGACAGACAAAATGAGAAAAAAAATCCAGAAAATCACATTGTAGGATTTTTAATGAATTTATTTGCAGATTATGGTGGAAAATAAGTATTTGGTCACACAGACCTGTAACTTCCTCTTTAAGAGGGTCCTCTATCCTCCACTCGTTACCTGTATTAATGGCACCTGTTTGAACTTGTTATCAGTATAAAAGACACCTGTCCACAACCTCAAACAGTCACACTCCAAACTCCACTATGGCCAAGACCAAAGAGCTGTCAAAGGACACCAGAAACAAAATTGTAGACCTGCACCAGGCTGGGAAGACTGAATCTGCAATAGGTAAGCAGCTTGGTTTGAAGAAATCAACTGCGGGAGCAATTATTAGGAAATGGAAGACATACAAGACCACTGATAATCTCTCTCGATCCGGGGCTCCACGCAAGATCTCACCCCGTGGGGTCAAAATGATCACAAGAACGGTGAGCAAAAATCCCAGAACCACACGGGGGGACCTAGTGAATGACCTGCAGAGAGCTGGGACCAAAGTAACAAAGCCTACCATCAGTAACACACTACGCCGCCAGGGACTCAAATCCTGCAGTGCCAGACGTGTCCCCCTGCTTAAGCCAGTACATGTCCAGGCCCGTCTGAAGTTTGCTAGAGAGCATTTGGATGATCCAGAAGAAGATTGGGAGAATGTCATATGGTCAGATGAAACCAAAATAGAATTTTTTGGTAAAAACTAAACTCGTCGTGTTTAGAGGACAAAGAATGCTGAGTTGCATCCAAAGAACACCATACCTACTGTGAAGCATGGGGGTGGAAACATCATGCTTTGGGGCTGTTTTTCTGCAAAGGGACCAGGACGACTGATCCATGCAAAGGAAAGAATGAATGGGGCCATGTATCATGAGATTTTGAGTGAAAACCTCCTTCAAGGTCCTGGAGTGGCCTAGCCAGTCTCCAGATCTCAACCCCATAGAAAATCTTTGGAGGGAGTTGAAAATCTGTGTTGCCCAGCAACAACCCCAAAACATCACTGCTCTAGAGGAGATCTGCATGGAGGAATGGGCCAAAATACCAGCAACAGTGTGTGAAAACCTTGTGAAGACTTACAGAAAACGTTTGACCTCTGTCATTGCCAACAAAGGGTATATAACAAAGTATTGAGATAAACTTTTGTTATTGACCAAATACTTATTTTCCACCATCATTTGCAAATAAATTCATTCAAAATCCTACAATGTGATTTTCTGGATTTTTTTTCTCATTTTGTCTGTCATAGGTAAAGTGTACCTATGATGAAAATTACAGGCCTCTCATCTTTTTAAGTGGGAGAACTTGCACAACTGGTGGCTGACTAAATACTTTTTTGCCCACTGTATATGTCTATACTGTACTCTATCATCTACTGCATCTTGCCATCTTTATGTAATACATGTATCACTAGCCACTTTAAACTATGCCACTTTTATGTTTACATACCCTACATTACTCATCTCATATGTATATACAGTACTCGATACCATCTACTGCATCTTGCCTATGCCGTTCTGTACCATCACTCATTCATATATCTTTATGGACATATTCTTTATCCCTTTACACTTGTGTGTATAAGGTAGTAGTTGTGGAATTGTTAGGTTAGATTACTCGTTGGTTATTACTGCATTGTCGGAACTAGAAGCACAAGCATTTCGCTACACTCGCATTAACATCTGTTAACCATGTGTATGTGACAAATAAACAATTTAATTTGATTTGTTTTGAAGATGTACAGGTACATTCTTGACTTTCAGTAGTTATTTGTACAGAAACTACAGAGAACACTTGACATAAACAGAAACAATATTTTGAAAATTACTCAATGCTTGCCATTAAAACAGTACCTTTCTTGTGATCAACAGACTAGATTTAAAGACAATGGACACAATGAACCACTTTGCTCTTAGCTTATATTGCTTTTGCAATAAATCTAACCCGATACTGGCACATAGCTTATTTATTCAATATCTATTTGCATAACTCATCACTCACAATGGTGGTTTTGACTCCCAAAACAGTTCAGCCAACATCTCATGGACTCATTAACCTTCCTTGTTTCCAGTCTGACTCACTGCCGACTGACCTGGTAAGTGCACGTGCTAACAAGTGTAGAATAAAGAGCACCCGGCTCCACACACCATTCCCCAGGAGAGATGGCAACCGTTCAAGAAGCCAGCTATGGAGCTAGGGAGCTAGGGAGTTGCTGCCTGCAACTAATCTGTTCCCATTCACAATTACTGGGATTCAAACCCCGGGTCCCCCACTCAATGAATGACATCACTCGCAGCTTGTGTTCATACAACATTCAGCCGGGCTGAGATCTCAGTTGAGGGAACATGACAAATATTGGCAAGGAGCCTCTAGGAACTGAGGGTGGACACGTCTCTTCCGCTCGCAAGCAGGGCCTAGCTTTCCAGCACCTACTTCTCCTAATCACACTTCTCATATTAGATATTGGATGGATACCCCATAAAGATGTGATCACCATAGTCAAATCTATAGGGTGAATGTATGGTGAATGTATGGTGAGTGTATGGTGAATGTAATACATGGATGGTGATTTAAGGTGGGTGTGTGTTATTAGGGAGAGAGGCCTGATAACAATCATGTGGGGCCTGTGTATGTATTTGTGTGTGTGAGTGCGTGCGTGCGTGTCTGTTGTGTGTATGTTGAGGAGCACAATTGAGAGATTTGTAAGGGGCTTAGAGTTCTGTAACCCCCCATGGGGTCAGAACAGAGTGTCTGCAGTCTGTGTGCTCCGAGGGCAGAACCCAGTACACTGAGCCACTGTCCCCCACTATAACCCTGTCCATCATTTACTACGGTAGCACCACAAGTGGAGCCAAACACTGTCCATCAAACTAACGCTAGAGTAGCCAAATAATGTCCATCACACTACCACCAGCCCAGCCTGGAAGAAGCCCGGAGAGAAAGAACAACGTTGGAAGTACAACTGAGAGAGGTTGGTTGGTCAGGGTACAGAAGTGACTGACGAAAGACTGCAGAAAAAAAAAACACTTTAGACAGATGTCATGTTAAGAAAATAAATCACCATCGGTCTGGATCTACCTCTCTCTCCCTCTCTCTCCCTCTCATACCTTATAATCAAGCCAGGAGAGTACAGAAACCAGCTGGACTGCTGATATGAAAGGGATCGTTTCATGAGAAAACAGGTGAGAGGCCTCTCTCAAGTCTTTGATGATTTAGGGTGACTTCTGAACAAAAGACAAATGGTTTCAGTATTTTCCTTTCCAATGTACCTACTGCAGCCCTCATCCTCCACATACAACACCTGTTCTGCCAGTCACAATCGGTTAAAGGTCCCCAAAGCACGCACATATCCTGGGTCGCTCCTCTTTTCATTTCGCTGCAGCTAGCGACTGGAACGATCTCCAACAAACACTCATACTGGACAGTTTTATCTTCATCTCTTCAGTCAATGACTCAATCACGGACACTCTTACTGACAGTTGTGGCTGCTTTGTGTGATGTATTGTTGTCTCTACCTCCTTGCCCTTTGTGCTGTTGACTGTGCCCAATAATATTTGTACCAAGTTTTGTGCTGTTACCATGTCGTGCTTCTACCATGTTGTTGTTATGTTGTGTTGCTACCATGCTGTGTTGTCATGTGCTGCTGCCTTGCTATGTTGCTGTCTTAGGTTTCTCTGTAAATAGTGTTGTGTTGTCTCTCTTGTTGTGATGTGTGTTTTGTCCTATATTTACTTTGTATTTATCTTTTATTTTTAATCCCAGGCCCCGTCCCCGCAGGAGGCCTTTTGCCTTTTGGTTGGCCGTCATTGAAAATAAGAATGTGTTCTTAACTGACTTGTCTAGTTAAATAAAGGTTAAATATATGTCTATTTTTAAATGACAGTGGATCAAATATTACACAGCGCGGCCCATAACTCAAGTGTTTCAGGAGAAGTCTGAATCAGTTGCTGCTGCAACACCCAAATGAGGGGACCTTCTGGTTTCGTGTTGGGGTGGAGTGGACTTGCAGTACACGGGGACAGCAGTTGAAATAATATACGTGAATGAGTTACACAGCCATAACTCAAAATAAATCAAACGAGCTCTACTCCTCTGGTGAGGATGTACATGACAGTCCAAAGGAATGGGCTGGGTAGGAGGAAGGAGGAGGAACGGCATACACCCCAGACCAAGATTGGGTTGGAAAGCTCAGCGAGAGAACCAGTGGCACTAGGCTGGATTCCTAATGCATTAACTATCCTCCTCCGGGCCGAAGTTTGGAGCGGTCGGCCTGTGCTGGGAATACCAAGCGCCTGGCCCTCTGCTCTGGGAACAATGGGAGAATGGGCGTGCTGCTGCTGCAGAGAGCAGGGAAATCACTGCTGCCTATCTCTACAGCCTTCTGACGGACATCTCTAAAGTGAACACAGAGACATTGTGGTGGAAATTGTTATTTTGGCACAATGTTAACAGTGATTCTCCCTGATTGAAGACTAAACTGGGATTTGAAGGACAATGATTTTTAGGAAGTTAGCGTTCAGTGTGAATATGTTTAAGATAAGAGAGAGATAAAGTATGTCTCCCCACCAAATGAATCATTGGTTCCAATGTGTTTATATAGGCCATCAACATGACTGGAATTAGAGGCTACAGTGCCATCCATACATGTCAAGGTCTGGAGTAACGTACGAGATCCATTTCAGTGAATCTCTGTCATTTCTCCAATCCTTTATGAACTTCGCATGACACAATCACTTTCCCAGGGTGTAGTTATGCTTTACATACACGTTTAAAGGAGGTAGAAGCATGCAGTCTGGAGCATCATATTATATACAGAACACGCTTCAATATGATTACACATAGAATCCAGAGGTGTAATTTATGGGATCTCTCTGCGTGCTTCTGCATTCTATCAAGTTTGTGACTTGAAAACCAAACTCAAACATCTGAACCTAGAAAGAGCACTGCAGTGGAGTGAAGGGAAGGTGGGACCTGTCTTCTAGAAGATAGCTCATAGTGACAGCTTTGAGTTTTGTGTTTCATCCTCTGGCCTCGGCCAGTCATCCTGCCAGTCAGCCAGTCAGTCAGTCAGCTAGTCAGTCAACCAATCAGTCTGTCAGCCAATTAGCCAGTTAGACAGACAGACAATCAGTCTGTCCATACGTCCGTTAGTGAGATAGTAAGTCAGTCAGTGAACAAGTCAGCCAACCAGCCAGGTGGTCAGTCAGTCAGTTACTCGTTCCGTCAACCAGCCAGCCAGCCAGTCAGTCAGTTAGTCCGTCCGTCCGTCCGTCAGTCAGTCAGTCAGTCAGTCAGTCGGTAAGTCAGTCAGTCAGTCAGTCGGTAAGTCAGTCAGTCAGTCAGTCAGTCGGTAAGTCAGTCAGTCAGTCAGTCAGTCAGTCGGTAAGTCAGTCAGTCAGTCAGTCAGTCAGTCAGTTAGTCCATCCATCCGTCCGTCCGTCAGTCAGTCGGTAAGTCAGTCAGTCAGTCAGTCCACGTGTCCTCTGTGATGAATCATCTGCCAGTAATTAGCCCTATACAGCCGCTGAAACCTGATCTCTTCACAATCACAGAAGCACTGCTCATGGGCGTCACGCACCCTGAAAATCTGAGGGGGCACAAAGTACATGAGGATAGCTGGGGGGGTCGAAGTTGTAGAATTTTGCATTTTTCAAACACCTGAAACAGCTTTTTCCTGCAATCTAGAACCATAATCATTATGCTTGATTCTATGTCAAAAAATATGTTTATTATTTTGCATATATAAGCATACCTCTTGAGCTGTCTGTGTCCTCCTGACTGGTGGTTATTTTTGAAAATAAACTTAATATGCTTCTCTGCTAAAATCTGGGTAAAAGATTGAAAGGAATGTTAGTCTTATTCAGTAATTGCTTGCTTTTCTACGGTCTACCAACCTTGCCAGCAGGCCTGCCAGCTAAGATTGTTAGACAAGCTAGCTACTCTAACTTGATTGATAGCCTGAAATGGCTTCTTGGTACCTAGTTATGAGGTTGGGAGATTGGGAACCTATCTGGACTAGCTAAAGCAAACCACATAAAATTGCTAACCGGCTAGTAGTATTACACAGAAACATCAACAAACATTTTTACATTTTATGTTATATTATATATACAGTTGAAGTCGGAGGTTTACATACACCTTAGCCAAATATAATTAAACTCAGTTTTTCACAATTCCTGACATTTAATCCTAGTAAAAGAATGTGAAATGTCAGAATAATAGGAGAGAGAATGATTTATTTCAGCTTTTATTTCTTTCATCACATTCCCAGTGGGTCAGAAGTTTACATACACTCAATCAGTATTTGGTAGCATTGCCTTTAAATTGTTTAACTTGGGTCAAACATTTCAGGTAGCCTTCCACAAGCTTCCCACAATAAGTTGGGTGAATTTTGGCCTATTCCTCCTGACAGAGCTGGTGTAACTGAGTCAGGTTTGTAGGCCTCCTTGCTCACACACACTTTTTCAGTTCTGCCCATAAATGTTCTATAGGATTGAGGTCAGGGCTTTGTGATGGCCACTCCAATAGCTTGAATTTGTTGTCCTTAAGCCATTTTGCCACAACTTTGGAAGTGTGCTTGGGGTCATTGTCCATTTGGAAGACTAATTTGCGACCAAGCTTTAACTTCCTGATGTCTTGAGATGTTGCTTGAATGTAGCCACATAATTTTCCTGCCTCGTGATGCCATCTATTTTGTGAAGTGCACCAGTCCCTCCTGCAACAAAGCACACCCTCAATATGATGCTTCCACCCCCGTGCTTCACAGTTGGGATGATGTTCTTCAGCTTGCAAGCCTCCCCCTTTTTCCTCCAAACATAACGATGGTCATTATGGCCAAACAGTTCTATTTTTGTTTCATCAGACCAGAGGACATTTCTCCAAAAAGTACGATCTTTGTCCCCATGTGCAATTACAAACCGTAGTCTGGCTTTTTTGTGGCGGTTTTGGAGCAGTGGCTTTTTCCTTGCTGAACAGCCTTTCAGGTTATGTCGATATAGGACTCGTTTTACTGTGGATATAGACCCTGTTGTACTTGTTTCCTCCAGGATCTTCACAAGGTCCTTTGCTGTTGATCTGGGATTGATTTGCACTTTTCGCACACAAAGTACGTTCATCTCTGAGCGGTATGACGGTTGCGTGGTCCCATGGTGTTTATACTTGTGTACTATTGTTTGTACAGATGAACGTGGTACATTCAGGCATTTGGAAATTGCTCCCATGGATGAACCAGACTTGTGGAGGTCTCCAATTGTTTTTCTGAGGTCCTGGTTGATTTATTTTGATTTTCCCATGATGTCAATCAAGAAGCACTGAGTTTGAAGGTAGGCCTTGAAATACATCCACAGGTACACATCCAATTGAATCAAATGATGTCAATTAGCCTATCAGATGTTTCTAAAGCATTGACATCATTTTCTGGAATTTTCCAAGCTGTTTAAAGGCACAGTCAACTTAGTGTATGTAAACTTCTGACCCACTGGAATTGTGATACAGTGAATTATAAGTGAAATAATCTGTCTATAAACAATTGTTGGAAAAATTACTTGTGTCATGCACAAAGTAGATGTCCTAACTGACTTGCCAAAACTATAGTTTGTTACCAAGAAATTTGTGGTGTGGTTGAAAAATGTGTTTTAATGACTCCAACCTAAGTGTATGTAAACTTCCGACATCAACTATATATATATATATATATATATATATATATATACATATAAAAAGGACAAATTTGAGGGGCACGTGCCCCCAATGCCTCTGGCACTGCTCACTTTTTGGTTTCTGCGCCCAAAGCTGAATTAGAGGGAGAATTAGCATACTAAACACAGGGCACTGTCCCTGTCTGGAATGTTGGAGATAATGTCAGTCCTTTCCATAGCCTACATCATTCTGGAATCACACAACCTTCTGGAATCCTCCCTCTATGAATACATGCTGTTAGCACATTACATTACTTAAATATGTGCTCTATCCCACAACCCCAACCTTTTGAGGACCACAAGGACTCAACTAACCCCATTCCAGAAGTATTCAGGCAAGAATGTGATAACTTGTTTCTAGTTATCTCAACAAGGGAGTTCTTTTGGAGGATGTTATTCTGCTTAGGTTATGTTGGGATGTGAGTTGCCAGCCTGCTGCGTAGACACCAGGAATCTTGTGGATCCTAAAATAATCATAAACTATTTAAACTTATTTCTTAAATTCAACAGTAGTTTTCTATGTGACATTTCTGCATGCTTGTCCCTAAATGACATTCACTTAACACAAGATGGAGCGAGAGAGAAAAATAGAGGGAAAGAGAGAGAGAGAGACAGAGAGAGAGAGAGAGAGAGAGAGAGAGAGCGAGAGAGCGAGAGAGAGAGAGAGACAACGAGAGAGACAAAGAGAGAGACAAAGAGAGACAAAGTAGAAGAGAGAGACAAAGAGAGAGAGGACAATCTAGCCTACACGTTCCATTTGAATACAAATGAATACGTAACTAAATACAATAATAATTAATCAGATATATGAATGAGTACACAATTAGCATAACCACATAGATATATCCCTTTGCCCCCAAAAGGCAGGCAATGGTTCATTTCCATGAGAAGTGCTGCTCACACCAAAAGCCATTTTTACAGCCCTTTGTTTCAGCTAAGCAGCTGTCAATTGCCTAACATTATGCATTTTGCATTCTTCTATGCTAATTATTCCGAGGGACAATTTTTCTACAATAAGCACTCGGGCCACTAACAGAAAGCCCTTTTATGGCACAAACCCCAGGGAGCTAGCTATAAGCTGTTGCCAAGTCCAACAATGGCTTACTGCTCGCTCCGAGGCCGTCGGGCCCGGCTCTTAATATGGCATGACGTTCACAGCACACTGTATCCCCGAGCTCCACACACGCAGCACCTGGTCCGACGCCGCCTGGCAATTAATGAAGATATCAATCAATATTGACAAAAACATATATCGGGGCGAAATCACTTAGGGATGGAGCGTGGAATAGTTGTAACGTAGTATTCAAGTGGATCTCAGATTTTCTTCCAGTTTATGAATCAATAAAGTGAATCACGTCACGTGTAAAAGGGAACCCCTGACATTAGTATTTATTTTTTCACGCAACTTTTATGAATAATATCGTTTATTGTTCATGACATTCGAGAGGAAATTACACAATATAATTACTATACACACATCAATCTTCTGGACATTCTCACTCGTTTGAGAATGTTTCGTTAATTTCATAAATACTAGTTGATCGGAGAAGAAATGTGTTTCAATATGCTGTGAGCGAGGGATGAATAGGTTTCTCATAACTCTGTTTACACTAATTGCCCTGTTTAATACAATTAACGCACCATTTGGTCTGATAATCAGGAGTCAGCAGGGAGCTGGTTTAATTAATTTACATTTCATCCATGTTCTCTGATTCATAGTCAACAAATAAGTTTTTGTCCGTAAGTGAAGAATGACTCATGCATTGCCAAGGCTCAAGTTGAATAATTCAACTGAACAATAAAGTGTAGTTCAGATGCTCAACTTCACAATTTTCATAATAATGAATATTATAAAACTGTATTGAGATAATAGACAAAATTCAACGAGAGAATGTATCGTCTAGGTAGAGCGAAGTAGAGTAGAGATATACTCCATATTGATCATCAACTACTGTAAATGTTGTGATTGCAATGCAGCCCTTAAAATGAAACGAATTAGCTCACTCAAACATTGCACGTGAGTGTGTGTGTGTGTGTGTGTGTACATGTATGTGTGTGTGTGTGTGTGTGTGTGTGTGTGTGTACATGTGTGTACATGTATGTGTGTGTGTGTGTGTGTGTGTGTGTGTGTGTGTGTGTGTGTGTGTGTGTGTGTGTGTGTGTGTGTGTGTGTGTGTGTGTGTGTGTGAGTGTGTGTGTGTACATGTATGTGTGTGTGTGTGTGTGTGTGTGTGTGTGTGTGTGTGTGTGTGTGTGAGTGTGCGCTCTATCTTTGACTTCATTGTGTTCCTTGAATTATCCCATTCCATAACCCCAGGCCACCTCTCTCCCTGGACAAGCAAAGTCAACTCAAATTGGGTTATTGGACACCTCGGGCTGAACAGGCAGGCAGGAGGGTCACCAGGAGTCCAGAATAAAGCAGCTTCACTACTCCCCAAAATAGTTTCCTATTATAACCATCAACTCAGAATCAGGTTAAACCATGGAAACTTCTCGCTATGGCTAAGTGGGTTAAATGTTAAATCTAGGCTTCTTTATTGAGCTATGCAGCTATTTTGTTCTGACCCCATATATATGGGTACTTTTCAAAATAAGGCTGGACAATCATTTGAAGGTCATTGCTAAGACCCCCAGGGGGAAATCAATTCCAATTCATTGTGAATGGTGCAAGGAGATTACTTTCAACTACCTGAGCTCTGTGAGGACATAGACAGGGAAAGTACCAGAAACAAATTCAACCATTTATTCCCGCGGCACAATCAACAAATTATACAAATGATAGTGCAGCCTACACTCTTCGTGTAAAGAAATACTATCTAGAACCTAAAAAATACTATCTAGAACCTAAAAGGGTTCTTCGGCTGTCCCCACAGGAGAACCCTTTGAAGAACCTTTTTTGGTTCCAGGTAGAACTCCTGGAATCCAAAAGGGTTCTACATGGAATCCAAAAGGGTTCTACCTGGAACCAAAAAGGGTTCTCCTATGGGGACACCTGAAGAACCCTTTTGGAAGCCTTTTCTCTAAGATTGTACAGTAAATCATATCGAACACTGTACACATTCATTGTGGTGTAAGACCACAGTGAATGCTGCAAGTTTCAAACCACAGTATTATGTAAAGGGTATTCCTTTACACAGTCCCCACTGACACAGTGGTGACGCAAATTGTAAACTTAAACACTTGCCAATCAGGCATTAACGTGCTACAGTGCATGTCCCGTAGGAACCACGATACGTTTCCTAAAGACCCCACATTAACCAGGTGTTTCAGAAAGCACAGCTCAGCTTAGCATGGTCTTGTCCCAGCCGGCATCTCTCTCTTTACTGCGTCTCTGACAGTATAGGATAAGACGGGCCTGCTATCAAGACAAAAGAAGGACTCTACTAAAACAAATGAACAGATACCACCCAGCTACCCCTCAACTTCTTCAAAGAAGATGTACAATTTGTTTCATTCATACACTATAGTAAAGAGTAGGCGTAAGTGTAAGAAGTTTACAGGTAGAGGTGGTCTAATCAAGAGGTAATACATCATTCTGATGGAAAAATCAACAGAAAGAGAATTGATGCTTACCAGCCAGGCCCATGCATACACTGACAACTAGTGAATGAGAAGACCTGCAGTGCTGTCCACCTCTTGTCCCAATCTAAGCCCGAATGGGGCTTGATAAAGGTTTATGGCCATTCTGCATCCCATACTGCAGCAGGGCAGGGCAATGAAGAGCATGGAATTTGAGTTCATTTGATAAATAGTTCTAGAACACTTCTCTACAGTGGAGAGTGATGGGACGTGATTAGGACCCCATGGGGATGGGGGTGGAGGGTGTGTGTGCATGTGTGCATTTGTATCTGTGTCTGTATGTGTGCGTGTATGTGTGTGTGTGTGTGTGTGTGTGTGTGTGTGTGTGTGTGTGTGTGTGTGTGTGTGTGTGTGTGTGTGTGTGTGTGTGTGTGTGTGTGTGTGTGTGTGTGTGTACACAGAGAGAGAGGTTTGGGCAGGGTGACAGGCAGGCCCTAAAGGATCTTTACACACATCGCCTCATGGTGCCTGTCCCTGGCTCTGCCCTCAGATTAAGGGGAACTGCCCAGGGGCCAGTGGTGTGGCGAGCCTCGCCACGGGCTCCTGCCATGTCAAGTCAATCTGTGTCAGTCCCACTCCATTCCACTAACCACAACTGGACTGATGGGCAGAGAGGAAAAGGACTGGATGTGACAGGACCCATCAGATGCATTCTCCACGCCTGTTAGCTAATGCTTCCGTTCCGAAAACGCTCATCTGCTGCGGTACCCAAACACACATGCTGGGTTAGGCTAGCTGTTCACGTTAACTGGAAATGAGGGTGGAATTCACCCCCATGGAGGTTGATATTCTCTGGGATTTCTAACAGCAAAGTCTGCATTGGTACAAATCATTAGATGATGTTGTGTCAATTCCTATTTCTTGTATTGCAATTTAAAAAAAAATCTGGTTCCATTTATAATTTCTGTAATAGGTAGACAAGGTTACAAAGTCTCCTTTGGTTCCTTTAAACTGACAAACATGAGCCCTCCCCACAGTGCTGTATTTGGAACAGAGTGCCTTTATATCCTTGTATTGTCCCTGGGTGGGTTCATAGGGTAGCCCCCCCCTAAACCCTCCGAAACGACCTACCCCGACACAAGCCCCTCCCCACTACATCCCACTCTACCCTCCCAATGTTTTTGCCTTTCTGGTCCAGTTCCCATTCATAAGCCCTGGGGTGTTGACAAGACCATATTTGATCATTGGGGTTCACATGCATGGCATGCCCAGCACAGATCAGCTCATAGAAGGGCAGAAGGAGGGAAGGGAAGGCCCTCACACTCCACTGAATGTACCCTATTCCCTATATAGTACACTACTTTTGCCCAGAGCCCTATGAGCCCTGGTCAAAAGTAGTGCACTATTGTAAATAGAGTGTCATTTGGGATGCAATATTTTTATTACACAGGTGACCATGCAATAATACAGGCCGTAGCTTAGTGCAGGAAGTTAAGAATGTCTTTGATCCTGTCTTTCCATTGATTTGGTACACTGCAGAGTGTAAACACTGTCTTTCCATTGATTTGGTACACTGCAGAGTGTAAACACTGTCTTTCCATTGATTTGGTACACTGCAGAGTGTAAACACTGTCTTTCCATTGATTTGGTACACTGCAGAGTGTAAACACTGTCTTTCCATTGATTTGGTACACTGCAGAGCGTAAACACTGTCTTTCAATTGGAGTTTCTTTCATTCCTCATATTTACGATTGACAGGCTTATCTTCTCAGTGGCTGAATGAGTAGATCTTCTGACCTTATGAGGAGATGGACAAAAGGAATATATTTTTCTAAGCTGTTCATTTACACATTTTGTGTGTGAACATCGACGTGACTTGATACAATAAAGTCAATGTGAGTTTAAAAGTGGTGGTCCCAGAAAAAATAGGTGTTCCAGCCACGCCTCAAATTATTAATTTTTTTAAATGGTGAAATAAAACTCAAGTAAAGTGACCATTGTGAAATGACCTTGGGGTGGGAGCTCTTAGTGAAATGACCTTGGGGTGGGAGCTCTTAGTGAAATGACCTTGGGGTGGGAGCTCTTAGTGAAATGACCTTGGGGGTGGGAGCTCTGAGTGAAATTACCTTGGTGTGGGAGCTCTGAGTGAAATTACCTTGGGGTGGAGCTCTTAGTGAAATTACCTTGGGGTGGGAGCTCTTAGTGAAATTACCTTGGAGTGGAGCTCTTAGTTAAATGACCTTGGTGTGGGAGCTCTTAGTGAAATGACCTTGGGGTGGGAGCTCTTAGTGAAATTACCTTGGTGTGGGAGCTCTGAGTGAAATGACCTTGGGGTGGGAGCTTTTAGTGAAATGACCTTGGGGTGGGAGCTCTTCATGAAATGATCTTGGGGTGGGAGCTCTTAGTGAAATTACCTTGGGGTGGGAGCTCTTAGTGAAATGACCTTGGGGTGGGAGCTCTTAATGAAATGATCTTGGGGTGGGAGCTCTTAGTGAAATTACCTTGGGGTGGGAGCTCTTAGTGAAATGATCTTCGGGTGGGAGCTCTTAGTGAAATTATCTTGGGGTGGGAGCTTTGAGTGAAATGATCTTGGAGTGGGACCTCTTAAATAAAGTATCTTGTGGTGGGAGCTCTTATAGAAATGATCTTGGGGTGGGAGCTCTTAGAGAAATGATCTTGGGGTGGGAGCTCTTAGAGAAATGATCTTGGGGTGGGAGCTCTTAGACAAATGATTTTGGGTGGGAGCTCTTAGAGAAATGATCTTGGGGTGGGAGCTCTTATTGAAATGACCTTGGGGTGGGAGCTCTTAGTGAAATTATCTTGGGCTGGGAGCTCTGAGTGAAATGACCTTGGGGTGGGAGCTCTTAGTGAAATGTTTTCGATGGTTGGAAAAGTCAAGGTCAACAAGGTGGGGGGGGGGGGGAAGTTACCGTAAATTTGCAGCCCTTATGGTGAGATATTTTTTGATCAGATTACTCAATAATGAGTCAATTTCATTCAAGGAAAATGAATCAAGAATGGCTGGGAAATATCAGTGATACTGTAGTTACTCATGATTTCTTTCAAGGAATGAGTCAAATTCCACTGAGTTCTGAATTCCATTTGAGGTTTCCCAAGGAAGTGGAAGGACCTCGTCATTGATGTGTCCCTTTCAATGAAATCCAATCAAAAATCATAAACTAACAGGCGATAGTTAAAACATAGTGGACTGTAATTTAAACCAGGGCTCTCCAACCCTATTCCTGGAGAGCTGAGCTACCACCCTGTATGGTTTTCATTCCACCCTAATCTAATGCACCTAATTCTAATAATTAGCCAGTTCATAAGCTGAATAGGTTAGTTACAACTGGGGTTATAGCAAAAACCTACAGGAGGGTAGCTCTCCAGGAACAGGGTTGGAGGTAAAACCTACAGGAGGGTAGCTCTCCAGGAACAGGGTTGGAGGTAAAAACCTACAGGAGGGTAGCTCTCCAGGAACAGGGTTGGAGGTAAAACCTACAGGAGGGTAGCTGTCCAGGAACAGGTTTGAGAGCCCTGATCTGAACAGGAAAGACATTAACCCGGAGAAAAAATGTATTCCCTGAAGTGTTAGTTTTCACACAACTTTGAGAATGTGCTAAAGGTGGCAGAACTAATCCGAAATGGTGAAAATATGTAAATAATGATATTCTGAAAGCTGTTAGTCATAACAAAAAACACTGCAAAGACTTTCTCTGTTTTCTTGGTAATTGAACACGGGCTTTGAAGCTTGATCTAGCCTCACTCTGTAAAAAAGCAACACTAACAACAATCCAATGAAACTAAAACCTACTGTCGTAGCCCCATGCATAGCACAGCCATTAGCAGTTACTTGGGCTCAATTCAGGGAAACGTGTGGAACAAAGGTGATCTTTGTCCAAGAAAGTGTCTAACCGGTCTGAAATGAAAATGATTCTCTGTCATTTTGTTATAACTACTTACAGTGTAAAATCCAAATCACTGACATTCGGTTTTAGCTAATTAACGTCAGTGCAAATATTTTGATTGTTTACCTTCCTAGTGCTTTGTTCTATTGGGACAACCATCCTCTCTGTTCCATTTTTAGACCAGGAATCCCCAGCCAAGTCTGTAACTGACTGTTGCCACGTCGTTGTGTATTTGCTTTTCACCTCCTAACAAGAACATCAATACGGGAATCAATTAACTAGTCATTTAATTAAACCTCTAGGAATTCCCTCACTCCCAAGGGAGAGGAGGTCCAGATTAGTCCATTACAAGCTCTATCGGTTGGTACAGGATCTGTAAGAGGTGCTATATCTACAATGGTGGTAATTCTTCCCAGAATGAGGTGAAACTTAGAGTGGACAGAGAGACGAGAAGAGAGGCCCTGCTTGTAGAAGACCGCTCCCTCTCTGATTGTTAGGAGAGAAGCCCAGGAACATAAGCTCCTCGGAACTGAACAAAGATCACAACTCACAGGACACCCTTCAGCTCCTTGCCCCCTCGCCCCCTCGCCCCCTTTCAATCCCCTTTTTCGTTTTTGGTACTTACTGATCCAAAATCCTCTCTCTTGAGCGATTGTAGTGAACCACAAGATGGCCTGGTGTTTTGTTGTGTTGGGGTTGTGTGTGTGGTGGTGTGTGTGTGTGTGTGGGGGGGGGGGGGGGGGGGGGGCTGAGGCCTCACCACAGTGTGTGTTGGGCACCGGGCCCTGGCATCTCCACAGTAGTCTGGTCCTCATTAACCCATGGATCTACTGCCATATCTGTCTGGCCTGCCAAACTACCAGCCAGCAGGAACAACACAATAGAACACTGATCAAGGAGAGAACAAAAATGGCCGCTTTGGCTTTATCCTCCAATACACATAAATCCAAAATGGCCATGAATATCAACACAACTATAGACAGTTTTATGTAGTGGTTGGAGGAAAACAAGTTTTCTGTTCAAAGAATGATGTCAAGAATTGAGTCCATGAACAGATGAATTAACATATAATATGCGGGACCATATAGCCTATATGAACATTTATATATGGTGCTCATGGTTTTCATCTAAAACCCTTAGGCGGAGTCAATAGAGATCTGGGTGCTTCGTTTCTCACAGATTCCTCTGAATGAGGGGAACAATACGTATTTAAGGCAATAGACATATTTACATAATTTATGCATTTCCAAGGCTTTTTAAAATTCCTTTTGCTGTTCGAGTTAGTGACCTTACTATCCCTCTTCACAATGGGCCTAACAAACATTATTAATTAGGTCCCAGGACCTATAGAGCAAACAGTCCCCTCCGTCCCAGGCCTCTGCCTTAAGACCACAGAGGAGAAAGGATCTGCAGTACCGGAGGCTTGGGAATGGACTCGGTAGATATACAGTTCCATCAATCATAGTCAAGGAGGTACTCCATCTTGGTCATGCCTACAGTTGTATCCTGTAGAGAGATGTCTCACAGTGATGACGTAATGTCCATTACTGTTTGGGTGGTTCACGTCACACGGATTATCTATGCTTCTAGATGATTGACGACCTATCGTCTCTCTGAACAACGACGATAAGGTTTTAAATCGAATCAATTCTAATCCCACCACACATGAGGGAAACGACTGTACTTCTCAAGGCAGCTTTGTGTGTACTGTGGCGCTGTTTAAAGTTGACGATGGGTTTACATCAGAATTTCACTCTCCCTGAGCTCCCTGGAAGCCTATGCAAATCACGGCATCAACAAACACACATCGTCTGAAGAAAGACAACGTCAGCCTTTTGGATGAGACTTTTTGAAAATGATTCACTCCATTTAAATCCCAACGTGGATTTTTACAGTAGCAAGTGATCCTAAACATTCTTCTTTGTGTGACAGGTGAAATATTTCTCCTAGGAGAGAGAGAGCAGAGGAGTCAAAGGCAGGCAACCTATCTTGTTTGAATCCCGACTAACACAAAAGGCTATTGAAAAGCGGACAAGCTCATGCATGAAGGGCTCAGCATGGTGAGAGGGGAGGCAGTTGTATGCAATTGAAGCGGAGACGAGCGAGAATAAAAGGATGGGCATTCTTCCTCCGCCACTCTACTGTAATCTCGGCTGTTAAAAGCCATCTCCAGTCAGGCTGTGTGGTTTCTCTCTCACAGGGACGAAACAGAGACCATGGACAGGGAGGCTTTTTGAAATAACTTCACTTCTCTTCAGCCATGGTGGCTGACCTCAAGAATCTGATAGCCTCTCTCTCCTTTTACGGGAAGGTTCTACACAAAAACCTTTTATCGAAGTGCTGAATGGAGCTTTAAAGAACAAGGACTGTTTCTCAAATCTATCAATTCATCTCCTACAGCCATTTACACGTACCAAATTCAGCCTCCTTGCAGACTGCCCTTATTGTGTAATCGGTGTTACCATGCAGGTGCCAGGGTTGACCTGAGAGACTAATCGCTTGACCTCAAACCCATTTAGTGGACCGTTAAAGAACAGATAAAGGATGTCTGTCCCCATTGGCTCTGGACCCCAATTCGGGACAACCTTGTGGTAAGGGGAGAGGGTGGGAGGTACAGAATAGAGAGAGAGAGGTGGGGGTAGGTGAACAGGCCGACAAGGTCAATTTACGATGTTAAAATATCGTCTAAAGCCTTTTGTTAGGCCTTAATTCTGTGTTGTGTGCCTTTGTCCCAAAGAATTGCATTCAATGGGATTGTCAATCAATTCGGAGGCGAAGGAAACATTATGTCAAGTTCAAAGTCGACCATGTTTAAGATATTTTCTTGCATGTTTGTTGAACCAGTAACTAGGGGCCTGTTGATTTGGGCATATTTGCAGATCTTTTCTGGCTCTTGGCTCACAGTTTGTTCACTATTTAAAAGGTCCAATAAAGTCCAGAAGATCCTCAGAAGATATAGGCCTGGTTAAACACAGTAAATGACTGGAGTTGGACTCTTTCAAAGTAGATTATCAGGTCAGGTCCATTTGACCTTGAATTATCCTTGACATATGTTTGGCCATTCTGGTGGCGCTCCAGAGGTAAAATGCATAAAGGGCCGCTGGTTGAGAGGTCAAACGGGGTTGCGACCCCCGACCTTTGCATTTCAAGCACTCTTCCAACCATTTGTCGAGAAATATTGACCCTAGCACTAAGGCGTTAGGCCTTCAGCTTAACCCTTGGATCTTAATGGGGTCCAAAACCATGACAGACTGTAAATCTACCCAGGCTCAAGAAAGCTCATGCAGAACCATATCTGTGAATTGTGGCAATGGGGCTCAATGTATACATGCAATATTCCAGAAACGTTGGGATTCGCTCTCATTGTTCTGCTATGTGAGGTTCACACTTGTTACAGTATGTTTGTGAACAGGCTGTCTTAGAGCGAGCGTTATTTGTGCTCACTTCACAGATGATAAAAGGAGCACCAGAGTAAAGGGGGTCGCAGACCATAGGAATCCTTATTACAAAAACAAACTTCTCACCCACATCCTCAGCAATTATCTAGACTTGGGGATGATTTACAAAACTTTTACCAAGTATTCTACACATCGGAGTAGCTTTGAAGTCTCGGGGTCCCCTCACTGAACACTTATAGTGCAATTACTGCTCCTCTTTCTACAGCGGAAAAGCATCTGCTCCTCGGGGACAGACGTCAATTCAACGTCTATTCCACGTTGGTTCAGCGCAATTTCCTTGCAATGACGTGAAAACAACATTGATTCAACCAGTGTGGGCCCAGTGGGATCTCACAGTCATGGTAGGGAGCAGGAGAAAGCTGACGACTCACACTTTCATAGCTCTATCTCGTTGGATTGAGCTGGGAGTAACTGCATATGAGCAATGTTGTCGCCACGGATTCTCAGACACGTCAATCGACAAGAGGCCATTTAAAGGGCTCTTTCCCATGGGAATAAACTCACGTCGTATCTTCAGGCCGATATGCAATGCAGCACAATTGTCAGGAAAAGGTTGTGCCAGGGTTAACACAGATACGCGTCTCTAGAATAGCAGTGACGGTCCATGATCCATGATCCATGACTATTTGTGGAATAAAATGTGTTGTTTGTACTGCTCTGAAAAACGCTAATATTCAAGAGCATGAGAAAAAGACAGAAAGACAAAGCAGGTGGCCAACTGAATCTCTTGAGGTTACATACAGATACAGGTATCTCTGTACTGTAGTCGCAACGTCAACCTAAAAACAACATCATCTGTTCTCTTGTCCAAACTGGAATATGCCATGTGAGACCCCACAAAAGTGAATCGCATGAAAATCAACATTTTTTAAAATAGACGATTTGAACCTAAACAACCTTTGCATTTCCTGCTATAAAACAGACATGCACTATTGCGTTCACAAGAGCGTTGGACAAGAACACATCCATGCTTAAATGTAGCACAGAAACCCATGATCTGGAAACAGAACATCAAACATGAATTGTTGGGGGTTCTGGAAATACAATGAGTCATGTTGATGACTCTGCTTTGATCTGGCCCATCAAACACCAGACACATAGAGAAGCGTTGAATAGATCATCCATCTCTCTTCTACAGGACCCTCGTCTGACAACACCTGTTCTCTGAGGCACTCAGAGGACATTTATGGGCTGGGTTGAACTTGTTTGAAATTCATCATGCTTTATACCTAACTTCTAACCGACTAATATGTAGTCTCTTATGAACGTGCCCAACATTCATATAAATATACTGGTGACCTGTAGAGTTGGTTAAGGCTTGCGATACTAACCGAAAGCTTAACCTCAATACAGCCTGAGTAAGTTCCCTCCGAACACACACAAACACACAAACACACACGCACGTCCCTAAAGATGAGCTAGAGGTTTGTTTTTGTGTTGAGGGGTGTCTATTGTGGCCTGTTGAATCCCACCCCTTATAGAGGGCCAGGGTCTACACAATGTGGCATAGGGAGGGTTAATCAGCACTATCCCACTAATTGGCAAGACTGTGCTTTTCCCACGACCTCGCTATTTAACACATTATTAGCTGTATTTTTCTGTCCATTCAGCATTACCTCATCATTATCATATACTATGGATACAGATGCAGGATCTTAATTTGAGCCAGTTTGCTACAGCAGGAAAATAATCCTGCAGCAACAGGAAATGTGAATTATTATGTGGATTACAATGAATGGACTTTTTTTTGTGGGGGTGATACATTTTTCATTAGAGCAAATCAAGTCTGACATTTTAAAATGGAAATTCCAAACTTTGAAGCCTTTTTAAACCTCGAATACACTACAAGAAAATTCTCAGCAACAAAAGAGTGATAAAATTAAGATCCTACATCTGTACTTCACACACACAGCTCAAGTGTGACCATAAAGCATATAAATCTGTCGTAAATAGATTAAATGCTATGTGCAACAAACTAATTGACCCAAACCTCTGGCCTTGAACCTACTAGAACAAATAGCAACATACTACCTAATGTAGTCAAAACCATGCACACTACAACTCTGATTTTAAAAAATCTGAGTAAAATATAGAACAAGTCTTGGACTAGGATTAATCTGTGTCAAGGAAACCAGAACTGTGTGTCTTATCGTGGCAGTGCACCGAGGTTATAGGTTGCCCCAAGAAGGACACAAGGCCTTATTGCCAACTGACCAGCTACCTATTTACTTACTATTTCCACTGTACATTCGCCCGTCCAGGTCTACAGCTCAGCCAGCTCTGTATCCAACCTTCTCCTCCTCCTCTAACCCCAAAGTAAGTCACAATTGTGTTTAACAGGGCTTTTTTTGAAGGGCATCTCTCTTTCACGTTCTCTCTGTTTTTTGGGGAGGCAGGCAGCTCAGAGAGAGAAGAGTAGAATTGACAAAGCTTGAAAATGTGAACAAAAATCTGTGGAGGAGCAATACAACAAAGTGCGCATGCATGTTGTCCCTGCGTGGCACACCCCCCTTAGCCACGGCAACTGAAAAGCATGCATAGCTAACGCTTGGGATTTTGTGCAGTCTTTTGTCTGGCACACAGGCTCTGCGAGAGGCCTTGATTACAGAGTTTGGCATCATACCCAATCCTTCTTTTTTTTTTTGCTAATGGGCCGTTGTAACATCACTGACATGCGTAGTACGAAATGTATTCTTCAGCCTCACCGGTTAAATTCATTTGAAACACTTTACCCCGACAAAACAATGGCCACTGGGCATGCCTATTATATGCCAATTTATTACAGAAAATTGTCAGGCCTCGGCTCGGGGGTGACAGTTCTGTGAGAGTGAGAAAGAGGGCGGTTTGGCAGGAGGGTTGATCAGACCATGCCGAGAGAGAGAGAGAGAGAGAGAGAGAGAGAGAGAGAGAGAGAGAGAGAGAGAGAGAGACCAGATGTGTTTAAAGCTCCAACGGGCTCACTTCTTCTTTCGTCTAAAGAGAGCAACTTTACTTTTCAGATGAAAGAAAAAGGGCCATCACCATGCACAACTCACTATTCAAATGCATTTTTAAGATGTCATCTGATTATCAGATGGCCAACGATAAAGAGACATGAAGCCAGCTCACACAAAAAAAAGAGCTTAATGCATAAGCTATATGTTTTCTTTACAGAGTAAAAAAAAAATGCTGCCAGTCAGAAAGCCATTCCGGTGACAAAGCAGTCCTACTGTCTGAGTGGCTGTGAGTAAATTCAGGGATGACATGGTGAAGTGGTGCCAGTAGAAGATGGGATGAAACGACCAAACTGCTGTGCTTTTACTGAGCAGTTACTGAACACTCTGAGTCTAAGCAGAGAGCAGAGAGCAGAGAGCCCAGGATCGAGGCCATCTGAGGACACTGACCTCAGACAACCTCTCTAGGCACCTTATCTATGGTGTGGATAGAGAAGAAAAGCAACCAGGAAGAATGTCTGTTTACAGACACACATTTACATGACATGCATATGTGCTGTTACATGTACTGTACACACTTTTCCAAACAATCCCACTGAGTACAGACGTCATTTCAACGTCCAGTTTTGATTTGCATTTGGTTCAGTTGTCAACTAACGTGAAATCAACAACAAATATCAGCATCATTGGGTTACGGTTAAAAGTTGGGTGAAAAAAAGATGAAATTCCCTTACGTCGATGATCTTTCCAAATGATTCAACGTTATCACATAGATTTATTTTGTCGAAATGACGTGGAAACAACGTTGATTCAACCCGTTTTTGCCCAGCGGCATAGCACTACAGCAATGTGTGGAGAACTGTGTAGTGTACACACCAAGACCATCCCAGTGCACCCCATTACTGCACTCCACTCCACTCTGACTGAAATACTGAAGATACTGTGTATAGACCGCTGTGAGAGGGAGAGCATTGCATGACCAGAGCGATATTCCTGGGCGAAGAGTGAATGCGCTGCGTAGCCCACTGATTGTGTGTGTGTGTGTGTGCCCTTTAGGTCATCATTTTAATGCACTCCTGCAGCACTGAGGCACAGTTGCCCAACAAACACACGTCATTGGAGTGGTCCCCTGCTGGGCTCCTATTACTGTCAGCAGTGAACAACTTGACGCACTCAGGCAGCAGTAAACCCCAAATCTCATCTCCTTGACCCTTTATGGACAATCAACAGCATCTGATTATGGCACACAAGGCACAGGCAGAGACAGGCTCTCACAGCACAACACGGCACTCCTCCCCTTCCTTTGGCCTGTAGTCAAATTCAAAATACGTGCCAAAGGTTGTGCCAAACGGTAACGTTTTTTTGACAGACTTTGCCTTTTGGTAAATTGAGAATTCAGAGAATTGTGGCACTTAGGGTCGTAGCTTAGTGTGGCGCTCCGCTCGGCTCACACAAAAGGTCATGCTTAAGTCATGCTGCTGCTGCTTCCTTCTGCGTAGGGAGGGGAAATAAAAATTGCTTCTCTGCGGACGTGGCATCCTGCTGAGCGCAACATGTCGCCTCATATTCAAGCAGGGCTTTAGGAAAATTGTAACACATCCTCAGCGCGCTGGTGGGATATTCACCACTGCTTCTCCCTCCCTCCCCGACCATCTGTACCCCCCACTCACAAGGCATTGTGTATAAATGTCAATATTGTTTGAATTCCTTTATGGCCACCTATCCCTTCTTTCCTCTGGCCCTGAAAGAGATGTGGTCAGGGCGATTGTGGGACACAAACAGAGAGCTGAGCTTCGGAGCCTCACAGCCACTGACAACAGCTTTTACTAATGATGGGCTCCCCTGCCCTGCTTTCAATAAGTGGGCTGTGGTAACAATGGCTGTTGTTGGGGCGTTGGGAGGACGTTGAGAAGGATAGAAGGTTCCTTTTGAAGAAGTCGGCCTGCTGACAGGTGTTGGTGAAAATGGCGGGTAGGGTGTCGCTGCCCATGTGCCCTCACAGGTGCGGGGAATTAGGGAGCTCAGAGCACCTGCGGTCTTCTTCATGTCTTGTTCTTCACGCTAACGATTTCACTGTACGTATCGCTTTGGCTTTTCATACGGCCGTGCGCACGCACTACATCGGTGAAAACAAGATCAGGATAGACGATGACAACACGGGCCAGGCTTTGGCCACACACTGTTGACAGTTAGTGTAGCTATGTTTTGCAAGTCTGGTCTCATTGACTAGACGTAACATTGTAAACGTAAACGTAAACGGACATCTGTAACTTGTTAAAACAAGATCCCACGAGGGAGATTTGATTAATTGATGTCAATGGAGAAAAAATGCTGTTGTGAAAGCTTGTGATAATGAACTGCAGGTTGTGATGGGGAAACTCACAGTCCAACATGACAAGGAAGTGCTGATTAATAAACAACAATATGTCTTGCATGAGTAGTTAAAATCTTTTGCTACTGATAAGGAAATCATTGGCTACTGAGGGAAGGGGATCCCGTTGTGCGTCAGTTTATCAATGCAGAACTAACACACTGACAAAATAAAACACGAGAATAGACGATGAGTAAATGATCGTTTTTTTGTCTCTCTCTCTTACTAAATCTTTTCAGTCACATAAATATGTATCCTGTGACCTAGAAAAGCACACAATGGCAACTTTTGCCTCTCAGAGTCTGAGTAAGAACAATGATGGCATTCATAGTGGGTCCGTTTGAGTGGCAGGACAGGGCTGATGTCGTCAGTGAACCCTGTCATTAGCAACACAACCTGGTGTGTCTCCTTAACCACAAGCCATTAAGGCTGCTCACGGCAACAACACCGCCATTATTCTCTCTGTGAGCCCAGCGGAGCCACATGCAGGCAGCACACACCACAAAGATGCCTGTCATCCTCAGTCTGATGTCGGTCCCGGGGTAGCGCTGCCTTAGTGGGCAGAAACACTAAGGTCGATCACCTTTTACATTGGCTGAACATACATCTGCATTTTAGAATCTCGGGTTAGGTTAAGGGTTAAAGGTTACGGTTATAGGGCTAGGGTTAGTGGATATTGAATTAAACAATGAGTTGTAAGTTGAACATCTATAAAGCATCTGTAAGAGGACTCTCCAAATAAAGTGTTGCCAAATGTGGCGGCACAAGTTCATCACTTTCTCAAGAGCGGAATACAAACCATAGGACATACCGTAGGGTTGATATAACCCCTCCTCCATATGAAGAGAACAGGAATGTCCGCTGGGAATTTGGGCACACACACAGACAGGTTCCATGGAGCCAAGGCTTTTACATTATCATAATTGGAGACAAAGGGACATGTTGGCTGGCTGGAATCTGTCCCACTGTGATATCATGGCCTCTGACTGCAGGAACAATGGCCATCATGATCGGGGTGGACCGTCCTCTTTTCAGTCGTCAAGAGAACACATGGACAACGAAAAAAAAATAAGACACAAGCCTGTCACAAATGTCATTTTACAGTGTGAGCTTTGTTTCGGACAGTGTGGGTTTCTCACGGGGAGTTTTCACACACGCTTTTCGGAAATTAAAAAACGTCATGACATTGAGTGAGTGTCAGAGAACGTGCAGTAAGAACTGACTTGACAGTTTTAAGATATTAACTTGTGTTCTTCTCAGCATAATCACAATAAGTTGCATTCTTTGGTTGAGAAAGATGTTTGAAGAGATTAAAAATCCAAGTATGATCGTTTCTCTTGCTTGTCGGTTATGAACAAATACATGACAGGCAGAACCACAGTCAGAAGAGATGTAATGTGGAAAAACATATCTGAGGTTTGTTTTTTTGGGGGGGGGAACACATTTTCAAGCCCGGAGGAAACCAGGGGATTTGAGGAACCATCTGTTGGCCAAAGCCTTTGGGAAGAACACTAAGATGGACTTAGGACTTTATGCTCTCCTCTCCACAGGTGGGAATGGTAGGGGCTTGGTAGGGGCTTCACGGGCCCGTGACCTTCTGGGGGAGCAGTTGGGAGGAAGAAGAGGTAAACTGTTGGGCAGCTTAGGAAACCAAATGGTTGTAAAGATGCTTAATTGCTGAGCCGCTGCATAACCTCATTTTAATTCATATCTTAGAAGCATTAGGTGGAGGGAGAAATCAATGTGAATCAAATGAAGGGACATAGACGTATGTTATGTCAGTGTTATCGTGACTAAGAGCCAAGATCTGGGGAATTGATTTGTTCTTTAATTCAGCTTTCAGGTTTTGTCATCTTTTTTTAAAAGATGAATAAAGTCAGCAAAGGTCAACCATTTTTAGTTACACAGGAATTTTGCTCTTCAAATGCAGGATAATTACAAAAATCGAAAATTGCTTTATTTCCAAATCCACCACTTTAGGGTGGGAGACAAAATACAATGCAAATTGAGTAGCCTACGAGGCCAGAGTGAGACCAGTTGGCCATTACAGTGGACATCTTGTCCTGACATATAAGGTTATTGCCTACAGTACTTGTTTGTTTGTTTGGCGTGTGAGACAAGCTGGTTGGTTCTACCTAGAAAACTCCACATAGGCTTCTGTAACAGAGTTCACCTTACTTCACCCAACCTGTTCATCGTCATTCTGCGTCCTCATGCACTCTGGATGCACCCTGTGACATCATCAGGACTGGACACCTGGCTGCACACAAGGTGGAAATATGATGGACAGACTTCCAAATCACATGGACTAAAACAGAGCCAAATATTAAACTTTCAAAACATTTGCTTTGGCTAGCCAACAGTCAGCAAGATAGCTAGTTAACTAGCTAGCAGCTAGATGTTTAGCTTGCTAGCACACGCACTAACTGAACTCATTTGTAAACAAATTAGCTAGCTAACAAGAGAGTTAGCAGATGATCTAGTCAGAGCTTAGCCTCCTCTTTGCAACATTAAATCTGTCAGTATCATCATGTCAAATCTCTTTGGTGAGTAGGTAGCCAGAGCTACAGTACAGTTGAAATCGGAAGTTTACATACACCATAGCCAAATACATTAAACTCAGATTTTCACAATTCCTTACATTTAATCCCAGTAAAAGCTCCCAGTCTTAGGTCATTTAGGATCACCACTTTATTTTAAGAATGTGAAATATCAGAATAATATTAGAGAGAATGAATTATTTATTTCAGCTTTTATTTCTTTCATCATATTCCCAGTGGGTCAGAAGTTTACATACACTCAATTAGTATTTGTTAGCATTGCATTTAAATTGTTTAACTTGGGTCAAACATTTCAGGTAGCCTTCCACAAGCTTCCCACAATAAGTTGGGTAAATATTGGACCCTTCCTCCTGACAGAGATGGTGTAACTGAGTCAGATTTGTAGGCCGCCTTGATCGCATACGCTTTTTCAGTTCTGCCCACACATTCTCTATAGGATTGAGGTCAGGGCTTTGTGATGGCCACTCCAATACCTGGACTTTGTTGTCCTTAAGCCATTTTGCCACAACTTTGGAAGTGTGCTTGGGGTCATTGTCCATTTGGAAGACCCATTTGCGACCAAGCTTTAACTTCCTGACTGATGTCTTGACATGTTGCTTCAATATATCCACATAATTTTCCAGCCCCATGATGCCATCTATTTTGTGAAGTGCACCAGTCCCTCCTGCAGCAAAGCACCCCCACAACATGATGCTGCCACCCCCGTGCTTCATGGTTGGGATGGTGTTCTTTGGCTTGCAAGCCTCCCCCTTTTACCCCCAAACATAACGATGGTCATTATGGCCAAACAGTTATTTTATTTGTTTCATCAGACCAGAGAGCATTTTTCCAAAAAGTAAGATCTTTGTCCCCATGTGCAGTTGCAAACCGTAGTCTGGCTTTTTTAGGCGGTTTTGGAGCAGTTGTGTCTTCCTTGCTGAGCGGCCTTTCAGGTTATGTCGATATAGGACTCGTTTTACTGTGGATATAGATACTTTTGCACCTGTTTCCTCCAGCATCTTCACAAGGTCCTTTGCTGTTGTTCTGGGATTGATTTGCACTTATCGCACCGAAGTACGTTCATTTCTAGGAGAACAAACTATAGTTTGTTAACAAGAAATTTGTGGAGAGGTTGAAAAACGAGTTTTAATGACTCCAATCTAAGCGTATGTAAACTTCCGACTTCAACTGTATTTTCTGGATCAATCATTGTACAGTAGCAAGCAAATTACTCAACATAACTATTGCAATTTGCGACACCAAATAGATAGAGGACTCACCCAAGGCATTTCTGACGTTTTAACAAATTGTATATTGGGGTCCATGTGATTGAATTTTGAGCAAGTCACATTATCTATCACAGATCGCATACCAGTAAATCAGGTAATTAGGCCTAACTATAATGGAAATACTTTGACTGTGATTAATACATTATTGAAAGCTCCTTGTTGATGAATGTCACAGACAAGGGCTTCTAGAACTTTTCCAGCTCCTAATTATCCCCCTACTGGTGCAATTCATCCTCTTCCTCCCCCTCCTCCTCCTCCTCCTCCTCCTCGCTCTAGGTAATAAGTGATTTAAGTCGAGGAAAACAAATATTTGGGGAACAAATTGCTGCATGGTAGTTGACCTGTCAAAGCATACAGAAATGTGCCGAAGGATTGAGATACTAAATCGCTATTAGAGGCTTTTGTTGGGCCTGCTTGGACTCGTCTGCACACATGCAGACCTTTATCTTCCTCCAAAAAGAAGGGGACAGCCGGGAAGGGTGCTTTTACCCCCCTGAGCCTTCCTCCTCTCAAGCCACTGAGACAGACACACAGACACACACTGTAACATTTGTGCTGGGAGTCGGGAAGCAGGTTCAGGGAGTGAATAATTTAATAAATGAACAGAGCATAATACAAAACAAGAAACACGAACAACGCACAGACATGAAATAGAAACAATGACGCCTGGGGGAGGAACCAAAGCAAAAAAAGAAAGTCCTCTCACTGTCAACTGTGTTGATTTTCAGCAAACTTGACATGTGCAAATATTTGTATGAACATAAGATTCAACAACAGACATAAACTGAACAAGTTCCACAGACATGTGACTAACAGAAATTGAATAATGTGTCCCTGAACAAAGAGGGGGTTAAAATCTAAAGTAATAGTCAGTATCTGGTGTGGCCACCAGCTGCATTTAAGTACTGCACTGCATCTCCTCCTCATGGACTGCACCAGATTTGCCAGTTCTTGCAGTGGGATGTTACCCCACTCTTCCACCAAGGCACCTGCAAGTTCCTGGACATTTCATAGCCGTAGCCCTCACTCTCCGATCCAACAGGTCCCAGACGTGCTCAATGAGATTGAGATCCTGGCTCTTCGCTGGCCAAAGCAGAACACAGAATTTCCTGTTTTGCAGGAAATCACGCACAGAACGAGCAGTATGGCTTGTGGCATTGTCATGCTGGATGGTCATGTCAGGATGAGCCTGCAGGAAGTGTACCACATGAGTGAGGAGGATGTCTTCCCTGTAACGCACAGCGTTGAGATTGCCTGCAATGACAACAAGCTCAGTCCGATGATGCTGTGACACACCGCACCAGACCATGACGGACCAAATTGTAATCGGCTTGGGCCGATGGCCGATAGGTTGCTGGTTTGGGTCCCTGACTTGACTTGATGGGAGATCTGTTGACATGCCCTTGGGTGGGGCGCTTGACCCTGGTTTCTCCTGTGAGTCGCTCTGGATGGGAGTCTGCTAGATGACTGTTGTAATGTAAATGTTGAGTGGATTCACTGCAGGTGACAAAAAATCTATAAAAAATGTAAACTAAATAAAAAATGCATAGAGTTGAAGTCAGAAGTTTACATACACTTTAGCCAAATACATTTAAACTCAGTTTTTCACAATTCCTGACATTTAATACTAGTAAAAATACCCTGTCTTGGGTCAGTTAGGATCGCCACTTTATTTTAAGAATGTGAAATGTCAGAATAATAGTAGAGAGAATTATTTATTTCAGCTTTTCTTTCTTTCATCACATTCCCAGTGGGTCAGAAGTGTACATACACTCAATCAGTGTTTGGTAGCATTGCCTTTAAATTGTTTAACTTGGGTTAAATGTTTCAGGTAGCCTTCCACAAGCTTCCCACAATAAATTGGGTGAATTTTGGCCCATTCCTCCTGACAGAGATGGTGTAACTGAGTCAGGTTTGTAGGCCTCCGTGATCGCACACGCTTTTTCAGTTCTGCCCACACATTTTCTGTAGGATTGAGGTCAGGGCTTTGTGATGGCCACTCCAATACCTTGACTTTGTTGTCCTTAAGCCATTTTGCCACAACTTTGGAAGTATGCTTGGGTTCATTGTCCAATTGGAAGTCCCATTTGCGACCAAGCTTTAACTTCCTGACTGATGTCTTGAGATGTTGCTACAATATATCCACATAATTTCCCTTCCTCATGATGCCATCTATTTTGTGAAGTGCACCAGTCCTTCCTGCAGCAAAGCATCCCCACAACATGATGATGCCACCCCCGTGCTTCACGGTTGGGATGGTGTTCTTCGGTTTGCAATCCTCCCTCTTTTTCCTCCAAACATAACGATGGTTATTATGGCCAAACATTTCAATGTTTTTTTTTCATCAGACAGAAGGACATTCCTCCAAAAAGTACGATCTTTGTACCCATGTGCAGTTGCAAACCGTAGTCTGGCTTTTTAATGGCGGTTTTGGAGCAGTGGCTTCTTCCTTGCCGAGCGGCCTTTCAGGTTATGTTGATATAGGACTCATTTTACAGTGGATATAGATACGATTGTACCTGTTTCCTTCAACATCTTCACAGGGTCCTTTGCTGTTGTTCTGGGATTGATATGCACTTATCACACCAAAGTACGTTCATCTATAGGAGACATAACGCATCCCCTTCCTGAGTGGTATGACGGTTGCGTGTTGTTTATACTTGCCTACTATTGTTTGTACATGTGAACATGGTACCTTCAGGCATTTGGAAATTGCTCCTAAGGATAAACCAGACTTGTGGAGGTCTACAATTTATTTTCTGAGGTCTTGGCTGATTTCTTTTGATTTTCCCATGATGTCAAGCAAAGAGGCACTGAGTTTGAAAGTAGGCCTTGAAATACATCCCCCAGTACACCTCCAATTGACTCAAATTATGTCAATTAGCCTATCAGAAGCTTCTAAAGCCATGACATCATTTTCTGGAATTTTCCAAGCTGTTCAAAGGCACAGTCAACTTAGTGTATGTAAACTTCTGACCCACTGAAATTGTGATACAGTGAATGATAAGTGAAATAATCTGTCGGTAAACAATTGTTGGAAAAATGACTTGTGTCATGCACAAAATGTCCTAACCAACTTGCCAAAACTATAGTTTGTTAATAAGAAATGTGTGGAGTAGTTGAAAAACTAGTTTTAATGTCTCCAACATAAGTGTATGTAAACTTCCGACTTCAACTGTAAATAAAAGTAGTAGTCAATGTCAATATCTATTCAATGTTAGGATCTACACATGGCTATATCTCAAAATATTGATATGACATCATCTATCCAAATCCAAATAAAATATTAAATCGAACTTGAATTTCAGTCAATATCTATATTTTCAGTAATTACCTTAACCCTTTGATATTATTGCATAATTACCTTGATTCTATGTATGAGCCCTAAAACCTAGTTATCATTTCATTGAGAAACTGTAGCATGTGGTTCTGTCGCTGGAGTTATATGTGGTATTGTAGCTAGTGTCTGTCTGTTTGTTTGTCTTAAGAATGATCCAATGGGATCATCATTTAAACTAGACTCTCCCCTTTAATCCCTGACATTGGCGCCGTAGTCGACCTGTCCTTTTTCATATCGCTCCTTTCGCCTCTCTCAGAGGCACATTACAGTACATATGATGAATTGTTATTACGAGTCATTGTTTTTCTAATTGAAAGGCAGCATGTTTGACTGGCCTGTGGAACAAACACACTGAAGGATTAATTAAATAGATTCGGTCCCCAGCAGTGTATCGGTCCCGCTGGTCAAATCAGCACAAAGACTCAGCAGCTTCTTAGAAGATTAATTGCTGGCAACATTAAGCCATTAAAATCTCATCTCAGAGTAATCATCTATCAAAGTCTCGGAATTCATTTATGTCCCATAAAGACTCAAGCGTAATCCTGATTAGCAGTCTTTGCCTCCGACCGTCAGATAAGGGCCCATTGTGGAAGAGAGGCTCTTGACCATTGTCAAAAACAATAACTGAATGTCATTGTCAATTGACTCCTGTGTAAATGACAACGGAAAAGATTGTGTTGTCATACCAGCTGCGTGGCAGATCATTCACAGCGAACCTAAAAGCTAAGTAATAACTGGAGAACGACTACCTGATTTTCTTCATCAAGAAAAAGCAACAAGACCTCAATGTCGGGCATCCCACCCACCTACAGCCCAGAATAAACATCACATGGTGCTCTTCCCCTTACAACACACATGTATCATCTTACTTTGCAATTCTTTGTTTCTGACAAAGGGATAAAAAGCCCTTATCAGTTTCATCTGCACATTTGGTTGTGTCACTCTCTGACGAAGGAATGAGACGTGCCGTTATATCTACTGATCTACTTCTCTAAGGTCAATGGATTCCTACATCGCCTTGCGCTCACAAAGCGTCTTTGTCATTCGAGCGTGCACATTAAAACCTTGTTATGTTACATCACTGTGGGAAGGGAGGGGGGGAGTGGGGACGAGAACACGAAACACACCTTAACAGACCTACTGTACGGTCACTGATGTAGCATTGTGTTGCCTCTATCTTGGCTTCCCTTTGATGCCAGATTGCTTTCACAGTCCATGGAGCGCATAATGAAAATATTCCACTGTACACCTATACAACATGTACAGTTCAACTGTAGGGAGCTTTGTTCACTGTCGAAGAAAGCCACAACGGGACACAATTGAACACTTTGTGAAGGAATGATGGGTACAAAGTCATTTGATCTTCATGGGCTATCATGATGGTTTTAACTTCCTTTAAAGAGGTGGCTCAAGTTCGAACAGTAAACAATGAGGAGCTCTGTAGACGCAGGTTGACGTTGGCCTGGAGGCAGAACTCTGCGATTTCCCGAGCTGCAAAGTCAAAATTGTCTATGGCTAAAAATGTGCTTTGAATTTAAGGCTAGGGTTAGCAGTGTGGTTAAGGTTTGGGTTAGATTGTTTGACTTTGTGGCTGTGCTAGCTAGCGAATACTCTGCAGAGCTGCCTCCAAGTCAAGATTCATGACAATAAATGCCAACCTTCTCTGTAGAGCCCAGAAGTTGGATTCCACCTGAGACGTCCGGGTATCAGATCCTTATTGCCATAACACTGGGGTTAGTGACTAAGGTGAGGACAATGTTGCTTTCCTAGAGTCATTTGTAAATGTGAGGAGAAACAGTATGAAAAATAGAAACTATATTCTCCATGATCACTATATGGAGTCAATGTTTTAATTGGATTTAATTGAATTGCTTGTATGTCCTTACATAGCACTGTTGGCTGCCAAAAGTAACGCACTTACAAAGATTTAGATAATTTACCATTTGTGAGGTTTTTAGACAGCGAATTCTTCCATTTTCTCTCCCATCTTCCCTTACTCCTAATCTTTTACAATAACTATTATCATAGGCTCAGTCAGCCAGGAATTCCTATATCCAGATATCTGACAGGTCAACATAGATAGACCCTAAAAGAGAAACATCCAGTGAATGTTTGTTTTCACAGTATTGTCTGTGGTACTCTGGGGGGCTCTTTTGACATTTGAGAAAAAGAGGAACCAACCAAGCATTAAATATTGAACAGCTTTATCTGCTTGGACTCTCCTGTCTTCTCAGTGTGTTCTGAGGCGTTCCCTAGACTCCTCCAGTCGAGGCTTTGTACCTACCAGACAGCATGTTACCTCAGCGTCACTGTGCACCTCTGTCTAGACCTCTGTCGCTAGACTCAAGGCTTGTTTAATGCAACCAGGCACAGGAATCTATTCATTGCAGATAGTGGATTTTCTGCACTGCACTTTCAGACAACTTTGCTGAAAGTGAGCTATTTAGTCTATGTCTTTTAACTATACTCTTCCTTTTAACGTTATGTGTGTTAGTGTCTGAGGTAGTGTGGCATACACACACAGACACACAGACACAGACGCACACGCACGCACGCACGCACGCACACACACACACACACACACACACACACACACACACACACAGGGAGCATACATGGTGTCTGTATCAGGTTAATGGGCCCGCGGTCCAATACCTAATCAGCTTTATTAGTGCCACTAAAACCAATCTGTGCTGATCAGACACGCCAGCTGTCTACAGCCTCATTGTCACAGGATCTCATCTCATCTCATACACCAAACGGCGGGAATGATCATTCAATTGATCCGTTAACCTGTGTATCTGTGACAGTGACTGATTTTAGCCAGCTGGTTAGAGTTATTATGTTACTGTACTGACGCTGCAGTAGGTAGGCTACACTGTCCTCTCTGGTTGTTATATTACTGTGCTCACACTGCAGTATGTAGGATACACTGCCCTTTCTGGGTGTTATATTACTGTACTCACACTGCAGTAGGTAGGCTACACTGTCCTCTCTGGATGTTATATTACTGTACTCACGCTGCAGTAGGTAGGCTACACTGCCCTCTCTGGATGTTATATTACTGTACTCACGCTGCAGTAGGTAGGCTACACTGCCCTCTCTGGATGGGCATTGTGTTCACTCTGACCAATAACAGGTATTCTGATACCGTTCATGTACGATTGAATGACAGTGGCTTGATAATCTGATAATGGTTTAAATGATTAATTAGATGATTAAATAAATGAATGAAGTAGACAAATAACGAATGCTTGGAAGTGCAAAAGGAATGTTGATTTTGCTTCGATGGAGGCTCTTCCTGAAACATTTAATAATGAGTTGTCAATTTGTTAGCTAGGCCTAATCTCAGTGGGATTGTGCCAGACATGACAACGTAGAGAACTGAACATGATACACTCCTCACATCACTCTACCCATCTCTTTCAAAGCAAGATACACGACCCAAAGATATCCCAACTCACTTCTGCCAAATTACATAAACATGTCACCTCACATCCCATGCCTACGCACCGTTGGAACATCCGAGAGTTCAAGTGGGGTTCAAACCAACAACAATTTACCACGTGTTTAACTATGATGACAAGCATGGTTCCCTCATCAAATGCATCAACAGTCACCATATATCAAAACCAATGTGGCTTAGAAGTAACTTGTGATCCCCCATAGGAGAAAAAAATCCCTTGATCCGCATCTTCAAAGCTGTGGTCAATTTCCTGCGAACACTAGTATGTGGCGGGCACACACAGGGGATACCCCTACCAGAGCATGCACGCGCACACACACACACACACACACACACACACACACACACACACACACACACACACACACACACACACACACACACACACACACACACACACACACACACACACACACACAGAGTACAAACAGTGATAGTTGGGGTAAACCCAGATCCAAGTTGTCTTCAAGAGCACAGCTGTCCTGTTCTACAACTCTTAGAACAGGACAGACTTGTGAGCATCACAGCTGGACAGAGTTAGCTGTGCTCTCAAATGGAATTGTGGTTTCCAAAACAAAGGCAAAACCATTGCAAGTTGTTTTTTGCACTTTCATGGGGAATAAAATTGTGTTTTGTTCTGTCATAAACACTTTTTAATTCACAATTCATGTGACACACACACTCAATTACTCAAGGTTTCAGAGAAGGGGTCAACATTGATAGGGTGTGACTTGCACATTAATGGCAGGGTACTTACCATGATGGCATAATATGTTCCTCAAGAAATGAAGCCTGTTTTCGCCCCTGGCTCTACAAAATCCACAGCAATGATACATCCACACAAATTGCACATTCATCTGCAGGACATGAAGCTTAGGGACGTCAGACGGACACTCATGGCGTTCCTGGGCAGTGGCTGCACCACACCACCGTCCAGAACTGACTACCATCGACTATCCCAACATTTCAGCAGGCAACATTCGGCTGCCGTGTTCATCTCAGTTTATCTTGAAACTGTGCGACTTCATCAAATCCCCATACAGTCTGGACTCTGATGACCTATAGAGCCAGTAGTGGGTAGACCCACTGTTTCAACACATTACCCTACTAAACTTGGAATGGGTTAACACTTAAAGTAACACATCATTTAACACTTAAACTAACACACAAAATAGCCAAATACCACACAGTGTGCACTATGCAAAAAATGCCGTGGGGCTGATCTCAGAAACGTTTGGGGGAATGTTGAAGTGATTTTGAAGTGAACAGACAACAGTCTACTCTATGTGACCAAAACATTGATCTTAGATAAATATGTATTTGCTATACAGATCCGATATCTGTAGGTAAAAGATATCCAGTTCTATGTGTGTTCTGACAGGCCGATGGGCAGATATTTCCAATCAGAAGAGACAGCACCCCCCCCCCAGTCTTAACCCCTTCTGCATCGTCGCATAAGGTCAGTTAGATAAGCCCTGTGGATTTCCACACACGCCATGGTTCTCGTGAACTTGACCTCTGTCAAATTCATTACCGAAATACCTTCTGTTGGGGGGGGGGGTTGAAGGAGGGTGAGTGGCATGCGAACAAAGTAAGCCCCTCACGCCCGCTTCTACTCCCTCCCTGTCGATTAGCCTAATGTACCCCATATGTCCAGTCCAGTTGAAAACTGATGGATGAGGAGTGGACTGATTAGAGGAGGGGGTTCATGTTAATGCTAGGCGTTTTATTAGGCACGCTGTGTTGTGGCCACATCCAGTACGCCAACCTTGGCCAGGCCTCTCCGTGCTTTTTCATCCCTGGCTAAGACTGGACAAGGGACTGGAGAGGGCAGAAGGTCCCCTTTTAATTAGAATACGGCCTTAGCTGGGACTCCCCTCTCGACTCCCCTCCTGGCCAGTAGTCAGCAGATGCTACTGACCACTAATCCTATGCAAGGAACTTAATTGTATCTGCTTTAGATAACAGTTTGTCCCTCCGTCCGAGCGAATCAAGCTCTGACTGCCGCAGACGGTAGAGCTGTGATTAAGGACCTATTGCTGTTAATGGGGAAACCACTTCATTCACTGGCCTAATAAAAGCTGGATAAGTATCCGTCGCCTATTGACTCACTGACTTGGCTCTCATCCGATGGAATTCCTTGATGCTGCACAAGTGCTTTTTGGGGGGTGTTTGATTGAGGATAAGTACAAAGCTTTGCCTCTTGCCTGGGTGACTGGAAAAGTCTCAAAGGCCATTTTTCTCTTAATCACTCTCTGGGTGTTTGGTTGTGTGACAGGAGTGATGATATTCAATGCACATGCTGTATCATGTGAATGGGCACTTCTTGGTGACACACATAAAGTACCCAGAGTGTACAAGACATTAGGAACACCTGCTCTTTCCACGACATAGACTGACCAGGTGAATCCAGGTGAAAGCTATGATCCCATATTGATGTCACCTGTTAAATCCACTTCAATCAATGTAGATGAAGGGGAGGAGAAACAATTGAGACATGGATTGTGTATGTGTGTGATTCAGAGAGTGAATGGGCAAGACAATATATGTAATTGTCTTTGAGCAGGGTATGGTAGTAGGTGCCAAGCGCACCGGTTTGAGTGTGTCAAGAACTGCAACGCTGCTGGGTTTTTCACACTCAACAGTTTCCCGTGTGTATCAAGAATGGTCCACCACCCAAAGCACATCCAACCAACTTGACGCAACTATGGGAAACATTGGAGTCAACATGGGCCAGCATCCCTGTGGAACGCTTTCGACACCTTGTAGAGCCAAATTGAGACTGTTCTGAGTGAGAAATTGATTAAATTGATTTTTTCCTCTCTCACCCATCTTAACAAAATAATGAAAAAGTGAAAACATGTTTTTAGACATTTTTGCTAATGTATTTCAAATTAAATACAGAAATATCGAATTTACATAACTATTCACACCCCTGAGTCGATACATGTTAGAATCACCTTTGGCAGCGATTAATGCTGTGAGTCTTTCTGGGTAAGTCTCTAAAAGCTTTGCACACCTGGATTGTATAATATTTGCATATTATTCTTTTAAAATTCTTCAAGCTCTGTCAAGTTAGTTGTTTATCATTGCTAGACAGCCATTTTCAAGTCTTGACATAGACTTTCACGGCCGTTTAAGTCTAAACTGTAACTAGGCCACTCAATTCTATCTTGGTAAGCAGCTCCAGTGTATATCTGGCCTTGTGCTTTAGGTTATTGTCCTGCTGAAAGATGAATTTGTCTCCCAGTGTCTGTTGGAAAGCAGGCTGAACCAGGATTTCCTCTAGGATTTTGCCTTTGCTTAGCTCTATTCTGTTCATTTTTTATTTAAATAAAAATCCCTAGTCCTTACCGATGCCAGGCACACCCATACCATGATGCAGCCACCACCATGCTTGAAAGTATGAGGCGTGTTACTTGTATTCAGGACATAAAGTTCATTTCTTTGACATTTTTTTTGTTTTTGCAGTTTTACGTAATGCCTTGTTGCAAACAGGATACATGTTTGGGAATATTTTTATTACGTGAATACTTCCTTCTTTTCACTCTGTAATTAAGATTAGTATTGTGGAGTAAGTACAATGTTGTTGATCCATCCTCAGTTTTCTCCTATCACAGCCATTAAACTCTGTAACTGTTTTAAAGTCATCATTGGCCTCATGGTGAAATCCCTGAGCGGTTTCCTTCTTCTCAGGCAACTAAGTTAGGACGGACGCCTGTATTTTTGTAGTGATTGGGTGTATTGATATACCATCCGAAGGGTAATTAATAACTTCACCATGCTTAAAGGGATATTCAATGTACGTTTTTTTTTTACCCATCTACCAATAGGTGCCTTTCTTTGCGAGGCGTTGGAAAACCTCCCTGGTCTTTGTGGTTGAATCTGTGTTTGAAATTCACTGCTCGACTGAGGGACCTTACAGATTATTGTATGTGTGGGGTGCAGAGATAAGGTAGCCATTCAAAAATAATGTTAAACACTATTATTGCACACAGAGTCCATGCAACTTATTATGTGACTTGTTGAGCACATTTTTACTCCTGAACTTATTTAGGCTTGCCATAACAAAGGGGTTTATTAATACTTATTGACTCAAGACATTTCAGCTTTTCATTTTTATTCATTTGTAAACATTTCTAAAAACATAATTCCACTGACATTATGGGGTATTGTGTTCAATTTAATATGTACTGAACAAAAATATAAACGCAACATGCAACAATTTCAAAGATTTTACTGAGTTAGTTCTCATAAGGAAATCAGTCAATTGAAATAAATAAATTAGGCGCTAATCTATGGATTTCACATGACTGGGAACACCGAAATGCATCTGTTGGTCAGCGATACCTTAAAAAAAGGTAGGGGAGTGGATCAGAAAACCAGTCAATATCTGGTGTGACTGCCATTGGCTTCATGCAGCGTGACACATCTCCTTCACATATAGTTGATCAGGCTGTTGATTGCGCCTGTGGAATGTTGTCCTACTCGACTTCAACGGCTGTGCGAAGTTGCTGGATATCGGCGGGAACATGAACATGTCTGGTAAGTATGCAGGAACTGGGACATTTTCAGCTTCCAGGAATTGTGTACAGATACTTGTGATATGGGGCAGTGCATTATCATGCTGAAACATGAGGTGATGGCGGAGGATGAATGGCACGACAATGGGCCTCAGGATCTCGTCATGGTATCTCTGTGCATTCAAATTGCCATTAATAAAATGCAATTTCTCCTCGTTGTCAGTAGCTCATGCCTGCCCATACCATAACCCCACCACCACCATGGGGCACTCTGTTTACAATGTTGACATCAGTTAACCACTCGCCCACACAACGCCATACACATGCTCTGCAATTTCTTTAAAATGATGTTGGAGGCAGTTTATGGTAGAGAAATTCATCTTAAATTATCTGGCAACAGCTCTGGAGGACATTCCTCCAGTCAGCATGCCAATTGCACGCGCTCTCAATACATTTGTGATATTGTTTTGTGTGAAAAAATTTCACATTTTAGAGTGGCCTTTTATTGTCCACCAGCACAAGGTGCACCTGTGTAATGATCATGCTGTTTAATCAGCTTATTGATATGCATGGATTATCTTGGAAAAGGAGAAATGCTCACCAACAGGGATGTAAACAAATTTCTGCACACATTTTGAGAGAAATAAGCTTTGAAACATTTCTGGGATATTTTAGTTCAGCTCAGCTCAGCTTAAATTAAGGGCTGTAACACTAGAAAATGTTAAAAAATTATCTGAATGTCTTTTGGCAAAGACTGTTTTATATGAAACACCTGTTTGTTAAGCTTGCCCTGCTCTAATATCCAACATGAAGTACAAACAATCAACTCATGCCAAAACATGAAATCATCTTTTTTTAAATATACATTTCACTGACCCAAAAATATGATACCGTACATGACTTTGTGTAACATACAGAGACAAACATATGCTGAGTAATACCTACTTACTTTGATATATGATCTGTAGTATACATTTATACAGTTTGGGACTCCCAGTTCAACTGATGTTGTGCAGCTTAGGAAGATTTATGCTTCAGTGACCTGTAACATTTTCATAGGATTACACTTTGTTTACTTGCTGGATGTGGCAGCATCCTCTATAGGGTAATAAACACTCGTGCCTGAAGATCTTACAGTCTAGACTCCGGTATTGCTTTAATGAGATTTCTACAGATTTACAGTTTGTTAAGCTTGTGGGCACAATAAGGGCAGCAAAATAGCTAGCTTTGTGGGACCTATGGTTATCCAACTGCATAGCCTCAGCCTGCAGCAGCCAAGTGATGCTTGTGCTGTTATTTACGTGTCCTCTCTGGCCGCTTGGAGTTGCAATTGTCTGCCCAGAGAACCGTTACACAGCTATCACGTGCTGAGCGTGACCAAGCACATCAACAAACGTCGCAGACTGGCTCATACAGTTTGACTTTCAGTACGGTGTCCATATTAGGACATATTCACATGTCAATGGAAGTTGTTTCAGAGTCATTTAGATGTATAAATGTACAGTTGAAGTTGGAAGTTTACATACACTTAGGTTACACATACACTTACATACAATTAAAACTAGTTTTTCAACCACTCCACACATTTCTTGTTAACAAACCATAGTTTTGGCAAGTCGGTTAGGACATCTACTTTGTGCAGGACACAAATAATTTTTCCAACAATTGTTTACAGACAGATTATTTCACTTATAATTCACTGTATCACAATTCCAGTAGGTCAGAACTTTACATGATGTTACATTTACATGATGTCATGGCTTTAGAAGCTTCTGATAGGCTAATTGACACCATTTGAGTCAATTGGAGGTGTACCTGTGGATGTATTTCAAGGCCTACCTTCAAACTCAGTGCCTCTTTGCTTGACATCATGGGAAAAATCAAAAGAAATCAGCCAAGATCTCAGAAAAACAATTGTAGACCTCCACAAGTCTGGTTCAACAATAGGAGCAATTTCCAAACGCCTGAAGGTACCACGTTCATCTGTACAAACAATAGTACGCAAGTATAAACACCATGGAAACATGCAGCCGTCATACCGCTCAGGAAGGATAACCTGAAAGGCCACTCAGCAAGGAAGAAGCCACTGCACCAAAACCACCATAAAAAAGCCAGACTACACTTTGCAACTGCACATGGGGACAAAGATCATACTTTTTGGAGAAATGTCCTCTGGTCTGATGAAACAAAAATAGAACTGTTTGACCATAATGACCATCGTTATGTTTGGAGGAAAAAGGGGAGGCTTACAAGCTGAAGAACACCATCCCAACCGTGAAGCACGGGAGTGGCAGCATCATGTTGTGGGGGTGCTTTGCTGCAGGAGGGACTGATGCACTTCACAAAATAGATGGCATCATGAGGATGGAAAGTTATGTTGATATATTGAAGCAACATCTCAAGACATCAGTCAGGAAGTTAAAGCTTGGTCGCAAATGGGTCTTCCAAACGGACAATGGTCCCAAGCATACTTCCAAAGTTGTGGCAAAATGGCTTAAGAACAACAAAGTCAAGGTATTGGAGTGGCCATCACAAAGCTCTGACCTCAATCCTATAGGAAATTGGTGGGCAGAACTGAAAAAGCATGTGCGAGCAAGGAGGCCAACAAACCTGACTCAGTAACACCAGCTCTGTCAGGAGGAATGGTCCAAAGTTCACCCAACTTATTGTGCGAAGCTTGTGGAAGGCTACCTGAAATGTTTGACCCAAGTTAAACAATGTATAGGCAATGCTACCAAATACTAATTGAGTGTATGTACACGTCTGACTCACTGGAAATGTGATGAACGAAAGAAAAGCTGAAATAAATAATTCTCTCTCCTATTATTCTGACACTTCACATTCTTAAAATAAAGTGGTGATCCTAACTGACCACCGTCTCTTTTCCACATCCACCGACTCCACAGGACACTTCTACAGTACAGCATTATCCTGATACGACACATTGCTAGGAACATTAAGCAACTACAATTTAACAAAGACCTAATCTGTCCGGCCATCTTATTTTCCAGTTTAATTCCTGTTCTACTTCTGTAGGGTAATTAAAAATGATCCATGGTGTGCGTCCCGCTAGAAACCTGTCCTGGGTATCTTTTATAAAGTGCGTAGGCCTGGTTAAGTAGGGGTTGAGGCCCTGGCATGCTGCCCAGCTCCATCCTCAGCTCCAGCCCCCTACAGCCTGTCCAGTTTAAAGAGGTGCTGGATGACACGCTGTAACGAGTGGAATGCCTGCAGCCTGCAGCTGGCCTGGCAGAGTCAGAGCAAAGAGAGGGAGAGAAAGCTCTACACACACTGTGGGACTACAGCCTCTCCTCTTCTGAACAGAGAGAGTGAGAGGCAGAGGGAGAGACAGAATCAAGTGAAAGGGGGCAGAGAGAGAGAGAGAGAGAGATAGAGAGAGAGAGAGAGAGAGAGAGAGTCAGTGGCCAAAAGCAGCCTTAGTAAACCTGCACCCAGAAGGGCTCTCTCCAGGGTGTGTCCCCAGCCCCCAAGCCCCCATGGACCCCCAGGCCCCCGGGCACCAACCACCACGCCACAGCCTGCTGCTCACACCCACTCTGTTTACAGTGCAGGTTTATATAATCCACAGCCAAATACTCCACATTCTTATCTCACCCATTCATATCCTGAACTGGAGACGGGCTGAGTGCATCTGCATTTATATATCACCTCTTCTTTTCTTAGGCCCAGACACATGTTTCCCTTTTAAAGTCACGCCGGGGGAAACAATTTTCTAACTTAACATCAACATTTTGACATCTCCTTGGGAGGTTCTGACAGAACGCTTCTTCAAAAATCGGTCCAGTTGTATCAGGGCGGTTTCTATGAGGCGCCTGCTGCTCGGTAGAGAGGGAAAAAAGAGTTTGAGGAGGAAAGGTTTCCATTTCCCCCCAAAAAAGCCATAAAAATGTAATGGTATCCAAACAGTGGAGTATCTGGTGTCAAGGACAGGTCAGGTCAGAGGAAGGCTCAGTATCTAGAGCTGATAGAATCTGAAACCTACAATGTGTTGTCTCACAGAACAGCACCTACTCCTAAATACATCAGTGACAGCATTATGTCTTGCAAAGGCCCTGGACAACATCAAACCCCCTCTCAACACACACACACACACACACACACACACACACACACACACACACACACACACACACACACACACACACACACACACACACACACACACACACACACACACACACACACACACACACACACATGCATGCATATACAGAGAACCCAAACCAAAGGCCTCGGTCATTGAGTGCTCTGCAAACACACAAACAGTGGCACATGAGAGGGTCAGGGTCTACCAGGGGTCAAGTAGAGTGGGCTGGAGAGGGGCCAGAGATGGACTGATAACCCCCAGAGCTGCTTTGGAGAAGGCTTTACTTCCAGGCCTGATCTCCCTGTCGATATGGCCCGATGCCCAGGTCACTTCTCTCAGGTTACTCGCTGTGCGCCGTGTCCTGTTTGATTCCCACTCCTATCATCCATCCCTACCCCCACGTCTCACACCCTGCTAGCCATGGACATGGTCCTTGGACATGGACTTGAGAGTTGAGAGATGGACTTGGTCCAGGCACCAAGACAAAGGTTGACCGTGGGCAATGTGCTGCTGCTGGTGGTGGTGTGTTGGGAGCAGATAGAGGCTTTATCTGATAGAGGGGACCTGTTTTTAGCAAGAACAGCCAATCTTGATCACAAGAATTGCTTATACACAGTTATTTGGGATACAAGGGGATTTGTAGATTAGAAATCCTGATGACGGTAGTCGATCTCAAACACGTGCATTGGCTCTGCTGTGAGGCTAGTCAAGGCAGCTATTCCACAGGCTCTGAGAAATCAAAGTGTGCCTGGAGAAGTATGCTGCGCTTTCTTGTTTGCTGTTGCACTACTTTCCCAACAGACCTCTTTTAACAAGGCAATTCACTGAACTTTAGAGGCAAGCACTGAAGCACAAACGCTCACTGTCGGCCTATTGTCCACATGTTCTTGCTCTTCAAAGACAATTCTGCACAACATGCAAAGAACACAAGCATTTCAATGACATAGACTGACCAGGGGAATCCAGAGTAAAGCTGTGGGGGATGCAACGAAGGTGAAAACATAAGGGGGTGCAACTCAATATTAGGAAGTTGTCTTTACTGATTTGTACACTCGGTGTATCCAGTGCATTCGGGAAAGTATTCAAACCGCTTGACTTTTTCCTCATTTTGTTAGGTTACAGCCTTATTCTAAAATGGATTAAATCTATTTTTTTCTCATCAATCTACACACAATATTCCATAATGACTTAGCAAAAAACGGTTTTTATTTTTCCAAATGTATTACAAATAATAAAATGAAATATAAAATTTACATTAGTATTCAGACACGTTACTCACTACTTTGTTAGAACACCTTTGGCAGTGATTACAGCTTTGAGTCTTCTTGGGTATGACGCTACAAGCTTGGCACACCTTTATTTGGGGAGTTTCTCCCATTCGTCTCTGCAGATCCTCTCAAGCTCTGTCAGGTTGTATTGGGGAACGTCGCTGCACAGCTATTTTCGGGTCTCTCCAGAGATATTCGATCGGGTTCAAGTCCGTGCTCTGGCTGGGCCACTCAAGGACATTTAGAGACTTGTCTCTTGTCTATATGTCCTGTTGGAAGGTGAACCTTTGCCCCGGTCTGAAGTCCTGAGCGCTCTGGAGCAGGTTTTCATCAAGGATTTGTCTTTGCTTATTTGAGCTGTTCTTGGCATAATATGGACTTGGTCTTTTGCCAAATAGCGCTATCTTCTGTATACCAACCCTACCTTGTCACAACACAACTGATTGGCTCAAATGCATTAAGACGGAAAGAAATTCCACAAATTAACTTTTAACAAGGCACACCTGTTAATTGAAATGCATTCCAGGTGACTACCTCATGAAGCTGGTTGAGAGAATGCCGAGAGTGTGCAAAGCTGTCATCAAGGCAAAGGGTGCTATTTGAAGAATCTCAAATATAAAATATATTTTGATTTGTTTAACACTTTTATGGCTACTACATGAGTCCATGTGTGTTATTTCATAGTTTTGATGTCTTTACTATTATTCTACAATGCAGAAAATAGTAAAAATAAAGAAAAACCCTTGAATAAGTAGGTGTCCTTAAAACTTTTGACCGGTAGTGTATATATATAATGTATTCGGAAGCTACTCAGACCTCTTACATTTTTCCACATTTTGTTACATTACAGCCTAAATCTAAAATGGATTAAATTGTGTGTGTGTGTGTGTGTGTGTGTGTGTGTGTCCATCAATCTACACACAATACCCCATAATGACAAAAAAATGTTTCTGTAAAAAAAAATGTTTTAAACAACTGAAATATCACATTTACATAAGTATTCAGACCCTTCCTAATATTGAGTTACACCCTCTTTTGCCCTCAGAACAGCCACAATTAATCGGGGTATGGACTCTATAAGGTGTCGAAAGCGTTCCACAGGGATGCTGGCCCATGTTGACTCCACTGCTTTCCACAGTTGTGTCAAGTTGGCTGGATGTCCTTTGGGTGATGGACCATTCTTGATACACATGGAAAACTGTTTGGCGTGAAAAACCCAGCAGCGTTGCAGTTGACTTGACACAAACCTGTCATGTACTGTCATGTTGTCTTGTCTCTGTCCTTTCCCTTCACCCTGTCTCCCTCTGCTGGTCGTGTTAGGTTACCTTTTCTCCCCCGCTTTCCCCCAGCTGTCCCTTGTCTCCTCTAACTACCCATTCACCCCGTTCCCCACCTGTTCCCTTTTTTCCCTCTGATTAGGTCCCTATATCTCTCTCTGTTTCTGCTCCTGTCCTTGTCGGATTCTTGTTTGTTTGTGTCATTCATGCCTGAACCAGACTGTCGTCATGTTTGCTGTAACCTTGTCCTGTCCTGTCGGAATCTGCCGGTCCATCTGAGCCTACCTATGTTTGGTAATTAAAGAAGCTCTGTTTAAGTTGATTCGCTTTTGGGTCCTCATTCACGCACCGTAACAGAAGAATCCGACCAAGAATGGACCCAGCGACTTCGGATCCTCTCCACTCAGCCGTCGAGATCCAGGGAGCGATGCTAGGCAGACACAAGCAGGAATTGTCTGCTGCTCGACATGCCGTTGAGACCCTGGCCACCCAAGTCTCCAACCTCACAGAACAGGTTCACCATCTCCGCCTCGATCCACCGGCCACTTCCAGGGCTTTCGAATCTCCGGAGCCCAGAATCAATAACCCGCCGTGTTACTCTGGGGAGCCCACTGAATGCCGCTCGTTCCTCACCCAGTGTGATATTGTGTTTTCTCTCCAGCCCAACACTTACTCCAGGAGCACTGCTCGTGTCGCCTACGTCATATCTCTCCTTATTGGACGGGCTCGTGAGTGGGGCACGGCAATCTGGGAGGCAAGGGCTGAGTGTACTAACCAGTATCAAGACTTTAAGGAGGAGATGATACGGGTTTTTGATCGATCTGTTTTTGGGGAGGAGGCTTCCAGGGCCCTGTCTTCCCTATGTCAAGGCAATCGATCCATAACAGACTACTCTATTGAGTTTCGCACTCTTGCTGTCTCCAGTGGCTGGAACGAGCCGGCCTTGCTCGCTCGTCTTCTGGAGGGTTTCCGCGCAGAGGTAAAGGATGAGATTCTCTCCCGGGAGGTTCCTTCCAGCGTGGATTCCTTGATTGAACTCGCTATTCGCATTGAGCGACGGGTTGATCTTCGTCACCGAGCTCGTGGAAGGGAGCTCGCGCTCTCCGTCGCCTCCCTCTCCGCATCACTACCATCTTCCTCTGCCGGCTCGGGTGCTGAGCCCATGCAGCTGGGAGGTATCCGCATCTCGACTGAGGAGAGGGAACGGAGAATCACCAACCGCCTCTGTCTCTATTGCGGTTCCGTTGGTCATTTTGTCACTTCATGTCCAGTAAAAGGCCAGAGCTCGTCAGTAAGCGGAGGGCTACTGGTGAGCGCTACTACTCCTGTCTCTCCTTCAAGATCCTGCACTACCTTGTCGGTCCATCTACGCTGGACCGGTTCGTCAGCTTCCTGCAGTGCCTTAATAGACTCTGGGGCGGAGGGCTGTTTTATGGACGAGACCTGGGCTCGGGAACATGACATTCCTCTCAGACAGTTAAAGGAGCCCACGGCCTTGTTCGCCCTGGATGGTAGTCCTCTCCCCAGGATTCAGCGTGAGACGCTACCTTTAACCCTCACTGTTTCTGGTAATCATAGTGAAACCATTTCTTTTTTAATTTTTCGTTCACCTTTTACACCTGTTGTTTTGGGCCATCCCTGGCTAGTTTGTCATAATCCTTCCATTAATTGGTCTAGTAATTCTATCCTCTCCTGGAACGTCTCTTGTCATGTGAAATGTTTAATGTCTGCTATCCCTCCTGTTTCCTCTGTCTCTTCTTCACAGGAGGAGCCTGGTGATTTGACAGGGGTGCCGGAGGAATATCACGATCTGCGCACGGTGTTCAGTCGGTCCAGGGCCACCTCTCTTCCTCCACACCGGTCGTATGATTGTAGTATTGATCTCCTTCCGGGAACCACCCCCCCCCGGGGTAGACTATACTCTCTGTCGGCTCCCGAACGTAAGGCTCTCGAAGATTATTTGTCTGTAGCTCTTGACGCCGGTACCATAGTCCCCTCCTCCTCTCCCGCCGGAGCGGGGTTTTTTTTTGTCAAGAAGAAGGACGGGTCTCTGCGCCCCTGCATAGATTATCGAGGGCTGAATGACATAACAGTGAAGAATCGTTATCCGCTTCCTCTTATGTCTTCAGCCTTCGAGATCCTGCAGGGAGCCAGGTTTTTCACTAAGTTGGACCTTCGTAACGCTTACCATCTCGTGCGCATCAGGGAGGGGGACGAGTGGAAGACGGCGTTTAACACTCCGTTAGGGCACTTTGAATACCGGGTTCTTCCTTTCGGCCTCGCTAACGCTCCAGCTGTCTTTCAGGCATTAGTCAATGATGTCCTGAGAGACATGCTGAACATCTTTGTTTTCGTTTACCTTGACGATATCCTGATTTTTTCACCGTCACTCCAGATTCATGTTCAGCACGTTCGACGTGTCCTCCAGCGCCTTTTAGAGAATTGTCTTTTTGTGAAGGCTGAGAAGTGCACTTTTCATGCCTCCTCCGTCACATTTCTCGGTTCTGTTATTTCCGCTGAAGGCATTAAGATGGATCCCGCTAAGGTCCAAGCTGTCATTGATTGGCCCGTCCCTAAGTCACGCGTCGAGCTGCAGCGCTTTCTCGGCTTCGCGAACTTCTATCGTCGTTTCATCCGTAATTTCGGTCAGGTGGCAGCTCCTCTCACAGCCCTTACTTCTGTCAAGACGTGCTTTAAGTGGTCCGTTTCCGCCCAGGGAGCTTTTGATCTCCTCAAGAATCGTTTTACATCCGCTCCTATCCTTGTTACACCTGACGTCTCTAGACAGTTCGTTGTCGAGGTTGACGCGTCAGAGGTGGGAGTGGGAGCCATCCTTTCTCAGCGCTCCCTCTCTGACGACAAGGTCCACCCATGCGCGTATTTTTCTCATCGCCTGTCGCCGTCGGAACGTAACTATGATGTGGGTAACCGCGAACTGCTCGCCATCCGGTTAGCCCTAGGCGAATGGCGACAGTGGTTGGAGGGGGCGACCGTTCCTTTTGTCGTTTGGACTGACCATAGGAACCTTGAGTACATCCGTTCTGCCAAACGACTTAATGCGCGTCAGGCGCGTTGGGCGCTGTTTTTCGCTCGTTTCGAGTTCGTGATTTCTTATCGTCCGGGCTCTAAGAACACCAAGCCTGATGCTTTGTCTCGTCTCTTCAGTTCTTCAGTAGCCTCCACTGACCCCGAGGGGATTCTCCCTGAGGGGCGTGTTGTCGGGTTGACTGTCTGGGGAATTGAGAGGCAGGTAAAGCAAGCACTCACTCAAACTCCGTCGCCGCGCGCTTGTCCTAGGAACCTTCTTTTCGTTCCCGTTCCTACTCGTCTGGCCGTTCTTCAGTGGGCTCACTCTGCCAAGTTAGCCGGCCACCCTGGCGTTCGGGGTACGCTTGCTTCCATTCGCCAGCGTTTCTGGTGGCCCACCCGGGAGCATGACACGCGTCGTTTCGTGGCTGCTTGTTCGGTCTGCGCGCAGACTAAGTCCGGTAACTCTCCTCCTGCCGGCCGTCTCAGGCCGCTTCCTATTCCCTCTCGACCGTGGTCTCACATCGCCTTAGATTTTGTCACCGGACTGCCTTCGTCAGCGGGGAAGACTGTTATTCTTACGGTTGTCGATAGGTTCTCTAAGGCGGCTCATTTCATTCCCCTTGCTAAGCTTCCTTCTGCTAAAGAGACGGCACAAATCATCATCGAGAATGTTTTCAGAATTCATGGCCTTCCGTCAGACGTCGTTTCGGACAGAGGTCCGCAATTCACGTCTCAATTTTGGAGGGAGTTTTGCCGTTTGATTGGGGCTTCCGTCAGTCTCTCTTCCGGCTTTCACCCCCAGTCTAACGGTCAAGCAGAACGGGCCAATCAGACTATTGGTCGCATCTTACGCAGTCTTTCTTTTCGCAACCCTGCGTCTTGGTCAGAACAGCTCCCCTGGGCAGAATACGCCCACAACTCGCTTCCTTCGTCTGCGACCGGGCTATCTCCTTTTCAGAGTAGCCTCGGGTACCAGCCTCCGTTGTTCTCATCTCAGTTCGCCGAGTCCAGCGTCCCCTCCGCTCAGGCTTTTGTCCAACGTTGCGAGCGCACCTGGAAGAGGGTCAGGTCTGCACTTTGCCGTTATAGGGCGCAGACTGTGAGAGCTGCTAATAAGCGTAGAACTAAGAGCCCTAGATATTGTCGCGGTCAGAGAGTTTGGCTCTCCACTCAGAACCTTCCCCTTAAGACGGCTTCTCGCAAGTTGACCCCGCGGTTCATTGGTCCATTCCGTATCTCTCAGGTCATTAATCCTGTCGCAGTGCGACTTCTTCTTCCGCGATATCTTCGTCGCGTCCACCCGGTCTTCCATGTCTCCTGTGTTAAGCCCGTTCTTCGCGCCCCCGCTCGTCTTCCCCCCCCCCCCCCCCATCCTTGTCGAGGGCGCACCTATCTACAGGGTCCGTAAAATCTTGGACATGCGTCCTCGGGGCCGTGGTCATCAGTACCTAGTTGACTGGGAGGGGTACGGTCCTGAGGAGAGGAGTTGGGTTCCCTCTCGGGACGTGCTGGACCGTGCGCTGATTGATGATTTCCTCCGTTGCCGCCAGGTTTCCTCCTCGAGTGCGCCAGGAGGCGCTCGGTGAGTGGGGGGGTACTGTCATGTACTGTCATGTTGTCTTGTCTCTGTCCTTTCCCTTCACCCTGTCTCCCTCTGCTGGTCGTGTTAGGTTACCTTTTCTCCCCCGCTTTCCCCCAGCTGTCCCTTGTCTCCTCTAACTACCCATTCACCCCGTTCCCCACCTGTTCCCTTTTTTCCCTCTGATTAGGTCCCTATATCTCTCTCTGTTTCTGCTCCTGTCCTTGTCGGATTCTTGTTTGTTTGTGTCATTCATGCCTGAACCAGACTGTCGTCATGTTTGCTGTAACCTTGTCCTGTCCTGTCGGAATCTGCCGGTCCATCTGAGCCTACCTATGTTTGGTAATTAAAGAAGCTCTGTTTAAGTTGATTCGCTTTTGGGTCCTCATTCACGCACCGTAACACAAACCGGTGCACCTGGCACCTACTACCGTACCCTATTCAAAGGCACTTCAATATTTTGTCTTGCCCATTCACTCTCTGAATCACACACATACACAATCCATGTCTCAATTGTTTCAATGCTTAAAAATCCTTCTACAACCTGTCTACTCCCCTTCATCTACATTGATTGAAGTGGATTAAACAGGTGACATCAATAAGGGATCATAGCTTTCACCTGGTCAGTATATGTCATATGTCATGGAAAGAGCAGGTGTTCTTAATGTTTTGTACACTCAGTTTATATAGTATGTGTACTGCAGACAACACTTTGCATTGACTAAATGCAAAGTCTAAATATAAAGTCTTAAACGGAGACCTTTGGCCTTTGAATGTTGACCTCTTGTGAATCATTTGCTGATGGTATCATACTTCTCATTCCTAAAGTAACCCAATCCAACAATCTTACATATTCCCCCAGCCGCTCCCTCATCTGATACCAGACAACATTGTCCAAAACTGTTGATGTGGAACCAAAACTTGTCATTGGCATCTTGAGAACGGAGGAGGGGAGGGCAGCCTGAGCCTGTTTATTCGACCCACACTGGCTGCCCGGGCCAGACTTTTATGACATGTCAGAGTTGTGCTATAAACACGGGGGTGCCTCTTGTCATCAAGGGCATCCGTCTGAGAAAGAGCTCGCCCGCCGCCTGCCATGAACTTCAAAGAGGTTCCAGAGGAGAGCCAGAGGAGGGCCGTGTGAGTCTGATTCATCACCACTAACGTGCCGTGTGGGAAGAGAAGAAGAGGAAAAAACAAAAGGGACCCTGCTAACCTTTCCCTCCACTCCCTCCACCCCTCTGTCCCCTCCACCTCCACCACCTCCACCCCTAGAGATTGAGAGGCCAGACGGCAGATTCCTCCGAGCAAATAGAGAAGAAGCTCTCTCTCCTCTCTCTCTCTCTCTCTCTCGTCTCAGCTCAAAGTTCATTGCTGGCATTTGTTTTCTCTTTGTAACCCCTTTGCCTGTCTGCACCAGAAATGCGCGGGTTATTATCCCAAAACAAGAGACAGAAAGCAGGAATGTCAGAGCCTCGCGGCTCGCGGTGACGGTATGCATCCTTTGTCAACATCAAATACCACCGTCGCTTCATTTCCTTCGAAAATGAATTCTTAGTGCAGAATTCATTCCAGACGTGTGGTCATACAAAACTCCAGACAGACAGAGTAACCTTGCGGGTCTACTTTAATGCGTACTGCAGCAAAGAGCAACAGTGGATTTGCAACATCAAAGTTGAATGAAAAGTTGGGGGAGATGAAGATCGTGTTGAAAGGAAATGCCTTGATCTAGTGAGTCTGTGGAGAATCCCGGGAAGGACAAATATGTCCGCACAGAAAGAGACTTATTTTCCTGTCTGTGTTGTTGCTTTTACCGACGTCCCGGTGGAGGTTTAGGATGTTGGTCTGCAGTCCACTTTATTCGATGACATTTCAGAGATGCTCCGGCAGTCTGGAATGCAGTACGAGGCCATCACATGAAGTTCAGCCTGTACCACACCTAATTCCACTGTCTGTGTTCCAAATGACACGCTATTCTCTATGTAGTGCACTATATAGGTACTACGGTGCCATTTGGACTGCAAACACTAAATAAGACAAACACCGGCTGGATTGGGCGGCTCAGACTCCAATGGGAACCTTTTTCTGGTACATGCAAAAGTGAGTGTGTTTCATCATCATCAATATCATCTTCATCATCCCCATTAACTGTGGCATCATCACTATCCTCATCATCCTAATCATCATCCTCATTAGTGCCATCATCATCCTCCAATCTTTTCAATCAGCGATGCGGTCTCTTTCTCTGTGGTGTCGGGCTCAAACTGCAGGGTGTGAAAAGTGAGGCGTGCAAATCAGAGCCGACCAGAGGTTAGACAGAGGTGACGGAGAAGACCGGTGATTAGTGCTGCGGTTTTATCTTCCCTCTGGTCCCTCTGGTCTCTGAGGCCTCCTCCATGGTGCTGAGCCTGGCTGTGGGGGGAGGGGCCATGTTACGGGACGTCCCTCCGCTCTCACCTTTCCCTTCTCTTCTCACGTTCCTCCTCCAGCCTGTTCACAGAGCTAACAAAGAGCACCGCTGCCATTGATCTCCCAAGGCCACGAACGATGCCAAGTAAACAAAGGCTGATTGAAATATCAGCATCTGAGAGGACAGCAGGCATCCATTGTCCAGCCTGTGTGTGTGTGTGTGTGTGTGTGTGTGTGTGTGTGTGTGTGTGTGTGTGTGTGTGTGTGTGTGT